>NC_069077.1:37967435-39217435 GCF_025698485.1 Gossypium arboreum
ATATATGCAATTGTGTTTAATGAATTGATGTGTAAATGGAAATGTATGTGTATGGAATGATGCCATCGTTGAATGTATAAAGGTGGTAAATTGCATAAAGTATTGGTCTCGGCACTAAGTGTGCGGGTATAAATGGACACGGTGACAAGATTGGCACTAAGTGTGCGGGTTTAAAATTGTACAGCACTAAGTGTGCGAGTTTGATTATACAGCACTAAGTGTGCGAGCTGAAAATATATAGCACTAAGTGTGCGAGCTGAAAATATATAGCACTAAGTGTGCGAGCTGAAAATTATATAGCACTAAGTGTGCGAGCTGAAAATATATAGCACTAAGTGTGCGGATTCACTATATGCTCTTGCATTACAATTGGCACTGAGTGTGCGACATTATCGAGTTAATCCGGACAGCGAATCGGTAAGTACCTTGAGCTCATGACGAATAGGCAATATGTTCATGCTCGGGGTTGAGCTTGGTAAGCTTTAAATCTATGTGATGATTGCATTTGTATGATTGTGGTGAAAATGAGTTGGTGTGTGAAAATGCCTCAAATATCTTATTGTATAGAATATGAAATGTGGATGTATGGCTTGGTATGAGATTGAACCGAAAGGTCCGAGGAATTATGGCATAGTTTCGATATGGATGGAGTACCTAGCCTCGTTTATCGTTTCATGTTGTGATAATTTTATTAATGGTTGGTTGATGAATGCTTATGACTTACTGAGTTATAAACTCACTCGGTGTTTTCTTGTCACCCATTTTAGGTCTCTTGGACTCGTATTGTCGCGTGCTCGGAACCGTCGTTGAAGTCATCACACCGGCTGGAAACCTTTTGGTACTGTCTTCGTAGTTGAACTAGGAGAACAATTGGCATGTATAGGCTATTATATTTTGTTGAATTGTGGGTTGTAAACTTTAAGCCATGTGGAAATGGCCTATGTGGTCGTCGAGTGGGATGCTAGAACCTATAGCCACGAGTCTTAGAAACTTTAATTTTGATAAGGTGGCCATAAATTGTGTCATGTATGATGGATGATTAGTAAGGCCAAGGAAAGATTCATGAAATTGGCATAGTCTACTGCAGTAACTGTTGCTGACAGCAGCAGTGAGATGAGATTGAAAAATCACTAAAAATAGTAGAAGTAGAATTAAATAGTGAATAAATTATGAAATTTAACCTTGATGAATCTATTTTTATATGGACGAAACGAAACGACCATATGAGCAGTATACTGAGAGATATTAGAGTTCTTGTGAGACAGGGCCAGAACGGTTTCTGGGTCCCCTGTCGTGACTTTGAAAATTTACTATAAATTATCCAGAAATAATTAGAAGTAATGCCTTATATTTTCAGATTCCATTTTGAGTCTAGTTTCTTTAGAAACAAACGGCACCAGTATTAAAGCCCTGTACAGAGAGATATTCAAGTTGTAACGTGAGAAGGTCAGTGTAGTCGACCCCTGTAACATGGGTGAATTTAACTAATAAACTGTACCAATTGGCCCAACCAAAAATTCTAGAAATAAATCCAGGGATGGATATATGAGTCTAGTTTCAGGGAAAATTTACGGAACTGATTTTTGAGTTCTGGAACTCGAGATATGATTTTTAAGGTGACAGTGACGCAGTTAGCTAGCCTGCCCGGAACTGAAATCAATTATTGTCAAGAGAGAAAAAAAGGGAAGTAAGCTCGGTAACACCACGTGTTCAAATCCGGTGACGGTCACGGGTTTGGGGTGTTACATTTTATTCACAACTCTCCCCCACTTAAGAAATTTTCGTCCCCGAAAATCTTACCGGTAAATAGGCTCGTGTATCGCTCTTTCATAGAGTCCTCAAGTTCCCAAGTGGCTTCTTCAATTCCGTGTTTATGCCACAACACCTTCACTAACGGGATTTTCTTATTGCGCAACTCTTTTACTTCACGCATCATAATGCGAACCGGTTCCTCTTCATAGCTCAAATTAGGCTGAATCTCAATCTCAGACGGGGCGATTACGTGTGATGGATCAGACCTATATCCTCGAAGCATCGAAACATGGAAAACGTTGTGAATCTTTTCGAGCTCAGGGGGTAAAATTAATCGGTACGCTACTGGCCCAACTCGTTCAGATACTTCATACGGACCGATGAACCTCGGACTCAATTTGCCCTTACGGCCAAATCTAAGCACTTTCTTCCAGGGTGAGACTTTGAGAAATACCTTGTCTCCAACCTGATATTCAATATCTTTTCTTTTCAAATCCGCATACGACTTTTGGCGATCCGAAGCAGCTTTCAAACTTTCACGAATTACTCGAACTTTTTGCTCGGCATCCTTAACCAAATCAACCCCGAAGATTTTTCCTTCACTAAGTTCAGTCCAAAATAATGGGGTACGGCATTTACGACCGTATAAAGCCTCGTAAAGCGCCATCTTGATACTTGATTGAAAGCTATTGTTGTGTTTAATTCAACCAAAGGTAAATACCGTTCCCATGCACCACTAAACTCAAGGATGCAACATCTCAACATATCCTCGAGTATTTGAATTATCCGTTCGGATTGACCATCGGTTTGGGGGTGAAAAGGTTGCTAAAATGCAGCTTGGTACCCAAAGCCTCTTGCAATTTCTTCCAAAATCGCGATGTAAATCTTGGGTCTCTATCCGACACGATAGAAATAGGCACCCCATGCAATCGAATAATTTGGGAGACGATAATTCGCCAATTTATCAGCGAAAAATCCATGCGAACAGAATAAAATGAGCAGACTTGGTCGGTCTATCAACAATGACCCAGATCGCATCCTTCTTACTTGTCGACAAAGGCGGTCCGGATACAAAGTCCATGGTGACTCGATCCCATTTCCACTCGGGTATCGTGATCGGCTGAAGTAATCCCGATGGCACTTGATGCTCCGCTTTCACTTGTTGACATATTAAACATCTCAAACAAAGTCGAGATGTCTCGTTTCATACCATGCCACCAAAACCGACGTTTGGTCATTGTACATTTTAGTACTACCCGGTGGATTGACATTCGACTCATCGTGAGCCTCGTTCAAAATCATCGAAACAAGTTCAATTCCTTGAATACATAATCGACCCTTGAACGTCAAGCAATCATGGTCGTCAATCTGAAATTCGATTCCTCATTCAAAACACATTCGGCTCGCTTAGCGACCAATTCGGCGTCGACCTTCTGAGATTCGAGTACTTGATGAATCAATAACGGTTTGGTCTCTAATTCGACTACTAGCACCTCATCGGGTGAAACGGATAGATGAGCATCCATCGCTCTCAAAGCAAACAGTGCTTTGCGACTTAAGGCATCGGCCACCACGTTGGCCTTTCCGGTGATAATCAATGATGAGTTCATAGTCTTTCAACAACTCAAGCCAACGTCTTTGTCGCAGTTTAAATCTCTCGAGTCATCAAATATTTTAGACTCTTGTGGTCCGAATAAATGTGACACCTTTCCCCAAACAAGTAATGCCGCCATATCTTCAAGGCGAACACTATGGCTGCTAGTTCAAGGTCATGGGTCGGATAGTTTCTCTCATGCGGCTTTAGTTGTCTCGACGCGTAAGCCACAACTCGACCTTCTTGCATCAACACACAACCTAACCCAAGCAAGGATGCGTCACTGTATATGACAAACTCTTTACCAGACTCCGGCTGTACTAGTACCGGGGCCTCGGTTAAACAGGTTTTTAGTCGATCGAAACTTTCTTGACAGCGTTCCGACCACTCGAACTTAACATCTTTTTGAAGTAGTTTTGTCATCGGTGCAGCTATCATCGAAAAACCTTCCACAAATCGTCGATAGTATCCGCAAGCCCCAAAAGCTCCTAACCTCGGTAACATTCCTTGGAGGTTTCCAATCGACTATGGCCGAAATTTTGTTCGGGTCCACCCTGACACCCGATGCGGACACTACGTGCCCCAAAAAGCTAACCTCTTTCAACCAAAATTCACATTTACTGAACTTTGCGTATAACTGCTTATCTCGTAAGATTTGCAACACTAGCCTCAGGTGTTCAGCATGTTCAGTTTCATCTCTCGAATAGACCAAAATGTCATCGATAAATACAACTACGAACCGATCCAAGTATGGCCTGAAAATTCTATTCATTAAATCCATAAACACCGCAGGGGCATTAGTGAGCCCAAACGGCATCACCAAGAATTCGTAGTGACCGTACCTCGTCCCTAAAAGCGCCTTGGGTATGTCCGATTCTCGGACCCTCAACTGATAGTACCCCGACCTCAAATCTATCTTTGAAAACACTGAGGCTCCCTTTAATTGATCAAACAAATCGTCAATTCATGGCAATGGATATTTGTTCTTTATCGTCACTTTATTCAACTGACGATAGTCGATGCATAATCTCATAGTTCCATCCTTCTTCTTCACAAACAATACTGGTGCGCCCCATGGAGAAAAACTCGGTCGAGCGAAACCTCTATCCGTCAATTCTTGCAATTGAACCTTCAATTCCTTTAATTCCGTTAATGCCATACGATACGGGGCTATTGAGATCGGCGTAGTACCCGGTACAACTTCGATGCCGAATTCCACTTCTCGAACCGGTGGCAATCCCGGTAACTCCTCAGGAAAAACATCTGAATACTCACAAACCACTGGTACCGATTCGAGTTTCTTTTCCATCTCTTTACTTTCAAACACATACGCAAGGTATGTTTCACACCCCTTTTTCACATATCTCCGAGCAGTCATAGAAGATATTATCGCTGGCACTCCTTTTAAATCAGTAGACTCGACTCGGACTACCTCGTTATTTGCACTCCTCAAATCAATGGTTTTCCTTTGCGATCCACCACCGCATCATGTACGGTCACCAATCCATACCAAGAATAACATCGAATTCATCAAATGGTAGAAGCATCGATCGGCGGAAAAGATTCTCGAATTATTAGGGGCATCTCTTGCACACTTTATCAACTAGTACGTATTGACCCAAAGGGTTTGACACTGAATTATTTAATTCATGAGACTCAACAGTAGAGTCTTCTTGGATGCTAAGGTTTCACATACATATGAATGAGTAGAGCCGGGGTCAATCAATGCAATCACACTAGTATCAAAGAGAGTAAAAGTACCAGTGATGACGTTAGGGGAGGATGCCTCCTCTCGTGCGCGGATGGCATATGCTCTAACAGGAGCACGGGTCTCGGATCGGACAGCCGTATTAGAGGCTCCTCTCTGATTACCACTCCTACCTCCAGAGATTCTCGGGGGCCTACCTCTAGCCGTCGTTCCACTAGGTCTTGCACCTTACGTCTTATTCCTCTCATCTAGCTCCGTGCAATCTCTAATGAGGTGGTCCTTGAACCGCATCCATAACAGCCCTATTAATGACTTACCCCAACATTCACCTAGGTGTCGTCTTCCACATTGGGGGCATTCGGTCTCTCTTGACGATTATTGCCCACACTAGCTACCAAGTAGCTCGGAGTCCGTCAATGGTCGGCTCTAATGGAAATTCCCGATCGTCCTCGACTTCTGGTGTCCTCCCGAACCTCTTTACAGCCGAGAACGGAGCTTTACTCGTCGATCTTTTACGGTAATCTCTTGCTTGAATTCAGCCTTCTTCTTCTCCTTCCCAAGTTCTTCCGCCTTGCGAGCTCGTTCGACTAGTGTCACGAACTCCTTTATCTCCAAAATTCCCACTAGTAACTTTAACTCTTCATTCAATCCTTCTTCAAATCTTTTGCACATCGCAACCTCATCAGCCACACACTCCGAGCATACCGACTAAGTCTTACGAACTCATGCTCGATTCGATACTGATCATACGGCCTTGCTTGAGTTCCAAGAATTCCTTACGCTTCGATCTATGAACCGTTGACTAATGTATTTCTTTCAAATTGGATTGAAAGAAATCCCAAGTAACTCGTTCATTTGGGACTATGGAAATTAAAGTCCTCCACCAATAGTAAGTGAGTCTCGCAACAAGGATATAGCACACTTAAGACATTCATCGGTGTGCATGACAGTTCATCTAACACTCGAATGGTGTTATCGAGCGAAATTCGGCTCTTTCAAAGATCATCGATGACTATGGCCTTGAACTCCTCGGCCCCGCTTCCTAATCAAGTCTACAGGTGGTTTGCTTAGCCTCACAGGATCGATGAATCGGAGGCATTGCGGACTCTTGGGGCGGAGTATTTAAATTCGGAATGGTTGGACAGCCGGGTTGGTTCGGGCATATTGTGCGACCCACTCATTCATCATGGTGAAGAAGGCTTGTTTCGCCCCTTCATTTTGATTATTCGCGGATGACTGAGGCTCAACAGGTGGTGTCCCTTGCGCGGGAGTAGCCGCTACACTTTCAACGTCATCCGCCAAGGGCCTCTCTATTCCGGGCTCCATTGCTAATCAAAACAAAAATTTCAACCGTCAGAAGTCATCACATTATTAAGCACTAACAAATTGGCATGTATAGCTAGACTCACACGCTCTATGGTAGTCCTAGAACCGACTAAACCATAGCTCTGATACCAATAAAATGTAACACCCCAAACCCGTGACCGTCACCGGATTTGAACACGTGGTGTTACCGGGCTTACTTCCCTTTTTTTCTCTCTTGACAATAATTGATTTCAGTTCCGGGCAGGCTAGCTAACTGCGTCACTGTCACCTTAAAAATCATATCTCGAGTTCCAGAACTCGAAAATCAGTTCCGTAAATTTTCCCTGAAACTAGACTCATATATACATCCCTGGATTTATTTCTAGAATTTTTGGTCGGGCCAATTGGTACAGTTTATTAGTTAAAGTCACCCATGTTACAGGGGTCGACTACACAGACCTTCACATGTTACAACTTGAATATCTTTCTATACAGGGCTTTAATACTGGTGCCGTTTGTTTCTAAAGAAACTAGACTCAAAGTGGAATCTGCACATACAAGGCATGACTTCTAATTCTTTCTGGATAATTTATAGTAAATTTTCAAAGTTGCGTTAGGGGACCCAGAAACCGTTCTGGCCCTGTCTCACAAGAACTCTAATATCTCTCAGTATACTGCTCATATGGTCGTTTCGTTTCATCCATATAAAAATAGATTCATCATGGTTCAATTTCATAATTTATTCACTATTTAATTCTACTTCTACTATTTTTAGTGATTTTTCAATCTCATCTCACTGCTGCTGTCAGCAACAGTTACTGCAGTAGACTATGCCAATTTCATGAATCTTTCCTTGGCCTTACTAATCATCCTTCATACATGACACAATTTATGGCCACCTTATCAAAATTAAAGTTTCTAAGACTCGTGGCTATAGGTTCTAGCATCCCACTCGACGACCACATAGGCCATTTTCACATGGCTTAAAGTTTACAACCCACAATTCAACAAAATATAATAGCCTATACATGCCAATTGTTCTCCTAGTTCAACTACGAAGACAATACCAAAAGGTTTCCAGCCGGTGTGATGACTTCAACGACGGTTCCGAGCACGCGACAATACAAGTCCAAGAGACCTAAAATGGGTGACAAGAAATCACCGAATGAGTTTATAACTCAGTAAGTCATAAGCATTCATCAACCAACCATTAATAAAATTATCACAACATGAAACGATAAACGAGGCTAGGTACTCCATCCATATCGAAACTATGCCATAATTCCTCGGACCTTTCGGTTCAATCTCATACCAAGCCATACATCCACATTTCATATTCTATACAATAAGATATTTGAGGCATTTTCACACACCAACTCATTTTCACCACAATCATACAAATGCAATCATCACATAGATTTAAAGCTTACCAAGCTCAACCCCGAGCATGAACATATTGCCTATTCGTCATGAGCTCAAGGTACTTACCGATCCGCTGTCCGGATTAACTCGATAATGTCGCACACTCAGGTGCCAATTGTAATGCAAGAGCATATAGTGAATCCGCACACTTAGTGCTATATATTTTCAGCTCGCACACTTAGTGCTATATAATTTTCAGCTCGCACACTTAGTGCTATATATTTTCAGCTCGCACACTTAGTGCTATATATTTTCAGCTCGCACACTTAGTGCTGTATAATCAAACTCGCACACTTAGTGCTGTACAATTTTAAACCCGCACACTTAGTGCCAATCTTGTCACCGTGTCCATTTATACCCGCACACTTAGTGACGAGACCAATACTTTATGCAATTTACCACCTTTATACATTCAACGATGGCATCATTCCATACACATACATTTCCATTTACACATCAATTCATTAAACACAATTGCATATATATTATGATCATTTAAATCAATACCAAATATATGCTTAATGACTTACTCGGGCGTTGTCGCATCGCCTTCAACGGCTATTCAATTACTTTTTCTTTTCCCTTATCCAACTTCGATCCTTTGAGCTCTTGAGCTAAATGAAACAAATTTACTTCCCAATCAAACACACACATACGGCAACCATATATTGTTTTTAACACATTCGGTCACTTGGCGACCCATTTAACTTTTAAGCATTCATTTCAAATTTTAGTTAAACAATGCCGAATGCTATTAGCTACTAATGCCACACACACATATGCATAAAATTTAATCATACATGACCCATAGCTCATTTGGTCATTCATCTCTCAAACTTACCGGAGCTTCATACCACATTTCCTTGGCCGAATACATATATAAGCACAATTTAGCATTTTCATTTACTTAATATTTCATACCTATCATGCTAGTCGAATATTGTTTAATCAAGTTCAACATCCTCATATACGGCATTAGCATCCAAACAACCTATATGAACATTTAACTAATTCAAGCTTCACCCATCCACACTCATTCATTTAACATAAAGAAAATATATCAACCTCTTCACTATCAACCATGGCCGAATGCTTCATGGGTTTAAGGTAGATTCAAGAAAGAACCTCATAATTATTAAGATGTAAGCAACTACCCTTGTTCATCTAGATTTAGTATGAACAACAACTATCACCATTATTAATCACCATAGCCGAAAACCTCACCCTCATGGCCGAATGTACCAAACATTTCCTAACTAAACTTTCACAAATTTTAACCTCATATCGATCTCAACTTGTTCAATACAACATGAAACAATCCCTTCTCCTAACCTCTTGATACACGGCTTGATGTTCAAACCCCATGAAAGTTTGATTTTCATGACATTACCAAAATGCATTATGACAATTAGCTCAACAAACTCAAGAAGTTAAAGCCAACATCTCAAAGCTTACCTCCAACTAGAAGAAGGGTTACCGAATTTGCTTAATGAAAAGCTCTCCAATTCTTTCCTTTGGTTCACGGCAAGAAGAACAAAGCATAACCAAATTCCCTTTTTTTCTTTCTTTGGTTAGTCACGGCAATGGGGCATCCACACACTTTTTTTTTGTCAACATTTTCTTTAATGCTAGCACATTATTTTATTGCTTCATACATCACTCACTAACCAAACATGTTGGGAGCATGTTTCCTTTGCCCATCAACACCCACCTTGGCCAGCCACTATAGTCAAATTTGGGAAATTTGACATGCAAGGACAACATTTCCTAGTATGCATCAATAGGCCACTTCAACATTTGCCTATCTCATTTCTAAGTTTTCTCACACAAGTCCTTTCTAGTGAAATTCACCTTTATAACACTAAATCAAATCATCAAAAATGTCACACACAATTTAACACATATCATAGGCATCACAATAAATTTTAAATTGTTTTTATGCCTCGATTTTGTTGTCCCGAAACCACATCCCGTCTAGGGTCAATTTTGGGCTGTCACAATGACACACCCGTGTGTGTAGCCCGTGGTCGAAACTGACTTGGCCACACGGCCTAGCACATGCCCGTGTGTGAGACCGTGTGGTCTATCCAGGCTCATTTTGAAATAGCCCTCGAGCAACACAGTTGAGACACACGCCCGTGTCTCTGGTCGTGTGGGGAAAAATAGGCCATTTACAAGGCCAAATTGCCACCCATTAAGGGTCCTCCCTACAATCATCAAAACCACATCATTTTATACCAAATTCCCAACCATTTCACAAACAAAATATACATCATTTTTACCAATTTATTATCAACACATTTCATGCTTGAAACACATACCAAATCATATCATTCCATAAGCTAAATACATACCAAAACATATGATTTCATAATCTCTAATCATATAATCAAATCTAATGCCAAAACCTTACTGAATTCCATACTAAGCACATTCCAAAAACTTACCAATTTGACCAATTCTCTTGGCTATCCAAAACACTCACATAGATAATATTGCATCACATAATTCATACCAAAAACTCATTTATATACACAACCAAAACCAAGCCAAATCACATGGCTATATATACACTTCACAACACATATTCAACTACTTCTAGCCTATACATGCCATACTCCTAAACTTACACTTTCAAAATATACCAAAATAGAGTTGGATAGTGTGGTGATGATCTTCGACGATCCCCGAGCTCTCGGTAGATAAGATATCTATAAAACAATGCAAACACTCACAAAGTAAGCTTTCAAAAGCTTAGTAAGCCATATACAAATAAACTTATCATTTAAAACATATGAACAATATAAAATACATATCTTCATAGCTAAATACTATCACAAATCACATAGTTCATATGTATTTCTTATATTTCCAATTCATTTGCACATATAGTACATTTTCTCATACTTATATCACATATCAACAATTTCACATGTACTTACCTTTTATTCTCAATTATAGTAAACATTTCAAACGTACCTGAATCACATACACAATTCATATATTCATTCTTTTCTCGAAATGCCCGTTGAACTATTTGGAATCATATGGATACGCGGATAGCTCGAAAAGCTCATACAATGCCAACATCCAGGACGTAGTCTTACATGTAATCAAATATTGATGCCATTGTCCCAGACAGGGTCTTACAAAAAATAAAATACGATGCCAATGTCCCAAACGTGGTCTTACATGTAAATCATAAGTGTAACGGTCTGATTTAAACCCTAGTCAGAACAGTGGTTTCGGGACCACAAATCTAAGTCTGAAAAATATTTTAAAATTATTTTCTGTGTCCATGATGATTGAATTTTCATATGTGAAATTTCTGTGATTTAATTTGTCTGTTTCCGTACTGAATATTGAAAAAATGACCCAATCGCGAAAAAGGTGAAAGCTATGTGCTAGATGTTAAAAGTACCTATTTGATTTGGCTTATTTAAGAGAGGGTCCTTGCATGTAATTTACCATTTATTTTAATGGTGGACAAATATGGACATGTAGTTGGTAAGTTTTAATGTTTATTAGTCAAGGGAAAAATGGGAAAATGATTATTAAAGTTGTTATAATAAAATGAAAACATGAAATTGGCCATTATTATCATGCATATAGCCGATTATATCAAGAAAATAGAAAGAAGAAGACCATCCTAGGGTTCGGTCATTGTACTTTGGTTCGTTTTTGATAATTTCTACGTTTCTGTGATCGTTGCTTCGTGTTCTTCAAAACCCATATTTGAATTTCTGTTTCTATTGAAGATTATGAAATGTGTCATTGATTATTAGATGAGATTTGTAATGTTTTTATATGGATTAGGAAAGATATATGTGAGATTATCATGCTTTGTTCTTGAATTTTTGATGAAATTGAGCTATTTGGGCTAAATAGTGAAAATGATGTCTTGGAGGACAAAAATATGAAATAAACATGTTGTGTGGGCTTATATAGAAGCCATGAAAATTGGGCTAGCCCTTGTTGCAAAGAGATTTTGCATATTTGTGATTTTATGCAAATAAGACTAAATTGTCAAAGTGTGAAAATGTAAGGGCCAAAATTCAAAGTGCCCTAAATGTGTGCATATGGATTGAATTGAATGAAATGAATGATTGAATGGTTGAATTTGAATTTTTTTAGATTAAGAACAAAGGAAATCGGACTTAGATCGAGAGAAGTCCAAAATAGTCGAATAGTCGACTCGTTTTCGTCCGAAATTCGTACGAGGTAAGTCAAAATACAATTACGTGTTAAATTGATTGAATGTTGTATATACTAGTTATAATATGTATTGGATGGATTTGAGATCCTAATGAATGAATTTCGAGTAAATTCCAATAATATGCTAGTATCTGGAAAGCTATCTATGTTTCTAAAGGAACGTTGACATCGATCTGAGATATAGTGTAAGACCGTGTATGGGACACAGGCCTCGATTTGAGATTTACAGGTAAGACCATGTTTGGGACATCGACATCGTATCTAATTTCGTGTAAGACCCTGTCTGGGACAGAGGCATCGATACTGAATTACATGTAAGACCACGTCCGGGACGTCGGCATTGTACCCGTTTATGAGTATATGTATCATTTTTGAACCGTCTGATGATAGAGTATGAGATATGGAAATGAATATATGAAATGTATAATCTATATAGGTACGTTTGTATCGTACTAAATTTCTGAATATGAAAGACTCTGTTTCTGTGAAATAATGAATGTGAAGTATGTACGAAATCATTAAAGATGAAACATGACATGTATACAAGCAAATGAGCATGGTTAGGCTCATGAATTACTCTGTGAAATGGCTATGAGTTCTGGCTATTGACTTTTGGTTAGGCTCATGAATTACTCTGTGAAATGGCTATGAGTTCTTATTATTGACTTTTATTTTATATGCTTTAATAGTTAGACTAGTTGTATTTGGCTTACTAAGCTCTTTGAAGCTTACTCTGTGTGATTTCTGTCTATTTTATAGTTATCATAGCTATTGAAGGCTCGGAGATAGTCGACGATTGTCACCATACTATCGAACTCATTTTGGTACCTTTGAAAGTGTAAATATTTTTAAGTATGGCATGTATAGGCTAGAATGTCTATGTATTTAAGCTTTGATATGCATATATGTAATGCCATGAGAGTTGGCTAGCAAATGATATGTTTGTGCTTAGTTTTGGTAAATGAATTGTGATGCCAAATTGTGTATGCTTGTAATGGTTATATGGCCTTGTATGTGGTGGTCATTTTGAAATATGCCAAATTGAGGAAATGGCAAGTTTAAGCATGAATTAGAAGGTGCCATAAGTGAGTTATGAAATGAGCATTTTGGCAAGTTGTTGTAATAAGATTTTTAATGTGTTTTGGTATGGATTTGAATAGGTTATTGAATGATGATGATTAGTTATAATGAAGCATGTTTTGAGCATAGAATTGGCTGAAAATTTTAGTATAAATGTTGTTTATTATTGCTTATAGAAATGACCCAAAAAGGGGTGGCAAGTTGGCTTAAACCAAGCCTGCATGGTGCCAAACGGTCAGGGAGCACTTTTGGCCGTGTATGCAAAGTAGTAACCTCTTATGATCACACGATTAAGACACATGGGCATGATATATGGCCGTGGACTTAAGTCAGTAGCCAGCTAAGTATCACACGGCCATGGCACATGGCCGTGTCTGTTGGCTGTGTGTAAAAGTCAGTGTATATACTCTGTTTTGGCACGGCTGGATCACATGGGCGTGTCTGGTGCCCATGTAAGGCACACGGCCTGGTCACACGAGCGTGTGACCTCAAAAGAATTGGAAAATTTTTTCTAAGTTCTAAAAATTCTGAATGTGTTCGGTTTAGTTCCAACCTCTTCTAAAAGCATGCCTTAGGTCTTGGAGACCTCCATAAGAGATAAATTGTTGTTTTGCTTATGCATTAATATCATGTGAGTTCTGTGATTCTGTATTGATTTGTAGTGTTCTGTCAGTCTAGTAATGCCCTTTACCTATTCTGACGACGGTTACGGGATAGGGGTGTTACAATAATTCGATGTCGACGTCCCAAACGTAGTCTTACACGAAAACACATATCGAATCCTATGTCATGACATATGTATCCTAACTATTCCTAAGGTTCGTACAGGGCTTTCCGGACGTCAGAACTTTGTCGATACTTTCTCGGATGTCTCATGCTCAACTCATATAACCATTCATCAATGTTCAATATCAAATTAACAATAATATTTCAATTCAAAACACATTTAATTGTATATCGACTTACCTCGTACGGATTCGGATAGACGAAATCGGCTACTCAACGACTTTCGACTTTCCCCGATCTAATTCCGTTTTCTTTAATTCTTGATCTATATAAAAAAAAATTTAATTGTTTTATTCACCAAATCATTCAAATCCATCCAAAAACATATTTAGGCCATTTTATAAATTAGCCCTCACATTTTCACATTTTGACAATTTAGTCCCTAATTCATAAAATCACAAAATACACCAAATTTCTTTAAAAATATGCTTGGCCGAATAATCTTATAGCTCATATAAAATCATTTTCACAATTTAGTCCATTTTACTCAAATTCATCAAAAATTCAAAGACAAAACTTAGTAATCTAACACATATCTTTAATTTATTAACATCAAACTTCATAAAGCTCATAGCTTCATCAATAGTATATTTCAAAATCATCAACAAAATCAGAAATTAGGGCATGGGCTTGATAGATTACTAAGCAACGATTATAAAAACGTAGAAATTATCAAAAACCAAACAAAATCCATACGTTAATCACCAAATCAAAGTGTCGAACCCTAACTTGTATTTTTCTTTCCTTTTCTTTTGCTAAATTCAGCCAACAAAGATGATAATGGCCAATTTCATGTTTTTGTTTCATTTTAATTAACATTATATACTAAAATACCATATTAACCTTTATTAATTAACATATAATTGATATTCATAAAGGCCATTTATGACCACTCCTGCTTTCAATGGTTTAATTGCATCATAAGGATCTCTCTTTTAATAAGACAAATCAATTAAGCACTTTAACAAACAGCAGACAACTTTTACATTTAACGCGATTAGGTCCTTTTATCAAATTGAGCATGCAAATGATCAAATTTTTGTACGAAATTTTCACACATACTAAATCAGATATAATAAGCAAAAAAAATAATATTTAAATATTTTTTTTGACTCAGATTTGTGGTCCCGAAACCACTATTTTGACTAAGGTCTAAAACGGACTGTTACAATTCTTACTCCCTTAGGGATTTTCATCCCCCAAAATCTTACCGTTGAATTGGTTCGGATATTGCTGTCTCATTGCATCTTCAGGCTCCTACGTAGCCTCTTCGACACCATGTCGATGCCACAATACTTTTAGTAATGAAATTCTCTTATTTTGCAATTCTTTAACCTCACGAGCTATGATACGTATTGGTTCTTCTTCATAGGTCATATCAGACTGAATCTCAATCTCAAACGGAGGAATTACATGTGAAGGATCAGATCTCTATCGTCAAAGCATCGATACATGAAATACATTGTGAATCTTTTCTAGCTTTGGTGGCAACAACAATCGATAAGCAACCGATCTGATACGCTCGATAAACCTCGGACTCAATTTTCCTTTTCTACCGAACCAAAGTACTTTCTTCCACGGGGATACTTTCAAAAACGCTTTGTCGCCAATCTCAAATTCAATGTCTTTTCATTTCAAATCTGCATATGATTTCTGACGATCAGAAGCTGCTTTCAGACTATCTCGAAGCACTTTTACTTTCTATTCAGTCTCTTTTATCAAATCAACCCCGTGAATCTTATTCTCACTGAGCTTAGTCCAGTACAAAGGTGTTCGAAATTTTCAATCATATAAAGCTTCGTATGGTGCCATTTTAATGCTCGATTGAAAACTGTTATTATAAGCGAATCCAATCAATGGCAAGTATTGTTCCCATGTACCTTCAAACTCAAGAATGCAACATCTTAACATATCCTCAAGAATTTGAAAAATCCGCTCAGATTGACCATCCGTTTGCGGGTGGAAAGCAGTACTGAAATGCAAAATCGTACCTAGAGCATTCTTACAATTTTTTCCACAATCGTGATGTGAATCTCAAATCTCTGTCTGACACAATAGATAATGGCACACTATGCAATCTCACAATATCATACATTTATAATTTAGCTAACTTATCCAGTGAGTAATCAGATCGTACAGGAATTAAATGGGCTAATTTCGTCAATTGATCAACTACAACTGAGATCACATCTTTCTTTCTCGGAGATAGGGGCAAACCCAAAACAAAGTCCATTGTCACTTTATCCCATTTCCATTCCGGAATCATAATCGATTGTAACAAACTAGAAAGCACTTGATGTTCAGCTTTAACTTGCTGACAAATTAAGCATGTTGCAACAAATTCAGAGATATCTCGCTTCATACCAAGCCACCAATAAAGCTATTTTAGACCATTATACATTTTTGTACGACCCGGATGTATAGATAAACGACTGTTGTAAGCTTCATTCAAAATCATCTGAATTAACTCTGGATTTCTCAGAACACAAATTCGATCTCGGAATCTTAGACAATCACCTTTACCATCTCTAAATTCTAAATCAGAATCTAAATAGCACTGAGCTCGTTTTGCTAAAATCTCATTATCAACTTTTTGAGCATCAATAATCTGTTGAATAAATAATGATCTTAGTTTTAATTTGGCTAAAACCGTACCATCATCGGAAAAAACCAAATGAGCATTCATCGTATGCAATGCAAACAATGTTTTTTTGACTCAAAGCATCAGCAACAACATTTGCTTTTCCCGGATGATAGTCAATAATAAGCTCGTAGTCTTTTAATAGTTCTAGTCATCTTCTCTGTCGTAGATTCAAATCTTTCTATGTCATTAGATATTTCAAACTCTTATGATCAAAATATACGTGACATTTCTCACCAAACAAATTGTGACGCTATATTTTCCAAGCAAACACAATCTTAGCTAACTCAAGCTCGTGCATCGAATAGTTCTTTTTGTGCGGCTTTAATTGTCTCGAAGCATAAGTAATTGACTTTACCTTTCTGCATCAAAACATATCCTAGACCGTTCAATGAAGTAATACTGTAGATCACAAATTCTTTACCCGATTCGGGTTGTACTAACATTAGAGCTTCAATCAATAGAGCTTTTAATAGATCAAAGCTTTTTTGACACTTTTCGGTTCATTCAAACTTCACATCTTTCTAAAGCAGTTTCGTTAACAGAGTTGCAATCATAGAAATGACTTCTAAAAATCTTCGGTAATAACCAGCAAGTCCTAAAAGACTACGGACTTCAAAAACATTTCTCGGAGGCTTCTAATACAGTATAGTCGAAATTTTGCTCGAATCAACTTGTATACCTAATTCTGATACAGTATGACCTAGAAAACTGACTTCTAGTAACCAGAATTCACATTTACTGAACTTCGCATACAATTTCTTATCTCGCAGAGTCTGTAGCACTATTTTTAGATGTTCGGCATACTCGGATTCATTACGCGAATATATCAATATGTCATCTATGAACACAACAACAAATTGATCTAGGTACTGTATGAATATCTGATTCATCAAGTCCATAAAGGTAGCAACTGCATTAGTCAATCCGAAAGGCATAACTACGAACTCATAGTGGTCGTACCTCATTCTAAATGTAGTTTTCGGAATGTCTGAGTCTTTTACTCGTAACTGGTAATAGCCCGATCTCAGATCTATCTTTGAAAACATGGTAGCTTCTTTCAACTGATCAAAAAACATCATCAATTCAAGGCAGAGGATACTTGTTCTTGATAGTCACTTTGTTCAATTGACGATAATCTATGTACATTCTCACCGTACCGTCTTTCTTTTTCATAAACAGAACAGGAGCACCCCAAGGTGAGAAACTCGGTCTAGCAAACCCTCATCGGTCAACTCTTGCAACTGAGACTTCAATTCTTTTAGTTCAGTCGGAGCCATTCTATACGGAGCTATCGAAATCGGAGTTGTTCCAGGTACTAACTCAATGCCAAATTCAACTTCCCTTATCGAAGGTAATCCCGGAAATTCTTCAGGAAACACATCAGGGAATTCACAGACAACAGGCACTGATTCAACTTTCTTTTCTGACACTTTCAAATAAATCACATAGGCAAAGTAAGCTTCACAAACCTTTCTTACAATACTCAGAGCTTTCATTGAAGATATCACAGTTGGTAACCCATTTAAATCAGTAGATTCAGTTCAGACTATTTCATCATTCTTGCATCTCAAATAAATAGTTTTCCGTTTGCAATTCACAATGGCATCGTGCAAAATTAACAAATCCATACCCAAAATTATATCAAACTCATCAAAAGGTAATAACATCAAATCAGTCGAAAAACAAATGTCTCTAAACATCAACGGACAATTCTAACACACCTTGTCAACTACGACACTTTTACCTAAAGGGTTCGATACTTTAATCACGAATCCAGTAGACTCTACAGGCAAAGTCTTACTAGATACTAAATTCATGCATATATATGAATGCGTTGACCCAGGATCTATCAAAGCAATCACAAAAGTATCATAAAGAGTAAATATACCAGTAATCACATCTGGAGACGAAGCTTCCTCATGAGCTCGAATGGCATAGGCTTTGGCAGGTGCACAAAACTCGGATCTAATAGAAGTATCTTTAGTTCCTCTTTGACTAGCACTCATATTTCCTAGATTTCTGGGAGGTCTACCTCGAGTTGAGGTGTTACTTGGTCTTGAATTTTGCACAATCTCTTGCTCAACTGATTCTAGACAATTTTGGATGAAATGATCTAAAGATCCACATTTGAAGCAAGCTCGATCATATAATCTACAATTACTGGGATGTCTTTTACCACATGTTTGCACTCAGAGCGATTAGATCGAACATTTCCAACACTAGCAATAGATGTAGCTGGAGCCCTGAAGCTCGAATGTGATCTTGCACGATCTCTATTTGAATGCCCCACATTAGACTTTGAACGGCTATAATCATCTCTAAACTTCTTTGATGCAGATTGAAATGGCTTGTTTGATGATATTTTTCTTATGTCTCTAGCCTCATAATCGACTTTTCTTTTCTCTTTTTCAAGTTCTTCGGCTTTACATGCTCGTTCAACAAGCACAATGAATTCATTTATCTCTAGAACCCCAACTAACAAGCGGATATCTTCATTCAAACCATCCTCGAATCTTTTTCACATTATAACTTTAGTCGAGATACATTCTCGTGCAAACTGGCTCAGTCTCACAAATTCTCGCTCGTATTTTGTAACAGACATACGACCTTGTTTAAGCTCAAGAAACTCTTTGCATTTCTGATCAATAAATCTCTGACTGATGTATTTCTTTCAGAATTCAATTTGAAGGAAATCCCAGGTGACTCTCTCTCGGAACCACTGATATCAAAGTCTTCCACCAGTGATATGCTATATCTCTCAGAAGTGAAAGAGCACATTTTATGCATTCATCCGCTGTCAGAGATAATTCATCAAATACTCTTATCATATTCTCTAACCAGAACTCAGCTCTCTCAGCATCATCACTAGTTGTAGTACGGAAATCTTCTGCCCCATATTTTCTAATCTTATCAACCGAAGTCTTAATCAACTGAGTCTGATTAGCTTGTGACATAGCAGGAACTTGCGGAGGGTTAGCCGGGGTTAGGGGTTGTTGAACAACCGGATTAGTGCTAATGTACTGATTGAACCAATCATTCATCATTTGATAGAAGGCTTGTCTAGCCTCTCCATCATGGCTACTCGTAGTTGGTCTAGAGTCGGAGGGCGCTGTCTCTTGCATGGGAGCAGGCACATTGCTCTTGACATCATCAGCTACGACTCGTTCAGAATCCATTTACTATATAAAAACACATTTTCATTGTCAGGATTCATCACACTATCGCATTTCATAAATATGGCATGTATAGCTAGACTCACATACGTTACGTTAGTCCTAGAATCGACTAAACAGTAGCTCTGATACCAACCAAATGTAACACCCTTAACCCGTACCTGTCGCCGGACTAGGGTTAAAGGTGTTACCGAGTGTATCGAAACATTTAACATTCATTTCACAAACTTCATAGCATCGAAGATCATATATCAATACAAAGTCCCTTACATAGGTCATCGAGACCTTAAACATGCATTAGAAAGGGGTCGGGACTAAATCAAGCTCATACAAAATTTTTCTAAACTTAAACAAATTTTCAAAGTTTCACATGTCACACGCCTGTGTAAACAGGCCGTGTGCCTCACACGCCTTTAGACACGGCCGTGTGTCTAGGCCGTGTCAAAATAGGGCATACATCCTGACTTGTCCACACGGCCACAAGACACACCCATGAGTCAGGCCGTGTAAAAATTAGAGAGGCTTCTGACTTGGGTCACACGGCCAGTCACACGCCTGTATGTCTAGCTCGTGGTCGAAACTGACTTGGCCACACGGCCTAGCACACGCCCGTGCGTGTGACCATATGGTCTGCCCAGGCTCATTTCGAAATAGCACTTGAACAACATAGTTGAGACACACGCCCGTGTCTCTGCCGTGTGAGCAAAAATAGGCCATTTACAAGGCTAAATTGCCACCCATTAAGGGTCCTCCCTACAATCATCAAAACCACGTCATTTTATACCAAATTTTCAACCATTTCACAAACAAAATATACATCATTTTTACCAATTCATTATCAACACATTCCATGCTTGAAACACATACCAAATCATATCATTCCATAAGCCAAATACATACCAAAACATATGATTTCATAATCACTAATCAAATAATCAAATCTCATGCCAAAACCTTACTAAATTCCATAATAACCACATTCCAAAAACTTACCAATTTGACCAATTCACTTGGCTATCCAAAACACTTCACATAGGTAATATTGCATCACATAATTCATACCAAAAGCTCATTTATATACACAACCAAAACCAAGCCAAATCACATGGCTATATATACAATTCACAACACATATTCAACTACTTCTAGCCTATACATGCCATACTACCAAATTTACAATTTCAAAATGTACCAAAGTAAAGTTGGATAGTGTGGTGATGATCCTCGAAGATCCTCGACGATCCTCGAGCTCTCGGTAGCTAAGATATCTATAAAAAAATGCAAACACACACAAAGTAAGCTTTCAAAAGCTTAGTAAGCCATATACAAATAAACTTATCATTTAAAACATATGAACAACATAAAATACATATGTTCCACAGCTAAATACTACAAAAAATCACATAGTTCATATGCATTTCTTATATTTCCAATTCATTTGCACATATAGTACATTTTCTCATACTTATATCACATATCAACAATTTCACATGTACTTACCTTTTATTCTTAATTATAGTATACAAACGTACCTGAATCGGATACACAATTCATATATTCATTCTTTTCTCGGAATGCCCATTGAACCGTCTGGAATCATAAGGATACGCGGATAGCTCGGAAAGCTCGTACAATGCCAACGTCCCAAACGTGCTCTTACATTTAATCAAATATCGATGCCATTGTCCTAGACAGGGTCTTACACAAAATCGAATATGATGCAAACGTCCCAGACGTGGTCTTACATGTAAATCATAAGTCGATGCCAACATCCCAGACGTGGTCTTACACGAAAAAACATATCGGATCCTATGTCATGACATATGTATCCTAACTATTCCTAAGGTTCGTATAGGGCTTTTTAGACATCAGAACTTTGTCAATACTTTCTCGGATATCTTATGCTCAACTCATATAACTATTCATCAATGTTCAATATCAAATTAACAATAATATTTCAATTCAAAACACATCTATTTTTTTATCGACTTACCTCGTACGGATTCAGATAGACGGAGTCAGCCACTCGACGACTTTTGACTTTCCCCGTTTCTTTAATTCTTGAACTATATAAATTAAAATTGAACTTTTTTTTATTTACCAAATCAATCAAATCCATCTAGAAACACATATTTAGGCCATTTTACAATTTAACCCTCACATTTTCACATTTTGACAATTTAGTCCTAAATTCATAAAATCACAAAATACACCAAATTTCTTTAAACATATGCTTGGCTGAATATTCCTATAGCTCATACAAGCCCACATATTTTATTTATTTCACATTTTATTCCCTTAAAAACTCATTTTCACAATTTTGTCCATTTCACTCAAATTCATCAAAAATTCAAAGACAAAACTTAGTAATCTAACACATATCTTTAATTTATTAACATCAAACTTCATAAAGCTCATAGTTTCATCAATGGCATATTTCAAAATCATTAAAAAAGTCAGAAATTAGGGCATGGGATTGATAGATTACTAAGCAACGAATACAAAAACGTAGAAATTATCAAAAACCGAATAAAATCCATACCTTAATCACCAAATCAAAGTGACGAACTCTAGCTTGTGTTTTTCTTTCTTTTTCTTTTGCTACATTCGGCCAACAAAGATGATAATGGCCACTTTCATATTTTTGTTTCATTTTAATTAACATAATATACTAAATTACCATATTAACCTTTATTAATTAACATATAATTCATATTCATTAAGGCCATTTATGACCACTCATGCTTTCAATGGTTTAATTGCATCATAAAGACCTCTCTTTTAATAAGACAAATCAATTAAGCACTTTAACAAATAGTAGACAACTTTTACATTTAACGCGATTAGGTCTTTTTATCAAATTGAGCACACAAACAATCAAATTTTCGTACGAAATTTTCATACATACTAATTCACATATAACAAGTACAGAAAATAATATTTAAATATTTTTTCTAACTTAGATTTATGGTTCTAAAACCACTATTCCAACTAGGGTCTAAACCAGACTATAATACCCCTTACCCGTGTTCGATGCCGGGACAAGGTACGAGGCATTACCGGACTTAAACATACACATACTTGCAAAAATTGGGCCATAAATTTTCTTTTAATTCAAAACTTCTCAAACACATGCATGTTGTCCCTTATTTGGGGCTACAAAGCCCAAAACATACATCGGGATTGATTCAAGACTAAACCGAGAACTTTGAGAAGTTTCAGGAAAACTTAAAAAATTTTCCATGACACAAAGTCACACGCCCGTGTGGACTCAGGAACACGCCCGTGTCCTTTGGCTGTGTAACTCTCTGACTATGATGTCAGCAACTAAATTAAACCACACAGCCAAGCCACACGCCCCTGTGCTAAGGCCGTGTCCCCTACACCGTTGAGACACAGGGTCTTGTCTCAGCCCGTGTGGCCAACACTTAGGCTATTTTCCAAGCCTTTATGTTACCCTTAATCCTTCACATCTTTATACCCACCAATGACACATATCATGACATCATTTTAATGATTTAGTATCCCATATTAAGACACATTCATAACATTAACATGTTATCGTTCACACATTTCACATACTCATATAATGTCAAGTCAAGACACAACAGTACCTATTCATTAGCCTTTTCATTTAATGACCACTTTCACCAAATTTTCATAATCGTCATCTTATTTCCGTATTACACATTTAATTCATGGCCATGACTATTTCGATTGGTCATAAAACATTCATCATGCACATAATTCATAACACTAACCATATATGGCCAACAAGCATAATCACATCATGATATTATGAATCTTGTTCGTACCTTCCTCAGTTTCAACTCATCACCACGACATTTCATTAAAATACTTTGGTATTACTATCAACATAGTTGGGTGTAGCTCGGTTGGATAGTACTTTTGTCTGAGCCAGATAGTTCTCATTCACATTGGGAGACATCACACAATCATATATCTGTGGCATGTATAGCTAGACTCTCATACATGCTATGTTAGTCTGAGAACCGACTAAACCATAGCTTTGATACCACTAAATGTAACACTTCTTACCCTTGTCCGACGACGGGATAAGGTACGAGGCATTACTGGACTTAAACATACACACACATGCAAAAACTCGGCCATAAAATTTCTTTTAATTCAAAAATTTTCAAACACATGCATCTCGTCCCTTATTTGGGTCTACGAAGCCCTAAACATACATTAGGATTGATTAGGGACTAAACTGAGAACTTTGAGAAGTTTTAGGAAAACTTAGGAAATTTTCCCATGACACAAAGTCACACGCCCGTGTCCTCTGACTATGATGTCAGTAACTAAATTAAACCACACGGCCAAGCACACGCCCGTGTACTAAGGCCGTGTCTCCTACACGGTTGAGACACAGAGTCTTGTCTCAGCCCGTGTGGCCAACACTTAGGCTATTTTCCAAGCCTTTATGTTACCCTTAATCCTTTACATCTTTATATCCACCAATGACGCATATCATGACATCATTTTAATGATTTAGTATCCCATATTAAGACACATTCATAACATTAACATGTTATTGTTCACACATTTCACATACTCATATAATGTCAAGTCAAGACACAATAGTACCTAGTCATTAGCCTTGTCATTTACTAACCACTTTTACCAAATTTTCATAATCGTCATCTTATTTCCATATTACACATTTAATTCATGGCCATGACCATTTCGATTGGTCATAAAGCATTCATCATGCACATAATTCATAACACCAACCATATATGGCCAACGAGCATAATCACATCATCATATCACAAGCATTAGAACATAGCATAGATAGATAAGTTCACAAACCATAATCAATATGAGCCACACTTCATGGCTAGATACAAATAATTCAATATAGGCCAAGACATTTGGCAAACCACAATAACTTATATCATAAAACTGAGCCCCTATACATGCCACTCACTTGAAAATGCTAACATATGTATCAATGCTCCAAAGGTGATAGCTTGATAGTGTGATGCTGCCTCCGACGATCTCCAACCCCGAGCTAACCTCACAACACTAAAGAAATGGAAAGAAGAGGGTAAGCTTTATAGCTTAGTAAGACCATATGAAAATAACAAGCAATTTATCAACTTGTTTCTCAAGGTAATACAACCCTATTTACATTTCTACTTATGTTCTAGTCAAGTTATTTTCTTGAATCATAGTTACTAAATTATTTATATCTGGAGATATGGAACTCAAAATTAAGATCCGCTAATTTTCCCTAAAACTAGACTCACATATATTCTTATCAAAAAAGTTTCAAAATTTTTGGTCTGGCCAATAAGTACAGTCTATTCCTTAAAGTTCCCTTTTTTCACTGTCTAATAGTTTCGACCCCTCTTCACTAAAAATTAATTACATCATAATACGGGACTTGGATGACATTCCCATCTATTTCTTTTGAAAATAGAGTCATTAAAAATTCTAACCATATAAATTATAACTCATAAATTATTTTTTACAATTTTCAATAATTTTCTTAAATCAAAACAGGGAATTTCAAAATAATTCTGACTCTATCTCACAACAATTTAAATATTTCATAATATGAACCTGGTTTTCTTACATCATTTCTTCTATATGAAACTAGACTCATTAAGCTTTAATTTCATATTTTATTCAGCATCTAACTCCAATTCCACAATTTTTTGTGGATTTTCAAAGTTGGACTGTTGCTACTATCCAAAATTGTTTTAGTGTAAATTAATGATACTAAGTTTATCATACCTTATTAATTCATTTTCACCACATTGGTAAAAATACATGTTTATACATCATAAGTATAGACCTATAATCATAAGTTCATCACAAAATCATTCTCATAGGCATGACTTACCTATTTACATCCTCACCAAATGTGCATCATAAACCAAAATCATTTCTCTTGAGTTTGGCATACATACCTGTGTTACTCAACATGCTCATATACTTACTCATATTCATTCCTTATTAATCATACAACATGAATTGAATTCACATCTCATCAATTTGATGTAAGTACCTGTACCACTCACAACATAGCCATAAGCTCTGTCATTTCGACTTAAATCGTGAATTTCCCGTTGAACCATTGGGAATACCGCAGGATAATCACTAAGCCTCAAACATAAGGTACGATGCCGATGCCATGTTCCAAACATGGTCTTTCACTGGCTCACATATCTAAGTCGATGCCATGTCCCAGACAAGTCTTACACTGAATTTCATATATCGAGGCCAATGCCATGTCCTAGACAGGTCGTACACTAGCTCTCATCTATCAGTGTCGATGCCATGTCCGAGACAGGTCTTACACTAACACATGTCAAGCCAAAGCCATGTCCCAGACAGGTCTTACACTAGCTTGCATATCTTGAGGCCAATACATGTCCAAGACATGTCTTACACTAGCTCTCATAATGTAGCCGATGCATGTCCTAGACATGTCTTACACTCGCACACATATCACCCAAATGTTATGGCATGATTATCCAATCTATTCCTAAGGTTCAACCGGGAGTTTATCATGATAAGTCTCATCATACCATTACTCATAGTCATAATAAAACAATTTATTCTATATCAATTTAATCACACATAATAACCGTGTAGTTACATTATTTACACCCAACTTACTCGTTTCAATGGAATATCATATTCTATCAAATTTCCAATGCATTCAATCATCACATACATGTTATTAACAGTTGGCATCACTTTCTCATATACAATATCTTCCACATAAAATTCAATACAATCATAGCAATATAGATTTCAAGCATATTAACAATAACATGGATATCATACTTATTTAATCACAAGGACTTACCTCAAATGCAATTTCGGCTAATTACTTCATTTTAGTCCATAACCTTGTACTTTCTGATTTAAGCTCAAATCTCGATTTTCTTGATCTAACATGATGAAATTCACTCATTTAATCATTACATTTATTAAAACATTCTATAATTCACAATTTGGAAATGACCATTTTGCCCTTAGACTTTACAAAAGTTATGATTTTACCCTTAGGCTTGTAAATCGATTTTTATCGAATTTCCTCCTTTACCAAGCCTAGAAAAATTATTTTTATAACTATAGCACCTCAAAATTTCAATTATCTCACACATTTACAACTTCTTTTACAAACTTTACAAAATAGCCTTTTTTAGGTGTTTTCATGGAAACTCCTTTCACAAAAGTTGTTTATTACACAACCAAGACTTATTTTCTTCTATAATAATTTAGAAAACAACATAAATACTCTCATGGAGAAACCCTATACTTTCAACCATTTTACAAAATGGTCCCCTCATTAGTTAGCTCATGCTACAAGGGTCCCAAAAGTACAAAAGTTACTAAAAATGGCTATGAAAATTACTTACTTGAAAGAGGATAACCTAGCTAAAATTTTAAAGCTTTAAAATCCCCCTCTTTTCTGGTATTTTTGATCAAGAAAGAGATGAGAAGAAGGTGATATCATTCCCTCTTTATTTTATTTTGTTTTTAGTCAAATAAGCTACCAAATTCCACCTAACTTTGAAAATTGTCTTATCTTTGTCTCTATGGCCAGCCTGCCTATATTTAAGGGTCTATTTGCACTTTAAATACCTCCAATTATGGTTCTCTAGATATTTAACACATTTGGCTAGCAAAACAAAAGTTTTGCCCCTTATGCCATTTAGTCCTTTTTCGTAATTAAGCTCTCAATCGCTAAAATTAATTCACCGCAGTTTTCATGCACTTATATAATCATGCTATGACACATAAAATAATATTAAAAATACTTTATCCGACCTCAAAATAGTGGTTTTGGAACCATTATTCTGACTAGGCCTAAAATTGGGCTGTTGCAATTCTCCCGCTTAGAGATTTTTGTCCCCGAAAATCTTACCAAGAAAGTGGTTTGGTTTTTCACATAAACTTCTCTTTTCCATACTCATCGCTAAAGAACTTTCACTCGACTGTGCCTCTAATATTTATCTCTTCACTTTCTCATATCAGTGTCATAAGCGATTCATTGCTATTCCCCACCTCAATTGAATTTCAACCTCCATTTGAGAGTTCATATACACAATGGTCTGATCCTTACCATCATGTTACATATACATTCATACCTGAATCTTTTTGAATTTGAATAGTGAAACTAGCCAATTCATCTCGGCCTCATACTCTTTATAATTCCACAGACTCCAATTATTTGCCAATTCAACTCTCAGTTACCTTTCATTTCAAAGCCTCCTTTGGCTTTCCCATGAAATCATGATCTGAAACTCGGATCTCAATCCGATTAGTGGAGACTAGAATCTCAAGATGTCCAATATTCATAAAGACATGAAATTTCTTGAACCTAATGAGGGAAAATTCAGTACATACCAGCATGATTTACATATCTCGTCAAACATTTAACAACAAGTCACATAACATTTTCCCATTTTAGAGACAGTAATAGATTAGACATGAAATCCATAATAACTTCTTCTCATTTCCATTTTGTTGCCAACATGGGCGAAGATAATTCTGATGACACTTGATATACATCCTTAGACCTTTCAACATTTCAAGTATTCATACACAAGGATCAACGATGTCGAGTTCCAAACTCGATCGCTAATACATTACTCCTGTAAGTTTTCTTGCGAAATCTCTGTACAAGTTCTAGATTTTCTACCCAAGTATTTTTCACTACATTCTGCTCTTCTCAAAGATCATACAACAACTATCACTGAAAATCAAGAAGTCTTTACCCAATGCATGCTAAACCAGTTCAAAGGCTTCGGTTAACAATGTTCTCATTTGTCCAAACATTGTTAATCATGAATTAAGCTATTAACTTTCACGAGACAAAAATTTTACCACTTAAGCCTTTTCCAATATTAAATTCTTATACGAAAATTTGAGAAATCCAATTACTAAGATCACTATATTACCATAATCAAATCAGAAACATAGTCATGCTCGATATATATATATCACAAACTGAAAATCATATTTTAGATATGAGCCATAATTGACAAATTACGTAATAGAGATGGTAAGAAAACCAAGATAAAAAAATCCAAAATGGAGAAACCCTGATATGTGATATTCGTGACAGGTTTTAAAGATTTATGAATGAATTGTTCTTAAGACTAACTTATTATCACGATTAAGGTGTACCTATCAAACAGTAGTATAGTTCAGCAAGACCGGACAGGCGAACCCAAAGGAACTACGAGTACTAGTATTTACTTTCTTTTTATTATCTAGCCTAAAAATTAAGAGGTTTGGTTATTTAAACTAATTATTAACTAAGAATGCACAGAAAGAAAATTTGGGAAAAAACTTTTTGGAAAATTCAGTTGATTAAGACAATACCTAAGGAAAAATCCACCTAGAGTTCACATGTTATTTGACTTTGAATCAGACAATTTATTCATTTGACTTGATCCGTAGAAATCCCTAAGTTATATTATTATCTCTCTCGAGACTAATAACGTCTAACCCTAGGTTGAATAATTGAAATCTCTTTCTAATTAACACCCTAGAATTGCATTAACTTGATCTATGGATTCTCTTATTAGGTTTCACCCTAATCTAGCAAAATCTTATCACCCTATCTCTAGGCGTGCAATCAACTCCGCTTAATTATGACAAATTTACTCTTAGACAAGTCTATTCCTCCTCTAGATAAGAGCTTAACTTGAATCGATATCCTAGAATATTAAAACAAGAATTAAGAACACATAATTAGGAACACGTAATTAAGAACAAGTCAAATATTTATCATACAATTCAGATAATAATAACAAGATTCATCTTAGGTTTCATTCCCCTTAGGTATTTAGAGGGTTTAGTTCATACTTATGAAAGAAAACATCTCAAAAGCATAAAGATAACAAAACATAAGAAAACCCAAAACTCCTGAAGGAACTTGAAGGGAGATCTTCAGTCTTGATGATGAATCTGGCTTCTGAGATGGATCAATCAGCTTTCCTTGAGTAATTCCTTGCTTCATACTCTGCGTCCCTCTTCTAAGTGCCTTCTCAGGTGTTTTAATAGGCTTTAGAATGCCTAAGAGCCCCCAAAATTGGCCTTTTCTGAATAGGGTTATACTTGGGCACAGCAGGGACACGCCCGTGTGCGATTACTCTAGCCTGTGGCCAAGGCTATTGAACAGGCACGAGCCTGTAGTATACCCGTGTAATTGTGCTTAAATCCTGCCAAAGGGACATGGCCGTGTGACACGCCCATGTGAGAAAGTCCAGGCCATGGTGATTTCCCACGTGGGTCTATTTTCTCCGTTTTCGGCCTGTTTCTCACTCTTTTTACTCTCCTATGCTCACCTAATATAAAACATGAAATTAAAGGATTAGGAGCATCGAATTTACCAATTTTAAGGAGAAACCATCCAAAAATGTGCTAAGCATGGGATAAAAATATGTATAAATTACGGTTTATCAAATACCCCTACACTTAAGCATTTGCTTGTCCTCAAGCAAAAAATCCTCAACTCATAATCAAAATAAATTCTTCTCAATTTTTAACCCCTATCAATAATATCTCAAAATAATCCATAAGTACTCATACATTGAAAATTCAACTAAAAGTACATCAAAGTTTCAAACATTCCAAGTTGAGCATTTTATCACGAAAACATAAGTGTCTCCCCTCATCTAAGTGATTACATTTGATCAAAATATCACAGAGTTTAACATCCTCACTATTGATTCATTTAAATCACTCAAGGTGTTTAAGGACCTTAATAAAAGTACTCATTAGTCAATATGAAAAGTTATTACCATAGGCTTGCTTGAAAATCAAATCTCCACCACTATATATTGAGCTGATGCATTAATCAAAAAGGTCTTTTAGAGGGTTGTAACGTAGCTTTGGTTAGGGGGTGTGGTCACAGGTTGAAAGAAGATGTTAGAATCGAGTTTGAATTGAAAAATTACCTAGCTAGAAAAATAACTAGTTATCAGTTGAATACAACTGAGCTTCTTCTCAAAATATGGAATTGACACTTAAGTTCAAAAACGACGAACTACTACTAATATATATTAAAGTATTTTTTTTAGTCAAGTCAAATACATAGAATAACAAAACATAGCTAAGCAATTAATTCAAGTCAAATCTCGACAAAAATAGGGATCAAATTAGGGGATTTCAACAATAATAGGTTATGGGTTAATATTGAGGGTAAATCAATTAATGGTTTGTTAGGCTCAAAGGGGTTCACTAAGGGTTAATTATGAAGGTAGGCTTTTGTAGAGTGAGTGGGTTAAACCTAAGTGCCTTTATCATCTTGACGTATCAAATCAAATGGTGTGGTCTTGACATGCAAAATCAAGCAAGTTCTAGAATAACAAATCAAAACTGACACACTCATAATGAAACTGAGAAGGAAAGGAATAAAATATGCTTTAAAAGCTCAAGATCACACAAAAATTATGGCTTTTTGATGTTCAAACTTGTGAATTTCAACTCAAGATAATACCTAAGCTTAGGGAAACAACCTAAAAGTTTTTTAATTCTTCAAAAATCAACTTATCATGCTTGATTCCCTAATGTCCTAAAGTTTAAACAGACAATGCATAAATACCTATGTTTTAATTCAAGACATATCAATAAAAATCATAAATTAAGAAAAATTCATTCTAATAGTGATATGAGTGATTCATGTGAGAATAACATGAAATTCAGGGATTTCTAATAATGATATAAAAGACCCCCCACATTTAAGATGTACATTGCCCTCAATGTACAAAGAAAGATATATTGAAAAAGATAGATTTATGATCATTAGATAGGGAGAGAAGTGAAACTTCCTGAATGATGAATGAACTCCTTGAATTGGAGTCATGGAGAATAAATGGCCAAAGCCATGATCAGGGTGGAAGAGGATACTCCGGTGGTGGTAGAGGTTGGGTTCCACAAATGTTGCGCCAAAAGAATATTATATCTCATGTTGGCTATGGTTGTGGTCGAGCAGGGCATGGCAATCATGGAGAACCTTTCCTAGTGGAGTTTCAAGTTCCTGAGTAATAGTGAGCTTTGGAGCTCTTTATAACTGTGATAGAATCAGGAACTTTTTTAGGAAATATATAAAGAAGAATAATTACTCGTAATGAAATAGCCAAAATTAAAAATTGTAAAATAATAATTATAAAACCTAATAAAAATAAGCTTAAAGAAAAATAAAAAGTAGTCTTAAAATAGAATAAAAGGAACAACATAAAATAATAAATAAAAGTTTTTAAACATCTTCATCGCTAGATGGTTCGCGAGGTGGGGGTAGCGATGAGATGTGGAAGTGCTGACAAATCTGCTGTAGAGTAGCATCAATGTTATCGAAGCGCTGAAAACACTGCTGCTCGAATCGAGTAAGGCGCTCATATATGTCAGCGTATGAAGCCGCCGCATGAACTGGATGAGAGGGGGTGGTGGCTGAGACGGTGGGTCCTCATGACATGGAGGGACATCATCAGTAATGTCCTCTAGATCCTCCTCCTTGGTGGACTGGACGAGGCATTACTGAGGAGGGTAGGTGCCATGTCATTTCTCGATCATCCTCATACTTAGCATGCTCGAGATGCCCTGTGGGGACATCTGGCCAATGAGAGTGACGGAGGATGATTGGGCTGCTGTGTTGAGGAGCTTGAGGTGCCGAGCCAGTTGAGTCACATACGGCCCGATAGAGATGACCCCTCTCCTGTGCCACTCAGTCTGGTGGCGAATGGCGAGGGAAATAAAGTAGGCGAGGTCGATGACATGCCCATTCGCCATACTCCATAAGAAATAGGCGTCGTGGTTGGTAACGACGCTGGTGCTCTTTCGTCTCCCTATCAGAGTATGAACCAAGATGGTGTGTAGGTACCTTAAGGATAGAGGGAGAGCTGATGCCTTAGAGAGACTAGGGTCATAGGTGGTCGAGGCAGGGACGAGGTCCCTCCAGCATTTTGAAGGGGAGTAGTGGATGTGGCGGTGGAGGGTGTTGAGTTCATTACCGTCCATGAATTCCTCTGTGTATAGCCCTAGTGCAATTCCAAACTCAGGTACACTCAACTAGTGTACTAGACTACCAAGGCAGAACTGGACCGTTCCAAGATCGTCGAAGTTTGTCATGACAGTCTGAAGATGAAACGTCGAGCAGAGTTCCAATGTAAACTCGAGATACGTCGGCTCGATGATCTCAAAGAAGAGCCCCCACAGATCAGTCGTTGGAAGGCTTAGATCGCGTCAGCCAATTGAATCTGCTCGAGTGCAGCCCAGTCAATGCAGCGGCCCACACCTAGGGGTCAAGCCCGTAATATCTAATATAATTCCTCCTGGAGTCCCAAAGGAACCTGGAGAAACAGGTGCCTAATCTCTGTGGTAGGACCCGAGGATGACGCTGCTCCTTTCCTCTTCTTCGAGGCAGGAACACCAGTCTTCTTACCACGTGAGGATGATATTGTACCTACGTTGAAAAATCTAAGTTCAACCAATACGTCCCAAAAATAGCATGAAAGCACAAAACTAAATAGGAATATTTCATGAGATTTACGTAATGGATGAAGTAAACAAAACTACTAAATATAACAAGTTATAGGATTATGGGAATAATGTAACGGGAATATGAATGAATGTATGTGAGTAAGCATAAATTTCATGGAACTAGGAAAAGTGAAAAAGTATAGCATAATGGAGTAACTAAAATGACAAAATTTTTATAAACAAGCATGAGTATTTTAGTATTCTAACTATGAATATTCATTCAAAATAGTTCAATAGAGCAGAGAAATCATGAAATAAGCAACATATTTAAAGAAAATAGAGAGAAAAGACTAAACAAACGCAAAAGGAATGAGCTGTGGGTGTCGAAATTGGTGTTGTAGGCGGCACACGAGCGTGGCGGGTAGGGCATGTGAAGTTGCAGCGGCTAGGGTTAGGGATTTTTGGGGAGGGAGATGATGAATAATGAGGGGTTTATATAGATTTTGGGGCACACGGCCGTGGGGCACGCCCGTGTGGTCTAATTTTTTTTGTTCGTGTGTTTCGCGAATTTTAAATTTGGGCACGTCTGACATTCGGCCCACTCCCGTGTTCTTTGAGCGTATGGGTGCACACGGCCGTGTCACATAGCCGTCTCTTACTTTGTTCGCTTCTTCCACGACCATGTACATAGGTCCACACCCGTGTTTATTTTGACAGTGTCGACCACTGGTGGATGGAACAGGCGTGTCGCATAGCCATGTTACATTCTCAGTTTCAAGCACGGTTTTGAGGCACAAGCGTGTCTCACACTTGTGTTGTTTTGGCAGTTTTGCCCACGGCTATGTCGCACGGCCGTGGCAACTTATCGCATCTCGTGTTGGGGAAAACATCTTGCCCTATTTTTACACAACCTAATGCACGCCCATGTGCCTGGCCGTGTGGTCTTTTGAAAGTCTACGTTCCATGATTCAGTTAGTATGTTAGATGTTAAAAACTAAAATTTTAAAGAGATTAACACTGTTAGTGCTTGGGTTGCCTCCCGAGAAGCGCTTATTTATAGTCTAATCTCGACTTACCTCTCTTCTGCATGGTCAAGGTGGTGCGAGGAGTTTACACTCCTCATCCCTACTATCAACTTTATCAACATAAGGTTTAAGACAGGTATTGTTTACCTTAAATGTACCGAATTTGGGATGAATTACCTCGACTGTACCATATGGGAAAATACTAAGTATTTTAGGAGGAATTTCTTCATTAGGTTCAGAAGTGGCAATGCGAGGATCTGCTGCACCTAGTAGTACTTTGTCTCCAACCTTAAGTTGATTTGTTGAGGTATTGAGCTTGTCCTGGCTTGGTTTCTGTTTATCAGGTGTTCTCGGTTTCTGTGTCTGCCATTTATCTAGCTCCTCGATTTGTAGCTTCGTTCTTTATAGATAGGTCCTTTGTTGTTGTTTGAACACGGCTTATATGTATTCTTCGAAACTGTTTCCTGCACAGAGGTTGTCACCACATGATCAGTACTAATAGAATGATTTATACAACCACATTCAGTTTTTGATGTGTTACTTGAATTACGAGCTTGAAGGGTGATTGTTTCATCTCCCACACGAAGTGTGAGTTCACCTGTACCAACATCAATAATGGTTCTAGCAGTCTCTAAAATGGGTCGTCCTAAAATTAAAGGTGCGTTACTATCCTCTTCCATGTCTAGAACAACAAAGTCTACTGGGTATATAAATTTATTGATCTTAACAAGAACATCTTGAATGATACCACTAGGAAATCTAATGGTTTTATCAGCCAATTGAATGCTCATCCTAGTTTGTTTGGGTTTCCCAAGACCTAGCTGTTTAAACATTTTATAAGGCATAACATTAATGCTTGCCCTTAAGTCAGCCAATACATGATGAACATCTAAACTAACAATTAAACAAGGAATCATAAAACTCCCTCGATCCTTCAATTTGTTTGGTAGCTTATTCTGTAATATGGCTGAGCAAACTGCATTCAACTCCACATGCGACGCCTCATCCAACTTTCGTTTATTTGTTAAAAGCTCCTTTAAAAACTTGACTGCATTTGGCATCTGCAAAAGGGCTTCAATAAATGGTAAGTTAATATGTAGTTTCTTTAAAAGTTTAAGGAATTTACCAAATTGTTCGTCTATCGGTCTTTCCTTGTCACATTTGGGTATGGCACACGAGGTTTATATTCTGTACTCATCAGCTTTGGGTCATTTTGGCCTACCTCATTCTTACATTTTCTTAGCACCATTTCTAGCATTGGTTTTGCAACTAACCCTTCCTCATCTTGAATGGAAATCGCGTTGAGCTGCTCCCTTGAGTTAGACTCAGTGTTGCTTGACAGGCTACCTTGTGGTCGTTCGGAAATTAGCTTGGCTAGCTGTCCAATCTGAGTTTCAAGTCTGTGGATTGATGCTTGTTGATTTTTGAGTACCGTCTCGATATTCTAAAAATGAGTTTTTGACACCAAGATGAATTTGGTTAGCATCTCCTGAACCTCCTCAAGGTTCAGCTTTTTCTCCTACTGGTACGGTGGTTGCTGAAAGCCTGAAGGAGGTGGTGGTCTCTAATTTCCTTAGCCTCCCCATGAAAAATTTGGGTGGTTCCTCCAACCTGCATTGTAAGTATTGCTATAAGGATTGTTTTGAGATCGAGGATTGTTACCCTTGTCATCTAACTGCTTGTTCTCCATGTTGTAGCCACAAGGTGGGTATTCTGAACTGCTTGATCCACCTCCACTTGCTTCGCACTGCATTATTGGGTGAACCTGTGAAGAACTAAGAAAACCATCAATTTTCTTATTCAAGAGTTCTACCTGATTAGAGAGCATGGTGACTGAATCGAAGTTATAAATACCGGCTATTTTTGTTGGCTTTGTCCTCATGACTTGCCACTGATATTTATCAGTGACATCTCCTCTATAAATTCATAGGCATCTTCAGGTGTCTTATTGTTGATGGTTCCACTAGCAGCTGCGTCAACCATCTGCCGAGTCAAAGGATTCAGGCTATTATGAAAGGTTTGAACCTGTAACCAAAGTGGTAACCTGTGGTGAGGGCATCTTCTCAAGAGGTCCTTGTATCTCTCCCATGCATCGTAGAGTGTTTCTAAATCCATCTGCAGAAAAGAAGAGATATCATTACGTAATTTGGCTATTTTAGCCGACAGAAAATATTTTAATAAAAACTTTTCAGTCATTTGTTCCCTAGTAGTGATTGATCCTCGTGGCAACGAGTTCAACCACTGTTTAGCCTTGTTCCTCAAAGAAAAGGGGAACAACCGAAGGCGAATGGCGTCATCAGAAACGCCATTTATTTTAAAAGTGTCGCAAAATTCTAAGAAATTTGCCAAGTGAGCGTTGGGATCTTCATCCTGCAAACCATCAAACTGAACAAATTGCTGTATCATTTGAATTGTGTTAGGTTTCAGTTCAAAAGTATTTGCAGCTATAACAGGTCTAGCTATGCTCGATTCAGTTCCTGTTGAAGAAGGTTTAGCATAATCATACATAGTGCGCGGAGCAGAATTCTGATTAACAGCAATCGCAAGAGGTAGCGGATTTTCTTTGTTTTCAGCCATCTCCTCGGTTGTGGTTGAAGTATCGTCCTCTTGCTCTTCCTCTGTGTATCGTAAGCTTTTCCTTATTTCTCTTTGGTTTCTGCAAACTATGTGATCGAGCTCACCATCAAACAGTAACGGTCCTGACGGGTTTCTTCTAGTCATAAACTATAAAAACCTATCAGAAGAAAATAAATGAAAAATTAGAAAAAAATAAAAAATTTAAATTGTAATAAAAGTAAAATGGCTAAAGTAATACAAATAGAGTGTTCCTAATATCCTAGTTCCCCAGCAACGGCGCAAAAAACTTGATACGTGATATTCATGACAGGTTTTAAAGATTTATGAATGAATCATTCTTGAGACTAACTTGTTATCACGATTAAGGCAAGTGTGCCTATCGAACAGTAGTATAGTTTAGCAAGATCGAATTGTCGAACCCAAAGGAACTACGAGTACTAGTATTTACTTTTTTTTTATTATCTAGCCTAAACATTAAGAGGTTTGGTTATCTAAACTAATTATTAACTAAGAATGCACAAAAAGAAAATTTGGGAAAATACTTTTGGGAAAATTCGATTGATTAAGACAATACCTAAGGAAAAATCCACCTAGACTTCACTTGTTATTTGACTTTGAATCAGAAGATTTATTCATTTGACTTGATCCGTAGAAATCCATAAGTTATATTATTATCTCTCTCGAGACTAGGTTGAATAATTGAAATCTCTTTCTAATTAACACCCTAGAATTGCATTAACTCGATCTATGGATTCCCTTATTAGGTTTCACCCTAATCTGGAAAAATCTTATCACCCTATCTCTAGGCGTGCAATCAACTCCGCTTAATTATGAAAAATTTACTCTTAGACAGGGTCTATTCCTCCTCTGAATAAGAGCTTAACTTGAATCAATATCATGGAATATCAAAACAAGAATTAAGAGCATATAATTAAGAACACATAATTAAGAACAAGTCAAATATTTATCATACAATTCAGATAATAATAACAAGATCCGCCTTAGGTTTCATTCTCCTTTGGTATTTGGCGGGTTTAGTTCATACTTATGAGAAAAAACATCTCAAAAGCATAAAGATAAAAAAACATAAGAAAACCCAAAACTCCTGAAGGAACTTGAAGGGAGATCCTTAGTCTTGATGATGAATCCAACTTCTGAGATGGATCAATCGGCTTTCCTTGAGTAATTCCTTGCTTCCTACTCTGCGTCCTCCTTCTAAGTGCCTCATCAGGTGTTTAAATAGGCCTTAGAATGCCTAAGAGCCCCCAAAATTGGCCTTTTCCGAATAGGGTTATACTTGGGCTCAGTAGGGACACGCTCGTGTCAATTACTCTAGCCCGTGGCCAAGGCTGTTGAATAGGCACGGACGTGTAGTATACCCATGTAAGTCGTGCTTCAATCCTGCCAAATGGATACAGCTGTGTGAAACGCCCATGCGAGAAAGTCCAGGCCGTGGTGATTTTCCATGTGGGTCCATTTTCTCCGTTTTCAGCCCATTTCTCACTCTTTTTACTCTCCTATGCTCACCTAAGTATAAAACATGAAATTAAAGGATTAGGAGCATCGAATTCACCAATTCTAAGGAGAAACCATCCATAAATGTGATAAGCATGGGGTAAAAATATGTATAAATTACGGTTTATAAAACCCAGGATAAAGAGATCAAAAATAGAGAAATCTAAGATACGATACAGTATCGAAAGACCGAGAACAAAGCTTATTAGAAGATATGGAAGATTTTAATGGTCCTTTCGAGAAAAGAAATCCAGAAGAAAACATCACTCAGAACACTAAGGATAGATGCAACAAGAATAATATACCTTTCCATATACATATTGGACAAGGCAACCATTAGAAGAAACTGAATCATAGCATCATGCACACTTTCTCATCAATTCCAAACAGACAAAAGGTAACAGAATACTAGAAAGAAATAGGATCATGTAGATTATGTACCAATCAGACTGGTAATGCTTTTTTCTATTATTAAGATCAGGGAACATTTCTATTTTATAGAAATTCATCAGAGAATATACCACCACTACCATAATTTCTAGAAATAAATGGACTCATAGAGTGCCTTAAAAGAGACAGCCATCATCTGCTTACTATAATTACCATACCCAAACATCCCGCATTTCAAACATTATTCCTTTAACTATTTTCTATAACAAAATTTCCATATTATTCTTTTCGCTAAAAGATAACAGCTCATGAGGGAATTTCAATCAATACATTTCTCGACGTCATACCAGGATAGATCGTTTTACCAAAATTAACCTTTTTCACTAACTGTGATGTTGCGAAAATTAAACAATCTTTCGGTCAATCCGATATTTTTCTAGTTCTTGTCTGTACTTATCAACCCATTCTCAATCTCTAATCATGCTTATAACCATTCTATCACTGAATTTTTTGGTTTCTCACCTGAGAACTCGTCCAACACAAATCTCAAGAATTTCCATTATAAAACACCACTTTGGTATGGGGGTGAGATCGTAGGGTCTCTGACTCGACTCTCATATATATATATACATGTGAGTCAACTTTCATCATCATAGAAGCATCATCAAAATCATTTCATTCATTTCAGGCAAACTGACATTCATATTTGTTTTACGCCAACTTCCCAGTTATCTCATTTAAACAAGTACACTTATGCATGAACTCTATGAATTCTGAATAACTGTACTTATCCCATTCATTTTATCAAACAAGTCATGTACATAGCATTACGAGAGCCAACAAACATGGATAAGTATATTCCAATCTATACTTTCATCTCGCACATCATCGTATGCATATCATTACAAACATGTAAATCAATCCAAGCAATTTAACACTTATACTTAGACTATGTGAATTTGCCAACCATATTCATTCAAATAAGTATACATGAACATTCCTTCCATCGATATTTTTGATAAGTTATCTAAACACATGCTTTGGCCCGAGTAAATCGGCCATATACATCATAGAATCATCAACTAAACATAAATAAACTCATTACAATATAGTCCTTTATCTCATTTCAAGGAATCATTGCAATCCATCAAAATTTTAATGTCCAACCGGAACAATGTCATTTTATCCGTAGCATGATATTATGACTATTGTTCATACCTTTCTCAGTTTCAACTCATCACCACGGCATTTCATTCAAATACTTTGGTATTACTATCAACATAGTTGGGCGTAGCTCGGTTGGATAGTACTTTTGTCTGAGCAAAGATAGTTCTCATTCGCGTCGGGAGACATCACACTATCATATATCTGTGGCATGTATAGCAAGACTCTTATACATGCTAGGTTAGTCCGAGAACTGATAAAACCATAGATCTGATACCACTAAATGTAACACCCCTTAACCGTGTTCGAAGCTGGGATAAGGTACGAGGCATTACCAGACTTCAAAATACACACACATGCAAAAATTGGGTCATAAAATTTCTTTTAATTCAAAACTTTTCAAACACATGCATGTCGTCCCTTATTTGGGTCTACGAAGCCCAAAACATACATCGGGATTTATTAGGGACTAAACTGAGAACTTTGAGAAGTTTCAGGAAAACTTAGGAAATTTTCCCATGACACAAAGTCATACACCCGTGTCCTTTGGCCGTGTAACTCTTTGACTATGATGTCAGCGACTAAATTAAACCACACGGCCAAGCCACACGCCCGTGTGCTAAGGTTGTGTCCCCCATACGGTTGAGACACACGGTCGTGTCTCAGCCCGAGTGGCCAACACTTAGGCTATTTTCCAAGCCTTTATGTTACCCTTAATCCTTCACATATTTATACCCATCAAGGACACATATCATGACATCATTTTAATGATTTAGTATCCTATATTAAGACACATTCATAACATTAACAGGTTATCATTCACACATTTCACATACTCATATAATGTCAAGTCAAGACACAATAGTACCTATTCATTAGCCTTGTCATTTAATGACCACTTTTACCAAATTTTCATAATCGTCATCTTATTTCCATGTTACACATTTAATTCATGGCCATGACCATTTCGATTAGTCATAAAGCATTCATCATGCACATAATTCATAACACCAACCATATATGGCCAACAAGCATAATCACATCATCATATCACAAGCATTAGAACATAGCATAGATAGATAAGTTCACAAACCATAATCAATATAAGCCACACTACATGGTTAGATACAAATAACTCAATATAGGCCAATACATTTGGCTAACCACAATAACTCATATCATAAAACTGAGCCCCTATACATGCCACTCACTTGAAAACGCTAACATATGTATCAATGCTCCAAAGGTGATAGCTTGATAGTGTGATGCTACCTCCGACGATCTCCAACTCCGAGCTTACCTCAGAACACTAAAGAAATGGAAATGAGAGGGTAAGCTTTATAGCTTAGTAAGACCGTATGAAAATAACAAGCAATTTATCAACTTTCTTCTCAAGGTAATACAACCCTATTTGCATTTTTACTTATGTTCTAGTCAAGCTATTTTCTCAGGTCATAGTTACTAAATTATTTATATCTAGAGATACATAACTCCAAATTAAGATCCGATAATTTTCCCTGAAACTAATCTCAAATATCTTCTTACCAAAAATTTTTTAGAATTTTTGGTCTAGCCAATAAGTACAGTTTATTCCCTAAAGTTAACCATTTTTTGTTATCTGACAGTTCCTACCCCTCTTTACTAAAAATTAATTATCTCATAATACGGGACTCAGATGACATTCCTGTCTATTTATCTTGAAAATAGACTCATTAAGAATTTTAAAAATATTAATTATAACCCATAGCTCTTGTTTTACAATTTTCAATGATTTTATTAATTCAGAACAGGGGATTTCAACATCATTCTGACTCTATCTCACAACAATTTAAATATTTCATAATATGAAACTCCTTTGCTTACATCGTTTCTTCTATGTGAAACTAGACTCATTAAGCTTTAATTTCAGAGCCTCTAACTCAATTTCCACAATTTTTGGTGGATTTTCAAGTTCGGACTGCTGCTACTGTCCAAAACTATTTTAGTGTAAATTAATAATAGTAAGTTTATCACACCTTATTAATTCATTTTCACCAAATTGGTAAAAATACATGTTTATACATCATAAGTATAGACCTATAATCATAAGGTCATCACAAAACCATTCTCATAAGCATGACTTACCTATTTACATCCTCACCAAATGTGCATCACAAACCAAAATCCTTTCTCATGAGTTTGGCATACATACCTGTGTTACTTAACATGCTCATATACTTACTCATATTCATTCCTTATTAATCATACAACATGAATTGAATTCACATCTCATCAATTTCATGTAAGTACCTGTACCACTTACAACATAGCCATAAGCTCTATCATTTCGACTTAAATCTTAAATTTCTCGTTGAACCATTTGGAATACCATAGGATAATCACTAAGCCTCAAACATAGGGTACGATGCCGATGCCATGTTCCAAACATGGTCTTACACTGGCTCACATATCTAAGTCGATGCCATGTCCCAGACAGGTCTTACACTGACTTTCATATATCGAGGCCGATGTCATGTCCCAGACAGGTCTTACACTAGCTCTCATCTATCAGTGTCGATGCCATGTCCTAGACAAGTCTTACACTGACACATGTCAAGCTGATGCCATGTCCCAGACAGGTCTTACACTAGCTTGTATATCTTGAGGTTGATGCATGTCCTAGACATGTCTTACACTGGCTCTCATAATGTGGCCGATGCATGTCCCAGACATGTCTTACACTAGCACACATTTCACCCAAATGTTATGGCATGATTATCCAATCTATTCCAAAGGTTCAACCTAGAGTTTATCATGACAAGTCTCATCATACCATTACTCATAATCACAATCAAAAAATTTATGTTATATCAATTTAATCACACATAATAACTGTGTAGTTGCATTATTTACACCCAACTTACTCGTTTCAATGGAATATCATATTCCATCAAATTTCCAATGCATTCAATCATCACATACATGTTATTAACATTTGGCATCACTTTCTCTTATACAATATCTTCCACATAAAATTCAATGCAATCATAGCAAGATAGATTTCAAGTATATTAACAATAACATGGATATCATACTTATTTCATCACACAGACTTACCTCGAATGCAATTCCGGCTAATTACTCCATTTTAGTCCATAACCTCGTACTTTTCGATTTAAGCTCAAATCTCAATTTTCTTGATCTAACATGTGAAATTCACTCATTTAATCATTACATTAATTAAAACATTCTATAATTCACAAATTGATAAAATGACCGTTTTGCCCTTTGACTTTACAAAAATTATGATTTTACCCTTAGGCTCGTAAATCCATTTTTATCAAATTTCCTTCTTTACCAAGTGTAGAAAAATTATTTTTATTACTATAGCAACTCAAAATTTCAATTATTTCACACATTTACAACTTATTTTACAAACTTTACAAAATAGCCCTTTTTAGGTGTTTTCATGCAAACTCCTTTCGCAAAAGTTGTTTATTACACAACCAAGACTCATTTTATTCCATAAAAATTCTGAAAACAACATAAATACTCTCATTGCAAAACCTTATACTTTCAACCATTTTGCAAAATGGTCCCCTCATTAGTTAGCTCATGCTACAAGGGTCCCAAAAGTACAAAATTATAAAAAATGGCTATGAAAATTACTTACTTGCAAGAGGATAACCTAGCTGAAATTTTAAAGCTTTAAAAACCCTCTCTTTACTGGAATTTTTTTTGGAGAAAGAGATGAGAAGAAGGTGATGTCATTTTCTCTTTATTTTATTTTATTTTGAGTCAAATAAGCCACCAAATTCCACCTAACTTTGAAAATTGTCTTATCTTTGTCTCTATGGCCGGCCAGCCTATATTTAAGGGTCTATTTGCACTTTAAAGACATCCAATTATGGTTCTCTAGCTATTTAACACATTTGGCTAGCAAAACAAAACTTTTACCCCTTATGCAATTTAGTCTTTTGTCGTAATTGAGCTCTCAATCGCTAAAATTAATTCACCAAAATTTTCATGCACTTATATAATCATGCTATGACACATAAAATAATATTAAAAATAATTTCTTCGTCCTTGGAATAGTGGTTTCAAAACCACTGTTTCGACTAGGCCCAAAATCGGGCTGTTACAAGGTCTGTTACAATTTAACATCACAACAATAGTGCGTAAGCATACACTGTCGATACAAGTATAATAGACACACGTCTATCAGATATCGATCCCACAGGGATGGTAGTCTTTTGTCTATTAATGTTCGTGCAACAACTAGATAGGAACAAGATAAATTATGAGAATAGTTGTCGATGCAATAACTTGAAAACAATAAAATAAAATATGATAATGATAAATTGGGATCCCCAACATGAATCTTCAGCAGAATACTAAGTGCTCACAAGCTATAAAAAGATAGGTGATTTTCGAGGTAATAAAATTCAATGTATATCTTTCCCAACGTCACTCATCTATTTAATCTGAGACTTAAATATGCATACGAACCCCACCTTCTGATGATGGCAATACGACACTATTAAGAACAAGTGGACTAAATTCCTCTAATATTCATTTAACTTCTGCTGTAATGCTTGTTGGCTCAAACTTTCACAGCACTTTCCAGTGTCAGTGACTGTACTAACACTTCCATGTTAAAAAAAATTCAAACCCTAAGATTAAACAATAAAAGAAAGATTGAATAAGATAACATTTCACCAAGAATTCATGTGTACTTCAAACAAACAGAAAATAAAGAGTAATCATTAGTATTTAGAAAGAAATAAGAAAGAATCAAGTGGAGAATTCTATTCCTAGACAACTCGACTAAATCTCTCTATTCCCTCTTGTCTTGCACCCAGGTCTCCTCGTTAGAAGCTAGTCTACATCTGCTTTTCACGTAGCTCACCCGTGAGAGGCTTAAGCTACTATAGCCGGAAGCTTCAAGGTAGGATGATGAAGATAATGATCCAGAAAAAAAAAATCTCCCTTTTCTTCTCACGTCCGCCTTTTATGTCCTCCAACAGTATAAGTGTCCTTTCCTCGGAATTATTTTGTCCTTGTACGTACAGGTTGGTTATACCAGACTGACAGCTCACGTAATTTTAGTTCTAATCTGAACAGCTCTCAAGTGCAGCAACAATTCTGGATGCAACCTGGGATTAACTCATGCAGCAAGATTAATGCAATAAGATAGCAAAATTCAGGATAAAATAGGCTAGGATTCATTGAGTTATAAAATGCTATTTACTAAACTGAAAATGCTAAAATATATGTTAAGAATAACTAAATGGGAACAATTTAACCAAAAAGTAAGGGGAAAAACCTATGTTCTTTCTAGTGATATCACACCTCTAAACTTGAGTTTTTACTTGTCCTCAAGTAAAACAGAAACTAGCAAAGCTAAAAAAAAATTTACTAAGGCAAATGATCATTCTAGAATTCCCAATGGATGAATCACATTCAGATGAAAGAAAATTGCATCGACAATTCATAAGCATGAATAAATAAGGTTGCAACTTCATCAATGCTAGCATCATGCTGCAAACCCTAAGTTCTATCTACCATTACAACATGTATTGTACAATACTAAGTATTTATAAATTATATATACGTTTTTTTTAGAAAAAGGGATATCATTGCATTACTGTACACTTGTTCCTAAAAAGTAACAATGGTGTGCAAAAGACCCCCAAGGAGTACGTAATTGCCCTGACACACACTCACGTAGCGATAGCCTTTGGCCAGATTGATTTTTATAACGCTAGTATTGGAGTGTTCCTTCTTTAACATTTCATACTACACCTATTTTGGAGTGTCTTTAATTTATAACTATATATACATATTTAAGTAGCTGTAAAAAGCAGATTCATTCAAGATTTAAGGAATGATAGTAGTCATCCATTACTAATGCAACCTAACCCATTCATCAAAGAATTAAAGGTACAACCTTCTGTCAAATTTATCTAACACATTCATTGATAATTTACAAGATTCAAGAATTAAGCATCGAATGTAACAGCAATTTTTGAACAAATTTCATTAACTATAATTAAACCTTGCATGCTTCATTTCTGATTTTTTTTTTTTGAAATGTGGGTGCATTTCTAAGCCCCATGTGCATTCCCCAAACTTAAAGTTTGCATTGTCCCCAATGCACTAACATGAAAATGTAATGACAATAGAAAGGTAAAAACAATATATACTTATCAAAACAAAATCTACAACTACATGCAATGAATGAATACTAAAGCTAAAGCTTAAAATAAACTAACTCAATTATCCTTAGCCGTCGATGTGGCTACACGATGTTTCTTTCTCCTCTTTTTTTCATTTTTTATCCTTGGAGCACTTCTGTAACACCCCTCACCCATATTCAATGCCAGAACAAGGCTACGAAGCATTACCGAACTTATAAAACAATTATACAAACTTCATCCACATTTTTACAATTCATGCAATCATCACTCAATCTCAATCATAATGTCCCTAATATGGGTTTACGAGGCTCTAAACATGCTTTGGAAGTGGTTCGGGACTAAATCAACAACTTTGGAAACTTTCACGAATCCTTGAAAATTTTTCTCAAAACAGGGGACACACGCCCTTGTGGCCCGTCTGTGTCTCTCACACAGCCACCAGACATGCCCGTGTCACAAGCTGTGTGGACATTCGTAATGGGAGCACAAGGCCGTGTCCTAGCCCATGTCTGACCCCGTGTAACTCTCTAACTTGGGTCACCGGGCCAACACACACGCCCATATGGCTAGCCCGTGTTCCCTAAAAATAGCCTTCCATGCCTATATGCCAGGCTATGTGCTGGCCATGCCAAACCTGTACGGTATACTGACTTATGCCACACGGCCAAGTCATGTGCCTGTATGTGAGGCCGTGTGGAGCATACTGACTTGATTTTAATTTCAACACCAGGGGACACACGACAATATAACATAATCGTGTGTCACCCACGATCGAGACACACGCCCGTGTCTCTGCCCGTGTGGACAAAAATAGGCTATTTACCAAGCCATTTTGCCACCCATACTTGCATGTACCTACACCACAATACAAAGGCACCAACAAAAGGCATAAATAAGCATTTAAACCAGCCAATTCAAAACTAATTCATGCATATTCTATACCACGTTTCTCAATACACATAAGTTGCAAAATAGACCAATCCATTTATACCCAAAATCTCATATAACTAGATCATCAATATGGCTACTTAAAATATACATTCTTTACCTTGATTCACAAACAAATAACATCACCAATATTAACATTCAACTTCTATAATACCAACTATTAATAAGTTTCACCAAAACCAACCCCAATTTACATATCATAAACTATATGCACATACACATATACACAAGCAAATTAACTCAAAATAATCCAACTCTCATGGCTATTATATACAAACCAAGACATATACATTTACAAGCCATTTCAAATGGAAAAAATCATTACCAAAACATAACCAACATGACCCAAGTCCCTATACATGCCATATACTCAAAACAAAAGCTTAAAGGTACCAAATCATTTTTAAGATAGTGTGACAAAACCTTTGATAGTCCCCGAATCCAAGCTAGCTTTGTATTCACTATAAAACATAGAAAAATAAAAGATGTAAGCTATAAAGCTTAGTAAGCTCTTATGAAATAAACTCAATATAATTATAACCACATAATTCAACAATTGATTATAGATACATGAATTCACATGAACTAACAAACCTTTCAATTACTCATTCACAAAACTATATACTTTCTTCACCATTTCTTCGATTCAATGCTAATATGGTTTATGCACATACCTATACCATCTCGTACCAATCTCATTCTCAACCATATCATTCATTTACCCATTGAACCATTCAGAATAGAAGTCGAATACTCAGAAGTCTTGCACACTAAGTACTTATACCATGGCCTGAAGCCAAATCAAGGTAACTTATATCCAAAATATTGATATCATGGCCCGAAGCCAAATCAACCGATATTCATGGTTCGAAGCCAAATCGGTATAACTCGTACCCGAAGTGCTAATATCATAGCCCAAAGCTAACTCAATGTATCCCCTAATGACATGTCACTAGTATCCTAAACTATTTCTAAGGTTCAACCGGGATTTCGAATGCCGAATTACCATCGAGTCATTGTCAAACTTATCCGAAGTCTTGTATTCACAATTTATACAATATCAAAGCATTTAAAATACACTTATAATGAAGTTTACCACATACGAACTTACCTCGGATGTGGAAACAACGAAATAAGTTGATTAGTTGATAACTTTAGTTTTCCCCCGATCTAGATCCAAATTCCTCTTTTCTTGATCTAAATATATTCAAAATTAACTCATTTAATAATCTCTCTATTTAATTTAATCCAAAATACACATTTAAGCATATTTACATATTTACATATTTACCCCTATTGTTTCACCACTTTTATAATTTAGTCCTTATTCCATAAAATCACAAATTAATGAAATTCAAAATAAACCCATGCTAGCCGAATAACTATTATGCCCCTTGTAGCCCATATTTTTCACTTATTTCACATTTTAACCAAAAAAGTTTCAACATTCCTCAATTTAATTCCTATTTTGCATTTTCACTAAAAATCACTTAACGAAACTTGTATATTTATCAAAAAACATTCATATTCTATCAATAAAATTCAAAACACATGCTATTTAATCAATGGAAACATTTAAAATCGTTAACAATTTTTCAAATTAGTCCCCAAGCGAGCTAGAATAAGCTGCAACGATCTCAAAAACATAGAAATCATTAAAACGGGACAAAATTCACTCACCAATTGAGCTACAAAGCTTAAACGAATCAACATGCATCCATGGATTTCTTTTCTTCTTATTTTCGGTTGAGAAAGTGAAGAAGAAAGATGATACTAATGTTTTTTTATTTAATTTAACTTTAATTTCTAATTTACTATTTTAACCATACAAATAAAACATTAAAATTCATCTAACCATGCACATAAATGTCCACTTACAATATAAATGGTCTAATTACCATATAAGGACCTTAACTTTAAGGTTTTATAGCTATTAAACACCTTTAGCCATTAGAACTTAAATTTTACACTTTACGCGATTTAGTCCTTTTTATCAAATTAAGCACTCAAATGATAAAAATTCTTAATGAACATTTTACACAATCATATTTTCATGCTGTAGATATTAAAATAATATTAAAATAATTATTTCAACCTTGGATTTGTGGTCCCAAAACTACTGTTCTGATTTGACTAAAAATGAGCTATTACAACTCTCCCCCTTAAGGATTTTCGTCCCCGAAAATCTTACTAGTGAAAAGGTTAGGGTACTGTTTTCTCATAACTTCCTTAGGTTCCCACGTAGCCTCTTCTACATCATGTCATTTCCAAAGTACTTTCACTAAATTTATGCTTTTATTCATTAACTGTTTAATTTCACGAGCTAGAATTTTGATCGGTTCTTCGTTGTACGTCATATCAGGTTGAATTTCTATTTCTGCTAGAGAAATTACGTGTGAAAGATCCAATCTATATCGATGCAACATCAACAGATGAAAAACATTGTAAATCTTTTCTAACTCAGTCGGTAAAGCTAGTCAATATGCCATTGGACCTATTCTTTCAATGATCTCATACGGCCCGATAAATCACGGACTCAGTTTACCTTTATGACCAAATCAATGGATTTTCTTCCATGGAGACACTTTTAGAAATACTTTATCACCGGTTGGAAATTCATTGTCCCTCCATTTCAAATCTGCATACGATTTTTGTCGGTCAAAAGCTGCTTTTAGACTATTGCAAATCACTTTCATTTTCTCTTCTATTTCTCAGATCAAACCAACACCGTGAATCTTTTTCTCACTCAATTCGGTACAATACAATGGGGTTCGAAATTTGTGACCATACAAAGCTTCGTATGTTGCCATCTTTATACTCAATTGAAAGTCGTTATTATACGCAAATTCAACCAATCGCAAAAATTTCTCCTAATTGCCTTCGAACTCTAAAACACAACATCGGAGCATATCTTCGAGAACCTGAATTACTCTCTCAGACTATCCATCAGTTTGCGGATGAAATGCTATACTAAAATTCAATCTTGTACCCAAAGCTTCTTACAATTTCTTCCAAAATCGTGATGTAAATCTAGGATCTCTATCAGAAATAATCAAAATTGGAACCCCGTGTAATCTAACGATCTCAGCAATATACAATTCAACTAATTTATCAAGTGAATAATCTGTACGTACTGTTATAAAAATGTGTCGATTTCATCAGTCAATCAACGACAACCCAAATAGCATGTTTCTTTTTCAGAGTCAGGGGTAATCCCGATACGAAATCCATCGTAGCTCTATCCTACTTCCACTCTGGTATCATCACAGGTTGAAGCAAACCCAAAGGCACTTAATGCTCGGCTTTCACTTACTGACAAGTCAAACACCTCGATACAAATTCTGAAATATCTCGTTTCATACCCGACCACCAATATAACTATTTCAGATCATTATACATTTTAGTACTTCCCAGGTGAACAGATAAACAACCACTGTGTTCTTCGTGCAGAGTTTCTGAATGAGATCAGAATTCTTTAGTACACAAATTCTGTTTCGGAACTTTAAACAATCATTGGTTCCTATCTAATAATCTGAATCACCATTTGACTCACATTGCTTTCTTTTATCTTGCAACTCGGTATCACACTTTTGACTTCACAAATTTGATGAAGAAAAATAGGTTTTGCTTTCAACTCAGCTAAAGTCAGTCTCGTATTCATCGCTCTCAAAGCAGATAGATATTTTCTACTCAAAGCATCTACAACTACATTAGCTTTTCTTGGATGATAATCGATTACTAACTCATAATATTTTAGTAGCTCGAGCCATCTCGTTGTAGCAAACTAAAATCTTTTTGAGTCATTAAATACTTCAAACTCTTATGATCTATAAAGATGTTGCATTTCTCGCCATATAGATGATGATAAACCGTAATGTATACATATTTTTATCCCATGCTTAGCCTATTTATGAATGGTTTCTCCTTAGATTAGGTGAATTCGATGCTTCTAATCCTTTAATTTCATATTTTATACTTAGGAGAGCATAGGAGAGTAAAAAGAGCAAGAAAGGGGCCGAAAACGGAGAAAATAGACCCACGTGGGAAATCAACACGGCCTGGACTTTCTCACACGGGCGTGTCACACGGCTGTGTCTGTAATATCCTGAATTAGGGCTTAATCGGACTAGTGGTTTCGTGACCACAAATCCGAGATAGAAATAATTATTTTACAATGATTTTGATGTTTATGATATGATTGCATGATTGTGTGAAAATTTCGTAATGAAATTCTATGCCTAAAGTGCTTAAATTGAAAGTAGGGACTAAATCGAATAAGTTGCAAAACTTGCATTCTAGAAGTTTTTAGTATGAAATTGTTTTGGAATATTAATGAGGAGGTCTTAAATAGAAATTTGACCAATTTTATGTTCATGGACAAAATTAGGACATGGAAGGAATTTTTGGAAAGTTTAGTAGTAAGGGTATTTTGGTCATTTAGTTATTAAAATGAATTAAAAACAAAATTAAAAGCCAATTTTTGTCCATCTTCTTCATTAGGCCGAAATTTCAAGGGTTCTCCATAGCTAGGGTTTGTTTCAACCTTCCAAGCTCCACAGTAAGTGATTCCAAGCCCCGTTTTTAATGTTCTTTACGTTTTTGGAATCCCAGTAGCTCGATTAAGCTTATGTTAGCAATAATTCAACCTAGGGTTTATATTTGGAAAAATACCCATAGGTTAAATTTGTGTATTTTGATGTTTTATGATAGAATATGCGGTTTTAAATTATGTTAGACAACTTGTGCTACTCGGTTTTGAGTGAAAACGAGTAAAAGGGCTTAATCGACAAAAATACCTAATAGTCACAAGTATATGTTAGAGAGAGAATTTGATGTTGCCATAGAAGGAAAAATGATCGGCATGTTATAAAACATAAGAATAAGGAATAAAGTTTAATTCCGAGCCTAGGGCAAAAGTGTAATTATGCAAAAGTTTAGGGCAAAAGTGTAATTTTTCCAAAGTTCGTATTAAATGCTATTTTGATGAATGTATGTATTAAATAAGATTAATTTGGTATTATAGATCAAGAAAACGAGATTCAAGTCGCGATTGAGGAAAAGAAAAGATTGTGGACTAAATTGCAAAATCTTTATATTTTGGTACCAAGGTAAGTTCATGTGTAAATGTAGTAACATAATTGTCATTTTAAGCAATTTAATGTTGTTTATATGATATGATGCTGATTATTATCATGAAATATTATGCTTTGTGGTTATTGTTGAATAATATGTAATTATGTGAATTACTTGATGAGTATGAACTATCACCGAAGTACCGATTTTGATATTCCGTAGAAGACGGCAAAGATGTGTGATTGTGGAAAACGCCCGTTTGAACCTTAGGAATAGATTAGGATACAAGTGACATGTCACTAGGATGGTTGAGCATCCGAACTCGTTGAGTTGAGTCCGAGTTCACTTATGGATGCGAATGTCCGAACTCGTTGAGTTGAGCCGAGTTCGTGAAATGTAACTAGGCATCCAAACTCGTTGAGTTGAGTCCGAGTTCACTTATGGATGCGAACGCCCGATCTCGTTGAGTTGAGTCCGAGTTCACTTATGGGCGGGTTACATGGTAGCTTGATTACATATGAGGCACTTATGTGCAAATTATCCGTGTATCCGAGTTGTATTCCGATGTGTTCAACGGGTGAAATTTCTAGTGAAATGAAAGAACACTTAAGATGCAAGCGATGTTTTGGTAAGTGTTGTGAAATGGACACTTTGGACAGGTATGTTCTTAACCCTCGGGTTGAAAATAGATACAACAATGATAAGGTGGTAAGATGATGAATGATGTTTAAAGATGTGATATATGTTTTGGTGATACCATGCTAAAGTTGTTTGGTATATTTGTATTGTTATGTTACTTGTTATTTACATAGGAACTTACTAAGCATTTATGCTTACTCCTCCTCTTTATTTACTGTAGTTTTGAACAAGCCACTCAGAATCGGACGGGTCGAAGGTTCGATCACACTATCCAAAGGACTTTTATCTTGGTAAATGGCTTGTACAACTACTTAAGTATGGCATGTATAGCAATATACTTATTTTGTGTAAATAATTTTATGATATGGCCATGTTTGGTTGAGAAAATGTTTGATATTGATAAGTCATGGTGATGGCTAATTTAGATCATGTTTTGAAAGTTTAACAGGTTATCTAGTTCATAAAAATTCATGGAAAGATGAAACTTGCCTTAAAACAGAATATTACTGCAGCAATGACATGAATTTCAAAAATCACTAAAAATAGTATAAATAGGACTAAATGATGAGTAAGTTATGAAATTGAAGCTTAATGAGTCTATTTTCATATGGATTGAACAAAACAGGAATATAAATTATATTTTATGAGATATTTAAACTTTTACGAAATAGGGCCAGAGTGATTTCTGGATCCTCTGTTCTGAATTTAAAAATTCATAATAAATTTTACTAAAATAATTAGAAGTTGTTATTTATATGTACAGATTATTTATTGAGTCTAGTCTTAATAGAAACAAACCTCATAGTCATTGAAATTTTGTATAGAGATATATCTGATTCATAATACACAGAGGTCAGAGCAGTCAAACCCTGAAACAGGGGATACTTTAATTAATAAACTGTACTAATTGGCCCAATAAAAAATTCTAGAAAAAAATTAGTAAATAGATATATGAGGATAGATTCAGGGAAAATTTACGGATCTTGATTTCTAGTTTCGTAACTCGAGATATGATTTTTCTTGTAACTATGACGTGAGTAGCTAGAAAGCTGTGAATGTAGAAACAAATTATTTGAAGTTCTTAAATTGATAAACTATGTTCGGTAACCCCTCAAGCTCGACTCCAGTGATGGTGTGACATCCCTAATTTGACCCTAGTCAAAAAGTGGTTTCGGGACCACAAAACTGAGACGTAAAAATAATTTAATATTCATTTTGATGCCTATAATATGTGTTAATTCATGTGTGACATTTTTGATGTTTTAACTTAGAGTTATAAATGTGAATTTCACTAAAAAGGGCTTAGTAGTAAACTTTGAAAGTATGATGGGGAAATGTGTGATGACTAGTTGATTCATGCATGCAAAATAGTGGAGTTGCATGTCAAATTTCCCCTTTTAATGTTAGTGGAAGGTAATGATGACTTTGTTTTGGCATTTTGTGCTTTATATGTTAGTAAATAATGTTAATAATATATTTGTTTATATTAAAGAAAATGGTTTCATAAAATAGAAATAATAAAAGTTAATAAAATAAATGAATAAAATATGTTTGAGGTGAAAATAACAAGGCCATTTTCTTCTTCTTCTTGCCGTGAGTTGAGAAAGAAAATAGAAACCTTTGAGCTTAGGGCTTTCGGCAAAAGAAGGCTTCAAATAAGGTAAGATTCATGTTATTTTCTTTGAAAATTTGTGAATTTTGGTTGGTTTTGAAGCTTGCAACAAGACCCATGTGAAAATTTTTGTGTTCATGAAGCATGTAGCAATCGATCATGAGCTTAATGGGGTATATTTTGTATGTTTGATGATTTTGGGAGGATAATTGATTCTAGTTGAGTATGAACAAACTAAATGTGCTTGATGGCTCAAATGAGCTTGGAAAGTTGGCCAATGTTGTTTAATTTCATGAATTAGGGCATAATTTCTTTCGGCAAACTAGGATAAATTGTAAAAAAAAAAAAATTCTTAGCATTAACAGCATTTGCTTAATTGGTGAATTGAACTTTGAGTGGATAGGGTGAGCCCTTGTGACTATGTTGATTGTGAAAATCGGCAATGCGGGGGCTTATACAAAAATTAATGTGTATTGATAATAGTTGTATGAGAATTATTCAAATTAGCATCTAAGTGATAAATTGATTATGTAATTGGGTTGATTGTTGCATTCGACCATGAATTCAACTTGTCATTTGAATTGGTAGATAAATGCCGCATATTAAGTTGAGTAATTAAATTTAGTTTTAGCTTGATTTTGAATGAATATAAATTGAGATGTTCTTCATGTGTTATCCGAATTAGTTGTTGAATAAGATATTGGGCTACACTTAGTGAAAGTGTTGAATGAATATGAATTATGTATATATATGCCTTATGTATGTACCATGTACACATAAGGACATTTGGCAATATGATTAAATTCTTGTATAAGAAAGAATGATAAATTAAGTGACTCTTTGCTTGTGAATGTTAATTAGATATAGATTAAATAAGCATGAAATCGAGTCATGGCATGTTTTATTAATTAATACATATTGAAAATGATATGTGATTGCCAAATGTGATTGTCAAGTGAATAATATTAGTTAAGTACCTAAGCCAATCTATTGTTTCACTTAAGCTTAAGAGCAAAGAGGATCAAAGTCGGATAAGGAAAAGAGAAAGTAAACGAATAGCCGTGGATATCTAGTCGCCGACCACTTCCGAGGTAAGTTTTAAGTGATTAAACGTTGAGTAAATTCAATCATAATAGAACATATTGAGTTGATTTAATAAGATATGATGGGCCATGATATGTTCTAAGCTCAAATGGTAAGTTCTTAAGTGTTTGAGCTTGGAAATTTAAGTGTAATTTGAAATAATCTGCTTAGGACAGCAGCAGTAACGTGACTTTAGAAAATCACCATAAATTTATGGACTTGAATTAGAGGCTTAATAAAACATGAAATTAAAGCTTAATGAGTCTAGTTCCTTATAAAAAAAACCATGTAAGCAAAGGAATTTCCGATAATGAGATATTTAAAGTTGTGTGAGACAGTGCAGAATGACACTGTAATCCTCTGTTCTGTTTTTAGAAAATCATTATAAATTGTACAAAAATTTTTAAGAGACAAAATTGTTATGCTAGATGACTTAGTGAGTCTAGTTTCAAATGAAATAAACTAGAATATATTTTGAATTTTGTACAATGAGAAATTTGATTTGTAGTGAAGAGTGGTCAGAATAGTCAAACAGTGAAATAGGGGAAACTTTAAGAAAAATCTGGTATTGATTGGCCAAACCAAAAATTCTGAAAATTTGTTCGATAAAATATATTTGAGTATATTTTCAGGAAAATTAACGGCACTTCATTTGGAGTTTCGTAGCTCCATTTACTTAATAATTTAATGACTGTTGCTCGGAAAAACAGCTTGTGCTGAATTTGTGATTATGTTGTAAACCTTAATAAAACTATTTGAGTTGCTTATAAGCTATCGATCAAAAATTGGTAATCAAAGTACCAAATCCGTATTAAAGTGAAGCTATAAGCCGTAAATGACTAGTATACCTAGTCAATTTTTTTATGATGAAATTGATGTACAAGATATGTATATGTGATAAGGCCGAATGCCCAATGTGATGAATGTGAAAGTGTATATATGTGATAAAGCCTAATGGCCGATGTGATGAATGTGAAAGTGTATATATGTGATAAAGCCTAATGGCCAATGTGATGAATGTGAAAGTGTATATATGTGATAAGGCCGAATGGCCAATGTGATGAATGTGAAAGTGTATATATGTGATAAGGCCGAATGGCCGATGTGATGAATGTGAAAGTGTATATATGAGATAAGACCTAATGGCTGATGTGATGAATGTGAAAGTGTATATATGTGATAAAGCCTAATGGCCAATGTGATGAATGTGAAAGTGTATATATGTGACAAGGCCTAATGGCCGATGTGATGAATGTGAAAGTGTATATATGTGATAAGGCCGAATGGCCAATGTGATGAATGTGAAAGTGTATATATGTGATAAGGCTGAATGGCCAATGTGATGAATGTGAAAGTGTATATATGAGATAAGACCTAATGGCCGATGTGATGAATGTGAAAGTGTATATATGTGATAAATCCTAATGGCTGATGTGATGAATGTGAAAGTGTATATATGTGATAAAGCCTAATGCCCGATGTGATGAATGTGAAAGTGTGGCAATATGATGAATGTGAAAGTGTATATATGTGATAAGGCTGAATGGCCAAAGTGATGAATGTGAAAGTTTATATATGTGATTAGGCCGAATGACCGATGTGATGAATGTGAAAGTGTATATATGAGATAAGACCTAATGGCCGATGTGATGAATGTGAAAGTGTTTATATGTGATAAAGCCTAATGGCCAATGTGATGAATGTGAAAGTGTATATATGTGACAAGGCCTAATGGCCGATGTGATGAATGTGAAAGTGTATATATGTGATAAGGCCGAATGGCCAATGTGATGAATGTGACAGTGTATATATGTGATAAGGCCGAATGGCCAATGTGATGAATGTGAAAGTGTATATATGAGATAAGACCTAATGGCCGATGTGATGAATGTGAAAGTGTATATATGTGATAAAGCCTAATGGCCAATGTGATGAATGTGAAAGTGTATATATGTGACAAGGCCTATGGCCGATGTGATGAATGTGAAAGTGTATATATGTGATAAGGCCGAATGGCCAATGTGATGAATGTGAAAGTGTATATATAAGATAAGACCTAATGGCCGATGTGATGGATGTGAAGGTGTATATATGTGATAAGGCCGAATGGCCAATGTGATGGATGTGAAAGTGTATAAATGTGATAAGTCCCGAAGGGCATTTGTGCCAGGATTATATCCGGTTAAGATCCCGCAGCTTTATGCGGAATATTATTCTGAATTAATGTCCAGAGGCTTCGTGCTCGTACTATATCCGAGTTTTGAAGACCAAGATTCAAGTAAGACTTTGATATTGAGTATCCGCAGAAGTTACCATCAAATAAGTATTACGATTTAAAGATGTTCGTGTACGTATTACTTACTCGTCGGTGGATTGATTTCAAAGTGAATTATTAGTATCAAAAGGTATGTAAATGTGATCAATATTATAACTTCAAATATGAGAATGATCTAATTGGTAATGGTATGCTTGTATAATGAAGTATGGGATGAAATATTCTTATGTATTAGTGCATATTCTCCCAAAGGCCTTATGATTTGAGTACGGGTTGGGTTCACTAGATGTGCCAAGACAAGGTAAGGATTATATTCTCAAACTTACGATATGTAATAAGGAATATGTTTGGTTCTTTAGGTGCCTCATGAAATTTAGTACTTGTCATGTTGAAATACTTGAAAATATGGATGTGATTATGAACAAGTGGAAAGGATTATTGAAAGTTGTAAATTGATGAAGAATGTGCTTACCATGTGAATCCATCTTCAGTTGATGAAGAATGTGCTTTGGAAATATTCGACTATCTAGGTCACTATTGTACGAAAGTATATATATGTGAGAGTTAAGTGATGCGTTTATTGATATTATAGTTCAAGATGAAGCTCTAGATTAACTTCATCGAACAGTTGAAACGAATGACCAAAGATATTGAATGAAAACACTTTGCGACTTAAAGCTCAAGGCTAAAGAAAGGCGAATTAAATTATGTGAAATTTTGGTTAGGTATATTGGGTCAAATGAGATTTTATCTAGATTAAGTATATGTGAAAAACATCATTGATTCAAAAAAATTATTGTTTTGCTTAAAACTTACTAAGCTTACGAAAGCTTACTCTGTTCGTTCATGTTTTTGGTCTGTAGGTTGTGGATTCTGACTACTAGCTCGGGGATTGTCAGCACTCCATCACACTATCTACCATTACGGTAGCCATGAGATTGGATTATCTTATGGCATGTATAGAATAGACTAGTAGCAAAAGAATAATTTGGTTACTGTATATAAGCCATGCGAAAATGACATCTTTTGAATGTTTACTTATAGAAGTTTACATTTTATCCTTGGCTGTATTTAGTGTTTATCCAAATGAATGAAAAAAAAAATTTACCGTTCTGTCATGAGTTACAAGTCTGGTAATGCCCCTTACTTATTCCGGCGACGGTTACGGGATAGGGGTGTTACATTTTATTGGTATCAGAGCTACGGTTTAGTAGATTCTAGGACTAACGTAGCACATTTGAGTCTAGTTATACATGCCATAAAGTGATAATATGATGGTGTGATGATTTCTAATAGTTAAAGTGTGTTTTTTTATATTGTAATGAATTCCGATCCCGATCGAAATCAGTAGCAGATGGTATTGAGAGGATCGAGACATGCTTATGATGTGTCAATATTGAGAAGGGTATAATATAAGTAAGTTTTGAGTAATTAAATTTGGTATTTAATTTAAAATGCCATGATATACATGTATGATAGATGAATGATGTCCCATTGTCCTTACCATAATAAGGTTATTGAGAAAGAAACCTTATACATGTTATGTAGCCGAATGGTTATTAGAGAAATGAACAAAGAAAGAGATCGGGGATATATGCTTTTGTGTGATTGCTTATTGAGCTGAAAGTTTAGTAAAAGAAGTATACATGTATTAGATTTGAATGATATTTACGACTTAAAGTCAAGAATCATGTTATATGTTTACATGTGAATGAATTGATTAAATTATAAATGTGATTTGTGCTATGTGAAACATGATAACATGTGAATAAATATGTATGAGACTCAGTGATGTGAATCCGGGCTTAAAGACCCGATGACTATAAGTAGAGATTGTGTCCGGGTAAAGACCCGATGACTATATGTGGAGATTATGCCCAGGTAAAGATCCGATGGCTATGTGCAGAGATTATGTCCGAATTAAAATTCGCTGGCTTTGTGTGGAGATTTCATCCGAGCTAATGGTCTCAACGATGATCTGGGTTAAGTCCCGAAGAGCATTCGTGCTAGTGTTACATCCGGGCTAAGTCCCGAAGAGCATTCGTGCTAGTGTTACATCCGGGCTAAGTTCCGAAGAGCATTCGTGCTAGTGTTACATCCGGGCTAAGTCCCGAAAAGCATTCGTGCTGGTGTTACATCCGGGCTAAGTCCTGAAGGACATTCGTGCCGATGATGTGTAATCAGGCCTTCATGCCTAGCAGGCTTAATGCCGGTGATTCGAGCAAAGTTTAAGTGTTCATTACTATATGAATTCAAAATTAAATGAAAGGACACGTTTAAAGTGTACTTATATAATGTTTTATAGACTTGGTTAAGTTATTTCAATGTGTAATAACGAATGAATATAGACACTATGTGTGCGAATGAATTGAGGCACTGTGTGTGCGGATTCTTTAACCGAGCACTATGTGTGCGAGATCGGTCAGTGGACACTGTATGTGCGAATTCTTTAACCGAGCACTATGTGTGCGAGATCGGTCAGTGGGCACTGTGTGTGCGGATTTCGTTTCATGTAAGATCTCGTCTAGGACGACGGCATTGATTTGTGATAGTGTGTAAGACCGTGTTTAGTACACTGGCATCACTTGTGTTAAGCTTTATGCCTATTCGACTGTATACGGGTAACTTTAAATATGAATGGATGTATTGAATGAACTAAATGTTCAGGTACGTGGAAGTTAATCTTCTTTTGGAAATAAGTTAAGTCGAATATTTAGATATGATAATGTTATAAAGGATGTTCATTAGGATGTTTAAGAACATGTATACTTTAGGCCATGTTACGGCTTATATATATATATGAATGAAAATGTGGGTTATGAATATCTGAGTTGATGTTATGTATTTGTTTTAAAACAAGAGGACATTATCCTAACGTAGTCGCTAGTAAGATTTTCAGGGATGAAAATCCTTAAAGAAGGGGAGAGTTGTGACATCCCTAATTTGACCCTAGTCAGAAAGTGGTTTCGGGACCACAAAACCGAGACATAAAAATAATTTAATATTCATTTTGATGCCTATAATATGTGTTAATTCATGTGTGACATTTTTGATGTTTTAACTTAGAGTTATAAATGTGAATTTCACTAAAAAGGGCTTAGTAGTAAACTTTGAAAGTATGATGGGGAAATGTGTGATGACTAGTTGATTCATGCATGCAAAATAGTGGAGTTGCATGTCAAATTTCCCCTTTTAATGTTAGTGGAAGGTAATGATGACTTTGTTTTGGCATTTTGTGCTTTGTATGTTAGTAAATAATGTTAATAATATATTTGTTTATATTAAAGAAAATGGTTTCATAAAATAGAAATAATAAATGTTAATAAAATAAATGAATAAAATATGTTTGAGGTGAAAATAACAAGGCCATTTTGTTCTTCTTCTTGCCGTGAGTTGAGAAAGAAAATAGAAACCTTTGAGCTTAGGGCATTCGGCAAAAGAAGGCTTCAAATAAGGTAAGATTCATGTTATTTTCTTTGAAAATTTGTGAATTTTGGTTGGTTTTGAAGCTTGCAACAAGACCCATGTGAAAATTTTTGTGTTCATGAAGCATGTAGCAATCGGTCATGAGCTTAATGGGGTATATTTTGTATGTTTGATGATTTTGGGAGGATAATTGATTCTAGTTGAGTATGAACAAACTAAATGTGCTTGATGGCTCAAATGAGCTTGGAAAGTTGGCCAATGTTGTTTAAGTTCATGAATTAGGGCATAATTTCTTTCGCAAACTAGGATAAATTGTAAAAAAAATTTCTTAGCATTAATAGCATTTGCTTAATTGGTGAATTGAACTTTGAGTGGATAGGGTGAGCCCTTGTGACTATGTTGATTGTGAAAATCGGCAATGCGGGGGCCTATACAAAAATTAATGTGTATTGATAATAGTTGTATGAGAATTATTCAAATTAGCACCCAAGTGATAAATTGATTATGTAATTGGGTTGATTGTTGCATTCGACCATGAATTCAACTTGTCATTTGAATTGGTAGATAAATGCCGCATATTAAGTTGAGTAATTAAATTTAGTTTTAGCTTGATTTTGAATGAAAATAAATTGAGATGTTCTTTATGTGTTATCCGAATTAGTTGTTGAATAAGATATTGGGTTACACTTAGTGAAAGTGTTGAATGAATATGAATTATGTATATATATGCCTTATGTATGTACCATGTACACATAAGGACATTTGGCAATATGATTAAATTCTTGTATAAGAAAGAATGATAAATTAAGTGACTCTTTGCTTGTGAATGTGAATTAGATATAGATTAAATAAGCATGAAATCGAGTCATGGCATGTTTTATTAATTAATACATATTGAAAATGATATGTGATTGCCAAATGTGATTGTCAAGTGAATAATATTAGTTAAGTACCTAAGCCAATCTATTGTTTCACTTAAGCTTAAGAGCAAAGAGGATCAAAGTCGGATAAGGGAAAAGAGAAAGTAAACGAATAGCCGTGGATATCTAGTCGTCGACCACTTTCGAGGTAAGTTTTAAGTGATTAAACGTTGAGTAAATTCAATCATAATAGAACATATTGAGTTGATTTAATAAGATATGATGGGCCATGATATGTTCTAAGCTCAAATGGTAAGTTCTTAAGTGTTTGAGCTTGGAAATTTAAGTGTAATTTGAAATAATCTGCTTAGGACAGCAGCAGTAACGTGACTTTAGAAAATCACCATAAATTTATGGACTTGAATTAGAGGCTTAATAAAACATGAAATTAAAGCTTAATGAGTCTAGTTCCTTATAAAAGAAACCGTGTAAGCAAAGGAATTTCCGATAATGAGATATTTAAAGTTGTGTGAGACAGTGCAGAATGACACTGTAATCCTCTGTTCTGTTTTTAGAAAATCATTATAAATTGTACAAAAATTTTTAAGAGACAAAATTTTTATGCTAGATGACTTAGTGAGTCTAGTTTCAAATGAAATAAACTAGAATATATTTTGAATTTTGTACAATGAGAAATTTGATTTGTAGTGAAGAGTGGTCAGAATAGTCAAACAGTGAAATAGGGGAAACTTTAAGAAAAATCTGGTATTGATTGGCCAAACCAAAAATTCTGAAAATTTGTTCGATAAAATATATTTGAGTATATTTTCAGGGAAAATTAACGGCACTTCATTTGGAGTTTCGTAGCTCCATTTACGAATAATTTAATGACTGTTGCTCAGGAAAAACAGCTTGTGCTGAATTTGTGATTATGTTGTAAACCTTAATAAAACTATTTGAGTTGCTTATAAGCTATCGATCAAAAATTGGTAATCAAAGTACCAAATCCGTATTAAAGTGAAGCTATAAGCCGTAAATGACTAGTATACCTAGTCAATTTTTTTATGATGAAATTGATGTACAAGATATGTATATGTGATAAGGCCGAATGCCCAATGTGATGAATGTGAAAGTGTATATATGTGATAAAGCCTAATGGCCGATGTGATGAATGTGAAAGTGTATATATGTGATAAAGCCTAATGGCCAATGTGATGAATGTGAAAGTGTATATATGTGATAAGGCCGAATGGCCAATGTGATGAATGTGAAAGTGTATATATGTGATAAGGCCGAATGGCCGATGTGATGAATGTGAAAGTGTATATATGTGATAAAGCCTAATGTCCAATGTGGTGAATGTGAAAGTGTATATATGTGACAAGGCCGAATGGCCAATGTGATGAATGTGAAAGTTTATATATGAGATAAGACCTAATGGCCGATGTGATGGATGTGAAGGTGTATATATGTGATATGGCCGAATGGCCAATGTGATGGATGTGAAAGTGTATAAATGTGATAAGTCCCGAAGGGCGTTTGTGCCAGTACTATATCCGGGTTAAGATCCCGCAGGCTTTATGCGGGAATATTATTCTGAATTAATGTTCGTAGGGTTCGTGCTCGTACTATATCCGGGTTTTGAAGACCTGAAGATTCAAGTAAGACTTTGATATTGAGTATCCGCAGTAAGTTACCATCAAATAAGTATTACGTATTTAAAGATGTTCAGGTACGTATTACTTACTCGTCGGTGGATTGATTTCAAAGTGAATTATTAGTATCAAAAAGGTATGTAAATGTGATCAATATTATAACTTCAAATATGAGAATGATCTAATATGTAATGGTATGCTTGTATAATAAAGTATGGGATGAAATATTCTTATGTATTAGTGCATATTCTGCCCAAAGGCCTTATGATTTGAGTACGGGTTGGGTTCAGCTAGATGTGCCAGTACAAGGTAAGGATTATATTCTGTAAACTTACGTATATGTAATAAGGAATATGTTTGGTTCTTTAGGTGCCTACAGTAATTTAGTACTTGTCGTGTTGAAATACTTGAAAATATGGATGTGATTATGAACAAGTGGAAAGGATTATTGAAAGTTGTAAATTGATGAAGAATGTGCTTACCATGTGAATCCATCTTCAGTTGATGAAGAATGTGCTTTGGAAATATTCGACCATCTAGGTCACTATTGTACGAAAGTATATATATGTGAGAGTTAAGTGATGCGTTTATTGATATTATAGTTCAAGATGAAGCTCTAGATTAACTTCATCGAACAGTTGAAATGAATGACCAAAGATATTGAATGAAAACACTTTGCGACTTAAAGCTCAAGGCTAAAGAAAGGCGAATTAAATTATGTGAAATTTTGGTTAGGTATATTATGTCAAATGAGATTTTATCTAGATTAAGTATATGTGAAAAACATCATTGATTCAACAAAATTATTGTTTTGCTTAAAACTTACTAAGCTTACGAAAGCTTACTCTATTCGTTCATGTTTTTGGTCTGTAGGTTGTGGATTCTGACTACTAGCTCAGGGATCGTCAGCACTTCATCACACTATCTACCATTATGGTAGCCATGAGATTGGATTATCTTATGGCATGTATAGAATAGACTAGTAGCGAAAGAATAATTTGGTTATTGTGTATAAGCCATGCGAAAATGACATCTTTTGAATGTTTAATTATAGAAGTTTACATTTTATCCCTGGCTGTGTTTAGTGTTTATCCAAATGAATGAAAAAAAAATTTACCGTTCTGTCATGAGTTACAAGTCCGGTAATGCCCCTTACTTATTCCGGCGATGGTTACGGGATAGGGGTGTTACAGATGGTCTCGGGCGTGGGGGCGTTACAGTGTCCCTTTGGCAGGATTGAAGCACGACTTACACGGGTATACTAAATGCCCGTGCCTATTCAACAGTGTTGACCACGGGCTGGAGTAATCGCACACGGGCGTGTCACACGAGCGTGTCCCTGCCAAGCCCAAGTATAACCCTATTCGAAAAAGGCCAATTTTGGGGGCTCTTAGGCAGAGTAGAGGGGGGGACGCAGAGTAGGAAGCAGGGAATTACTCAAGGAAAGTCGATTGATCCATCTCAGAAGCCGGATTCATCATCAAGACCAAAGATCTCCCTTCAAGTTCCTTCAGGAGTTTTGGGTTTTCTTATATTTTGTTTTCTTTATGCTTTTGAGATGTTTTCTTTCATAAGTATGAACTAAACCCCCTAAATACCTAAGGAGAATGAAACCTAAGACGAATCTTGTTATTATTATCTGAATTGTATGATAAATATTTGACTTGTACTTAATTATGTGTTCTTAATTCTTGTTTTGATATTCCAGGATATTGATTCAAGTTAAGCTCTTGTTCAGAGGAGGAATAGACCCTGTCTAAGAGTAAATTTTTCATAATTAAGCGGAGTTGATTGCACACCTAGAGATAGGGTGATAAGATTTTGCCGGATGAGAGTGAAACCTAATAAGGGAATCCATAGATCGAGCTAATGCAATTCTAGGGTGTTAATTAGAAAGAGATTTCAATTACTCAACCTAGTCTCGAGAGAGATAATAATATAACTTAGGGATTTCTACAGATCAAGTCAAATGAATAAATCGTCTGATTCAGAGTCAAATAACATGTGAAGTCTAGGTGGATTTTTCCTTAGGTATTGTATTAATCAATCGAATTTTCCCAAAAGTATTTTCCCAAAATTTCTTTCAGTGCATTCTTAGTTAATAATTAGTTTAGATAACCAAACCTATTAATTTTTAGGCTAGATAATAAAAAGGAAGTAAATACTAGTACTCGTAGTTCCTTTGGGTTCGACAATCCGATCTTGCTGAACTATACTACTATTCGATAGGTACACTTGCCTTAATCGTGATAATACGTTAGTCTCAAGAGCGATTCATTCATAAATCTTTAAAACCTATCACGAATATCACGTACCAAGTTTTTGGCGCCGTTGTCGGGGAACTAGGATATTAGGAACACTTGATTTTTATTACTTTAACCATTTTACTTTTATTGCAATTTAAATTTTTATTTTCTTTTCTAATTCTTCATTTATTTTCTTCTGACAGGTTTTTCTAGTTTATGACCAGAAGAAACCCGTCAGGACCGTTACTGTTTGATAGTGAGCTCGACCGCACAGTTCATAGAAATCGAAGTGAACTAAGGTGAAGCTTACGATACACTGAGGAAGAGCAAGAAGATGATACTTTAACCACAACCGAGGAGATGGCTGAAAACCAAGAAAATTCGCTACCTCCTGCGGTTACTATTAATCAGAATCCTGCTCCGCGCACTATGTATGATTATGCTAAACCTTCTTTAACAGGAATTGAATCGAGCATAGTTAGACCTGCTGTAGCTACCAATACTTTTGAACCAAAACCTAACACAATTCAAATGATACAGCAATTTGTTCAGTTTGATGATTTGCAGGACGAAGATCCCAACGCTCACTTGGAAAACTTTTTGGAACTATGTGATACATTTAAAATTAATGGCATTTCTGATGACGCCATTCGCCTTCGGTTATTCCCTTTTTCGTTGAGGAATGAGGCTAAACAGTGGTTGAACACGATAACACGGGGGTTAATCACTACTTGGGAACAAATGACTGAAAAGTTTTTATTAAAATATTTTTTTCTGGCTAAGGCTAAATTACTTAATGATATCTCTTCTTTTGTGCAGATGGATTTAGAAACACTCTACGATGCATGGGAGAGATGCAAGGACCTCTTGAGAAGATGCCCTCACCATGGGTTACCACTCTGGTTAAAGGTTCAAACCTTTCATAATAGCATGAATCCTTCAACTCGGCAGATGGTTGACGCAGCTGCTGCCGGAACCATCAATAATAAGACACCCGAAAATACCTATGAACTTATAGAGGAGATGTCACTGAATAACTATCAGTGGCAAGTCATGAGGACAAAGCCAATGAAAACAGCCGGTGTTTATAACGTCGATTCGGTCACCATGCTCTCTAATCAGGTAGAACTCTTGAATAAGAAAATTGATGGTTTCCTTAGTTCTTAACAGGTTCACCTAGTAATGCAGTGCAAAGCAAGTGGAGGTGGATCAAGCAATTCAGAATATCCACCTTATAGCCACAACATGGAGAACGAGCAGTTAAATTACATGGGTAACAATCCTCGATCTCAAAACAATCCTTATAGCAATACTTACAATGCAGGTTGGAGGAACCACCCAAATTTTTCATGTGGAGGCCAAGGGAATCAGAGACCACCATCTCCAGGCTTCCAACAACCACCCTACCAACAAGAGAAAAAGCCAAACCTTGAGGAGATGCTAACAAAATTCATCTCAGTTTCAAAAACTCATTTTTAGAATACCGAGACAGCACTCAAAAATCAACGAGCATCAATCCAGAGGCTCAAAACTCAGATTGGATAGCTCGCCCAGCTAATTTTCGAACGACCACAAGGTAGCCTGCCAAGCATGTAACACCCCTTACCCGTACTCGAGGTGTTGATAAGGTACGAGGCGTTACCGGACAAACATAAAAACATTAAACTAAAATACGGGCCATAAAATTTCATTCATATTTCAAAATGTTCATTCACTTACACATAGTCCCTTATTTGAGTCTACGAAGCCCAAAACATACTTTAGAAAGGGTTCGGGACTAAACCGAGAACTTATGAAAATCTTGGAAATTTCATGCTTTAAGGCTCCACACACTGTGTCCCAAAGTCAGTGTTCCATACACTACCGAGACACATGGTCGTGTCTCTGCTGTGTGGAATATACCTAGGCTATTTTCCGAGCTTTGGTCAACCTTAATCTCTTACACACTTATACAAAATCAAAAGCATATAACATGGTATTCATTTAATGATTAAATATTCTCAATTAAACCACAAACATAGCATTTGTATGTCATCATACATGTGTCTCTCATACTCATTTTACCTTGTTTATTATAGTACCACTTATACATTTATACCAAGATTATCATTTTACAAAATATCTTCAGTTTAATCATCAAGCATTCATATTTAAAACTAGATCATATCTTTATAAAATACCACAATTCAGATACGCAAAATAACATGTTTTCCTGAAACATTTCAATTCAACTCCATACCCAACAAACATTACATTGAGACTAGTCATATATATATATATATATACATGTCATGATACATATCATTCTCTTTCTGCTTTTCTTATAAACACATATCATTTATTTCATTATATCAATATTTCATATACCATAGTTTCCATGTATTCCACATATATTTATTTTCCTCCTCCTCCTCTCCATTCCACATCCTTAATGTATATAGCATTCTTGTAAGTACGATTTCACAATTTACTAATAAATGCTCACATCAAACTATCCACACGAGTCATAGTCACTTACTTATTTATAATTCAAGATACAGAGCTCCAAATTAAGATCCGTAAATTTCCCCTAAAACTAGACTCACATATCTTTCCACTATAAAATTTTCATAATTTTTGGTTTAGCCAATTAGTACATTTTATTCATTAAAATTTCCCTATTTCACTTTCTCGACAGTTTCGACCTCTCTTCACTAAAATTAATTATCTCACAAAGATGAACTCGGATAATGTTCTTGTTGATTTATCTTAAAAATAGACTCATTAGGGATTTTAAAAATATAAGTTTAACCCTCTAATTATTTTTATCCAAAATTTTGTGATTTTCCAAATTCAGAACAAAATTCAGAATAGGGGATCACGTAATCATTCTGAACCAGTCTCACAAAAACATAAATATCTCAAAATATAGAACTCATTTTCTTGCTCTATTTCTTTAGATGAAAATAGACTCATTAAGATTTAATTTGATATCTCATTCAGTCTCTGATTCAATTTATACTATTTTTGGTGATTTTTCAAAATCAAATCACTGCTACTGTCCAAAACAGTTTTATTGCTAATTCACTCTTTCACACTTTCTTTGTATTAACCTCATTTTAACATACATCACAAATCATTTTCACCACATTTCATACATCACAAGTATAGGCCCATGATCACAAGGTCACCATAAAATCATCCTCATGTATAACTTACTTGTTTATAACCTCACCACATCCTGGTCACTTAATGAACACATTATTCCCATAATCAAGTTCCTGCACTTATTCATCACAAAACTCACAAAGCAATACATAGAGAGTCTCTCGTTGAACACTTTAGATCAATCGTCGATACTTTGTGGTTTCAGCACATAGCTCCACCCATTATATGGTTCGGCTCTCTTGTACGCATGGTGAACACTCAGTACCACCCATGTGACCTAGCCAATTTATCTCGTAGCTCCCTTGTCTACATGGTGTCCTTCACCTAGAACCACGCATGCGACCTAGCTACACATATCCCATAGCTCTCTTGTCTACATGGTGTACACATAGTATCACCCATGTGACCTAGCTACATCATAATGTCTTATAGCTCTCTTGTACACATGATGTGCACTCAGCACCATACATGTGACCAAGCTACATACTATCTGTATCATCCAATCTTTCCGAAGGTTCAACCGGGATTTCTCTCTCTTTTCCAACAATTTCACCAATCAAGTAATTATCCACAAACATATTTCCAATATTATTATAAAATATCATAATACAAGTAATATTGATGTATTACTTACATATAAACTTACATCTCATTTAATATCAAGGCAATAACATTAAATTACACATTGCCTTATTAAAAATCATATGAACTTACAATTTCCCATAATATCCATAATCATAGAAATCACATTTATGTATGATAATTCAATGCACTTCATGTACCATAGACATATTGTGACAACCCGAATTAGGGCCTAATCGGAATAGTGGTTTCGTGACCACAAATCCGAGATAGAAATAATTGTTTTATAATTATTTTGGGGTTTATGATATGATTGCATGATTGTGTGAAAATTTCGTGATGAAATTCTATGCCTAAAGTGCTTAAATTGAAAGTAGGGACTAAACCGAATAAGTTGCAAAATTTGCATCCCAGAAGTTTTTAGTATGAAATTGTTTTGGAATATTAATTAGGAGGTCTTAAATAGCAATTTGACCAATTTTAAGTTCATGGACAAAATTAGGACATGGAAGGAATTTTTGAAAGTTTAGTAAGGAGGGCATTTTGGTCATTTGGATATTAAATGAAATAAAATGGGAAAAATAACACAAAATTGATCATCATCCTCCTTAGTTGCTGCGAATTCTCCTCTCTCCATAGCTAGGGTTTCTTCAATTTTCAAGCTCCATAGTAAGTGATTCCAAGCCCGCTTTTAATGTTCTTTACGTTTTGGAATCCGGAAGCTCGATTAAGCTTATGCTAGTAATAATTTAACCTAGGGTTCACATTTGGAAAAATACCCATAGGTGAAATTTGTGTATTTTGATGTTTTATGATAGAATATGAGGTCTTAAATTATGTTAAATAACTTGTGCTACTCGGTTTTAAGTGAAAACGAGTAAAAGCAGATAATCGGTAAAAATACCTATTGTTCATAACTATATGATAGAGTGAGAATTTGATGTTGTTGTAGAAGAGAAAATGTTCAGCATATCATAAAATATAAGAATAAGGGCTGAAATTAAATTCCGAGCCTAGGGGCAAAATTGTAATTTTGAAAAGTTAGGGGCAAAATGTAATCTTTCCATGATGTGATTTTTGGATTGAAATAAATAGTATGAGTATTAAATGAGCTAAATGTGTTATTATAGATCAAGAAAGACGCGAATTGATCTCGAACGGGGAAGGAAAAGTTTTGGACTAAATTGCAAAATTTCCACATTTTGCACCAAGGTAAGTTTGTATGTAAATATTACAATAATTTCATGTACATTCTTATATTTCAGCCCATTATATAAATATACTAGCTGATGTTAAAATATAAATCGACTATTGGAAGAATGGAAATAAATATAGAGAGAGATCCTGTTGAACATTCGGAGAGATCGAATGAAATAGAGGGCGTAGCTAGGTCACATGTATGATGCTGAGTGCACATCATGTGTACAAGAAAGCTACGAGACACCTGTAGTAGCTAGGTCACATGTGTGATACGAGATGTATCCCATGTAGACAAGAGAGCTACGTGAAAGATAAATGTAGCTAGGTCGCATGCGTGATTCCAAGTGAAGGACACCATGTAGACAAGAGAGCTACGTGAAAGATAAATGTAGCTAGGTCGCATGCGTGATTCCAAGTGAAGGACACCATGTAGACAAGAGAGCTACGAGACAAATCGGTTGGGTCGCATGAGTGGTACTAAGTGTTCACCATGTGTACAAGAGAGCCGAACTAAACGAAGTATGATGGTGGGGTGTGTGTGAAACCATTAAATATCGAGGATTGATCCGAATTGTTCAACGGGATGGTTTTGTGGTGATATTGTGGTTTGGACCTACACTTATGGTGAATGAAATGTGGTGAAAATGATTTGTGGTATATACATATATAAGATAAAATGAGGTTAGCATAAAGAATGTGTGAAAGAGTAAAATTAGCATTAAAACTGTTTTTAGATGGTAGCAGTGACGTGATTTTGAAAAATCACCAAAAATAGGAGGAATATAATTAGAGGTTGAATGAGATGTGAAATTAAAGTTTAATGAGTCTACTTTCATATAAAAGAAACAGAGCAAGCAAAGGAATTCTATATTTTGAGATATTTACAATTGTATGTGACTTGCTCAGGATGAATACGTGATCCCCTGTTCCAACTTTGAAAAATCATTAAAAATTGTACAAAGTAAATTAAGAAATATAGTTTACATGCCTAAATTCCTTATTGAGACTAGTTTTAAATGAAACAGACTTCAGGGTTGTTTGAATTGTGTACTGAGAGAAATTAAATTTGTAGTGAACAGAGGTCAGATCAGTCGAGCTGTGTAACAGGGGAAACTTTAACTAATAAACTGTACTAATCGGCTGAACAAAAAATTATAGAAAAAAATTAGCAAAAAGCTTTATGAGTCTAGATCCAGGGAAATTTTACGGATTTGAATTTCGAGTTTTGTAACTCGAGTTATGATTTATTTAGTGAATATGACGCAGCAGAGACAGCTTAATCAAAGTGGAATGAATAGTGAAGTTAAAGTAGATATACTTGAATTGTTGTGTAAACATGTTAGATTTTTTTTTAATTAGTATTTACATACTTACTTACTAAGCTATAAGCTTACTTTGTTTCTCTCTTTTGTCTTATAGTGTTCTTCGGCTTGCTCAGGAGTTAAGGATCGTGAAGATCTACCCGCACTATCATACTTTAGGGTATTTGAACTAAACGCTTTTGAATTATGGCATGTATAGTAGGCTTAATTATTTTGTTACGTGTCATATTTGTCTAGGTTTAAAATATTAGTTACAGATTTCGACCAACTAATTTGTACAAGCCATTAAAGTTGGCTAATATTGTTCAAGACATATATTATACGATGCACTATCAAATTGGATGACATATTTATATTTCGGTTATGTTTAATGGTATGTGTTATGTTCGTAATACCTTGTATCTGTTCCCATGACGGTAACGGGTAAGGGTGTTACATTTAGTGGTATCGAGCTATGGTTTAGTCGGTTCTCGGACTAATAAAGTGTGTGTAAAAGTCTAGCTATACATGCCATAAAAATATTGTGATAGTGTGGTGACTCATGATTATTCTAAAGCGTGTTTTGTTTTAATATAGTAATGGATCCCAAGGAACTGCGGTGATGATGTCTTAGTAATGCGCCGGCTCCGCACAAGGGACCGCTACTGTGGAAAGTAGACTGAGACATTGAGACAAGGAGATGAGGCTCGGGATGCCTTTCTCCAAATGATGAACAATTGGTATCTTGAATTTATTCGAGCAAATCCAAATGCTCAACCTCCTCCACCCCTCCTATACCTCGGACGATTCTGAGTCGCTCAAGGTATAGATTTGGTAAGAATGAACAAGCCTCCGGTTGACAAGATTCAAAACAAGGGGTCAAGAGTTTAGAGCAAAAGTCGATGATGATCCCGAGAAAGCGGAATTCGGCTTGAAAATTCTACCCGTGTATTTGATGAGCTCTCATGTACACCCGAGGAACGCTTAAAGTGTCTTGTATCACTTTTGAGAGATTCGACTTACCACCGGTTGAAGACTTTGGTTGCGAGAGTGCCAAAAGAAAAAGTTACTTGGGATTTCTTCCAGAAGAATTTAGAAAGAAATACATAAGTCAGCGATTTATTGATCAAAAATGAAGGAGTTCCTTGAATTGAAGCAGGGAAAATGTCTCAGAGCAGTATGAACGCGAATTTGTAAGACTCACAAGTATGCCTGTGAATGTGTGTCCACCGAGGCCATTATGTGTAGAAGATTTGAAGATGGGCTGAATGAGGACATTAAAGTGCTTGTAGGAATTTTGGAGTTGAAAGAATTTGTAGTATTGGTTGATCGAGCTCTTAAAGTCAAGAATTGAACAAAGAAAGAAGAAAAGTCGCTATTGAGGCCCGAGATGTCGAAAAAGACAGATAAGCAAGCCATTTCAATCTCAACCAAAGAGGTCCAAAGAGACAAACCCTCGAATGACAGTTTCAATTGGGGATTCACACAGATTGTGGTAGAGCATATTCGGGTCTAAAGCTCAAGCTACTTGATGGCAAGTGTGGGTAATGTGCGACCTAGAAAGCCCGAGTGTCGCAATGTGGCGAGCAACATTATGGTAAGTGTTGGGGACCGAGCGAGCTTGTTTCAAAGGTTCTCACGAGCATTTTATTAGAGATTGTCCGGAGAAAGTTAAAGAAGAAAGATTTGAGTGCTAGATGAATACCACCGCTAGTAGAGGTAGACCACCGAGAAATACTGGAGGTGGGACTAGTAGTAAAACTGTGATGAAAGATTTAACGGCAAGATCGAAGCTAGAGCACTGCTAGAGCTTATGCTATACGTGCCGAGAAGATGCATCATCTCCGATGTTATTCTTGGTACATTTTCTCTCTATGATACTATTGTTATTGCATTGATTGATCCAGGTCCACTCATTCCTATATTTGCATGAATTTAGTATCCAATAAAAAGTTGCTGTTGAATTTATTGAGTTTACGATTAAAGTGTCGAACCCTTAGGCCAATATGTGCTAGTTGACAAAGTTTGCAAGAATTGCCCATTAATGATTCAAGGTCACTGCTTTTCCGCCAACTTGATGTTGTTACCATTTGGTGAGTTTGACGTTATCTTGGGAATGGACTGGTTAACATTGTATGATGCTAAGGTAGATTGTAAACAAAAGACACTAGAGTTGAAATGTGAAAATGGAGAAATTCTGTGGGTTGAAACAGATGAATCAAATAAATTGCCTATGGTGATTTCACACATGTCTGCACAGAAATACATGAGAAAAGGGTGTGAAGCTTATCTGGCTTATGTAATGAATATTGAGTTGCCTCAACTGAAATTTGAATCAGTACCGATAGTCTGTGAGTTTCTAGATGTATTTCCTGAGGAATTGCCTGGGTTGCCTCCGAACAGAGAGATAGATTTTGCCATTGATTTATTGCCGGCATCGCACCGATCTCGATTGCTCCATATAGAATGGCTCATGAATTAAAAGAATTGAAGGCTCGATTGCAGGAGTTAACAGACAAGGGATTTGTGAGACCGAGTTTCTCTCCCTGGGTGCTCTGTATTATTCAGTAAGAAGAAGGATGGTTCAATGAGACTTTGCATTGATTACCGTCGACTTAATAAGGTGACTATAAAGAACAAGTACCCGCTGTCGAGGATTGATGATTTATTCGATCGCTTAAAGGGGCCACAGTGCTTTCAAAGATTGATTTGAGGTCTCGTTACTACCAAATTGAGAGTTAAAGAGTCGATGTGCGAAAACCGCCTTTAGGACAAGGTATGGACATTATGAGTTTCTTGTGATGCCTTTCGCTTAACAAATGCTCCAGCTATATTTATGGACTTAATGAATCGGATCTTCCGCCATATTTGGATAAGTTTGTAGTAGTGTTTATAGATGACATTTTAATTTATTCTCGAGATGAGTCCGAACATGCCGAACACTTGAGAACTATATTGCAGATCTTGAGAGAAAAGAAACTGTTGCCAAGTTTAGTAAAAGTGAGTTCGGCTTCGTGAAGTCGGATTTTTGGGGCATATAGTCTCGGTGATGGTATTCGGTGGATCCAAGCAAGATTTCTGCGATCGTTGATTGGAAACCGCCTAAGAATGTATCCGAGGTTAGAAGCTTTTAGGCTTAGCCGGGTATTATAGACGTTTTGTTGAAGGATTTTCGATGATTGCCTCTCCTATGACTAAGTTGTTGCAAAAGAATGTTAAGTTTGAATGGACTGATAAATGTCAACAAAGTTTTGAAAAATTGAAAGCACGATTGATGAAGCACCAATTTTAGTACAGCCCGAGTCGAAAGGAGTTCGTAATTTATAGTGATGCATCATTGATGTGCCTTGGATGTGTGTTGATGCAAGAGGGTAAAGTGGTAGCTTATGCTTGAGACAGTTAAAACCGCATGAGAAGAACTATCCTACACATGATTTGGAACTGCATTGTTGTTTTTGCCTTGAAGATTTGGCGACATTATTTGTACGGTGAAAATGCCGAATTTTTACCGATCACAAAAGTTTGAAGTACTTGATGAATCAAAGGATCTGAATCTGCATGACAATAAGATGGCTTGAATTATTAAAGGATTATGATTTAGTGATTGATTATCATCCGGGAAAAGCAAATGTAGTTGCTGACGCCTTGAGCAGAAAATTTCTTTTTACTTTGAGAGCCATGAACACGGGGTTAGCATTGTCTGATGATGGGTCAATCTTAGCAGAGATGAGAGCTAAACCGTTATTTCTCCAGTTGATTTGTGATGCTCAAAAGAATGATAGTGAGTTGCGGATCAAGAGAACTCAATGCGAATCAGGTTACGACTCAGATTTTCGAGTTGGACCAGATGACTGTTTGATGTTTCGAGACAGGATATGTGTGCCGAAAAACGATAAATTGATTCAGAAAATATTACATGAGGCGCACAATGGCTGTTTATCAGTTCATCCTGGTAGCACAAAAATGTATCAATGTTGCGACGTTATCGTTCTGATCCTTCACATGTGATTTCCCCAACAGAAATTGAGATTCGATCGGATATGACCTATGAGGAGAAACCAATAAAGATTTTGGCTCGAGAGGTTAAACAGTTAAGAAATAAAAGTATAGCTTTAGTGAAAGTATTGTGGCACAGACATGGGATAGAAGAGGCTACGTGGGAACCCGAGGAAGCTATGAGGAAACAAAGACCCAAACCTCTTTATGGGTAAGATTTTCGGGACGAAAATCTCAACAGGGGGAGAATTGTGACAACCCGAATTAGGGCCTAATCGGAATAGTGGTTTCGTGACCACAAATCCGAGATAGAAATAATTGTTTTATAATTATTTTGGGGTTTATGATATGATTGCATGATTGTGTGAAAATTTCGTGATGAAATTCTATGCCTAAAGTGCTTAAATTGAAAGTAGGGACTAAATCGAATAAGTTGCAAAATTTGCATCCCGAAGTTTTAGTATGAAATTGTTTTGGAATATTAATTAGGAGGTCTTAAATAGCAATTTGACCAATTTTAAGTTCATGGACAAAATTAGGACATGGAAGGAATTTTGAAAGTTTAGTAAGGAGGGCATTTTGGTCATTTGGATATTAAATGAAATAAAATGGGAAAAATAACACAAAATTGATCATCATCCTCCTTAGTTGCTGCGAATTCTCCTCTCTCCATAGCTAGGGTTTCTTCAATTTTCAAGCTCCATAGTAAGTGATTCCAAGCCCGCTTTTAATGTTCTTTACGCTTTTGGAATCCGGAAGCTCGATTAAGCTTATGCTAGTAATAATTTAACCTAGGGTTCACATTTGGAAAAATACCCATAGGTGAAATTTGTGTATTTTGATGTTTTATGATAGAATATGAGGTCTTAAATTATGTTAAATAACTTGTGCTACTCGGTTTTAAGTGAAAACGAGTAAAAGCAAGATAATCGGTAAAAATACCTATTGTTCATAACTATATGATAGAGTGAGAATTTGATGTTGTTGTAGAAGAGAAAATGTTCAGCATATCATAAAATATAAGAATAAGGGCTGAAATTAAATTCCGAGCCTAGGGGCAAAATTGTAATTTTGAAAAGTTAGGGGCAAAATGTAATCTTTCCATGATGTGATTTTGGATTGAAATAAATAGTATGAGTATTAAATGAGCTAAATGTGTTATTATAGATCAAGAAAGACGCGGAATTGTTCTCGAACGGGGCAAGGAAAAAGTTTTGGACTAAATTGCAAAATTTTCACATTTTGCACCAAGGTAAGTTTGTATGTAAATATTACAATAATTTCATGTACATTCTTATATTTCAGCCCATTATATAAATATACTAGCTGATGTTAAAATATAAATCGACTATTGGAAGAATGGAAATAAATATAGAGAGAGATCCCGGTTGAACATTCGGAGATCGATCGAATGAAATAGAGGGCGTAGCTAGGTCACATGTATGATGCTGAGTGCACATCATGTGTACAAGAAAGCTACGAGACACCTCAGTAGTAGCTAGGTCACATGTGTGATACGAGATGTATCCCATGTAGACAAGAGAGCTACGTGAAAGATAAATGTAGCTAGGTCGCATGCGTGATTCCAAGTGAAGGACACCATGTAGACAAGAGAGCTACGTGAAAGATAAATGTAGCTAGGTCGCATGCATGATTCCAAGTGAAGGACACCATGTAGACAAGAGAGCTACGAGACAAATCGGTTGGGTCGCATGAGTGGTACTAAGTGTTCACCATGTGTACAAGAGAGCCGAACTAAACGAAGTATGATGGTGGGGCTGTGTGCTGAAACCATTAAATATCGAGGATTGATCCGAATTGTTCAACGGGATGGTTTTGTGGTGATATTGTGGTTTGGACCTACACTTATGGTGAATGAAATGTGGTGAAAATGATTTGTGGTATATACATATATAAGATAAAATGAGGTTAGCATAAAGAATGTGTGAAAGAGTGAAATTAGCATTAAAACTGTTTTTAGATGGTAGCAGTGACGTGATTTTGAAAAATCACCAAAAATAGGAGGAATATAATTAGAGGTTGAATGAGATGTGAAATTAAAGTTTAATGAGTCTACTTTCATATAAAAGAAACAGAGCAAGCAAAGGAATTCTATATTTTGAGATATTTACAATTGTATGTGACTTGCTCAGGATGAATACGTGATCCCATGTTCCAACTTTGAAAAATCATTAAAAATTGTACAAAGTAAATTAAGAAATATAGTTTACATGCCTAAATTCCTTATTGAGACTAGTTTTAAATGAAACAGACTTCAGGGTTGTTTGAATTGTGTACTGAGAGAAATTAAATTTGTAGTGAACAGAGGTCAGATCAGTCGAGCTGTGTAACAGGGAAACTTTAACTAATAAACTGTACTAATCGGCTGAACCAAAATTATAGAAAAAATTAGCAAAAATCTTTATGAGTCTAGATCCAGGAAATTTTACGGATTTGAATTTCGAGTTTTTAACTCGAGTTATGATTTATTTAGTGAATATGACGCAGCAAAGACAGCTTAATCAAAGTGGAATGAATAGTGAAGTTAAAGTAGATATACTTGAATTGTTGTGTAAACATGTTAGATTTTTTTAATTAGTATTTACATACTTACTTACTAAGCTATAAGCTTACTTTGTTTCTCTCTTTTGTCTTATAGTGTTCTTCGGCTTGCTCAGGAGTTAAGGATCGTGAAGATCTACCCGCACTATCATACTTTAGGGTATTTGAACTAAACGTTTTGAATTATGGCATGTATAGTAGGCTTAATTATTTTGTTACGTGTCATATTTGTCTAGGTTTAAAATATTAGTTACAAGATTTTCGACCAGCTAATTTGTACAAGCCATTAAAGTTGGCTAATATTGTTCAAGACATATATTATACGATGCACTATCAAATTGGATGACATATTTATATTTCGGTTATGTTTAATGGTATGTGTTATGTTCGTAATACCTTGTATCTGTTCGGCAGTAGCAGGTAAGGGTGTTACACATATTTTAAATCAATTCATAAACTTGGCACCATAATCATTTAATTTAATATAATTCAATTAATTCACTAAATTTAACTTTCAAATATAAATTACAACATTATTGGCTGTATTATTATCATACCAACTTACATACTTTCAACACCTCGGAAATCATAATGAATATATCAATTTTACATTGAAACATGCATAAATTAATGCTTATTATACATATGAAATTACCTCGATACTAAAACGGCCATTTTACCAACTTTCTCAATTTTCGATTTTTCTCTCATTCTAGGTTCAAATCTCATTTTCCGGGATCTAAAACATTATATTTTACTTATTTAATTAATGTACTATTCAAAACAGTCCTTAACTTAAACTTTGGAAAAATTACAATTTTGCCCCGAAACTTTTGCAGATTTACAACCCCTAGGCTCGGGAATTAAACTTCATCCCTTATTATTATGTTTTATGACATGCTGATCACTTTTCCCTTCTATGGCAACATCAAATTCTCACTCTAACATATACTTATGACTATTAGGTATTTTTACTGATTAAGCCCTTTTACTCGTTTTCACTCAAAACCGAGTAGCACAAGTTGTCTAACATAATTTAAAACCTCTTATTCTATTATAAAACAGCAAAATAAACACATTTCACCTATGGGTATTTTTCCAAATATGAACCCTAGCTTAAATTATTGCTAGAATAAGCTTAATCAAATTACCGGGATTCCAAAAACGTAAAGAACTTGGAAAACGGGGTTATAACGGACTTACTATTGAGCATGGAAAGCTTGAAAACCCTAGCCATGGCTTCCACCATGCTAATTTCAGCCTCCATGAGAAAGATGAGTCGATTTTGGCTTTATTTTCCCTTTTTATTTCTTTTAATTACCAAATGACCAAAATACCCTTCCTTACTAAACTTTCAAAAATTCCATCTATGTCCAATTTTTGTCCATCACTTAGAAATTGGTCAAATTTTTATTTAAGACCTCCTAATTAAAATTTCAAAGCAATTTCATACTAGAAACTTCTAGAATGCAAGTTTTGCAAATTATTCGATTTAGTCCCTAATCTCAACTTAAGCACTTTATGCATAGAATTTCATCACAAAATTTTCACAGAATCATGCAATCATATCATGAACCTCAAAATAATAATAAAATAAAATTTTCTACCTTGGATTTGTGGTTTAGCAACCACTGTTCCGTTTAAGCCCTATTTCGGGATGTTACAGATTGACACGACCGTGGCCACCGACCATGGTCGAGCCTGTCAAAATAACAAGGGCGTGCGCCTTCATACACGGGCGTGGGAGAAGCGAACGGAGATCGACACAGCCGTGCAACATGGCCATGTACACCAACGTTCCCAATTTTGAAAACCACGAAATGCACGGGCTGAGATAAGAGCACACGGGCATGCCCCATGGCCGTGTGCCCCAATTTCTCTATAAACACCTATTATTTATTTTATTTTATTTTTATCTCTATATTTTGAAATTATTTTTTATTTCCTTTTAATACTATTTTATCCTGAGTTTTTACAATTTTTATTCTTCTGCTATTTCATTACGAGTAATTATGCTTCAGTATACCTCCTAAAGAGTTCCTAATTTTATCACAGTCATAAAGAGCTCCAAAGCTCATCATCAAAAAGGAACTAAAAACTCTAAGGGCAAAGGACTTATGGATTAATGAACCTCTACCACCGCCAGAGTATCCTCCTCCACCCTCATCATTGCTTTGGTCGATTATTCTCCATAAATCCAATTCAAGGAATCCATTCATAACTCAGGAAGTTTCATTTCTCTCCCTATCTTATGATCTTATATTTATATTTTTCAGTACATCTATCTTTGTACATTGAGGGCAATGTACATCTTAAGTGTGGAGAGTCTTTTATATCATCATTAGAAATCCCTGAATTTTGTCTTATTCTCACTTGAATCATTCATATCACTATTAGAATGAATTTTGATTAATTTATGATTTTTATTGATATGTCTTGAATTAAAACATAGGCATTTATGCATTGATTATTTAAACTTTAGGACATTAGGGAATCAAGTATGATAAGTTGATTTTTGAAGAATTAAAAAATTTTCGGTTGTTTCCCCTAAGTTTAGGTATTATCTTGAGTTGAAATTCATAAGTTTAAACATCAAAAAGCCATAATTTTGTGAGATCTTGAGCCTTTAGAGCATATTTTATTCCTTTCATGCTCACTTTCATTATGAGTGCATCAGTTTTGATTTGTTATTCTAGAACTTGCTTGATTATGCATGTCAAGACCACACCATTTGATTTGACATGTCAAAATGATAAAGGCACTTAGGTTTAACCCACTCATTCCACAAAAGCCTAACTTCATAATTAACTCTTAGTAAACCCCTTTGAGCCTAACAAACCATTAATTGATTTACCCTCAATATTAACCGTAACCCATTATCGTTGAACTTCCCTAATTTGATCCCTATTTTTGTCGAGATTTGATTTTAACTAATTGCTTAGCTATGTTTTGTTCTTTTATGTATTTGACTTGTTCTTAAAAAAAAATTACTTCAATACATATTAGTAGTAACTCGTCGTTTTTGAACTTGAGTGTTAATTCCATATTCTGAGAAGAAGCTCACTTGTACTCAACTGATGACTAGTTATTTTTCTAGCTAGGTAATTTTTCAATTCAATCTCGATTCTAACATCTTCTTTCAGCCTGTGACCACACCCCCTAAGCAAAGCCACATTACAAACCTCTAAAAGACCTTTTTGATTGATGTATCTGCTCAATATATAGTAGTGGAGAGAATAAGAGAGTAAAAAGAGCGAGAAACGGGCCAAAAACAAAGAAAATAGACCCACGTGGAAAATCAACACGGCCTGGACTTTCTCACACGGGCGTGTCACAGGCCATGTCCCTTAGGCAGGATTGAAGTACGACTTACACGGGTATACTACACGCCCGTGCCTATTCAACAGCCTTGACCACGGGCTGGAGTAATCACATACGGGCATGTCACATGAGCGTGTCCCTTCCGAGCCCAAGTATAACCCTATTCGAAAAAGGCCAATTTTTGGGGCTCTTAGGCATTCTAAAGCCTATTTAAACACCTGAAGAGGCACTAGAAGAGGGGACGCAGAGTAGGAAGCAAGGAATTACTCAAGGAAAGCCAATTGATCCATCTCAAAAGCCGGGTTCATCATCAAGACTGAAGATCTCCCTTCAAGTTCCTTCAGGAGTTTTGGGTTTTCTTATATTTTGTTATCTTTATGCTTTTGAGATGTTTTCTTTCATTAGTATGAACTAAAACCCCTAAATACCTAAGGGGAATGAAACCTAAGACGGATCTTGTTATTATTATCTGAATTGTATGATAAATATTTGACTTGTTCTTAATTATGTGTTCTTAATTCTTGTTTTTATATTCCAGGATATTGATTCAAGTTAAGCTCTTATTCAAAGGAGGAATAGACCCTATCTAAGAGTAAATTTTTCATAATTAAGCGGAGTTGATTGCACGCCTAAAGATAGAGTGATAAGATTTTACCGAATTAGGGTGAAATCTAATAAGGGAATCCATAGATCGAGTTAATGCAATTCTAGGGTGTTAATTAGAAAGAGATTTCAATTATTCAACCTAGGGTTAGACGTTATTAGTCTCGAGAGAGATAATAATATAACTTACGGATTTCTACAGATCAAGTCAAATGAATAAATCGTCTGATTCAGAGTCGAATAACAAGTGAAGTCTTAGGTATGGTCTTAATCAATCGAATTTTTCTAAAAGTATTTTCCCAAATTTTATTTCTGTGCATTCTTAGTTAATAATTAGTTTAGATAACCAAACCTCTTAATTTTTAGGCTAGATAATAAAAAGGAAGTAAATACTAATACTCATAGTTCTTTTGGGTTCGACAATCCAGTCTTGCTGAACTATACTACTATTTGATAGGTACACTTGCCTTAGTTGTGATAATATGTTAGTCTCAAGAACAATTCATTCATAAATCTTTAAAACCTTTCATGAATATCATGTACCAAATGATGACGCCAAATTTTTAATGCAAAAACTATAGCGACTAACTCTAAATCGTGTGTCGGATAGTTCTTTTCATGCGACTTTAACTGTCTCGAGGCATAAGCTATAACTTTTCCTTCTTGCATCAGAATGCAACCCAACCATTCAATGACGCGTCATTGTAAACCATGAATTCCTTACCTAACTCAAGTTGAACCAAAACTGGTGTTTCGGTTAGCAATGCTTTCAATTGCTCAAAAATCTGCTAGCATTTCTCGGACCACTCAAACTTCACATCTTTCTATAGCAATTTGGTCATCGGTGTAGCAATCATCGAAAATCCTTTTACAAAGCGTCAGTAGTAGCCAGCTAACCTCAAAAAACTTCTAAGTTCGGATACATTTATCAGTGATTTCCAATCAACAACTGCCGAAATCTTACTCAAATCAACTCTTATACCTTCCGCTGAAACAATGTGTCCCAAAAGTCAGACTTCTCTGAGCCAAAACTCACATTTTCTGAATTTAGCAAATAGTTTCTTGTCTCACAAAGTTTGCAACACAATCCTCAAATGCTCAGCATGCTCAGACTAATCTCGAGAATAGATCAGAACGTTGTCATTGAACACAATAACAAATCTGTCTAAATACGGTCTAAAGATCTGATTCATCGAATCCATAAAAATGACAGGAGCATTAGTTAGTCCAAAAGGCAAAACAAGGAATTCATAATGCCCGTACCTCGGTCTAAATGCAGTTTGTGGCACATATGAGTTTTTAACTCTTAACTGATTATAACTCGATCTCAAATCAATCTTCGAAAACACTATTACCCCTTTTAACTGATCAAACAAATCATTTAATTCTCGACAAAGGATACTTGTTCTTTATCGTAACCTTGTTGAGCTGTCGATAGTCAATACACATTCTCATTGTTCCGTCTTTCTTCTTTACGAACAATACAGGCGCACCCCAGGGTGAAAAACTAGGTCACGTAAAACCTCTATTTGTTAACTCTTGCAACTAAGATTTCAACTCTTTCAATTCTATTAGAGCCATTCTGTACAGAGCTATAGATATTGGTGATGTTCCCGGTACCAGTTCAATAGTAAACTTAACCTCTCTGACTGGTGGCAACCCAGAAAATTCTTCTGGAAATACATTTGGATATTCACAAACTACAGGCATCGATTCAATCTTTATTTCAGACACTTTTGTATCTAAAACATAGGCAAGATAAGTTTCACAACCTTTTCTCACATATCTCTGAGCCGACATCGATGAAATCACTATAGGTAATCTATTTGACTTATCTGATTCAATTCAAAGAATTTCACTATTTTGACATTTTAATTCAATCATCTTTCATCTACAATTCACAACAGCATCATGCAGAGTCAACCAATCTATACCCAGAATTACGACAAACTTATCAAAAGGTAGTAGCATCAAGTCAGCCGAAAAACATTAACCCTGAGTCACCAAAGGGTAATCCTTGCAAACTTTATCAACTAAAACACACTTGCCTAAGGGGTTCAATACTTTATTTACAAATTCTGTATGCTCAACAGGAAAATTTTTACTAGACACTAAATTCATACAGATATACGAATGAATCGATCCAGTATCAATCAATGCAATCACATTAGTTTCATAAAGAGAGAATGTACAGGTGATAACATGAAGTAATGGCGCTTCTTCGCAAGCGTGAATAGTGTAAGCTCTGGCTGGTACTCTAGCCTTAGATCTCATAGCTGGATCTCTAGTCACACCTTTTCCACTAGACACATTCCCCGTACTTCGCAGTGGTCTTTCTCTCGCAGTCGTGCTCGGTCTTGCATTCTGAAATTTATCTTTCTCAAATAACTCTGGGCAATCTCGAATAAAATGATCTACCAAGTCACACTTAAAACAAGCTTATTACTCTTATTCGAACACTCTCCAAAATGTCGTCTCCCACACAATTGTCAGGTGCAGTGACAATTCTAGATGCAATTTGGAATTAACTCATGTAGCGATAATGCAATAAGATAACAAAATTAAGGATAAAATAGGCTAGGATTCACTGAATTATAAAATGCAATTTACTAAAATGAAAATTCTAAAATATATGCTAAAGATAACTAAATGGGAACAATTTAACCAATAAGTAAGGGGAAAAACCTATGTTCTTTCTAGTGCTATGTAGTGACAGTTTGAGCCCAATAATTATTACAACGAAAGTTGAGTAAGGATTAAAGGAATTTAGTCCACTTGTTATTAATAGTGTCATATTGCTATCATCGGAAAGTGGGGTTAGTATGCGTGTTTAAGTCTTAGATTTAATAGAGGTGTGACACTGGGAAAGATATACATTAAATTTTATTGCCTTGACTATCACCTATCTTTTTATACCTTGTGAGCACTTAGTATTATGCGGAAGATTCATGTTAGGGATCCCAGTTTATCATTATCATATTTTATTTTATTGTTTTCAAGTTATTGCATCTACAACTATTCTCACAATTTATCTTATTTCTATCTAGTTGTTGCACCTACATTAATAGAAAAATGAATACCATCCCTGTGGGATCAATATTCGATAGACTCACATCTGTCTACTATACTTGCATCGACAGTGTACGCTTGCACATTATTGCTGTGACGTTAAATAGTCGATCATGCATACATATAATTATACACATTATCATCATTTTGATATCATTTCAAATGAATTTTAAAGCCATACACCTCACTCATTCAATTTCATTAATTACAATTTCAATAATCATACAACAGATCATTTCCAAGCAATTCTTGAAATCAATCCATGTATTTTCATTTATGAATTGGCCTGATGAACTATAATAACATAATTCAAATACTTATGTACCTTTAACACACAAGAGAGCATCGAAATGCTAACAAAGGCACAAAAATGCAATAAGGGGCACCGAAGTGGAATTAGAGGCATTGAAGTGGAATAAGAAGACCTGTACAAGCGTGCATTCTTGTAATTGCCCGATTTTGGGCATAGTCAAAAAAGAGGTTTTGAGACCACAAATCTAATGTAGTGAAATTTGATTTTATTATATTTTCATGGTCTACGGTTTTATGGAATGATTCCACAAAATTTTTTTTCAAAAATTTTGACGTTTGGGCACTCAATTTGGTCAAAAGGACTAAATTGTAAAAAGTGCAAAACTTGAGTTCTATATGCTAGAGGTGTCTAATTGTTATGAAATTTTCAATTGAAGATCCTTAGATGGTAATTAGACCATTTTACTTTAAGTTGGACAAAAATAGGCATGAGGTAAGAGAATTTTAGTGTTTTAAAAAAAGGTCATTTTGATCATTTAGTAATTAAATGAATTAAAAAGAAAAAATCAAGCCAAAATTTATTCCATCTTCTTCTTGCTTGTGCCAAAATTTAGAAGGGAAGCCATAGCTAGGGTTTGGCCACTTTCAAGCTTGATTGTAAGTCCGTTCTTGCCCAATTTTTAATACCTTTTACATTTTTGAAGTCGTTATCACTCGATCTATCTATTTCAACCATTAATTTGAGAAATGATTAAGGTCTAGGGTTTGATCCATGTTAGATATGTGTGTATTTTGATGTCTAATGGCAGAAAATGTGTGTTTGAAGTATGATAAACAACTTTTGCTAGATGATTTTTGATGAAAATGTCAAAAGGACCAATTTGTAAATAGGTTAGAAAATGTGTGTAAAAGTGTGATTAAATGAAACATGTGGGCTATTATAAGCATAAAAGAGATTTTTCTAGGCTTGGAAATTGAAGAAATTGAATCTATTCCAATTTACAAGCCTAGAGAGCAAATTGTAAAAATGTCAAAGTTTAGGAGCAAAAATGTAATTTTGCCCTAGTGTGATTTTTGAACTAAATTGAGTAATGTGAAAATAAATGAGTTAGATTTGATATTATATATCAAGAGAAATGAGGTTCGACCTAGATCAGGGGAGAAACAAAGTGTTTGACGATTAGGTCACATTTCTACTATTTTTGTATCGACGTAAGTTCTTATGTAAATAATGCATTGTTTTAATTATGTTTTAAATGCTTTACTATTGTATGAATTGTGATTGACTCATGGACATTACTTGACAAATTTGCGACAAGAGTGAAATCTCGATTGAACCTTTGGAATAGATGGGATACAAATGTCATGACATTAAGGTTACTAAGATTACGTGTAAGACCATATCTGGGATATGGCATTGGTATGGTACTGTGTGTACAAAACCCCCAAGTATGCTTTAGTATTCCAAGTGGTTCAACAGATAATTTAATGAGTATGTCAAAGGTGAATTGCATGCAAATCCAATTCGAGATAACTCAGATATGTACGTAAAACTCATATGTAATGAGCTCATTATGTGATGAACCCTCGATAAGGTTATGATTGAGTAAGTTATGATTATAAGATCCTAATAATATTTATGCCAATTATCATCTGTTAATTGTATGTTAAATGTTATGATGTCTATTATTTGCATGGGAACTTACTAAGCTATATAGCTTACTCCCCTTTTCTTTCTATTGTCTTATAGTGTCACCAAGCTAGCTCGGGGATAGGAGACTATTGGAGATCCAGTCACACTATCAACTGATTATTTTGGATATCAATGAATTTGACATTTTAAGTTATGGCATGTATAGGGACTTGGTTATTTTGTTATGTGTCATAATTGAATTGGCCTAATGTGTTGGCCTATATTGGTAGATAATTCATTTTGTAAATGGCCATTGAAACTGGCTAATATTGGTTTAAGTATATATGCATATGATGAAGTTTTCATGGATGTGGAAATCTGCATGGTTTAAGTTGATAAGTATGTGATATTTGTATGTGGTAAATGGTAGATTGTGAATGATGTGTGGATGTCTTGATTGTGGCTGAATTGGTTGAGTGTAATTGCTTGGATTGGTGTTATGTTTTGTTGTGTAGGTGTGTGCATAAAAGGGTGACAAAATAGCTTGGTAAATAGCCTTGTTTTTGTCCATACGGGTAGACATACGGGCATGTGTCTAGGCTATGTGTGACACAGATCTTGCCCCATGGGTGTGTGTTTTGGCCATGTGTCCCCTGCAGCTTAATTGTTGCAAAACAGAATGCTCAGAATTGAGCACACAGGCATAGACACGGGCGTGTGTCTCAGTCATGTAGACGACATGGCCTCAGGCACGGGCATGTGCCCCAGGTGTGTGAACTCTACACCTATTTTATGAAAAATTATGAAAATTAAATCGACCACACGGCCTAGGACACAGGCGTGTAACTTGGCCGTGTGTCTTCAACTTATTCTTGGGTGACAAACAGAGAGTTACACGGGTTAGGGACACGGGCGTGTGTGACCACACAGTCTGCCCACACAAGCATGTCCCAAGCCACATGGGCGTATGGCTCTTAAAACATGAAAAATTTTCTAAGTGCTTGGAAATTTTCTAAAGCTCTCGCTTTAGTCCCAAAACCGCTTTTAATGCATGTTTTGGGCCTCATAGGTTCGTTTTAGGGACGATATGAATGTATATGAAAAGTTTTAAATTTGGATGGAAAATTTACGTCTCGGTTTTGTATGATTGCTTGCGTATAAGACCGGTAATGCCTCGTACCCTATTTCAGCGTTGGATACAGGTAAGGAGTGTTACATTTAGTGGTATCAGAGCTACAATTTGGTAGACTTTCGGACTAACGTAGCGTGTGTAAGAGTCTAGCTAGACATGCCATAAATGAAATGTGATAGTGTGATGACTCCTAACAACTTTAAATTGTATTTTCGTGTAACAGCCCGATTTTGAGGCTAGTTAGAATAGTAGTTTCGGGACCACGAATCCAACATAGGAGAACTTGTTTTTATTATATTTTTGTGGTCTACAGTTTTATAAATGATTTCGTGAAAATTCTGTTCGAAAATTTTAACGTTTAGCACTCAATTTAGTAAAAAGGACTAAATTATAAAAAGTGCAAAAGTTGAGTTCTACTTGTTAAAGGTTTCCAATTGCTATAAGATTTTAAATTAGAGGTCCTTATTTGGTAATTAAACCATTTGTTAAGTTAGTGGACAAAAATAGACATGAGGTAAGAGAATTTTAGTGATTTGGAAAAAGGGCATTTTGGTCATTTGGTTAATAAAAGAATAAAAAGGGAAAATAAAGCTAAAATTTGCTCATCTTTCTTCAAACTTGGCCAAAACTTGGAAGAACACCATAGCTAGGGTTTTCTCATCCTTCAAGCTTGATTGTAAGTACATCCTAGCCCCATTTTTAATGTTCTTTACGTTTTTGAAGTCATATTCACCCCATCTTTCTATTTCTACCATTGTTTTGAAGCAGGGTTCATGTTTAAAATTTTACCCATGTATGTCATGCATGCGTTTTGATCTTTTATGGTAGAAAATGAAAGTTTGATTTGTAATAAATAACTTTTACTAAGTGATTTTTTATGGAAATACATAAAAGAGACCTATTTGTAAAAATTTATAAAATGTATAATAAATATGTGATTTCATGAAAAATGTGGGCTTTCATAAGCATGTATAGGGTTTGGCTAGGCTTGGGTCTTAATGAAATTGAATGGATTTCATTTTACGAGCTTAGGGACCAAAATGTAAATATGTCAGTTTAGCGGCAAAAATGTAATTTTGCCATAGTGTGATTTTTGGACTGAATTGAGTAATGTGGTTAATAAATGAGTTAAATTTGCTATTATAGACCAAGAGAAACGAGGTTCGAACCTAGATTGAGGAAAAACAAAGTTTTTGACGATTAGGTCGATTTCCACTTTTTTTTTACTGAGGTAAGTTTGTATGTAAATAATTCATTATTCTTTATGCTTTAATTGTTTTATTGTATGAATTATAATTGACTCGTTGGATGTAATCGACAAAGTTCGACAATAGAGAAATCTCGGTTGAACCTTAGGAATAGATAGGATACACAAATGTCATGACATTAGGGTTATTTGAGATTATGTGTAAGACCATATATGGGATATGGCATCGACATTAGACTTCGTGTAAGAACATAGTTGGGCTATTGCCATCGATATGAGATCCCATGTAAGACCATATCTGGGATATGGCATTGGTATGGTACTATGAGTGTGAGATTTCCTGAGTATCCTTTAATATCCCAAGTGGTTCAACAGGGTCATAACGAAAATGTCAATGTTACAAAAGACCATGGTATGTTGCAAGATGGTACAGGTATGTACGTAAGACTTGTGCTTAATGAGCTCAATATGTGATGAATCTATCAGTAAGGTTATGATTGTGCAAGTTATGATATTAAGGTTTTAATAATATCCATGCCAAGTTGGATTATGAGATTTATAATGACATATATGTTAATCCACTTCATATTAATTGCATGATAAATGTGTGGATCCTTATTATTTGCATAAAAACTTACCAAGCTTTAAAGCTTACTCCCTTTCTTTTCCCTTGTTTTATAGTGTCACCAAGCCAGTTGGGGGATCGAAGACTATCAGAGATCCATTCACACTATCATATTAATATTTTGGGTACCAATGATTTTAATGTTTGAGTTATGGCATGTATAAGGACTTGGTCTTTTTGTTATGCGTCCTAATTGATTTGGCCAAATGTGTTGGCTTATGTTGGTTGATAATTCATTTCGTAAATGGCCATTGCAATTGGCTAATAGTGGTTTAAGTATATGCATATGATGTTTCCTTTCATGGATGTGGAAATTTGTATAGTTTAAGTTGAATAGCATGTGATGGTTGTATGTGATAGATGATAGTATGTGAATGATATGTGGATGCCTTGTTTGTGGCTGATTAGGTTGAATGTATATGCTTGGATTGGTATTATATGTTTTTGTGTAGGTTGTGCATGGAAGGGTGGCAACAAGGCTTAGTAAATAACATTATTTTTATCTATATGGGTAGACACACGGTGTCTAGGCATGTGTGACACATGGCTTACCCCATGGGCGTGTGTCCCGGCCGTGTGTCCCCTGCACGTTAATTGCTGCAAAACATAATGCTTAGTATTGAGCACATGGGCAGAGACACAGGCGTGTGTCTCAGTCGTGTAGACGACACGGCCTCGAACACCGGTGTGTGCCCTGACCATGTGAAGCCTACACCTATTTTATGAAAAAATATGAAAATTAAATAGACCACACAGCCTAAATACACGGGCGTGTGCCTCGACCATGTGACTTCAAATTATTGATAGATGACAATTACATGGGTTAGGGACACGGGTGTGTGTGACCACACAGCTTGCCCACAAGCCACACTGGCGTGTGGCTCTTAAACATGAAAAGTTTTCGAAGTGTTGTGAAATTTTTCCAAAGTTCTCAGTTTAGTCCCGAACCGGTTCAAATGCATGTTTTGGGCTTCATAGGCTCGTTTTAGGAATAATGTGAATGTAAATGAAAAGTTTTAAATTTGAATGGAAATTTACGTCTTGATTTTGTATGTTTGCTTATGTTTAAGTTCGGTAATGCCTCGTACCCTGTTTCATTGCCGAATACAGGTAAGGGATGTTACATTTAGTGGTATCAAAGCTACAGTTTAGTCAATTCTCAGACTAACGTAGCATGAATAAGAGTCTAGCTATACATGCCATAAATGAACTATGATAGTGTGATGACTCCTGACAATTTTGAATTATCTTTTCGTATAGCAATGGATCCTAATCGAGCTGAGGCTGATGAAGTCGAAAGTAATGCGCCAGCTCCCGCTCAATAGGCAACATCGTCAGATAATAGACCTCTTATAGTTAGTCAAGGAGAAGGAGGCGAGGAAGCCTTCCTCCACATGATGAATGAGTAGTATATGAAATTTGTTCGAACAAATTCGAATGCCAAACCTCCTTCACCCTTACCTATTCCTCGACTGGTTCTTGTAGCCCCACAAGGTATGGAATTTGTAAGAATAAACAAGCCTCCAGTTGATAAAATCCAAAAGCATGGTGCTGAACATTTTAGAGCTAATATGGATGATGATCCTGAGAGAGCCGAGTTTTGGCTTGAAAACTCCATCAGGGTATTTGATGGGTTGTCTTGCACACAGGATGAGTGTTTAAAGTGTGCCATCTCACTTCTAAGTGATTCTGCATATCACTAGCGGAATACCCTGTATCAGTGGTACCGAGAGAAAGGGTTACATGGGAATTCTTTCAAGAAGAGTTTCGAAAGAAATATATTAGTCAACGGTTCATCGATCAGAAACATCAGGAATTTCTTGAGCTGAAATAGGGCCAAATGTTGGTAACAGAATGTGAACGAGAATTTTTCAGGCTTAGTAAATATGCCCGAGAATGTGTTTCCACCGAGGCCATTATGTGCAAGAGGTTTGAGGATGAATTGTGTAACACCCCAAACCTGGCCTAGAAGTTAGCCCGAATCTGACGTGTCACATTGAAGTATTTTTTGAAAACCATGTACTCATTGAAAACCCTTCTTTCTATTTAAAACCTCTGGCCATTTTTAGAACTTGTGAAATGTTAATTCCCTTAAAACCTTACTTGCTGCGGAAGCTTAATTTTAAACAGTTGCGGATTTTTGATATTTTGAAAACCAATTGTTGTTTTGGAAAACCGCGTCCTACTTCTAATAGATATTAAGCATACTAAATAAATTTCCCAAATAAAGAGTTAAGAAAATAAAGAGGCCTTAATACAATCCAAATCAAAAACCAAAGTGCTTAACTAAATAAAGGAAATAGAAAAACATGTGTAGTTGTGTGGTCGTCTCTGAGTCCCTTTGCGACACCGATCCACCTAACGCTGGGGAATACCTGTACAGTTAATAAACGGGGTGGGTTTACAAAAACTCAGTGTGTAATCTCCTCCTAAACTAAAACAGTTAGTAAATGACAGAATTCAGAATCAGTCTGGACCAGAGCCTATTACAATAACAGAACAATGTGTGTGTGGACCAAAGCCCAATACAATTTCACTCGGGTCTCAGGCCTCATCAGAATCAATTGGGCCTAGCCCATTCTCAAAATCAGTAACATTGCATATAGTAATGGTCTGGGCCTGAGCCTTATTCAAATGGTGGCCTTTGGGCCTTAGCCCATATTAGCCTCAGTTGGGCCGAAGCCCACATCGTAAGAATATCATAATAATATCGTACATGCAATGCTATGCAACCCACCCCAATAATCCAACCGCTACACACCAACTCTGTCCCCCGGTACACATCATGTGGGGATATAAATATCGACCCACCCATCCAATACACATCAATGGTAGCCCAGTTGCGGTACTACCTTCATTGCAGCGAGATGCTAATCAAATATTGGGCTTAATAGCCATCAGCAACGGTAATATAATTGGCACACAGCCTTCGGTAAATATGATCGACCTACCCATCCGATACACATCAATGGTAGCCCGGTTGAGATACTACTTTCATTGCAGCAAGCTGCTAATCAAATATTGGGCTTAATAGCCATCAGCGACGATAATATAATTGGCACCAATTCCCATGTTAGCTTCCCGATGTGGGATTACTTTCAACCATTAGGAAAACTCCTCATTCTTATGACCACTTCAACCATAGAGTTCCAGTCCAACTCCACCTCCTATGCAGCTCAAATAGCAAAATAAATATTCCATTGCACATCCCAAGACTTGAACCTTAGACCTCACAATTACACAACATGCCACCTTGCCACTACACCACAAGGCTCTTTGTATGTCATATTTTATCCTCAATTAATTATAAGGCATATGTGCTAATGTCTAGATTCCTTTAAAAGAAAAACCAAAATAAATTGCAAGAGCCAAGACTTGAACCTAGGATCCCTTGCAACCTTAATGACACGACCACCACTAGACCACATGCTTCCTTGTGTCATTTATTTACCACAATAATTTAAAAGGCCTTTATCCAAGCACCTAGGGTTTTATTCACTTAAAACCAAAATATTTACTAAAGCCCAGGTTTGAACCCAAGATTTCTCTAACACTTCTCAGGGCCATTAACCGCCAAAGCAGACATTTAATTGTGTCATTTCCTTACACAATTAAATACTTATATACAACCTCCTTACGAACCCATACTCAAGGACCAATACTTCTATGCCCAAATTTGGGGCATTACAATTCTACCCCTTAAAGAAATTTTGTCCTCAAAATTTCCAACTATCTGAACAAGCACTTAGCTCAATCTACACTACTGCGCTCCCGTTGCATACTCTAGTTTCAAACTACACTAATACACTTTTAACTTAATCTCAAAACCTCTCATACCCAACCAAACATCTAACCACAGAAGCAAACAAATATTTACCACACATGCATACAATTTTATATTCAAACATCACATCCAAACAAAACACACCTGACTTAAAATAAACTGTGAAATCCCGAACCTGATGCTCCTTAGACCCGTATTTGAGACATGCTCTTGACTTCTTCCAGCATTCGCCCAGATGGCACCTTTTGCAGCACTCGCAAGCTAAAAAGTTCGAGAGTGTCTTAACACATTTCACAGAATGAGGCTCCTACTTTAGAGGACTATGATTCCTCTTTCTACTGCACTCCAAGCGCCTAGCCTAAAGTGTTTCACCATACACCTTAACTCTTGCCTCGAACGCTTCTTCCAGCACTTACCTTACCAACCAAGTCAGTGCCTCCGTACCAAGCTACGGGTTATTATTACCCGATGTTGGAGAACTTACCTTGACTATAGTTTCTTGAACCATCTCGTGTTCTGGAGAGACGGGAAACTCCTCAGGATCTTGCTTGCCTTCAGAATCCATCACAGTACTGTTGCTAACTTAAAAAAAATTATTTTCCAGAGCATACACTAAATAAATACAAAATCTAACTTTAAGTACAATCTAACAGAAAACTTACGGATTCGGTGCCGGAGACTCGGTAGCCACACTTTCAGGAAAATTTTCAGAAAAACATTTCAAATACTTCAAATCTTTTCAAACCTTTTTGAAACAATTCTTTCAGAAATCTAATTTTAAAACCCATTCCACAGCCGAGTTTTGCAACTTGGATCTGATACCACTAAATGTAACACCCCAAACCCGGCCTAGAAGTTAGGCCCAAATCTGACGTGTCACATTGAAGTATTTTTTGAAAACTATGTTCTCATTGAAAAGCCTTCATTCTATTTAAAACCTCTGGCCACTTTTAGAACTTGTGAAATGTTAATTCCTTTAAAACCTTACTTGTTGTGGAATCTTAATTTTAAACAGTTGCGGAAACGTGATATTTTGAAAACCAATTGTTGTTTTGGAAAACCGCGTCCTACTTCTAACAGATATTAAGCATACTAAATAAATTTCCCAAATAAAAAGTTAAGAAAATAAAGAGGCCTTAATACAACCCAAATAAAAAACCAAAGTGCTTAACTAAATAAAAGAAATAGAAAAACATGTGTAGTGGTGTGGTCGTCTACGAGTCCCTCTGCGACACCGATCCACCTAACGCTGGAGATTACCCGCACAGTTAATAAACAGGATGGGTTTATGAAAACTTAGTGTGTAATCCCCTCCTAAACTAAAATAGTTAGTAAATGACAGAATTCAGAATCAATCTAGGTGGAGCCCATTACAGTAATAGAACAATGTGTGTGTAAGCCAAAGCCCAGTACAATTTCACTCGGGTCTCAGCCCTCATTAGAATTAATTAGGCCTAGCCCATTCTCAAAATCAGTAACATTGCATACAGTAACGGTCTGGGCCTGAGCCTTATTCAAAACGGTAGCCTTTGAGCCCTAGCCCATGTTAGCCTTAGTTGGGCCGAAGCACACATCGTAATAATATCACAATAAAATCGTACATGCAATGCTGTGCAACCCACCCCAATAATCCAACCCTACACACCAACTCCGTCCCCTGGTACACATCATGTGGGGATATAAATATCGACCGACCCATCTGATACACATCAATGGTAGCCCGATTGCGATACTACCTTCATTGTAGCAAGCTGCTAATCAAATATTGGGCTTAATAGCCATCAAGCGATGGTAATATAATTGGCACACAGCCTTCGGTAAATATGATTGACACAGAGTCATCAATAAGTATGTTAGGCACATAGCCACAAGTAAATACGTTTGGCATACAGCCATAATCAGGTTGGAACAAAGCCATATGTAGGTTGGTGCAAAGCCATAATCAGAATAATTGGCTTTAAGCCATTGGTAACTGTATCATGTTAGGCACATAGCCATCAGCGACGGTAATATAGTCAGCACACAACCTTGGGTAAATATGATCGACACAGAGTCGTCAATAATCATATATTGGGCTTAAAAGCCACCAGTGGATCCACGGTCGTCAAGCAACCATGCGATCCACAATCGGTGGATCCACGATCGTCAAGCAACCATGCGATCCTCAATTTCTTCCTTCGTTTCATAATCCCCACCCATGTGCAACATAATATTATATGAATGCAGCAAATATACACACGGCATACAAAATCATACAAATCACAGTCACAACGGTCCAATCACAATCATACATTCTCAGTCAAAACATAGTCAAATAAATTAAATTGTATTATCAATGAGTCATATACCCTAGAGGGGTAGAACGGTCTTTTTACCTATTAGGGGTATTTTAGTCATTTCACCCTACAAGGGTGTATTGGTAAATCTACAAACCAAGGGTGTTTTGGTAATTTTGCAAACCAATGGTATTTCTGTAATTTTTGAAATTCAAGGGTATTTCTATAATTTTGTAATTTAGGGGTATTTCTGTAATTTTTCAAATCAAAGGTATTTCAGTAATTTTCCAAATTAGGGGTATTCAGTAATTTTGTAAACTAAGGGTATTCAATAATTTTGTAAACCAAGGGTAATTTAGTAATTCTACCTTACAGTGGCATTTCACTAATTCTATCCTACAGGGGCATTTTAGTAATTCTACCCTACAAGGGTATTTTAGTAATACTAGGCTACAAATATGAGTTTCACATAATCCAATCTAATATTTACTTTACAATCATACAATTTATCCAATTGGGCTCATGGACCCATTGGGCCCACATGGCCCATCTCGGCCCAAAGCAACCTAAGCCCACGAGAGCACTCATGATGGCCTCAACCATCACGTCAAAGTTCCCACACGTGCGCTCGCATGCTTTTGTGGCTGCCATCATCGTACGACCAGCATTTCGGCATTCCGGCATTTTTCGTTCTACAGCTAGAGTGGTGCGAAATACACACCTGTTTATGAGAACGCGCCGAAATGCACGATCACCAACTTTGGCACATCCTGCAGTCAGTCTTAATCACTTTCCCCCCTCTAACTCATCTGGTTCGCTCTATTTAAAGCCAGCTTCTTGCCAATTCCCATGTTAGCTTTCCGATGTGGGATTACTTTCAACCATTAGGAAAATTCCTCATTCTTATGACCACTTCAACCACAGAGTTCCAGTCCAACTCCACCTCTTTAACAACTTAAATAGCAAAATAAATACCCCATTGAGCATCCCAAGGCTTGAACCTTAGACCTCACAATTACACAGCATGCCACCTTGCCACTACACCACAAGGCTCTTTGTATGTCATATTTTATCCTCAATTAATTATGAGGCATATGTGCTAACGTCCAGATTCCTTTAAAAGAAAAACCAAAATAAATTGCAAGAGCCAAGACTTGAACCCAGGCTCCCTTGCAACCTTAATGACGCCACCACCACTAGACCACATGCTTCATTGTGTCATTTATTTACCACAATAATTTAAAAGGCCTTTATCCAAGCACCCAGGGTTTTATTCACTTAAAACCAAAATATTTGCTAAAGCCTAGGTTTGAACCTAAGATTTCTCCAACACTTCTTAGGGCCATTAACCACCAAAGCAGACATTTAATTGTTTAATTTCCTTGCACAATTAAATACTTATATACAACCTCTTTACGGACCGATACTCATGGCCCAATACTTCTAGGACCAAATTTGGGGAGTTACAGATTGAATGAGGATATTCGTGTGTTAATTGGAATCTTAAAGCTGAAAGTATTGGTTAAACGGGCTTGTAAGGCTGAAGAGTTGAACAAAGAGAAGAGGAAAGCTGATCTTGAAGCTAAAGACTCGAGGAAACGATCGTTGATTAAGTCATTTCCATCTCAATGAAATAAATCTAAAGAAATGTATTCATGTTCGAATGTTTCATTGGGTTATGTAAAGTCAAGCTACTTCCATGGCAAGTGTGGGTAATGTAAAGTCAAACAAACTCGAATGTCAGCATTGTGGGAGGAGACATCCCGGCGAGTATAGAATGAATGACTGAGGTTGCTTCAAGTGTGGCTCTCAAGAGCATTTTATCCGAAATTGCCCCGAAAGGGTTGAGAAAGAAAAATTTCAGAGTGCGAGGCTGAGTAATACTTCTAATAGGGGTAGACCACTGAGGAATACCAGAAATGGAGCTACTAGTAAAGGTGTGACGAAAGACACCGCTGTGAGATCCAAAGCTCGAGCAGCTACTAGAGCCTATGCCATCCGTGCTCATGAAGAAGCGACATCTCTAGATGTTATCACTAGTACTTTTTCTCTCTATAATACTAATGTAGTTGGATTGATCGATCCCGGATCAACTCATTCTTATGTTTGTATGAGATTGGTAGCTAGTAAAAGCTTGCCTATTGAGTTTACCAAGTTTTTTATTAAAGTGTTAAACCCTTTAGGTAAACATGTGTTAGTTGATAGAGTTTGCAAGAATAGTCCCTTGATGATTCAAGGTCACTATTTTCCGAATGATTTAATGTTGTTGTCATTTGATGAATTCGATGTTATTTTGGTATGGATTGCTGTGGTAAACTGTAAAAGAAAAATTATTGAACTGAAATGTGAAAATGGTGAAATTCTTCGGATTGATTCAGATGAGTCAGGTGAGTTACCTATTGTGATTCTTCGATGTCTACCCAAAAATATGTAAGGAAAGGTTGTGAAGCTTACCTTGTTTATGTGTTGAATACAAAAGTGGCCGAATTGAAAATTGAATCAGTGTCGGTAGTATGTGAATATCCGGATGTGTTTCTAGAAGAGTTGCATGGGTTACCACCAGTTAGAGAAGTCAATTTTGGTATTGATTTAATACCAAGGACTTCACCTATATCTATTGCTCTGTACAGGATGTCCCTGACTAAATTGAAAGAATTGAAAGCTCAGTTGCAAGAGCTGATAGATAAGGGTTTTGTGAGACCAAGTTATTCTCCCTAGGGTACTCCAGTGTTATTTGTAAAGAAGAAAAACAGATCTATGAAACTTTGTATCAATTATAGGTAGCTCAACAAGGTGACTATAAAGAATAAGTATCCTTTGCCGAGGATAGATGACCTATTTGATTAGTTGAAAGGAGCAATGATATTCTCAAAGATTAATTTAAGATCTGGCTATTATCAGTTGAGAGTTAAAGAGTCGGATGTGTCGAAAACTACTTTCAGAACGAGGTATAGACACTATGAATTCCTTGTTATTCCTTTCGAATTAACTAATGCACCAACTGCTTTTATGGATTTGATGAATAAAATTTTTCAACCATATTTGGACAAGTTTGTGGTTGTGTTTATTGATGATATTTTGATTTATTCTCGAGATCAGTCTGAGCATGCCGAGCACTTGAGAACTATTTTGCAGACTTTGAATGATAAGAAATTGTTCACTAAATTCAGTAAAAGTGAGTTTTGGCTCTGAGAGGTCAGATTTTTGGGACATATCATTTCGGGTGATGGTATTCGGGTTGATCCGAGTAAAATTTCAGCAATTATTGATTGGACATCGCCAAGGAATGTATATGAAGTCAGAAGTTTTTTGGGCTTAGTCGATTATTACCGATGATTTGTTAAAGGATTTTCGATGATTGCTACTCCAATGACAAAGTTATTGCAAAAAGATGCTAAGTTTGAGTGGTCTGAAAAATGTTAGCAAAGTTTTGAGAAGTTGAAGGTATTATTGACTGAGACACTGGTTTTAGTACAACCTGAACTGGGAAAAGAGCTTGTGATTTGTAGCATTACCGCACCACTGAATGGATTAGGATGTGTGTTGATAGCTTATGCCTCGAGACAGTTGACACTGCACGAAAAGAATTATCCGACACATGATTTAGAATTAGTCACCATTGTGTTTGCTCTGAAAATTTGAAGACATCATTTGTGTGGTGAGAAATGTCATGTCTTTTCCGATCATAAGAGTTTAAAGTACTTTATGACTCAAAAAGATTTAAACTTGTGACAACGAAGGTGGCTTGAGTTACTAAAAGATTATGAGCTAGTGATTGACTATCACCTGGGTAAGGGAAATGTAGTCGCAGATGCATTGAGTAGAAAGTCTTTGTTTGCTTTGAGAGCGATGAATACACGATTAACCTTGCCAGATAATGGTTCGATTCTAGCCGAGTTGAGAGCTAGATCATTGTTTCTTGAACAAATTTATGAAGCTCGAAAATGTGACAGTGATTTGTAAACCAAGAGAGTTCATTGTGCTTTCAGATTTTCATTTCGGATCCTATGATTGTTTGATGTTCTGAGGTAGAGTTTGTGTACCAAAAAATGATGAACTTAGTCAAAAAATTCTTCATGAAGCGCATAATGTTTGTTTATCTGTGCATCCGGGCAGTACAAAAAAGTATAACGATTTGAAGAAATTGGATTGCTGGTCTGGTATGAAACGAGACATTTCAGAGTTTGTTTCGAGATGTTTGATTTGTCAAAAAGTGAAAGCTGAACACCAAATGCCTTCAGGTTTACTTCAGCTAGTGACGGTACCCGAGTGGAAATGGGATAGGATTACGATGGATTTTGTAATGGGTTTGCCTTTGAATTTGAAAAAGAAAGATGTCGTATGGGTTGTGGTTGATAAAATAATGAAATTGGCTCATTTTATGTCGGTACGTACTGATTACTCACCTGATAAGTTAGCCGAATTGTATGTTTCAGAGATTGTGAGATTGCACGGAGTGCCTATGTCTATTATTTCGGATAGAGATCTGAGGTTCACTTTGCAGTTTTGGAAGAAGTTACAAGAGGCTTTGGGTACGAAGATGAATTTTAGTAATACTTTCTATCTGCAAACCGACGGTTAGCCTGAAAGAACGATTCAAGTACTTGAAGATATGCTCCGATGTTGTGTTCTGGAATTTGAGTTGGGAAAAATATCTGCCATTTGTCGAATTTGCCTATAACAATAGTTTTCAGTCGAGTATAAAAATGGCACCTTATGAGGCATTGTATGGCCGCAAGTGTCGGACGCCTTTGTATTGGACCGAGCTTAGTGAGAAACAGAGTCACAGGGTTAATTTGGTCAAAGAAATTGAAGAAAAAGTAGAGGTAATCCGTGATTGCTTGAAAGCAGCTTCAGATCGACAAAATTCATACGTAGATTTGAAAAGAAAAGAGATAGAATATTAGGTTGGTGATAAAGTGTTTCCAAAAGTATCCCTGTGGAAGAAAGTTCTCAGATTTGGTCGTAAAGGCAAGTTGAGTCCACGTTTCATTGGGTCATATGAAGATATTGAAAGAATAGGGCCAGTGGCATATCGAATAGCTTTACCGACAGAGTCGGCAAGGATTCATAATATGTTTCATGCATCAATGTTGCGATGATATTGTTCTGATCCTTCACATGTGATCTCTCCTACGGAAATTAATATTCGACCGGATATGACGTATGGTGAAGATCCGATTAAGATTTTAACTCGGGAAACAGTTGAGAAATAAAAGTATAGCTCTAGTGAAAGTTTTTTGGCAAAGACACAGTGTTGAAGAGGCTACGTGAGAACCTGAGGAGGCTATGAGAAAACAGTACCCGGACCTATTATCAAGTAACAGCTCGATTTTGGGGCTAGTCAAAATAGTGGTTTTAGGACCACGAATATGATGTAGGAGAACTTTTTTTTATTATATTTTCATGGTCTACATTTTTATAGAATGATTTCATGAAAATTTCGTTCGAAAATTTTGACGTTTGGGCATTCAATTTAGTAAAAAGGACTAAATTGTAAAAAGTGCAAAAGTTGAGTTCTACTTGTTAAAGGTGTCCAATTGCTATGAGATTTTAAATTAGAGGTCCTTATTTGGTAATTAGACCATTTGTTAAGTCAGTGGAAAAAAATAGACATGAGGTAAGAGAATTTTAATGATTTGGGAAAAGGGCATTTTGGTCATTTGCTTAATAAAAGAATAAAAAGGGAAAATAAAGCCAAAATTTGCTCATCTTTCTTCAACCTTGGCCAAAACTTGGAAGAACACCATAGCTAGGGTTTTTTCATCCTTCAAGCTTGATTGTAAGTACACCTTAGCCCCGTTTTTAATGCTCTTTACGTTTTTGAAGTCGTATTCACCCGATCTTTCTATTTCTACCATTGTTTTGAAGTAGGGTTCACGTTTAAAATTTTACCCGTGTATGACATGCATGTGTTTTGATGTTTTATGGTAGAAAATGAAAGTTTGATGTGTAACAAACAACTTTTACTAAGTATTTTTTATAGAAATGCATAAAAGGGACCTATTTGTAAAATGCTATAAAATGTGTAGTAAAGATGTGATTTAATGAAAAAAGTAGGCTATCATATGTATGTATAAGGTTCGGCTAGGCTTGGGTCTTGATGAAATTGAATAAATTTCATTTTATGAGCCTAGGGCCCAAAATGTAAATATGTCAAAGTTAGGGGCAAAAATATAATTTTACCGTAATGTATTTTTGGACTGAATTGAGTAATGTGGCTAATAAATGTGTTAAATTTGTTATTATAGATCAAGAGAAACGAGGTTCAGACCTTGATCGGGGGAAATACAATCTTTGATGATTAGGTCCATTTCTACTATTTTTGTACCGAGGTAAGTTTGTATGTAAATAATGCATTATTCTTTATGCTTTAATTGTTTTAATATTGTATGAATTGACTCCTTGGATGTAATCGACAAATTTTCACAAGAGAGAAAACCCAGTTAAACCTTAGGAATAGATAGGATACAAATGTCATGATATTAGGGTTATTTGAGATTACATGTAAGACCATATCTGGGATATGGCATCGATATGAGACTTTGTGTAAGACTATAGCCAGGCTATTGGAATTTATATGAGATCCCATGTAAGACCGTATCTGAGATGTGGCATTGGTATGGTACTATGAGTGTGAGATTTCCCGAGTATCCTTTAGTATTCCAAGTGGTTCAACGGGAACCGTAACAGAAAAGTTAATGTTGCGAAAGACCATGGTATGTTGCAAGATGGTACAGGTATTTATGTAAGACTTATGTTTAATAAGCTCGATATGTGATGAATCCATCGGTAAGGTTTTGATTGTGCAAGTTATGAGATTAAGGTTTTAATAATATCCATGCCAAGTTGGACTATGAGATTTATAATGACATATATGTTAATTCATTTCATGTTAATTGCATGATAAATGTGTGTTTATGATGCTTGTTATTTGCATAGAAAATTACCAAGATTTGGAGCTTACTCCCTTTCTTTTCCCTTGATTTATAGTGTCACCAAGCCAACTCGGGGATTGAAGACTGTCGGAGATCCATTCATACTATCAATTTAATATTTTGGGTACCAATGATTTTAATGTTTGAGTTATGGCATGTATAGGGACTTGGTCTTTTTGTTATGTGTCCTAATTGGTTTGGCCAAATGTGTTGGCTTATGTTGGTTGATAATTCATTTTGTAAATGGCCATTGAAATTGGCTAATAGTGGTTTAAGTATATGCATATGATGATGCCTTTCATGGATGTGGAAATTTGTATGGTTTAAGTTGAATAGCATATGATAGTATATGAATGATGTGTGGATACCTTGTTTGTGGCTGATTGGGTTAAATGTATATGCTTGGATTGGTTTTATATGTTGTTGTGTAGGTTGTGCATGGAAAGGTGGCAAAAAGGCTTGGTAAATAGCCTTATTTTTTTCCACATGGGTAGACACACGAGCGTGTGTCTAGGCCGTGTGTGACACACGGCTTGCCCCATGGGCATGTGTTCTGGCCGAGTGTCCCCTGCACCGTAATTATTGCAAAATAGAATGCTTAGTATTGAGCACCCGAGCAGAGACATGGGCGTATGTCTCAGCCGTGTAGACGACACTGCCTCGAACACGGGCATGTGCCCTGGCCGTGTGAGGTCTGCACTTATTTTATGAGAAATTATGAAAAATAAATTGACCACACAACCTAAGCACACGAGCATGTACCTCGGTCGTGTGACTTCAAATTTGTTCATAGATGACAAATAGAGAGTTACACATGTTAGGGACATGGGCATGTGTGACCACACGGCCTGCCCACACGGGCATGTCTGTGTGGCTCTTAAACATGAAAAATTTTCCAGGTGATGTGAAATTTTTCCAAAGTTCTCGGTTTAGTCCTAAACCACTTCCAATGCATGTTTTGGGCCTCGTAGGTTCATTTTAGGGATGATGTGAATGTAAATGAAAAGTTTTAAATTTGGATGGTAATTTACGTTTCGGTTTTGTATGTTTGATTATGTTTAAGTCAGGTAATGCCTCGTAACCTGTTCTGGTGTCGAATATGGGTAAGGGGTGTTACATTTCGTATAGTAAATGGATCCCAATCGAGCTGAGGCTGATGAATTTGAAAGTAATGTGCTGACCCCCCACTCAAGGTGCAGCGCCATCAGATAGTAGACCCCCAACAGTTGGTCAGGGAGAAGGGGGTAGGGAAGCCTTTCTCCATATAATGAATGAGTGGTATACGAAGTTTGTTTGAACAAATCCGAATGCCCAACCTCCTCCACCCCCACCTATTCCTCGACTGACTCTCGTAGCTCTACAAGGTATGGAATTTGTAAGAATGAACAAGCCCCCAGTTGATAAGATCCAAAAGCATAGGGCTGAAGATTTCAAAGCTAATGTGGTTGATGATCCCGAGAGAGCCGAGTTTTGGATCAAAAACTCCATTAGGGTATTTGATGAGTTGTCCTGCACGCCAGAAGAGTGTTTAAAGTGTGTCATCTCACTTCTGAGAGAGTTTGCATATCAATGATGGAATTCACTAGTATCGGTGGTACCGAGAGAGAGGATTACCTGGGAATTATTTCAGGAGGAGCTCCGAAAGAAATATATTAGTCAACTATTCATCAATCAGAAACTTAAGGAATTTCTTGAACTAAAACAGGGCCGAATGTCAGTGATGGAATATGAGCAAAAATTTGTCAGACTTAGTAAATATGCTCGAGAGTGTGTTTCCACCGAAGCTATCATGTGCAAGAGATTTGAGGATAGATTGAATGAGGATATTCATGTGTTAATTAGGATCTTAGAACTGAAAGAATTTGTGGTATTGGTCGAGCGAGGATGTAAAGCCGAAAAGTTGAATAAATAGAAGAGGAAAGCTAATCTTGGAGCTAGGGATTCAAGGAAAAGACTGATGAGTAAGTCTTTTCAATCTCAGTCAAAGAAATATAAAGAAATATTTTCCTATCCGAATGTTTCAGCTAGGTATTCACACAGAGATCGTGGGAAGCAATACTCTGGTTCTAAATCTCAAGCTACTTCAATGGCAAGTGTGGGTAATGTAAGGCCTAACAAACACGAATGTCAGCATTGTGGAAGGAGAATGACTGGGCTTGTTCCAAGTGTGGCTTTCAAGAGCATTTTATCCGAGATTGCCCTGAAATGGCTGAGAAAGAAAAATTTCTGAGTGCAAGGCCGAGTAATACTACTAATAGGGGTAGGCCACCGAGGAATACCAGAAATGGAACTAGTAGTAAAGGTGTGATGAAGGATTCAGTTGTGAGATCCGAAGCTTGAGCACCTGCAAGAGCTTATGCCATCCGTGCTCACGAAGAAGCGATAGCTCCTGATGTTATTGTTGGTACTTTTTCTCTCTATAATACTAATGTAGTTGCATTATTTGACCCTGAATCAACTCATTCTTATGTTTGTGTGAAATTGGAAGCTAGTAAGAGCTTGCCTGTTGAGTTTATTGAATCTGATATTAGAGTGTCAAACCCTTTAGGCAAACATGTGTTAGTTGATAGAGTTTACAAGAATTGTCCCTTGATGATTCGAGGTCACTGTTTTCCAGTTGATTTAATGTTGTTTCCATTTGATGAATTCGATGTTATTTTGAGTATGGATTGGTTGACACTGCATGATGTCGTAGTGAACTGTAAAAGAAAGATTATTGAACTGAAATGCGAAAATGATGAAACTCTTCAAATTGATTCAGATGAGTTAGGTGAGTTACCTGTTGTGATTTCTTTGATGTCTGCCCAAAAATATGTAAGAAAATGTTGTGAAACTTGCCTTGCTTATGTGTTGAATAAAGTGTCCGAAGTGAAAATTGAATCTGTGTCGGTAGTATGTGAATATCCAGATATGTTTCCAGAAGCGTTACCTGGGTTACCACTAGTTAGAGAAGTCGAGTTTGGTATTGATTTAGTACCAGGGACCTCGCCTATATCTATTGCCCCGTACAGGATGGCCCCGACTAAATTGAAAGAATTGAAAGCCCAGTTGCAAGAGTTGATAGATAAGGATTTTGTGAGACCGAGTTGTTCTCCCGTGGGTGCTCCCGTATTATTTGTAAAAAAGAAAGAGAAATCCATGAGGCTATGTATCGACTACCGTCAGCTCAACAAGGTGACTATAAAGAACAAGTATCCTTTACCGAGGATTGATGACTTGTTTTATCAGTTGAGAGGAACAACATTATTCCTGAAAATTGATTTAAGATCTGGCTACTATCAGTTGAAAGTCAAAGAGTCGGATGTGCCGAAGACGACTTTTAGGACAAGGTATGGGCACTATGAATTTCTTCTTATGCCTTTCGGACTAACTAATGCATCGTTGTTTTTATGGAATTGATGAATAGAATCTTCTGACCATATTTAGACAAGTTTGTGGTTGTGTTCATCGATGATATTCTGATTTATTCTCGAGACGAGTCTAAGCATGCCAAGCACTTAAGAAATATATTGTAGACTTTGAGAGATAAGTAGTTGTTTGCTAAATTTAGTAAAAGTGAGTTTTGGCTCTGAAAAGTCATATTTTTGGGACATATCGTTTCAGGTGATGGTATTCGGGTTGATCCAAGTAAGATTTTAGCTATTATTGATTGGAAACCACCGAGGAATACATCTGAAGTTAGAAGCTTTTTGGGCTTAGCTAGATATTACCGACGTTTTGTCAAAGGATTTTCGATGATTGCAACCCTATGACCAAGCTGTTGCAATAGGATGTTAAGTTTGAATTGTTCGAAAAATGTCAACAAAGTTTTGAGAAGTTGAAAGCATTATTGGCTGAGGCACCGATTTTAGTGCAACTTGAATTAGGAAAAGAGTTTGTGATTTATAGTGATGCGTCACTGAATGGATTAGGGTGTATGTTGATGAAAGAAGGCAAAGTGATAGCTTATGCCTCGAGATAGTTGAAACCACACGAGAAGAATTATCCGACGTATGATTTGGAATTAGTCGCCATTCAGTTCGCTTTGAAAATTTGGCGTCATCATTTGCACGGTGAGAAATATCATATCTTTACTGATCATAAGAGTTTAAAATACTTAATAACTCAGAAAGATTTAAACTTGCATCAACAGAGATGGCTCAAGTTACTGAATGATTATGAGCTAGTGTAAGGTAAATGTAGTCGCTGATGCATTAAGTAGAAAGACTCTGTTTGCTTTGAGAGCGATGAATACACAGTTGACTTTGTCTGATAATGGTTCAATTCTAGCCGAGTTGAGAGCTAGACCGTTGTTTCTTCGACAAATTTGTGAAGCTCAAAAATGTGACAGTGATTTGCAAGCCAAAAGAGTTCTTTGTGAATTGGGTAGTGATTTAGATTTTTATATCGGTTCCGATGATTGTTTGATGTTCCGAGGAAAAATTTATGTATTGAAAAATGATGAACTTATTCAGAAAATTCTTCATGAAGCACATAATGGTTTTTTATCTGTGCATCCGGGTAGTACAAAAATTTATAATTATTTGAAGAAATTGTATTGGTGGTCAAGTATGAAATGAGATATCTTAGAGTTTGTTTCGAAGTGTTTGATCTATCAACAAGTGAAGGCTGAACACCAAGTACCTTCGGGTTTACTTTAGCCAATGAGGGTACTTGAGCAAAAGTGGGATAGGATTACTATGGACTTTGTAAATAAGTTGCCTTTATCTCCGAAAAAGCAAGATGTCATTTGGGTTATTGTTTATAGATTAACGAAATCGGCTCATTTTATTCTTGTACATACTAACTACTCACTTGATAAGTTAGCTGAATTGTACATTTTTGAAATTGTGAGATTGCACAGGGTACCTATGTCTATTATTTCGAATAGAGATCCGAGGTTCACTTCGAGATTTTGGAAGAAGTTACAAGAGGCTTTGGGTACAAAGTTGAACATTAGTACCGCATTTCATCCGTAAACCTATGGTCAGTCTAAAAGAATGATTCAGGTACTCAAAGATATGCTTTGATGTTGTGTCCTAGAATTTGAGGGTAGTTGGGAAAAGTATCTACCATTAGTCGATTTTGCTTATAACAACAGTTTTCAGTACAATATAAAGATGGCACCTTACGAGGAATTGTATGGTTGCAAGTGTCGAACACCTTTGTATTAGACAGAACTTAGTGAGAAACTGATTCACAGGGTTGACTTGGTTAGAGAAATTGAAGAAATAGTGAAAGTAATTCGTGACTATCTGAAAGCAGCTTCAAATAGACAGAAGTCGTATGCAGATTTGAAAAGACAAAAGATTGATTTTCAGGTTGGTGATAAAGTATTTTTGAATGTATCTCCATGGAATAAGATTCTGAGATTTGGCCGTAAAGGTAAGTTGAGTCCACATTTCATTGGGCCGTATAAGGTTATCGAGAGAATAGGGCCAGTGGCATATCGGTTAGCTTTACCGAAAGAGTTGGAAAGGATTCATAATGTGTTTCATGTGACAATGTTGCGACGATATCATTCTGATCCTTCACATGTGATTTCTCCATCAGAGATTGATATTCGACCGGATATTACGTTTGGTGAAGAATCGATCAAGATCTTAGTTGGGGAAGTTAAATAGTTGAGAAATAAAAGTATAGCCTTAGTGAAAGTTTTACGGCAACAAAATGGGGTCGAAGAGGCTACATGGGAACCCAAGGAGGCTATGAGATAATAGTACCTAGACCTATTTTCTAGTAAGATTTTCGGGGACGAAAATCCCTAAAGGGGGGAGAGTTGTAACAGCCCAATTTTAGGCCTAATCGGAATAGTAGTTTCGGGACCACGAATCTGACATACTGAAATTTTTTTTTATTATATTTTCATGGTCTACAGTTTTATGGAATGATTCGTGAAAATTTCGTTTGAAAGTTTTGACGTTTAGGCATTCAATTTGGTCAAAAGGACTAAATTGTAAGAAGTAAAAAACTTGAGTTCTATATGCTAGAGGTGTCTAATTGTTATGAAATTTTAAATTGAGGGTCCTTATATGGTAATTAGACCATTTTACTTTAAATTGGAAAAAAAATAGACATGAGGTAAGAGAATTTTAGTGTTTTAAGAAAAGGGCATTTTGGTCATTTAGTAATTAAATGAATTAAAAAGAAAAAATCAAGCCAAAATTTAGTTCATATTCTTCTTGCTTGTGCTGAAATTTATAAGGGAAGCCATAGCTAGGGTTTGGCCACTTTCAAGCTTGATTGTAAGTCCGTTCTTGCCCCGTTTTTAATACTCTTTACATTTTTGAAGTCGTTATCACTCGATCTATCTATTTCTACCATTAATTTAAGAAATGATTAAGGTATAGGGTTTGACCTATGTTAGATATGTGTGTATTTTGATGTCTAATGGTAGAAAATGTGTGTTTGAGGAATGATAAACAACTTTTGCTAAGTGATTTTTGATGAAAATGTCAAAAAGACCAATTTGTAAAAAGGTTATAAAATGTGTGTAAAAGTGTGATTAAATGAAAAATGTGGGCTATTATAAGTATAAAAGTGGTTTGACTAGGCTTGGGAGTTGAAGAAATGAATCTATTTCAATTTTTCAAGCCTAGGGACCAGAGTGTAAAAATGTTAAAGTTTAGGGGTAAAAATGAAATTTTGCCCTAATGTGATTTTTGAACTGAATTGAGTAATGTGAATAATAAGTGAGTTAAATTTGCTATTATAGATCAAAAGAAATGAGGTTCGGACCTAGATCAGGGGAAAAATAAAGTGTTTGACGATTAGGTCCCATTTCTACTATTTTTGTACTGAGGTAAGTTCTTATATAAATAATGCATTGTTTTAATTATGTTTTAAATGCTTTTTTATTGTATGAATTGTGATAGACTAATGGACATTATTCGAAAAATTTGCAACAAGAGTGAAATCTCGGTTGAACCTTAGGAATAGATAAGATACAAATGTCATGAAATTAGGGTTACTAAGATTACGTGTAAGACCATATCTGGGATATGGCATCAATTTGAGACTTCATGTAAGACCATATCTGGGATATGGAATTGATGTGAGATTTCGTGTAAGACCATAGTTGGGCTATTGGCATCGATACGAGATTACATGTAAGACCATATTTGGGATATGACAGTGGTGTGGTACCGAGTGTACGGAACTCCAGAGTATCCTTTAGTATTCCAAGTGGTTCAACAGGTAATTTAATGAGTATTTCAAAGGTGAATTGCATGCAAACCCAATTCGAGATCACTCAGGTATGTACATAAAAGTCATACGTAATGAGCTCATTATGTGATGAACCCTCGGTAAGGTTATGATTGAGTAAGTTTTGATTATAAAATCTTAATAATATTTATTCCAATTATCATCATGTTAATTGTATGTTAAATGTTGGGTTATGATGTCTGTTATTTGCATGGGAACTTACTAAGCTATATAGCTTACTCCCCATTTTCTCTCCCTTGTCTTATAGTGTCACCAAGCTAGCTCGGGGATTGGAGACTGTCAGAGATCCATTCACACTATCAACTAATTATTTTGGGTTCCAATGAATTTGACATTTTGAGTTATGGCATGTATAGGGACTTGGTTACTTTGTTATGTGTCATAATTGAATTGGCCTAATGTGTTGGCCTATACTGGTTGATAATTCATTTTGTAAATGGTCATTGAAATTGGCTAATATTGGTTTAAGTATATATGCATATGTTGATGTTTTCATGGATGTCGAAATTTGCATAGTTTAAGTTGATAAGTATGTGATATTTGTATGTGGTAAATGATAGGTTGTGAATGATGTGTGGATGTCTTGATTGTGGCTGAATTGGTTGAATGCAATTGCTTGGGTTGGTGTTAAGTTTTGTTGTGTAGTTGTGTGCATAAAAGGGTGACAAAATGGCTTGGTAAATAGTCTTGTTTTTGTCCACACGGGTAGACACACTGTCGTGTGTCTAGGCCGTGTACGACACACGGCTTGCCCCATAGGCGTGTGTTCGGCCATGTGTCCCCTGCACCTTAATTGTTACAAAATAGAATGCTTAAAATTGAGGACACGGGTAGAGACATGGGCGTGTGTCTCAGCCGTGTGGACGACACAGCCTCAGGTACGGGCGTGTGCCCTAGACGTGTGAAGTCTGCACCTATTTTATGAAAAATTATGAAAATTAAATCGACTACACAGCCTAGCACACGGGCTTGTGACTTAGCCGTAGGTCTTCAATTTTTTCTTGGGTGACAAACAGAGACTTATACGGGTTAGGGACACGGGCATGTGTGACCACACAGCCTGACCACACAGGCGTGTCCCAAGCCACACGGGCGTGTGGCTTTTAAAACATGAAAAATTTTCTAGGTGCCGTGAAATTTTCTAAAGTTCTTGGTTTAGTCCCAAACCGCTTCCAATGCATGTTTTGGGCCTCGTAGGCTCGTTTTAGGGACGATATGAATGTATATGAAAAGTTTTAAATTTGGATGGAAAATTTACATCTCGGTTTTCTATGACTGCTTGTGTATAAGACTGATAATGCCTCGTACCCTATTTCGGCATTGGATATTGGTAAGAAGTGTTACAATTCTAACCCTACTGGCATGCCAATCATATCCTAATCGTCTACTACGTTCAAACGAGCATTTAACAGAATTCTTAACATTATAAATCAGAGATACTTCCACAATATCCTCAATTCAACTGTAAATAATTAATATCCTCAATTCAATATTAATAAGTCAACCACAAATGAATTAACTAATTCATAACAGCATATAACATGAACATATAAACATATAAACATATAAACATATATCTTTTCTATGAGCTTACCTAATACAACCAGCAAGCAAATTTGTTCGTAAGGACTATTCTATAATTTTCCTCTTTTCCCGCTTTTCCTCCATACAATTCAGTCATTGATCTATATAATAATTAAATTCAATTTATTAAAATAAAATACATTATCATATTTATTTTTATGTATTTGACTTATAATTTTATTTTACAAATTTTCCTTGAACTTTTACAAATTTAATCCCTAAAACTAAATTTATTAAAAATTTCACATTTAAACCACAATACAAATAACCGATTCTAATTCCATCCATAATCAACCTTCAGTCACTAAAAAATCATAATATTTTCATGCTAAGTTTAACATTTTACATATTAGTCCTTAAATGCAAAACTAACAAAATTCACTTCACAAAAAAAGTCTTAGAACATTTCCAAGCTTCAAAATCTTCCTTTTAACATCAAGAACATCCAAAAATCATCAATGGTTATTTTTAAAAACTTTAACAGCTTTGAAAACGGAGATAAAGGTTAGCTGGACCTAATTACAACGATCTCGAAAATATAAAAATTACTAAAAACATATCAAAGTTACATACAATGTAAGAGTAAAGAAGTTGACCGAAGCTTTATGAATGTTTATCCATGGCATTTTTGTTTCTAAGTTGAAGAAGAAATATGGGCTTTTTTTTTAATTATCATTCTTTTTTTTTACTTTTTTTATGATTATAATTAGTACTAACATATAATTAACATATAAAATTAATCAAAATACATCACTAACCATCCACTATATATACATTAAGGTTTTGTTTTCTAATAAGTCCTTCCACTTATATTAATTAAGCCATTTCATCATTAAATTTCAATAGCCACTAAGTTTTGCATCTTTTACGATTTAATCCTTTTTCTTTAATTAATTAGCCAAACATTAAAAGTTCTGAACCAAACTTTAATTCACCTATGTAATAGCTCTATAAATATTTAATAATAATATTTATGGGCTCAATTTATAAAAATGAGGCCCCAGACAACCCACTTGAACTTAACTATTCATTCAAATAAAAAAATTTATCAAATCAAAATCCAATATAATACCATATTTGACTCATCTAAATTAACTAATAATAATTACAGACTCAATAGTCATATTTGTGGTCTTGAAACCAATGTTTCCAACACCACTGAAAACAGGTTGTTACATGAGTAGCCAAGAAATTCTAAGTTGGCAAAATGTTCCACCAGAACCTAATGAGTGCAGAGAAGGAACAATGTTATAGAATGGTATCCAATGTGAGACAGAGTCAAAAGTGGAATTTATGATTGAATGTAATAAGTCAAGTACTGAATTTTCACTTCTTCCAACATCAAGGACATCACAACGTGAATATAAGCAATAACAAGACATAACTGAAAAGGTAAGTGGTGTTAATCGATCTCAAATATCTTGTAATTCGCCAACTCCTATGAAATTAATAAGGAAATTATTAAAAGAGTATGAGAATTTTAAAAAGGAGACTCCAATCAACATTAGTATTTTTTTCCAAATAATAATCCTTAATTTGACGCCTCAAGATTTTAAAAATCTCCAAACTATCAGGATGTTCACTAGTTTAGGGATCATACATATTAATGAAGTTTTAAGTGAAGCAAAAGAAATCATCAATCAAATAATTATATCAAAGAGGGAGTCAGAGTTAAGGAAACTAGAGGTACCTATCTATTACTTAAACCCTACAATGAAAGCATTGGACAATTAAAATAAATGTCAAGAGAAAGATTAACCTATCGACTTAGGTATAAGGTGCCTGTAACACCTCAAAACCCCGCCTAGAAGTTTTGCCTATATCTCAGAGGTTACATTACTCATCGAAGTTATCAAAAAGCAATTTACAAAAAGAATTATAAGAACTCCTTCGAGCACAGTTTGCTAAAAACAAACTAAATCATTTAGCATTTTATGTTTAGATACAATAATGTACAGGTGTTAAAACCATTAGAACCAAATCAAATCGATGTTACCTGAAATTTTATATTACAACTTTGTGCGAAAAATACGTTGTTTTCTCAAATAAGTAAAATATTTAATTCAATAATAGAAAACCCAATTAAAAACCAAGCGCGAGATTTCATAAAAGTGGTGTTCAAACCAAAACCACGTGAATTAACAAAAAAATCTAAATCAAAACCCATACCACAGTTTAAATAACCACTTTACAAACACTTTTAAACCAACCGTATAAACTTATAAAAATTTTCATCTAAACCGAATCAAACAAAATGTTCTGAGACCTCTAAAGTGCCAAGTCTATAGCATAGTCTCGTATAGCACCTGAATGAAAGTAAAACTAAAGAGGGTGAGCTACACAAGCTCAGTGTAGTCCAAAACCAAGCACTCAACCAAATGATAGAGCAACTCAAAGGTTAGTCCAGAAAGTATATGCTCCTGAATCACATGCAAAAAGCTCATAACGGTAAACCAATATAAGATATATCCAAGCATACCATAACACATATCATTTATGCACATTTGTACATTAATCAAGTTATCAACACACCAATGCTCACATAGACAAACATATATCCAAATGTGTGATGAATGCAACAAGTCAAAAACAATCCCACCCTACCAGCTAAACACTACTCTGACCACCCTGCACACCACTTATAGGCAATGATAAGCCTATCCACCCTACACACCACATAGGACCATGATAGACCCATCCACCTTACACACCACGTAGTGGGTCTCAGCCACTCAAATTGAATATGCAGCTCAGCTAACTTATTTATAATATAATGCAATAACCTGCTATACAAAAACAATGCAGTTAAACTGCCAAATCAGTCTTCCTTCTCTTCACAACCAAAATCCCAAAAATTTATGCAAATGGATATGTGCACACAATTTCACAGACAATTATACACAAATAGATTTTCACATATTCGGTCGATCAATTTCAGAAATAGTTATACTCATATTCAATTACTAGGAATCATCTCAAATCCAACTAACACAACACCCTCATACCTTAACAGACTGATATATTAATTCTATAATTAAGAATTCACAGAAGATCGAGCTGAAATAGAGTCCCAATTACCCTTACTACGGCCTAATCGAGAGTTGATAAACACAAAACATAAAAGGAGTCAAAATTCAACACAGAACAAAAACCTGAGAAATAGGGCCAAACGGCAGTGCGCCCTGGTCGTATGGAAGTGCCTAGGCCATGTGGAAGCTTACATGCTTATGTGAAAGCTACACAAGCCCATGTAAAGGGGACACACGCTCATGTGAGTAGCCCGTGTAACTTACTATTCAAAAGTGCAAAAGTTAAGTGTAGAGTAGACACGGCCGTGTAGAAATCACATACGCCCGTCTAGCTAAGGGACACGACAAAGTGACCAAGGCACACGCCCATTTCAAAATTGACAATATCTCCAAACAATAGCCATACAACTGTGTGGATCGCCCATCTGCAGCACAAGCCCGTGTCGCCACCCGTGTGGTCACGAAACCATACTAAAACAAGCTGCAAATCGTGCATTTGTTGTCAAAACAATCCCCAACCTTTGTTAACTTAGAATTATAATGAATTTCATGCAATTTAATAACAATGCAACACTTCAATTACTCAATTATCAAAACACACAAGAAGTTACCGAATTCCACAGCAATTCGATATCGAGTTACATAATTCAGAACACACACCTTAGAACACGATAACAAGCACCAAGAACCGCTCAATTCGCTCCACCAAACTATTTCAAAACCTCAATTATACATACAAGCTAAACTATAAGAATTCGATCCAGCAACGTAAACAAAATCGAAGCAATTCTTCCTTTAATAACAAAGACAAAACTTACCCAAATTCAAAACCAATCAAATGGAACACACAAGGACAATCAGCCAACAATGTCGGTGCTAAAACCCAAAATTCGCTTGAAGAAAAAAATTACAACGGTAATTAAATCACCAACAATGAATGAGAGGAAATGAGAAGAACCAAAAAGTATAGAAAGAATGTGGAAAAGAAAGGAAACAAAAAAATGGAAAAGAGAACGTGCCAAAGAGTTTTAAAAACAACTTCTTTTTTCCAAAAATAAAAATAAAAATAAAGTAAAATAAAATAAATAGCATAAATAAATATATATAAAAACTTAAAAACAAAACTCAAATAAAATTAATTCCTCAAAAACACATAAGGATTCTAACCCAAAACCCAGAGCTAAACTAACACACATCCAACCATTGAACCAGCAGGATCATTCTGACATTAAAAAGCGAAAATCAACCTAATTGCTCAACCTACTCGCTGACCCTAAACACAAACCTCAAAACTTCTAACCCCAAGTTTCGGGGTGTTACAATGTCAATTGAAAATATAAATTTTAAACTAAACTTTTAAAAATCCTCTAGTGTTAGAAGACTTTCTAGGTCCTCCAAAGATTATTGAGGAGAGAAAAATTAAGAGTAAAGGTAAATTATACCATGAGGATAACATATAGAAACAAGAATAAAAGAGGTTCGTGGGGTTACTAAGCTATAAAATTCTTATACCTTTGGATAAGCATTTCGATTTAAGGAAGGTATTTTCTATGATCAATGTAGGAAGAAAGAACAGAATTAAAGAGTGGGATAGAGAAAGACAGAATGACATGATGTAACGCCCCACATCCGAGTCCTACACCAGGATGGGATACGAGGTGTTACCTCACTTAAACACATGCATTCCAATGTTTTCGAATCATTAAGACTTGATCAAACTTAAAACTTTTTCAAACTTTGTTTGAATTCCTAAATATGGGACTACAAGGCCTCAAACGCCTATTCAAAACCATTCGGGACTAGTTCGTGTCCTTAACTAACTTTAAAAAATTACCCCTTGAAAACAGGGCACATGCCTGTATGGAAGGGTAACACACCTGTATGTTCATTATAACATGGCTATGATGATGGCCCGTATGACACACACGGCCTAAGCCTCTAGGGACACACTCGTGTCCCATACCAATTTGAATTTAATTCCAAATTCAAACTTACAGGGGTTTTCACACGGCCTGACACACGCCCGTGTCCCTCACACGGCCATGACACGCCCGTTTCCTAGCCCGTGTCTAAAAACTTTGACATTCTGTTTCTGACATCAGCATCCAATAAGGGGCACACGGCCAAGGCACACGACTGTGTGCTAGGCCGTGCCCTTCACACGGCTAAGACACACGGCCATGTCTCTGCCCATGTGTTTACTACCATGCATACTTACTTGAAATTTTTACATACAGGGGACACACGGCCAGACAACACGCCTATGGGGCTGTAGACACATGTCTGTGTGTCTACCCTTGTGGACAACATAAGGCTATTTACCAAGTCGTTTGCCACCCTGAAACACAAAATAACAACATCCATCATGCTAAAGATCATCATAATAAGATTCCTCAATCCAACAACCACATCTAAGGCCTTTACACATTTCATATTTACTAAAACAACCAACAAATTACCCATTCATGAAATAACTTCTTGTATTCATATAACAGCTTTTAACTTTAGCCATTTCCATAACCTCATACAAAATGAATCAAAATGCTAAAGTAAGCCAACACATTTGGCCAATTAACAATGACAAAAAATCCTAAAGTCAGGGTCCTATACATGCCATAATCAAAATAGATAGATCTAACTATACCAAGTGCTTCGATTAATAGTATGATCGATACCTCCGACGCCCGTTGATCCACAAGCTAATTAGGCAACACTATAAGAAAATGGAAAGAAATAGGGTAAGCATAAAGCTTAGTAAGTTGCATGCAATAAATATAATAACAACTTTACCATTCACCATTATGCTCGTAGTACTAAAGTAGGCATAAGCACAACTTACTCATCACTAGCCAATACATTTCACATAGCATATATTGAGCTCACTTCTCATACATTTCAAATAGGTACCTGTACCACTCACAACATGGTTATACTTTTCTTGTTTAACTTAAACTGTGACTCTTACCGTTAAACCATTTGGAATGAAATCGAATATTCATTAAGCCTCAAACATAAGGTGTAATGATGATGCCACGTCCCAGACATGGTCTTACCCTGGCTCATTCATCAAGTTGATGCCATGTCCCAAACATGGTCTTCCATTGACTATCGAAATCAAAGCCGACGCCATGTCCCAGAAATGGTCTTACACTAGCTCTCAAATCTCCGTGGCGATGCCATGTCCCAGACATGGTCTTACACTGACACATCTCGTAGCCGATCCATGTCCCAGACATGTCTTACACTGGCTTACGTCTCGAGGCCAATGCATGTCCCAGACATGTCTTACACTAGCTCTCGTCTCAATGCCGATGCCATGTCCCATACATGGTCTTACACTGGCTCTCATAATGTGGCCAATGCATGTCCCAGACATGTCTTACACTAGCGCACAAATGACCTAAATGTCATCGCACGAATATCTGATTTGTTCCTAAGGTTCACCTGGGAGTTCTATTATATCAATTATCATCATGTATTTTCATTGCCACAATTAAGCAATTTATGCTATATCAATTCAAACACATATAATAACAATGTAGTTGTATTATTTACATACAACTTACCTTGGTACTCAAAATGTGGCACCTAGCTCGGTTCAGTCCACTTGTTTTGCCTTTCCCCGGTCTAGGCCCGAATTTTGTAATTCTTGATCTAGAATGATAAAAATTTATGAATTTAATCATTTTATTAATCTAGATACTCAATAATTTAAAATTAGGCAAAATGACCATTTTGCCCCTAGGTCCAAAAATCGATTTTTATTGAATTTCTTCATATCTTAAGCCTATTCGATTACTTTTTACACTAGAAGCGGTTCAAAATTCTCAATATTTCACACCTTTATCACCTATTTTACAACTTATGCAAAATGGTAATTTTTAGGGTTTTCATGAGAAATCTCTTCACAAAAGTTGTTTATTTCACAACCATGGTTCATTTTCTTCCATAAAATTTTAGAAAACCACATGTCTACTGTCTTGGAAAAACCCTATACTTTCAATCATTTTGCAAAATAGTCCCCTTGTTAGAAAGCTCAAGATACAAGGATCTCAAAAGTATAAAAATATTCAAGAAAAGCCCTCAAAATCACTTACTTGTAGAGAGACTAAGTGGCTGAAATTTCAACTTCAAAAACTCCTGTAATGGCTGATATTTTCATCAAAAAAGAAAGGATAGAGGAAAAAGATGAAATCTAAGCTTTTTAGAATTATTTTATCACATAGTAGGTCATCAAATACCTAACACTTTGACCATTAAATTTCTTTGTCTCATGGCCGGCCAAGCCTCTCCCTAAGGGTCTATTTGCCCTTTAAAGACCCTCAATTTAAGATACATGGAAATTTAACACCCTAATTATCAACTTAAAACTTTTGCACTTTATGCGATTTAGTCCCTTTTCGCAATTAAGCTCACAAACGCTAAAATTTCTTCACCAAATTTTTCATCCACTAATATAAACATGTTATAACTCTAAAATAATAATAAAATACTTTCTCCAAATTTGGATTGGTGGTCTCAAAACCACTGTTCTGAATAAGTCCAAAATCGAGCTGTTATAATTCTCCACTCTTAGGGATTTTCGTCCTCGAAAATCTTACCGGTTAATAAGTTCAGGTATTGATCTCTAATGGTCTCCTCGGGTTCCCATGTGGCTTCCTCGACTCCATGCCTATGCCCCAAAACTTTCACAAGTGCTATGCTTTTATTCTTCAGTTGTTTGACCTCCCGAGCCAAAATCTTAATTGGCTCTTTGTCGTAAGTCATGTCCAGCTGAATCTTAACCTCAATTAGCGCGATCACATGCGAAGGATCCGATCTATATTGACGTAACATGGATGCATGAAACACGTCATGAATCTTTTCCAATTCTAAGGGCAAAGCCAAATGATAGGCAATGGGCCCTACTCTCTCGGTAATCTCATAAGGTCCTATGAAATGATAACTCAACTTGCCCTTTCTAACGAATCTGAGGACTTTCCTCCATTGGGACCCCTTCAAAAACACCTTATTGCCAACTTGAAATTCAATCTCTTTTCATTTCAAATATGCATAGGATTTCTGTCTATCTGATGCAGCCTTTATACAATTACGAATCACTTTAACCTTTTCTTCAGTTTCTCTAACTAAGTCGACCCCGTGAATTTGATTCTCTTTCAGCTCGGTCCAATATAAAGGCGCTCGACACTTACGCCCATACAAAGCCTCATAGGGCGCCATTTTCAAACTCGACTGGTAACTATTGTTGTAGGCGAATTCCACCAACGGTAAATATTTTTCCCAACTGCCTTGGAACTCGAGAACACAACAGCGCAACATATCTTCTAAGATCTGAATTACTCTCTCCGACTGTCCGTCGGTTCGCAAGTGGAAAGTTGTGCTAAAGTTCAACTTTGTTCCCAAAGCCTCTTGTAATTTTTCCAAAACCTCAAGGTAAACCTCGGGTCTCTGACTAAAATAATCAAAAAGGGCACTCCATGAAGTCTCACAATTTTAGAAATGTACAAGTCACTAGCTTATCGAGTGAAAAGTCTGTACGTATCGGGATAAATTAAGCCGACTTTATCAGTTGATCAACCACAATCCACACGGTATCTTTCTTCCTCGGGGTTACTGGCAAACCCATCACAAAGTTTATAGCAATCCGGCCCCACTTCCACTCGGGGACCACAATAGGCTGAAGTAAACCTGAAGGTACCTGGTGTTCAGCCTTCACTTGCTGACAAACTAGACACTTAGAAACGAACTCAAAAATGTCTCTTTTCATTCTCGACCACCAGTACATTTTCTTCAAGTCATTATACATTTTCACACTATCCGGGTGGATAGACAAACAACCACTATGTGCCTCTCGTAAAATCTTCTGAATGATCTCATTATCTTTGGGCACACAAACCCTTTCTTGGAACATCAAACAACCTTTGGTATTAACCCGAAAATTCGATTCATCACCCGACTCACATTGAGCCATCTTAGCTCGTAATTCCTTGTCAGCCTTCTAAGCTTCACAAATCTCTTACAGGAACATCGGTTTAGCTCTCAACTCTGCCAGAACCAAACCATCACCAGTCACAGACAACTCAGCATTCATAGCCCTCAATGTGAACAATGATTTCTTACTCAAAGCATCGGCTACTATATTAGCCTTTCCGAAGTGGTAGTCAATCACCAATTCATAGTCTTTTATCAACTCTAACCACCGCCTTTTCCGTAAGCTTAACTCCTTCTGAGTCATCAAATACTTTAGACTTTTATGGTCGGTGAATACCTGACATCTCTCACCATACAAATGGTGTCTCCAAATCTTTAATGTGAACACTATAGCTGCTAGCTCCAAATCATGGGTCGGGTAATTTCTCTCGTGTGGCTTTAGTTGTCTCGAGGAATAGGCTATAACCTTGCCTTCTTGCATGAGCACACATCTAACCCATTCAAGGATGTATCCCTATACACCACAAACTCTTTTCTCAATTTCAGTTGCACTAAAACTGGGGCTTCGATCAACAAAGCCTTTAGTTTCTCGAAACTCTATTGGCACTTCTCTGTCCATTCAAACTTGACATCCTTTTGTAACAACCTTGTCATCGAACGGCTATAATAGAGAATCCATCCACAAACCTTCTGTAGAATCCAACTAAACCTAGAAAGCTTCGAACCTCTATCACATTCTTTGGCGGTTTCCATTCAACAATAGCTGAAATCTTGCTTGCGTCAACTCTAATCCCATCACCAGACACAATATGTCCTAGGAATCCAATCTCTTTAAGGCAAAATTCACTCTTACTAAACTTGGCGTATAACTGCTTATCTCTCAAGGTTTGTAAAACTGTCCTCAAATGCTCTGCATGCTCACTCTCATCACGCGAATAAATCAATATGTCATCGATAAAAATGACGACAAACTTATCCAAATATGGTCAAAAAAATAAGGTACATTAGGTTCATAAAAACTGCCGGGGCATTTCTTAAGCCAAAGGGCAAAACAAGAAACTCGTAGTGGCCATACCTCGTCCTAAACGCGGTTTTTGGTACATTCTGCTCCTTAACCCTTAACTGGTAATAGCCTGACCTTAAGTTGATCTTAGAAAACATGGTGGCTCCCTTCAACTGATCGAACAAATCATCGATCCTTGGCAAGCGATACTTGTTTTTCACAGTCACCTTGTTGAGTTGTCGGTAGTCTATACACAACCTCATCGACCCGTCTTTCTTTTTCAGAAAAAGTACCGGAGCACTCCACTTTGAATAGCTCGGTCTTGCAAAACCCTTGTCAGTAAATTCTTGCAACTGAACCTTCAACTCTTTTAATTCTGTCGAGGCCATCCTATACGGAGCGATCGGGATAGGCGCCATACCAGGGACCAACTCGATACTAAACTCAACTTCTCTGGTTGAAGGCAACCCAGGCAACTCTTCCGAAAATACATCCATGTACTCGCGTACCACAGGCCCAGTCTCAATTTTCACTTTAGACTCTTTGGTGTTCAACACAAATGCTAGGTAGGACTCATACCCTTTTCTCAAATATTTCTCGGTAGTCAAAGATGAGATCAGTACTGATGAGTTATCCGGTTCATCTGATTCAACCCGAATAATATCCCCATTCTCACATTTCATTTCAATGAACTTGCTACCACAATTTACTATTACATTATGAGTAGTTAACCAATTCATGCCAAGAATTAGGTCAAATTCATCAAACGGTGGTAGCATGAGGTTAGCCGGAAAACAATTACCTCTAATCATCAAAGGACAATCTCTACACACTTTATCAACTATCACATGCCTGCCTAAAGGGTTTGATACTTTTATCACAAATTCGGTGGACTCAACAGACATATTCATACTGGGTACTAATTTCAAGCATACATAGGAATGAGTAGACCCCAGATCAGTCAAAGCAAGAACAGAGATATCGTGAAGAGAAAAAGTACACGTAATAACATCTGGTGAAGATGCCTCTTCGCGAGCGCGAATGGCATAAGTCCTTACAAGCGCTCAGCCGTAGGACCTCACAGCTGAATCTCTAGGAGCTCCTCTACTACTAGCCCCATTGCCCAGGTGTTTTTGTGGTCTACCCCTCGAAGGAGCACTATTCGCCCTCACTTCTTACTTTTTCTCTTTCTCATCTAATTCAGGACAGTCTCGGATGAAGTGGTCTAGTGACCCACATTTGAAGCACCCCCTTTCATTCCCTCGGCACTTGCCGAAATGACGCCTACCACACTGTGAACAGCCTATTTGGCCGAGCACTACCAACACTCGCGACAGAATTGGTAGGAGCTTTAGAAGCCATGTTCTGCTTGTTCTTGTTCATATTTAAAAACCCCACTGACGCGTTCGATGGGGTAGGAAACTCTCTCGATCTCTTAGATGAGGTCTACTGTGATTTCTCTATCTGTCTTTTCCTTGAGTCTCAGAACTTGATGTCAGCTCTTCTCATTTCTTTGGCCAATTCCTCAGCCTTACATGCTCTCTCCAAGACCACCACAAATTCTCTTATCTCCAAGATGCCAACTAATAGACAAATGTCTTCGTTCAAAGCATCTTTAAACCTCTTCTACATAATGGCTTATGTAGATACACACTCCTATGCATATTTTTTGAGTCTCACAAACTCACGTTCGTACTCAATCACCGTCCTACGGCCTTGCTTCAACTCTGAAAACTCTTTTCTTTTTTGGTCCATAAACCTCTGACTAATGTACTTCTTTTGGAACTCCTCCTGGAAGAACTCGCATATAATTCTTTCCCTTGGTACAATCGACACAAGGGTGTTCCACCATTGATAGGTTGTCTCGTAGGAGTGACACTGTGCACTTCACGCACTCCTCAGGCATACACAATAACTCATCAAATACCATAATGGTATTTTCTAACCAAAATTCTACTCTCTCCGGGTCATCATCAATCATAGCCCGAAATTCTTCGGCCACTTGTTTTCGTATCTTATCTAGTAGGGGTTTATCTCTCCTAACCAACTCCACTCCTTGCGGAGCTATAGGGGCATACTGAGGAATCGGATAAGGTGGAGGAGGTGGAGTGTTCAGATTCACACAAACAAACTCCGAGTACCAGGCATCCATCATGTGGAGGTAAGCTTCTCTAGCCCCTCCACCCTGACTCAATGTCACGAACCTACTATCTGCTAGCGTGGTACCTTCATCGGGAGCCGACGCATTACTCTCCATATCATCCGTTGTAGCTACATCAGGATCCATTTACTATATGTAAAACATAATTTATAATCGTCAGGATTTGTCACACTATCAATATACAACTATGGCATGTATAGCTAGACTTGTACTCATGCTAGGTTAGTCCTAGAACCGACTAAACCACAGCTTTGATACCACTAAATGTAACGCCCCACATCTGAGTCCTATATCGGGACAGGATACGAAGCGTTACCTCACTTAAACACATGCATTCCAACGTTTTCAAATAATTAATACTTGATCAAACTTAAAACTTTTTAAAACTTTGTTTGAATTCCTAAACATCAGCCTACGAGGCCTCAAGCATCCATTCAAAACCATTCGGGACCAGTTCATGTCCTTAACAAACTTTAAAAAATTACCCCTTGAAAATAGGGCACACGCCCTTGTGGAATGGTAACACGCCCATGTGTTCATTATAACACGGCCGTGCTGATGGCCAGTATGACACACACGGCCTAAGCCTCTAGGGACACGCCCGTGTCCCATACCCATGTGAATTTAATATCAAATTTGAACTTACAGGGGTTTCCACACGGCCGGACACACGCTAGTGTCTATGGCCCATGTCCCTCACACGGCCCTGACACGCCCGTGTCCTAGCCCGTGTTTAAAAACTTTGACATTCTGTTTCTGACATCAGCATCCAATAAGAGGCACACGACCAAGGCACAAGCCCGTGTACTAGGCCGTGCCCTTCACACGGCTGAGACACACGGTCGTTTCTCTGCCCGTGTGTTTACTATCATGCATACTGACTTGAAATTTTTACGTGCAGGGCACACACGACCCATGCCCATGGGGCTAGTCGTGTGTCACACACTGCCTAGACGCACACCCATGTGTCTACCGGTGTGGACAACATAGGGCTATTTACCAAGCCCTTTGCCACCCTGAAACACAAAATAACAACATCCATCATGCTAAAGACCATCATAATAAGATTCCTCAATCTAACAACCATATCTAAGGCCTTTACACATTTCATTTTTTACTAGAACAACCAACAAATTACCCATTCCTAAAATAACTTCTTGTATTCAAATAAAAACTTTTAACTTTAGCCATTTCCATGACCTCATACAAAACGAATCAAAATGCTAAAGTAAGCCAACACATTTGGCCAATTAACAATGACAAAAAATCATAAAGTCAAGGTCCTATACATGCCATAATCAAAATAGATAGATCTAACTATACCAAGTTCTTCGATTGATAGTGTGATCGATACCTCCGACGCCTATTGATCTACGAGCTAATTAGGCAACACTATAAGAAAATGAAAAGAAATAGGGTAAGCATAAATCTTAGTAAGTTGCATGCAATAAATATAATAACAGCTTTACCTTTCGCCATTATTCTCATAGTACTTAAGTAGGCATAAGCACAACTTACTCATCACTAGCCAATACATTTCACATAGCATATATTGAGCTCACATCTCATACATTTCAAATAGGTACTTGTACCACTCACAACATGGTTATACTTTCCTTGTTTAACTTAAACTGTGACTCTCACTATTGAACCATTTGAAATTCTATCGGATATTCATTAAGCCTCAAACTTAAGGTGTAATGCTGATGCCACGTCCTAGACATGGTCTTACACTGGCTCATCCATCAAGTGGATGCCATGTGCCAAATAAGGTCTTACATTGACTATAGAAATTGAGGCCGACGCCATGTCCCAGACATGGTCTTACACTGGCTTACACCTCAATGCCGATGCATGTCTCAAACATCTCTTACACTAGCGCTCATCTCAATGCTGATGCCATGTCCTAGACATGGTCTTACACTGGCTTTCGTAATATGGCCGATGCATGTCCCAGACATGTCTTACACTAGCGCACAAATGACCCAAATGTTATGGCATGAATATCGGATTTGTTCCTAAGATTCACCCAGGAGTTTTATTATTTCAATTATCATCATGTATTTTCATTACGACAATTAAGCAATTTATGCTATATCAATTCAAACACATATAATAACAATGTAGTTGTATTATTTACATACAACTTACCTCGGTACTCAAAATGTGGCGACTAGCTCGGCTCAGTCAACTTGTTTTGCCTTTCCCCGGTCTAGGCCCAGATTTTGTAATTCTTGATCTAGAATGATAAAAATTTACGAATTTAATCATTTTATTAATCTAGATACTCAACAATTTAAAATTAGGCAGAATGACCATTTTGCCCCTAGGTCCGAAAATTAATTTTTATCGATTTCTTTATATCTTAAGCTTAGTCAATTACTTTTTACACTAGAATCAGTTCAAAATTCTCAATATTTCACACCTTTATCACTTATTTTACAACTTATGCAAAATGGTCCTCTTTAGGGTTTTCATGAGAAATCTCTTCACAAAAGTTGTTTATTTCACAACCATGGTTCATTTTCTTCCATAAAATTTTAGAAAACCACATGTCTACTATCATGGAAAAAGCCTATACTTTCAACCATTTTTTCAAAATAGTCCCCTTGTTAGAAAGCTCAAGATACAAGGATCTCAAAAAGTATAAAAATATTCAAGCCCTCAAAATCACTTACTTGTAGAGAGACTAAGTGGCTGAAATTTCAAGCTTCAAAAACTCCTCTAATGGCTGATATTTTCGGTCAAAAAAGAAAGGATGGAGGAAAAAGATGAAGGCTAAGCTTTTTAATATTATTTTATCACATAGTAGGTCATCAAATACTTAGCACTTTGACCATTAAATTTCTTTGTCTCATGGCCGGCCAAGCCTCTCTCTAAGGTTCTATTTGCCCTTTAAAGACCCTCAATTTAAGATACATGGAAATTTAACACCCTAACTATCAAATTAAAACTTTTGCACTTTATGCGATTTAGTCCTTTTTTTCAATTAAGCTTACAAACGCTAAAATTTTTTCACCAAATTTTTCATGCACTAATATAAACATGCTATAACTTTAAAATAATAATAAAATACTTTCTCTGAATTTGTATTGGTGGTCTCAAAACCATTGTTCTATCTAAGCCCAAATCGAGCTGTTACACATGATGGATGTTGGACAAATACATATAGAAACAAATCGAGGAAAACATCCTCATGCACATTACTTGAACTTATGAATGATTCCAACTGTAAAACTTCACAGCTCTAATTAAATTCTAATTTTATGTATATTATTGTATATTTAACTAACTACTTAGCTTAAACTTTAATTTTTATTAACATGAGACACTTTGGGAGCGAAAATTTGGCTCAAAACAGAGTTGGTGTCATAACACAGAACCCCCGTGTGGCGAAATTGACTGCCTCCGAACGTACCAACGTCCAGAGTAGAAATCCTACATAGAAGATATAAAAGATGGTATCCATAATTATACTGGTCAAGTTGTAATATAATTATAATGGAGTAGGTAATTACTTCGAGGATCGTACCTAAAGGAGGCAAGCACTAAACTAGTTCTAACCTAAACATAAAAAGATCTAATTAGTACTTTAAATGGATTATAGTATGAAGAATAAACATAAAGGTTGTGTTCATCTATACTAATAATAATAATAATACTAATAATAATAATAAAAGAAAAACAAGAAAATAAAGAAATAAATGACAAGAAATCAAATAAAAAATATATATCAAATCTGGGCGTGAGTGATTAGCTTGCTTAAGTAATCATAAGCAACTGTTGTTTCGGGTTTTCTTGTTCAATTAACTAGTCAATATCCCAATAGAATCTTTCGATCTTCCACTGAAGTACTGAGTCAGTAAGAAGTACTTATCTCTCGACCTCACAGTCCAGAATAGTTCAGAGTTAAGGTGTTCACGGATAGGCCATACCAAATTTGGGTTAATTTCTACCTTTATGACTTCTTAGTGTTGTCAGGCCTAGGGTTTAGGTTCTTCCTTTCCTAAGCAGCTGATCTTCTAAGAAACCTCTACAAAACAAGTAATTAATCATACCTCCACTCACTAATCCCCCATAGGAGGATTAGTTCCTCATGGATCTAATAAACAATATAAACTTGATAGAAATAATAAACATGAAGAACAATTCAAGAGAATAGAGTTTAGAATAAGCCTGATTTGTATTAGATCTTAAGTGCAAAATCCTCACAGAGTTTGATGGTATTTCACAAATATCTTTCCTCGCAAAAAACTAAATAGCAAAAACTGAAATAAAACCTAAGTCTAAGTGAAAAGAAAAATTGAAGACTAAATTTAAATTATACAATCTGTCACGTGTGTTTAACATGTGTTAAGTGAGCTTATTTATAGACTTTAGACATAACGACCATTATCAAGTTAGCACGCCTTTCAAAGGTCTCCTGAACACTCATAAAGTATATTAACTCACTTGGGCCTCATTCGACCCCTAAGGTCAATAAAAGACTCAAATTACACACTTTATTAAACTTGAGTAAACTTACGAAAATGTGATTAAAACTTAACTAAAATGCATATGTTCAAGCTCCTAAAGTACACAAACTAGTTTAATATGCTATACCAAATTATGACGGATCATACATCGCGTCCAGTATCAAAGGATTGAGAAAATCATCTAGATGTCGCGACACAACATCTCTATGTCACGATACAGAAGATAGTCTACTCAGGATTCCAAAATTTCAGGGTGTGTCGAGACAACAACAAACTACAAGGGATGTTGCGACATGAAAACTTGGTGTATCGACATCGCTGCAAATTTCTGCAAGGTTGACCTGACCCAATTGCGTAACTCGTTCACCTAAAACCTATTTTTACCTGGTTTTTAACTTCAAAACCCTTACTTTCAAATGTAAAAACATCTTAGCTCAATATTCTAACTATTCTTAACACCCTAACCTCTCAAAATATTCTCAAACTCTAAAACCCCTTTTTTTATTAAAGCCCTAAAAAATTTTAAAGCCTCTTTTGCTATTTTGAGTTTTACTTGGTGCAGGATCGTCAACAAACGTTTAGGAAATAAGCAACAAAGATTCCAAAATTGAGGTTAACGGTTCCTAAACTCATTTTTACTATTCCATTAATTATTGCTTGATTATATTAGTTGTTTTAGTGTTAAGTATTGAATATTCCTCATAGTAAAAGTGGAAAAGCTAATGTACAAAAAAATTCGGTGGTATCGGACCTCGAAAATTTTAAAATCTAAAAACTCAGAAGTACTTTCTCAAACTATAAGGGAAAATTTATATCCAAAAGCAAGGGTTCGAACCATTAATGGTTTTGTGTAATAAAATTTGGACATTGGTCCGATGTCATCGATAGGAGCGATTTTGTCTCTCCCAAAGAAAATGCAGTAATCTCAATAGGTTAGGAGTTTTATACAACTTTTAGAGGTTGGGAATCGAAGAGGCCACATGGTGACATTTGGGAAACTGCATAGGTAAGAGGTAATAAAGTATGTGTGACTCCTCGAGAAATATGTGAACTTTATAATGTCTCATATTATGTAAAGGATTTCCTAGATAACACTGATTTAATTGTATATAGGAACATTGAAATGGATGACATTGTAAAATATTAGACTCAAGGGAGAGGTGTATGGAACCATAGACCGAATACTGAGTTATCGACTAATTATTATTACACAATTATGTTCCCAGTACCTAAGATGTGGATGCAACTAATTTATACTAGAATAGCCCCTACACTGAATGTCTCTAATGTAAACACTTTTTGAGCTATTTGGTTTATGGTATTTTGCAGAAAAATAGGTATGTGTCAAGAGATGGATACATCAAGATATAAAGCGATGTATTAGTAGCCAAAAAGTTAGGATCTTCTTTCCTCACTTTGTGATAGCTCTATGCAAAAAAGCTAAAGTTCCATTAGAAGCCAACGAAGAGTTCGATTGAAGATTACCTATACACTCAATATGTTGAGCTTTAAATAAAACAAATTACTTATTGGAACCAAAGAACAAAGCATAAAATGGATGTCCCAACATCATTAAAGAAAGCAATAACAAAGACTCAAAAATAAATAACGAGTGAGACAGTGAAAATAGATTGGATGATCCACTGGATGCAAGAAACATGACCATTAATTTAGGAATTTGCATGGAGAAACAATATCAGAGAACCAAACTACTCACAAAACTTGGATATATCCCAATTATTTAACATTAGATTCAAGGAACCAAGGAATGAGGAAGGAGGAGAAGAAGAGGACGAGGCTACTAAGCGAGATATTTGAAGAGAAGAGGATGATTATGAGGCGACATTCCAGCTGCAATATTCCACACCAAAAGGTCTATCATTCATAGCCCGACCTGACATGAAAATTTGTCGGGTAGTGGCTCTTCCCAAGGATATGTTTCATGGAAAGGGAAAGCACCTATGGAAAGGGGGCAGTCTCTCCATTTTGAGGATTCAGATGATGATTAAACTAAAATTTTATTTTTTAAAAAATGTAATTAATTATAGGATAACTTTGATGTTTTCATTTTAAGAGTAGGAGTAATAGTAGAATATTATTTATTTTATTCTTCTATTTTTGAATTTTCTGTGTAGGAACCTCACATGAAAGAAGCACAACCAATTCAAACTTACAACAATCAAAGGAATAAGCACCCACCAATAGCTTACAGAACTACCATGATCAATTAGGTAACTTCCTTCCTTATCTTTTCAAGGTCACACATTGAGGACAATGTGTTATCTAAAGTGTGGGGAGTAACATAGAAAATTTGTTTCAATTTTCATTTTTATGTTGTTTATTTAATTTTTTTTTGTCAATTTTGTGCTTGAGCTTGTAGAAGTACAAATGATTGGTTGAGAGCGTGTATATAGGTTGATTGTATTTACTATAAATTTGGTATGATAGTAGATGATTTTAAATTTTTTATTATTAGACTATTAAGTTCTATATATTACATTGTAAATAGGCATTGAACAATTGGATGTACCGGATGATATAAAGAATACAGGCAAACGATAAATTGTTGAAATTTTGATTGTTTGGGTGATTAAATTTGTGAATATTGAAATACTTAAGAATGACCTAAGGCATTGTTTGGTATACACCAAGAGCTATAGACCCAGAGCCAAAAACTAACCCCATTTATTCATCCTTAGTACCTATATTTGATCCAAAAAACACCTCTTGATGAACCGTCATGCAACACTTAAGCCAAACATGTAATTTGTATTTGCCCTTTTTCTTTGGTCTTGAACTGCACGATTATAAATGCCTGGCCATACATATTGAGAGTTAAGTATATATATTATAGTAGAATTTTGTAAAAATAAAGTTAAATAGGAAGGATCAGTGTGATAGAGTGATTATAGGCTAGCTAATATGTGTAGTAAAATAAAAAAAATCAAAACAAGTAGAAAAAGTTCTTGAAAAGTAAAAAAGCATTTGTGAATGAAAAATGCATTGAAAAAGAAGAAAGAAAGTGACAAAGTCATTAAAAATAGAAAGACTCGCTCATTAGTGCATAAAAACTCGTGAGCTAGTCGTAGTTACTATATTATGTTGTGATTTCCTATATGGAGAAATAAGGAATGTGAAAGAATGAGAACTAAGGCGGTGAGCAGGTAAGGGTCACTAACGGGGAAAATAGGGAACAATATGATGTATCAAACTATTATTGTGCTTGAAACTATTTGATGCTTACTATTCTTGAATTCCATACATGTCTCAAGCCTCAGAATATTATAAGCTGAAAAGCCCTATGTGATCTAGGTAAACTTATTTATGAATTGGCATCATACTACATAGTTACATTTATGACTATTTGTATTCTATTAGGATAATCAAATTACTTGTATAATTTATTGATGGACTCATACATTTGAAACCCTTAATGTTTTTCTGCTTTGTAATACACTGAACTTAGGTATTTGATATCAAAAGTGGTAAGTGTTGGGAAATGCGCCTATATTGTAGTAAATATGTAATTGTTTTTTATTTATTTGAACGACGAATAAATAAATAGAGTTAATTTCAAATTACACTATTATGTCTGTTGTATTTTTTCTTTCATATTTTGCATGCATAATGAAATTGTGACAAGCAAATATTAGTTCATTGATTGTTTAAGTTCAAACTAAAGATAAGTAGCATTGTAAGAACGATTACATTGCAAGAAAAACAACTTACTTCAGTAGATAATCTAAATGAGTCTATAATCCCATAAATGAATCAAAGTAAGCATTTGATTTAAATACTAAGAAGAATTATTATGTCGTCTACAATTTCAATTAGGGAGATGACTAGTCTTGGCTATGAAGCAGTTGACTCCACAAATAGAGACATAGATGTATTCATTGATAGAATGATACATTGGACTGGACCCAAGATGAATTAATTTTAAATTCGTTTGTGAATTAATTCACTTGTGATGTTCATGGTGGGATTTACCTAAATCCTGAGTTAGCTACTGACCATTCGTATGTAACTTATGTGCTTTGATATAAGTGGAGGATTATGATCTAAAGATGATCAAGTCCATAGCCGGTATGTTGGGTACATAACTTGTGTATGACATGGCTTTACTAGCAATAGTGAAATTCATATCTCAATTAAAGATTTAATGATATCCTCTCATTGGCATTGTGTGGACTGATAAATATGGAACATGGCCAAGGGTTGCTTGTTCTCAAACGAGTACTATATCACAGTTATTTGTTGATAGTGATCATATTAATCACTAAGAAGACACAATAGTGATAATGAGATAAAATAAGATTGTATTGAGTGAACGAATTTAACTCAAATGAATCAAAGATATCATATGAGGGTAACATACACATGACAAGGTCATTGGACAAAACAGTTGGACTGCTTCCATGATTAAGTAATTGTGAATTATCAGAATGATACTTCTCGACATAATTGCAATTACTAAAGCCTAATTGTATATAACCAATTGGTTCCTCCGTTAACTTAACAAAAGCTCGATTGGACTGCATTTGAATCAGAAAAGATTCTACAAATTTGGAAATAATTTAATTAAGTTAATTTATTCGATATGGAATTAAATTTAGTGGTCATGAGAATTACTCAACTAGAGAATTTTATTAAAAAATTTTCTTGAAAACATAATTTGGAAAATCTAAGTTATTTTTGGAAAAATTAATTTTGATCAACTAAAATTAAATTAATCAAATTAATTAAAATTAATATCATATTTTTGAAAATTAATTTTTAAGTCAGACAATTGGCCCAATGGGTAATTGAACTTGAAAATTGGACCTGAGATTGTAAATTGGGCTCGAGAGTCCAAAACCGAGACTAAGACCTAAAAACTGGTCGAATCGAGCTCGGTATGTAAAACTGGGCCGACAGTTCAACCGGTGGCTAGACCTGGTCGGGTCATCACTGACTCAGACCGAATCGATAATAATCGAACTAGCTCGGAGTGTCGTAAGAGTCTTGCACCTACATCACTGGACACGACAGTGTCAGTGGCTGTGATGACGGTGCTTAATGGGAGGAAACAGTTGGTTTTTTATGGTTGAGTAGTGGAAGAGTTACACTCCTATTAAGAATAAATTAAATAGGGATAACTTTCGAGAATGGAAACAAAACTTGCTAATAGTTTTCAGCTATGAGAAACACAAATTCATTCCTAATGAAACGTGCCCTCTTGAAGCTCAGCCCAAAGCGAGAAATCACTAGAGAGATCCTGACTCGATTGCTCGATGTTATATGTTAGTGAGCATGAGTAATGTATTGCAAAAGAAACATGAGAATTTTGTACTGCCAAAGAAATCATGACAAATTGGAGGATTTGCTCGGAGGCCAAGTCGCATTAGCTCGCCAATTCGCTATTATAGATTTGATAAATTCTTAATAGAAAATTGGAACTCCATTTAAAGAACATATGCTTAAGTGGAGGATAATGAGGTTGAACTAGACGTGAACACTCAAATTGAAATAGTGTTTAAATCCTTAACAAAGGATTTTGAAAGTTTTAGGGGCGCTTACGATTTGGGGAATAAAGCACTTTCCTTGACTCAACTTATGAAAGAATTGCAATCCTATAAGTTGATGTTGAATGATGGTAAGTCGGTTCAGGAGAAACAACTTAGCTGTAGGCCCTTCATCCTCTAAGGGGAAGCAGAAAGATAAAGGAAAGAAGAAACTGACTAAGTCTTCGGTTCCACCTCGTGTGGATAGGAAAAAGGCTAAGAAGTTAAAAGATCCTAAAAAGATCAAATATTTTTTCTGCAATAGAAAAGGGCATTTCAAATCAAAATGCAAGGAGTATTTGGATTACCTAGCCAAAAAGGGAAAAGGTATGGAACTCTTTGTGGTTGAAGCTTGCTTAGTGGAAGAGTCAATTGACAACTAGGCTATTGATTCTGGAGCCACTAACCATGTGTATGTTCTTTTACAAGGGTTCAACGAAACAAGAAGTATGCATGACAGAAGTCTTTTGTTGTGGACCAAAGATGGGAGCTGTATTTCAGCCGAAGCAATAGGAGAACTTATTTTACGCTTTGATAAGTTTAGGAAGGTGCTTTAAAAAATGTATTTTATGTACCTCATTTTAAGTTGAATTTAATTTCTGTAACATGTTTATTTTATGACGGTTATAACATCACATTCAATAAAGGTATTGTTATTCATAGAAATCATTCTTTAATCTATAATAGATGGATAGAAAATAATCTCTACTTTATCAAACCAAATAACTACTCAATGCTTCAAGCTAAAATAGTGAATAAAAAGCCTAAAAATTCTCACTCTAATGAGGGGTACCTATGGCACTTAAGATTTGGTCATATTAACCAAGAAAGAATAACTGGACGCGTGAAAGATGTCCCTTAAGTATGCTTAAGGAAGTTAGTCTTTGACAATGTGAATATTGCTTGGAAGGTAAAATGACTAAGAGGACTTTTAATGCGAAAGGTACAAGGGCCAACCAACCTTTAGAACTTGTGCACACTGATGTAAGTGGTCACATAGGCATCAATGCCCAAGGAAGTTACAATTTTTACATGACTTTTATTTACGACTATTCTTGAATTGTGTATCTAATGCACTGCAAAAGTGAATTCTTTTATAAATTTTGAGAGTTTTGTGCGGAAGTGGAAAAGCAATTAGGTTTATCCATAAAGAATCTTCGGTCTAACCGAGGTGGGGAATACTTGTCCGACGAGTTCTTAGGATACCTTATAGAATATGGGATTTTATCCCAATTGACTACGTCGGACACTCCACAGCAAAATGGCATAGCTAAGAGAAGGAAAAGAACCTTGTTTGACATGGTTCATTCAATGTTAAGTTATTCACAACTTCCTACTTCCTTCTGGGGATATCCAATACAAAAGACTTGCTATATTCTGAATGATGTGCCAACCAAGTATACTTGTAAGACACCTTATGAATTGTGGCATGGAAAGAAACCCACTCTAAATCACTTTACAATATGAGGTTGTCCAGTACACATTCTAGATAAGGATGCAAAGAAGTTGGATGCACAAGACAGAATTGTACATGTTTGTAGTATATCCAAAAAGAACAAAGGGAGGATTATTCTACAATCTGGAAGATAATACAATTAAACTTTCTACTCATACTACTTTTCTTAAGAAAGCTACATGGATAAATTTAAACCTCGAAGTAAAATGGCACTTGAGGAACTTTCAGGAGTGATAGAACAATCACCAAGTTCAATTCTCGAGAAAGTCGTAGAAAGACTTACAAACAATCAACACCATAGGGGAATTCATCGTAGTGGGAGAGTTTCTAATAAATCGGACTTTTTCATCAATGATGTTAGTATTTATAATATGTAAGCCAATCATAAGGATGATGATCCACTCACTTACAAGGAGGTTATGCAAGACGTTGATTCCAAGCTCTGGAAACAGGTTATGGATGCTAAGATGAATCCTATAAAATCTAATACGGTATGGGAACTTGTAGACTTACCGATTAAAATTAAACTCATAAGGTGTAAATGGATCTACAAAAAGAAAAGAAATGCCAAAGAAAAAGTGGAAACACACAAAGGTAGACTTGTAGGGAAATGCTACACACAGAAAGAAGACATCGATTACGATAAGACCTTCTCTCCAGTAGCTATGCTCAAGTCTATCCGCATACTCTTCCCCATTACTGCCTCTTGATTATGAGATCTGGAAAATGGATGTCAAGACAACATTCTTGAATGGTTTTATTCATGATACCATTTACATGGCTCAACCAACTAGCTATGTTGTCAAAAGAAAGGAGCAGAAAGTTTGCAAACTGCAAAAATCCATTTATGGACTTAAGCAGGCGCCTTGTTTATATAATAAAGGATTTGATTAAACGATCAAGAATTTTGAATTTGAGAAAAATGTTGATGAACCTTGTGTTTATAAGCGTATAAAGGAAAAAAAGGTGGTCTTCCTTGTTTTGTATGTCGATGATATTCTACTTATTAGAAATGATGTAGTAGAATTGTCATCGATTAAACTGTGGTTAGCCCAACAGTTTATCATGAAAGACTTGTAACAGCCTGATTTTGAGCCTAGTTGAAACAGTGGTTTCAAAACCACTATTTTGAAGCTGGAGAAATTATTTTAAAATTATTTTACATTTGACGGCATGTTTATAAAGGTGCATGAAAATTTTGGTGAATTAATTTTTGCATTTGTAAGCTTAATCGCGAAAAAATGACTAAATCACATAAAGTGCAAAAGTCCTATTTTTATGGCTAAGGGTGTTAAGTAACTAGAGAACCATAATTGAGGGTCTTTAAAGGGAAAATAGACCCTTAAAAGAAGCTTGGCTGGCCATAGTGGACAAATTGAGTCATGTTGACTAGGTTAGGTGAGCTTTTAGTAACTTATTTCACTAAAATAAAAAAAGGAAGCTATAGTGTCATCTTCTTGACCAATTTTTTAGCAAAAACAGGGGGGTTTAGAGAGCTTAAGATATCAGCCGTTTGTATCCCTTGCAAGTAAGTCATTTAGAAGGTTATTCTTAGTGATTTTTGTATTTTTGAACACATTGTAGCATGAGCTTTCTAACAAAAGGACTATTTTGCAAAATGGTTGAAAGTCTAGCGTTTTACCATGAGTGTGTTCATGTTGTTTTCAAAAATTTTATGTAAGAAAATGAGCTATGGTAGTGTAATAAACAACTTTTGTGAAGTAGTTTTCATGAAAACCCTAACTAAGGACTATTTTGCATAAGTTATAAAATATGTGATAAATGTGTGAAATAATGAGAATTGTGGGCTGATTCTAGTATAAAAGTAATTAGCTAGGCTTGGTTAGTGAGAAAATGTGACAAAAATCAATTTTCGAGCATAGGGGTAAAATTGTAATTTCTGCGAAGTTCAAGGGCAAAATGGTCATTTTACCAAATTATGAGTCTTAAGTTGAATTGAATGAATTGTGTATTAAATAAGCTAATTTGTAACATTTTAGATCAAGAGAAATGTGACTTGAGTCTTGATCGAGGGAAGAACAAAATTTACGAGGATTATGCTTGTTTCCATCATTTTGTGCCGAGGTAAGTACATATGTAAATAATATGTTATTGTAGCTTAATTTTAAATGTAAATAATTTTTCCATGTATCATAACCTTACTCGACACCACGAAAGTTTGAATAGTACAAAATAAGAGTAATCCACATTATGAACAAATGCGACAACATCAGGTTAGACACGAGATCCCGTCGAACCTCGAAAATAGTATAGGATATAAAATAAAAGTCATGAGAAATTGAGTGGTCTGAACTCATGAGTTGAGTCTGATTTCATGAGATAAGTGAATTATGAAATGTGGCTTCGGGTCCTATCTTTATGTGCAGACACGTGAGTAGCTCAATGAGCGGACATTACATGATAGAGTTATGGGGTTCGGGTACTGACTTAGTGAAATGGCCCTTGAGTAGCTCAAATATGCAAGTATTACAAAGTACGAGGTAGCTTTGGCTACTTGTATAGTACTTAAGGGTAAAATATCCGTGTATTCCTTGATATTTCTAAGTGTTCAAAAAGGGATAACTCGATGAATGGATTTACAATACTTCCAATGAGGTATGTCAATAGAGAGAGTGTACTTGAGTTATTTTACGGGTAATTATAGGTATGTATACTAAACTCTCGGATGAAGACCTTAGTATGTGATGAGATGTAGTAGGTATGTGTAAAAGAAGGAAGAGCAAGATAGTGAGGTTAAAATGATATATCACTTAAGTATGATAAACCATTGTTTGACGAATGTGTTTCTAATTACACTTATTTCCATATATGTACTTACTAAGCTCCCATGCTTACCCTTTTTCCTTTCAATTTTCTTATAGTGCCGCCGAAGTGGATCGAGGATCGTCGCCTACGTAGTTGAAGCCAGTCACACTATCATTGAGCCACTTGGTATACCTAGTTTTATCTTTATTATTATGCCATGTATAGGAACATTTGATTTTATTTTTGTGTAACATTGTTTTGGGGCCAAAGGTGTTGACTTGTTTTAACATTTGACTCATTTTGTATAAGGTCAGGAAAATGGTTAATATTGTAAGTCATTATATGGATGCAAGATAGTCTTTTCCAAATGTGAAATGTTTATAAGCCTTAGCTATGGTTGTTGATTGGTATTCAATTTTGTTTCAAGGTGACAAAAAACTTGGTAAATAGCCTTATATTATCCACACGATTAGACACACGGGCGTGAGTCTAAGCCGTGTGTGACAAACGGCCAGCCCCATGGGCGTGGTGTCCGGCTGTGTGTCCCCTACATGCAAATTTTACAAGTCAATATGCATAGTAGTAAACACACGGGTAGAGACATGGTCCTGTGTCTCAGCCCTGTGAAGGGCATAGCCTAGCACACGGGCGTGTGCCTTGGCCATGTGCCCTAAAATGGATGCTGATCTCAGAAACAGAATGCCAAGGTTTTTAGACACGGGCTAGGACACGGGCCATAAACACAGGCGTGTAACAGGCTGTGTGAAGACCCCTGTAGGTTCAAATTTAGAATTTAATTCACACGGGTGTGGGACATGGGCGTGTCCCTAGATGCTTAAGTCATGTGTGTCACACGGGCCATCAGTACAGCCATGTTATAATGACTACACGGGTGTGTTGCCCTTCCACACGGACGTGTGCCCTATTTCAAGAGTCATTTTTATTTAGTCGGTTTAAAGACCCGAGTTGGTTTCCAAGGTAAGTTTGAAACTTCGTAGGCCCACTGTAAGGAGTCTAAATAAAGTTCGAAAGAGTTTTAAATTTAATCAAGTCTTGGTGATTCGGAAAAGAATGTATGCATGTAGTTAAGTATGGTAATGCCTCATGCCCAGTCCGAGCCTCAGACTCGGGTAAAGGATGTTACATTTAGTGGTGTCAGAGCTATCGTTTAGTCAGTTCTCGGACTAACCTAGTATGTGTGCAAGTCTAGCTATACATGCATAAATAAATTGTGATAGTGTGATGGCTCCTGATTTTGTTATCATATTTTCTTATAGTAATGGATCTCAATCGAACTATGGTGAACGATGTAGAAAGTAATGCATCGGCTCCTACTGAAGGGGCAGTGCCATCCGATAATCCACCTCCCATGGTTAGCCATTGAGGGGGAGAAGGGGCTCAAGAAGCCTTTCTCCACATGATGAATGAGTGGTACACAGAATTTGTTTGAGCGAACCCGAATGCTCAACCCCCTCCATCCCCACCTATTCCTCCACCTATTCCTGTAGAACCCTAGAGTATGGATTTTGTGAGACTGTATAGACCCCCAGTGGACAAGATCCGAAAGCATGGAGCCGAGAAGTTTCGTGCAAATAAAGATGATGATCATGAAAGGGCAGAGTTTTGGCTTGAGAATACCATCAGGGTATTCGATGAATTATCTTGTACCTCAGAAGAATGCTTGAAGTGTGTCATATCCTTGTTGAGGAATTCGGCATACAACTGGTGGAAAACATTAGTTTCAGTGGTACCTCGTGAGAGAGTTACATGGGAATTCTTCCAAGAAGAATCCCGGAAGAAATACATTAGTGAGAGATTCATGGAACAAAAGCGTAAGGAATTTCTTGATTTGAAACAAGGCCGCATGACAGTTACTGAGTATGAAAGGGAGTTTGTCCGACTCAATAAGTATGCTTGGGAGTGTGTGTCCTCCGAGGCTAAGATGTGTTGAAGATTTGAAGACGAACTAAATAAGGGTATCAGATTGTCAGTGGGTGTCCTTGAATTGAATGAGTTTGTGGTGCTCGTTAATCGGCCTTGTAAGGTCGAAGAATTGATTAAGGAGAAGAAGAAAACTGAAGCAGAGTCTAGGGATGCAAGGAAGAGACATTCGAGCAAGTAATTTCCATCTCATTCTAAGAAATCTAGGGATTTTTATTCTCGTTCTCATGTGTCAGCCAGACACTCATATAGAGATCGTAAGAAACAAGATTCTAGTTCTAAATCTAGGGCTACATCGGTAACTAGTGCGGGTAACGTTAGGTCTTCTCGAGCAGAGTGTCAGCATTGTGGTAGAAATCATTTCGGTAAGTGTATAATGAATGATAGATCTTATTTTCGATGTGGGTCTCAAGACCATTTTATCAAGAATTACCCCAAGCTGAACGAGAAAGAAAAATTTCAAAATGCAAGGCCAAGTGGCACAAATTCTAAAGGAAGACCTTAGAAGAATGTTGAAATTGGGGCTAGCAGCAAGAATGTGATGGGAGACACCACAGGGAGATCCGAAGCTAGAACTCTGGCTAGAACATATGCCATACGCACACGTGAAGATGCATCTTCTCCTGATGTGATCACCGGTACATTTTCTCTCTATGATAATACTGCTATTGCTTTGATTGATCCTGGCTCTACTCATTCGTAAGTGTTCATGAAATTAGTGTCTAACATGAACATACCAGTTAAGTCTATGAAGTTTGTAATTAAGGTGTCCAACCCACTAGGCAAGCATGTGATAGTTGATAAAGTATGCAAGAAATGTCCTTTGATAGTTAAAAGTCAGTGTTTTCCGGCAAATCTGATGTTGTTACTATTCAATGAGTTTGATGTCATATTGGGTATGGACTGGTTGACACTCCATGATTCTGTAGTAAGTTGTAGGCAAAAGGTTATTAAATTAAAGTGTGAAAATGGTGAAACTCTTTGGGTTAAATCAGATGAACCAGAGAATTTGCCTATTGTGATATCCTCAATATCTGCCCGAAAATGTTTAAGGAAAGGTTGTGAAGCTTATTTGCTGTTATAATGAATGCTAAGGAGTCTGAGCTGAAGGTTGAGACAGTACCAATTGTATGCAAGTATGCGAATGTATTTTCAAAAAAATTGCCCGGGTTACGCCCTAATAGAGAAGTTGAATTTGGTATAGAGCTAATGCCAGGGACAACGCCTATTTCGATTGCTCCGTATCGAATGGCTTCGACTGAGTTGAAAGAATTAAAGTCACAATTACAAGAGTTGACCGATAAAGGCTTTGTGAGACCAAGCTTTTCACCGTGGGGTGCTCCGGTGCTATTTGTAAAAAAGAAAGATGGGTCTATGAGGCTGTGCATAGACTACCGACAGTTAAATAAGATGAAAATCAAGAATAAATATATGTTGCCATGGATTGATGACTTATTTGACCAATTGAAAGGAGCAGCATGGTTTTTTAAGATAGACTTGAGATCTGGCTACTATCAATTGAGAGTTAAGGAGTCAGATGTGCCTAAGACTGCTTTTAGGACGAGGTATGGCCACTACGAGTTTCTCGTCATGCCTTTCGATTTAACAAATGCTCCTGCCCTGTTTATGGATTTAATCAACAGGATATTTTTGTCATACTTGGATAAGTTCGTCATTGTATTTATCGATGACATCCTGATATATTCTAGAGATGAGGTAGAGCATACCGAACACTTAAGAATCATTCTACAGACTTTGAGAGATAATTGTTGTATGCCAAGTTTAGTAAAAGTGAGTTTTGGCTTCGTGAAGTCGAATTTTTGGGTCACATTGTCTCGAGTGATGGCCTTAAAGTTGACCCCAGCAAGGTTTCTGCTATTGTTGAATGGAAACCACTAAAGAATGTGACCGAGGTTAGAAGCTTTTTGGGTTTGGTTGGTTATTACAGACAATTCGTAAAGGACTTCTCCATGATTTCTACCCTCATGACGAGGTTATTACAAAAAGAAGTTAAGTTTGAATGGTCGAATAAGTGTCAGAAAAGTTACGAGAAGTTGAAGGCTCTAGTATTAGTACAACCCGAATCAAGAAAAGAGTTCATGGTTTACAGCGATGCTTCTCTAAATGGGTTGGTATGTGTGCTTATGCAGGAAGGCAAGGTTATAGCTTATGCCTCAAGACAATTGAAACCTCATGAGAAGAACTATCCAACACATGACCTAGAGTTGGCCGCCATAGTGCTTGCTTTAAAGATCTGGCGACATTATTTGTTCGGAGAGATATGTCATGTATACACCGATCATAAGAGTCTTAAGTACTTTATAACTCAGAAGGATTTAAATCTGAGACAATGAAGGTGGTTGGAACTATTAAAAGATTATGAGTTGGTTATTGACTACCATCCGGATAAGGCGAACATGGTCGCCGACGCATTGAGTAGAAAACCATTATATGCACTGAGAGCAATGAACGCCCAATTGGCCTTGTCAAAGGATGGTTCGATTCTAGCTGATTTAAAAGCTAGACTGACATTTCTCCAAGAAATTCGTGAAGTTCAGATGAGTGACAGTGAATTGTTAGCCAAGAGAACTCAGTGTGAATTGAGTGTTGAGTCATATTTTCAGATTGATCCGATGGTTACTTGAAGTTTTAGGATAGGATTTGTGTTCCTAAGGATACCGAGTTGATTCAAAAAATTTTAATTGAGGTACATAGTGATTGTTTGTTGGCACACCCCGAAAGTACGAAAATGTACAATAATTTGAAGAAAATGTATTGGTGGTTGGGTATGAAAAGCGACATTTCAGAGTTTGTATCAAAATGCTTAGTGTGCCAGCAAGTGAAAGCTGAGCACCAAGTACCTTCGGGTTTACTTCAGCCTATCATGGTCCCCGAGTGGAAGTGGGATCATATTACTATAGTTTTTGTGACGTGTTTACCGATAACTCCGAGGAAGAAAGATGCCATTTGGGTCATGGTTGATTGACTGACAAAGTCAGCTCACTTTATCCCGGTGCGAACGGATTTCTCACTTGATAAACTAGCTGACTTATACATTTCTGAGATTGTGAGGCTTCATGGAGTGCCCTTGTCGATTATTTCGAATAGGGACCCAAGGTTTACTTCGAGGTTTTGGAAGAAGTTGCAAGAAGCTTTGGGAACAAAGTTGAATTTTAGCACAGCTTTCCATCCGCAAATCGACGGTCAGTTAGAGAGAGTAATTCAAACCCTTGAGGATATGTTGTGTTGTTGTGTCCTTGAGTTCCAAGGTAGTTGGGAGAAGTATCTATTGCTGGTCGAATTTGCTTATAACAATAGCTATCAGTCAAGTTTGAAAATGGCACCTTACGAAGCCTTGTATCGGTGTAAGTGTCGAACGCCCTTGTATTGGACCGAGCTTAGAGAGAATTGGGTTCACGGGGTCGACTTAATAAAAGAGACTGAAGAAAAATTTAAAGTGATTCGTGATTATTTAAAAGCTACTTCGGATAGACAAAAATCCTACGCGAATTTGAAACGAAAGGAGATCGAATTTCAAGTCGGCGACAAAGTATTTTTGAGAGTGTTTCCTTGGAAAAAAGTTCTCTAATTTGGTAAAAAGGGTAAATTGAGTCCGCATTTTATCGGACCTTATGAGGTGATAGAGAAAATAGGACCGGTAGCTTATCGGTTAGCCTTACCATTAAAATTGGAAAAGATCCACGACGTGTTCCATGTGTCCATGTTATGCTGATACCGCTCCGACCCTTCACATGTAATTTCTCCGACTGAAGTGTAGATTAGACCGGACATGTCTTATATGGAGGAACCCGTTAAGATTCTAGCTCGAGAAGTTAAGCGATTAAGGAACAAGAAGATTTCCCTTGTGAAAGTGTTATGGCAGAGACACGGAGTCGAAGAGGACATGTGGGAAACCGAGGAGACTATGAGAGATCAATACCCAAAATTATTCACTGGTAAAATTTTTGGGGATGAAAATCCCTAAAGGGGGAGAGTTGTAATAGCCTGATTTTGGGACTAGTCAGAACAGTGGTTTTGGAACCACTATTTTGAAGCTGGAGAAATTATTTTAGTATTATTTTACGTGTGATAGCATGTTTATAAAGGTGCATAAAAATTTTGGTGAATTAATTTTAGTGTTTGTAAGCTTAATCACGTAAAAAAGACTAAAACGCATAAAGTGTAAAAGTCCTATTTTTATAGCTAAGGGTGTCAAATAACTAGAGAACCATAATATAGGGTCTTTAAAAGGCAAATAGACCCTTAAAAGAAGCTTGGCCGGCCATAGGGAACAAATTGAGTCATGTTGACTAGTTTAGGTGAGCTTTTGGTAATTTATTTGACTAAAATAAAAATAAAAAAAGGAAGCTATAGTGTCATCTTCTCCACCAATATTTCAGCAACAAAAGGAGGTTTTAGAGAGCTTAAAATGTCAGCCATTTGTATCCCTTACAAGTAAGTCATTTAGAAGGTTATTCTTATTGATTTTAGTATTTTTGAACACCTTGTAACATGAGCTTTCTAACAAATGGACTATTTTGCAAAATGGTTGAAAGTCTAGGGTTTTACCATGAGTGTGTTCATGTTGTTTTCTAAAATTTTATGTAAGAAAATGAGCTATGGTAGTGTAATAAACAACTTTTGTGAAGCAGTTTTCATGAAAACCCTAACTAAAGACCATTTTGCATAAGTTATAAAATAGGTGATAAATGTCTGAAATAATAAGTGTGGGCTGCTTCTAGTATAAAAAGTAATTGGCTAGGCTTGGTTAGTGAGAAAATGTGATAAAAATCAATTTTCGGGCCTAAGGGTAAAATCGTAATTTTTGTAAATTTTAAGGGAAAAACGGTCATTTTACCAAAGTATGAGTCTTAAGTTAAATTGATTGAATTATGTATTAATTAAGCTAATTTGCGACATTTTAGAGAAGAGAAACGTGACGCGGGTCTTGATCAAGGGAAGAACAAAATTTACGAGGATTAGGCTCGTTTCCATCATTTTGTGCCGAGGTAAGTACATATGTAAATAATGTGTTATTGTAGCTTACTTTTAAATGTTTTATAATTTTTCCATGTATCATCATCTTACTTGATACCACGAAAGTGTGAATAGTGTCAAATAAGAGTAATCCACGTTATGAACAAATGCGACAACATCAGGTTAGACACGAGATCCCATCAAACCTCAGAAATAGTATAGGATATAAAATATAAGTCATGAGAAATTGAGTGGTCTGAACTCATGAGTTGAGTCTGAGTTCATAAGATAAGTGAATTATGTAATGTGGGTCCGGCTACTGACTTTGTGTGCAGACCCGTGAGTAGCTCAATGAGTGGGCATTACATGATAGAGCTATGGGGTTTGGGTACTGACTTGGTAAAATGGCCCATGAGTAGCTCAAATATGCAAGTATTACAAAGTACGAGGTAGCTTTGGCTACTTGTATAGTACTTAAGAGTAAAATATCCGTGTACTCCTTGATATTTCTGAGTGTTCAAAAAGGAATAACTCGATGAATGGATTGACGATACTTCCAATGAGGTATGTCAATAGAGAGAATGTACTTGAGTTATTTTACGGGTAATTATAAGTATGTATACTAAACTCTCGAATGAAAACCTTAGTATGTGATGAGATGTAGTAGGTATGTGTAAAAGAAGGAAGAGCATGATAGTGAGGTTAAAATGATATATCACTTCAGTATGATAAACCATTGTTTGTCGAATGTGTTTCTAATTACACTTATTTGCATCTATGTACTTACTAAGATCTCATGCTTACCCTTTTTCCTTTCCCTTTTCTTATAGTGCTGTTGAAGTAGATCGAGGATCGTCGCCTACGTAGTTGAAGCCAGTCACACTATCCTTAAGGCACTTGGTATAGCTAGTTTTATCTTTTTGATTATGGCATGTATAGGAACCTTTGAATCTATTTTTGTGTCACATTGTTTTGGGGCCAAAAGTGTTGGCTTGTTTTAACATTTGACTCATTTTGTATAAGGCCATGAACATGGTTAATATTGTAAGTTATTATATGGATGCAAGATAGTCTTTTACAAATGTGAAATGTTTATAGGCCTTAGATATGGTTGTTGGTTGGTATTCAATTTTGTTTCAGGGTGGCATAAGGCTTGGTAAATAGCCTTATATTGTCTACACGGGTAGACACACGGGCATGTGTCTAGGCCGTGTGTGACATACGGCCAGCCCTATGGGTGTTGTGTCTGGCTATGTGTCCCCTACGCGTAAATTTTGCAAGTCAGAATGCATGGTAGTAAACACACGGGTAGAGACATAACCGTGTGTCTCAGCCGTGTGAAGGGCACGGCCTAGCACACGGGCTTGTGCCTTGGCCGTGTGCCCTAAAATGGATGCTAACGTCAGAAAAAAAATGTCAAGGTTTTTTAGACACGAGCTAGGACATGGGCGTGTCATGGCTGTGTGAGGGACACGAGCCATAGACACGGGCATGTGACAGGCCGTGTGAAAACCCCTGTAGGTTTGAATTTAGAATTTAATTCACACGAGTGTGGGACACGGGCGTGTCCCTAGATGCTTAGGTCATATGTGTCACACAGGCTATTAGCACAACCATGTTATAATGACCACACGGGCGTGTTGGCCTTTTACTAGGGCGTGTGCCCTGCTTTAAGAGACATTTTTATTTAGTCGGTTTAAGGACCCGAGTTGGTTCCCAACGTAAGTGTTAGACTTCGTAGGCCCACTTTAAGGAGTCTAAACAGAGTTCGAAAGAGTTTTAAATTTAATCAAGTCTTGGTGATTCAGAAATGAATGTATGCATGTGGTTAAGTATGGTAATGCCTCGTGCCAAGTCCCAGCCTCAGACTAAGGTAAGGGGTGTTATAAGACTTGGGTAATTCTACTTATATTCTTGGAATTCAAATCCTAAGGGATTGAAAGAATAAAATGATAGCTCTCTCTCAAGCTTCATACATCAATAAGGTACTGAAATGTTTTACAATGACCGATGTGAGGCTAGACGTTCAATCAACTACATCAAGTTTTCATCTTCCTTTAGATGACTGTCCTAAGACAGTGGAAGAAAGAGAGCATATGAGTAAGGTTCCATATGCTTCAGTAGTTGGAAGCTTTATATATGTGATGCTTTGCACACGTCCAGATATTTGTTTCGCTGTAGAAATGATTAGTAGATATTAGGCAAATCTAGGTCTCAAGCATTGGCAAGCTGTAAAGCATATATTAAGGTATCTTAAAAGAACTAGGGATTATATGCTTGTCTATTCCAGGGAGAACCTTACTCCTGTTGAATACACAGACTCAAACTTCCAAACCTTTAAAGATTTTAGGAAATCGACATCAAGAAATGTATTCGTTCTAAGTCGTGGGGCCATAATATGGAGAAGTGTAAAAATAACTTGCACTGCTAATTCTACTATGGAGGCTGAGTATAAGGCTACTTCTGAGGCAATGAAAAAAGCAATATCACTTCGAAAGTTCTTAACCGATCTTAAAGTTATTCCTGGTATAGAAAAAGCTATAACATTGTATTGTGATAACAGTGTTGCAGTAGCTAATACCAAGGAAATGAGAAGTCATAGGAGGACGAAACACATTGGTCGAAAGTATCACTTGATACGAGAGGCAACAGTCGAAGGAATTATAAATGTGCTGAAAGCAGCTTCCGAAGATAACCTTGTGGATCTATTTATTAAGGCTATTGTAACTATGAGTTTTAACAAACATATCGAGGATATGGTAATGCGAAATATGACACATTTACTTCACTAGGGCAAGTGGGAGATTTTTGGGAAATGTGCATATATTGTAGTAAACATGTAACTATTTTCTATTTATTTGAACGATGAATAAATAAATAAAGTTAATTCCACATTTCACAATTATTTATCTCATATTTTCTGCCTTTCATATTTTGCATGCATAGTGAACTTGCGACAAACAAATATTAATTCATTGATTGTCTAAGTTCAAACTGAAGATAAGTAGCATTGTAAGAACGTTTACAATGTGAAAAGGACAACTTACTTTAGTAGATAATCTAAATGAGTCTATAATCCCGTAAAAGAATCAAAGTGAGCATTTGATTGAAATACTAAGAAGGATTATCATGTCGTCTACAATTCCAATTAGGGAGATGCCTAGTCTTGGCTATCAGAGCAGTTGACTCCATGAGTAGAGACATAGATGTATTAATTAGTAAAATGATACATTGGATTGGACCCAAGATGAATTAATTCTGAATCCACTTGTGAATTAATTCACTTGTGAAGTTTATGGTGTGATTTACCTAAATCCTGAGTTAGTCACTGACCATGTATATGCAACTCATGTGTTTTGATATAAGTGGAGGATTATGCTCTAAAGATGATCGAGCCCGTAGCCAGTATGTTGGGTACATGACTTGTGTATGGCATGGTTTTACTAGCATAGTAGAATTCATAGCTCAATTAAAGAGTTAATGCTATCCTCTCATTGGCATTGTGTGGATTGATAAATATCAAACGTGGTCACGGGTTGCTTGTTCTCGAACAAGCAATTTATCACAGTCATTTGTTGACAGTGATCATATTAATCATTAAAAAGACACAATAGTGACAATGAGATAAAATAGGATTGTATTGAATGAATGGATTTAACTCAAAGGAATCAAGGATATCATATGAGGGTAACTGTAACACCCCTTACCCATACCCGAGGCCGGGATAAGGTATGAGGCGTTACCGGACAAACATACAAACATTAAACTAAAATACGGGCCATAAAATTTCATTCATATTTCAAAACATTCATTCACTTACACATAGTCCCTTATTTGAGTCTACGAAGCCCAAAACATACTTTAGAAAGGGTTCGAGGCTAAACCGAGAACTTACGAAAATCTTGGAAATTTCATGCTTTAAGGCTCCACATGCCCGTGTCCCAAAGTCGTGTTCCATACACGACTGAGACACACGGTCATGTCTCTGCCTGTGTGGAATATACCTAGGCTATTTTCCAAGCTTTGGTCAACCTTAATCTCTTACACACTTATACAAAATCAAAAGCATATAACATGGTATTCATTTAATGATTAAATATTCTCAATTAAACCACAAACATAGCATTTGTATGTCATCATACATGTGTCTCTCATACTCATTTTACCTTGTTTATTATAGTACCACTTATACATTTATAACAAGATTATCATCTTACAAAATATCTTCAGCTTAATCATCAAGCATTCATATTTAAAACTAGATCATATCTTTATAAAATACCACAATTCAAATACGCAAAATAACATGTTTGCCTGAAACATTTCAATTCAACTCCATACCCAACAAGCATTACATTGAGACTAGTCATATATATATATATATATATATATATATATATATATATATATACATGTCATGATACATGTCATTCTCTTTCTTTTTCTTATAAACACATATCATTTATTTCATTATATCAATATTTCATATACCACAGTTTCCATGTATTCCACATATATTTATTTTCCTCCTCCTCCTCTCCATTCCACATCCTTAATGTATATAGCATTCTTGTAAGTACGATTTCACAATTTACTAATAAATGCTCACATCAAACTTTCCACACGAGTCATCGTCACTTAATTATTTATAATTCGAGCTACAGAGCTCCAAATTAAGATCCGTAAATTTCCTCTAAAACTAAACTCACATATCTTTCCACCATAAAATTTTCATAATTTTTGGTTTATCCAATTAATACAGTTTATTCATTAAAATTTCCCCTGTTTCACTTTTTGACAGTTCTGACCTCTCTTCACTAAAAATTAATTATCTCAAAGTACAGAACTTGGATAATGTTCTTGTTGATTTATCTTGAAAATAGACTCATTAGGGATTTTAAAAATATAATTTTAAGCCTCTAATTATTTTTATCCAAAATTTTGTGATTTTCCAAAGTCAGAATAGGGGATCACGTAATCATTTTGAACCAGTCTCACAAAAATATAAATATCTCAAAATATAGAACTCCTTTTCTTTCTTTGTTTCTTTATATGAAAATAGACTCATTAATATTTAATTTGATATCTCATTTAGTCTCTGATTCAATTTCTACTATTTTTGGTGATTTTTCAAAATCACGTCACTGCTACTATCCAAAATAGTTTTATTGCTAATTCACTCTTTCACACTTTCTTTGTATTAACCTCATTTTAACATACATATCACAAATCATTTTCACCACATTTCATACATCACAAGTATAGGCCCATGACCACAAGGTCACCATAAAATCATCCTCATGTATAACTTACTTGTTTATAACCTCACCACATCCTGGTCACTTAATGAACACATCATTCACATAATCAAGTTCCTGCACTTATTCATCACAAAACTCACAAAGCAATACATAGAAAGTCTCTCGTTGAACACTTCGGATCAATCCTCGATAGCTCCACCCATCATATAGTTCGGCTCTCTTGTACACATGGTGAACACTCAGTACCACCCATGTGACCTAGCTAATTTATCTCGTAGCTCTCTTGTCTACATGGTGTCCTTCACCTGGAACCACGCATGTGACCTAACTACATATATCCCGTAGCTCTCTTGTCTACATGGTGTACACATAGTATCACCCATGCGACCTAGCTACATCATAATGTCTTGTAGCTCTCTTGTACACATGATGTGCACTCAAGACCATACATGTGACCTAGCTACATACTATCTGATCATCCAATCTTTCCAAGGTTCAACTGGATTTCTCTCTTTTCCAACAATTTCACCAATCAAGTAATTATCCACAAACATATTTCCAATATTATTATAAAATATCATAATACAAGTAATATTGATGTATTAGTTACATATAAACTTACATCTCATTTAATATCAAGGCAATAACATTAAATTACACATTGCCTTATTAAAAATCATATGAACTTACAATTTCCCATAATATCCATAATCATAGAAATCACATCTATGTATGATAATTCAATGCACTTCATGTACCATAGACATATTTTTAAATCAATTCATAAACTTGGCACCATAATCATTTAATTTAATATAATTCAATTAATTCACTAAATTTAACTTTCAAATATAAATTACAAACATTATTGTCGTATTATTATCATACCAACTTACATACTTTCAACACCTCGAAATCATAATGAATATATCAATTTTACATTGAAACATGCATAAATTAATGCTTATTATACATATGAACTTACCTTGATACTAAAATGGCCATTTTACCAACTTTCCTAATTTTCGATTTTTCTCTCATTCTAGGTTCAAATCTCATTTTTCGGGATCTAAAACATCATATTTTACTTATTTAATTAATTTACTATTCAAAACAGTCCTTAACTCAAACTTTGGAAAAATTACAATTTTGCCCCTAAACTTTTGCATATTTACACTTTTGCCCCTAGGCTCGGGAATTAAACTTCATCCCTTATTCTTATGTTTTATGACATTCTGATCACTTTTACCTTCTATGGCAACATCAAATTCTCACTCTGACATATACTTATGACTATTAGGTATTTTTACCGATTAAGCCCTTTTACTTGTTTTCACTCAAAACCGAGTAGCACAAGTTGTCTAACATAATTTAAAACCTCATATTCTATTATAAAACATCAAAATAAACACATTTCACCTATGGGTATTTTTCCAAATATGAACCCTAGCTTAAATTATTGCTAGAATAAGCTTAATCAAATTACTGGGATTCCAAAAACGTAAAGAGCTTGAAAAACGGGGTTATAACGGACTTACTATTGAGCTTGGAAAGCTTGAAAACCCTAGCCATGGCTTTCCCCATGCTAATTTCGGCCTCCATGAGAAAAATGAGTCAATTTTGGCTTTATTTTTCCTTTTTATTTCTTTTAATTACCAAATGACCAAAATGCCCTTCCTTACTAAACTTTCAAAAATTCCATCTATGTCCAATTTTTTTCCATCACTTAGAAATTGGTAAAATTTCTATTTAAGACCTCATAATTAATATTTCAAAGTAATTTCATACTAGAAACTTCTAGAATGCAAGTTTTGCAACTTATTCAATTTAGTCCTTAACTTCAAATTGAGCACTTTATGCATAGAATTTCTTCACGAAATTTTCACAAAACCATGAAATCATATCATAGACCTCAAAATAATTATAAAATAATTATTTCTATCTCAAATTTTTTGGTGCCGAAACCTCTATTCCAACTAGACCCAATTTTGGGCTATTACAGTAACACTCACCTTATGAGGTCATTGGACATAGCAGTTGAATGAATTGCTTTTGTAAATACTATAAAATATGGAGTTTTCAATCATGATACTTCTTTTAAACTGACTCCATGATTAAGTAATTGTGAATTATCGTAACAATGCTTCTAGGCATAATTGCAATTACTAGAGCCTAATTTTATATGTCTGATTGATCCTTCCGCTAGCTCAACAAAAGCCCGATTGGACTGTATTTGAATTAGAAGAAAATTATAAAACTTTGGAAATAATTTAATTGAGTCGATTTATTGAATTTGGAATTAAGTTAGGTGTTCGTGAGGATTGTTCAACTAGAGAAATTGCTTAAAAATTTTTCTTGAAAATTTAATTTGGAAAATCTATGTGAGTTTTGGAAAAATTAATTTTGATCTAGTAAAATTAAATTAATCAAATTAATTAAAATTAATATGATATTTTTTTAAATTCAAGTGAGACAATTGGCCCAATGGGTAATTGAACTTGAAAATTGGACCTAAGATCGTAAATTGGGCCCAGGAGCCTAAAACCGAGACTAAGACCCAGAAATTGGTCCAACCAAGCCCAATATGTGAAACCAGGCCAACGATCCAACCAGTAACTAGACCAAACTGGTCGAGTCGTCAGTGACCCTGACCGAATCGGCTCGGGATGTCGTAAAGGTGTTGCACCTGCATCACTAGACACGACAGTGCCAGCAACTGTCACAGTGGTGTCCCAATGGCCAGTGGTGGTTAGTCTTCGGTGGTTGAGTATTTGAAGAGTTACACTCCTACTGGGACTCTACCAAAGAAATTGATTTCAAATTAACTATTCCAAAAATAATATTATGTTAATAGTTTAATATTAAATTAAATTTAATACTTATGTTAATAGTATTTTATTAATTTAATATTAAAGTGATTATCTTAATATTAAATTTAATTTATTGTTTATCTTGTAGATAAACATTCTATTATTTAATAAGATTTAATCTTAAATTTAATCTAATATTTATCTTGGTAAATATTATATTAATTTAATATTAAATTGATTAAGTTTAATTATAGTTGAACTCTCTAAACTATCCCTACATAAAGAGAGCCTTGGGTCATTATTTTTCACACTTGAATTTAAGAGAAAGTTGTAGAGAGAAAATTCTTTAAAGAAATTATTTCAGAACATTTCTAGAGATATTTTTCTGATTTACAACTTGACCAAAAAGTTTAGAGAAATTGCAAATTTACCCTTCTGGTAATTTTTGTGAAAAAATTCTGATTCGAAGCGAGCTTAGACTCGACAAACGTGAGCTTAAGGATAGCGAAGAAGGCTACTCGATCAAAGCACTCATATTAGATGAATCGAAAAGGTACTTTTGATTAAGTACTTATTACTTTAGATATCCCAACTAAGATCTTGTTTTGGAAAAAAATTAAAACTCTGTTTTCCCTAAATTTCTTTTCTGCTGCATTTTTCAAACCCGTTTTTTCCAAATATAAATCAACTATATATCATGCCAAGATTATGTGTAAATATGAAATACCTAGTTATGTGCTCCAAAGCTAACATTTGTGCCATACTTGCTCAAGGGTCGTCTAGGAATTACTGTTTTTTGTTTGCCTTTCTTAAAGACAAACAATAACTTACATGTGGGGGAGTTTGATCTATCGTAATTGGGTGTAGCAGATTAAACTAGTTTTCACATTTGAGAAGCTTGAATACAAGCTTTTTTATTATATTTTAGTTTAGTTTTTATAATTTCATTTACATTCAATAAAAAGTATAATTTAAGTCTTTTATTGACCTTAGGGGCCAAATGAGTCCTAAGGGTGATCTAATATCTTTTGAGTGTGCAAGAAACCATTAGAAGGCGTATCAACTTGGTACTGGTCGTTGTGTTGCACCACAGGGAGTTTGATAATGCAACATGGGTAGTAGAGCACAAGAATCCCAAGATTTCCTTCAATATTGCGACACACCACTGAAACTACATTAAGTACGAGGATACTGTCTTCAATGTCATGACACAAGCACTAGGGTGTCACGACATTAGTCCTGTACGAGAAATACTTATGAGTCAAGGGTGTTTTGGTCTGCGAAGTCAAATGTTTAATACGAAAGCATCAACTGACCTAGGGTTGAGGATAATGGCAACCCTAAATCTATAAATATGCTCATTTAACACTTGTTATGGATGACTTTTATACTTTATAATTTTCTTTGTAATTTTATCTTTTATTTTTTCCTTTTTCTTAGGCTTAGGTTATTTTTTATTTTGCTATTTGCATTTGTCGGGAGATCTGATTTGTGGAACTTTATCAACTCTTTGTGGATTTGGTGCTTCAATCAATTCAATTCAGGATTCTCTTAAATATTCTGCTATTGATTTGTTATTAATGTTTATCTTTTACATCAAGTTTATTATGTTTTTGAGATTCATGAGGAACTAATCTTTTTATGGGGGATTAGCGACTGGAGGTATGATTAATTGATTGTTGTGCAGGGTTTTCTTAGCGGATCAACTATTCGGGAGAGGGAGAACTTAAACCCTAGGCTTGATGACCCTAGGAAGACATCATTTTGGGAATTAACCTAAAATTAGTATGGAGCCCTGAACCGGTCTGGACTGTAAGGTCGAGAGATAAGTAGTTCTTGCTGACTCATTATTCTAGTGAAAGATAGAGAGATTCTGCTAGCGTAATGACTAATTGATTAAATAGGGAACCTGAAGCAATAGTTAGTTATGATTACTGAAGCGAGGTAATCACCCATACTAATATCTTATTCAATTTCTATATCAAATTTCCCAAAGTTTTTCCCTTTATATTTTTTTATTCTTTATTTATAAAAATACCAAAAATCTTTATTTATGTTTATTCGTAATATAATTTATTTAAAGTACTAATTAGCTCTATTTGTGCTTAGGTTAAGATTAATTTAGTGCTCACCTCCCTTAGGTACAATCCTTGGAGTACTCACCAACTTCGTTGTAACTATATTACAACATGACCCATATACTTGCGAACACCGCCTATTTGATATATTGTGTACAAGATTCTTAATCTGGACGTTGGTACATCTGGAGGTGGTCAAAGGGCCAAAAAAAATTATTATATTTTTGTGTGTTTTCTTTTTCTGTGTAAGAACCCCACAAGTTATGAGGAACTAAAAATTCAAGCCAAAACTACAGGGAAGAGTCAGTCATATCATTTGCGATGGATCGTTAACTCTAATCAAGTAACATCTTTCTTTTATTTTCATATAGCGCATTAGGGACAATGTGCTGGCTAAAGTGTGGGGGTGACATAGGAAAAAAAATTAATTTTAAATTTTAAATTTTTTATGTTAATTTATTCTATTTTAGTCATTTTTAATTTTGTGTGTTATGTGTGTGCTTGAGCTTGTAGAAATACAAGTGATTGGTTAAACATATACCTAAGTTGATGTTTAAATTGTAAATTTAAACTAAAATTAAATAATTTAGGTTGTTTATATTTAGACTAATTAGTTCAGTTAATTAAACGTAAATAGGAAAAGAAATTATATATCTCTAGGGATAAAGGTAGATATGAATAGGTACTTATATTTGTAGAAATATAGGATGTTCGAATTAAAAAGAAAATACTCGGTAAAATTCGTGGTTATTGATATGGTGCAATATGACTAGTATAACCCTTATAAAAAGTGCCCGTGCAAAATTTTGATAGTATTGGCACAAAAAAATCATCATTATAAGGGTTATCGGGGAAATATTACTGCATTAGGGTTCAAAGCATGGATAAAATTAACCGAGTAGGAAAAATTATTCGAACTAACTATACCCTGCAAAAATGAATACTATATTCTTATATACATTTTGATGGGGATATATATATTTCTTTGACTTGTTTGCTTTGTAATATATTGAACTAATTTGTTTAAATGTAAATAACTTTGAATTGTACGACGCGACTTGGTGTAGAAGAAAAGAGCTGATTTTCTTGGACGGCTTCTTTGGAAAAATTTCAATAATTCGACCCTAGCTTTTAGCAGAATATTTTATTTACTGAAAGCAACCTTAGGGTCATTGGAATTGTAAGCCAACCTAGTTAGACAGTTTTATTATTCAGATTTATTTTTTTTTCATGTTCGTGTGGTCAAAACTTTTCTATTCTGATGTGAAGACAATTGTGAGCAGATATTGCTCCGGCACTGCACTTCAAATATATTCATGAGCTTTCTCCTATCTCTTATTCTTTTGTTTTTTTTATTTATCTTTTGATTAATCGTTGTATAAGTATACAAATAGTTTGATGTGCTTATTTTATATTTCGCATGTTTCAATTATGAAACTAATTTATTTGTTAAGTGATTACTTATCCAAAATTGGTTGATTATTCAAAAATATTTAGTATGTTAGGGAGTGACCGAGACAGGTGAGACTGGAAGGGTATCCTGTTGTGTACAACTTGTGTCAAGCGGTGAAATTGGAAGAGTATCCGTATGCCTAGGAAGAGATTGGAAGGGTGACATAGGTGGTAATCGTTAGTAAAGATGAATTGGGAGGGTAATCTTAACTAAAGGTGATAAATAACTCGATCTAGGATAATTAATTATTTAATTATTTAATTAGATAATTAGGATTTAATCGATCACAGGCTAAAGGCTCGTATTTTCGACACTAGGAATAGGAGAGTCCATTAGGTTAATTTTAGGTTAATTAATTTAATTAGTTTAATCAATATTTTTATTTGGATTAACACTACTAATTTGTAACTCGATTAGGTTAGTAATTATTTTTTGTATTTGATTTAATATGAATTTCTCCAATCTGCAATCCCTTAAATACGATCCTTGAATACTTCCAAGTGTTTCATTGTAACTAAACTATATTACAAATTGACTCATCCGCTTGCGGATACCGTCAATTTAATTATATATATTTTTTGTATGATATTTAACTATAAATGATAATACGTTTATAAGCGGTTACTAACATAGGAAGATCTATATCAAACCCTATAAAACAACCACCATATAAGCTAAATACAATATTATAATAATGAACAAGGTAAATATAGACTCTCGGCAGCTAAAAATGTTGTGTTCCAATTCAATCCAATATCCACGATCCAAGAGATTAGATAGGGACTATTTGATTTGATCTGATCTCCAAAATATATTTCCCAATTAATATGATCTTAATTGATGGACTAAATATCATTCACATTTTTAACACAACTTATAAATATCGTTCAATAAATTGCCAACAACTCAAATATGGAAATTGTCGGAGTGAATATAATCCAATAAAAACATAAAAAAATAATTTTATTTAGAGTTTGGAATAACTATGTCTAACTACATCTAATAATGAGAAATTGACAACTAGTAGAACAAACCACCAAGGACACTTTCATTATCTATGTTGAAAATCGAGTATTTTGATGAAAACTGCAAACAAAAATGCGAAAACCACTGCCCATCCAACCATCACAACAGCCACCACGCCCACATATTCATGCCTGAAACCGAAATAACTCTTTAGAAAGTCTTTTGTTGTTTCTCCTGTATCAAGAACATCCTCTACTTCTCCGAACTGTGATACTGTCAAACCATAGAGGGACCAAGCTAAGGGGCAAATCCAATAGTTCCACCTCCACCAAATCGGGATTTTCTGCATATTTTAGATAAGATATAGATAATGATAAATTGCAACTTGAAAGCAATAATAATATGGAGGTCGGTTTAGTAGGATTTACCGTGCGGGGGACTAAGAACCCTATAAAGAGATTCCAAATTGCATAAAAAGCAGTAGAAATGATTCCAGCAATGTGGTAGTTTGGTGTAATAGCCACAGTCATCATGCCAAAGAAGGTGAAGAATAGGAATGTGAAATACGCGAAGAATAGGTACCAAAAGAATCTTGCACCACTCCATTCGAATGCCATTAATGGATACACAATGATGCCGTATGTCACTGTTTGCACCAAGATATATGGGAGCTCAATTGCAACCTGAAAAATATAAGTAAAATAATTTCAGTCACATATATGCTTTGAAGATTATGTAGTTGTTTGAAGTGCACAACATGTGCTTTTACCTGTGCAAAAGCATAGGCCATAGGTGAGTACATTCCAGCAGCCTTTTCCCTGTAAAACACGGTTCGCTCAACATTCACTACTGGCTGTATACTTGAAGCATTTTGGACGCCAATGAAGAGAACAGCAGCGTACATAGAACCCATTGCATTGAGCAGGTCTTGCCTCCTTCCTCTATGGTTTTCAAATGAAGCAATTAGAATAATGGAAAATAAGAGATCTTAGGGAAGGCTCCAACACTCTTTCTTTTTTACCTTTTGGACCCAACCTTCCAGAACATTGTTCCGAACATTAAGGCTGTGATGGTCGTGAAGAAAAATCTTACGGCAGTATATTCTGTATTTCGCCAGTATAAGCATCGTTGTTTCCATAAACAGGCCAAGAATTGGGACAAAACTGACTGCGAGTACTGAGTACAAAAATGAAGTTCCTTAGCACCAGGTGAAGGCATGTTCAGTTGTTCAATAAGAGCTTTGTTTCTCCTGAAAACATATATCAAATGAAATGTTAAGACTTGCCGAGATGCAAAAAACTTGTATCTTTACACTTACTTGTACAGCTCTGAATTTTTGTATACATCTGCAAAATCAACCCCCAAAGCCATCTCCTGGGCCGCAGTGGAAATTTCTAACATCCAAGTTGATGGGTTATATCCATCTTTTATTTTGCTTACTCCCTCGATTCCCTTGGTGATCCAACCACGATTCAAGTATATGGTCAATCTCAAAAGAGTGACTGATTGATTATAAATAAGGATCAACATTGAAGTTTACCTCAAAGTACTTTATCAATTCACATGAATTGTGACCCAATGGCCCTACATATATCTCTTGTCCTCCTTGCTTCATTAACAATAACTGCAATGCATGTGGGTCAGCATACACAACTGTTAGCTGACACGATGTGATGCATTAATATTTCTTACCTCGTCAAAAGCTTCAAATATATCAATCCCTGGCTGATGTATGGTGCACACAACTGTCCTTCCTGTGTCCACTGTTTTCCTAACTATTCGCATAACAATTGCAGCAGCTCTAGCGTCAAGTCCTGATGTTGGTTCATCCATAAAAATAATTGAAGGGTTTGCAACTAGCTCAACTGCAAAGGTTAGCCTCTTTCGCTGCTCAAGTGACAAACCATTTACACCTGGCAAGCCAACTAATGCTTGCCCCCAGGCATTCAGTTCAACGAGTTCCATGACTTCCTTCACAAACATCTGCAACCAATTGCACAACCATTTGTTTGTTCCAGTTGATTTATATGAAATAAAGAGTAAATGGAACTGCTCTAACTGACTGTAGGCTTTTCAACACTACCTTTCTGGTTTCTGAATTCACTTCAGGAGCTAAACGAAGCCATGCTGAGTAGAGCACGGACTCATGGACTGTAAGATGAGGGGAATGGATGTCAGCTTGCTCACAGTAACCACTTATTCGAGCAAACGTGTCTTGCGTTTTGGGAAACCCAGAAACTTTTATGCTTCCCTCGATGTACCCGCCAGTTTTCCTACCAGCCAGGACGTCCATCAAAGTGGTTTTACCAGCTCCACTAACACCCATCAGGGCAGTGAGAACACCAGGCCTGAAAGCACCAGTTATACCTCTCAAAAGCAGCAATCTATCTTCAGTCACTCCTTGGGCTTTCATTTCCTGAAACATCAATTCCAAATATTACATTTTTTATTTTTTATTTTTACTTCAGAAACAGGCTTTTTGACTTCTGATTAATTCTCATTGCATAACATATCTGAAGTTCACCTGTGGCATATCTACTGAATATACCACCTCCTCAAAGGTAATGCAGTGCGGTTCAAATGGAAGGATCATACCCTTTTTCCTACCCAGCTCATCTTTTGACTTCAATTGTTCTGCTCAAATATTTTAGTAGGTGCATTAGATACCGAAATGAGCTGATTCGGCATTTGCTTCCACACACACACACACACACACACTCTATAATCAATGCCATTATCTATCCATGTTGATTACCTGTGTCCCATCCTTTGGGCTGCGGCGGAGCATGTACTCCACTTTTATCATCTTCTTCGTTGCTTTTATCTTCTGGTTTTAGACTTCGGGATTCCTTCAAAGCTAAACAAATACAGTAGTCAACATATTATTATATATAAATATATGTGAATGTATTAAAGTAACATGGAGTAGACATGTAAAGAAACTCACGGTTGAGAAAAGTTAGAGCCAGAGTATAGAAGAGATTGAAAACTAGTACGAATCCCAACAATGCACCTACTCCTATCCAATACCAGTATGCTTTTGCAAAGCACCCACGAGCCTTCAAAACTAGAACTCCTAGCTTTTCATTTGCTAATGGATTAACCTATGTCAGAAAGTTATTTAGGCATTAGCTGTACTTGATAACCTGACAAACAATTTACTTTATCAAATGGAAGAAGAAAAGGGTAAGCAAGAGCAAGAGGCTTTCAGGGAAGTCAAACGTAACCCTGATTCATTTGTCAGCACGAATTGAACCTCTTGACCATCCAGCAGGTCACATGGAGAAACCTCACTAATCCAGTTCAAGAATGTACCTTATTCCAGCTATCTCCAAGGAATTCATTAGCGACTATTGCGTTCTGTGCATACATCATAGGTGATGCCCAATAACCCCAGATCCACCATTTCTTAACCTCATCTTCGGGGAGATACAACCACAAAGCAACAACCATTAGTGCTTAAAACTTAACTGAACTTGTTATCATCTAAAAGTAAAAAGTAAAAGTTTTTTATTATACCTCGTGACAAGATATATCCACAGTTCGCAAAAAGAACGAGCAGAAAGAATGCAGATAATGTGCTAGTAACAGTCATCTCCCGACCCATTGCTGCAATTAATCGAAATAACGCAGAAGACATCTGGTTCAATAGCAGCAGCAGAAGCAACTGCTTTAGAAACCTGTAATGAATGAAGTGACATGAGAAAGAAAATACAAATCTTGCATGTCATTAGTATATTTCTTATTTTCATTTTTTTTCCAAGTTACCTGAGAATACTGGGATCCATGCCCATGGGATAATAGGTCATCACTACCCAGAGGCCGACCTCTAAGAATGATATAGGAATCTTCAAAAGGCATGTAGGGATAGCATATGCCCATGCAGGATAGAATAAGCTGTCTCTTTGCTTGAAGAAGACAGGAAGCTTGAAAACAACCATGCTTATCTCTGCTAATCCATTAAACATGATCATAAACACAGAGAAAAAAACAGCACCCGTCTGAATTATTCCGTCTGTTGGAGTCCCCTTATGCATCTCAGTTCTCAGAAAGACAGACGATCCTATCACTGCCATCACTAAAAGCTAGTGGCAAAAATAAAATCTCTAGTCACAAACAATTGCGTCAAATTAAGACACAAAAGAAATGATACGGCACTGTAGAGTAGTACTACCTGCACTAGCTTGAAGATGTACAAAAATGAGTTCCTCTTCATCAACAACATTTCTTTCGAGAAGCAAGCTTTGAGAAGCTCCATCTTCCTAACACCATAATTCTTGGTCGTCAAAAGTTGAGTATCTCTTTCATTCTTGATAAACGGAGTTGCAAGATCATTCTGCAATCCTTTTCCTACATGAAATGATTGGAAAGCCTCCACAAATTGTTCCACCGTCACAAAACTGTAGTCCTTGTCAGCTTGCGTCCAATACTGTCTTTGATCTTTCCTTGATGTAACCTGGAATGCAGAATTATTATTATTATTATTATTATTATTATTATTATTATTATTATCAGAATGAAATCAGCTACTTGATAAACATAGTATCCTATGAAGCTTTCAGTGAAAACTTCCATTTACGATTCCTAATGATGCATGAAAGGTTGGACAGACATTAAGTAGTCTTACTTCTTGCAAGAAGTCTGCAACACCCTTTCTGGCCGGACATTTGAACCCCATGGATTCAAAAAACTCAAGCACATGTTCCCGAGGACCCTGGTACGCAATCTGGCCATCAGATAGGAGAATGATATCATCAAAGAGATCGTAAGTCTCTGGTGCTGGCTGGAGGAGAGAAATGAAGGCAGTTCCATTCAAGATGTGAACAAACTGCCTCAGCGACTTGACAATTTGGTATGTTGTTGAACTATCCAGACCAGTGGATATCTCATCCATGAGCAGCAGCTTTGCTGGTCCAGCTAGCATTTCACCTATAATTCAATCAATACATAGTAAGCTGATTTAGCAATAACCACTCTTCAATATTGTGTGAAATTTGAACAATGTTTACCGGTTGTTACTCTCTTCTTTTGTCCTCCAGAGACACCCCTAATCAGTTCATTACCCACCATGGTATCCGCACAAATTTCTAGGCCCAAAATCTGAAACCCAAAACAAAGGAATTAGGTATGAAGCCAAAGAGGTTTGTTTTCTTCATATTCTTGACGTGTTCTTAAAATACCTTTAGAATGTAATCTGTGAGCACACTTGTTTCTTTACCCGCAACTGATGTTGCCTGCAAAATTAAGAATATGGTTAGGAGTCAGAAAAACCGTAACACTAGCCATCTGCCTTTGACTTGTTGTCTTCAAAGTTAAAAACAACCAAAGCTAAATAGTTTCGCTATAAATTTATTACCTTCATGAAGACATCAATGTCAGGATCAGGTGTAATATTGGCTGCTTTCTCCCTTTTTGACAGTTCTGCTAGCATCTCTGCAACAAGAAACAAAATTTATTCTCACATGCATGCAGACATCCACTGAAAACTTAAAAACTGGGGGATTCTTTTAACTAACCAAATCGTGGTCCGACCCCTTGGCATCTAGCAGAGAAGGCTATGGTTTCTCTTACTGTCATTTCTGGGATATGGACATCATGTTGTCCAATATATGCTGCAGTTCTCTGAGGCACAAAATCATCCATTTCATGCCCATTGTATGTCACCCTTCCAGAAAACTGCAAACAAAATTTTCATCTCTTTAGATGTTCAACAAAGTAATATGTTAAAACATATAGCTAAAATTTGAACAAAGAGTTTATAGTTTCAACCTCTAGATCACGGTCAAGTTTTCCTGCCAATGCTAACAACAGAGTGGTTTTTCCAGAACTTGGAGGGCCCAACAGCAATGTCATTCTACATATATAACAAAAATTTAAAATGGATCAAGACCCACAACCAAAACTAGGTAATAAATATAATAGGGCAAAGCTGCTCACCTGCATGGCCTGATGATTCCACTTACATCCCGAAGAATAGACAGATGTTTCTTTCTACTAGAAAGCAAATGCAGGCCATACAAAATGCTCTTCAAAACCAAAAGAAGAAAGGTTAAAACTGACAAGAAAATACCTACTTTGAAAAAAGATGAAAATCCTTAGCTTACCTTTAGATAATTGATAAAGAAATTGAAAAATGAAGGCAACGCCCTGCTTCCTATATATGCTTCTGCCTTAACTTTTAGATGCTCAAATCTGACTTCAAGTTTGGGGATTTCAATGCCAACCCTGACAAAATTATTAAGAAAAGCAGTGAGAATACTCAATAGCATTTAAAAAAAAAAAAACAAATCTGCCAAGGAAACAGCGGAAAGAAGAATTTCTTGCCTGTCAAGTCGCTCTCTGACCTTCAACAAGAAACTTTCATTGTCCTTCTCAGCATGCTTGATCAACCTATCCATCAAATGCTTCCTTTGTTCAGGCCCTAATTTAGGTATATCAACATTGGCCGTCTTACCATCTGATGTGGTCACTAAACCTTTCCTTACACTTGGCAGTCTTTCTATGGCTGCCCATTTTAGGTCTTCTTCGTCTTCATTCTCTTGTTCTCGTTGAGATTTCGAGAAAACATTGTAACCACCACTGTCCCTCCATCTTGAAGAACGGTTTGCTCGGAAACTATTACTAAATTGATAAAGATCATTTCGCTCCATTGCCAATGATCAATATCAAAACAACTAGTAGCCTATATAACCAGCAAACTCCTTACCAACCAGTAGCATGTGCACAACTGAAACAGTTCCTTCAGCTTAAAGAGTTCAATCGCCAAGCTTATAAACTAAACAGCTGATCTGTGTTTCCATTATTTTCGGCGTTAAATACATTCCTCGATTAATTCAATCAGTTAATCCATGTAATATCAACTCCTTCCGTTTTAGGTTTCTACAAAAAAACAAGCTAGCCAAGTGTCATGCTTGTGCTCTCCCCTGTTGTGGGCTACGAACGTGTGATTTACTGCGGCTAAAAAATTTAATTCAAATTAAACTTTGAAATTAATGTTTGAACTCTTCTCCATTTACTCTTAGCTTAATTAGGGTACGCATTGTTATTAATGTAAGAGGTTGTGGAGTTAAAAGATAGATTCAAGTGTGTTGAAGTACATTATCAGAAGGGATTATAGGTAATTATAGACATTATGTCAAAAAAAGTACATAGGTATAGAACCTACAATTAAATTATTAAAAAAAGTGAAAGTTAAAAAATAAGTATTTAAAATGTAATTAATTGAACAAAGAATTTGAGAATATACCTATTTATTTTAATATGTTTAAAAGTTTAGATTAATCTAGTTTATTTTAGTGGGGAGTATATATATATAATATTTAGATTATACTTTTTTCAAAACTATATTATCTATTTTCTTTAAAAATACATAAATAAAAGAGTTAAATTAAAGCTAAAATATGAAGTAAAATGTTGGCATTGAAATTTTTAGAATTAGAGATTCAATTGTAATTAAATTAATTTACATTTACAATAAAAGTTATTTTATTTAGATTTAATCCAAGAAAAATTTAAATTGGAATGATTATTATAATTTTTTCTAAAAATTAAAAAGGAGTTAAAAAGAATAAACTAAATTAAAAAGGAGTTGAAAATATATATTTTATAAATATAGATAGATATAAGCTAAAAATAAAAAGTACATATATATATATATATATATATATATATAAAGAGAGACTATTATAGCCCTATTTACTCGTAAGATCATAATTAGCTTTTATTACAAAATAATTAAATTGCTTTTATTAAGCTCCAATGCCTAAATTATTTTGGTCGACTTTTAATACTTCCTAAAACGCTCCTCTTGATTTTTTATAATACTTAAAATGATTCTATTAACATCTAAGGCTAACCAAAGCTCCCGATTAACTCAGTGAATCGTGTCTACAAGTAGTAACTCCAAAACACTCACCAATTTAGTTTTTGTCTGCTTGTCGAAAGCTTAAACAAGTTTCATCTTACCTTTCGTCTTACTCGTAAAGGGTTCTAATGGATCCGTAACTTTAAAAAAATAATAAACACCACCAGACGACAGTGGTTGGGTGGTGACTAAGGTTGTGACGGAGAAGAAGAAATAAATAGAAAATGAGAGGAAGAGATAAAAAGAATAAAATAAGTAGAGAGATATACGAAAAGAAATTAAATATATATATATATATATATATATATATATATATATATATAAAACCCTTTTGATCTCACATGAAAGAGAAAGGAAAGGATAAGGGGGAACTGGCCCTTCAGTCCCTAGAGTCATATTAGGGTTAATTGCTTCTTAACTCTAAATTGACATGGGTGACACATAAGAATTTAAGACATGGGTGACACATAAGAATTTAACACCATAATTTGTGTCATGTTAGACTTCATTAATACCACTAATGTCGAGTAATGACAAAGTGACTAAAATGTTACAAATCAATAACGTTAATGACCAAAATGTAATAAATTAAAGTTCATTGACCAAAATGTAAATTAAACCACACATAAGTGACTATTTTTATAATTTACTATATGTTAAAAATATTAAAATGAGGATAAATTTGTTATGAATATCTTATTAAGTGGATGCCTATCATGATCAAGATAAAGTTTTAATGTACTTTAAATTCCAATAGTTATTAGAATTAGATCTCTACTTCTTTTATACTTCTTATGCCTATAAATAGAACTTTGATGACGCATTGTAATCATCCCTTTTGATCAATAAAGTATATTCTCTATTGCTTTCATATTTTCTTTGTTCTTTATTCTCTCCATCTCTTTTTATTTTATAACACGTTATCAGCACGATAATTCTCTATTTTTTTCAAAATCTTTCAAAGTCGTCCCCCAAATCTAATTCCTCTTTCATCTTAAACTTTCACCCTTACAACTTCATCTGCAGGATGTTGAAAGATTCAATCTCATAATGGATCATGGTGATGACGATGATGTTAAAGATCTTCAGGTATATTTTACTATATTTTATTTATTATATCATGTTTTTATAATTGGAGACTAATCATGACAACATTAATAGATAGATTTTGATTTGAAATCTCATGCATGTTTGTGACGGTGATTATGAAATAAATAATCTATTGGGATGTTTATAATTCAGTCCTACTAGATTTGTTAAATTTTCCGAAGTGAATGTAAACATAAAGAAAATAAAAGATATACTCATAGACTACAAAAAGTGGGAACATAGTAATAAATAAGAGAACAATGAAAGTTCTCAAGATAACATTTCAAATAGTAAAGATAACTTATGTTATCAATATGATATGAAAGATTATTGGCCATATGTAGCGTATGCCCAAGTATTTTATTTACATTAATATTCTTTGAGGAAGTATATGAGAATGTAGTAATGAATTCATCATTATAGACAGAAAATATTTATCTTATTTGGTACTAAAACAAACAAATATTATTCTAATATTTGATAGTATAAAATTAGTTGAAAGCTCCAAAAGAGCTAATATATTAATATCTAAAAAGCTCCTTGAAGCGAATATTGTATATAATTATTTGGAAATTATATTTATTAACTTAGTAATATTATAACTTCACATTAATTTAGACATTTTCAGAAGTGTCACAATATTGCTTATATGTGAATACAAAATAAAAGAATGACGATAAAATTATTAATTGTCAAAATTTATATTTACATTATTAGTACAATTGAAAAACATGATTAAGTAAACCAAAAGTTTATTAATACAAATACATTTACTATTTGGCGTGACCAGTTAGACGATCTTGGATCATATATGATGCGAAAATTAATCGAGAATTTATATGGACATTCATTAAAGAACCAGAAGATTCTTTAATTTAAAAAAAAAATTCTCATTTGTTGTTTGTTCTCAATGAAAATTAATTATTAGAAAGTTACTAGTTAAAGTTGAGATTTAATGTCTTGCATTTCTTAAATGAATATGAGCTCATTCATCCACCATATGGATGGTTTTGACATTATATGATTTTGGTAGATGCATCTACAAAATAATCACATGCGTTATCAACTCGCAACCTGTCGTTTGCGAGATTGCTTGTTTAAATGATTAATTTCACATTATGTAATAAAACAATTCATCTTGCTTATGTTGGTGAGTTTATGTCCCAAGCTTTCAATAATTATTGTATGTCAATTGGGATAAAAGTTAAACATCCTGTAGCTTCTGTTCACACACACAATGATTTAGCTGAATTGTTTATCAAAAGCCTCTAACTAATAGCTAAATCATTACTTATGAGAACAAAACTTTCTATTTCAGCATGAGATTGTATTGATTTATATGTTGTACGCATCAAGCCAATAAGTTATAAATACTCCCCATTACAATTGGTTTTTCATCAAGCCAATATGTTCCAATTGATCCACCACAACACATAAAGATAAGTGAATCCTCAAAGAAAGTTGGAATATATATTAATTACAAGTTTCTTTATGATTATAATTTTGATTTGATAGTTTTTTCGACATTAAAGGGAGAGAAATAATAACTTGTAATGAGTTAGGGTGAGAATAATTTGAACCAAAAGTTCAATAAGGATAACTCATTTCAAGTTAACTGTTAGATGTATTTACAAACTTAATAAGAATAACCAAGTGCTATATACCATCTAATATTTTAATTTGAATCAAAGTCTTAGTAGGACAATCAGTTAGAATAAATAATAGATTGATCAGTTCTAAAGATGAAAATTCTTCTAGATGGTAATATAGTGGAGGTGGGTGCTCCAGAAGGGACCCAAGACATAACTTATAAGTAAAACTCCAGAATAGATTTAGGTACCTGAAACTGAAGATTAAAATAATGAAAATAAGATATCTTGATAAATTATGCCAATTCGAGAAAATGTGGAACCAAATAATAAAAATGGTCGACAATGATTTTGCATGCAATATTATTATTAAAATAATGAAATAAAAGGAAGATCTTAAATAAATCTATTGAGAAATATAGATATGGTATAAATTGATCAAAATAGAAAGACACAACTCAAGTACCATTAAATTCGTGGAGTTTTTGGACAAATAGTCCAAATATCTAAAGGTATAAAGCCAGTAAGGTTGCAATTGAATTTGTTTTGCAAAAGCGGAATAAAAATATGAAGTTTTTCGCTAAGTCCTGGCATTGATTATGAAAAGATATAATATTCTTTTGTGGTGGATTCAATAACTTTTAGATATATTATTAAATTGACAATTCATAAAAGATTTAACTTGCGTCTAATGGTTATTGTTACAACCTTTTATGAATCACTATAAAGTAAAATTTATATTAAAATCCTTGAAAGATTTAGGATGCTAGAAGCATATTGTTCATTTATATGAATTGAAATAATTTGAACATATGTGGTAAATTTGACTTAATGAATAGTAGTTGAAGGAGGATTATAAAATTATCCAACATATTTATTTGTGTTTTTATAAAAGAATCATGATTAAAGTTTGTTATGATTATTGTTGAATCTCCTGAAGAGATCAAAATATATTTTCCCAAATTCCCTCACTCATAACTTTTAAAAGAATGGTAATATAAATACTTAGCAAATGCATTCAAATAGTCATTTGAAAAACTAGTATTCAAGATTGAATACGTATAATATGAGAATCTGTGATGTTTTCATGAGGGAGAGTAAATACGCATTGCACTCTTTTTCCCTTAATTGAGTTTTTGTCCCATTGAGTTTTTTTGGTGAGATTTTTAATAAGGCAGCATATTATGCGTATTATAAATTGTGTACTTTTTTTCCTTCATTAGGTTTTTATTCTACAGCGTTTTTCCTATTAAGGTTTTAACGAGACACATTATCTACCAATGGACATACAAAGGGGAGCGTTATGAATATCTTATTAAGTGGATGTCCATCATGATCAAGATAAAGTTTTAATGTAATTTAAATTCTAATAGTTATTAGAATTAGATCTCTACTTCTTTTATATTTCTTATACCTATAAATAGAGACTCTGGTGAAATATTGCAATCATCCCTTTTGATCAATAAAGTACATTCTCTATTGCTTTCATATTTTCTTTGTTCTTTATTCTTTCCATCTCTCTTTATTTTATAAGAAAATTATTATTTAAGGTGTATTGTTTAAGTTTGACTTAATATAACATTTGGTACCTAAACTTACACTTTTTTTCTAATTTGGTACCTAGACTTAACACTTTTTCTTAAGTTGGTATTTAAACTTTTTGAGGGTCCAATTTGGTACTTGAACTTAACTCTTTTTCCTAATTTTGTACTTAATCTTTTTTTTGTTGGATTTGGTACTTGTCAAAGTTTTACAAATTACTTCAATATACTAACAATGTTATTTTTCTATGATGTAGCAAAAAGAATCAATGTATGGTCGACATGTGACAAATGATATGATATTTTTGTATTTTATAGGCTCAATTACTTTTAGTTTTAATTAATTAATTAATTAATTTATTAATTGAAAACAATAAATTTCTTTTAATTTGGTGTTTTAAAAAATATTTGTTCTTATTTAATATTAATTCATTAAGCATAGCTCAATACCTATTTTTAACATGAATTTCCTTTAATACGATAATATTTTTGTAACATAACAAAAAAAATACCATTGGTGTTTTGCATAATTTTTATAATATTTAATAAATTTAAGTATCAAATTGAACCTAAAATTTTAGGTACCAAATTAAGAAAAAATGTCAAGTTCAGTACCAAATATTATATTAAAATTTAAATAGAGTAAATGTATAATATTAAATTAATTTGTATACAACTTCATAATTTTTTTAATTATCAATATGTTCACCTTTGGATTTAATCATGTATGTAAAATAAAAATATTTTAAAATCATTCAAAACATGAGTTTTGTGGTGTAAAACCATATACTAACCATAAATTAACATACAAGACCATTGGGAAATTAAATAAAATTAATAAGCATAGTGGATGGTTGTGGATTTATGATTTGATTTAGGGTGAGTAAAGTTTGATTCGATTGGAAAAATTTAATAAAAAATTTAAATTTTAAATTAAATAGTTTGAGTTATTTGAATTAATCAAGTTATTCATATCAACTCGAATAAAAATTAGGTTTTTCGGTTTAACTCGAATATGAATTACACAATTCAAGTTATCCAAAAATCCGAATAAGAAAAGGCAAAACTACGTCGTTTTGATAAATGCTTATCTTTTCAAAATTTAAAAATCAAAATCATTAAGTTAAAAGGCAGAACTATTTCGTTTTGATAAATGTTTACTCATTAAGTTAAAACCATTATATTGTGTATGTAATTAAATAATCTTGTACCTCGTCTCTAGTTAAATAGTCAGTTTTTGTAAACGCAATATTGAGTATAAATAAGATTGAGTAGTTTTCTTGCATTTAAACTTTTAAAAGTTGTGAACTGCCTTAAATGACAGTGTAATATACTGCAAACGGATGATTATGGCATCTTTCACTTGCATGTAATAGTCACAATACTCTCATATTTAAGCATTAATCTCTCTCTCTCTCTCTCTCTCTGATGTTTATACAAGGAAATAGGTTATGCGATTGTCGTAATTTATTTTTGAGAGCTAGTTGTTATTGTTAAGTATGTATAACAATTCCTGAACATAAGTGAATTAGTATGCAATATGACATATTTATTTATTCAATGTCTTTTAGTCTTTTATCATCAACGATATAATAAATTTTTGTATTCTTAATTATGTTCACAATATAGAACATAATTGGTTGGCCTATGAATACAATTGAATAAGACATTATAATGATATCCTATTTTTCTTAAATATCTCTATTTCAATTCAACTGCATTCTTCTCTACGTGTCGTTATATCAAATTATACATGATCATTAGTCAAATACTAAAACAACTAACATTGAATTGGTAAAGGTAACTAATAAAGATCTCTAGTTGATCTCATATGTCTCATACAACTTAGAAGTAGGGATTAAATCTTCTGTTGTCCAAAATGGTCATCTAATGCATATGTGATATGAGACTAGAGTTGCTTATAGATCAACATTTTTTTGTTGAAAATTTTATATGAGTAAAAAGCTAATATGACTATCATCACATTTAGAAAATTAAATGATTAAAATTTTCATTTTCAATGAAATGAATGAAAATTTTCAATAGTATATCAAATACCTCCTTAATTTTTATCTAAGTTGAGAGCATATTTTCATAAATTTTATTATCAAATTATTTTTAATGAAATTGCTTATTATTTATAATAATTATAATGAAAATTTTAAAATAATAATACATCATTATTTTTATCAATTAAAGGGTTCATATTTTATGTGACAACCCGAATTAGGGCCTAATCGGAATAGTGGTTTCGTGACCATAAATCCGAGATAGAAATAATCGTTTTATAATTATTTTGGGGTTTATGATATGATTTTATGATTTCATGAAAATTTCGTGATGAAGTTCGTGCATTTCGCTTAAGTTGAGAATAGGGACTAAATCGAATAAATTGTAAAACTTGTGTTTTAGAAGTTTTAGTATGAAATTGCTTTGGGATATTAATTAGGAGGTCTTAAATAGCAATTTGACCCATTCTTAAGTTATGGACAAAAGTTGGACATGGAGGAATTTTTTGAAAGTTTAGTAGTAAGGGCATTTTGGTCATTTGTATATTAAATGAAATAAAATGGGAAAAATAACACAAAATTGGTTATCATCCTCATTAGTTGCTGCCGAAAATTGCTCTCCTCCATAGCTAGGGTTTCTTCAACTTTCAAGCTTCATAATCAAGAAAGGCGTGGAATCGACCTCGAACGGGGAAAGGAGAAAGTTTTGGACTAAATTGCAAAATTCCTATATTTTGGACCGAGGTAAGTTTTTATGTAAATAATACATTAATTTCATTTACATTCTTATATTTCAGCCTATTATATGTATATACTAACTGATGTTGAAGTATAAATCGACTATTGGAAGAATGGAAATAAATAATAGAGAGAGATCCTGGTTGAACATTCGGAAAAAATCGAATAAAATAGAGGGAGTGTAGCTAGGTCACATGTATGATGCTGAGTGCACATCATGTGTACAAGAAAGCTACGAGATACTATGTAGTAGCTAGGTCACATGTGTGATACGGGATGTATCCCATGTAGACAAGAGAGCTACGTGAGAGATAAATGTAGCTAGGTCGCATGCGTGATTCCAAGTGAAGGACACCATGTAGACAAGAGAGCTACGAGACAAATCGGCTAGGTCGCATGAGTGGTACTAAGTGTTCACCATGTGTACAAGAGAGCCGAATTAAATGAAATATGATGGTGGGGCTGTGTCCTGAAACCATCAAGTATCGAGGATTAATCCGAATTGTTCAACGGGATGGTTTTGTGGAAACATTGTAGTAATAGACCTACAATTGTGATGTATGAAATGTGGTGAAAATGATTTGTGGTATATATATATGTAAGTTAAAATGAGGTTAGTATAAAGAATGTGTGAAAGAATGAAATTAGCATTAAAACTGTTTTGGACAGTAGCAGTGACGTGATTTTGAAAATTCACCAAAAATATAAGGAATTTAATTAGAGGTTGAATGAGATGTAAAATTAAATCTTAATGAGTCTATTTTCATATAAAAGAAACAGAGCAAGCAAAGGAATTCTATATTTTGAGATATTTACAATTGTGTGAGACTTGCTCAGGATGACTATGTAATCCCTTGTTTCAAATTTGAAAAATCATTAAAAATTGTACAAAACAAATTAAGAAATATAGTTTATATGCCTAAATTCCTTATTGAGTCTAGTTTTAAATGAAATAGGTTTCATGGTTATTTGAATTGTATACTGAGAGAAATTTAATTCGTAGTGAACAGGGGTCAGATCAGTTGAGCTGTGTAACAGGGGAAACTTTAACTAATAAACTGTACTAATTGGCTGAACCAAAAATTCTAGAAAAAAATTAGTAAGAATTTTTATGAGTCTAGATTCAGGGAAATTTTACAGATTTGAATTTCGAGTTTCGTAACTCGAGTTATGAGTTATTTAGTGATCATAACGCAGGAGGGACAGCTTGATCAAATTGGAGTAAACAATAAAATTAAAAATATGACATAATTGAGTTATGTTGTAAACATATTAGATTTCTTATTTGTTATTTATATACCTACTTACTAAGCTATAAGCTTACTTTCTTTTCTCTCCTTTGTCTTATAGTGTCATTCAGCTAGCACAAGAGTCAGAGATCGTAGAAGATCCGCCCGCACTATCAATATTCTTGGTATCTGAACTCAACATTTTGAAATATGGCATGTATAGCAGACTTAATTATTTTGTTACATGTCATAATTGTCTAGGTTCAAATTACTACTTATAGTATCAAACTAATCATTTTGTACGAAGCCTTTAAAGTTGGTTTGTATTGTTAATGACATATGTTTTAATGATCAAATTGCACGCCATATTTTTTATTGGGTTTATTTAATAGCATATACTATAATTTGTTAATACCTCGTACCCTGTTCCGGCGACGGATACGGATAAAGGGTGTTACATTTTAATTTTTATATATAGATATAAATACATGTTTACATTTTATATTGATGCTTTAATTTATAAAAGATAACAAAATAGTATGAAAAACCCTCAAATTAAGAATCGTAAGGTAATGGGAGAATAATAGAAAATATTATAAATGTGATATTGGATAGACTTTTTACGTTTGTTGATGTCCAACAAAAATATAATGATGATAAAATTAAGGGATAATATAATATTTATCTTAAATTTGTAATTAGGTTTATTTTAGTATTATATTTTCTCTAATCCGTTATTGTATCTGAAATTGAAAACTAGACTCATTTTAGTTTTTGAATTTGAAAATTATATAAGTTGAAATTGTATTTATTATCATTTGAAAATTAAAAAGAAATTATATAAATTTTTAGGTAATGACATAGAATAATCTTAAAGTGATACATATAATATTTTAAAAATTAAATTAATAGTTAAATTTATCAGATCACTGGTTCTTGATTCAATTAGCTTCCTCGATTAATAATAATTAAATAAAAATTTTAAATTCATAAAATTTTAAAAATAAAAAAATTAAATCAATTCAACTATTAATTTATTATTTAATCTGTTCAACTCTTTTGAGTAAACCAATATATTAATTATTTTTATTCAATCAATCAAATCAATTAATTTAACCATTTTCTAAAAATACTTGTCAAATAATTAAATCTTAAGGGAACCTAAATTAAGAGATTAAAATAAATCTAATAGTTATAATAGTTATAAGTCATGGGTGGGTCCCAAGGAGAAGTCATAACAGCTAGCGTTTGGCGGCGGACTAGCTAGTTCGTTAACTCCTTTTAAAAACTAGCGTACTTCATAGATGATAGACTGCTTTTTGGCTTGCCCACACTTTTTTTATATACTATATATTTAGTTTATAAATTATTTAATTTTCATTAAATGCTTCTTTTAATTATTTGTTTTCTTGAAGTCATTTCTTTCAGATCCTAAATGTTCAGTTCCTTCTTTTAATTTTGATTTTACTTTTCTTGTCTCTAGAAATTCCAATATTGGTTTTAAATTTCAGGATTTGGATCCTTTCTTTTTCTCATTTTCATTAATATCTTTTATTTTGTTTTAATGGCTAGGGTTATGAAAGGGAGGGAAGAGGAGAAAGAAATCTAAAGAAAAAAAGTTAAAAAAAAGAAAAGTTAAAAGAAAAGAATTAAATTACTAAAAAAGAAAAATATATATATATAAAGATTACTTGTGTAATTTAAACTAATTTTTTGTCCGACCATGCCATATTTATTTGTTGTTACCTTTGTTAATGATAGTTAATGACTCAATTACCAAAATGTAATAAATTTATAATTTTAGTGATTATATCGTAATTTTTTAAATTTCAGTGACCAAAGCATAATCTAGATTATCTACAAGTGACTAAATCTGTAATTTACTTTAAAGAAATATGCAATGAGTATAACACCCTAAACCTGGCCTAGACGTTATGGCCGAATCCGGAGATGTCACAAAGAATGAGTTTTCTAAAAACAGAGTTGTCTCATCAAATCATTAACATTTCATAATTTACATATATTTATAATTTAATGAAAACACCAATTAGTAAGTTCTTTTGCCAAAAACTTATTACAGTTGAAGCCTTAAAACCGTTATAGTTTGAAACTACAGTCATGTTTTTAGAAAAAACCTTTGTTTGCGTAAAACCGTCTTTTTACAGAAAATCATTTTGTTGAAGCATGCAAATTATCGAGTAATGAAACCAAAACCAACAATTAAAAGTCCATACAATTCAGAAAATCCAATGAATTACAAACTCTCAGTTGAAAACCAAATCTTAAATAAAACCATAAATGGGCAAGTTTTAACAGTTTACAATCGAGTGGTCACCGCTGAGTCTCCGCCGCACCGATCCGCCTAAGTCTATGGATCACCTGGAAAGAACAGACAAACATATGTGAGTTTTCGTAAGCTCAGTGTGTAACCCAACAAAATAAAGCATGCAAACCTACAGAAATCTCATAAACAATCAAATACAGATTCGGGCTCATGCCCATTTCAGATACAGTCATCAGAATCAGATATACAGATCAGAATATACATAATCCTACCCCCATCCTCTACAAACCAACTCCGTCCATCCCATGTGGGGTTAAAAACGCCCACCCATCCCTACACACCACATCGTGCCAATACGATACGAGTCAGATAATGTGCAGCCAAGCTGTCAGAAAATAGGCGATGATCACCATACAGAACACTTCCTTCTCATATAGAAATCCCATCCCCAATAATAGATGCAGAAATTAGATTCAAATTTAACAGATTAAACATGCTCAACATGCTTATATACAGATAACAGATATACACATAGCAGTTCAGTCAGACATACATTTAGTATCCTACTCAGACTAGTCTATCAGAATATCATAGCATACAAAATAGGGTTTAATTAGCCCTTACTGACCCTACAGTAGGCCCACAGTCGATCGGGGCGATCCGTGCGCCCTAGGGAAAATTTTAGAAATATGGCCCACATGCTAGGGTGGCTTGCCTGTGTGGGCCTACAAGCCCGTGTGGCCTACATGCCCAAATTGGTCTCACTTGTGTGGCCCACATGGCTTGACCCAAAACTCACACGCCTGTATGGCATGCCCGCGTGGTCCACATGCCTAACTTGGCCTAGCCTGTGTGGCTCACACAGCTACACTCACACTACCACACGATCGTGTCTTGGGCATGGCCACGCCTTCGTCAACCACAAGGACATGTCTTGCACATGGCCAACCACACGAGTGACCATACTCCTGTGTGGCGTCGACAGAATAGTTTTTCAACTTTTTTTAAAACTCGTTTTTCTGTGTTTTGGGTACACACCTGATATCGATTTGATGCAAAAACTATCCCGAGCCTTCCAAGACCTAAAAACAGAGTATCCCAACACCAATTTAGTAGATTGGTTCACAATTTCGACACAAGAATTGACAAGAAACCGACTTAACACTAATGAAAAATTGCTCCAAACACGAACTAAACCATTGAAATGCAATTCACTGCTCCACAATCTGCTCCTAAGCACAAATTACCAGCAATAAATCACTACTGATTGACATTGCTAAACTCCAAACCAAAAATTATAACAACAGAGTTCTACTTACCAATCAAAAGGAAAACCTGACAGTTACAATAGTACGAACGAACAACAGATTCACAGGCTGAAACAAAAAAAAGGAACAAAATAGAGGGTTGCAGAGAAGGAGAAAAGAATGCCAGAAAGGGGAAAAAAAACCAAAAACATTTTGACGTCAGATTCCTATCGAGAAGAGAGAGAATTTTTAGCAAAAAAATAATAAAATAAAACCCTCATATCCCATAATTTTCTTCCACTAACCCACTCTTTCAGTCTTTCAATACGACCGAAAGTCTATTAGTCAGCAGAGAAAAAATAATACCCAAACTCGCGTAGGAATTCGAACACAGGACCTCCAACACACCAACAACCTCCTTATTACTCGAACCAGCAAGCTTATTCTGATAAGAATTTACAAGCAATTTAATATAAGTCCACTGAATAAGGATAAGGCTTGGATCCAAAAATGACAAAATTTGATAGATGTGGAACTTGAACCCAAGACCTCTCAGACACACCTAGAACACTTAACCGCTGAAGCAGATACACTGTTATGTCAGATATTTATAGAAATATGGATAAATTAATCAGGGTCTTACAACTCTACCCCCTAAAAGAAATTTCTACCTCGAAATTTACCTGATCAGAGTAGATGAGGATATTGTTGACGCATCGAGTCCTCAGGTTGCACGTGGCTTGCTCAGTGTGATGATTCCGCTACAGAACCTTCACTAATAGTATAGACTTCCTCCTTATAACCTTAACATCTCGATTCAGAATCTGAACTGGCTCCTCCTCAAAAGTCAAGTCCAGTCTAACTTCGATCTCCTCAACAGAGACTACGTGAGATGGATCAGACTAATACCACGTCAACATCGAGATGTGAAACATATCAAGAATACGGTCTAACTCTAGAGGTAGCTCTAACTGGTAAGCGACTGGTCCCACACGTTTCAAAATTCGATACGGTCTAATGAACCTAAGGCTTAACTTGCCTTTACGACCGAACCTCAGAACTTTCTTCCACGGAGAAGCCTTAAGAAAGACAAAGTGTAATATCTTGAATTAGGGCTTAATCGGAATAGTGGTTTTGTGACCACAAATCTGAGATAGAAATAATTATTTTATAATTATTTTGATGAATATGATATGATTGCATGATTGTGTGAAAATTTCGTGATGAAATTCTATGCCTAAAGTGCTTAAATTGAAAGTAGGGACTAAATCGAATAAGTTGCAAAATTCGCGTTCTAGAAATTTTTAGTATGAAATTGTTTTGGAATATTAATGAGGAGGTCTTAAATAGAAATTTGACCAATTTTAAGTTCATGGAAAAATTTAGGACATGGAAGGAATTTTTGGAAAGTTTAGTAGTAAGGGTATTTTGGTCATTTAGTTATTAAAATGAATTAAAAACAAAATTAAAAGCCAATTTTTGTCCATCTTCTTCATTAGGCCGAAATTTCAAGGGTTCTCCATAGCTAGGGTTTGTTTCAAGCTTCCAAGCTCCATAGTAAGTGATTCCAAGCCCCGTTTTTAATGTTCTTTACGTTTTTGGAATCCCGGAAACTCGATTAAGCTTATGCTAGCAATAATTCAACCTAGGGTTTATATTTGGAAAAATACCCATAGGTGAAATTTGTGTATTTTGATGTTTTATGATAGAATATGGGGTTTTAAATTATGTTAGACAACTTGTACTACTCAATTTTAAGCAAAAACGAGAAAAAGGGCTTAATCGGTAAAAATACCTAATAGTCACAAGTACATGTTAGAGTGAGAATTTGATGTTGCCATAGAAGAGAAAAGTGATCAGCATGTTGTAAAACATAAGAATAAGGAATAAAATTTAATCCCGAGCCTAGGGGCAAAAATGTAAATATGCAAAAGTTTAGGGGTAAAATTGTAATTTTGCCAAAATTTGAGTTAAGGATTAATTTGATAATGTGAGTATTAAATAAGCTAAATGTGTTATTTTAGATTAAGAAAGACGTGGAATCGACCTCAATCGAGGAAAAGAAAAGATTGTGGACTAAATTATAAAATCTTTGTATTTTGGTACCAAGGTAAGTTCATGTGTAAATAAAGTAGCATAATTGTTATTTTTAAGTTATTGATATTAATTATATGTTATGCTGAATTTTATTATGAAATGTATGCTTTGTGGTTAATTTCAAATAATATGTAAATTATGTGAGCTACTTGTTAAATATAATTGTTACCGAGTATTGATTTTGGCATTCTACGGAAGACGGCAAGGGTAAGTGTTCGAGGAAAAAGCCCGTTTGAACCTTAGGAATAGATTAGGATACAAGTGACATGTCACTAGGATGGTTGAGCATCCGAACTCTTTGAGTTGAGTCCGAGTTCACTTATGGATGCGAATGTCCGAACTCGTTGAGTTGAGTCCGAGTTCGTGAGATGTAACTAGGCATCCGAACTCGTTGAGTTGAGTCCGAGTTCACTTATGGATGCGGACGCCCGAGCTCGTTGAGTTGAGTTCGAGTTCGCTTATGGGCGGGTTACATGATTGCTTGATTGCATATATGGCACTTATGTGCAAGTTATCCATGTATCCGAATTATATTCCGATGTGTTCAACGGGTAAAGTTCTACTCAAATGGAGGAATATTCGAGATGTAAAGAGACGTATTGGTAAGTGATATGAAATGGATATTTTGGACAGGTATGTATTTAACCCTCGGGTTGAGTTTTGATACAACCACGATAAGGTAATAAGATGATGAAAAATGATTAAAAATGTGATATGTGTTTTAGTGATGCATGCTAATGTTGATTGGTATGACTGTTTGTTATGTTACTTATTATTTGCATATGAACTTACTAAGAATTTATGCTTACTCCCTCCTTCTTACTCGTTGTAGTTTTGGACAAGCTAGCTCAGGAGTCGGGATAGGTCGAAGGCTCAGTCACACTATCCGGAAGACTTTTGGTAATGGCTTGTAAATTTAAGTATGGCATGTATAGCAATATACCTTTTTTGTGTAAATGATCTTATGGTATGGTGATGGAATGGTTGAGGAAATGCTTGATAATGATAAATTATGAAAATGGTTAGTTTAGATTATGTTTGATGTAAGGAAAATTAATAAGAGACTTAGTGCATAAAAACTCATAAAAGGGATGAAATTTGCCATAAACAGGATACTGCAGCAACACTGACGCGAGTTTGAAAATTTACTAAAAATCATAAAAATTGAATTTGGTGATGGAATACATATCAAATTGAAGCTTATTATGTCTAGTTTTATATGAAACAAATGAAACAAGCAAAGGAATTATATGTTAGAAGATATTTGAATTTTAGTGAAACAGAGTCATAGCAGTTTCTGAATCCCCTATTCCAACTTTATAAATTCACTATAAATTGTAAAGATATAATTAGGTGGTGTATTTTATATTCTAAGAATCCTTATTGAGTCTAGTTTCAGGAGAAATAAACCTCATAGTCATATAAATTTTTTACAAAGAGAAATATTGTTCGTAGTAAACAGAGGTCAGACCAGTCAAGTCCTGAAACAGGGGTAACTTTAACTAATAAACTGTACTAATTGGCCCAACTAAAAATTCTAGAAAAAAAGTAGTAGATAGGTATATGAGTCTAGATTCAGGAAAAATTTACGGATCTTGATTTCGAGTTTCATAACTTGAGATATGATTTTTCTTGTGACTGTGATGCAAGTAGCTTAAAAGCTGTGAATGTAGAAATAAATAATCCAAAGTTCTAAATATGTTAAATTAAGCTTAGTAACACCTCATACTCGACTCCGGTGACGGTCTCGGGCGTGGTGGCGTTACACAAAGTCTCCCACAGAGTATTCAATTTCACACCTCTTTAGTCTGCATAAGATTTCTACCTATCAGAAGTTGTCTTTAGACGATCCCAAATCAGTCTAACTTTATCTTCGATCTCAGAAACCAACTTGGAACCCAAAACCCAACGCTCACCCAACTCAGTCCAACATAGCGGAGTACGATACTTACGACCATACAAAGCCTCGTAAGGTGCCATCTGGATGCTAGACTAGAAATTGTTATTGTAGGCGAACTCAACTAGAGTAGACAATCCTCCTAACTACCTCAGAAATCTATCACACAACTCTGAAGCATATCCTCCAGTATCTGAATCGCCCTTTTAGATTGACCATCGATCTAAGGATAGAGCGCAGTACTGAAGCCCAATATCGAACCCAAAGCCTCATACAATTTTTTCTAGAACTGAGAAGTGAAGCGAAGATCTCTATTAGAAATAATCGAAATAGGAACCTCATGCAATCTAACTATCTCAGAGATATAAAGCTTTGCTAACTTCTGCAGAGAAAAGTCTGTCTGAACCAAAATAAAATGAGTGGACTTCGTCAATCGATCCACAATGACCCAAACAAAATCCTTCTTAGTGGGTGTCAAGCGCAACCCACTAACAAAGTCTATCATTACTCGTTCCTATTTTTAAAAAGGAATCTTAATGGGTTGTAGCAAACCCGAAGGCAACTGGTGCTCAGCCTTAACCTACTGGGACGTCAAACATCGAACAACAAAATCTGTAACCTCATGTTTCAAACCTGGCCACAAGTACAACTAACGAAGATCGTGATACATCTTATTACCACCGAGATGCATAGCATAAGGACTACGATACACCTCACTCAGAATCGACTACCTCAAATTAGAATTATTCGGCACATAGATCTGACCTCGAAAACACAAAACACCATCATTATTCAACCCAAAATCAGAAGTACTACCACTCTCAACCTGACGAAATTGCAAACCCAGAAACTCATCCCTCAACTGCTTATCTCAAATTTGATCAATCCAAGTCGACTTAACTTGCAACTCAGCTAACAAACTCCCATAATCAAACAAACTAAGTTGAGCAAACATCGCTCTTAAATCAGTTATCACTCTACGACTTAAAGCATCGACCACCACATTGGCCTTACCAGAATAATACTTAATCGTGCAGGCATAATCTTTGAGTAGCTTAATCCATCAACGTTGCCTAAGATTCAACTCCTTCTGGGTAAGGACATACTTAAGGCTCTTGTGATCAGTGTAGATAATACACCTCTCACCATACAAATAGTGCCTCTAGATTTTTAACGCAAAAACCATTGCATAAGCCACAACTTTTCCATCTTGCATCAATACATCCCAAACCGACATGCGACGCATCACTGTATAGCACAAACTATTTGCCAGATTCAGGCTATATCAGAACAGGAGCCTGAGTCAAAATAGACTTGAGCTTTTCGAAGCTCGATTGCTGCTCATCAGTCTAGACAAAAGAAATACCCTTGCACAATAGCTTAGTCAAAGGAGTTGCAATAAGAGAAAACCCCTCAACAAAATGTCGATAATAACCCGTAAAACCTAAAAAAATGTGGATCTCAGAAACGTTCTTAGGCTGTTTCCAATCAAGCACAACCTCAATATTTCTTGGATCACATGGATCCTTTCAGCAAAAACTACGTACCCCAGAAAGGTTATCTCTCGCAACCAGAACTCGCACTTGCTTAACTTAGTGTAAAGTTGTTTTTCACGAAGAATTTGAAGCACTACTTTAAGATGCTTATAATGCTCATCCTCAGTCTTAGAGTAAACCAAAATATCGTCGATGAAAACCACGATGAACTGATTCAGATATGGCTAAAACACTCGATTCATCAGATCCATGAATGCAGCCGGAACATTCGTCAAACCAAAAGGCATAACTAGAAACTCGTAATGTCCATAACGAGTCCTAAACGCAGTCTTATGAACGTCTACCTCCTTAACCCTTAACTGATGATACCGAGAACGAAGATCAATCTTCAAAAACACTGAAGCCCTTGAACTAATCAAACATATCATCAATCTTTAGAAGTGGATACTTATTATTCACTGTCAATTTATTCAACTGCTGATAGTCGATGCACATTCTCATGGTTCCATCATTCTTTTTTAACAAACAGAACTGATACCCCCCACGGAGACATACTAGGACGGATGAAACCATGGTCTAGAAGTTCTTGAAGTTGAGCCTTAAGCTTTGTAAGCTCCTTCGGTGCCATTCAATAGGGAGCGATAGACACTAGAGCTGTACCCGATAGAAGCTCAATTCCAAACTCAACTTCTCGATTTAGAAGTAATTCCGGTAACTCTTCAGGAAAGACATCAGTATAATCCCTCATTGTTCTGATATTCCCAATAGAAGAGTCCCTAAAAACAGAATACGCTTCACACCTTTTCTGAACTAGTTTCTCAGCCACTAGAGCGGAGATCACATTGGACAGATAATCTCGACGTTCACGAATCACAACCACCTCAATATCATTCTCAGTCCTCAGAACGACCTTCTTAGTCGCGTAATCCAAACTAACTCGGTGCTTCACCAACCAATCCATACCTAGAATCAAATCGAACTCTCCAAACAGAAGCTCCATCAGATTCGCCAAAAAGACAACCCCTTTCACCTCTAACAGAACATCTCTATAAAGTTTACTAACCCGAACAAACTGCACCAACGAACTCAATACAGAGATCTCACTAGAAGTACTCTCGACAAAAATTTCCAGATTTTTAGATACAGAACTAGCTACATAAGAGTGTGTAGAACCTAAGTCTATCAAAGCAGTATAAGGTACATCAAAAATTAAGAACGTACCAGGGATAACATTTGGAGCATCTCTATCCTCTTGGCGTCGAGCAGCATAAACCCACATAGGCTGCATCGCCTCAATCTAACTAGCACCTCTGCTCGGTGCTCTTTGCCCACAACCCATATTATTACCACCTCTAGCCGATCCACGACCCCTAGGTGGCTGCTGAACTACCCTCTGAGGCTATACAAAATCCTTTCTTATAGCTTGCATCTGATCTGCCTACTATGGACACTTTCGAATCTGATGCTCCAAGGACCCACACCTCAAACAAGCCCCAATCTTCCTCCAACACTCGCCTGAATGGCGCCTACCACACAATCTCGATACGGCTGAATCCCAGTAGGTGCAACAGGAACCTCCACTCTAACAAGCCCATCAGGTCTGGCCTTTTTCTTAGGCCTCTGAATAGAACTCGAGGGCTCCGAATCCCTCTTATTCTTACCTCTCTCTCGGTCCCTATTTTGGCGTTCTACGCGCTTAACATCCTCGGCGATCTTCCCCTTCTCAACTAGAACTACGAAGTCCTACTCCCTTTGTGAAGCAATCAATACCCTCAAACTGTCTCTCAAACCGTCCTCAAAATAGACACACTTCTCATACTCAGATGCCACCATGTCTCGAGCGTAGCGACTTAGCCTCAGAAACTTGGCCACTGATCTATCACCTTGTGTGAGGTTCATGAACTCACACCTACGAGCACCCATATAGCTCATCCCTACGTACCTACTCTAGAAGGAGGTCTTAAAGAAATCCCAGTTCAGACGATCAGGTTGAGTACCCTCCTCAACCGTGAACCACCATTGATATGCCTCGTCATGAAACATGGAGACTGCACCTTTAAATTTCTGCTCGGGAGTACAGTGAAATCATTCATAATCCTCCCAGTGGCCTTTAACTAATACTCGACCACAATAGGGGCGACTCCAATGACACCCCTAAATAGCTTAACACCATTAGACCGGAGTCGTTTAGTTCCCAACCCACGACCTCCAGATCCAGAATGGGGTCCAACGATCCTTTCCAAAATCCTCAGCATGGCTTGGGACAGCGCGTCGTCCCTAACCAAACGGCTTTGAGACCCAGTCTCAGTAGCAGGCGAAACTGGTGTCTCACTTATATTTAAGTGCGGCATACTACCTAGAGAGGAAGACTCAACTCGAGCCCCCTATGACCTCTACCACGACCATGAGTACCACGTCTGCGAGTTCCACAAGTGGTCATTGTATAATTCAAATTTATCTACATTATAAAGTTTTATGCATCAGTTCCAGTTTTTATTAACATATATTTTATGCATGAATTATCAAAAGTTCAGAGATGGTTTCAGAAGTTTCAGTCTCTAGCTATATCAGTACAGTTTGAGAAAGTAGTACCTATAGTATTTCAGAACAGTTCTTATCTAAGTATAGAGATACTTACAGGATTGGCACCGGAGACTCGGTGTACCACATACTTTCTTAATTTATTCAAATCATTTAAAAACCAATTCTTATTAAAACACAATTTTGGAACCCAAAGTTTACAACTCGAGTTTTGTAACCTTGCTTTGATACCACTAAATGTAACACCCTAAACCGGGCCTAGATGTTATGACCAAATTCGGATATGTCACAAAGAATGGGTTTTTTGAAAATGGAGTTGTCTCGTCAAATTATTAACATTTCATAATTTACATATATTTATAATTTAATGAAAACACCAATTAGTAAGTTCTTTTGCCAAAAACTTATTACAGTTGAAGCCTTAAAACCGTTATAGTTTGAAACTACAGTCGTTTTTTTAGAGAAAACCTTTGTTTGCGTAAAACCGTCTTTTTACAGAAAATCATTTTGTTGAAGCATGCAAATTATCAAGTAATGAAACCAAAACCAACAATTAAAAGTCCATACAATCCAAAAAATCCAATGAATTACAAACTTTCAGTTGAAAACCAAATCTTAAATAAAACCATAAATGGGCAAGTTTTAACAATTTACAATCGAGTGGTCACTGCTGAGTCTCCGTCGCACCGATCCGTCTAAGTCTATGGATTATCTAGAAAGAACAGACAAACATATGTGATTTTTCGTAAACTCAGTGTGTAACCTAACAAAATTAAGCATGCAAACATACAGAAATATCATAAACAATCAGATACAGATTCGGGCTCATGCCTATTTCAGATACAGTCATCAGAATCAGATATACAGATCAGAATATACAGAATCCTACCTCTATCCTCTACACACCAACTCCGTCCATCCCATGTGGGGTTAAAAACACCCTCCCATCCCTACACACCATATCGTGCCAATACGACACGAGTCAGATAATGTGCAGCCAAGCTGTTAGAGAATAGGCGATGATCGCCATACAGAACACTTCCTTCTCCTATACAAATCCCATTACCATAACAGATGCATAAATCAGATTCAAATTTAACAGATTAAACCTGCTCAACATGCTTATATACAAATAAAAAATATACACATAGCAGTTCAGTCAGACTTACATTTAGTATCCTACTCAGATCAGTCTATCAGAATATCATAGCATACAAAATAAGGTTTAATTAGCCTTTACTGACCCTATAGTAGGCCCACAGTCGATCGGGTGATTCGTGCGACGCTAGGGAAAATTTTAGAAATATGACCTACATGCCCGTGTTGGCCCACACGCCTAAATTGGCCTCACCTGTGTGGCCCACACAGCCTGGCCCAAAATTCACACGACCACACTCACACCACCATATGGCTGTGTCTTGCGCACGGCCACGCCTTCGTCGACCACACGACCGTGTCTCACACACGACCAACCATACAAGTGAGCACACGCCCGTGTGGCATCGATAAAATGGTTTTTCGACTTTTTTTGAAACTCATTTTTCTACATTTCGGGTACACACTTGATATCGATTTGATGTGAAAACTATCCTGAGCTTCCAAGACCTAAAAATAGAGTATCCCAACATCGATTTAGCAGATTGGTTCATAATTTCGACATAAGAATTAACAAGGAACCGACTTACCACTGATGACAAATCGCCCCAAACGCGAACTAAACTGTTGAAGTGCAATTCCCTGCTCCACAATCTACTCCTAAGCACAAATTACCAGCAATAAATCACTATTGATTAACTTTGCTAAACTCCAAACCAAAAGTTACAACAACAGAGTTCTACTTACCAACTAAAAGAAGAACCCGACAGTTGCAACAGCATGAATGAACAACAGATTCACAAGCCAAAACGAAAAAAAGAACAAAACAGAGGGTTGCAGAAAAGGAGAAAAGAATGTTAGAAAGGGGGAAAAAACAGAAACAATTTGACGTCAGATTCCTATCGAAAAGAGAGAAAATTTTTAGCAAAAAGAAAATAAAAATAAATAACCCCTATATCCTATAATTTTCTCCCATTAACCCACTCTCTCAGACTTTCAATACGACCAAAGCTCTATCAGTCAGTAGAGCAAAAATAATACCCACGTTTGCGCAGGGATTTGAACATAAGACCTCCAACACACCAATAACCCCCTTACCACTCAAACCAATAAGCTTATTCTAATAAGAATTTACAGCAATTTAATGTAAGCTGACTGAAAAAGGATAAGGCTTGGATTCAAAAATAACAAAATTTGACAAAAATGGGACTTGAACCCAAGACCTCTTAAACACACCTAAAACACTTAACTACTAAAGCAAATACACTGTTGTGTTAGATATTTACGAAATAAAGATAAATTAATCGAGCATTATAATGAGAGTATCATTATATTTATAAAATATATTAATAAAAATTAATAAAAATTATAAAAAATATATAGTAAAATGAAACAATTATTTTATGTTCATCAATATAATATTTAGAACAAAATAGAATTATATGAAATGGTATTTTTGTAACATAAGTTCTTTTAGTGAAACCTTGTGGATTATATAAAAGAAGATTTTGAGAAATTTTAAAAGCAATTTTAAGTGGATGGTTTTTTTTTTTACATTCTTTATAAATTTCAAAATTCTTCATTATCTCTACTCATATTAATATATTTTTAGAAATTTTAAATTTTGATAAAAATGAAATTTTTCATGTAAATTTCCGTTCAAACATCATTTGGTATTTGGGTTTAACATTATTTTTAATATGATACTTGCATTTTTGTCCAATATGCATTTTATATTAAGTAAAAGTTATACATTTTAGTACTCTAAAATAATGATTTTAACTTTTAGTATTTAATTTTAGATTTTAGTGGTGATTTGGTGAAAGTAAAGTGTTATTATTATTAAGTTTGAATTTTCATGATTTTAGTATTAATAGTGAATTTGTTTAATTTTTATTTAATTAATTAAATAGAATTTAATTATTTAAGTAATAGTTAATCGTTAATATTAAATAATATTTTAGTAAATTAAGCTTAAAATTTAAATTAAATATTTAAAAAATTATATCTCACTTTTCAATAATAAAATATATAACCTCTAAAAAATATAGGTTGGACCTTAAGCCTAATATATTTTGTAGCAAGCTTTAAATTCTCAATCTCAATTTTCTCCGTCCTATATACCAAACTATTAAAGAATTAAATTGAAATAAAAGTATCTGGTTAACTAGGTTAAATTCAGTTTTATTGAAACAAATATTATGTGTCCAGATACATTGATTTATGTATTTTCTCATAAAGATAATTATTAAAATATTAAAAATAATATGTAACGAATTAATATAAATAACTAAAAACTGTTCAAAAGAATATATTATAAAGGTAAAATTGTCAAAAAGAACTATGATGGTGTTTAGGGTAACAGCTACTTTTGTTAGGGTTAGGCTTATATAGTATCAATATTATATACAGTTTTCAAGTTTTGTATAATTTAAAATATTGGTCTTAAATTTTATTCAAGTCCGCTCATATTTGTAAATAGTTAAGTTAAATTTGTTTAAATCCATCTAAATTTTATTATTATATCAAATTTTATGTGTAGTTTGAATATTTATCTCTATTTTTAATATTTACATTAAAGTATATATTTAAATTTTCTTATGATATAAATTAAAAATAAATTAAAATAATATATTATGTAATTTGAAAACAAGCTAGACAAAATAAAGGTATTGATATTTATTACCGGTATTGACATTTTAAGAAAAATATCGATACTCTTATAAAAACTCAATACTATTTTAGCATTTTGTTTGTTTTAAAATTGTTCATATGGTCAAGTATCGATACCAAGTATAAAAATATCGATACTTAAGTTCAGAAATGGTAAAATTCTATATTTAAAATGACTAATTCATGCTCAAAACAATTAAAACTCAAATGATACTCTTTAGAAACAAATAAAGACATGTAATAATCATTCATAATCATACTAACTAATAATCAAGACTTCATGTATTCAACTAATTGTCATTAAAGCATACTCAAAACTAGTATACCAAAGTTTATCACATTCAACTATACCAATATGCCTTCAATGGCACCTCAAAGAATCAATCAAAAATGCATACATTCAACCAATCAAACAATCTCCTATTAGACTCCATATCAACCATATAACTTATGCACTAAGCTTTACAAAGATCATACATTTAAACAACTCAAAATACATCAAACATTTGCCTATATAACACAAGTCCCTAGTTCTAACCGATATGCCATAAGGCACCATCACATCCAATCTAATTCAACAATTCACATCATTAACTAAAGCATAAACCAAACATTACATTCCAATTTCATCAATATCATAATTTAGATCACATGACATTTCCAAAATAACATATAAGCATACCATGAAAACATTAAGTTTAACACATTACATACCAACTTTAGACACATTACAATTCCAACTAGAACATCAACTTCATCAATTCAAAATGCCTTATATACATGCCACAAAATCAACATAACGAGTCAAAATCTACCGAGACAAAAGCTTAGTTCTAACCGATATGCCATAAGGCACCATCATATCCAATCTAATTCAACAATTCACATCATTAACTAAAGCATAAACCAAACATTACATTCCAATTTCATCAATATCATAATTTAGATCACATGACATTCCAAAATAACATATAAGCATACCATGAGAACATTAAGTTTAACACATTACATACCAACTTTAGACACATTACAATTTCAACTAGAACATCAACTTCGTCAACTCAAAATTCCTTATATACATGCCACAAAATCAACATAACGAGTCAAAATCTACCGAGACAAAAGCTTAGTAGTATGAGTTTTGAAGTTGATCCGTCCGACTAGTTCCGCAAAACGTTAACTTCAGAAAATGGTGTTATGTTAGGTTAGGCTTATATAGTATGAATATTATATATAGTTTTCAAGTTTTGTATAATTTAAAATATGGGTCTTAAATTTTATTCAAGCTCGCTCATATTTGTAAATGACTAATTCAAATCTATTTAAGCCCATCCAAAATTTATTATTATACCAAAATTTGTGTAATTTTAATATTTATATCTATTTTCTAATATTTACATTAAAATATATATTTAATTTTTCTAATGATATAAATTACAAAATAAATAAAAAATATACATTATATAAACTTGAAAACAAGCTAGGCTCACCGTGTCTGGCTTATATTTTAGATAGGCCTTGTATATTTTTTGCTCAAATATATTTTTCAGGCATAATATTTTTGTTCAAATTCTCTCAAATATAGAGTGAGCCTTCGAGTTTGGACAAGTAACATGTCCCTTGAACAAGTCTAATTATAAGTTATGAGTTGGATACTTTGTTTCATTTATATTTATTGTAGGGGATAAACCCAATTAAATAACGAAAAAAGTGAATAAAATAAGAGTAGAAAAGATTGAACACGCAAATTTTACATCGAAAAACTCCTCAAGAGAGGATAAAAAACTACGAGCAAAATGAGATTTCATTATAATAAAGAAGAGTACAAAAGATGGAGAGAATGAAAAGAAAAAATCTGAAGCCCCACAAGAAAAACCCTTAAAAACAAAGAACAAAAATCTCTCAATCTAAATAATTTTTTTGTGTAAAACCAAGAGTAACTAAGGCCTATTTATAGGCTAAAATTCGTAGCATATATGACTATAACAACTCTAGGTTAGTCAGAGTTTACGTGGGAAACTAAAAATAGAGTTTAATTAGGAGAAGAAAAGCCAAAATAAACTTTTTGTCAAAATAAGAGGCGTTCTCCCACAAATCTCCACATTGACTCGTATTTGGACCAACTCCCTTACCAAACCCTATAACGGGCTTAACTGATTCTTTTTCAGATACTTACCAACTCCAAACAATGTTTAAACTTTGAAACTGGAAGGCTCTTTGTCAACATGTTGGCCGAATTGTGTTCTGTGCCAATTTTAAGAATCTAAACATCCCTTTGAATGATCACCTCTCAAACAAAATGATAACAAATGTCTATGTCTCGTAATGCATTTGATGTTTGGTGAGATGTGTGGCACTTTGACTATCACAATATATGATAGTTGCCCCTTTTTCACTTACCAGTTCACTGAGTAGGCCCCTTAACCTAATTGCTTCTTTTACTACTTTTATAATTGCCATGTATTCTGCTTTAGTAGTCGACAAAGCCAATGTAGCTTGAAGTGTAACTTTCAAACTAATGACACAATTCCTAAAAGCAAATAGGTAATCCGTGAGAGACCTTCTTCGATCTAAGTCTCCTATATAATCAAAATCAACATATGCAACTAAACTCTTTTGAGTTCTTCCAAACTCTAAGCACATGTTAAAAGTGCCCCGTAAATATATGAAAGTCCACTTAACTGCATGCTAATGTAAATTACCAGGATTGGTCATGTATCGACTAACAACACTAACAACATGTGAAATATCCGAACAAGTGCATAATATGCATACACTAAACTTCTAACTGTGCTTGAATAAGGTACTTTTTACATGTGCTTTTCATCTGCTTCATTTTGTAGGGAATCTAAAATTGAGAGTTTAAAGTGTATAGCTAAAGGAGTACTTACTGATTATGCAATTTGCATGTCAAATTGCTCAAGGATCTTCTTAATAGACCTTTGTTAAGATAAAAATAATTTCCTAAAATGTCTATAATGCCCTCAACCCGACTCGATTCACCGGGTACAAATCTCATGTGTTACTAAACAATACAAAACATTTAATGAAAACATATTACATTTTCTTATTTAACTTAAAACCTATTATTAGAAATTCCAAAAGAAAATTCTAACATTTGGAAGATTAATGTAGAATATATAATAAAAAACTCATTGCATCAAATTTGATACAAATCTTCATAAGGTAGAAACTATTTCAAGACAGACTCAAGAAACTATTTCAAGACAGACTCAAAGGCATGTTCAAGATTGCACCACATATCCACTGTATGCATAATAGCCCACTTTGCCACTAACTTGGTATACTCCTGGCATTGTCCTATTAGGCGAAGTCTCTTTTCAACATACCTAAAATGAAATAACAAACCTTGTAAGTATAAGGGTACTTAATGAATCCCACTATAACTATACCTTTATGGATACTTTGCAATCTTATATGAATTTCTATGAGCCAACCATAGTTTGTACCCTTTACTTAGGTTGATACCATCACCAATTTATTATTGTTTTGTACGTCAGTATACTTAATCTTCCATATCTTGTTAACTGAGGAATCTCTCTAATCAATTCATGAATCTTTTATCCCAAAATACTTACCTAATAGAACATACCTTTAGAAACTACTTCCAACACTCCTTACCTTAATGCATGCTCTTATTTCAAACAACTGCTCACTAACATTATCTTAGGTGGATACATATATATATGGCGGATACTTACGCAGGGTTTTATACCATTGGTTCACACTCAGACATACCCTGATCCTGTTTTGTACACGTATCCTTTGTAACACCCAAAAAATTTAAGTTTTTGGATTGTTAAGTTTTGTCAAGTAATTGATCTGTTTTAGTGCTTAAATGCCTTGAATGTGTGTTTGAGGTCCTGTGTCCAAATAATTCTTTTTTTTTTTAAATTTCTATTTTTAGTCCCTACCATTATCTCTGAATATCTTGTCTAAATTTAATTTCCACATAGGTTTTGGCAAGAATGAGCTTATTAGTTCAGTGGTAAGGTATTAACTTACCCTTTGGTCTTGAGTTCAAATCCTTACAGTTGCGAAGTGGAAAAAAATATTTTTGATTCTAATTTTTGTATAGCCTATGTAGATGAGTTTAAATTAAATTCAAATTCTTTAAAAACATTTGATTTGTTCTATTTGTTTGGGATTTTTTTGGGTTTAAATTTTAATTTATTAATTATTCTAAAAATTTTACCCACGTTCCCTCTATTCATCCTCTTTGCACGTTTTTTTCCCTTCTTTCCCCTCAACCGCCGTTTGCTTTCATTCCTTTATTCTTGTTTTCTTTCATCATTTGTTTTCTTCTTCTCCTTTGTATTTTTGTTGTGGGTTAATCATTGCTCCCCTTTTTAATTTGTTCTAATTACCTTTGCTTAGGACTTTCTTTTTTCGTGCTCAGCATTTCATGATTTTAATCTTTCGTGTAACTGTGCATAAGTGTATTTCTATTGGATTTTTATAAAGGTTTTTCTTTGATAGGTGAATTGGTTATTTGTCTTATGGCATGAGTTTGATTTTGCAAAATCTTTGTTGTTAGGTGACAATTGAGAGAATCGAAACTCCCCGCCTTCGAATTAGGTGTGCTAGGAACTGCTGTGATCATTTTGGTAAGTACAAAAGGCTAGTCTTTGGGTTAGAATGCGTATTTAAGTGTTTTTGACCAAAAGGGTTACTTGGAAACTAGTAATTTGTTACTAAAATTTGTCGTTTAACTACTAATTTTAGGTTTCGGTGTTCTCTTTCATGGTTCTACATCAAAACTAATTCAGATGTTTGTTTCTAATTTGAAACCACCATGAAAATTTGGAAAAACGCAAGGAAATTCAAAACTACTGCTCGTCACACAGTCATGTGGTAGATAATGTATACCACACGGCCATGTGGTTGGTCGTGTGTTAGGCTATGTGGGTGCATACGAGCGTGTGTAATTGTACGAGCAAATCAAGTAGATCGTGTGGGATATCAAGCATGCACGATTATACAGGCTATTCAGGTAAATTGTGTGGGCCACACGAGTTGGCCATTTGGGTAGTGTAGGCCACACGGACGTGTGAGCCCATTTTCTGGAAATTCTCATTTAGAGTCATTTTAATTTGTAATTCATAATAAGACCCTCTATGGGGTCTATACTACTTAAATGAGACTCGAAATGTGATATCTATTAATAAATTTCTATATGTGACATAATTATAATTTGTCAGTTTTACATGTATGATCTATGATATGATGATTCTGAATGCATGATTACTTTTGAAAAATATGTATGACATCTATAAATAGCATATTTGTTTTTATGATTATGTGCATTGGGTTGGGATGTGATATGACAAAGGAAGTGTTGCTAGTTTGATTTATCTACCTTATCTGGTGGCTCAGCCACGTATATCTATTTCTGGCAGTTTACTACATATTGTTATTTGGTAGTTTGACTGCACTAGTTCTAAACATACGCTCACTTATTGGAGTGGGGTTGGATGGGTACTTGATACCTTAACTGGTGTGCAGGGATGGATGGAGATGGTCTGTAGCGGTTGTGGTTATATGGTTACATATATGTTTTTGAAAATGATTTTTCATCTGATCTGTTAATGAAAAAATCTAGAATTTGTATATGAGCATAATCTGATATATTCTCTAAAATATTTATGCATCTGATTTGTGATTTGTGACAATATGCATGCTGAGCTTGTAAGCTCACATTTTGCATGTTTCTTTTCAGGTAAATAGAGACCTTAGGGTGGATCGGTGTGACAGGAGCTCAGTTTATTAATTGCATTTATCTTAATACTATTAGGTTTATAATCGTTTTCATGTAGGATGTTTTAATTGGACTTTCTGGGACTCTTGTTGGTTTTTGGTTTTATTCGTTGCTTTGGAACAATTTAATTACTATTTTTTTTTGAAAACCTATTTCAAACTGCAAAGTTATGATTTCCAAGATTGAAACACGATTTTCAAAACAATGATAATTAAAGATTTCCGCTGTAAGATAATTTAGAAAAAAAAATAATATGTGACTTCCAAAATAAATTGTTAACTTTAAATAGTATGTTCTTTTAAAGTTCCAAAATAATAAGGCGCAGTGGGTACCGAAGGAAGGCTCAAGTTGAGTAACCTTCGATGGGCAGTATACCCAACCTTGACTTGAGTGAAACTATGGGTACGCCTACTATTGAGACAAAGTCTCTGGCTCAGACAATTGGGGACAACGCATTGTCCCAAGCCATGTTGAGAGTTTTGGAAAGGGTTGTTGGGACCCATACTAGATTTGGTAGCTATAAGTTGATAACTGAACGACTTCGGTCAAATGGGGCCAAATTTTTTAAAGGTGTTGCTGGGGTCACCCCGATTGTGGCCGAATATTGATTGGAGGTCACTGAGAGAATTATGAATGATCTGGACTGTACCTCTGAGCAAAAACTAAAGGGTGTAGTATCATTGCTTCACGATGAAGCACACCGATAGTGGCAAAATTTTGAACAAGGCACCCAGTCAGAACGGGTGACTTGGACCTTCTTTTGTAGAGCCTTCTAGAATAAGTCTGTAAGGGCAAGGTGTATTGAGGCTCGGAGGCTTGAGTTTATTGGGTTGAATTAGGGGGATAGATCTATGGCTAAGTATGAGGTTGAATTCTTGAGATTGAATAGGTATGCTCCAAGCATGATTGAGAATGATTAAAAGAAGAGTGTCTATTTTGAGAATAGACTGGGATATGACATTAAGGTTCTGGTAGCTCCACAATGGGAGCGAGTCTTCTAAACTATGGTGGAGAAGGTAAAAATTACAGAGGAGAGTAAGCGGTGGAGCGCGAAAAGAGGGATAACGAGAGAGACCAGAATAAGTCTAAGACGGATTTGAGTCATTCTAGTTCTGTTCAGTGGCTTAAAAAATGAGCCAGATTTGATGGGCGCCAGCAGGTTGAGGCACTAGTTATTTCTGCTAGGGTTGAATTATATGGGAAATGAGGTAGGCATTATCCAGACAAGTGCTAGAGGAGGTTGGAAGCTTGTTTGTGATGCAGGTCTACAAAGCACTATATTGAGGACTATCCGCCATAAGACAATCAGGTGCAAGCTCTAGCTCTAGGTTTGGTTCAGCCTCAGAGGGCAGTTCAGTAGCCATCAAGGGTTCGTGGTTAGGCTAGAGGTGGTAATGGTATGAGTAGAGACCAGGGAGCACCAGATAGATGTGCTAATCAAACTGAGGCGAGATAACCTGTATTAGGTTATGCAATAAGGTACAGTAAGGATAGAGACGCCATCGATGTGATAGTTGGTATGTTTTTCATTCATTCTATACCTTATTTTGTATTGATAGACATTGCTTCGACCCACTCATACATAGCTAGTACTATTTTTGTTAATCTTGAAAATTCTATTGAAAGTACTTTTGATGAGATTTCTATGATTAGTCTGTTGGATCAGTTTATGCGAGTTAATAAAGTTTATAGGACGTGTCCGCTAGAGATACAAGGTGTTGTGTCTCCGACTAGTTTGATGGAATTACCATTCAGGGAGTTTGATCTGATATTGGGTATGGACTGGCTTGTAGAGCATTGAGTCAGTTTGGATTATGTTACAAAGAGAGTAACTCTTATATTTGAGGATGACGTGGAAATTGTTATGGTTTGTGAGCATTAAGATTACCTTTCTAATGTAATCTCTACTCTAGTAGTCGAAAAGTTAGCTTGAAAAGGGGGTGAGGCGTTTATGTTGTACGTACATGACATGATTTTTGTGGAATCTTCTATTGAGGATATTTGGACAGTTAATACATTTCTAGATGTCTTTCCTAAGGAATTTTCGGGGTTACCACTGGATAGGGAGGTTGAGTTTGGTATTGAGGTTTTGCCTGGAATAGCTTCGATATCCATTTCTCCCTATCGCATGGCATCGAAGGAGCCTATGGAATTGAAAGTGCAACTTTAGGAACTTTTCAATCGAGAGTTCATTAGGCCTAGTGTGTCTTTGTGGGGAGCACCAGTTCTTTCTGTGAGAAAGAAAGATGATACTATGTTGATGTGTGTGGATTATCGTTAGTTGAATAAATTAACGGTAAAAAACAAGTACACACTTTCGATGATTGACAACTTGTTCGATCAGTTTCATGGGGCATCTGTATTCTCACAGATTGATCTTCGTTCTAGGTATCATCAATTAAAGGTTAAAGAGGCAGATGTGCATAAGACCGTCTTTAGGACTCGTTATGGGCACTACGAGTTCCTTGTCATGCCATTCGATTTGATGAATGCTCCGACTACATTCATGGATCTCATGAATTGAGTCTTCCACCTGTATCTGAATCAATTTTTCGTGGTTTTTATTGACGACATTTTAGTGTACTCTAAGAATAAGGTTGAGCATGATGAACATCTTAGAGTAGTTCTGCAAATACTCCGCGAGAAAAAGCTATATGCTAAGTTGAGAAAGTGTGATTTCTGGTTAAGAGAGGTTACTTTTTTGGGACATGTGGTTTCTACTGATGGTATTTGTGTTGACCTTAAAAAGATTGGGGATGTTCTCGAGTGGAAATAGCCTAGGAATGTGTTTGATATCTGAAGTTTTCTCGATTTAGCAATATATTATCGGAGGTTTGTAGAGGGGATTTTGCTTATCGTAACTCTCTTGACCAAATTATTATGTAAGAATACACCTTTTTTTTAGACCGATGAGTAGTAATCGAGCTTTGAGAATCTAAAATCTGTTTTAACTCAGACATCCGTTCTGATATAGCCTAAATCTGGTAAAAAGTTTATGGTGTACAGTGATACTTCTCACAATGTTTTGGGATGTGTTCTGATGCAAGATGGTAAGGTTGTAGTTTATGCATCCAGACAACTTAAGTCACACGAAGGCAACTATCCTCCACAAGATCTTAAGCTAGATATGGTTGTCTTCACTTTGAGAATTAGGAGACACTATTTGTATATTGAAAGGTGTATTATCTACACTGATCATAAGAGTCTCAAATATCTCCTTACTCAGAAGGAGTTAAATCTTAGGCAATGTAGATTGATCGAGTTGCTTAAGGACTACGACTGCACCATTGCGTATCATCTTGGTAAGGCCAATGTTGTGGTCGATGCTCTTAGTCATAGATCAATGTCTGATTTGAGGGCGATGTTCATTGAGTTGCACGTTAAGCTGAATTGGATTAATCAGATTCGGGGTAAGTAGTTAGTCAATGATTCTCTAGGCCTTAGGTTTCAGCAGGTTGAGGAGGGTAGAACTTCTAATTTTGGTTTGAATAGTAACGGGGTTTTGTATTTTAGAGGTCAGGTTTGTGTGCCTAATTATGCCGGGTTAAGGCAATCTATTTTGCAAGAAGCGCATAGTAGCCCTTATTCTATGCACCCTAGTGGGAATAAGATGTATCGTGATCTCTAAGAGTTATACTAGGGGCTCGATTTGAAGTGAAAGGTAATTGATTTTGTTTCTTGTTGTTTGATGTGCCAGCAAGTTATGGCTGAGCACTAATTGCCTTTGGGTTTGCTTCAACCCATCAAGATGTTAGGAAATGTGCCAATATTGTAGTAAACATGTAACTATTTTTAATTTATTTGAACGATGAATAAATAAATAAAGTTAATTTCACACTTCACTATTATGTCTTTTGTATTTTTTATCTTTTATATTTTGTGCGCATAACGAAATTGTGACAAGTAAATATTAGCTTATTGATTGTTTAAAGTTTAAACTAAAGATAAGTGGCATTATAAGAACGTTTACATTGCAAGAAAGACAACTTACTTTAGTAGATAATCTGAATGAGTTCATAATCTCGTAAAAGAATCAAAGTGAGCATTTCATTCAAATATTGAGAAGGATTATTATGTCTTTTACAATTCCAATCGGGGAGATGGCTAGTCTTTGCTATCAGAGTAGTTGACTCCACGAGTAGAGACATAAATGTATTTACTGGTAGAATGATACACTGGACTATACCTAAGATGAATTAATTTTGAATCCGTTTGTGAATTAATTCACTTGTGGTGTTCATGGTGTGATTTACATAAATCTTGAGTTAGTCATTGACCATGCATATTCAACTCATGTGCTTTGATATAAGTGGAGGCTTATGCTCTAAAGATAATTGAGCCCATAGCCGGTATGTTGGGTACATGACTTGTGTGTGATATGGCTTTACTAGCAATAGTGGAATTCATAGCTTAATTAAAGAGTTAATGATATCCTTTCACTGGCATTGTGTGTATTGATAAATATGGAACGTGACCACGGGTAAAGAACTAACAATTTATCACAGTCATTTGTTGACAGTGATCATATTAATCATTAAGAAGACACAATGGTGACAATGAGATAAAATAGGATTGTATTGAGTAAACAGATTTGACTCAAAGGAATTAAGGATATCATATGAGGGTAACACGCACATGACGAGGTCATTGGATAAAGCAGTTGGATGAATTGCTTTCGTAAACAGTATACAATAAGGAGTTTTCAATTATGGTGCTTCTTGTGGACTGACTCCATGATTAAGTAATTCTGAATTATTGGAATGATACTTCTGGACATAATTACAATCACTAGAGCCTAATTGTATATGTCAGATTGGTCCCTTTGCTAGCTTAACAAAAGCTCGATCGGACTGCATTTGAATCAGAAGAAGTTCTATGACTTTGAGAATAATTTAATTGAGTCAATTTATTCGATGTGGAATTAAATTAGGTGGTCGTAAGAATTGTTCAACTAGAGAATTTGATTAAAGAATTTTCTTGAAAAATTATTTTGGAGAATCTAAGTGATTTTTGAAAAAAATTAAATCTGATCAAGTAAAATTAAATTAGTCAAATCAATTAAAATTAATATGACATTTTTAAAAGTTAATTTTTAGGTCAAATAATTGGCCCGATGGATAATTGAACTTGAAAAGTGCACCAAAACCAAGATGTAATAGCCCAAATTTGACCGGGCCTTAAAACCAAAAACTTAAAATAAATAAATAAATGTTTTTTTATTTAAACAGTCCATATACAGAGGCCCAAAATCAAAACTACCCAACAGACCCATTTACATCTTACCCCTAATAAACCTATTAGCCCCTAAAACCCCTAACCTGATTACAAAACTTAAGTGGCCCAATTGGCCCAAACTTTTACATCGAGGCGAAAACCCTAGGGTTTATGCCTTTCCTCTAGCGCAAACATCTTCTAGAAGATTCGGGAGCGTCATCCACTCGAATCAAGGCCATCAATGCGCTGTTCAGAAGCCTGTCTCCCTCACGTCTGTCCAGCTCCTGAATCAAGGCTGGATTGACTTTGTTCTAGCAATCTTTTGCTGCCGAGATTGTTGCTCCTGCAGCAATCCTGGCCTTGGATTGTGCCACCATTGGCGCTCTAGCATTCATCACGCCAGCGAATCACCGAGATCCTCGCGGTTACCTGCAAAAAAGGAAAGAAAACATAGCAGAAAAGGAAAATAGATAGGGGAAAAAGAAATCAAAGATTTCTTTCTAAATGTAAACAGTTCATAAAGGGCTATAAAAGCCTCTTCACAAATCTGTACAAAGGATCAGATTTTGAGAGAAAAAATACACTTACACATACTTATAAAGGAGAAGTTCAAGCATTTTCTTTCAAAAAGGTGATTCACATTTTTTATTATTCTGTTATTTATTCAACAAATATACAAATTGATCTTTAGCAAAGAATTAATATTATTATGAAAAAGGAAGAGGTCACCTGCGATTTTCTTGAAAGAATAAGGGTTTTTAACCCTCCGACCACCAAGTGTGGTGGCGCGTGAGCGCGTGAGAAGACTGGGGATAGAGGTTCGGCAGAACCTCAAGGCCGGACGCCCAGATCCTCTTTCAGAGGATTTCTTTCCTTTTTTTTTTTAAAAACCTGACTAAAATGATTTTAAAAGCTAAAATCAGGGTTTATATAACCCTTCCAAAACGGTGTTGTTTTGCTTAATTCAATAAGCACTAAAACGGCACCGTATCATGTAGAGGATTCGCGTGTTGACCCGATTACTTAGGGAGGATCCGCGTGTTTCCGTAAAGTGGGTTAATTGCTCAATTGGTCCTCTCGCAATTTTAATCTTTATAATTTTATTTTATTATTATTTTAATTCGGCCCTAATCTCTTATATTTACTTCAATTTAGTCTTAATGGCCATTAAAACTTATTCTGAGGAATGACGTCGTTTTCTGGGATTAGGGCAAATTGCCCAATGAGTCCTCTAAATTTAACGCATTTCAAATCGTGCCGTGATTTTATTATTTTGCAAATTAGCCTTAGATTTTCTAATTAAATTCAATTTTAATCCTTTTTATATTTTAATTTACTTTAAATACTTAATATATTTTTTAAATATTAGTTATATATTACTATTATTATCCATTATTTTTTATTATCATATATTTTATCTATAAATTATATTATATTATATATTTTATTTTATATATTTCTTTATATATTTTTAAAATTGTATTATTATTTACTAAATTTTTAAATGGGAAATAAATTTAAAAATATTAATAAATAATAGTATATATATTATCCTTATTTATAATAATATTCATATTCCATTTATATATTACACGTTTCTTGTTTATATATTTTATATATGTATATTATTTATTTTATAATATTCTTATGAAAATTACTCATATCCTATTTATTGTTTTATATTTTACCTATAATATGGGCTATACATCATATATATTTTAAATTCTATTATATGTTATATATTTTTATATACTATGTTTCTATATGTAAAATATTTGTTATTTTATTATTATTATTATTATAATATACCATATTATATTTCATACTATATTTTTATTACATACTATATTTTTATTATTCAATATTCCTTATAATATCTATCTTTCTTATATATTTTTTATTATATATTATTTATTTTTATACTAATTATTTTACCATATTTTTATATGCAAGATACTTATTATATTTTTATTATTTTATATTATATTTCCTTATATTTTATTCATATTATATTATTATACATAACTTATTTTAAACATTTTTAATTTATATTTTAGGTATTTTTTATATCAATAATTACTCACTTTATTTTATATTTTAATATATATATATATATATTATATTATATTATGTCAATATATTAGATGTTGGTCTCATAATTTTATTAAATGTTGAGTGCTTGACTTATTATTATTTTATTGTATTTTTTTATATATGTGTCAAATTATATATCATGCATCATTTTTATTATCAATATGTTTAAATATATGATGAATTACATGCTTATGTGTTTTTACCTATTCTTCTTAAATATATATCGTGCTTTATGCATATTTTACTTATTTAAAATTTGCCATGTTTCTTATATGTATATGTTAGTTATTGTGCTTTTATTTACCTATTACAATAACATGTTATCCCGTATGTTATGTTAATATGCTCCTTCATGCATCGATCTAAAAAACGAGACTTTAAAATTTTCAAAAATAAAGGCAATACTTGGTGTTTGGAAATTTCGAGAAAAGTAGTGCCCTTACTTATTGGGTTGTAACTTTTCTCGTTGAGTTTGAATAGTCAAGCACCCTTCTAAGTTTTTAAGGTTTTCTAAGTGCAAGCAACTGTCTCGAAATTTCAAGGCGTTGTGTCCTAACTTACTGGATATGGCGTTTCGTTGTTTTGAGATAGGGATTTCCAACAAGGCTAACTTAGTGTCAGATATCTTAAAAATATTATGTCCTAACTTATTGGATGCAATATTTTGATTTATTTGATACAAGTGAACCCTAATTTTCAAAATCAAAAATATAAAAAGAGGATTGCATCTTAAAATTTTTAAATTTCTGACATTAAAGACACTTGATAATCAATTAGGTACCAATTTTTGGGTGTTACGAGGGTGCTAACCCTTCCTCGTACGTAACCGACTCCCAAATTCGTTTTCTCGACTTTCGTAGACCAAAATTAATGTTTTAAAACAAAACATTTTATAAGGTGATCCAATCACACCTAAAAAGATTGGTGACGACTCCCGTTTTTGTTTTTCTTAAAGTCGATTCCCGTTTTCAAAACTCGGTTTTAAAAATGGTCCCGACACAAGACCATGGCCTAAAAACTGGTCAAACCGAGCTTGGTATGTGAAATTGTGACAGCCCAAAATTGACCCTAGTCGGAAAGTGGTTTCTGGACCGCTAAACCGAGTCACCGAAATGTTTGAACGTAATATTTATTGTCTAGAATATGTAATTATGAATGTGTGAAAATTTCAAGCTTCGATTTAGTCGATTGCATGTGAATTCAGTTAGTAGGACTTGTGTGACACTTTTGAAAAGTGATAGGCTAATCTATAAGGACCTAATAGTGCAAGTAGTCAAAAGGGAGGACTTGCATGTCAAATTTCCCCCCCCCAAGTGCTAGTGGCCGGCCATGACAAGGAATTATGGGCAAAACATGTCTTAGACATGTTATGTTGGTACATCATGGGAGAAAAAAAATAAACAAATAAGTATGGGTAATAAAGAATGAAAAAAAAAAGAGAATGTGTGAGTGAACCCCCCTTTTGCCGTGAGTTGAAGGAAAGCAAAGAAAAAAAAATTGTTCATCCTTTTTCATTCTTTTTTTGGTCGAAAATACTAAGGAAGAAGGAAGGAATTTTGCTTCATGCTTGGTTTGGAAGAGGATTAGGAGGAGGTTTGGCCATACTAGTGCCTAGATTAAGTTATGTTTTATGTTGTGCCATGAGATTCATGCATGTTTTTGGTTGCTAACTTGATGTTCTTATTAGCCCATGGTTCAAATCTTTGCTATGTCATGGGAATGATATTCGGCCAAGGTGGATGTTGTGTTAGTGCCATTGCATGCTAAATATAAAGCTTGATAATGATACATGTGATGGGGGATTGAGGACTCTTGGATTTTCTTTTAGCATTTTGAGTGAGACACTAAGTTCTTTGTTTAACCGTGACCAAATTGAAACGGTATGGTGTTGTGGTGTATTTGGCCATGGTAGATCCATGAGTATGATTTATGCATATTGCATGGTAGGTAAGATTTGAGCTTTGGATATGTGTTTATATTTGGATATAAGCAACTTGAGATTCGGCCCTTGCACCTATATGTACATATGTTTGCATATGATGTATTGGTATGACATATATACCATCTCAAGGTATATATTTGCATATGATGATGTTTGGTTATGAAATAAATGGTTGATGCGTATTGAGTTACAATATGGAATCGTTAGTTAGTAAAATGTATGCTTTTTTTTGTGTGGTATTAAGTGTATAATCGGCCTCAACATGGACATGCATATTCGCCACATGAGGGGAATTGGTGTGCATGCATTCGGTTAGAGGCAAGCATATTGATGCCTATTCTTGGCTTAGAAAATTGACTAAGAGGAATATTAACTAATGTGTTGAGTTCGATTCATGATTTCGTACATATGCGACTTTGATGCCTAATGAGTATATATATTGGCTAAGTACCTTGAATTCCTCTTCGATGCTCAAATGATTAAATCAATTTATTTGTCAAATTAAGCTCAAGAGCAAAGGGAGCTAAATCCGATAAAGGGAAGGAAAAAGTAGTCGAGTAGTCATTTAAATTGCTCGACAACATCCAAGGTAAGTCTTGAGTAATGACCCTACTTGAATTATATTGAAATCATGCTCCTTGTGTGTGGCTATTGAGCGAAATTGTAAAGGTTTGATAAATATTTTGTGTTTGAGCCTTAGTAATGAAAATGAAATATGGATGTGTCGTGATTATTGATATATGTGTACATGAGCATTTGAATGATACCGGGCTAAGTCCCAAGGCATTTATGCTAGTTATTATATCCGGCTAAGACCAAGGCATTCGTATGAAGTTGTTATATCCGGGCTAAGACCAAGGCAATTGTGCAAGTTACCAAATCCGGTTAAGACCAAGGCAATTGTGCTTGTGGTTATATCCGGTTAAATCCGAAGTACGTGATTCGAAATGAGCAATCTTGCTGTAAAAATTTCAGTTTATACACTTGTGAAAATTCCAGCAATGAGGTATGTTTGTATGTGCTTGAATTAGTTGAGTCCTTACAAGTAAGTATTCGCCGCTTGATAAACGAGCTACCGGCCTTTAGCTAAGTTGTTCTTTTGTGTATAAACATAAGGGTCGGTAATGTGAAGTAAGTATGATTATGAGAATGTGTATTAATAAAGTGATTCATTTAGTTATGTAAATGTAATACTTTAGTCAAAGCTGATTTCATTACTTGAGACTTACTAAGCATTAAAATGCTTACCCGTTGCTTTGGCTCTCTGTTTTATAGATTTTGCTCGTTAGCTATCGGATTCGGGATCATCGAGTCGAAGTCATCCACACTATCAAAGCCCCATTTTGGTACAATTTTGGTTGAACTTTGAAATGGCATGTACAGGACTACCCTTTTGTTGTAGGACATGTACCTTTCGGTTTTGTGTAAACTTGGATAGCCATGCGAAAATGGCTTATATATGTTTTTAGCATAGTACTATAATCGTTTGTATGTTGATCATTATGAGGTATGGAATTGTTTTGAAACGATTAGCCATTGGAATGGTTAATCATGATCACACTTTGTGCTATGTATGCAAAAAGGGCCAATTGAATCATGGAAATCATGAAATAGGTAAAGCCTACCTTAAAGGCAGATGCTAACAGCAGCAGTGATGTGGATGTGAAAAATCACTAAAAATAGTAGGAATGGTATTAAATAGTGAATAAATTATGTAAATGAACCTTGATGAATCTACTTTCATATGGAAGAAACGAAACAGTCATATGAGTTATATGTTAAGAGATATTAAAGTTCTCGTGAAACAGGGCTAGAACGGTTTCTGGATCCCCTGTTCTGACTTTGGAAATTCATTGTAAATTAACAAGAAATAATTAGGAGTCATTCCATATATTTATAGATTCCTATCTGAGTCTAGTTTCTATGGAAACAAACGGCATCAGTATTGAAGCCCTGTACAGGGAGATATCCAATTCGTAATGCGTGAAGGTCAGTGTAGTCAAACCCTGGATTAGGGGAGACTTTAACTAATAAACTGTACTAATTGGCCCGACCAAAAATTCTAGAAAAAAATATGTTGATGGACTTATGAGTCTAGTTTCAGGAAAAATTTACGAAACTGATTTTCGAGCTTTAAAACTCAAGATATGATTTTTAAGGCGACAGTGATGCAGTAACCAACTAGTCTGGAAAATTTTTTTTTTATGGACTGTGAAACAATTAAGTTAAGTCTGTGTGCACCTTGTGTTCGACTCCGGTAACTGACTCGGGTACGGGGTGTTACAATTTTATTGGTATCAGAGCCACGGTTTAGTCGATTCTAGGACTACTGTAATATGTTTGGGTCTAGCTATACATGCCATTATGTGATTAATTGATAGTGTGGTGATTTCTGACATTTGAATTTGTGTTTATTTATAGTAATGGATCCCGATCCCAACCGAAGCGATAGCGATGATGTGGAGAGTGTGGCGCTTGCTCCCTTACAGGGACAGCGCCGGACTCTAAACCTATTGCTAGCAATCCGAATGATGAGGCTAGGCAAGCCTTTTATAGCGTGATGAATGATTGGTTCAACCAATACATTCGAACTAATCTGATTGTTCCACAACCTCCATTCCCAACAAACACAGCCCCGCACCTACAATGCCTCCGAGAATCGACCAAATAAGGTCGAATAAGCCCCAGTTGATGAATCCGAAAACATGGGGCTACTGAATTTAAAGCTACGGATAGCGATTTATGCCGAGCAAGCTGAATTTTGGTTGGACAACACTATCCGAATTTTCGATGAGCTATCTTGTACACCGATGAATGCCTAAAGTGTGCTATCTCCTTGCTACGTGATTACGCCTACTATTGGTGGAGCATTCGACTTGTTGTGCCCGAGAGCAAGTAACTTGGGAGTTTTTCCAAACCGAGTTTCGGAAAAAGTATATCGATCGAGATTTGTTGATCAAAAGCGGAAGGAATTTCTTGAGCTTAAGCAAGGTTCTATGTCGATTCATCGATTACGAGCGAAAATTTGTTAGACTTAGTAGATACGCCGGAATGTGTTTCGTCCGAGGTCATCATGTGTAAACGCTTCGAGGATGGGCTGAATGAAGACATAAAATGTTCGTTGGCATTCTTGAAATACGAGTTTGTAGTACTTGTCGAGCGAGCTTGTAAAGTCAAGAGCTTAGAAAAGAAAAACAAAAAGTTGATGTGGGAACCGGAGAGTTTCGTAAAAGATCCTCGGAAAGTCTCTTCAACATGCATCGAAGAAATTTAGAGATGATGTGGGCGATCTAGAGGCACTTCGGCCTTTTAGACGAGATCGTGATCGACCCCACAATGGGTACACGAGGCACTTGATGCGCCAAAGTTTGGGAATGAACGTCGAGACGAATCGAGTGTCGACATTGTGGCAAATGGCATTCTAGAAGCTATAGGTTCCGTGACCGCTCTCATTACAAGTGCGGATCGGTCGACCACTTTATTAAAGATTGCCCGAGGTTGCTGAGCAGAATACAAATCGAGTGGGAAACCGGTGCTACCACCGCCGAGGTAGACCATCCGGAAATACGGGCAATGCTAGTGGTGGTCGAGAGGATCTAGAGATGCTACGACCAGATCCGAGGCTTGCGCTCTGCTAGGGCCTATGCTATCTGCTGCAGCGAGGATGCTTCCTCGCCGATGTTATTACCGTACTTTCACTCTCTTTGATACTAATGTGATTGCTTTAATTGACCTGGTTCTACTCACTCTTATATATGCGAAACCTTAGCATCCAAAGAAGACTTTACCTATTGAGTCTCTTGAGTTCGTAATTCGGTGTCAAATCCCTTGGTCGTTACGTCTTTGGTCGACAAAGTGTGTAAGAAATGTCCCCTAGTAATTCGAGGTTCCTGTTTTCTGGCGGACTTGATGCTTTTGCCGTTCGATGAATTTGATGTTATTCTTGGGTTGGATTGGTTGACCGTGCATGATGCGGTTGTGAATTGCAAAAGCAAGACTATTGATTTGAGGTGCGCAAATAACGAGATGATCCGAGTTGAATCTACGGACTTAAAGGGTTGCCACCGTAATATCATCAATGTTGGCCCGTATATGTAAGAAAGGGTGCGAAGCATACCTTGCGTATGTACTTGATGATAATGAGTTAGAAATAAAACCCGAATCTGTGCCGGTGGTTTGTGAATACCCGGATGTTTTTCTCGAAGAATTACCGGGTTTGCCACCTGTTCGGGAGATAGAGTTTGGTATTGAGCTTGTACCTGGGACCACACCGATTTCGATAGCTCCGTATCATATGGCACCAACAAAATTAAAGGAGTTGAAAGCTCAGTTGCAAGAGTTTGTGGATAGAGGTTTTGCTCACCCGAGTTTTTCACCTTGGGGTGCACCAGTGTTGTTTGTGAAAAAGGACGGAACCATGAGGTTGTGCATCGACTATCGTCAGCTTAATAAAGTGACAATAAAGAACAAATATCCGTTACCGCGTATCGATGATTTGTTCGATCAACTGAAGGAGCCTCGGTGTTCTCAAAAATAGATTTGAGATCGGGCTATTATCGATTCAATCCGAGATTCGGATATACCCAAACCGCCTTGAGCGAGATATGGTCACTACGAGTTCTTAGTGATGCCGTTGGGCTCACTAATGCCCTGCGGTATTTATGGATTTGATGAATCGATCTTCGCACCGTATTTGGATCGGTTCGTAGTGGTGTTCATTGATGACATCTTGGTCTATTCAAGAGATGAGACCGAACATGCGAGCACTTGAGATTAGTGTTGCAAATTTTACGGGATAAGCGGTTATACGCTAAGTTCAAAAGTGTGAGTTCGGTTAAGAGAGGTTAGCTTCTTGGGTCATGTGGTATCTCATCGGTATTCGAGTCGACCGAGTAAAATTTCAGCCATACTTAACTGGAAGCCTCAGAAATATTATCGAGGTTCGAGCTTTTTAGGACTTGCTTTACTACCGACGGTTTGTAAAAGGATTCTCGATGATAGCCACACCCATGACGAAACCGCTTGAAAAGATGTCAAGTTTGAATGGACGAAAAAGTGTCGAAAAGTTTCGATCAATTGAAAACTCATTTGACGGAAGCTCGATATTAGTGCAGCCCGAATCGGCAAAGAGTTTGTCATCTATAGTGACGCCTCCTACTTGGGTTAGGTTGCGTATTGATGCAAGAAGGTCGAGTTGTGGCCTATGCTTGAGACAATTAAAGCCACATGAGAAAAATTATCCGACCCATGATCTCGAATTGGTCGCCATCGTATTCGCCTTAAAGATATGGCGACATTACTTATTTGGTGAGAAGTGCCATGTGTATTCGGATCACAAAAGTCTCAAATATTTGATGACTCAAAGAGACTTAAATCTGCGACAAAGACGTTGGCTCGAGTTGTTAAAAGATTATGAGCTTGTCATTGATTATCACCCGAAAGGCTAATGTGGTTGCGGACGCCTTAAGCGGAAATTACTGCTTGCTTTTACGAGCGATGAATGTACACTTGTCCATTCTACCCGACAATGTGTTAGTAGCGAATTAAAGGCCAAACCATTATTGACTCATCAAATTCGTGAAGCTCGAAAAGTTGACGATGAGTTGGTTGCAAAACGGGTGAGTGTGTTCGAACAAGGAATCGGAGTTTCAAATTGATGATGACGATTGTTTGAGGTTGAAGTTGTCAGTGTTCCAAGGAATTGAACTCATTTCGATGATTCTGAACGAAGCCCATTGTAGCCGAATATCAATTCACCCGGGAGTACGAAGATGTACAATGATTTGAAACGTCGGTTTGGTGGCATGGTATGAAACGAGACATCTCGACTTTGTTTTGAGATGTTTAATATGTCAACAAGTGAAAGCGGAACATCAAGTGCCTTGAGGTTACTTCACCGATCATGATACCCGAGTGGAAATGGGATCGAGTCACAATGGACTTTGTGTCCGAACTGCCATTGTCAGCAAGCAAGAAGGATGCGATTTGGGTTGTTGTTGATAGACTGACTAAGTCGGCTCACTTTATCCCCGCGCGCACGGATTTTTCATTGGGTAAACTAGCTGAATTGTACGTTTCTCGATTGTGAGATTACACGGTCTTGATTTACATTGTGTCGGATAGAGATCCGAGATTCACCTCGCGATTTTGTAAGAAATTGCAAGAAGCTTTGGGTACCAAGTTGCATTTCAGACCGCCTTTCACCCCAATCCGATGGTCAATCCGGCGGATAATTCGGATACTTGAGGATATGTTGAGATGTTGCATCCTCGAGTTCGATGGTTCATGGGAACGGTATTTACCTTTGATTGAATTCGCACAACAATAGTTTTCAATCAAGTATTAAGATGGCGCCTTACGAGGCCTTGTACGAGGCGTAAATGCCGTACACCATTGTTTTGGACCGAGCTCGGTGAGAGCAAAATTTTCGAGTTGATTTGATTAAAGATGCTGAATGAAAGTAAAAGTAATCCGTGAAAATCAAAGATAGCCTCCGATCGTCGAAGTCGATGCGCGGATCTGAAACGAAAAGACATTGAGTATCGGTGGGAGATAAAGTGGTTCTTAAAGTTTCGCCTTGGAAAAGATACTCGATTTGGCGCAAGGGCAAATTGAGTCCGAGGTTCATCGGGCCATATGAGATATCCGAACGAGTCGGTCTAGTTATGTGTCGTTTGATTTTGCCCCGAACTTGAAAAGATTCACGACGTCTTTCATGTTTCGATGCTTCGACGCTATAGATCCGATCCGTCGCACGTAATTAGTCCATCGAGGTTGAAATTCAAGTCGATATGAGTTATGAAGAAGAACCGATTCGTATCCTAGCTCGTGAAGTGAAGGAGTTGCGAAACAAAAGGGTTCCGTTAGTAAAAGTGTTATGGCTCAAACACGGGATGGAAGAAGCTACTTGGGAACCCGAGAACTCTATGAAAGAGCGTTACCCAAACCTATTTACGGTAAGATTTTCGGGACGAAAATTTCTTAAGTGGGGAGAGTTGTGACACCCAAAATTGACCCTAGTCGGAAAGTGGTTTCGGGACCGCTAAACCGAGTCACCGAAATGTTTGAACGTAATATTTATTGTCTAGAATATGTAATTATGAATGTGTGAAAATTTCAAGCTTCGATTTAGTCGATTGCATGTGAATTCAGTTAGTAGGACTTGTGTGACACTTTTGAAAAGTGATAGGCTAATCTATAAGGACCTAATAGTGCAAGTAGTCAAAAGGGAGGACTTGCATGTCAAATTTCCCCCCCCAAGTGCTAGTGGCCAGCCATGACAAGGAATTATGGGCAAAACATGTCTTAGACATGTTATGTTGGTACATCATGGGAGAAAAAAAATAAACAAATAAGTATGGGTAATAAAGAATGAAAAAAAAAAAGAGAATGTGTGAGTGAACCCCCCTTTTGCCGTGAGTTGAAGGAAAGCAAAGAAAAAAAAATTGTTCATCCTTTTTCATTCTTTTTTTGGCCGAAAATACTAAGGAAGAATGAAGGAATTTTGCTTCATGCTTGGTTTGGAAGAGGATTAGGAGGAGGTTTGGCCATACTAGTGCCTAGATTAAGGTATGTTTGATGTTGTGCCATGAGATTCATGCATGTTTTTGGTTGCTAACTTGATGTTCTTATTAGCCCATGGTTCAAATCTTTGCTATGTCATGGGAATGATATTCGGCCAAGGTGGATGTTGTGTTAGTGCCATTGCATGCTAAATATAAAGCTTGATAATGATACATGTGATGGGGGATTGAGGACTCTTGGATTTTCTTTTAGCATTTTGAGTGAGACACTAAGTTCTTTGTTTAACCATGACCAAATTGAAACGGTATGGTGTGGTGGTGTATTCGGCCATGGTAGATCCATGAGTATGATTTATGCATATTGCATGGTAGGTAAGATTTGAGCTTTGGATATGTGTTTATATTTGGATATAAGCAACTTGAGATTCGGCCCTTGCACCTATATGTACATATGTTTGCATATGATGTATTGGTATGACATATATACCATCTCAAGGTATATATTTGCATATGATGATGTTTCGTTATGAAATAAATGGTTGATGCGTATTGAGTTACAATATGGAATCGTTAGTTAGTAAAATGTATGCTGTTTTTTTTGTGTGGTATTAAGTGTATAATCGGCCTCAACATGGACATGCATATTCGCCACATGAGGGAATTGGTGTGCATGCATTCGGTTAGAGGCAAGCATATTGATGCCTATTCTTGGCTTAGAAAATTCGGCTAAGAGGAATATTAACTAATGTGTTGAGTTCGATTCATGATTTCGTACATATGCGACTTTGATGCCTAACGAGTATATATATTGGCTAAGTACCTTGAATTCCTCTTTCGATGCTCAAATGATTAAATCAATTTATTTGTCAAATTAAGCTCAAGAGCAAAGGGGAGCTAAATCCGATAAAGGGAAGGAAAAAGTAGTCGAGTAGTCATTCGAAATTGCTCGACAACATCCAAGGTAAGTCTTGATAATGACCCTACTTGAATTATATTGAAATCATGCTCCTTGTGTGTGGCTATTGAGCCGAAATTGTAAAGGTTTGATAAATATTTTGTGTTTGAGCCTTAGTAACGAAAATGAAATATGGATGTGTCGTGATTATTGATATATGTGTACATGAGCATTTGAATGATACCCGGGCTAAGTCCCGAAGGCATTTATGCTAGTTATTATATCCGGCTAAGACCAAGGCATTCGTATGAGTTGTTATATCCGGCTAAGACCAAGGCAATTGTGCAAGTTACCAAATCCGGGTTAAGACCAAAGGCAATTGTGCTTTTGGTTATATCCGGTTAAATCAAGGTACGTGATTCGAAATGAGCAATCTTGCTGTAAAATTTCAGTTTATACACTTGTGAAAATTCCAGCAATGAGGTATGTTCGTATGTGCTTGAATTAGTTGAGTCCTTACAAGTAAGTATTCGCCAGTTGATAAACGAGCTACCGCCTTTAGCTAAGTTGTTCTTTTGTGTATAAACATAAGGGTTGGTAATGTGAAGTAAGTATGATTATGAGAATGTGTATTAATAAAGTGATTCATTTAGTTATGTAAATGTAATACTTTAGTCAAAGCTGATTTCATTACTTGAGACTTACTAAGCATTAAAATGCTTACCCCGTTGCTTTGGCTTTCTGTTTTATAGATTTTGCTCGTTAGCTATCGGATTCGGGATCATCGAAGTCGAAGTCATCCACACTATCAAAGCCCCCATTTTGGTACAATTTTGGTTGAACTTTGAAATGGCATGTATAGGATTACCCTTTTGTTGTAGGACATGTACCTTTCAGTTTTGTGTAAACTTTGATAGCCATGCGAAAATGGCTTATATACGTTTTTAGCATAGTACTATAATCGTTTGTATGTTGATCATTATGAGGTATGGAATTGTTTTGAAACGATTAGCCATTTGAATGGTTAATCATAATCACACTTTGTGCTATGTATGCAAAAAGGGCCAATTGAATCATGGAAATCATGAAATAGGTAAAGCCTACCTTAAAGGCAGATGCTGACAGCAGCAGTGATGTGGATGTGAAAAATCACTAAAAATAGTAGGAATGGTATTAAATAGTGAATAAATTATTTAAATGAACCTTGATGAATCTAATTTCATATGGAATAAACGAAATGGTCAAATGAGTTATATGTTAAGAGATATTAAAGTTCTCGTGAAACAGGGCCAGAACGGTTTCTGGATCCCCTGTTTCCACTTTGGAAATTCATTGTAAATTAACCAGAGATAATTAGGAGTCATACCATATATGTATAGATTCCTCTCTGAGTCTAGTTTCTATGGAAACAAACGGCATCAGTATTGAAGCCCTGTACAGGGAGATATCCAATTCGTAATGCGTGAAGGTCAGTGTAGTCAAACCCTGGATTAGGGGAGACTTTAACTAATAAACTGTACTAATTGGCCCAACCAAAAATTCTAGAAAAAAATATGTTGATGGGCTTATGAGTCTAGTTTCAGGGAAAATTTATGAAACTGATTTTCAAGCTTTAAAACTCAAGATATGATTTTTAAGGCGACAGTGATGCAGTAACCAGCTAGTCTGGAAAATTTTTTTTTTATGGACTGTGAAACAATTAAGTTAAGTCTGTGTGCACCTTGTGTTCGACTCCGGTAACGGACTCGGGTACGGGGTGTTACAGAAATCGGGCGGATGGTCTAACTAGTGGCTAGACCGGACCGATTGGGTCGTGATTGACCCTGACTGAACTAGCAATAGCCGGATATGCTCGGGTGTCGTAAGGTTGTCGCACCTGCATCACTGGACACGGCGGTGCCAGTGGCTACGACGGCGGCGTCTCGGTGGTTGGCGGTGGTTGGTTGTCAGTGGTTGAGCAGTGGAAGAGTTACACTCCTATTGGGACTCTACCAGAGAATTTGATTTCAGATTAACTATTCTAAAAATAATATTATTTGCATAGTTTAATATTAAATTTAATTTAATGCTTATGTTAATAGTATGTTATTAATTTAATATTAAAGCGATTATCTTAATATTAAATTTAATTTACTGTTTATCTTGTAGATAAATATTATATTATTTTAATAAGATTTAATATTAAATTTAATCTAATATTTAGCTTAATAAATATTATATTAATTTAATATGAAAGAGATTAAGTTTAATCATAGTTGAACTCTCTAAACTCTCCTTATATAAAGCGAGTCTTGGGTTATTATTTTCACACACTTAAATTCAAGAGAAAGTTGTAGAGAAAAAATTCTCTAAAGAGATTATTCCAAAAGATTTCTAGAAATATTTTTATGATTTACAACTTGACCCAAAAGTTTAGAGAAATTACAAAATTACTCTACTTATAATTTTTGTGAAAATTTTTTTAATTCAAAGCAAGCCTATATTCGGCAGACGTGAGCTTGAGGATAGTGGAGAAGACTACTCAGTCGAGCGCTCATCCTAGGCGAATCGAAAATGTACAAATTTGATTAAGTGTTTATTACTTTAAATATCAAAACCAAGACCTTATTTTGGAAAAAAAAATTAAAACTTTGGTTTTTCCCTAAATTTATTTTTTGCTCCGTTTTCCAAACCCCATTTTTCCAAGATAAAATTTCTCTTTGGAAATGAGAGCGTGTGACTTTGGATTTCATTAGTGGGTTGCCTTTGGCACCCACTAAGAAGGATTCTATTTGGGTCATTTGATTTGGACGTAAGGGAAAGTTGAGCCCTAGGTTCATTGGGCCTTATTAGATTATGAAACGTATTGGGCCAGTCGCTTATCAGTTAGAGTTACTTTCGGAGTCAGAGCGTATTCATGATGTGTTCCACGTCTCTATGTTGAGGCAGTATCTGTCTGATCCATCTCAAATAGTATCAGTTGAGGAGATTGAGGTAAGACCAGATTTGAATTTGGAGGATGAGTCATTTCAGATTTTGGATCATGAGGTTAAAGTCTTGAAGAGGAAGACTATACCATTAGTTAAGGTTCTATGGAAAAATCATTGTACAGAGGAAGCCACTTGGGAACCTGAGGACTCGCTACGACAACAATACCCACGTTTGTTTGAGTCATGTAAATTTTTGAAGCCGAAATTTCTTTAAGGAGGGGAGAGTTGTAATCCTAAAAAATTTGAGTTCTTGGATTGTTAAGTTTTGTCAAGTAATTGATCTGTTTCAGTGGTTAAGTGCCTTGGATATGTGTTTGAGGTCTTGTATCTGAGCATAATCTAATATATTCTCTAAAATATTTATGCATTTGATTTGTTATTTGTGACAATATGCACACTGAGCTTGTAAGCTCACATTTTGTGTGTTTCCTTTTAGCTAACCAACGACCTTAGGATGGATTAGCGTGACAGGAGCTCAGTTCAGTAATTGTGTTTACCTTAATACTATTAGGTTTATAATCATTTTCATATGGGATGTTTTAATTGGAATTTTTGAGACTGTTGTTGGTTTTTGGTTTTATTCATTACTTTGGAACAATTTAATTACTATTTTTTTAAATACCTATTTCAAACTACAAAGTTATGATTTCTAAGATAGAAACACAATTTTCAAAACAATGTTAATTAAGGATTTCCACTATAAGATAATTTAGAAAAAAAGAATATGTGACTTCCAAAATAAATTGTTAACTTTAAACGGTATGTTCTTTTAAAGTTTCAAAAAGGGAGAAAGACAAGGTTTGGTTTCGAATTGTTTTTGAACTTTGGATTTCAAAACGAATTTTATGTAACTCCTCAAAATTGGCAATAACGTCTAAGTCGAGTTTGGGGTGTTACATCCCTATTGATAATTCACAACGTATAACTTCCAAATGAGCTCCATATCATGCTATTATAGAATCTAATAATTTAATTAACAGTGACTCAGATTTTGAATAAACTAAGAAGAAGATGCAATACCCCTTACTTTTCATACTTACAGATCATTATAACAGATATCCTTCTCGACATGAAGATACACATCTCTTTTCCATGGAAAACCCTTAAAACTTTATTCAACTCTTATTCCAGAGCATATCAATACTCTGTATTGGTTACATTTATTTTAGAACTACTAAAACTTACTCATATCTTAGCATAGAGGCAGACATTCAGATTCATAGCTTACTAGATATTCTTGACAGTTTATGCCACATAGGCTTAACAAAATACACCATGCAAGCAATCAGATAAAACACACCACTAAGGCGATCCATTCAGAGTTTGCCACAAAGGCATTCCTTTTCAGAGTTAGCCATACAGGTTATACTATTCAAAGTTCTCCATAAAGGCTATTCTTTTCAAAGTTCACCATAAAGGCTTTTTTTAATTGTTGTGTTTACAATATGGATTTGCCTAAACTTAAATTACGTGAGTTCCCTTTAGAGGATGCCGTGGCCATGGACACCCAGAGAACCCTATTGGGTAATCACCATTCCTTAGTTTTTTTAAGAAGATGCCATGACCATGAACTTTTCCTTTAGATTTTATATTAGAATTCGTGTTTTCAGCCCCAGCAGACTCCACTAAACACCACTGCGGTTAACAGACACAGACTCTCTTAACAAATTCTTCATGCATTGACACAATCTAAATTCAACCTTTTACTTCACTAACATACACCTAAACAAAACACACGTCTCATAACATATATTTTAGACATATACATACTATAACATCCTACACCCGATCTAGTCACCTGACTCGAGCTGTAAGGTATTACGATAATAATCTATGAACATTTATTGTAAATTTCGATCAAAATCAACTAAATAAATCATATTCAATCATTTCCATGCTTTTCAATCAATTCTGGACTTGATTCAAGCTTACAGAACATTTAAAACAAATCGAGATCAATTCTGGATTAAATTAAAATTTCTACAAAATTTGAAATAAAATGTACAAACAAGGGCCACACGGTCATGTGGCCAGACCATGTGAAAGAGCCCAGGCCTTGTGGCTTAAGGACATGGTCGTATGGTCAAATCGTGTATAGTTTGAAAATAGGGTCACATGGTCGTGTGCCTGACCGTGTACAATTCGAAATAAGGTCATATGGCTATGTCGCATACCGTGTGCCAAACCGTGTGTGATCCAAAATAGGGTTACATGGCAGAACATACCTGCACCAAAATTGAATTGGCAACATGGCCATTTTGAGTAATCGTGTGTGGCACATGACCGTGTGACAACCCGTGTGAACCTAAAATAACTTCTAAAACAAGTCAAAAACATTACCCATTTCTTAGATGCCAAGACAAATCAAAATCAATCATTCACATGCATTCAAAACACATTCAAATAAGTTTAAAACACACCAAAACATTCAACCTAAGTGCCTAACCAATATGCCCTCATTGGCACCACATTTCATACACCAACCAATTAACAATAATGACTAGAAGTTCCTACCTTTTACACATGCCAAACGTACCAATTCATCCATACCCTTCACATTCAATTCTACCATGTTTTAACCACATTCATGAAGCACCAGCCAAATAGCCAAATGCACATACATATAGACATTTAAAAGATCAAACAAGGATATACATAACCATAAGTATGCAACTATCATACTAGCATAAAACATATCACTTGTGGTAACTACTTATATATATACAAGTTACTTCCATTACATGACACATATTCCTAAAATAAACAATTTCAAAATCTATCGAAATGTAGCTGGATAATGTGATCTTTGAGTTGATCCGATCACTCAATTCCACAAAACAATATCTACAAGGAAATAAGAAAAATGACACGAGTAAGCTTTAATAGAGCTAAGTAAGTTCATAGGTCAAAGCGATAAAACTTACTGTATAAACATAAAAAATTATGTAATAACAATGTTTATAAACATTAATCCTACCTACCACAACTAATCAACAAATGCGTTTTGTATATATTTATGAGTTGCCTAATCTAATCAATCATACAAGATCATTCAATATCAAGTCACACTATAATATTGAAAAATCATGCAAACGTTTGTGTAATTCAAGAACTAATCATATAACTATAAAAAATATGCCTGATGAACGGTATAAATAGATACAGATACGCAGTTATCGACCCATCAGATGCCAGAAAAGCTCAAATGAGCAAAACCAATCGAGAACATGCCTAGGCACTAAGTGCCTAGCCCGAGGCTGCCATCCTTCCAAAAACACGTCTGGACACCAAGTGCCAAGCCTGTAGGCTTTACATCCGCCCCCCATAACACACCAAAATCACTGTAAATATAGCTCAGTAATCCACAACAAATGTTGGATTTTGGTATACCCAGTGCAATAATAAGTTAGAAATCATTATTGTAACACCCGATTTTAGGCCTAGTCAGAACAGTGGTTTTGGAACCACTCACCTGAGGTCAAAGAAAATATTTCTGATATTATTTTATGTTTTATAGCATGATTTTATGAGTGCATGAAAATTTTGGTGAATTTATTTTAGCGATTGCATGCTTAATTGCAAAAAAGGACTAAATTGCATAAAGTGCAAAAGTCCCATTTTGATAGCTAAGGGTGTTAATTTTCCATGAATCTTAATGTGAAGGTATTTAAAGGAAAATTAGGCCAATTTTAGAAGGGTGACCGGCCATAGGGGACAAGTTGGTCAAAAAAGTCAAAAGCCTAGGTGGTTTGGTGACTTAATTGAATAAAATAAAACAAAATGACTTTGTCTTTTCATTCTCTTATCCTACCACCAAAATTTTCAGCATTAGAGGGGTTTTTGAGGTTCAAAATTTCAGCAACTTTAAACCCTTGCAAGTAAGTGATCTTGATGACTTTTCTTAAATATTTTTGTACTTTTGAGACTCTTGTAGCATGAGCTTTCTAATGGGGGGACTATTTTGCAAAATGGTTGAAAGTATAGGGTTTTTCCATGAGAGAATTTAGGTTTTTTTCTGAATTTTTATGGAATAAAATTATTCTTGGATAGGTAATAAATAACTTTTGTTAGGAAGTTTTCATGGAAACCTTAACTAAGGACCATTTTGCATAAGTTGTAAAATAGGTGATAAATGTATGAAATAATGAAAATTGTGGGCTGCTTCTAGTATAAAAAGTACTCGACTAGGCTTGATTAGTGAGAAAATGTGATTAAAATTGAATTTCGAGCCTAGGGGTAAAATGGTCATTTTGTAAAAGCCTAGGGGCAAAATGGTCATTTTATCCAATTTTAAATTTTTGAGTATCTAGATTTATATGCTGATGAAATGAATGAATTTTATCAATATAGATCAAAAGAAGCATGATTCGGGTCTTGATCGGGGTAAGAACAAAGTTTACGAGGATTAAGCTCGTTTCCATCATTTTATACCGAGGTAAGTACATATGTAAATAAAGTGTCATTATAGCTTACTTTTAAATGTTTTATTTTTACCATGTATCATAAATTGTACTCGATGTTATAAAAGTATAAATAATGCGAGGTAAGAGTAACCTATGTTATGATCAAGTGCAACAACGCCAGGTTAGATACGAGATCCGGTTGAACCTCAGAAATAGTATAGGATATAAAAAGATAAGTCATGAGAAATTGAGTGGTCTGAACTCATGAGTTGAGTTTGAGTTCATGAGATAAGCGAAATATGTAATGTGGGTCTGGGTACTGACTTTGTGTGTATACCCGTGAGTAGCTCAATGAGTAGGCATTACATAATAGAGCTATAGAGTCCGGGTACTGACTTGATAAAAAGGCCAGTGAGTAGCTCAAATATACAAGTATTGCAAAGTTCGAGGTAGCTTTGGCTACTTGTATGGTACTTAAGAGTAAACTATCGGAGTATTCATTGGTATTTCTGAATGTTCAATGGGTAACTCAATGAATAGATTGGCGATACTTCCAGTGAGGTAGGTCAATAGAAAGAATGAATTTGAGTTATTTTACAGGTAATTGCAGGTATGTATACTAAACTCCCGAATGAAGACCTTAGTATGTGATGAGATGTAGTAAGTATGCATAGAATAAGTAAGGAGTAAGATAGAGAGGTTAAAATGATATATCATTTAAGTATAATAAACTACAGTTTGATGAATGTATTACTAATTACACTTATTTACATATATGTACTTACTAAGCTCCCATACTTACCCTATTTCCTTTCCATTTTCTTACAGTGCCGCCAAAGTAGTTCGAGGATCGTCGCTTAAGTTAGAGAAGCCAGCCACACTATCCTTGAAGCACTTGGTATAGCTAGTTTTATCATTTTGATTATGGCATGTATAGGAACTTTTGATTTTATTTTGTGTCACATTGTTTTGGGGCCAAAGGTGTTGGCTTGTTTTAGCATTTGACTCATTTTGTATAAAGCCATGAAATTGGCTAATATTATAAGCTAATATATAAATGCAAGATAGTCTTTTACAAATGTGAAATTGTTGGCATGGTTGAATTTATTAAATGTATATAGGTCTTAGCTATGCATGTTGGTTGATAAATCATATTAAGTTAGATTTTGATATGTTGATTGGTATTAAATTGTGTTTTAGAGTGGCATAGGGCTTTGTAAATAGCCTTATATTGTCCACACGAGTAGACACACGGGCTTGTGTCTAGGCCGTGTGTGACACACGGCCAGCCCCCCAGCCCCATGGGCGTGTTGTCTGGCTGTGTGTCCCCTGCACGTAAAAGTTTCAAGTTAGTATGCATGGTAGTAAACACACGGGTAGAGGCACGGTCGTGTGTCTCAGTCGTGTGGAGGAAACAGCCTATGGCCACAGGCGTGTGCCTTGGCCGTGTGCCGCTTATTGGATGATGATGTCAGAAACAGAATGTCAAGGTTTTTAGACACGGGTTAGGACACAGACGTGTCATGGCCGTGTGAGGGACACGAGCCATAGACATGGGCATGCGCCAAGCCATGTAAAAACTCTTGTAGGTCTGAATTTAGAATTTAATTCACACGGGTATGGGACATGAGCGTGTCCCTTGATGTTTAGGCCGTGTGTGTCACACGGGCCATTAACACGACCATGTCTTAAAGACCACACGAGGGTGTCGCCCATCCACACGGGTGTGTGCTCTGTTTCAAGACCCGAGCCGGTCCCGAATGGTTTTCAATGGACGTTTGAGGCCTCGAATGTAACACCCCAAACCCGAGACCATCGCCGGTGTCGGACCCGAGGGTTAACAAACCAAGTTCACATGTTTTTGCCCACCAATTTGACATTTCCAGTCAGGCTGGAAATGCTGCGTCACTGTCGCCTTAAAAATCATATCTCGAGTTTCAAAACTCGGAAACTGGTTTCGTAAATTTTCCCTGAATTTAGACTCATATATCCATCCATGGATTTATTTCTAGGATTTTTGGTCGGGCCAATTGGTACAGTTTATTAGTTAAAGTTACCCCTGTTACAGGGATCGACTGCTCTGACCTTCGCGCGGTATAATTTGAATATCTCTCTGTACAGGGATTATATGCTGGTGTCGTTTGTTTCTAATGAAACTAGACTCAAAATGGAATCTGTAAATATAAGGTATATCTCCTAATTCTTTTTTGATAATTTATAGTGAATTTTTAAAGTTGCGACAGGGAACCCAGAAACCATTCTGGCCCTGTCTCACAATAGCTTTAATATCTCTTAACCTGTAACTCCTATGACCGTTTCGTTTCTTCCATATGAAAATAGACTCATCAAGGTTCATTTACATAGCTTATTCACTATCTAATTCCATTCCTATGAATTTTGGTGATTTTTCACATTCATGCCACTGCAGCTGGCAGCATCTGTTTTAAGATAGGACTTACCTATTTGGTGGTCTCCACGATTCATCTAGCCTTACCATACATAGGTTCATATATGATCATTTTAACCATGCCAATGGCTGATCATATGACCAACATTCCCATTTCCAAGCCATAGCCACATCATGACACAAAATATATATACATACAACCCACAATTAGTCTAAGTTCATGCTTCCCTTTTCGAGCCATTTTCGCACGGCCGTACATACTTACATTACAACATATTTAACAAACAAGGGGTAGTCCTATACATGCCATCTCAAGTTCAACCAAAAATTTATACCAAAATGGAGGCTTGATAGTGTGGATGACTTCGACTTCAACGATCCCGAATCCGATTGCCTCGAGCGAAATCTAGAAAACTAAGAGCCAAAGCAACGGGGTAAGCATTTTTATGCTTAGTAAGTCTCAAGGAATATAATGAACTATAATTTACAGCAATACATTCACATAGCCAAATGCATCATTTCATTAATACACATTCTTACTTCATACTTCATCATTATATAAGTTCGCAAAGCATCAATCAATTCAATAACGGAAATTCATTAGTCGATTGAGCGAATGTTGCTCAAACACGTCGACTTTCCAATGCACATATAATGTACCTTATCCTTTGGGCTTTTCGAGTGTACTAATTGAATTCATTACAGCAACCAACACTCACCTCCAGCCCAAGATTCTTGAATATAACCGGATATAATCACGTGAACAAATGCCTTGGTCTTAGCCCGATAGAATATCTCGCACGAATGCCTTGGTCTTAGCCGGATGTAGCCACTAGCACAATTGCCTTGGTCTTAACCGGATATAATTTCCAGCATAATTGTCTTGATTTAGCCGGATATCATTCAATTTCCATGAACACATACATCAATTATCATTGGACATACATAATTCATTTTCGTTACTAAGGCTCAAACGCAATTATAGTCACAAGCATATTCGCCTTCGGGACTTAGCCCGGGTAGAATTCAAATACTCATGCATACATAATCAATAATCAATACACATCCATACTTTATTTCACATAATTCAAGTAGGGTCACTTCTTGAGGACTTACCTCGGATGTTGTCGAACGGCTTTTTCGGCTATTCGATCACCTTTTCCTTCCCCTTGTCCAATTGTGGCCCTCTTAGCTCTTGAGCTAATTCAAACAAATTCAATTTATTAAAACCTCATTGTGCTTGCTTATGGCCGAATATTCATGTACATGTTGAGGTCAATTTTGCACTTAATACCTCACAAAAACAGCATGCAATCTACTAATTAATGCTTTGCACATTGTGGCCCAAAACTTATAATATAGCATCAAGCACTTATATGTGTGCTAGGCCGAATTGTGCTTGCAATTTCACAAGCATTCTTCCACATTTTCTTCTTTAAATCAATATATTCATCACTTAGTTCATAACCAAACATAATGTGCAATCATATATATGCATATATGAGCATGGCCGAATTTTCAAGGTGTCCATAGCCATCCAAAACACAAACTTTTAACTAACATGCAAGAAGCATGAATCATGCTCAAGAATGCATCATGATAAAACAAAGAGAAAACTCAAAATCTTACTCATGAATAGAAAATCCATCATTGCATGCATCATCATCAAGCTTCACACTTAGCATGCAATGGCTTTATCACCATAACAACTTTGCCCAAATACCATTTCCATGGCATAACAAAGATTTGAGCCATGGCTAACATGCACATCAAGTTAGTAACCAAGTCATGCATGAAACTCCAAACACAACCTCATACATACCTTAATCTTGGTACAAGTATGGCCAAATCTCCTTCTAGTTCTCTTCTAAACCAAATAATGGAGCAAAATCCTTCATTCCTCCTTATGATTTTCGGCCAAAAGATGAGAAAGGATGAACAAAAATTTTTTGTTTTCTCTTCTTGGTTGCACGGCAATGGGGAAATGCTACTCTCTCACACACATTTTTTTTCATTCTTTTCTTACCCATGCTTATTTGTTTATGATTTCTCCCTAATGCCCAACAAAACATGTTTCATGACATGTTTAGCCCATATCACTTTGTCATGGCGGCCATCACTTGTAAAAAGGGAAATTTGACATGCAAGTCCATTATTTTGCATGCATGCTTTAATTAGTCATCACATATTTCCCTATCGTACTTTCAAAGTTCACTACTAAGTCCTTTCTTATAAATTAGCACCTAATTAATAAAAATCGAGACACGAAATATTTACGCATACCAATTCCACATACAATAAGCACGGAATATAACACTTAATTATTCTTGTGACTCGGTTTCGTGGTCCCGAAACCACTCTCCGACTAGGGTCACATTCGGGGTGTCACAACTCTCCCCACTCAAGAGATTTTCGTCCCAAAAAGCTTACCGGTAAATAGGTTCGGATATCGCTCTCTCATAGAGTTCTCGGTCTCCCAAGTAGCTTCTTCTATCCCGTGCTTGAGCCATAACACTTTCACTAGCGGAACCCGCTTGTTTCGCAACTCTTTCACTTCTCGTGATAGGATACGAATTGGTTCTTCCTCATAACTCATATTAGCTTGAATTTCAATTTCGATGGACTAATCACGTCGTTGGATCGGATCTATAACGTCAAGCATCGACACGTGGAAGACATCGTGAACCTTTTGAGTTCGGGGGCAAAATCAAACGATATGCCACCGGACCGACTCGCTCGATATCTCATATGGCCCAATGAACCTCGGGCTCAACTTGCCCTTACGGTAGAACTCGAGTATCTTTTTCCAAGGCGATACCTTGAGAAACACTTTATCACCCACGATACTCGATATCCTTACGCTTCATATCCGCGTCACGACTTCGACGATCGAAGGCTATCTTCAAACTTTCACGGATTACTTTCACTTTACATTCAGCATCCCTAATCAAATCCACCCGAAAATCTTGCTTTCACCAAGCTCGGTCCAAAACAATGGTGTACGGCATTTACGCCGTACAAAGCCTCATAAGGTGCCATCTTAATGCTCGATTGAAAGTTGTTGTTGTGGCGAATTCAATCAACGGCAAATACCGTTCCCATGAACCATTAAACTCGAGGACGCAACATCTTAACATATCCTCAAGTATCTGAATTACCCGCCGGATTGACCATCGGTTTGGGGGTGAAAGGCGGTCTGAAATGCAACTTGGTACCCAAGGCTTCTTGCAACTTTTTCCAAAACCGCGAGGTAAATCTCGGATCTCTATCCGACACGATGGAAATAGGCACCCGTGTAATTTCACAATCGAGAAACGTACAATTCCGCTAATTTGTCCATTGAAAAATCCGTGCGTCACGGGGACAAAGTGGGCCGACTTAGTCAATCGATCTACCACGACCCAAACCGCATCCTTCTTACTTGCGACAATGGCGGTCCGGATACAAAGTCCATTGTGACTCGATCCCATTTCCACTCGGGTATCGTGATTGGTGAAGTAATCCACAAGGCACCGATGTTCCGCTTTCACTTGTTGACATATTAAACATCTTAAAACAAAGTCGAGATGTCTCGCTTCATACCATGCCACCAAAATCGATGTTTCAAATCATTGTACATCTTCGTACTCCCCGGGTGGATTGCCATTTGGCTACAATGGGCTTCATTCAGAATTATCGAAATGAGTTCCGAATTCCTTGGGACACACAGACGACTTTTGAACCTCAAACAATCGTCATCGTCGATTTGAAACTCCGAGTCCTTGTTCGGAACACACGCAGCCCGTTTTGCAACCAACTCGTCGTCGACTTTCTGAGCTTCTCGAATTTGGTGTGTCAATAGTGGTTTGGCTTTCAATTTAGCCACTAACACACTGTCGGATCGGACAGACAAGTGCACATTCATCGCTCGTAAAGTGAATAACGATTTACGACTCAAGGCATCCGCAACCACATTCGCCTTTCCCGGGTGATAATCAATGATCAGTTCATAATCCTTTAACAGCTCAAGCCAACGTCTTTGTCGCAGATTTAAGTCTCTTTGGGTCATCAAATATTTGAGACTTTTGTGATCCGAGTATACATGGCACCTTTCACCAAATAAGTAATGTCGCCAAATCTTTAAGGCGAATACGATGGCGGCCAATTCGAGATCATGAGTCGGATAATTTTTCTCATGTGGCTTTAATTGCCTCGACGCATAGGCCACAACTCGACCTTCTTGCATTAATACGCAACCTAACCCAAGTAGAGAGGCGTCGCTATAGATAACAAACTCCTTGCCGGACTCGGGTTGCACTAGAATTGGGGCTTCAGTCAAATAAGTTTTCAGTTGATCGAAGCTTTTTTGGCATTTCTCCGTCCATTCGAACTTAACATCCTTTTGGAGTAGCTTCGTCATCAGCGTGGCTATCGTTGAGAACCCTTTTACAAAACGTCGGTAATAACCTAAGCAAGCCCCAAAAGCTTGAACCTCGAGAATATTTCTGAGGCTTCCAATTTAGTATGGCTGAAATTTTATTCGGTCGACTCGAATACCCGATCGAATACCACATGACCCAAGAAGCTAACCTCTCTTAACGTAACTCACACTTGCTGAACTTAGCATATAATTGCTTGTCCGTAAAATTTGCAAGACTAACCGCAGTGTTCAGCATGTTCGGTCTCATTTCTTGAATAGACCAAGATGTCATCAATGAACACGACTACGAATCGATCCAAATATGGTCTAAAGATTCGATTCATTAAATCCATAAATACCGCAGGGGCATTAGTGAGCCCAAACGGCATCACCAGGAACTCATAGTGACCATATCTCGCTTCAAGGCGCCTTGGGCACGTCTGAATCTCGGATTCGCAATTGATAGTAGCCCGATCTCAAATCTATTTTCGAGAACACCGAGGCTCCCTTCAGTTGATCGAACAAGTCATCAATACGTGGCAACGGATATTTGTTCTTTATCGTCGCTTTGTTAAGCTGACGATAGTCGATCTACAATCGCATGGTTCCATCCTTCTTCTTCACGAACAGACCGCAAGCACCCCAAGGCGAAAAACTCAAGGCGAGCAAAACCTCTATCCACCAATTCTTGCAACTGAACTTTCAACTCCTTTAATTCCGTTGGGGCCATACGATACGGAGCTATCGAAATTGGAGTGGTACCAGGTACCAATTCGATGCCAAATTCTATTTCCGACAGTGGTAAACCCGCAATTCTTGGGAAAACATCCGGTATTCACAAACCACGGGCACAGATTCGGGTTTCTTCTCGATTCCTTGTCATCGAGTACGTGCGCAAGGTACGCCGCACCTTTTCTTACATATTTCGGGCCAACATCGCGATATTACAATGGCAACCCTTTAAGTCCGTGGACTCAACCCGAATTATTTCATTATTCGCGACTTCAAATCGATAGTCTTGCTCTTGCAATTTACAACCGCATCGTGCATGGTCAACCAATCCAAACCAAGAATAACATCGAACTCATCGAATGGCAAAAGCATTAAGTCCGCGGAAAACAAGAACCTCGGAACACTAGGGGACTTTTCTTGCTCACTTTGTTAACAAGCACGTAATGACCCAAGGGTTTGACACCGAATTACAAACTCGATGAGACTCAATGGGCAAAGTCTTCTTTGGATGCTAAGGTTTCACATATATATGAATGAGTAGAACCGGGGTCAATCAAAGCAATTACATTTGTATTGAAAAGAGTGAAAGTACTGGTAATAACATCCGGAGAGGCGGCATCCTCGGCGTGCGGCGTATGGCATAAGTCCTAGCAGAGCACGAGCCTCGAGATCTGATGGTAGCATCTCTAGATCCTCTCGACCGCCAACGACATTGCCCATATTTCTAGGTGGTCTACCTCGGCGATGGTAGCACCGGGTTTGCACTCGACTTGCATTCTGTTCATGCATCCTCGGGCAATCCTTCATAAAGTGGTCGGCGATCCACACTTATAGCGAGGCGATCACGAAACCAACAGCTCCCGAATGCCATTTGCCACAATGTGGACACTCCGCCCTCTCTCGGCGATCATTTCCGCCACCGGCGATCGAGGTGACTCGTGTGGTCACGAGGGGTCGATCGCGTCCTCGTCTAGAAAAGCCCGAACGCCTCTAGACCGCTCGCATCATCTCGAAATCTCTTCGATGCTTGTTGAAGAGACTTTCCGAGGACCTCTTCGAATTCTCCAATCCCCACATCAGCTTTTGTTTCTCCTTTCTAAGCTCTTGACTTTACAAGCTCGCTCAACAAGTACTACGAACTCTCGTATCTCGAGAATGCCAACAAACATCCTTATATCATCATTCAGCCCATCCTCGAGCGTTTACACATAATAGCTTCGACGAAATGCATTCTCGCAGCGTCTTGGCTAAGCCTCACAAACTTCCGTTCAGAATCGGTAGCGGACATAGAACCTTGCTTAAGATCAAGGAATTCCCTCCGCTTTTGGTCGATGAATCTCGACTAATATACTTTTTGAACTCGGTTAGAAAGAATTCCCAAGTCACTTGTTCTCTAGGCACCACGAAGTCGAGTACTCCACCAATAGTAGGCGGACTCGCGTAGCAAGGAGATGGTACACTTTAAGCACTCATCGGTGTACAGGATAGCTCATCAAGCACCGGATAGTGTTATCTAACCATAATTCAGCTCGCTCGGCATCATCATCATCCGTAGCCTTAAATTCAAGGGCCCCATGTTTTCGAATCCTATCGATGGGGCTTACGACCTTATTTGGTCGATTCGGAGGTATTGTAGGTCTTGGGTTGCATTAGTTGGGAATGGAGGTGGTGGAACAGTAGTGTTGGTTCGAATGTATTGATTAAACCATTCGTTCATCACACTATAAAAGGCTTGCCTAGCCTCGTCATTAGGATTATCGGCCATAGGTTGAGAGTCCACGGCGCTGTCCCTTCTTGCGCGAGCAGCGCCACACTCTCCACATCATCACTATCGCTTCGGTTGGGATCGGGATCCATTGCTATAAACAAACATGAAGTCAAATTGTCAGAATTCATCACACTATCGATTCATCATTTAATGGCATGTATAGCTAGACCCCAAACACATCACGGTAGTCCTAGAATCGACTAAACCGTGGCTCTGATACCAATAAAATTGTAACACCCCAAACCCGAGACCATCGCCGGTGTCGGACCCGAGGGTTAACAAACCAAGTTCACATGTTTTTGCCCACCAATTTGACATTTCCAGTCAGGCTGGAAATGCTGCGTCACTGTCGCCTTAAAAATCATATCTCGAGTTTCAAAACTCGGAAACTGGTTTCGTAAATTTTCACTGAATTTAGACTCATATATCCATCCATGGATTTATTTCTAGGATTTTTGGTCGGGCCAATTGGTACAGTTTATTAGTTAAAGTTACCCCTGTTACAGGGATCGACTGCTCTGACCTTCGCGCGGTATAATTTGAATATCTCTCTGTACAGGGCTTTAATGCTGGTGTCGTTTGTTTCTAATGAAACTAGACTCAAAATGGAATCTGTACATATAAGGTATATCTCCTAATTCTTTTGGATAATTTATAGTGAATTTTAAAGTTGCGAAGGGAACCCAGAAACCATTCTGGCCCTGTCTCACAATAGCTTTAATATCTCTTAACCTGTAACTCCTATGACTGTTTCGTTTCTTCCATATGAAAATAGACTCATCAAGGTTCATTTACATAGCTTATTCACTATCTAATTCCATTCCTATGAATTTTGGTGATTTTTCACATTCATGCCACTGCAGCTGGCAGCATCTGTTTTAAGATAGGACTTACCTATTTGGTGGTCTCCACGATTCATCTAGCCTTACCATACATAGGTTCATATATGATCATTTTAACCATGCCAATGGCTGATCATATGACCAACATTCCCATTTCAAGCCATAGCCACATCATGACACAAAATATATATACATACAACCCACAATTAGTCTAAGTTCATGCTTCCCTTTTCGAGCCATTTTCGCACGGCCGTACATACTTACATTACAACATATTTAACAAACAAGGGTAGTCCTATACATGCCATCTCAAGTTCAACCAAAATTTATACCAAAATGGAGGCTTGATAGTGTGGATGACTTGACTTCAACGATCCCGAATCCGATTGCCTCGAGCGAAATCTAGAAAACTAAGAGCCAAAGCAACGGGGTAAGCATTTTTATGCTTAGTAAGTCTCAAGGAATATAATGAACTATAATTTACAGCAATACATTCACATAGCCAAATGCATCATTTCATTAATACATATTCTTACTTCATACTTCATCATTATATAAGTTCGCAAAGCATCAATCAATTCAATAACGGAAATTCATTAGTCGATTGAGCGAATGTTGCTCAAACACGTCGACTTTCCAATGCACATATAACGTACCTTATCCTTTGGGCTTTTCGAGTGTACTAATTGAATTCATTACAGCAACCAACACTCACCTCCAGCCCAAGATTCTTGAATATAACCGGATATAATCACGTGCACAAATGCCTTGGTCTTAGCCCGGATAGAATATCTCGCACGAATGCCTTGGTCTTAGCCGGATGTAGCCACTAGCACAATTGCCTTGGTCTTAACCGGATATAATTTCCAGCATAATTGTCTTGAGTTTAGCCGGATATCATTCAATTTCCATGAACACATACATCAATTATCATTGGACATACATAATTCATTTTCGTTACTAAGGCTCAAACGCAATTATAGTCACAAGCATATTCGCCTTGGGACTTAGCCCGGGTAGAATTCAAATACTCATGCATACATAATCAATAATCAATACACATCCATACTTTATTTCACATAATTCAAGTAGGGTCACTTCTTGAGGACTTACCTCGGATGTTGTCGAACGGCTTTTTCGGCTATTCGATCACCTTTTCCTTCCCTTGTCCAATTGTGGCCCTCTTAGCTCTTGAGCTAATTCAAACAAATTCAATTTATTAAAACCTCATTGTGCTTGCTTATGGCGAATATTCATGTACATGTTGAGGTCAATTTTGCATAATACCTCACAAAAACAGCATGCAATCTACTAATTAATGCTTTGCACATTGTGGCCCAAAACTTATAATATAGCATCAAGCACTTATATGTGTGCTAGGCGAATTGTGCTTGCAATTTCACAAGCATTCTTCCACATTTTCTTCTTTAAATCAATATATTCATCACTTAGTTCATAACCAAACATAATGTGCAATCATATATATGCATATATGAGCATGGCGAATTTTCAAGGTGTCCATAGCCATCCAAAACACAAACTTTTAACTAACATGCAAGAAGCATGAATCATGCTCAAGAATGCATCATGATAAAACAAAGAAAACTCAAAATCTTACTCATGAATAGAAAATCCATCATTGCATGCATCATCATCAAGCTTCACACTTAGCATGCAATGGCTTTATCACCATAACAACTTTGCCCAAATACCATTTCCATGGCATAACAAAGATTTGAGCCATGGCTAACATGCACATCAAGTTAGTAACCAAGTCATGCATGAAACTCCAAACACAACCTCATACATACCTTAATCTTGGTACAAGTATGGCCAAATCTCCTTCTAGTTCTCTTCTAAACCAAATAATGGAGCAAAAATCCCTTCATTCCTCCTTATGATTTTCGGCCAAAAAGATGAGAAAGGATGAACAAAAATTTTTTTGTTTTCTCTTCTTGGTTGCACTGCAATGGGGAAATGCTACTCTCTCACACATTTTTTTTTCATTCTTTTCTTACCCATGCTTATTTGTTTATGATTTCTCCTAATGCCCAACAAAACATGTTTCATGACATGTTTAGCCCATATCACTTTGTCATGGCGGCCATCACTTGTAAAAAGGGAAATTTGACATGCAAGTCCATTATTTTGCATGCATGCTTTAATTAGTCATCACATATTTCCCTATCGTACTTTCAAAGTTCACTACTAAGTCCTTTCTTATAAATTAGCACCTAATTAATAAAAATCGAGACACGAAATATTTACGCATACCAATTCCACATACAATAAGCACGGAATATAACACTTAATTATTCTTGTGACTCGGTTTCGTGGTCCCGAAACCACTCTCCGACTAGGGTCACATTCGGGGTGTCACATCGAAGGCTAATGTTAAGGAGTTTATATAAAGTTTTAAAATTTATCAAGTCTTGATGATTCAAAAAAGTTGGAATGAACGTGTTTAAGTGTGGTAAAGCCTTGTATCCTGTACTGGCGTAGGACTTGGGTGTGGGATGTGACAATTATCACACCACAAGTCAATCCCGTACAATGCACAAAATAATCTATTGGCATGCCAATTGTATCCTATACTATGTTCATCCGTGCTCAATACATATCATTGTATTAACACTGTTCAAATCAATTACTTTCTCACCTCATAACAATTTATAACAATCCAATTATACCTAAAATATATGACAACCACAACTCACAAATAAATATAGTATTTCAAATTATACTAAACTAAAACGTTTGAACTTACCAGGGCTAAACTGCAGGGATGGTAAAAATCTAGGGACTAATTAAGAACTTTCCTTTTCCATGATTATCTACTGGATTTTGCTCTATAAAGTAGTTTATTTCAATTATTAGCTTCAAATTTATGGAAATATTCAATTTAATGAGCATGTATTTCTATTTATAATTTTTCACAATTGCCCCAAATTTTCAAATTTCATTTAATTTGGCCTTAAAACCAAAATAGGGTTATTTTCACAGTTAAACCCTGTACACCCATTAAGTTGAATGCTTAACCACCTCAAACCAGCCATAAAATCCTAAAATTTTACAATGAAACCTTGTCAAAATTTTCATACTTTTCAATTTAATCCTTAAACTTATAAATTATACAAAATTAGTTTGTAAACTAAAATCAAAATCATCACCAAGCTTCAAACAAAGCCAAACACAACTAAAAAAGCTTCAAGAATATCAATGGTAAGTTTTTATAACTTTGACAATACTTCAAAATAGTCCCTAGGCTAGCTAGATTAAGTTACAATGATCTCAAAAACATAAAATTGATGAAAAACGAGTGAAAAATGGACTTACATGTAAAGAAATAGACAAGGCCGAAGCTTTCCCAAGGTTTTCAATGGTGTTTTTAGTTTGAGTAAACAAGAAAGTGAAGAAGATGATAGTAGTTTCTTTTGTTTTATTTTAATTAACCTTTTAAATTTATTTAATATAAAATTTTAATCAATAAACTTAATTTTTTTCACATAAAAATCGACCACTAAGAACAAAAATGGCTAAATTGCCATTTAAATCCATGCAATAATGTTTTCTCATCTATTTGACCCAAATAAACTAATAGCAATTGACTTTTGCACTTTTTTGTGATTTAGTTATTTTTCTTTAATTAACTATCTAAATGTCAAAATTATTGGACCAAATTTCAATATGACACTACAATGACTCACAATTTGAACAATATACATGGAGAAGTTAGTGTAGAAGTCACCTAACACCCACGTATAACAACTTGCACTCTAGATTCAAACTTCCACCGTGAAACCGCAACAACCACTACTTACAAAACATAGGAACACCATTACTACTCTTACATATACAAGTTGCTTATCAATTCAATCGATGTCAATTCCATTCAAAAACCTTATACTTACAGTCTCGCTGTTAAGTTGCCAAATACTTATTTACTCATTCAGAACTTAACATGTAGAGTTGAAATACTTTCCCTGATGGGAAGTAACTATTGATCATAAAAGAACGTTAGCCTCTAGATCGTCGAGGTAGGAGACATTTAGATTTAAGGAAGGTTTCATTATATACCACTTAAGGAAGAGGAAGAGGAAGAAGAAGAAAGAAGAACCCCTTTCAGAACACATTCTCACATATAAATGGGACTCATCTTTCTTAGTGGAATTTAACAAGTTCCATATGTATCAGAACTTGCCTTCTTATTGGCCTACAATTTCTAAGAAAAGTATAAATAAGTTCCCTTCATCAAACTTATCAGGCTAAACTATACAGTTGGTCTTTAACCAGATTATTTAAAGTGTAACTAGCACAATATTCCATACAAACCAGGCATACTATACCTTTGGTGAATACTTATCGCATAATTCACTTTTATCCTTTAGCATGAATGTCTTGTGACACCCCTAATGTGACCCTAGTCGGAGAGTCGTTTCGGGACCACAAAACCGAGTCACAAGAATAATTAGGTGTTATATTCTGTGCTTATTGTATGTGGAATTTGTATGCGTAAATATTTCGTGCCTTGATTTTATTAATTAGGTGCTAATTCATAAGAAAGGACCCATGTGTTAGGACTTGAAAATGTGATAGGTGAATTTTTAAGTGGCCAAATAATGCATGAAGTAAAGACATGAGGGATTTGCATGTCAATTTAGCCAACTATAGGAAGTGGCCGGCCATGGTAATGAAGATGGGCAAAAGAAAACATGTCTTGAACATGTTTTGCTAATGGTGGATGTTAGAAATAATAAAATAAAGAGCATGGGCAAAGGGAACATGTTTCAAACATGTCTAGTTAATGGATCATGTTAGAAAGAATAAAGAAATGGAGAAAAAAGGGGAAATGATGAACAAAAAAAAAAAAAGAGTGTGGATGCCCCCCTTGTTGCCGTGAGTTGAGGAAAAAGAAAGGAGAAAAAAAAATTTTGTTGTTCATCCTTTCTCATTTTGTTACAATTGCCATGGCTTGAGAAGAAGAAAAAAAGTGTTCATGTTTTCTTTCTTTTGCTATAGCCGAAATAAAGGGTGAAAAGAAGGGAGATTTACTCAAGTCAATTCGGCAAGTACCTTTGGCTACTAGGAGGTAAGCTTTGAGTTTGTTGATTTGGTTTTGTAATATGCTAAGTTGAATGGTGGATGCACTCTTGGTAAGGTCAAGGAAGTTGAGATTTCTTGTGTGTGTCTAGGCAAAATGCCGAATGATTTAGTGTTGGAGATAGGAGCTTACTTAGAATGATAAATTCTTCTCCTATGATTATTTTTCTTGCATGTTAAATGGCTCCTACTTAGCCATGCAAAAATTTGTAATTTGTATGGATGATTGGAGCATTCAGCTAGGGTATAAAGGAAAGGATTTTGGTTGTTTCATCTAAGTATGGATGATGAATGTGCTATGGAAAGAAATCGGTCTTCCTATGAATATGATTCGTGAATGTTTATATTAGTAAAATAATTTATGTTCAAACACTTGAGGATTCGGCATTGTCCATGACTATTGTGTTTAGGAGGTGATTTTGATTATTTCAAATATTGGAAAGTAAGAATAGGTGTGATCGGTCATGGGAATTTGAGATGTTGTACATTAGAATTGAAAATACTTGAGACTAGGTTACCTTAATAGTGATAATACATTCGGCCTTGATGCATTAATTGAATGTTGGCTAAGGTTTTGATATTTTGAACAAGGATAGTTGTGAATGGAGTGAAAACCATTAAATTATACACATAAGTATCCAGCAAGAAATTTAACTACTAAATGTATTTATACAAGGAGATCAAGACATCAAAAGGGGAGAATCAAACAAAGGCAAAGCAAAGATAATCGAGTAGTCGATTGGAAATCGTTTCATCCAATATAAGGTAAGTCATTAAGCATATATTTGGTATTGTTTTAAATGATCATAATATCTATGCAATTGTGTTTAATGAAATGATATGTAAATGAAAATGTATGTGTATGGAATGATGACATTGTTGAATGTAAAAGAAATAGTGAAATGTGTAGAAAGTTTGCTTTCAGCACTAAGTGTCTTGAACAATACGTGTGTACGGTGATTTAGATTGGCACTAAGTGTGCATGCTGGAAATATATGGCACTAAGTGTGCATGCTGGAAATATATGGCACTAAGTGTGCATGCTGGAAATATCTGACCTTTGGGTGTGCAAGCTCGAAGGGTATGGCACTATGTGCGGGCTTAAATCACATGGCACTAAGTGTGCGAAATCGAGTATTAAGCACTGTAAAAGCGTACTCTATATATATATATCTCCGATCGAACAATTATATCGAGTGGAGTATGGACAGGGAAAGAGTAAGTACCTTGAGTTCGTGGCTAATAGATACTATGTTCATGCTCGGGGTTGAGTCGGTAAGTTTTAAATCTATGTGATGATTTCAATTGCATGATTGTTGCGGAAATGAAATGATGAATGGAAATTGCTTCAAATATCCTATTGAATAGTATATGAAATGTAAATGTATGACTTGGTATGACATTGATCCGAAAGATCTAAGGAACTATGGTAGTTCGGTATGGCTGGAACAATGGGCCTTGTTTCATTATTTCATTTTATGATAATTTTAGTAACGGATGGTTGTGAAGTGCTTATGACTTCTCGAGTTATAAACTCACTCGGTGTTTTCTTGTCACCCATTTTAGGTCTCTTGGACTCGTATCGTTTATGTGCTCGAACCGTCGTTGAAGTCATCACACCTGGGAATCTTTTGGTATTGTCTTCGTAGTTGAACTAGGAGAACATTTGGCATGTATAGGCTATTTTGTTTTGTTGAATTTCGGGTTGTAAGCGTTAAGCCATGCGAAAATGGCCTATGTGGTCGGTTGAGTGTGAATCTAAAACCTATAGGCACGAGCCTTAGAAACCTTAATTTTGATAAGGTGGCCATAGTTTGTATTATGTATGATGAAATAGTTGGCCATGGAAGAATTATGAAATAGTCATTGTTTGCTTTAGTAACAGATGCTGCCAGCAGCAGTGAGGTGAGATGGAAAAATCACTAAAAATAGTAGAAGTAGAATTAAATAGTGAATAAATTATGAAATTTAACCATGATGAATCTATTTTCATATGGACAAAACGAAACGACCATATGAGCTGTATTTTAAGGGATAATCAGGTTTTCGCGAAACAGGGCCAGAACGGTTTCTGGATCCCCTGCTCCGACTTTGAAAATTTACTATAAATTAACCAGAGATAATTAGAAGTCATACTCTATATGTACAGATTCCCTTGTGAGTCTAGTTTCTCTAGAAACAAACGGCATAAGTGTTGGAGCCCTGTACAGGAAGATATCCAAGTCGTAGTGCACAATGGTCAGTGTAGTCGAACCCTGAAACAGGGGAGACTTTAACTAATAAAATGTACTAATTGGCTTGACCAAAAATTCTAGAAAAAAATGTGTAGATGGAATTATGAGTCTAGTTTCAGGGAAAATTTACGAAACTGATTTTTGAGTTCTGGAACTCGAGATATGATTTTTAAGAGGACAGTGACGCAGTTAGCTAGCCTGCCTGGAACAGAAATTAAATATTTCCAAGAGAGAAATAAGGGAAGTAAGCCCGGTAACACCACGTGGTCAAATCCGGTGACGGTCACGGGTTTGGGGTGTTACACGTCTCCTTCATATAACAGAATATCATGAAATCAAATTCTTACTTACTCAAGTGGCGGTTACCATATGCCCATATGTATATGCCAAAATGGTCATTTGGGCGAATATCACTGTGCCAGATAGACTATCTACTTCTATACACCCAAAATTTTACATCCGCCAAAATTGGGGTGTTACAATCTATCTCTCAAAATTTTCATCCCAATTTTTTTTTGCTGCACCTAAATCCGTCATCTCAAACTTAGAGTTAAGAATGGTTTTAAGATGTTTTATTTCAAATGGATTCTTAGCCGCAATTAACATATCATCAACATAAAGTAGAAAAAATATATAAAAAAACCATTATCAAGACATTGTAGATAAACAAAACTGTAAAACATACTTCGAGAAAAACCAATACTCATCATGAATGAGTCAAAATTTTTATACCACTGTCGAGGAGACTACTTCAAACTGTACAAAGACTTTGGTAAGAGACAAACATGATCTTCTTTACCTTCAACTTTGAAGCCTTTCAGTTGTTTCATGTAAATGTCTCCCTCAAGGTCACTGTGAAGGAAAGCAATCTTTACATCTAACTGCTCAAACAAGATTATTTGATGCAACAAGGGCCAAAAGTTCCCAAATGGATATATATTTTACTATGGTCAAGAAAACATCATGAAAATCAACTTACATCTTGACTGTAGCCCTTTGCAACCAGACTTTCCTTGTACCTAGTGTTGTTAGGACCCAAACCTTCTTTTTAAACACCAATTTAAAACCAATGATTCTTTTATTGATGGATGGTTGAACTAGCCTCTAAGTCTCATTCTACGTGATTCCATCTCTTGTTCCATTAAAATGATCGTTTGCTAGAACCAGAGGCTTGAACTGCCTCAAAATAATATGAAGGATGGGTTGAATCAATGCTCTCAGCAACACTTAAAGCATAAGCCATTAGGTTTCCTTCACAATATTTCTGTAGTGGTTGGATTTCTTACATTTCCCTGTCACAAGCCAACTTATAATTAGTTACCTAAGACGGTGAGGGTACTTGAGGGTCAGATGGAGCCCTAAATAAATCCGAAGCAACTTCAATCTTGAAGGAATTAGAAATTTTATCGTGTCATCCTAACGTTGTGTGACTCTTCATTGGGACGAGACCTCCGTTTGTCACGTCGTTGCAACGTTGGGTATTTTCTTGTTGGGATGTTACCCCCTATTTTGGCTTTTGACTCCACCTTACTCGAGATATTCTAATTTTTTGTGTCTTTAAATGTAGAAGTTCCCTTTTTTGATCGAAACATAGTAGATTTATCAAACGTACATATTTGATAAAAAAAAATTTGTTGGATTCTGAACATTACAATGAAAAACCTTTTGGAATAAGAGAGCATCCCAGAAAGATGTATTTAGTGACCCTTGATTCGAACTTTCCCTGGTTAACTTTAGCATAAGTAGGACAATTGAAAATTCTAAGATTAGAATAATTGGGAAAATTACCTGACCATATATCCTTTAGAACTTTATCGTTCAATGCTCGATAAGGAGATCGATTTACCAAATAACTTGTCAGCTTTACAGCTTCAGCCCAAAATTCTTTCCCTAAGCCTACATTCGAAAGCGTGCATCAAGCCTGTTCGAGCAACATTTTGTTCATTCAACAATGGTTCGATGTCTTTCAATTCCTTCCTGTTAATAGAAATCATTAAACTCTGACGAACAGACCTCAAGACCTGTAACACCCCAAACCCGGCCCAGACGTTATGGCTGAATCTGACGTGCCACATTGAAGTTAAAAATCCATGTTTCATTTTAGTGTTTTATAAACCGTCTTTTGTTGAGCTAACCAAGTGAATGAAGGCTGCATAAGTACCAAGCTCTTCGATTGGATCCAATCTTAGACATGCCCACTACCATTGCCACACTTAGTTATAACGAGTTAGAATTTCTTTGATAGATATCTTTGATAAATCGAATAATCCTGACGTTGTGTTATTTTCAAAACAAGTATCATTTTGAAACCGCGTCCTAAGTCTAGCCCATTTATTACCAACCAGTTTAAAGTTATTAGAAACAAAATAGTTCCAGAAAAGAAAGAAAAATAATAAAGTTAAAATGGCCTTATTGCAACCCAAAAGTAAGTAATAAATAAAATAAACTAAAGAAAACCAAACACTTATTTCGAAAGCCCAGAAGCGATCACTGTGGCCACTCTAAATCCCCTCCGGCTCTAAGACCCTAAATCAAGGCTCACTTGCAAGGTTAAGGAAAGGGGGTGAGTTTGGAAACTCAATGTGCAACAAGCCCCTTTCAGAGCCCAAAACAATATCAACCTAAGCCCAAATTCCATCTCAGCATATACTGGGCCGAAGCCTTTTCATATTTCATATTTCATAACACTGGGTCGAAGCCTTTTAATATTTCATATGACTGGGCCGAAGCCTTTACTGTAAACGGTATGGCCCATAGGCCCATTTCAATATCACATGTAATGTCAATGAAAGAATGCAAGCCCATTTGGGGAGACTACTCGACCCACCATCCGCTACTCTCCACCCGTACCAACCAAGCACTTCATGTGGGAAATAACTCAACCCACCCAACTAAAACTCTCCACTGGCAGCATAGCTGCTTTATCATATAACTGGAGGCCTAGCCTCTTTTAATAACTGGGGCAAAGCCCTTTTGATAAACTGGGGCAAAAGCCCTTTTAATAAACTGGGGCAAAAGGCCTTTTCGGTAAACTAGGGCATAGCCCTTTTTGCACTTCCTCCATCCATATAAACCCAACCCAATGCATTATGAATACATCATGTGCATATCATACATATCATGTGCATATCATATCAATCATGTATATCAAATCCCATGTACCAAATTCATAATTAAACCCTAGGGGTATAATGGTCATTTTTACCTAGGGGCAAAATAGTCATTTTCATAATATAAGGGTAATTTCATAATTTTACAAAATATTAGGGATTTTCCAAGTTCATTATCAGTTTCTAACAATTCATGTGCTTAACTAACGATTCTGGCCCATTTCTAGCGAAACCGAGTTATTGGGCCAAAAACCCCTAATAGGCCCTACATAGCCGAATTAGTCATCTAGGCCCATTTAGCCTATATTCCTCAGCGGTAATAGCAGTCTTAACACACAATTTAACAGAATTCTTTTTTCTCCCAAATTTACCCAAATGGGCTCGGAAGCCCATTGGGCCTGATTTCAGCCCCTCGAGGCCCAACTTACTGTGATGCCATAAACCGTGCTCTTACCTGTTCCAATGATCTCAATCATCAACTTAACGAATCCAACTAACCAATGAGCGTTTGCTTGCTCACAAGTCCTCGAAATGCGAGAATTTCAGCATTTCGGCATTTATCGATTTAAGCTACGAAAGAAGGTTCGTTACACACCTGATTTGCGATATTCCTCGACGAGATCTCCTACACGACTTCTCCTACAATCAACCGCTTATAGATCAGCTCATAATAATTAAACCAAATTGAGAACCATCCATTATCCATACTTACACATTCGGCCACCATCCATAATGGCCTTAGAATCCATACCTTTGCCGAAATTGATGACTAGATCTAGTCACTCCGATGATTCAAGCTAATCCAAGTCGACCCTTCGCCTTGCTGCTCCTCCACTCTACAAACCATAAAAAGATTAAAAGAAGAACTCAATTAGGCCTATACCCACTTTTGGCCACCTCCCTAAACTATAGGGGTTTCGGCTTTTGCCAACAGTTACTATAGGAATCGTTTAGAGTTTGGGCACTTACCACAGTCTATCTTCTTAAATCCGTTTATGCCTAGAAGATAAGGGTATTGACCACAAAAAATTGAAAAGAAACAAAAAGAGGGTTGCTAGTCAACAAAGAATCGGCACCACCTAGCTCCACAGGTTTCGGCTTTTGCGGTTTTTTTTCGGCAAAAGTGGAAGTAAGGGAAAGAAACGATAAATGAATAGAGGGAAGTAGTGGCTGGTTTGGAAGAAGGAAAAAGGAAGAAAAGATGAAAAGGAAGGGTGGTAGATTCGGCTAGGGAAGGAGAAAGAAGAAAAAAGAAGACTAACCCTATGGTTACAAAGAAGAAAACGGCACAACAAGTACCCAAGTGCCAAAAATCCCTAACTAAAACCCCTCTACCGAAATCCCCTCTCTAATCCCCTCAAATCGGCTAACTCCATCCCCCTCTCAAATCCCTAAAATCTCTCCCCTTATCCCTCCTTAATCCATGCATTTGACTGTTTCAAACTCCCTCCCACAGAGTTTCATTTAACTACAACTTCTGCATGCTCAAAGCATAAAATTAGCATCACATTTGCCATCACAGGGAATCGAACCCAGGTCTTCCCCCAACCACTTACACGCCACCTTTTTAGCTCCCTAGTGGCGTCACTTAGCCACTTTACCAAAGGCTCATTTGTGATACATTTTACCCACAAATTTTAATAAGACCACCCATCCAAGGCCCCTAACTTCTTAATTCCAAAATTTAAAAATTCTACCGGGTTTTGGCCAACACATGGGCCTTCCATAAGGCCATCTACGTACTCAAATTATGAATTTCACAACCAAATACCAAATTTAAAAAACTTTACCAAAATATTGAGAATCGCGAGAAACCTAAAAATCAGGATGTTACAACTCTACCCTCCTTAAAGAAATTTTGGCCTCGAAATTTACCTGATCCAAACAGTTGAGGGTATTGCTGACGGATTGCCTCTTCGGTCTCCTAAGTAGCTTCTTCCTTGCCATGGTTCTTCCAAAGTACCTTGACTAACGGGACTGACTTCCTTCTCAACACCTTGACGTCGCGATCAATTATTTGCACAGGTTCTTCTTCGAAAGTCAAATTCGACTGTACTTCAATTTTTGTAACTGGCACGATATGAGTTGGGTCAGAACGATATCGCCTTAGCATGGACACATGAAAAACGTCGTGAATACGATCCAGCTCTAGAGGTAACTCTAGCTAATAAGCCACCGGCCCTATCCGCTTAACAATTCGATAAAGCCCAATAAACCGTGGACTCAACTTGCCCTTCTTACCAAATCTCAATATCTTCTTCCAGGGCGAAACTTTTAAAAAGACCATGTCCCCAACCGCATATTCTATATCCTTACGCTTTAGATCGGCATAAGACTTTTGTCGATCCGCTGCCTCCTTTAACCGATTCCTGATCACCTTAATCTTGTCTTCAGTATCTGTTACCAACTCTGGCCCAAGTATTTGCCTTTCCCCCAACTCTGTCCAACAAGTAGGCGAACGACACCTTCGCCCATATAGTGCCTCATAAGAAGCTATCTGAATACTTGCTTGGTAACTGTTGTTATACGCGAACTCTGCCAATGGAAAATAGTCCTCCCAACTGCCCCTAAATTCAATAACACAACCTCTCAACATGTCTTCTAGAATCTGAATGACCCTCTCTGACTACCTATCCGAATGAGGATTAAAAGCCGTACTAAAATCCAATTGCGTTCCCAACGCCTCATACAACTTCTGCCAAAATCGAGATGTAAACCTTGGGTCTCGGTCTGAAATTATCGATACTGGCACCCCATGCAACCGCACTATCTCTGCCACATACAACTTGGCTAGCTTTTGAAGTGAGTAGTCGGTTCGGACAGGTATGAAATGGGCAGATTTCGTAAGCCTATCCACAATTACCCAAACTGAATCCTTCTTGGAAGGTGTCAATTGCAACCCACTTACAAAATCCATAGTTACCCTTTTCCACTTCTAAAGTGGTATCTTTACTGGCTATAACAATCCTGAAGGCAGTTGATGCTCGGCCTTTACTTGTTGACACGTCAAACATTTCCCCACAAATTCGGTCACTTCTCGCTTAAGCCCAGGCCACCAATATAGCTCTCGCAAGTCACGATACAACTTACTCCCTCCTGGATGCATAGCACAAGGTCCACTATGTGCCTCTTTTAAAATCATTAATCTCAAGTCAGAGTCCCTCGGCATACAAATTCTTCCTCGAAAACAAAGAACCCCATCATTATTTAACCCAAAATTTGGATTCTCCCCCTTCTCAACTTGCTAAAACTGAGAAACCAACGACTCATCCTCCAACTGTTGCTTCTTAATCTGCTCCACCCAAGTCGGTCTCACTTGTAACTCTGCCAATAAGCTTCCATCGTCATACAAACTTAAACGAACAAACATTGCCTTCAATTCCGCCATAGTCCTTCGACTTAACACATCAGCCACGACATTTGCCTTACCTGGATGGTACTCAATCGAACAGTCATAGTCCTTTAACAACTCTATCCACCTTCGCTGCCTAAGATTCATCTCCTTTTGAGTTAACAAGTACTTAAGACTCTTGTGATCCGTATAAATAATGCATCTCTCCCCATACAACTAGTGCCTCCATATTTTAAGCGCAAAAATCACTGTTGTTAATTCCAAATCATGCGTAGGGTAGTTTACCTTGTGAGGCTTAAGCTGCCGTGAAGCATAAGCGACCAGTTTACCCTCTTGCATCAACACGCAGCCCAAGCCTACATGTGACGCATCGCTATACACAGTGAAATCCTTACCAGACTCTGGCTGAATCAACACTGGCGCTTCTGTTAAAACCTTCTTCAGCTTCTCAAAAGCCTCTTGCTGCTTGTTCATCCAAACAAAAGGTGTTCCATTCCTTATAAGTTTCGTTAATGGTGCTGCCAACACAGAAAATCCTTCTACAAATCTCCAATAATAACCTGCCAACCCCAGAAAACTTCAAATTTCTGTTACTGACCTCGGTGGCTTCCATTCCAAAATTGCCTCAATCTTTCGAGGGTCCACCTTGATTCCCTCAGCAGACACAACATGTCCCAAGAAAGTGACTTCCTTCAGCAAAAACTCGCACTTACTAAACTTTGCATAAAGTTGATTGTCCTTTAGCACTTGCAGCACAACACGAAGATGCTCATCGTGCTTCTCTTCCGTTTCTGAAAACACCAAGATATTATTGATAAAAACGACCACAAACTGATCCAAGTACGGCTGAAACACCCGATTCATTAAATCCATGAATGCTGCTGGTGCATTAGTCAAACCAAAGGGCATAACTATAAACTCGTAATGACCATATCGAGTCCTGAATGCCGTCTTATGAATATCCACTTGCTTGACTCTCAACTGATGATATCCTGATTGAAGGTCGATTTTGGAAAATACTGAGGCTCCTCTTAATTGATCAAACAGATCGTCGATTCTTGGCAGAGGATACTTGTTCTTGATCATCAGTTTATTCAACTGTCGATAGTCAATACACATTCGCATGGTCCCATCTTCCTTCTTTACGAACAACACTGGTGCGCCCCACAGGGAAATACTTGGTCTTATAAACCCTCTATCCAACAGTTCCTGAATCTGCGCTTTCAATTCTACCAACTCCTTTGGTGCCATCCTATAAGGTGAAATGGACACAGGAGCCATTCCAGGAAACAAGTCGATCCCAAACTCGACTTCTCTGTTCGGGGGTAATCTAGGAAGTTCCTCCGGAAATACATCTTGAAACTCTTTAATGGTCCTAACCGACTCCACAGTTATCCCCTCAGGTTCAACTTGACTTACAAATGCCAAGTATGCCTCACAACCTTTCCGAATCAACTTTTCGGCTATTAAAGCCGAAACAACATTGGACAAATAATTCCTTAGTTCCCCTATGACCATTATCTCCTCATCTTCGGCAGTTCTTAGTACCATTCTCTCAGCAGCACAATCCAACGTCGCCCTATGCTTAGCTAGCCAGTCCATTCCCAAGATAAGATCAAAATCCCTAAATGGCAGCTCTATCAAATCTCCTACAAATATCTTATCTTGTGTCTCTAAAGGCACCGCCCTAAAGAGTTTATCTACCTTAACCGAGTGTCCTAAAGGGCTTATCACCAATACCCCACTCACCGTCTCCTCGGGAAGCACTCCCAAAGCCCCAGATACATCACAAGCAACATATGAGTGAGTGGAACCCACATCAATCAAAGCAGTGTAAGGCATGCTATGAATGAAGAACATACCGGTTATAACATCAGGAGCGTCACCCTCCTCACGGTGTTGTGCAGCATAAACCAATGCCGGCTGTCGAGCTTCAGCATGCCCAGCACCCCTGCCAGGTGCCCTACGTCCTTGTCCATTTCCATTGCCACATCTACCTTGCCCACGACCTCTCTGTGGTGGTGGTCCTCCTCGCTGTGGTTGAACATCCTTTTGTTCCGCAGCTAGTTCCTGAGCTGTTCTCTGAGGACATTCTCTAAACTTATGCTCCTTGGAACCACATCGAAAACATGCACCAATTCGTTTCTAGCACTCCCCTATATGCACCCTACCACAGTCCCTGCAAACCTGCGGTCTAAAAGTATTCACTGGAACTGCTCGAACTGGTCCCTCTATTCTAGCTCTTTTAACATTTTGATTCGTAGCACTCGAGGGTCCAAAATCCCTCCTAAATCTGGGTCGATCCTTCTTACGATTTTTCCGCTCAGTCCGTTTTACTTCCTCGGCTATCTTAGCCTTCTCTACCAATGCAGCAAAACCATGCTCCCTCTGTGGAGCTATCAATATCCTAAGCTCATCACAGAGGCCATCCTCAAATCGAACACTACGCTCATATTCAGTTGCAACTATCCCGCTGGCGTATCGACTCAGCCTCAGAAATTCTGCTTCATATTCCGCGACAGTCTTATTACCCTGAGTCAGATTCAAAAATTCCTTTCGACGAGCATCCACATAACTAGCTCCAACATACCTCCCCTTAAAAGAACTCTTGAACAATTCCCAGGTTACTAGTTCAATCGGGGTACTCTTCCTCATAGTGATCCACCATCGGTATGCCTCGTCTCGTAGCAGCGACACAGCCCCCTTCAGCTTTTGATCCACAGAGCAATCTAGATCGTCCATAATTCGCTCTGTTGCCTCTAGCCAATATTCTGCCACATTTGGGGCTACTCCAGATACACCCCTAAAAACTTCTGCTCCGTTGGCCCAGAGTCACTCCGATATGGATCCCCTATTCACTGTCCCAGTGCTAGCTCTAGCAACTCTTTCTAAAACCCTTAACATGGCTTGGGACAAGGCATCATCCCCATGACCCGATCATAAGACCGGTCTCGGTTGCACAGTGCACGGATGCCTCCTCAGCTGGCCTATGCCCTGAGGATGAAGATTTAGCTTGCACCCTTCCGCGACCACGTCCGCGGCCTCGTCCACGAGTTCCTCTTGTACTCATATCAAATTATCTGATTACGAATTTTATGATATTAGTATAATGTTCAATTATTTATTACGAGATGTCTTATGGAAATATAACAGTTCAAGGATTATTTTCGCAATGTCGTAGCCTAGCTACAGTTCTCACTCCTACCGTTTTACAGTTCTACCCTATCTAAAGTATCATAATAGGGTCTCAGTTCTATTCATAACAGCATATCAATATCACATAACGTAAAATAGAGTATACTTACAGACTAGGTGCCGGGGATTTAGTGTGCCACTTCTTTCTCAAAACCCTTTTAAAACCATAAACCATGTATTTAGTCACGGAAAATAGAAAAATTTGAAAAAAATACTTTTGTTTTGAATTTTTCTATTTTAGCCCCGTAAAAAAAATAGAAAAACCTAAACCATTTTATCATATATACCTTGTAAAATATCTTTGAAAAGAACTTTTCAAAACATTTCCAAAAAAATACCCTTCTTGGTCTAAGTTTGAAAATTTAAAATTTTTTTCGAAAAGTTTTTCGGACCCGATCCACAATTGAGTTGTTGCAATCTAGCTCTGATACCACTAAATGTAACACACCAAACCTGGCCCAGACGTTATGGCCGAATCTGACGTGCCACATTGAAGTTAAAAATTCATGTTTCATTTTAGTGTTTTATAAACCGTCTTTTGTTGAGCTAACCAAGTGAATGAAAGCTGAGCACCAAGTAGGAATCTGTAACAGAGGAGGTGAGCCATGAAGGCTGCTTAAGTACAAGCTCTTCGATTGGATCCAATCCTAGACATGCCCACTATCATTGCCACACTTGGTTATAACGAGTTAGAATTTCTTTGATAGATATCTTTGATAAATCGAATAATCGTGACGTTGTGTTATTTTGAAAACAAGTATCATTTTGAAACCGCGTCCTAAGTCTAGCCCATTTATTACCAACCAGTTTAAAGTTATTAGAAACAAAATAGTTCCAGAAAAGAAAGAAAAATAATAATGTTAAAATGGCCTTATTACAACCCAAAAGTAAGTAATAAATAAAATAAACAAAAGAAAACCAAACATTTATTTCGAAAGCCCAGAAGCGATCACTGTGGCCACTCTGAATCCCCTCTGGCTCCAAGTCACTAAATCAAGGCTCACTTGCAAGGTTAAGGGAAGGGGGTGAGTTTGGAAACTCAATGTGCAACAAGCCCCTTTCAGAGCCTAAAATAATATCAGCTTGCTGGTCTAAGCCCAAATTCCATCTCAGCATATACTAGGCCGAAGCCTTTTAATATTTCATATGACTAGGCCGAAGCCTTTACTGTAAACGGTATGGCCCATAGGCCCATTTCAATATCACATGTAATGTCAATGAAAGAATGCAAGCCCATTTGGGGAGACTACTCGACCCACCATCCGCTACTCTCCACCGTACCAACCAAGCTCTCTATGTAGGAATAACTCAACCCACCCAACCAAAACTCTCCACCGGCAAAGATAGTGCTTTATCATATAACCGGAGGCCTAGCCTCTTTTAATAACTGGGCAAAGCCCTTTTGATAAACGGGGCAAAAGCCCTTTTAATAAACGGGGCAAAAGCCCTTTTGATGGCCAGGGCATAGCCCTTTTGCACTTCCTCCATCCATATAAACCCAACCCAATGCATCATGAATACATCATGTGCATATCATACATATCATGTGCATATCATATCAATCATGTATATCAAATCCCATGTACCAAATTCATAATTAAACCCTAGGGGTGTAATGGTCATTTTTACCTAGGGGCAAAACAGTCATTTTCATAATATAAGGGTAATTTCGTAATTTTACCAAATATTAGGGATTTTCCAAGTTCATTATCAGTTTCTAATAATTCATGTGCTTAACCAACGATTCTGGCCCATTTCTAGCGAAACCGAGTTATTGGGCCAAAAACCCCTAATGGGCCCTACATAGCCGAATTAGTCATCTAGGCCCCTTTAGCCTATATTCCTCAGCGGTAATAGTAGTCTTAACACACAATTTAACAGAATTCCTTTTTCTCCCAAATTTACCCAAATGGGCACGGAAGCCCATTGGGCCCGATTTCAGCCCCTCGAGGCCCAACTTACCGTGATGCCAAAAATCGTGCTCTTACCTGTTCCAACGATCTCAATCATCAACTTAGCGAATCTAGCTAACCAATGAGCGTTCGCTTGCTCACAAGTCCTCAAAATGTGGGAATTTCAGCATTTCGGCTTTTCGGCATTTATCGATTTAAGCTACGAAAGGAGGTTCGTTACACACCTGATTTGCAGTATTCCTTGATGAGATCTCCTACACGACTTCTCCTACAATCAACCGCTTATAGATCAGCTCATAATAATTAAACCAAATTGAGAACCATCCATTATCCATACTTACACATTCGGCCACCATCCATAATGGCCTTAGAATCCATACCTTTGCCGAAATTGATGACTAGATCTAGTCACTCCGATGATTCAAGCTAATCCAAGTCGACCCTTCGCCTTGCTGCTCCTCCACTATACAAACCATAAAAAGATTAAAAGAAGAACTCAATCAGGCCTATACCCACATTCGGCCACCTCTCTAAACTATAGGGGTTTCGGCTGTTGCCAATAGTTACTATTGGAATTGTTTAGAGTTTGGGCACTTACCACAGTCTCTCTTCTTGAATCCGTTTATGCCTAGAAGATAAGGGTATTGACCACCAAAAAGTGAAAAGAAATAAAAAGAGGGTTGTTGGTCAACAAAGAATCGGCACCACCTAGCTTCACAGGTTTCGACTTTTGTGGTTTTTTTTCGGCAAAAGTGGAAGTAAGGGAAAGAAACGATAAATGAATAGAGGGAAGTAGTGGCTGGTTTGGAATAAGGAAAAAGGAAGAAAAGATGAAAAGGAAGGGTGGTAAATTCGACTAGGGAAGAAGAAAGAAGAAAAAAGAAGACTAACGCTATGGTTACAAAGAAGAAAATGGCACAACAAGTACCCAAGTGCCGAATATCCCTAACTAAAACCCCTCTACCAAAATCCCCTCTCTAATCCCCTCAAATCGGCTAACTCCATCCCCCTCTCAAATCCCTAAAATCTCTCCCCTTATCCCTCATTAATCCATGCATTTGACTTTTTCAAACTCTCTCCCACAGAGTTTTATTTAACTACAACTTCTGCATGCTCAAAGCATAAAAATTAGCATCACATTTGCCATCACAGAGAATCGAACTCAGGTCTTCCCCTAACCACTTGCATGCCACCTTTTTAGCTCCCTAGTGGCGTCACTTAGCCACTTTACCAAAGGCTCATCTATGATACATTTTACCCACAAATTTTAATAAGACCACTCATCCAAGGCCTCTAACTTCTTAAGTCCAAAATTCAAAAATTCTACCGAGTTTTCGCCAACACATGGGCCTTTCATAAGCCCATCTACGCACTCAAATTATGTATTTCACAACCAAATACCAAATTTAAAAAAACTTTACAAAAATATTGAGAATCGTGAAAAACCCGAAAATCAGGATGTTACAAGACCATTATTTGTTCTCAAACGCTTCACAGATTTTCTGGTTTGTTTTTCTAACAGTGTCTTTCACTGTTTAAAGATTCTGAAGACTTTGCTTTTCTGTTTCCAGAAATAAACCCAAAATTTTATGGAGTGATCTTTAATAAAAGTTAGGAAATATTTATTACCTCCTTTTGAGATGTCAGAAGATCGATCCATTCAATCAAAATGAATATAATTTAAAGTCTCTTTTGTTCTATGCAGTACTAAATTGAAACTAACTCAGGTTTGTTTCTCGATAACGTAATGTTCATAGAAACCTAACTTAACAACTCATTGTATTTGAAAAGACCTCTACTACATAAGACTGTCATACCTTTCTCACTTATTTGACGCAGTCACATGTGCCAAAGTTGGTTGAATCAGAATCAATGCGGAGAGAGTCACGTTGTGTCACTACGACATCATGTTGATTCTCGTCATGACGTGGTGATGATTTCATCTTTTCTTCACTAATCAAAGCTGCACCAAAAACCATTGACCCTTGCAAAATGTATAGGCTACCTTTTTTCTATCATCTCATCACACAAGAGCCCCACAAGAGACTTTTAAGTCATTTTACTCAATGACTATCTGCAGCCATTAGAATCCTCCCAATGGTATAAGATTTGTCTTTAATTCAGGAGCATACCTGACATCTGAAAGTGTCCAAATAATTCCGTCATGCATTCTAATTTGTACTATTGTGATTCCAGATATTTTATATAGAGAGTTATTCCCCATTAGCACAACTCCACCTTCAATTGAACTATACGTAGAAAACCAATACCTATTGGGACACATATGATAGGAGCACCCTAAATCTAATATCCATTCAGAAGTAAGATGAGAACTTTCACTTGTTGACACCAACAAGAAATCATCACATCTATCCTCGACTACACTAGTATCAGCAACTTTAGTTTTCTACTTATCTTTCTTATCATATCCGACATCCTTTTTTATTTTATTTTAAAGTTCCCAACATTCTATCTAAACGTGCCCTACCTTTTTATAATAGCCACAATATTTTTCACAATTTCTAGATTTGGACTTTGCTTTAGGCCAGTTTTGATCTATCTTTTTGGTTTGTTATTTGCCTATTGCAACTAGAATTGATGCTTGCCCGTCACCTTTTTCTATTTGGGCCTAACTCATTATCAAGTTTATCATTTCTCAGAAGATTCCCCTTCACATCCTCGAATGAGAGATGATCTTTCTCATAGATAAGAGTTTCCCTGAAAGTTTTATAAGAAGGCAAAGAGCATAACAACAACATAGCTTGATCCTTATCACTAATCTCTATTTCGAGATTCTTTAAGTCATTAAGAAGGGAAAAAAACTCATTAATATGAGTTCTAATAGACTCACCTTCAGCAATCCTGAATGTGTAGAGACGTTTTAATATTAACCTATTGACCAGAAATTTCATCATATATAAGGCTTCTAGTTTCTCCATAACATAGACGTTATTTTCTCCATCAAAACCTTCAGTAACATATTATTCGTGAGGCATAATTGAATGGTGGATAGAGCCTTTTATTGAGCTCTTCTCATTCTAATTGATCTATATCTGCAAGCTTCTTCCCTGTAATAACCTTTTTTAGACCGTTTTTAACCAGTATTTTCGTCATCCGAACTTGCCACAAATTGAAATTTACAATTCCGTCAGACTTCTTAATATTGAACCTTAATGCTCCCATCTTTAAAAGTATTGATTGTAGAAATTAAACTAGCTCTGATACCAGTTTGTAGGGGATAAACCCGATTAAACAATAAACAAAGTGAATAAAATAAGAATCGAAAAGATTGAACACGAAAATTTTACTTGGAAAAACTCCTCACGAAAGGAAAAAAAACACTAGGAAAAATGAGATTTCAATATAATAAAGAAGAGTACAAAAAATGGCGAGAATTAAAAGAAAGACCCCAAAGCCCTATATGAAAAACCTTTCGAAATAAAGAAAAAAATTCTCTATATCTAAATTATTTTTGTTGTGTAAAACCTAGAGTAACTAAAGCCTATTTATAGGCTTAAATTTTTAGGATATATGACTAAAACAACTCTAGGTTAATCAGAGTTTAAGTGGGAGAAAAAAAGACAAAATAAACTTTGGTCAAACTAAGAGGTATTCTTCCATATTTATCATTCTTTTTGAAGTTATAATTATATATAATGCAATTCTATTAAAATCAATCATTACAAGCATAATTAATTAATTAGAAAATTTTAAAGATAACCCATACTTAAATTAATCTAGATGCTAAAAATACTAGAACCTCAGAGTTGGCAGCACAACTACAGTTGTATTGAGATTTTTTTTTTTTTATGATAAAAGAAAACAAGCAAAGTGATCACATTAAACTAAAAAACTCATTGGACTCTCTGCAAATAGTTGCAGCCCCTCTTCCCTGTCAAATGCCATTTTGTCTAGTCAATTGGCTTCACTGCTCTCTATTCTAAGAACATGTTCTAGCATCTATTGTCCAATATTCGTTAGAAGCTGATGGATTCACCTGATAAGAGTAGAGCTTGATGTCTTCGAAAAAAATCTTGAATAGCCAAAATGACCTCCATACTATCCGTCTGAATCAACATTTTATCACAATGCCAGCTCTGTAGCAGAGTCACACCATCCAAAATACCCTATAATTCCACGTCATATACTAAATTTTTTTTCAAATGTCTATTATACCCAAGAATCTACTCCCCATGCTAGTCTCTCAAGACTCCATCAGCTGTACCAAGCCGAAATCAACCTTGATAGCACCATCAGATTTTATTCGGATCTAATTACCTGTTCAAGTGCAAGCCACCCTTGCAACTTGCCTCGTTGAGTGTACTACCTTGTTAATAGAAGCATACTATTTAGCACAAGTATATGAACCTTTGATTATTTCATTTGCACTCCGTGAAAGCCCTTAAAATATAAAATGTTTTGATTTTTCCAAAAGCGCCACGTGACCTGTAACAGTCCAATTTTGACCATAGTCAGAATAGTGGTTTCGGGACCACAAATCTGAGTTATAAAAATATTTTAATATTATTTTTTGTGCTTATTAAAAGTGAATTGGCATGTGTGAAAGTCTCGTGTGCAAATTTAATCGTTTGTATGTTTAATTTTGAAAAAGGACCCAATCGTGTAAAATGTAAAAGCTGTGTGCTAGATGTTAAAAGTACTTATTTGACTTGGCTTTATAATTTTGAGGTCTTTATGTGGTTATCTGACTAAAGTTATGATTAAATGACATTAGTTGACGTTAGTTGATGGCATATTAATTTTTTAATGCAAGGGTAATAGGGTAAAATGCATATTAAAGTAATATTAATATAACAAAACATGAAAAAAATAAGGCCATTATGTATGTTCATCTATCGAAAATAGAAGAGAAAAACTATGTTTGGAGAGCTTTAAGTTTCGGCACACACAAGGCTTAATTAAGGTATGAGTTTTGTTCGGTTTTTGATAATTTCTACGTTTTTGTAATCGTTGCTTCGTATACTATCAAACCCATGCCTCAATTTCTGATTTTGCTGATGATTTTGAAATGTGCCATTGATAAAGCTATGAGCTTTGTGATGTTAGTTGGTGAATTATGAAAGCTTGATGTTGGGTTTACATGTTTTGTCTTTGAATTTTTTATGAAATTGAGTATTATGGGCTAAATTGTAAAAATGTTATTTTGAGGAACTAAAATGTGAAATAAATGAAATGTATGGACTTTTATGAGAGCTAGGAGAACTCAGCCAGGCATGAGTATAAGCAAATTATGTGTATTTTGTGATTTTGTGATTTAGGGACTAAAGTGTCGAAATGTGAAAATGTGAGGGCTATTTTGTAAAATGCCCTAAATATGTGTATATGGATTGATTTGAATTATTTGGCGAATAAAAGGGTTAATTTTGAATACATATAGATCAAGAAAAGAGGAATTCGGATTTAGACCGAGGGAAGTCGAAGGTTATAGAATAAACGATCGAGTCGACAATTTTGGGTACGGGGTAAGTTCGTACTTAAAACATGATGTTAAGTATAATTTGATGTTTTGATTATATATACATTGTATATATTTTTGGTTTGGATGAATACGCCGATAAATCAATAGTATTTGGCACAAAGTGTGTGATTTAAACTAGCTTCGGCTATATGAGGCACTAAGTGTGAGATACCGACTTAGCTTCGGCTAATTGAGATGGCACTAAGTGTGCGAAATCATTCTAGCTTCGGGTAATTGTTACAACACTAAGTGTACGGATGTTCAAAGTATAAATAATTTACAGAAAGTCTTAAAATATTTAAACGAAAGGTGAGAATAAAAGTGAATAAGTGTTGGAATATTCAGGTATGTATGATACCAATGTGGTAGATGATACTATGTATGTGAAACGCATTGATTTGGTGTGAACATATGGGTTGTGTTGGCATAGATTTGATAGATGATTTGAGAATTTGAAAGTACTTATGTATTGATGATTTTTGGTACGAGCTTACTAAGCTTTTGAAAGCTTACTTTGTGTGTGTTTGCATTGTTTTATAGATATCGAAGCTACTGCAAGTTCAGGGATCATCAAGAATCGTCACCACACTATCGAATCTCATTTTGGTACTTTTGAAAATGTATTTTTTTAAAGAATGGTATGTATAGGCTAGTGGTTATGGAATTATGTTTTGCGATGTATATACTTAGCCATGTGATTTGGCTAGTTGGTGTTTGAACTCATTGTTGATAATGGCTTATGGTATGTGATGTTAATATGCAATTGTGGTATGTTTTAGTTGCTAAGTTTTGGTAAGTTTAGCTTGAGATTGAATGATGTATGGAAGGAAATGTTTTGGTATGATCATATTTTATGTTGGCATGAATTGGTAAGGTTTATAAATAGGAAAATGATTGATATTGTTATGATATAAATGATGAATGTTTTGGCATAAAAATTGGCTAAAATGGTGGTGCATATATGCTTGTTTCTTTGCTTGTAGGTTGACCCAAATTTGGGGTGAAAAATTGGCTATTAAAATGGCCTATATGTGTCCACACGTTAAGAGAGACGGGCGCGTGTCTCAGCCATGTGCGACACTCAGTTATGTTGCACGGTCGTGTGTCCCCTGGGATACCCTACAATTGTAAGTCAGGCCCGAAACGGCCAAAGTACACGGGCGTGTGGCTAGCCGTGTGGCCCAAGTCAGACTTGACCATGGTCAAGGCTCACAGGCATGTTTTGTAGCCTATGAACAAGTCAGAGCTATGTCCTGTTTTGCCACGACTTAGACACACAGACGTGTTTAACGCCGTGTGAGGCACACGGCCTGGTCACACGGGGGTGTGACCTTTTAAAAGTTGAAAATTTTTCTAAGCTCTGAAACTTCCTGATGTTATCGAATTAGTCTTGAATGTATGATTTAGACCTCGTATGATTGTTTAAAGTTTTTGTTAAATATGTATGATCTATATTTTATTGAAGTGGGATGATCTTTGTTCTGTGGTTGTTTGGATCTGAGTTGTGAGTCCGGTAATGCCTCCTAACCTATTTTGGTGATGGTTACGGGTTAAAGGTGTTACACGACCAATTCAAAAAAAAAAAAAACCACCAATCAACATCCCCCAAGGAAATTCTTTGACAGTTTTGCAAGTTGGATACAAGCCACTTCTGTAAACTTCCTGAGAAAAACTAGCCATACTTCTCAACTAGAATAATCTGTGACCACACCTTTTACTAGACTCCAGTATCTAATGGCATGTAAAATGTCCTCCAATGCATGCCTACATAATGCACTCATCAACCCTAATGCCATGCCTCACCTGCTCCACTTGTGTAAGTAAGTGTTGTTTGAAAACAAGCCAAATAAAAATCCAAACTTTCTAAGGTCCTTGAAATTTCCACGACATTTTCCATGCTTCATTCGGGTTCCAGAAGCTCCCTCCAAGCATCTGATAGTTACTGTTGATAGAAAATGAACCTAAAGAGGTACCACCCTGTTCAATTCTATCTGACCCTACATAATGGTCAGGAGGGGGGATACTTACAATGTGACTTATAATCTGATCCGAAAGCCAAATCTGAAAAAGATCTAGATTATATAAACCTTCTTTTGTGATTGGAAAAGGTTGTCCCGAAGGTCAGACCTTAGAGAGAGCTCTCTAGAGGAATGAACAATTACCACGAGAAATATAATCCGCTATGGCTTCCTTTGTCCTATACTTCAAGTGAAGGAAATGAACCTACAAGGAATCAACATTGGCTACAATGTTGTACCCAAGTTTCAACAGAAAGGAACATTAATCCTTCAACAGTAGAAAATCGAGCCCGTCATAGGCCCTTGGTTAACAAATCAAATACCAACTAACTAGAGCCATCTTTTTGTTCTCCTCAAGACCCCCAGATAAACTGCCTATCCAAGCACTCAATCTCCTTACAAATCCTTTGGGGGACCATCAAGGACTGCATAAAATAACTAGGAATAAAAAAGATTGGTTGTGTTAAAGTGACTCTACCAACTAAGGATAGTTGCCTCGCATCCCATCCTTATAGTTTGCTTTTAATCTTATCCACCACAAACCTCTAGGAGCTATTCATAACCCTTTCATGGAAGAGCGGAATACCAAGTATGTTCCTAGGTTTCAAACTTTATGAAACCTAAGGACATCACATAGTCTCCCTTCAGAACCACCATCTACCCAATTAGAAAAGAATATGTCTACCTTGTGTGTATTAATATGACATCTAGAATAAGCACAAAAATTGTCCAATATTCTCTTGATTAAATTAGCCTGTTGCATATCAGCTTGGCCGAAAATAACAAGGTCATATGCAAATAACATATAAGAAAACGCCAACTTAAGCATGACAAACAAATAGGATGCCACTGACCTAAATTAGTAGTGGAACGGATGCTATGCCCAAGTCATTCCATGCACAGAACAAATAAATAAGACGACAAAAGACACCCTTATAACAGCCCATTTTTCAGTGGTGTCAAAAATAGTTATTTCGAGACCACAAATCCGACGAGTAAGCTTGATAATTAATATTTAAATTATACAAGTAAATAGTAATTTTATAATCAATTTTGATTTGAGGAATTTTAACCAATTAAATTGAAAATTAGTATAGTGGTTCGGTTCAAAAGTCAAGTGGTTATTGAAAACGAGGTATTAGGACCTCATTTTCGTAATTTAAAGCCGTAAATATTTTATAATTATGGAGTCGTATTATATGTGAATTGAAGTTTGGACTGGTAATTTTGATGAATTATTGTTTAATTTCAACAAAAGAATTAAATCGTAAAACAGGTAAAAGTTAATTGTTTTTTATTTAAAATAGTAAAAGGACCAAAATGGTAATTAAATGAAGGTCAAAAAGTCCAAGCGGTGGTGGATATGATAAAATGCACTAACTTTTGGGCTATTTTCTCATTGAGTCATAATTAGTTTAGGGTTAAATTGAAAATAAACTTGTTTAATTAAAATTTAAAATAATTGAAGGACCAATTGTGCAATTAAACCTTTCTTGGTTGGTAATTATACCATATATTTAAATTATGGACATTTTAGGCATGTTTTAATGGTTTTATACGTTAAAGTAAAGGTTAATTTGGTAAATAAGTAAATGGTAAATTAAATTAATAGGTTAAAGTTAATATTATCACATTTTCTTTTCTTCTTGTTAAGCAAGCCAAAACTCTATAGCTAGGGTACTGAAGGCTTCAGCCAAGATTGAATTCTTTGATTGGGTGAGATCCTGGATCTATTGCGGATTCTCTATAGCTTGTATGAGCAGCATCATAAGCCGATGATTATTTAATAGGTATTATGTACCAATGATATAGACCAAAACGGTGGCTTGAGATCCTGCATCTGTTGCGGATTCTCTGCAGCTTGTATGAGCAGCATCGTGAGTTGATCAAAGTTTTGAAGTTAACTTGAATGAGTGATACCTTAAAATTACCTAAAATGAGATCTTACTAAATGATGACTTTGAAATATGATTTGAATTAATGTACTGTATAATACTCACCTGTTGTGAGTTGCAATTGACAGGAACTTTGTTATTTAATTTTATAATTTGATTTGTTATGTTAAATTTGGTAAGATTTATCGTTTGATTTAACGAACTTACTAAGCTTCAAGTAAGCTTACTCATGCTTTTTCCTTGTTTTGTAGATTACATTTTGTGGTCGTGAGATCGGATCAACTCGCAGAATCACATTATCTCAGGGACTCTTTTTGTAGATTGTGTAAAAAATTGGCTTATATGGCATGTAATAGGGCAAATGGTTATTTTGCTACATTTGATGGTTATGTGTGATGTTTGGTACTTGATGATAGAATGGTAATATTTGTAGTATGATTGTTAAACTTTAAGAAAATTTAAGTATAAGGTTATGAAATGGTAAGTGTCATATTAAGTTGGTATGGTGTGTTTGAAATGAGTTAGTTTGGTGTATGTTATGGCTTATAGATTATTGTTTTGATTGCGAGTAACATGAGCATTATAATGTGTTTTAGTATATGATACTTGGTATGGTTTTAGGTGATTGAAAATGGCATGTTTTGGTTGTTTAAAGGTGTGTTTATAAACTTGTGAACATGTATTATGAATTGGTTTAGGTACCTATGCAATTGGGTGAGAAAATAGCATGATCTCGGTCATTTTTGGACACACACGGCCTGGAACACAGGCTGTCACATGGCTGCATGTCACATACGGATGGCCCACACGGGTGTGTGCCTTGAGCTTGTTAGGAACAGGATCCACACAGGCTAGCACTGGCTGAAACACGAGCATGTTAGCCAAGTCAGTAAGTTACACGAGTGAGCACGCGGTTGGATACTCGGGCATGTAGGGTAGCCACAAAGGCGTACAGTATAGCCACATGGCCATGTTTGGAGCGACACGCTTGGGCCCTTTGACACGGCTTGGACACATGGCCGTGTAACCCATGTAGGTGAAATTTTTTAGTTTTTCCTGAAATGTTCTAATTTATTTTGATTTAGTCCCTGATTGCTCGAAAGCTATTTTTAAGGCCACGTAGGCTCGATTTAAGGCCCCATAAATGCATGTTTTATTCCATTTTGAATTTCTAATGTATTTATTAAATTAATTTGAAAATTAATTGCTATTAGCTAGAAAATGTTCCTTTTTGTACAGCAATACTATGTAACCCTATTTCAATTACGGAAATGAGTTATGGGTGTTACAACCCTTGTTGGATTCCTCTAATCTGGCGTAATTTGTGAGATAGAACCCATTTCCACAAAATCTACATAGTATGAGTCATGATACCAGACATAATAATGGTTCTAAGGAAATCAAGAATACCTACTGCTTGAAGAGAAGAATTAATAAACTTCCAACGCAGCCGATCATATGCGTTTTCCAAATCTATCTTAATTGTCATCCACCTCATACTCTTTTGTTTTCTTTTCATGGAGTGAATCACTTCTTGGGCAACAATGATATTGTCCACTATGTTCCTCCCTGCAATGAAACTTGCCTGTTCCTGAGCAATTATCTTGGGAAAGACCACCTTGAATCGATTAGCAATGACTTTCATGACCAGTTTGTAAAGGATGGAACACAAAATTATTGGTCGAAATTAGGTGAAGCTATTAGGATTCGAAACCTTTGGGATAAGAACAATTAAAGTGTTATCCAACTCCTGATCTTTGGTTGCCCAACAAAGACTTTTGAACCCATTCATAGATAGCTCTACCAATTAGATCCCACTTCTTCTGGAAGAAATGGCCATGTAAACCATCACTCCCTGATGCTTTCAAGGGAGCCATATCAAACAAAGCTGTCTTAATTTCCTCCCTCGAGATCGCCTTACCCAAAAGTAGCACATCACTACGATCAAGCCTAGGGAATGAGCTAGACGGTAGCTCAGTCATCTAATCTGGTTGCTCGTTGTAAGCTTTTAGAAGAACTTAATTGCCTCGAGTTGGAGTCCATCATCATCAAAGATCCATTCACCTTTCTCATTCTTTAGAGCATTAATCTGATTGTTCTTCGAACTCTATATCATATGAGAATGAAAGAACTTAGCATTTCAATCTCCTAGGTATAACCAATCACATCTACCTTTCTATTTCCAAAGAAACTCTTCGTGATGAAAGAAACTTTCTAATTATTCTCGTACCTGCAACTCCAACTGGACTAAGTAGTTAGAATTTGATCTTTCTAATGCCTTTTAAACACCGAAAAGTTTTGGCAAAAGATACCTTTTTCAAACACTAATGTGACTATAGATAGATTTATTCTACAATTTAGTGTTTGAGGTGAACTTAGCAAGAGAATATGCCACATAACCATTAAAACTCCAATTATGTATGAAAAAATTAGAGAAATTTGAATGCTCCACCCATCTAGCCAAAATCCTGAATGGACGTTCCTTGGGTGAATTAAAAACTAACTTAAGAGAGAGAAGTAAAGGCCTATGATTAGACTTAACCCTAGAGAGAGTGACTGTATAGTTCGGAAAAGTTCTAATCCAAGCATCGTTTATGATTGCCTGATCAAGCATCTTAAAAATTCCTCATCTATGCCAAGTGAAGGAAAGGTCCCTAAAGCCCAAATATTGCAATTCAACTTTATTTAGAAAATCACTAAATAATGAGCACCCTCTCCCACTCAGGCGTCCACCTTTCTTATCACCGAAAGCAAGTAAAGCATTAAAATATCTAATAGCTAGCCATGAAATGAATCCAATCGAAATAATTGATTTTAACCCCTCCCAAAGTTTCTTTCTTTTCTACTTATCAAAATTACCTTAATCTAAAGCATTAAGAATGGGCTGAGAAGGTGAACCCCTAAGAACTCGCGGTAAGAAAATTTACAGATGGTTACAGATTACCTTAACTCGAACCAAATCCTTCCAACCAACCCAAATACCTCTAGGAAACCTAATTGCCTCCACTCGATAAGAATACTGAAAACCAAATCTAGCAATAATAATATTCACTTTATCACCACTAATCCTCCGCTCAAGTAGACTAGTAATATCGGGTTTATGTTCCAAATTGTATTCATGAAAGATGCACAAAAACCTAACACTAGCATAACCTTGAAAATTTCAAGAAAAGATTGACAAATTCATGTTTATTGAAAATAAACAAACACCAACCTTTACTGGCTGGGAATCCATGTCTCTTTAATAAGCTTTCCAATTGAGCTTGAAGAGCCTTTGCCCACCTCCATACTGAGTTGAGCACTAATTAACCCAACCATTGAATTCATTAAACTCGAGATGTACCAGCTAATTTGAAACGCTCTCCACGATCCCGGACAGTCTGATTAAGTTTCTTACCACTACGAACTGAGATGCCTTTGTCTCTCAAACCGTGCCCCTTCAAACCTGAATTGTTGTTTCCCCTGCTAACAGTAGCACCACCACCCGTGGAGCAAACTTTATTTGTGTCAATTTTTTATTTGAATGTGACCGCTGAGTGCTTCCCTGGATCAAGAACAATAACATTCAATGCCACAATCGCCTTTGTTGGACCATCAAAGGTAGGATTGAAGTGTGAAGTGGTATTCGAAAGAGGGTCAATAAAAAGAATAGAACCATTAAAAATTCCATAAAAAGATGAAGAGGAGCCAGGGGAGAGTTTTGAACCAGCGAGAGAATCGGTTCTACTGTTACCCAATTGAAAATATTTAAGCTGATCTCCATTATCTGAAACCATGAACGTATTAAGCGAGTTGGAACTGGGAGAACCTTTAGCAATAGCCTTTCTAAATGAGCTGGAACTGGATACACGTGCGAAAGCAGGCCCAGTATTGGTAAAGATAGATCCAGCGTCTTGAATGGGCCTCTTACTTAGGGCTTTAGCTGAAGGACCAATATCACTAAGGCTCAATCCGACTTCTCCAGCATCCAAAACTTCAACAGGAGCATTAAGCCCCACATGCCTCACAAGGCTCACTCTAGCTACTAGTCCTGCTCATAGGCCAAAAGCATCATCCCCTTAAGTTCTTTCTTACCCAACGAGCCTCGAGTCTTTTTTTGGATCTGGTGCTGTAAGTGTAGTATTTAGTCTAAGTACAATTTTAATTTTTTTAACAGATTGGTTAATATAATTATTTATGAATTACATTAATATTTTGTATATTTCCTTTACATGGTTTTTGCACGCAAAGAAAAATGGAAGCAAATGTTGCTCACTGGTTGTCTAATGTTTAACTAATATTAAGCGATATTACGTGGTCAGTTCATAATACAGAAAGATAGCTTGTATTAGTAAACGAACCTAAACATGTCCTTAGTCTAATCATAAATGAATAAATTAATTAAAACACTAATATATCATCTATCAAGTCTAATTGGGGAGATATTTTGTCTTAGGCATCAGATCTAATAACTCCTAGAAGATAGAAATGTATATGTGATTGACTAGATTGATAATACATTGGACTATACCCAAGCAAAATAGATTTGGAATCTGTTTATGGATTTATTCACTTGTGACATTCATAGAGTGGCATACTTGAATCCTGAGTGGATAGCGGTCTATGTATGCAAGACTCATAAGGCTGTAAATGAACTAAGCCTGAGCAAACAAACCTCTTTTCATGTTCATTTGGTTATTTTTAGGCTTATTCGTGTTTAATTTGTGTTCGTTAAGAATTTCAAATTTTGTCCATGTTCGTTTATTTAAAATTATGTGTGTTTATGTTCATTTGTTTAATGCTCACGAACATGTTCATTTAACTTAATCGAACATGTTTACAAACAATGTTAATAAATAATAAACAATAAATAAATACACACATATACACGAACATGTTCATTAAACGCTCTTTTCATTTACAACTCTATATTTTTATAAAAAATATCATTAATAAATAAACGAGCCAATACATGAGCTTGTTCATGGACATAAATGAACTGGACACACCTCTCTTCATGTTTCTTTGTTTGTTAAACGAACATAAAAATTTTGTTCATACTCGTTTGGTTAGCTTAATAAATGAACATAAACGAACGTTATAAAAATAGTTCATGAACATTTCGTCGAACGTTCTATTCATATACACCCCTAGTGACTCGTACACTTTGATGTAAGTAAAAGCCTAAGTTCGAATAGATAAGGAATCGAAAGCTGGTGCATTGGGTGTACGACTTCTGAAGTACGTAGTGTCATTCACAACATTGGAATTCATAGCCCGAGACATGGGTAAATGATATCCTCTCATTGGCATTACATGGTTGATGAAAAGTAAATGTGGCCATGGGTTGTTCGTCTTTGTTATGACTTGATTACTATTTAATAGTATTTGACTTTTCATGAAGAAAGATGTAATGGTTACCATGAGAAATAAAATCATATTGGGAAACTGGATACTATCCCAAAAAGATTAAAAATATCCTATGAGGGTAACACACTTATGATAAGGCCATTGGATGAGCACTGGGTAGTTGTAATAGCCCATTTTCAGTGAAATCGGAACTGTGGTTTTGGGACCACAAATTCGACCCAAAAATAAAGTTTATTTTTATTTTATTATATGGTCCGTATTATGATAGACATGTCGTGTGAAAATTTTGATACAAAAATTTTATCGATTAAGTGTTTAATTACAAGAAGGACTAAATTGTATAAAATGAAAAAGTTGAATTCTAGTAACTATAAGGAGTAAATAGCTATGGAATTCAAAAATTGAGGTCTTTTTATGGTAATTAGATCATTAAAGAAAAGTATGTAGATTTTTGGTGACTCATCCATGGAAATTTAGAAAAAGGGCAAAGACTAAATTGGAATTGAAATAATTTAATTAATTAAAAGATAATAAAAAGAAATATCATCTTATTTTTGTCATCTTCAACCCCAAAATTATATGGAAACCCTAGGGGAGAGAGAGAAGAAACCTTCAAGGCTTAATTGGGTAAGTTTCCTTATCCCGTTTTTAGTAATTTTGATATTTTTGAAACCGGGATAGCTTAAACTATCTATTTGGGGGTTAATTTGAAAAGTTATCAAAGAATGAAAAATGGGTCATGGATGTATATGCTAAAAATTAGAAATTTATGGTAGAAAATGAAACGTTGTTGATAGATAAACAACTTTTACAAAGTGATTTTTGATGAGAACATGATTTTGGGACTAAAATGTAAACTTGTGAAATTGAAGTTCTGAATTTTTATGAATACATGTGCTGTAAATTTTGTAATGGGATTTTGGTTAGGCTTGGAATAGGGAGTAAATTGCACAAGTTTCATTTTTCGAGCCTAGGGAAGAGATTGGAATTTATGGAAAAATTAGGGGCAAAATGGTAATGTTTCCTAAGATGTAAATTAAGTCCAAATAAATATGAAGTATGTGAAATTGATGATTAAAGCTATTTATATGGATTTGGACAACACAAATTTGAGGTTAGACCGAAGAAAGGAAAAGGTTTCGGATTAGTAGATTTTATATACGAACGAGTGTCGAAGTAAGTTCGTGTAACTTAATCGGGCATGTAAATATGTTTAATTGAATGTTTTGTTGTATGGAATATGACTTATATTGATGTACATTACTTGAATGCTATAATAAGAAATTTAATACATGCTTGATATGGTGAAAAAGGGGCAAGTCCTAATCAAATATTGAATTCCGATGAATATATGCGCTTTCCCAAAATGAATAAGGTCTTGAATTTGCTGCGGACAGGATTTAGCTCATATGAGTAATCCTATTGACCTTGTTATAAAAAGGATTTAGCCTGGACGGGTAATTCGGATATAATACCTCTCGAGTATATGTTATGATTAGGGTTTAGCCTGGACTGGTAATCCTAATTGAACTCTTTTGGACATACATTATATAAAGGATTTAGCCTGGACTGTTGATCTTGTTGTACGATATGTGGCTCGAGAGTGTGTTCCTTGATTAAGAGCCCTAATGGGTACCCTTAAATAAGAAATTGACTGATTATTGAATCGTACATCTCATGTGTACTACTTGAGCATCAATCGAAATTTCAATGATTCAACGGACAAAACTCTTGGTATGATAAGAGAATCATGAAATGAAATGAATGATGTCTTAAAGGAAAATAGTATGAAGAGCTCATCTATGTTTTCTTGATTGATATGAAGGTTTTGGTGAGCAACATGTTTGATTGAATGTATGTGTTTAGGCAATTTAGACAAATGGATGGAAAAACATGATATTGTATGCTTAAATTAAACAAATGGGATTGGTAAGTTTAGTTTCCGTTTTACGAACTTACTAAGCATGTAATGCTTATTCTGTTTATTTTTCCCCTATTTTATAATGCTCGGAAGCTTGCGAAGGTTGGAGATCATTGGAGCATCGTCACACTATCAACTAGTTATTTTGGGTATACTTAGTAAATCATTTTGGTATAATGGCATGTATAGGACAACTTGACCATTAGTGGCTTAATAATGATGCTTGTAATCTAGCTATTGGAATGGCTAGTAATGGTTGTTTTGATATACTTGTAATGTCATGCTATGGTAGTTAAATATATGTTAAGTAGTTGATCAAATCATGTCTAACATATGGAATATACCAAGGTAAGATTATAAACATGTATGCATGCAATGATATGCCATGTTGAATGATGTTGATTGGTTGGTTGGAATGTGCTTGGTATGTTTTGGTGCAGGAAAATGGTAAATTTGGGTGACAAATGAGGCTAGGAAATGACTTTATTTTGTCCACACGGGCAGACACACGGGCATATGTCTAGACTGTATGTAATGCACGGCTTGGTGCATGGGCATGTGGTTAGGCCGTGTGGCCCATGCACCTTAATTTTTAGAAACAGAATGCTCAGAATTGAGCACATGGGAAGAGACACGGGTGTGTGTCTCAGCCGTGTGTGCTACACGGCCTAGAACACGGACGTGTGTCTTGGCTGTGTGAAACTTGCACCTAATTTCGAATTAAATTAATTAACCACACGGCCTAGCACACGGGCATGTGGGATGGATGTGTGCACAGGTTAGAGCGTTACACAGGGTCGAACACAGCCTGTAGCACGGCATGCCCCAGGGTCACACGAGCGTGTCCCTTGGACCACACGGGCATGTGAGCCCTGCACCTTGGAAAATTTTTGAAATTTCGCGAAAAATTCTTAGAGCTCCTGATTAAGTCCCGACTCGATTCTAATGCTCGTATTGGGCCTCAAAGGTCCAATCAAGGGACATTTTGAATGATCTCAATTAATGAATAGTATTTTACGAAAATTATCTAAAAATTGTTCTGAAAGTTTCGGTAATGCTCTGAAACCCTATTTTGACGACGGATATAGGTTAGGGTGTTACAGTAGTTGCTTTCATAATGGTATGTTGTTAGGGAGAGCTCAGTCACAATACTATAGTGGAATGACTTCGTGATTAAATGAGTTTTTAATTAATAAGCGAAAAGTCAAAACTTAATTATAAGTCATTTGAGCCCAAATTACATATGTCCAATTGGTCCCTTTGCTAACTCGTTGAAACTAGAAATGGATGGCATGTTTGAATTGAAATGAACAGAATAAATAGAAATAGAGAAATGGTAAACATTCAAAAAATGATTATGACTTTCTCTAAAATGGACCAATGGGATCATTTGAAAACGAATGTAGTTTTCTCATAATTGAAATGAAAATTAAAATGAAAAATGATTCATTTGAAATGTACATAGATTACTCAGAAATGATTAAAAGAATGAGCTTATATTTTTTAGCTATTTTAAATCCCGAAAATGAAACTAACTCATTCGATCATAGTGAACAAGTTGAATATGTGAACTATTAAACATTTTTTTTCAGAAATTTTACTGAATTACCGGTATAAAATTAGGATGAGAAAATTATTTAATAGGGAAATTAATATTTATTTTGGAAAATAAAAAATATACATGTTAGGTTGGATTAAATTATAAAGTGTTGGGTTAAAATTCTAGAAAGCAAATATAATTAGGCCTACCCAATACAATGAGAGGCCTGAATCCTCATCATAATACATATGAGGGGAAGCACAGCCTATTAGCCTCTCTCCTTCTCCTAATTGGACTAGGAAGTTTTTTTTTCTATTTGAAATGAACATTTATAATTCAACAAGAGTTCTACTTTTTCTCCCTATAAATAGATGGTACTGGTAGAGCTATTAACATGATTCTTAGGAGGTTGTTACTTTGCTAAGAAATAGAAAAAATTTATTCTCAACTACTAGATAAATTTTTCCAGAATAATAATTCTATCGATTTCTATTAAAGAAGAAAGAATTTTCACTTTCACCCCAAAAGGAAAAGAAAACTTTTTTTATACAACATCCTAAAATAGGGCCTAGTCAGAATAGTGGTTTTGAGGCCACAAATCTGACGTTGAAATATTTATTTTATGATTATTATGAGGTCTAGAATATGATTATATTCATGTGTTGAAGTTTCATGAAGAAATTCTATGAGTAAGGATCCAATTAGAAATTAAGGACCAAGTTGAATAAAGTGAAAAACTTGGATTCTAGAAGAAATTTGTATGAAATTGCTTTAGATTATTAATTATAAGTCTTTAAATAGAAATTTTCCCAATTTCTAAGTTTTTGGATAAAAATGGGCATGTATGGATAAAATTTGAAAGAAAAGGCTTAAGGGCATTTTGGTCATTTGGCTAATTAATGAAATAAAATGGGAAAACAAGCCAAAACTCAGCTCATCTTCTCCGCCTTGCTGCCGAAATTTGAGAGCCATCATAGCTAGGTTTTCTTCACTTTTCAAGCTCAATAGTAAGTGCTCCCAAGCCCCGTTTTTAATGTTTTTCGTATTTTTGAAATCCCGGTAACTTACTCTCTCCATTTCTACCCATATTTTGAGTTAGGGTTCATGTATGTAAAGTGACCCATGTGTGACATGTTTATTCTTTGATGATTTATGGAGGAATATGAAAGTTGGATGTGTGTTAAACATCTTTTTCTAGGTGATTTTCATGAAAAACCCCTAAAAGGACCTTTTGGCAAAAAGTGTAAAATATGTGGTAGAAATGTGAAATAATGGAAAATGTGGGTTGCCATAAGAGGAAAGAACATTCAGCTAGGCTTGGGTAATGTAGAAAATTCATGCCTTTCATCATACGAGCCTAGGGACTAAATCGTAAATAATGTGAAAGGTTAGGGGCAAAACGGTCATTTTGTCCTGGGTGAAATTTAGAATCGAAAAGAATAATGTGAGGTATTAATGATTCATTTTTTTATTGTTATAGACCCCGAGGAACAAATTTCAGAGGTCGATCGAGGAAAACGAAAGGTTTCGGAATAACTGAGATGCAAAATCGAAACGGATACCAGGTAAGTTCAAATAACTTTAAGTAAACTATTAATATGCCTAGTTACGCGTGTTATGAATGTATGATAATTGGTTATAATGATGGAATGAAAATCCATAAAGTATGTTAGTAATAATGAAATGATAATAAATGTCCCGGTTGAAGTCAAAAAGGGAAATTCGATGGATAAACCATGGCTTACATGACTTGAGATCCTGCATGTGTTGCAGAAAAGGATTTAGCCCAGACGGGTAATCTGTTGATCTCAAATATAGGAAGGATCTAGCCCGGACAGGTGTTCCTTGAGTGATCGAGCCTCCCAAAGAATATGTGTGCATTGTGGATTTAGCCTGGACGGGTAATCCGACTAGGGTCTGAATTTAGCCTGGACTGGTATGTAACACCCCTCGCCCGTATCGGAAGTCGGGACAAGGTTTGATGTGTTACCTGACTTAAACTCAACCAACTATATAAAATAGAGCTATAAAATTTCAATAAATTTAAAACTTTTCATTTCACATACATTTCGTCCCTTAAACGGGCTCACGAGGCCCAAAACATGCACTAGAGGTCGTTCGGGACTAAACCGAGAACTTAAGAAAAACTTGAAAATTTTCATGCTTTAAGGCTCTACATGCCCGTGTGGATATAGACCGTGTGGTCTCACACACCCGTGTGGCTTGGGATACGCCCGTGCCGTTAGCCCGTGTGTAACACTGACTTTAAAACACGACCATGATACACGCCCATGTCCTATGACCATGTCCTTCGTACGGCTAAGACACATGGTCGTGTCTCTTGCCCGTGTACTACTACCATACATACTGACTTGAAAAACTTAGGTGCCGGGGGACACACGGTTGGACAACATGCCCATGGGGGCAGACCGTGTGTCACACACGGTCTAGACAGTGTGTCTTCCTGTGTGGACAATTACAAAGCTATTTTCCAAGTCATTTGTCACCCTCACAACCTATGCACACATACTTATCCAATAACATACAACATGGCATAAATGAGCGTTTAAACATCTACAAACATGTTATGTTCATGTCAATCTCTTATGCAATAAATATCATAGAATTTACTCACATCATTACCACATACTTGTCATAACTATCATTACGTCACAAACCTCATGTCCATCACTAGGCATGCATAATCATATCCACAAACCATTCATGAGGCATTATTAACTGTTTACCAATCACTTAATCTTGCATCAGTTACTAACTCATCAATGAATCTCAATTCAATCTCTAGCCATCCATGATGTGAGCCACATCACTAGAGATAATAACATACATGCATAAGAATAATCATATAGGCCCATAACGTCATTAGCCGACATAGGCCAATTTACATGACTACATACTACCTTAATAACAAGCCAATATCTTTGGCTGAACCACAATATCACATACTCAACATTAAAACCCTATACATGCCATAGACTCGAAACACTAGGATTTACTTATGCTGATAGCATTAACTCGACAGTGTGATAATATCTCTGACGGCCTCCAACCCGAGCTAACCTGGCAACCCTCGATACGACAAAGGTAAAAAAGACTTAATCATCCCTTAATCGATTTCTTTCCGTTCTAAGTCCAAATCTCGATTTTCATCAGCTATAATATCACATTCAACTTATTAAAACAATATACTAATCAAATTAGTCCATTGACACACTTGGGCAATTTTTACAATTTTGCCCTTATATTTTGCCAAAATTACCAAATTACCCCTAGGCTTGAAAAATGATTTTTATTCAACTTCTTTACTCTTTAAGACTAGATGAACCATTTTTATAACTATAGCAACTCACAATATCAACTATTTCATACACTTACACTTATTATACTACTTTGCAAAATATCCCCTTTTTAGGAGTTTTCATGCAATCTTCCTTCACAAAAAGTGTTTATAACACTACCAAGACTCATTTTCTTTCATAAAAACTCAACAAAAAACACATATGCTTTCATGGAAAAGCCGTAGACTCTTAATCATTTTGCAAACTAGACCCCTCTTTTGAAAGCTTAGGCTTTAGGGATTCCAAAAATGTAAAAATCATCAAGAAACAACCAAAGATCACTTACTTGTTAGGGCTTAAAGTGGCTGAAAGTTTAAAGATCAAAACCTCCATTCTTCGCTTCCATTTTCGGTGGAGAGAAGATGAAGAATGAAAGCTAAAATGACAACTTTTTCTTTATTTTATTTTATTACCCAAAAAGTCACTTTAAATCCCATAAAATATGGCTTTTTGACCAATCTTGTCTCCCTTGGCAGGCCACCTCAATAAAAAGGGTATAATTTCCATTTAAAAGCCCCCAATTTTAGTTATCTAGCTATTAAACACCTTTAGGCACTAAAATACAACTTTTATCTTTTATGCGATTTAGTCCTTTTTCGAAATTGGACTAGAAATCGCTAAAGTTAACTTACCAAAATTTACATGCACTTATAAAATTATATTATAACAGACAAAATAATACTAAAATAATTTTCTCCGAGCTCAAAATAGTGGTTCTGAAACCACTGTTCTGACTAGGCCTAAAATCGGGCTGTTACATGGTAATTCAAATCCGAGCTCATTACAGGTGTTTGTCGCTGCAAGGGATTTAGCCTGGATTGGTAATCCCCACATCACCCTATGAGTTTACATTGTCGGGAATTTAGCCTGGACTGGTAATCTGACCGTATGATGTGAGGTTCGCGGGAGTGCATACTTGAGATGATCACTCTTATGACTTGACGGTAAATGGATAATCCATCGAGGCTTCCGAGAAACTCAACAGGATTAACATGAGTTATAAAAATGAAAATGTTGAATGATGAGATCATTTAAGACAAATTACATGGTGCATTTTTATGAAACTAACTTGTTGATTTAGTGCATGTGATAAGGAAACTATTTAATGCTTGTCGGTTTTATTGCCTAATATGGATGCATGCTAATTAATCAGTAAGTTTACTTTCCAGTTATTTGGGCTTACTAAGCATGTAAATGCTTACCCCTCTCTTTTCCCTATCTTAAAGAGCTCGTGGACTCTCGAAGATTGGGAGACGGTTGGAGAATCAACACACTATCATCTTGTCTAGCTTTGGTATATAGATACTCTTATTTTGTTCAATGGCATGTACAGGCCTTTTGTTATTTTGTTATATGTGTCATTTGATTAACCAATATGAAGGCTTATAAAAGTATACATATTCATTTGTATATGGCCATGGAAATTGGCTCATGTTGATGTAGGTTATGACCTACCAAATTGTGCATGTTATGTTCCAATGTTCTTGTGATGATTAAATATGGTGTATTACAATTAGTCATATGTAGCATGACCAAATCACATAGGGTGGTTAGGCCACAATTTTGGCAATGAGTTAAGATAATGAGCCAATCTTAATTGAGTCACAAGTCATAGAAATCCTTAAGATAAAGGGGACAACCGAGCATGTATAAAAACCGATGAGATGAGGTTTACATGCAATGAGGTATATTAAGGTCGTTTAAGAGTACAATTAGACCATGTTAAGTGTTATTGGAAGCTATAAGTGTATATGGTTATTAGAGGGTGACTTACGGCTTGGAAAATAGCCTAACAAGGTCCACACGGGTGGACACACAGGCGTGTGTCTAGGCCGTGTGTGACACACGGACTGCCCCATGGGCGTGTGAAATGGCCTTGTGTCCCCTGCACCTAAAAATATTAAGTCAAAATGCATGGTAGTAAACAAACGGGTAGAGACACGGCCGTGTGTCTCAACCGTGTGGAGGGCACGGCCTAGCACATGGGTGTGTGTCTTGGCCGTGTGCCCCTAAATTCATGCTGATGTCATAAACATAATGCTTGAGTTTTTGGACACGGACGACCACACGGGTGTGTCTAGGCCATGTGAAGGACACGGGCCGGGGACATAGGTGTGTGCTTGGCCGTGTGAAAACCCCTTATAGGATTGAAATAGAAAATAAATTCAATTAATTCTGCACGGGTAGGGGACATGGGCGTGCCCCAAAGCACACAGGCGTGTGCATTGCCTCTACACGGGCGTGTGAGGCTTAACTTAGAAAATTTTTCAAGAAATCTCTCATGTCCTCGATTTAGTCTCGGACCTTTCTCAATGTATGTTTTGGGCCCTGTAGGTCCATAATAGGGACACTAAGATGTTGTTTGATTGGGTTCAAATTGGAACGAAATTTTATAACCCGTATTTCCCGAAAATGTTTGAGTACATGTCTGCTAACGCCTCGTACTTGATCCCGATCTCGGGTACGGGTAAGGGGTGTTACATTCTAATTCTATGTTTTGATTCAATTGGTTCGAGCTCACACTCGAAGCAGTTCATGGTACAAAATAGCGAAAAAGATCGTTTGACTGAAAATCGGAAAACATTAAAGATTTTCTTATCTGAAAAAATAGGTATGATTTTGATATAAGGTTTATTGCTATAAATATCACAAATCGGGTTAGTTTCCAAATTTTTAATTTTCCACTGTGAAAGAAAATTGTTTTCAAATCGTATTTTTTTCAACATCTTCTCCTCTAAAACTTCCTTATTTTTTAAATAACCTACTGAAAATCCCATATCTAATTCATCATTTTTACCTTCCAACCCATCTAAATTGACCAGCACTGTAAATCTTGACCTTGAAACTTTTTTCCCTAAACTCTTAACCCTTTGATTTTGCGATTGTAGCAGCCTGGTTTAGACCCTAGTCGGAACAGTGGTTTCGAAACCATAAATCTGAGGTCAGAAAATTTTTTTAATATTATTCTTGGTTTTTACAACATGTGATAATGTATGTGTGAAATTTTCGTGTGATAATTTTATCGTTTGAATGTTTAAATTAAAAAAAAGACTTAATCGCTTAAAATGTAAAAGATGTGTTCTATTTGTTAAAGTGCTTAATTTCTATGTCTCTTTAAATGAGAGGTTTGTATGATGCAAGTAGACCATGGTTATTATTAAATGACATTGATGGACATAAGTTAGTGGAATTATAATGACTTTATAAAGGTTAAATTGGTAAATGGTTTATTAAATGATAATTAATAAAAAAACATGAAATGAATTTATATTATCATCTTGTTACCAAAAATACAAAAGAAAAAGAAAGGTTGAAGCTCAACTAGGGTTCGTACACATTTAAGCTCAATTAGGAAAGCATTCGAACCCAGTTTTTGATGATTTCTACATTTTTGTGATCGTTGTTAAGTGTTCTAGCTAGCCCATGCTTAAATTCATGAAATTTTTGATAATTTTATGAGATTTCATTGATGAATTCAGGAGTTTTGTGATGTTAAATGATGAAATATGAAAGCTTAGTACTTTAGATACATGTTTTGTAAAGTGATTTTGAGTAAAAATGCATATTAGGGACTAATTTGTGAAAATGAGAAATTGAGGGGTTGAAATGTAAAATAAATGAAATATGAGGGCCTATATGAGCTAAGGGAAAATTCGATTAACCATGTGTATATAGATATTTTGTGTATTTTGTGATTTTATGAAATAGGGACTAAAGTGTTAAAATGTGAAAATTTGAGGGCTAATTTGTAAAATGCCCTAAATATGTGTATATGGATTGATTTGAATGAATTTGAGATTGAATAAGTCAAATTTGAATTTATATTGATCAAGAAAGGAAAAATTCGGACTTAGATCGAGGCAAAAACAAAGTGCTCGATTGATCAAGTAATATCGTCGTTTTTACGTCCAAGGTAAGTTTGCGTATAATACATATTGTTTAAACAATGTTTATATGAGTTGAAATGAATAGAAATGTGATTTTGAAGTTGAGTATGTGAATTGTGGATTGTGGATTGAATATATGAGGCACTAAGTGTGCGAATAAAGAAATAGCTACGACTACTAAAATGGCACTAAGTGTGCAAGATTAAAACAGCATTGGCTGAATAAATGGCACTAAGTGTGCAATACCGATATAAATTTGATTTATTGTAATGGCACTAAGTGTGCGATACTATTATAGCTTCGACTACTTAATTGGCTTTAAGTTTGCGAGTTCAATGAACGTTTAAGGATGATCGAAGGAATTAGTGTATCAAGCATTGAAGTGATAAATGTGATAGATATGAACATGATGGTACAGGTATGTACGGAACCTACATGGTTGATGATATAGAGTATGAAATGGATGAAAGATTTTGTAAAAGAATGATGAAATGAGTAATGTGATGAGTTGTATTAAGTGTTAGTTAACTGATTGAATTATATTTTAATGGATGAGTTAAGTGTGTTGCATCATGAACTTACTAAGGTTTAAAGCTTTGTGAAATGTTCTCTGTTTTACAGTGCTATAAGGCTAGCTCGAATTCAGGAATCGTCAACGACTCATTTACACTATCAGACATCTATTTTGGTACCATTTTGAGAGTTGTATATATGGTATATGGCATGTATAGGCTAGAGTTATTTTGGTATGTTTTACGATATGAATATTTAGCCATGTGATATGGTTTGGTTTTGGTTGTGTATAAGAATGAAGTATGGATATGATCTATGTGATGTAATATTGTCTATCAGTTATATTTTGATGTGTATAAAAGGGCCTTGTGAGAAATGGTTGATTAGGTAAGTTAGAAATGTGAATTTGCTATGGAAATGGTACAATGATGTTATGAGAATAAATGAAATGTATTGAAATTATGGAACATATGCCTTGGTATGATTATAGCTTATAATTTGGCATGATTTGGTATGGATGACAAGCATGAAATTTATTGATGATGGTATGACATGAATGGTGTATGTTTTGGTTGTGAATTGGTTTAGAATTTGGTATAAAATGGTTTGTTTTGGTGCTTGTAGGGAGGATCCAAAATGGGTGGCAAATTGGGCTTTGCAAATAGCCTATTTTTGCCCACACAAGTAGAGACACGGGCGTGTGTCTTAGTTGTATGTGACACACGGTTATGTTGCACGGCCGTGTGTCCCCTGGGGTACCCTACGAATTAAAGTTAGTATATCCTACAGTTTTGACACTGCCTAGACACACAGGCGTGTCTATCAATTGTGTATGGCACACGGGCTTGCACATGGGCTTATGGTCTGCCATGTAACCTGAGTCAGTAGCCTCTCTAATTTTCACATGGCCCAGCACATGGGCGTGTCATGTGGCCGTGTGGACAAGTTAGTACGTATACCCTGTTTTACCACGGCCTAGACATACGGGCGTGTCTAATGATGTGTGAGGCACAGCGCCTGTTCACACGGGCGTGTGACCTTTGTAACTTAGAAAAATGTTTAAGTTTTGAAAAAAAAAGTGTATGTGCTCAGTTTAGTCCCGACCCATTTCTAAAGCATGTTTAAGGTTTCGATGACCTAAGAAAAGGACTTTATATGGATGTTTGATTATGATATGATGATGTGTGACTTTTTGATTGTGAAATAAAATTGAAATGTTCTGATTGTCCGCTAATGCCTCTTAACTCTAGTCCGATGACGGATACGGGTTAGGGATGTTATAGCGATTCCTTTAAGCCACGCCAAGATTTCTTCTCCACCATCATGTACGGCCTGTATGTCGCACCCTCTCCTCTGGCCATAACTTCGCTTGGAGTAACAACCTCTTATTTTTTCCCGTTTGCCGAGTTCAAATCCACCACTGGCTTGCACATCTCTTTAACATCGCCATATCCCTACAAGAGAAGTAGATTGTTGTTAAAGATTTGAACTCAACCTGTTGGATTGCTCCTTTAACCAAAACCTGAGAAACAAATGACTTGTCGAGATTAACATACACAACCATTCTAGTTAAATGACCTCTAGTTCTTTTATCTGTATTGAAATCGAGCTTGGCCACCTTCCCAATCATTCCCCCAATTTCCTCAAGAATCTTCTTCTTGTACAAGATACTCAAGAGCGTTGACAACCTAACCCAAGCCATCACCACACTCGGATAAGGTTGCAAAGGGCTAAAGTCTTTGGCTCATGACTGAACAGTCAAATACTAGCCATAAATGATCTAAGGCCCTTGAGATAGCACTTTCACAAAATCTTCGATACACCGGAATTTAGCCAAAAAATACCCGTTTTCCATATCCATAAGGTGAAATGAATTTGAAGACCGCCAAATACTGTACATTCGATTCTAGAGTGTCACGTACCCAATGCTTCGCCCCAGCAATTTCAACACCACCGTCGTCAAAGGATTTGTTGGATTCGATCGGAAAAGCCTATTGCCAGAATCCCAATGACAATTGATCTCATAACATCGCCTTCTAAAAAATCAAAATCCTCATCGACCCCAATGCTAGAGACCACATTCGTTTCCTCAATGCCGATGACTCTTTTACCCAATAACTTGTCCCTTGAAGACAAAGTCGGAACTGCATCCAGATCCACTACCATGTCAATAGCCACATCTCCGTTGCCTTCCTTAAACCATACTTTCATAGTATTCCGATCCTCAGAAGCTTGAGGGTCATCTCTGCCTTCTCCACTTAGAAGATTTGCCATTTATTTACTCTTAACCTAACTTGCATACTCTATCTTATTGAGATTTTTTAAAATTTCTTAATAGGAATAAAAATTATAAATATTAGTATGATGTTAGAACTAATATAACCCACATGAGAAACTAAATGGACTATGATCATTATTACTTTATTTAATAAATATTTATGGGGTAATATAACACATCAAAATGTGTGATGTTGAAATTCAGTGAGTAAATTGAATTTTTGAATATGAGTGCAAGCATATATGTCATTTAATGTTTTCGTGGAGTAGACGTCAAAATTGAATCGTATTTAGAATAATAATGTGGAATTAGGACTAAATCGTAGGAGGAAGAAAAGTAACATGTTAATTGAATTGATGGAATTAATGGGAAGGGACTAGGGTAAGATTTAATCAAATCTCTTGTTGGCAAATAAACCATCACATTATTGAAGTTAGTGGATGTGAGTGATCTTAGCTATGACATTCCACTAAGTAAGTTGATATTAGATAATAGCCATTAGATTATTTACAATTAAGGACAAGTAGTTTAATATAAAAGGGAAAAGGGTCAATTTGTTGTAGTGACACCTATTTCACCCATGCAAAGGAGGAAAGATTACAAACGTAAATTAAAAGCATAATTAGCTTCATTCTTACCATCGCCACCGAAATTAAAGAAGAGAATAAGTGTTAATTACCATCTTCTTCATTCGGTGTTCAAGAGAAGAAAGAAAAGTGAAAAATTTCTCAAGTTTCTCCCTCCCTTCCAGACCAAATTTCTTAAGTTTTAATGGAAATTTACGTTTGAAATTACCATTAATTTGAAGAGCACATTCAAGACCCACTCCTATTTGTATTTAACCAATAATATCTATAATAACTAAATTGACCAATTTAGATTATATCGAACCGACAAAACTTTGATCGGTTCGGTTCAACGAATTAACAGATTTTTTAAAAAAAAAAATTAAACTAATTTTTTAATTTTAAAAGATAAAAATTCATCTCATAGCAATTGACAGGAAAGAGATTAAACTAATGAAGAAACAAAAGTTTTCATTTTTAGCTAATAAACTAGCACAAACAGTATAAGATTTTAAAAAGAAGAAAAAATTCAAAATTCAACCTTTACCCATTTTTATTATCAATAAACCCATGAATAATTAGATAAATGAAAAGCAAAATAAAATTGATGAAATTTGGGGACCTGCAGCAGCGTGAGAGAGACAATGAAGCATCGTGAATGAAGAACAAAGAAGAAAGGAAAAACAAATCTTTTTTAGGTTCTGTTTTAGGATTTGATTTAGAAACTCTTTTATTTTTTATTTTATTTTTTAACTGGGTTGGATTCTAATTTAAATTTGGCTTGGGTAACAAACTGGGTTGGTTGGTTGTTGGGTGGGAATTGGGCTTGGATGGAGTAAATAATATATTTATTCTTTACATAATCTTATGAAGTGACATAGTTAAAGAATTAATTGTGTGATCGTTGGTGATAATGAATGTTACGAGACTTTGTTTCGTGACAATGAAATTGATTAATAAGTTATCAAGTATGGATATGTTAGTTACATTACAATATCATGGTAAAAAATATACTGAATTATGATCTGATGGTAAATGATAATGGGTATGCTTTATTAACCGATATCGATTAAAGTTACGAGTATAGTTGATCTACCATATGGTTTATTCTGTTAGAGGATGAGAATGTGCATTTTATTCAACTCCTGTAACACCTGGAGGGTGGGAGAGTTCTTTAATACCCAAAGGGTCGATAACGGTACTTTAATGCTCAGATGGTTGAGTACATAAAATCAATTCTAATTTCATTCTAGAGGCCGAATATGTGGCTGCATCTAAGACTATAAAAGAAGCAATAGGAATTTAAAAGTTTCTTATGGATCTTAAAGTCGTTCCTGGTATGGAAAAAGTTATCACACTGTATTGTGACAACAATGCAACAATAGTTAATACCAAGGAGACTAGACACCACAAGAGTACAAAACATATTGATAAAAAGTATCACGCCATAAGGGAGACAGTTGTAGACGAAATCGTGAATGTAGTCAAGGTCACATCCAATGACAACCTTGCAGACCTATTTACCAAGACTCTATTAGCTAGGAGTTTTGAGAAACACATGGAGAGCATAAGAATGCAAAACATGGCTCATCTACTTCACTAGGGCAAGTGGGAGACTGTTGGATTTGGTGCCCTAAGTGTATTATATTCATTTGTGAACTTGTAATTTTTTCAAACAAATTGGTTAATAAAATAATTCGTGGGTTACATTAATATACTTTGTATAATGTCTTCATGTGGTTTTTGCATGCAAAGCAAAATAGAAGAAAATATTGGCTCACTGGTTGTCTAATGTTTAAACTAATACTAAACGGTATTACGTGGTCAGATCGTAATACAGAAAGAAAGCTTATATTAGTAGACAAATCTAAACATGTCCTTAGTCTAATCGAAAATGAACAAATAGATTGAAAGACTAATATGTCATCTATCAAGTCCAATTGGGGAGATGCCTTGTCTTGAGCATCAGAGCAGATGACTCCCAGAAGACAGATACATAAATATGATTGATTAGACTGATAGTACATTGGATTGGACCTAAGAAGAATAGATCTCTAATCCATTTATGGATTTATTCACTTGTGATATTCAAAGTGTGACATACCTTAATCTTGAGTGGATGATAGGCTATGTATACGTGATTCATATACTTTGGTGTAAGTAAAAGATTGAGTTCAAATAGATAAGGAACTGAAAGTTGGTGCGTTGGGTTTACGGCTTCTGCAATATTTAGTGTCATTCACAACAGTGGAATTTATAGCTCGAAATATAAGTAAATGATATCATCTCATTGACATTACATGGTAGATGGAAAGCAAACATGGCCATGGGTCATTCATCTTTGTGATGAATGACTTGATTACTATTTGATATTAATTTAATTTTCATGAAATAAAATGTAATGGTTTCCATTAGATAAGATAGGATCATATTGGGAGAGTAGATTTATCCCAAAGAGATTAAAGATATCTTATGAAGGTAACACACTTATGACTAAGTCATTGGATGAGTATTGATTGAGTTGCTTTTGTAATGGTATGTCATTAGAGAGAGCTCAGCCACGGTACTATAGTGAAATGACTTTGTGACTAAATGAGTTTATATTTAATAGATGAAAAGCTAGAAATTAATTATAAATAACTTGAGCACTAATCACATATGTTCAATCACTTCCTTCGCTAACTTGTTAAAACCAAGAATGAATTGCATATTGAGTCAAATTAACTGTAATGGATAGAAATGAAAAAATTAAAGAAATGTGAAACATTTGGGAATGAATTTAGTTTTCTCTAAATGGAAATGACCTGAATATTAATTTATGATTTTTGAATTATTAATTAATTAATTAATTGAAGTTCAAAATGAAATTAAATTAATTGGTCATTTGAATCCGTTGAATGCAGAAATATTAAATATATTTTCTCATAGATTCTTTTACAAGAAAGTCATCATGATTTTAACGAAATTAGAATTGGATTGAGAAAATTATTTAATTGGAAAATTTTATTTATTTAAATTAATTTATGATGTTTATTTTGGGAAATAGAAAACAAGTATTGAGTTGGATTGAATTATAAAGTACTAGGTTAAAAGTCAGGAAATACTTCTAATTGGAACCGATACGAGAGAGGCCAAAAGCCTCTAATCATGATACATGGGAAGACAAACTGTAGTTTATTTAAATATGGTTGTCACCCCCTAATCTAACTAACTAGGATTTAGTTTTTCTATTGAAATAGACTTCTAATTCATTCAATAAGAGTTTCACTTCTTCTACTTAAAAATAGATTGCACTGGTAAAACTAAATACATAATAAGTTTTACACAACTTTGAGATATTGTTATTCTATCCTAAAATAGTAAGAATTTATTTTCTAAGTATAAATTCTATTTTCGAAAGAATAAATTATATTAGTTTCTATTAAAGAGAGATTTATTTTCCCACTAAATGTAAGGTAAAGAATTTTTGGTTTTGTGTTTGATTTGAATTCATTTGAGCTCACACTCGAAATAGTTCATGATATGAAATAGTGAAGAAAGTCATTTGGTTGAAAGCCGAGAACAACAATGATCTATCTAGTTGAAAACACTAGTGAGATTTCGGTAAAGGGTTGATTGTTATGAATATCACAAACTAACTCGATTTTTAAAATTTAAATTTTCCGTTGTATAAGAAAATCGTTTTTGAACCAGATTTTTTCAACAAACACTACCATCGATGATATTCATGGCAATTAATGGGTATAGACAATAATGGGAGGGAGAAGACTAGCAAATGATGCGGAAATAGACAGAGCAATGCAAGCTCAGGGGAGGTTGGTGTTAACCAACAAAACAATGGTAGATGAACGGATCAATTAGAGTTTTCCCAACTCGCGAAGATTGAGAAACAAATAGTTTTAGGGATCTGGAATAAATTTTTATAATTTTTTAATAGGTGTTGTATCGTGAACCATGGTTAGTGTGGAAAACATAAAATTTTAAGTTTTATAATTTTTCCATATATTTATAATTTGTTTTAGTATATTTATACTTTGAGTAATATTTTGTAATTATTTTATAGCTTTTAAATATTTTTTATATTTTTTATATTGTTCATAATTTTATATTATTTTTTGTAATTCTCTATTATTTTAATAAATTTTAATAATTTTGCAATTTATAATAATTTTACAGTTTTATATTTTTTAAAATTTTAATAATTTGTATGATTTTAATATAAATATATTTTTTCCATGTGGGACAACCATATGGCACATGGCCAAAAAACTAAAAAAAATTATAGTCATTAAAATTAGCAGTCAAAAGGCTTAATTGATGAGATTTTTAATATTCAAGAGCTCAATTGGGTGGGTGAACTTTTTTCAGAGGGGTTCAATTGAGTTTTTTGAAAAATTTTACGAGCTTCTTGGACCTTTCATGAGTAAATGAATACTTAATAAATGCTTCCTCGATAAATATAAAAAAATTAGAATTGAATCCTTGATCTCTCATTTTCATTCAATTAAGTTCCAAAACCCTATTTGCTTACACTTATATACTATTCTGATCAACAATACTTAATAAATGCTTTTTCAGCTCAATTCTTCATTGATGGGCAATTTGCACTGTAAATCCCTATACTTTTCAACATTTTTAATTTAATCTTTGAAGTGACTTCCATCAAATTAATACTCAATCTAAAACATTCTTATGCTCCATAATCATTATTAGCTTTTATTTTCCTTAATTCGATCTATTTATATTATTGTCCTTAACTTTTTTGACTTTATAATTTAGTCCTTTTATACGAAGAGGGCATATTCATAACTATCATCAAAATCTTCCTTTTCCAGAAAGAAAAATAGTTCTTTAAAACTTCATTTATAACATTGGTCTTCAAATTTTCTTCCATATTTTACTGTACCAAGTCTCGAAATAGTGCCACTTACTCTACCTGAAAGCTGAAGATACAGTTGAGATTAGGAATTTTGATAAAAAAAAATTTTACTTTTGGATAGATTACGGTAATAGCTGAAGAGTCCTACCTTTTTTCATAAAGTAAGTTGTCGAAACCCTTTTTTTTTTTAAATCAACTTTATTTTGAAAACGAAAATGGAGTCGCCACTAATCCTTTTTGTTTAGGTGGGATTTGGATTACCTCAAAATTTAATCATAAAAGGTTAGGTTTACTGAAACAATGATTTTTGACCTACAAAATCTAAGAAAATAGGTTCAAGAGTCAGTTATGTGTGAGGAATGATTAATACCCTCATAACGCCCAAAATTGGTACCTAGTTGATTACTTGATGTTTTAATGTCAAAATTTGAAAATTTGAAGGGAATTTAAAATACAACCCTTCTTTGCATCATGTTACTTGCTGGTATTGAAAGAAATCCGATCTGAATTGAATTTTCAATGAGGATGTGTTCTCATTTTGAGTCGATCAAGACGAAAAATCATGTCCAGTAAGTTGGGGTACAAAATCTTGAATTCTCGAAAATAAGGACGCTCTCCATTTAATTATAGCCCAAATCTTATAATCTTATTTATTTTATTTAAAAAAAAGGGAGGAATATTCAATTATTTTAGTTCAAGGAAAAATCATACCTCGTAAGTTAGGGGCACAAATTATCGAATCCTCAAAATAAACAATATTAACTTGGTTTTAATTTCTTCTCATGAGTTATGTAAAAGCGAATGCATCACTTGATATGATATGCGATTGAGCATAATGCAGGAATGAATGAATATATCTAAGCATAATGGTCAAAATAATAATATAAGAAAAAAAATAAAATAATATAACTACATAAAATAAATAAAGCATAGATAAAATTTGAATGACTCTCGTAAAATAATAATATAAGAAAGAAATAATAGAAATAATGATGATGAAACAACTTTAAAAATAAATTGATGATGATAATAATAATAGTGATGATAATGATTTAATTAATGTCATGTTCAATAATAAAATGATAGTAGTAATGAATTAAGGATAAAGTAAAATTTGTTTAATTTAGAGAGTAAAAGTGCACAATAAAAAGAAATATAAATAATATGAACTTTAAGTATTAATAGAGGTAAAGAAATAATAAATAAATAGATAAATAAATAAATAAATAAAATTCATAAAAGGGTGGAATTAAATAAATGAAGGATTGGATTGGAATTTAACTGAAATTAGAAGCATAAATTATAATAAAATTAATTAATTAATAAAGTAGAAAAAAGGACCAAAACAGAACGCGCGAAAAGGAGTAGGGATCAAATGGGAAATTATTCCCAAACCCATTAAACACACCGTTTCCTAGAGGTACCAAAATAAAAAAATCCAAAATAAAATGGTATAAATTTTAAAAAAGAAAAAAGACCATAAATAGGATTGTATTGAAAAGCATTAAAAGGCGGAAGGACTAGGGCCGCAATTAGACCCTTTTCGTGAAAACACGCGGATCCTAGGGGATTTGGGTCGGGTCGGCGGGTCTGGCTTGAAACGACTCAATTTTGGTGTCTGAAAGTTAAGCCCAAACGACGTCGTTTTATGGGGCTATATAAACCAAAAAATAATTAAAAATAATTATTTGTACTTGTTTCTGGAAAGAAAAAAACTTTGCTCTCTCATTCTTTTCTCTCAATGCTTCCTTGGTCCGGCCATGGGGACATCACCGATCCGCCATGGCCACCGATAATCAGCAACGGTGGTCATCGCCTCCGATGGCCGAAGTCCAAAAAATACCCTTTTTAGCCTCGATTTAACCCTTTTTAAATTTGAAGTAAAAATGGAAAAAAACCCCAAGAAATCTTTAAGAAACCTTTTGGTTTCTTACACTCGATGACGATACTGTCTTTCATCGAAGACAGTGGCCTCGGCCTCGTACAGCGAATAACACAATGGCGCAAGTAAAAAAAAATAAATTTATTTATATTATTGTAAAAATAAATAAAAAACGAACTACCTTTTTTTAAACTTTTTTTTTCTTTTTATTTTCTTTGTTGTTCTTCCATTTCAAAAGAAAAAAATCCTCCTATTTCGTGTTACAAAAATCGGTTTTTATAAACGAGATAATATTATAATATATATTTTTCGATTGCTTGTTTCTGCTTCTTTTCCCTTTTTGTGTTTCTTGCAAGGGCAGTGGAAGTCATCGGGGTTGCTGCTGCCATTTTGGTGCAAAGGGGGAAGGTTTCAGGCGCCGCGTCCACTGACATGTCAGGGAGCAGTGCGGTAAGAGGGCTTTTAGGTTTCCTGAAAAAATTTTAGGTTATGGGCTTGGATTAATGGTTTGGGCTTGTAATTTGGGCTTCCATATTTTGTAAATGGACTTTTTATTTATTTTTGGTTTTATTTATTTTATTTTTATTTTGGGTTTATAGTGGGTTGGGCAAAATTGGGTTGCTACAACTGCCTCTTTTTGTTTATTGTTGTGTAACGAGAAGGGAGCAAAGACTTTAAATGAGGACCAATTTTTTCCGGTCCCTTTGAATCTCGACTTCTCTAGTGCTTTTATTTTTCAAGTAGCCCAATCTTTCAATCCTTGGTTACTCTACTTTACTGTATTCGTTTTGCTACAACTTCAGGAAGGCAGGATTTAGTATCACAGCTTCATCTTCTCTATTGAAACTTCAAGGAGATAAGATTTGTTGTTGTAGCTTTATTCAAACCCAATGCAACCTCAGGGGTGTAGTTCCAATCCAATCCACTGCAATTTTAGGGATTAAGAGTTGTAGCCTCATATTTTCCCACTGTAACTTTAGGGAAATAAGACTTGTTGCTTCAATCTACTCCACTGCAACTTTAGGGAGATAAGATTTGTAGGTTTAATCTGTTCCACTACAACTTCAAAGAGATAAGATTTGTAGCTTCATCTTACTCCACTGCAACTTCAGGGAGATAAGATTTACTATAATAGATCCCACCCACTGCCAGTTTAGAGGTACAGGATTTGTAGCTCAAATCTACTCCACTGCAACTTCCGAGAGATAAGATTTGCTATGGTGATTTCAATCTGACCCACTACAACTTCAGGGATATGAGATTTGTGGTTTCACTGATCTGTTACACGGTTCTCTGGAGAACATGACCTGTAGAATCCATTTCATAGGCCTATATTTGTGCTAAGCGATTAGGATGTTATGATTAGAATGAATCAAATGCTCATAGCTAGATGTATATGAATTATATTTGTATGAATGCAGAATGTCATTTTTGAGGATAATCCCCTTTTTAGTGCTTAGGCTGACATTACTCGTTGTTCGTTAAGTTTCTATCATTGATGTGTTATCATGCCTTCTTGTTCAGATCTGATATCTTTGACAGGAAACCCGAAGAAGTAATCACAATTTAGACTATTCGTTCCAAGATAATTCCAACCCTTAAATTTGGTTAGTTTTAAATAGTGGTCCTCTTTTAGGTCCTTGTACTATTTAGAAACCTTTCAGAGCAATATGCAAAAAAATCCTTTTACTTAAATATCGCTAGTCCATTAATCGTTATTTCAATGTGAAAATGCATGAAAATGGTTGTGACAATGGATAAGATTTAAATTTATTGGGATCAAAGCTCGAAATGAATAGATTAATCAAAATAGCAAACGTTGCTAAAACACAAAGTGAGTAAGACGAAATTAGGTGCCCCAAATATAGTAGCGTGAGCTTCTCTGCACAAACTTCTTGAGGACCATTTTGAGCCTAGTTTGTGTTTAAGAGATCTAGAGTACTTTGTTGATAATTCAAGATGCAAAGTTTCTCCTCCTTGTTACTTCTCAAGGGACAAGACTACCACATGCCCCATCTTTGATCAAAATTTGAGTTTCCCTTTCTCAAGTTTTCAACTCAAAAGCCCTTTGGTCTCAAGGCGCCCTTTTACGAGTTTTCGCCTTGATCTCTCATTTCCTTTTTTTTTTAGGTAAAATATTTCTTAACTAAATTTGAATTCACGAGATTGGGCAAGTTTTTGTCATCCAATTCAGTGAGAACCAATGCTCCAGAAAAAGCTTCTTTTTTTTTTACCACATAAGGTTCTTCCAATTCGTTGTCCATTTTCCTCTAAAGTCTTTTTGTATGGGCAGGATCTTTTTCCAATACCAGGTCACCCTCATGGAATTCCTTGCGGTGAATATTTTTGTCATAAGCTCGCATAATTCATTTTTTATACATTTGACCATGATAGATAGCTTTCAGCCTCTTTTCTTCAATCAAGTTCAACTAATCATATCGGGATTGGATCCATTCTGCTTTATCCAATTTCAATTCTGAGAAAACTCAGAGAAAAGGAATTTTGACTTCAATAGGCAAAACCACCTCTATTCCATAAACCAATGAGAAAGGTGTTGCCCCGGTGGAGGTTCTAATAAACATTCGATAAGCATAGAGGGAAAATGGTAACTTCTCATGCCAATATTTATAAGTCTAAGTCATTTTCTCCATGATCTTCTTAATGTTCTTATTGGTTTCCTCCACTGCACTATTCATTTTTAGGCGATATGGTGATGAGTTGTGATGTTTTATCTTGAATTGACTACAAACCTTCGCTATCGTACTATTGTTTAAATTCAATGCATTGCCAGATATAATCCTTTTTGGCATCCCATACCAACATATGATCTCTTTCTTCAAGAATTTGCTGACTGTCGACTTCGTGACATTGGCGTAAGAAGTGACTTCTACCCACTTGGTGAAGTGGTTGATGACCACAAAGATGAATCGATGCCTATTGAAAGCTTTCGGCGAGATCGGCCTAATCACATCCATACCCCACATAGAAAAAGGCCATGGAAAAGTGATAACATGAAGAGGTGAAGGAGGCACATGAATTTTGTCTCCATAAATTTGGCACTTATGCCATCTCTTGGCATAACTGATGCAATCCCCTTTCATGGTAGACCAATAATATCTGAATCTCATGATTTTATTGGCCATTGTAAAACCATTAGCATGTCTTCCGCAAACACCCTCATAGACTTCTTCCAAGATTTTCTTGGCCTCAACAGCATCCACACATCTTAGGAGCACTTGATCCTTTCTTCTTTTATATATGATCTCCCCATCTAAGACATAGTCATTGGTCAGTCTCCTTAGCATCCTTTTATCATTCTCGGTTTCCTGCTTCGGGTATTCACGGTTCTTTACATATATAGTATATTGTGGTACCAAGGGTGGTCATCCTTTTCTTCCTTCTCGATGTTGTAATAATGGGCTAGAGCCTCATAAATTCTCACCTGGATAGGTTTTACATCCTCTTGTTTGTTTACTTTTTCCATGAAAGCTAGGGTAGCCGGGGTGTCAACCATATGATTTTTATCTTGTGGGAGATAACAGAAGGTGATGTCATCAAATTCCTTAATCAACTCAAGGACTAGCCTTTGATAATTGATCAACTTAGGGTCTCTCGTCTTCCATTCTCCTTTGAGTTGATAGATCACTCTCCATATACCTCCATTACATTGATCTTGCGTTCTATGACTGCACGGATACCCATGATGCATGCTTCATATTCTACCATGTTATTTATGCAATCAAAGTCAAGTTTACTAGTGAAAGGATAATGATCTCCATCTAGGGATACTAGGGCTGCCCCAATTCCATTACCCATAGCGTTTGAAGCCCCATCAAAATTTAGTTTCCAGGGATATTCTTCTTGAGCACCTTCTTTAGTGGTTGTAACATATGTCAAATCCTCATTTGGGAAATCGAAATTCAAAGGCTCATAATCTTCTAGAGCTCAACTGGCTAGAAAATTTGCTATTGCACTCCCTTTTACTGCCTTTTGGTTTACATATATTACATCAAATTTAGATAGCAGAATTTGTCATCGAGTGTAACAGCTCGTTTTTAGCTCAAATCGGAGTAGTAGTTTCGGGACCATAAATCTAAAGTCAAAATATTTATTTTATTATTTTAATAAGGTTTTCAATATGATAAAATTATTATGTGAAAGTTTCATAAAGAAATTTTACTATTTGAATGCTTAATTCGGTAAAAATGACTAAATCGCGTAAAGCGTAAAACTTGTATGCTATTAGTTTAATGTGCCTAATAGCTATGTTACAATAAATTAGAAGTCCTTATGTTTAAATTTGACCATGATTAAGGTTAGTGGACATTTATGTCCATGAATTATATGATATATTAATGTTTTATAATAAGGATATAATGGTAATTTAGTTAATAAAGTTTAATTTAATAAAACAAAATGAATTTTTATTCTTCATTCATCTTCTTCAACCGAATGAAGGAAAAGAATAGACATTTCTAAAGCTTCAAACATTTGGTCACTTTACCTTGAGCATGTAAATCTGTTTTAGCTTGGTTTTTGATGATTTTTACGTTTTTGAGATCGTTGCTTAGTATTCTAGCTAGCCCTACCCTAGATTTTGTTATTTTTGAAGTTTTAACATGTTTCCATTGTTGAATACTTGAGAAATTTGATGATTGATGATAGATTATGGAAGCTTGATGATAGTTAAACTAGTTTTGTAAAGTGATTTTTGACAAAAAATGCAAAATAGGGATTAAATTGTGAATTTGTAAAATATGATGGTTAAAAGTGAAAAATAATGAAAGATATGAGCTGCTAGTAGTATATAGTAAATTTGGATAGGCATGGGTTGGTACTAAATTGCATGAATTTGCAATTTTATGTAATAAGGACTAAATTGTAAAAATATGAAAAGTATAGGGGCAAATGTGTAAAATTTCCAAAATATGAATTATGGACTAAATTGAATAGATTGAATGCTGAATGTATTGAATTTGATAACATATAGATCAAGATAAGCCAAGATCTGGTTTAGATTAGGGAAAAGGAAAGATCGACGAATAGCCGATAGTTTTTATCCAAGCAATACAAGGTAAGTTCGTATAATTAGAATCAAAATTATATAATAGTAAATATTTGAAATGAATGTTTTTGATTGATGAATTGATATACTTGAATTACAAATGCCTTATTGATATAGTCTATTGGTTACTGAGCCCCGTTCTAACTGTATGAATTCATAGGATACGAGTGACATGTCACTAGGGTTACCGTTTTGGTCGAGATCCTGCATTTGTTGTGTACGCACCACAGCTTGTATGAGCTTACTAATATATCAGCTTGTAAGAGCTTACTATTTTCAGCTCATTGGATCTTACCGTTTTAGCTCGTATGAGTTACTGTTCAGCTCGATAACATTTCAGCTCAATAGAGCTTACTGTTCATCAACTCAGGATGAGCTTACTGATCATAACTCGAAAGAGCATAAATGATAATGAATTGACGGGTTACTGATGTTTATCACCCCGAGTATCCTTTGAAGTTCTAATAGGTTCAACGTGCATAGATTCTGTTTATACGGATGAGTATTGTTATTGAATGGATTATTGGTTATATGATTAAGAATGAAATGATGAATGCTAGTTATATTGAGTATTGAATTGTGATAGTGGATGATTTCATGTACTGATATGTCAAACCTATGGATGAATGCTTGTGATAGACATTTGGAAACTGTATGGAGCTTACCTTAGTTACTTGTATTGATTTGGTTTAAATGGTAAGTTTAATTCTGAATTATACTAGTTTACTAAGCTATAAAGCTTACTCTATTTCTTTTTCTATGTTTTATAGAGGTTCGTTAGCTCGCTCATTTTGGACAAATCGGAGTTACACATTACACTATCCAATTTTCGATTGGTACTTTTGAACTTGTGGATATTTGTAAATACGGCATATATAGGCTAGTTTAAAAGATGATAATTATGTTACTTGATATCATGGTTTTGGTATATTTTGTATGAGTTAAGCCATGTGATTTGGCTTATTTTGGTATCATATTTGGTTGTGTATAAGTGTTCAATTATGGTATGTTTTAGCAAGGAATTTATGGAATGTAAATGTTAGGTTTGATATAGCAAATAAGATGTATTGAAATGGTTAATATGGCTGCCTATTCAGTTGTAAAAAATGTTGTCATTTATGCTTGTGTGAGCTTGTGAAAATAGGGTGGCAAAATGGCTTTGTAAATAGTGTATTTTTTTTACACGAACAAGGACACGGGCGTGTGTCTCAGCCGTGTGTGACACATGGTCATGTTACACGACTGTGTGTCCCCTGGTGTTGAAATGGAATTAAAGTCAGTATGCTCCACACGGCCTCACACACGATCGTGTGACTGGCCGTGTGGTACAAGTCAGTATACCCCCTAGATGACACACAGCTTAGCATACGGGCGTATGACTTGGCTGTGATGATAAGTTAGTATACCCTACAGTTTTGGCATGGCTTGATACACAGGCGTGTGTGTCCATTTCGAAGGGCACACGGGCTAGACACACGGGTGTATGGGTGGCCGTGTGACCCAAGTCAGTATCCTCTTCAGTTTTCACACGGCCTGGCACATGGGCATGTCCTCAGCCATTTGACACAAGTCAGTATGTATGCCTTGTTTCCATACAGTTTAAGACAGGAGCGTGTCTATTAGCCGTGTGAGGCACACGGCCTGTTCACACGGGTGTATGACACTTGAAATTTTGAAATTTTTTTAAGTTTCTAAATTTTTATATGTTACTGATTTAGTCCCGAATACATGATTTAAACTTTGTATGCCCGATTTAAGTACATAATGAATGTGAATGAATGATATTTACTGAAATGAGATGACATTTGATAATGATTGTTCTGAATTGAATTACAAGTTCGATAATGCCTCTTAACCTATTCCGGTGACGGTTATGGGTTAGGGGTGTTATATCGAGCCATTCTTCCATTCAACGCAGTCGACTCCATCATGTAATTTAAAGGATCCATTTTTGAGATGAGCCAGGTTGTTTGGTACATGTATTGTCTCAGTCTGTGAGTTGTCCAGATTAAGGCGCAACACAATTTCTCAATTGGCGAATATATTGTCTCACATTCAGTCAATTTCTTACTGAGGTAGTATATAGCTCTTTCTTTCCTTCTTGACTCATCGAGTTGGCCAAGCATGCATCCCATAGATTTCCCAAATACTGGCAAGTATAGTATCAGTGGCTTATCTGAACTAGGTGACATCAGCACTGAGGCATTGGATAGGTAATATTGTAACACCCCGTACCCGAGACCGTTGCCGGAATCGAACACGAGGTATTTACGGACTTATTTCATTGACTTACACAGTTTATATTTTTTTTTCTAGACAAGCTGGCTAACTGCATCACAGTCACTTTAAAAATCATATCTCGAGTTCCGAAGCTCGAAAACTGATTCTGTAAATTTTACCTGAAACTAGACTCATATATCCATCTAAAAATTTTTTTCTAGAATTTTTAATCGGGCCAATTAGTACAGTTGATTAGTTAAATCCTCCCCTGTTTTAGGGTTCGACTGCTCTGACCTTCATGCATTACGACTTATATATCTCCCTGTACAGGGCTTCAATACTTATACCATTTGTTTCTAAGGAAACTAGACTCAAAAATAAATCTATACATATATGGCATGACTTCTAACTATCTCTGGTTAATTTATAGTGAATTTACAAAGTTAGATCAGGGGATCCAGAAATTGCTCTGGACCTGTTCCACGAAAACTTATATATCTCTTAAAATACGACTCATATGATCGTTTTGTTTCTTCCATATGAAAGTAAATTCATCAAGGTTCAATTACATAATTTATTCACTATTTAATTCCATTCCTACTATTTTTAGTTATTTTTCAAATTTACATCATCTTCTTTGTCAAGATCGCCTTTAAGGTAGACTTTACCTATTTTATAGTTTCCATGATTCAACTAGCCCTTTAGCATATATAGCACAAAATATGATCATGATTAACCATTCCAATGGCCAATCATTGCCAAGCATATCCACACCTCTCAATAACCATATACATACAAAATGATTATAACACTATGCTCAAAATATATAAGCCATTTTCGCATGGCTATCCAAATATATACAACACCAAAGTACTTGACTAATAACACAAGGGCAGTCCTATACATGCCATTAGCAGAGTTCAACTAAAAGAGTACCACAAGGGCTTTGATAGTGTAGACGACTTTGACTTTGACAATCCCGAGTCCGATAGCTGACGAACCAAAATCTATAAAATAGAGAATCAAAGAAACGGAATAAGCATTTAATGCTTAGTAAGTTTTGAGCAATGAAATTAGGCACAATTGAAGTATAGCATTCATATGACTAAATGGATAATTTCATATACACACATTCTCAAAATCATACCTACTTCACATTACCAACCCTTATACTCATACATAAGAGATCAACTTAACCAAAAGCCGGAAGCTCATTAATCGACTGAGCGAATACTATTTAAAAGGAATCAACTAATCCAATGCATATATGAAACATACCTCATCGTGGGATTTTACGAGCATATTAATTGAAATTATTACAGCAAGATTGCTCATTCCCAAACCAAGTACCTTCGGGATTTAACCGGATATAGCTACTCGCTCAAATGCCTTGGGACTTAGCCGGATATAGTAGTTTGCACAAATGCCTTCGGACTTAGCCGGATATAGTAACTTCGCACAAATGCCTTGGGACTTAGCCCTAATTAGTAACTCGCACAAATGCCTTGGGACTTAGCTCGAATTAGTAACTCGCACAAATGCCTTGGGACTTAGCCCGTTATCATCCGAATATTCATGCACATATCAAGAAATCATGACACATCTTTATTTCATTTTCATAACTAGAATTCAAACACAAGTCAATTATTAAGCATTCCCATTTTCTACTCAATAGCCACATACAAATAGCATGATTTGGTTTGCTTTATGACATGATCTCTATGCACATACGGCTACCCATCATACGTATAGACTAATTAACTCAACATATAATTCAAGTAGAATCATTATATCACCGTATATTTGTTATGATTATACGTCATGACTTAATCAAATCGTAAACTAAGTTTCATTACTCGAAAACTTACCTCGGATGTTGTCGAACGATTTAACGACTATTCGATCACTTTTTCCTTCCCTTTATCGGATTTAGTTCCCTTGCTCTTGAGCTTAATTTAACAATAAATTGATTTAATCATTTGAACATCAAAAGAGAAACTCAAGGTACTTAACCCATATATACATTAGACATTAGAGTCACATATATATGAAATCATGAATCAACTCAACATATTAGCCCACACTCTCTTTTAGACGATTATCTAAGCCAAGATAAAAGCATCAATATGCTTGCCTCTAACCGAATACATGCAACACCAATCTACCTCATGTGGCGAATATGCATGTCTATGTTGAGGCCAATTATATGCTTAATACTTCCTACAAATATGGTTACTTGTATTGACTACATACCATTTTGTTTCAAGTTCAAAACTCATTAATACACATATATACACTAGTAATCAAATACTAACATTTGCACTTCACCTTACTACCAATTCTCATCTACTTCCTACCATGGCCGAATGCATCAAGACACCATACCATTTCAATTTTGGTCATGGGTTAAACAAAGAACTTAATGTCTAACTCAAAAATGCTAAAAAGAAAATCCAAGAGTCATCAATCACCATCACATGTATCATTACAAAGCTTCACACTTAGCATGCAAATGACATCAACACAAGTCCACCTTAGTCGAAACTTAACTCATCTTCATGCCTCATCACCACAACATCAAACACCAACCAAGAAGACAACACCCATGGCCGAATATCATCTCCATCTCATAGCAAAGATTTAAACCATGGGCTAGGTAGAACTCAAGCTAACAACTAAAAATATGCATGAATCTCATGGAACAACATTAACATACCTTAGTCTAGTGAACCACCATAGCCGATTTTCTCCAAGCTCTTTCCCTTCTTTTTCTTTCTTCTATTCGGCCAAGTTGAACAACATGAGAACTTTTTCTTTTTTCATCATTTTCCTTTTCATTATTTTATTACCATGTTCCTTATTTTATCATTCCTCCCATGAAACACTAACATAGCATGTTTATAATACCTTTTTACCCATAGCATGGCCGGCCACCATCCCAAGTTTTGGGTATTTTGACATGCAAGGACAACATTTTCTAGCATGCATCAATAGGCCACTTTAACATTTGCCTAGCACATTTCTAAATTTTCTCACACAAGTCCTATTTAGCAAAATTCACTTACAATTAACAAAATTCAAACATGAAATTTTCACACATGCCTATATACATATAATAAGCATCAAATATAATGGTTAATTATTTTTATGACTCGGTCTTGTGGTCCCGAAACCACTTTCCGACTAGGGTCAATTTAGGGCTGTCACAAATATTTAACCTTGTCAAAGGTTTTCTGGCATTTCTCATCCCATACACCTAGATTGTGTTTATTAAGGAGACGGAATATGGAGTCGCGTTTCTCGGTTATTTGTGAAATAAACCGAGCAATGTAATTTAATCTTCCTAAGAAACCATGAACCTCTTTTTAGAATGTGGTGGAGACAACTCCTGTATAGCCTTGACCTTATCTGGGTCGATCTCGATCCCTTTTTGCTAACTACAAATCCTAGCAATTTTCCCGATGTGTCCCTGAAGGTTCATTTTGTTGGATTCAACTTTAGTTGGAATTTTCTCAACCTTAATAACAATTTCCTCAAGACTTGTACATGCTCCTTTTCTGTTTGGGATTTTGCGATCATATCATCGACATAAACCTCGATTTCCTTATGCATCATATCATGAAACAAAGTTACCATGGCTCTTTGATACGTCGCTCCTGCATTTTTCAGTCCGAATGGCACCACTTTATAACAAAATGTTCTGCACATGGTTATGAATGTGGTCTTTTCCATGTCTTCAGGATGCTTCTTTATCTGGTTGTATTCAGAGAAGCCATCCATGAAGGAGAATAGTGAATAACCTGCTGTGTTGTCCACTAAGGTGTCGATGTAAGGTAATAGGAAATTTCCTTTCAGGCTGGCTTTGTTTAAATCCCTATACATATTCGTACTTTCCCATCTTTCTTAGGGACAGGGACTATATTAGCTACCCACTCTGAGTATTTAACCACTTGTAGGAAACCAGCATCGAATTGTTCTCTTCTTTTATTTTCAATAGGACTTCGAGCCTCATCCTTTGGATTTTTTATTGAATCGGCTTGCATTCTTCCTTTATGAGAAACTGGTGTACCATGATATCAGTACTTAGACCAAGCATATCCTTATATGACTATGCGAAGACATCTTTAAATTCTTGGAGTAACTCATGAGGTCTCACTTTGTCTCTACAATGATGCAAGCTCTGATCCTCACCTCTTTCTTTTCTTATTTGTCTCCTAAGCTTACAATTTCCACTGACACTTTGTGAGGTAGGATCTGTTTCTCATCATGTTCTACCATTCTTAGCAAATCAAGGGATAAGTTACAATCTTGATCATCTTCACAGTCCTGAGATTCCTCTGGACACATGTCCTGCTCAAAAGAAGACTCTAATTCAACAACAGCATCGTTCGTATCATTGATATATGGAGACCTGCTATAGGAATAAAGAAAGACCCAATGAACAGATAGATCTAAGAATAATTATCTGTGTAGTATGAGTATGAATGAAATGGAAAGAATATTTTCCAAATGAGACACAAAGATGCATTTTATTGAAATAAAAATAGTGGACATATGCCTTTTTCACAAAAGGATTCCTATTACTCCCAGGCTTAGAGTAATAAGTGTGTTTTGAACATTACTCTGAATTAGTTTAAAAAATTACAGGGATCTCTTCCTCAGTCTAATTGTTCAAAACAATTCTGGGGATATAAGGACAAATGCCTGATAGGTTTTCTTTCCCAATTCCTTCTCCGGATATGGAATTGATGCTCAAATTTCCAAATATTCCTTCCGTAGTTTTGCTTAACAGGCTTTCTATTTCTGCCATATTTCGTCTGAGATAAATGATTTGTCCTAACTTGAACGTTTTAGATATATGGGAAAAGATCATTGGTTCCCATTTGACCTCTCCTCCCCCACTTAGTCATGCTCTTCTTCTTTCTTGCTTCTTTTCCAGCTCTTTCTTCTTTTTTCTCGGATCTGGCTTGTACCCTAAGCCAAAGTGGTCTTGATTGTCCATCAGCATGGGTGCCTCGACTCTTCTTTAAAGGTATTTTCCAAGTCCTCTTCACGGTAATGCTCTTTTCATAATCGTCAACTGCAGGCTCATCCTCGTGATTCTGGAAATTTTTTACATTGAGTTCTTGTTTCCTTCGTCAATGAAAGTTGTGTTATCAAATTCCAGTGATCGAAAGGAACATTTTGTTACCTCCCCATTCGCTCCTATGTATAGTGCGTTACTAGTTACGGATGCAATAATACCCTCTTTAGTGTTTACTATTACCAGTCGACCCTCCGTTACCAACTTCAGTTTTGGTGTGGTGACGACGGCACTGCCCCAGCCGAATGAATCCAAGGCCTACCCAATAAGCAATTATAAGAGGGATTGATATCCATCACCAAAAAGTCTACCTCATATGTGTTCGAACCAATTAAAAGAGGTATTTCAATCCTCCTCATCACCCTTTTTTCTGTACCATCGAATGCTCTTACTATATTTTGGCATGTCTTCATGTGAGAGTTATCCACTGGAAATCTATTCAGTGTGGATAAAGGCAAGACATTCAGCGCAGATCTATTGTCGATTAACACTCCTGGCAATGTAGATCCTTTGTAGCGGGTAGTGATGTGTAGAGCCTTTGTGGATCCAATGCCCCCTGGAGGTATTTCATCATCATTGAAAAAGATGAAATTTTCAATACTCAGATTATTAACCAAATGATCTAGCTTGTTTACAGAGATATTTTCAATGACATAAATTTCATTTAACACCTTCATCAACGCACTACGATGTGTTTTTGAGCTAAAGAGCAAGGGTAATACTGATATGCGAGCTAGTTGTTTGGGTAGTTGTTCTACAACACTATACTCACTATGCTTCAAGAATTTCAGGAATTTCTTAGCCCCATTCTTAGTTACTAGCTCGTTAACAAGTGGTTCAAGTCTAGCCATTTTTTCTTTCTTATGCTCAACTGGTAGGGTTTTTCCTTTAATGGGCTCGGTTCTTGCACTTGCAGGGTCATAGCGCTTCCCATTGCGCGTGAAGAAACCAATATCCTGGACCTCTTCTGAAGTGCCAACTAAGTTATCCTCTTCTAGGATCATCACGTTGCAATCATAATTCCATAGAACACTTTTGCTATCCTTGTAGGTAAAAGCCACGGGCTTCTGAATTATGACTCTTGGCACAGCTTGTATTCCTGCTTCATTACTTCTTAGTCGTGAAATAATCACCATCAAGTGGTTGACATTGTAGACTTTCTCTATTGATCATTTCTCTTAGGAGCAAACATCTCCTCCTTTCGAGCCTTTGACATCTTCAAAGAATTCCAATTCCTTGTTATCCATCAAACTTTGCACTAGAGCTCTGAACTCAGTGCACTCCTCGATTTCATGACCTTCTTTAGCGTGGAATTCACAGTAGCTCCTCACTCCTTTGGGCATCCCTTCTAAATCTTAAATGATCAATCCCACGTCTATCGTTTTTTGCCAAACCCGTTTTAGTGGGGATTTCACTTCCGTAACATCAGTTTTGGTCCTCTTTCCTCCACTTTCAATTATCGTATTTACCCCTTGGTTAGAATGACTGGGTAACGAGTTTCCTGCCATATTAGGTCCCGAGGGATCATCGAACCTTACAATCCCCATCTTGATGAACTTCTCAATCAAATTTTTGAATGCAGTGCAGTTCTCAATCGAGTGTCCCGTACTCACATTGAGCATTCGCATCATACCACTTTGGAAACAGAGGTTGCATGGGTTTTAAGTAAAACGGGGATACCACATCTGTATTGAAAAAATTCTATTATAACTCTTTATATGTCATCAGGATGGATGTTAATTGAATTTTTTTCGTGTTTGGCCTTGAATTAGATTATTTCCTCGAAGGGCCTTGATGGCTGTTGTCACATTCTTTGGTTGGCCTACAGTGACCGATTTTAAATAGGTTTTCTTATAAACACTTGCGGTGTTTACTTCATTTTCTTTTTTCCTTGGGGCAGACCTTTTAACATTTTCCCCTGCAACTATTTTCCCACTCCTTACTGCATTTTCAATCATCTCTTCGGCCATTACTATATTTGAGAAGCTCTTTGTGGCACTTCCCAGCATTGTTTAATGAACGGGGTTTTCAGAGTGTTTATGAAAAGCATTGTTGTCTCCTTCTCCAGAAGAGGTGGCTGAACTTGTGTTGCCACCTTTCTCCAACTTTGAGCACATTGCCTAAAGCTTTCACTTTGCTTCTTTTCCATGTTTTGTAGCGTAATTCTGTTGGGAGTCATGCCAGTCACATGGTTGTATTGTTTCATGAAACTCTCTGCCATGTCGTTCCATGAGTTGATTTTGGCATGGCTTAGCTGATTATACCATTTGGTAGTTGACCTGATCAAACTATCCTGGAAGTAATGGATTAACAATTGGTTGTTATTAACGTATCCTATCATTCTTCGGCAAAACATTATCATATAGGCTTCAGGACAACTAGTCCCTTTATATTTTTCGAATTCTGGAGTTTTGAATTTTGGTGGGAGCACTAAATTTGGGACTAAACTCAATTCCTTAGCATTGACCCCGCAAAGGTAGTAGCACTCTCCATAGCTCTGAATTTCTCCTCCAACCACTTGCACCGATCTTGTAGCCATTTTGGCATTTCTACTCTTGCTTTATCCATTTCTGCCATGTTGTCCAAATTAAGAACAACAAGTTGGTCGGATTATCTCTAAGATTGGAGCTTGAACTTGTTGATTAATTTACCGATCTTGAGGTGTCGGCAGAGTATTATTGTGGTCTTATGGTAATGGGTACCTTTCGTGGATATGTATCTAGCTGGGCTTGGACATTCACTGGGGTAAAGATTGGCAGGTATGTAGGGTTTTCATTATCGTCCCTAGAGTTAATAACAATACTTTTCCCTTTTTCGATTCCTCTAGCAAATAACTGGGTCAACTGGCTTATCATGCTTCGTTGGGACTCTTGTATTTGATCCCTCATGTCTTGTTGTACCTTAGCTAATTAGTCCTGTAGCTACGTTTGCAACTGATCTTGCATGTCTTTCTGCATTTGTTCTAGTCTCTCTAAACTTTGATCCATGGTTTTGGTTTTACCGCGGGTTACCACGGGTATCATGACGATATTCGATTAACAGATTCTTATTGATTTCTAGGGTAACTGTCATAATTCCGATTAATTAGGGCATTTTTATGTGCTGATGAATGAATGAATGCAAAAAGAGGTATTGATTCTGATTCAATTCTATTAGAACAACTTTACTAGAAAACAAATTTCTTTACATAAAACGAATACATTTTACATATACGGCCTTTCCCTATTACTCAAAGCCTTGACTTTCTTAAGAAACCAAGCTAATTCTTGGCCCCGATCTGATTCTGATACATATCTCAAGCTTAGTATGTTAACCTGAACCGCTAGTGTAACACCCCTTACCCAAGTCTGGGACCGAAGCTGGGCACGAGGCATTACCTGACTTAAACGCTTGCATTCAATCTTTTCTGAAATGTAAAAATTAGGTCAAATTAAAAATTTCCTTTCATAGTCCGTTTATTTCTAATATGGGCCTACGAGGCCCAAATCATACTTTGGAAACTGTTTGAGATTAATTCGATCGCTTATGAAAACTTTGGAAAATATCACTTGAAACAGGGCACACGCCCGTGTGGAAGGGTAATACGCCCATGTGTTCATTAAACAAGGCTGTGCTGATGGCCCGTGTGACACACACGGCCTAAGCCTCTAGGGACACGCTCGTGTCCCATGCCCATGTGAATTAAATTCTAAATTTGAACCTACAGGGGTTTTTACACGGCCTAACACATACCCGTGTCCATGGCCCGTGTCTCTCACACAGCCATGATACGTCCGTGTCTGAAAATCTTGACATTCTATTTCTGATGTCAGCACCCAATTTGAGGCACACGGTCAAGGCATACGCCCGTGGCCAAAGGCCATATCCTCCACACGGCCATGTCTCTGGTCATGTGTTTACTGCCATGCATACTGACTTGAAATTTTTACGTGTAGGGGACACACGGCCGAACAACTTGCCTATGGGGCTAGACACACGCTCGTCTGTCTACCCGTGTAGACAACATAGGGCTATTTAGCCAGCCTTTTGCCACCCTGAAACACAAAATAACAACAACCATCATGCTAAAGGTCATCATAATATGATTCCTCAATCCAACAACCACATCTAAGTCCTTTAACCATTTTGCAAAATGGTCCCCTCATTAGCTAGCTCTTGCTACAAGGGTTCCAAAAGTACAAAAATTATTGAAAATAACCTTCAAATTGACTTACTTGTGACATCCCTAATTTAACCCTAGTCGGGAAGTGGTTTCGGGACCACAAAACTGGGTCACAAAAACATTTAAATACCTTATTCCATGCCAAATATATGTGAAAATGCATGTGTGAATTTTTAATTCTTTGATTTAGTTAAATTGAACGTGAATTGAAAGAAAAAGGACTCATGTGAAAGGATTTAAATATACGTGGCTAATTTTAAGAGGTTACTAAAAGAGTGAAGTAAAATAGATGGAGTTGCATGTCAAATAGTCCATTTCCTAAGGATAGTGGCCGGCCATGACAAGATTATGGGCAAAGGGAACATGTTTCCAACATGTTAGGTTAGTGGTGTATGTAGGAAGCCATAAAATAAAAGCTAGCATTAAAGAATTGAAAAAAAAAATGATGAGCATGGATGCCTCCCCCCTATTTGCCGTGAATTGGAACAAGAAAAACAAAAAAAAAAAAGTACTCATCCTTTCTCAAATTTTTGTATTGCCGTGAGTGAGGGAGAGGGGGGGTTTGGAGAAGCTTGGCCATACTTGCAACTAGATTGAGGTATGTTTGATGTCATTCCTTAAGATTCATGCATGTTTTAGTTGTTAGTTTGAAACCTACCTAGCCCATGGCTTAGATTTCTTTGCTATTTGATGGAGATGAAGTTTGGCCATGGAGGTTGTCTTTCTTGGTTGGTATTTTAATGTTGTTGTGATGAAGCATGAAGAGAAGTGAGATGAATGTTTAATAAAAGGAGATTTTTGTGCCATTGAGTTCTTGTTGTTATATGTGTATGTGCATGAGTATTCGCCATGCTATAGAATCCATGTTGCAAAATAATTAATGCTTAATGTGATATATAATAGTACTTGTGAATGAGCTTGAGAGTATCTAAATTATTAGTTGGAGGTGCGAATGTGGTCTTGGATGAATTTTAAAGAACAAAGAAATTTTGGGTGACTATAGGTCAAGGACATTCGACCAAAGGCTTGTGTGCTAGCAAAGTCGGCCTAGATGGGGTAAATGTTAAGTGTTAAATGTTCATGAGATAAAATTTTGTGATTTGATGAATTAATGATGATAGTATAGTTGATGTCATGTATAAATATGTGGCAAGACGGTTAAACTAGTTAATTTATTGATTAAGCTCAAGAAGCTAGAGGTGGAGAATCAAGCAAAGGCAAAGGAAAGAACATCGAGTAGCGAGTTGGAACCATTTTACCCAATACAAGGTAAGTCATTAAGCATATATTTGATATTGCTTAAATGATTGTAATATCTATGCAATTGTGTTTAATGAGATGAAATATATACAAATGTATGTGTATGAAAAGATGATATTGTTGAACGTAAAAGAGATAGTGAAATGTGTAGGAAGTTTGCTTGGCACTAAGTGTGCGAGAAATAGATGTGTACGGTGATTTAGATTGGCACTGAGTGTGCGAGCTTGTAATGTATGGCACTAAGTGTGCGAGTTTGGACTATATGGCACTATGTGTGCGGGCTTGAATCACATGGCACTAAGTGTGCGTGATTGAGTATTAAGCACTATGTGTGCGAACTCTACACATATCTCCGATTGAATATTTATATGGAGGTGTGACTTTATCGAGATGAGTATGGACAGCGGAAAGAGTAAGTACCTTGAGTTCATGGCTAATAGATGCTATGTTCATGCTCGGGTGGAGTTGGTAAGATTTAAATCTATGTGATGATTTCAATTGCATTCCGTAAATAAGGTATCGTGGAATAGATGAAAGTTCATTTGATTGCATGATTGTTGCGGAAATGAAATGATGTATGGAAATTGCTTCAAATATCCTATTGGATAGTATATGAAATGTAAATGTATGACTTGGTATGAGATTGATCCGAAGGTCTAAGGAACTATGGTATAGTTCGGTATGGTGGAACACTTGGCCTTGTTTCATTATTTCATTTTATGATAATTTTATTAATGGATGGTTGTGGAATGCTTATGACTTCTCGAGTTATAAACTCACTCGGTGTTTTCTTGTCACCCATTTTAGGTTTCTTGGACTCGTCTCCTTTTGGGTGCTCGGAACCGTCAACGAAGTCATCACACCGGCGAGCAATTTTTGGTATTGTCTTCTTAGTCAACTTAGGAGAACATTTGGCATGTATGGGCTATTTTGTTTTGTTAAATTTTGGGTTGTAAACTTTAAGCCATGTGAAAATGGCCTATGTGGTCGTTTGAGTGGGATGCTAGAATCTATAGCCACGAGTCTTAGAAACCTTAATTTTGATAAGGTGGCCATAATTTGTGTCATGTATGATGGATGATTAGTAAGGCTAAGGAAGGATTCATGAAATTGGCATAGTCTACTGCAGTAACTGTTGCGGACAGCAGTAGTGATATGAGATCAAAAAATCACTAAAAATAGTAGAAGTGGAATTAATTGCTAAAAAAATTACGTACTCGAAGCTTGATGGGTCTATTTTCAATGGATGAAATGAAACGACCATATGAGCTGTATTTTAAGAGATATTCAAGATTTCGTGAGACAGGGCCAGAACGGTTTCTGGATTCTATGTTTCGACTTTGAAAATTTACCATAAATTATCCAGAAACAATTAGAAGTCATGCCTTATATGCATAGATTCCCCTTTGAGTCTAGTTTCATTAGAAACAAACGACATGAGCATTGGAGCTCTGTATGAGATGATATCCAGGTCGTAATGCGCAAAGGTCAGTGTAGTTGAACCCCGAAACAGGGGTGACTTTAACTAATAAACTGTACCAATTGGCCTGACAAAAAATTTTAGAAATAAATCCACGGATGGATATATGAGTCTAAATTTGGGGAAAATTTACGGAACTGGTTTTCGAGTTCTGGAACTCGAGATATGATTTTTAAGGTGGCAGGGACGCAGTTTGCCACCGGACTGAAATGTGAAAAATAGTCATGTGACACATGAGAGTTGGTCTGAGAACCCCTCGTGTCCGACTCCGGCGACGGTATCGAGAACGGGGTGTTACATGGATGATGCGTCGCATGTGGAGTTAAATGCAGTTTGCTCAGCCATTCTCCAGAATAGGCTACCCAACAAGTTGAAGGATCTAGGGAGTTTTACGATTCCTTGCTTAATTGGTAGTTTAACTGCCAACAATTCTTTGGCTGATTTAGGGGCAAGTATTAATGTCATGCCCTATAAAATTTTTAAACAACTAGGTCTTGGGAGACCCAAACAAACTAGGATGAGCATTCAATTGGCAGATAAAACAATTAGATTTTCTAGGGGTATTATTGAAGATGTGCTGGTCAAAATTGATAAATTTATATTCCTAGTTGACTTTGTTGTTCTAGACATGGACAAGGATAGTAACGTACCTTTAATTTTAGCAAGGCTCCATTTTCGGCTGTAAAGAAGTTCAGAGAGGACACAAATAAGTCGAGGGCGACTGCGGAGATTTCCATTAGAGCACGACTATCGATGGACTCACGAGCTACTTCGGTAGCTAGTGTGGGCAATAATCGTCAAGAAAAGCCCGAATGCCCCCAATGTGGAAGACGACACATAGGTGAATGTTGGGGTAAGTCATTAATAGGGCTGTTATGGATGCGGTTCAAGGACCACTTCATTAGAGATTGCACGAAGCTAGATGAGAAGAATAAGATGCAAGGTGCAAGATCTAGTGGGACGACGGCTAGAGGTAGACCCCGAGGATTTCGGAGGTAGGGGTGGTAATCGAGAGGGTCTCGACACGATTGTTCGATCCGAGACTCGTGCTCTGCTAGAGCATATGCTATCCGCGACGAGAGGAGGCATCCTCCCCGACGTTATCACTGGTACTTTCACTCTCTTTGATACTAGTGTGATTGCATTGATTGACCCCGGCTCTACTCATTCATATGTATGTGAAACCTTAGCATCCAATAAGACTCTACTGTTGAGTCTCATCGAGTTCGTAATTGAGTGTCAAACCCTTTGGGTCAATACGCACTCGTTGATAAAGTGTGTAAGAGATGCCCCTAATAATTCGAGAATCTGTTTTCCTACCGATCGATACTTCTACCATTTGATGAATTCGATGTTATTCTTGGTATGGATTGGTGACCGTGCATGATGCAAAGTGGATCGCAAAAGGAAAACCATTGATTTGAGGAGTGCAAATAATGAGGTAGTCCGAGTCGAGTCTACTAATTTAAGAGGAGTGCCACGATAATATCTTCTATGACCGCCGGAGATATGTGAAAAGGGGTGTGAAACATACCTTGCGTATGTGTTTGAGAGTAAAGAGACGGAAAGGAAACTCGAATCGGTACAGTGGTTTGTGAGTATTCGGATGTTTTTCCGAGGAGTTACCGGATTGCCACCGGTTCGAGAAGTGGAATTCGCATCGAAGTGGTACCGGTACTACGCCGATCTCAATAGCCCCGTATCGTATGGCATTAATGTAATTAAAGGAATTGAAGGTTCAATTGCAAGAATTGACGGATAGAGGTTTCGCTTCGACCGAGTTTTTCTCCATGGGGAGCACTAGTATTGTTTGTGAAGAAGAAGGATGGAACTATGAGATTGTGCATCGACTATCGCCGGTTGAATAAAGTGACGATAAAGAATAAATATTCGCTGCCACGAATTGACGATTTGTTTGATCAATTAAAGGGAGCCTCGGTGTTTTCAAAGATAGATTTGAGGTCGGGTACTATCGGTTGAGGGTCCGAGAATCGGACATACCCAAAACGCTTTTAGAACGAGGTATGGCCACTACGAATTCTTCTTGATGCCGTTTGGGCTCACTAATGCCCTATGGTATTTATGGATTTAATGAATAGAATTTTCAGGACATACTTGGATCGGTTCGTAGTTGTATTTATCGATGACATTTTGGTCTATTCGAGAGATGAAACTGAACACGCTGAACACCTGAGGCTAGTGTTGCAAATTTTACGAGATAAGCAGTTATACGCAAAGTTCAGTAAATGTGAATTTTCGTTGAGAGAGGTTAGCTTTTTGGGGCACGTGGTGTCCGCATCGTGTGTCAGGGTGGACCCGAACAAAATTTCGGCCATAGTCGATTGGAAACCTCCAAGGAATGTTACCGAAGTTAAGAGCTTTTTGGGGCTTGCCGGATACTATCGACGATTTGTGAAAGGTTTTTCGATGATAGCTGCACCGATGACGAAACTACTCCAAAAAGATGTTAAGTTCGAGTGGTCAGAACGCTGTCAAGAAAGTTTCGATCGACTAAAAACCTGTTTAACCAAGGCCCCAATACTAGTACAGCCGGAGTCCGGTAAAGAGTTTGTCATATACAGTGACGCATCCTTGTTTGGGTTAGGTTGTGTGTTGATGCAAGAAGGTCGAGTTGTGGCTTACGCGTCGAGACAACTAAAGCCGCATGAGAGAAACTATCCGACCCATGACCTTGAACTAGCAGCCATAGTGTTCGCCTTGAAAATATGGCAGCATTACTTGTTTGGAGAAAGGTGTCATATTTATTCGGACCATAAAAGTCTTAAATATTTGATGACTCAAAGAGATTTAAACCTGCGACAAAGACGTTGGCTTGAGTTGTTGAAAGACTATGAACTCATCATTGATTATCACTCGGGAAAGGCCAACGTGGTGGCAGATGCTTTAAGTCGCAAGGCACTGTTTGCTTTGAGAACGATGGATGCTCACCTATCCGTTTCACCCGATGAGGTGCTAGTAGTCGAATTAGAGGCCAAATCGTTATTGATTCATCAAATACTTGAATCTCAGAAGGTCGACGCTGAATTGGTCGCTAAACGAGTCGAATGTGTTTCGAATGAGGAATCGGAATTTCAGATTGACGACAATGATTGCTGGACGTTCAAGGGTCGATTATGTATTCCGAGGGATTCGGAACTTGTTTCGAAGATTCGGACGAGGCTCACAGAGTCGAAAGTCACCCACCCGGTAGTACTAAAATGTACAATGACCAAACGCCAATTTTGGTGGCCGGTATGAAACGAGACATTTCGAATTTGTTTCAAGGTGTCCGATATGTCAACAAGTGAAAGCGGAACATCAAGTGCCATCGGGATTACTTCACCAATCATGATACACGAATGGAAATGGGATCGAGTGACAATGGATTTTGTATCCGGGTTACCAAAGGTCGGCGCAGTAAGAAAGATGCGATTTGGGTTGTTGTGGATAGATCGACTAAGTCGGCTCACTTTATCCCGTGTGCACGGATTTTCGCTCGATAAGTTGGCGAGTTATACATCTCCCAAATTGTTCGATTGCATGGAGTACCTACTTCTATCGTGTCGGATAGAGACCCAAGATTTACGTCGCGATTTTGGAAGAAATTGCAAGAGGCTTTGGGTACCAAGCGCATTTTAGCACTTTTCATCCCCAAACCGATGGTCAATCCGAACGGATAATTCAAATACTCGAGGATATGTTGAGATGTTGCATCCTTGAGTTTAGTGGTTCATGGGAACAGTATTTACCTTTGATTGAATTCGCCACAATAACAGTTTTCAATCAAGTATTAAGATGGCGCCTTACGAGGCTTTATACGATCGTAAATGCCATACCCCATTATTCTGGATGAACTTAGTGAAGGTAAAATCTTGAGGTTGATTTGATTAAGGATGCCGAAGCGAAAGTTCGTAATTCGTGAAAGTTTGAAAGTCGCCCGGATCGCCAAAAGTCGTATGCGGATTTGAGAAGAAAAGACATTGAATATCGGGTTGGGGACAAGGTATTTCTCAAAGTTTCACCACGGAAGAAGGTGCTTAGATTTGGTCGTAAGGGCAAATTGAGTCCGAGGTTCATCGGTCCGTATGAAGTATCCGAACGAGTTGGGCCATGAGCGCATCGATTAATTTTACCCCGAGCTTGAAAGGATTCACAACGTTTTCCATGTCTCGATGCTTGACGATATAGGTCTGACCCGACACACGTAATCACTCCATCTGAGGTCGAGGTTCAGCCTAATTTGAGTTATGAAGAAGAGCCGGTTCGCATTCTGATACGCGAAGTAAAAGAGTTGCGCAATAAGAAAATCCCATTGGTGAAGGTGTTGTGGCATAAACACGGAATTGAAGAAGCTACTTGGGAACTTGAGGACTCTATAAAAGAGCGATACCCGAGCCTATTTACCGGTAAGATTTCCGGGGACGAAAATTTCTTAAGTGGGGGAGAGTTGTGACATCCCTAATTTAACCCTAGTCGGAAATGGTTTGGGACCACAAAACTGGGTCACAAAAACATTTAAATACCTTATTCCATGCCAAATATATGTGAAAATGCATGTGAATTTTTAATTCTTTGATTTAGTTAAATTGAACGTGAATTGAAAGAAAAGGACTCATGTGAAAGGATTTAAATATATGTGGCTAATTTTAAGAGGTTAGTAAAAGAGTGAAGTAAAATAGATGGAGTTGCATGTCAAATAGTCCATTTCCTAAGGATAGTGGCCGGCCATGACAAGATTATGGGCAAAGGGAACATGATTCCAACATGTTAGGTTAGTGGTGTATGTAGGAAGCCATAAAATAAAAGCTAGCATTAAAGAATTGAAAAAAAAATGATGAGCATGGATGCCCCCCCCATTTGCCGTGAATTGAACAAGAAAAACAAAAAAAAAAAAAAGTGCTCATCCTTTCTCAAATTTTTGTATTGCCGTGAGTGAGGGAGAGGGGGGGTTTGGAGAAGCTTGGCCATACTTGCAACTAGAATGAGGTATGTTAGATGTCATTCCTTAAGATTCATGCATGTTTTAGTTGTTAGTTTGAAACCTACCTAGCCCATGGCTTAGATTTCTTTGCTATTTGATGGAGATGAAGTTCGGCCATGGAGGTTGTCTTTCTTGGTTGGTATTTTAATGTTGTTGTGACGAAGCATGAAGAGAAGTGAGATGAATGTTTAATAAAAGGAGATTTTTGTGCCATTGAGTTCTTGTTGTTATATGTGTATGTGCATGAGTATTCGCCATGCTATAGAATCCATGTTGCAAAATAATTAATGCTTAATGTGATATATAATAGTACTTGTGAATGAGCTTGAGAGTATCTAAATTATTAGTTGGAGGTGCCGAATGTGGTCTTGGATGAATTTTAAAGAACAAAGAAATTTTGGGTGACTATAGGTCAAGGACATTCGCCAAAGGCTTGTGTGCTAGCAAAGTCGGCCTAGATGGGGTAAATGTTAAGTGTTAAATGTTCATGAGATAAAATTTTGTGATTTGATGAATTAATGATGATAGTATAGTTGATGTCATGTATAAATATGTGGCAAGACGGTTAAACTAGTTAATTTATTGATTAAGCTCAAGAAGCTAGAGGTGGAGAATCAAGCAAAGGCAAAGGAAAGAACATCGAGTAGCCGAGTTGGAACCATTTTACCCAATACAAGGTAAGTCATTAAGCATATATTTGATATTGCTTAAATGATTGTAATATCTATGCAATTGTGTTTAATGAGATGAAATATATACAAATGTATGTGTATGAAAAGATGATATTGTTGAACGTAAAAGAGATAGTGAAATGTGTAGGAAGTTTGCTTGACACTAAGTGTGCGAGAAATAGATGTGTACGGTGATTTAGATTGGCACTTGAGTGTGCGAGCTTGTAATGTATGGCACTAAGTGTGCGAGTTTGGACTATATGGCACTATGTGTGCGGGCTTGAATCACATGGCACTAAGTGTGCGTGATTGAGTATTAAGCACTATGTGTGCGAACTCTACATATATCTTCGATTGAATATTTATATGGAGGTGTGACTTTATCGAGATGAGTATGGACAGCGGAAAGAGTAAGTACCTTGAGTTCATGGCTAATAAATGCTATGTTCATGCTCAGGGTGGAGTTGGTAAGATTTAAATCTATGTGATGATTTCAATTGCATTCCCGTAAATAAGGTATCGTGGAATAGATGAAAGTTCATTTGATTGCATGATTGTTGCGGAAATGAAATGATGTATGGAAATTGCTTCAAATATCCTATTGAATAGTATATGAAATGTAAATGTATGACTTGGTATGAGATTGATCCGAAAGGTCTAAGGAACTATGGTATAGTTCGGTATGGCTGGAACACTTGGCCTTGTTTCATTATTTCATTTTATGATAATTTTATTAATGGATGGTTGTGGAATGCTTATGACTTCTTGAGTTATAAACTCACTCGGTATTTTCTTGTCACCCATTTTAGGTTTCTTGGACTCGTCTCCTTTTGGGTGCTCGAACCAATCAACTAAGTCATCACACCGCCGTGCGCGTTTTGGTATTGTCTTCTTAGTCAACTTAGGAGAACATTTGGCATGTATGGGCTATTTTGTTTTGTTGAATTTTGGGTTGTAAACTTTAAGCCATGTGAAAATGGCCTATGTGGTCGCTTTGAGTGGGATGCTAGAATCTATAGCCACGAGTCTTAGAAACCTTAATTTTGATAAGGTGGCCATAATTTGTGTCATGTATGATGGTTGATTAGTAAGGCTAAGGAAGGATTCATGAAATTGGCATAGTCTCATGCGATGGCTGTTGCAGACAGCAGCAGTGATATGAGATCGAAAAATCACTAAAAATAGTAGAAGTGGAATTAATTGCTAAAAAAATTACGTACTCTAAGCTTGATGGGTCTATTTTCATATGGATGAAACGAAACGACCATATGAGCTGTATTTTAAGATATATTCAAGATTTCGTGAGACAGGGCCAGAACGGTTTCTAGATTCTATGTTTCGAATTTGAAAATTTACCATAAATTATCCAGAAACAATTAGAAGTCATGCCTTATATGCATAGATTCCCCTTTGAGTCTAGTTTCATTAGAAACAAACGGCATGAGCATTGGAGCTCTGTACGAGATGATATCCAGGTCGTAATGCTCAAAGGTCAGTGTAGTCAAACCCCGAAACAAGGGTGACTTTAACTAATAAACTGTACCAATTGGCTGACCAAAAATTTTAGAAATAAATCCACGGATGGATATATGAGTCTAAATTTGGGAAAAATTTACGGAACTGGTTTTCGAGTTCTGGAACTCGAGATATGATTTTTAAGGTGACAGGACGCAGTTTGTCACCGGATCGAAATGTGAAAAATAGTCATGTGACACATGAGAGTTGGTCTGAGAACCCCTCGTGTCCGACTCCGGCGACGGTATCGGGAACGGGGTGTTGCATTACTTGCAAGAGGATAGCTTGGATGAAATTTAAAGCTCCAAGAACCCTTATTTTGCTGAGAGTTTCGATGAAGAAGAAGGGGTGAAAGGGATAATATCATTCTTTTTTTTATTTTATTTCTTTTTTAATCAATTTAGCCACCAAATTTTCATCTAACATTGACTTTTCTATCCCTTTTCTATCCCTTTGTCTCCTATGGACTGCCATGCCTCTTTGAAGGGTCTAATTTCCCTTTAAGACCCCTAATTTAAGTTCTCTAGCTATTTGACACTCTTAGCTATCAAAATAGGACTTTTTCACTTTATGCAATTTAGTCCTTTTCGTAATTAAGCTCACAAACTCTAAAATTATTTCACCATATTTTTCATGCACTAATATAAACATGCTATAACTCCAAAATAATAATAAAATACTTTCTTCAACTTCAGATTGGTGGTCTCGAAACCACTGTTCCGACTAAGCCCAAAATCGGGCTGTTACAGCTAGGGTTTGCAAATGGTCGGCTACTTCTCGTACTTGAGTCAAAGCTTTGCCCATGATGTGATTTCTATCCCTAATTTGACATTGAAAGCATTGGAGTTGCTCTTTCCAATGTTCATTGTTCGTTTCAAGAAGCTCAACTTGAAGTACATAATTTTGCAATGTGGTCTCGAGCTCTTCTATCTTTCCCTTCAACTCTTCAATCTTAGTCAAGCTTGCTTTCAACTCAATCATAGAGTTGTGACTACGATATTGATGCAGTGACCTTTCTAATTCTACTATCCGAGATCTCAATCCAACCTTTTTCATTTTGGCTTTCTAACAAATCCCTTTTTAGAGCATCCTCTAAGACTTGAGTATCTTGGAATTTCTTTTCCGACTGGTCAGCTCTAATCTTTTCTTCTTGGATCTCTAGCTATCATTGTTTCGATGCTTTACCCAACTCAGCAATCCTCATTGACAGACGCAGTTTCTTATAATATATTTTTAAACTGTCTAAGTCTTCCGCAGCCTTGTTTTTTTGTTTCCTCATTTTTTCGGCTTCTAACTTTTAGGCATCAACGTCTAATCTTAGCTTAATCTTTTTCTCTTCCAACTTTTCTATCCTCTTCCCCAGTTCTGAAATCTTCTTTTTGAATTCTTACTTTATGATTTCTAACTCAGACAGGATCACTTGCAAGTGTTCTTTTATCAGTCGAGTGTTTTCTTGACTTGATGAAAGGATATTGTCATTGACTCTTTTACCCCATCACCAATCATATTCTAGGGTCGTCATGGGGTTTTTGAAAAATCTCTTCATTTTGTGAGTTTAGTTCCAAGCGTTCGATATTTCACGAACCTTCTTTTTGTAATTATCACCTTTGTATGCAAACTCACATTGAGTCAACCCTTGCATTGCCGGTATAAACTACCTCGACCTATACTGCCTCAATACAAGTAGAGAGGCATATCCAACAACTCCCCATATCCCAAGAGAGACCTACTCTAACTCTCCATATCGGTACAAAATTTCATCAAGGATCATTCAAGGGGCTCTCTATTCAACGTCTTTGTCTTGGAGACTCTAGAGAATTGCCATTCGCTTTTCTTTAGAAATTTTGTCCCGTCTCAGATTAGCCACGAATTCTTTTAATGAAAAGTGGTTTTTGGAGAACACTTGATAAGATACCTTTTATACCTTCCAAAAGTGGCTATGGAACCAAGCTAACAAGAGTTGTACACACCCGATAAATCTTCCTTCACCTGCTCTCCTGCACACACTTAAAGATTTGAAAGTTTCAGCCAAAATTTTCGGGACGGGCATAATCCTTTTGTCAAGCCGGCCAAATAGATCTGAAATTGCACCATCTATGTGCCCTAATGCTTTGGGGAAGATGACCAACCCGTAAATACTCAAGGCAAAAACGTCAACTCTTTTCTTCGTATCTAGATGTGCATAGATTAAATCCCACAAAATTTTCCAATTGATGCATTTACTATCTCCTTTTTTTTTAATCCGGACTATGACCCATTGCTTGCTCACCCTAGTTATGCTTATTAGCCTCTTTAAAAAAGTCGAGACATTAACGGCTCAAGAATAAGCTTTGTCGGCTTGGATCCTCGGGTAAGGGAGAAGATTTGTGTTTTACAGTAGGCACCAAGTCTACCTTCCCAAAAGTGAAGCAACTATAGGCGGGATTCCAATACTAGGTAAGAGCTCAGAGTAAGTGCTTATCCACTTTGACATTGAGTAAATAAGGAAAATCACCATAGTCATGGTAGAATAACTACTTGGTTTCATCATCCCATTGGTCTTATATTTCTTTCAACTCTTGGAGATTATTTTGAGTTACACTGATACGAGAGGAATCCCATAGTTCTGACATGTACCCCTCCGTTAGGCTGTCACCCTTCTCTTGTTATGTTTTCTCAGACCATATTCATACGGCTGTATTGTCTTCCACTTTATCAAGAAATCCCTTTTCCATGAAAAACTCCCTATTTAGCAACTAAACACGAATTAATACCCTTTTCTATGATGAAAACGCAATGCAATCACAGCCAAAATAAAAATGAAACAAGTCAAAACATTTCATACAAAGCTAGAATTGTAATAGCCTGGTTTAGACCCTAGTCATAATAGTGATTTCGGGACCAAAAATTTGAGTTAAAAAATATTTTAATATTATTCTTTGTTCTTATAATATGTTAATTGATATCTGTGCAATTTTCATTTGAAAATTTGATCGTTTGTGTGCTTAATTTAGAAAAAGGACTTAATCGCGTAAAATGTAAAAGTGGCTAGCTATTTGTTAAAAGTACTTAAGTGCTATGTCTTATTAAAGGAGAGGTCTTTATGATGCAATTAGACCATTGATAAGCTTACTAGACATTAATGACCATTCATTAAATGATTTTATAATGTTTTAAGTAAGGTTAATTTGGTAATTGAATTAATAAGTTATAATTTAATAAAATAAAATGAAATATGGCTTCATAATCATCTTCATCAATCTAAAATCAAAAGAAAAAGAAGAGAAAAAGGGACTTTAAGGTTTGGAACTAATCTTGGACAATTGAGATCAAGAACAAAAGAAAACGAAATTAGATAGGGGAAAGTCAAAAGTCGTTGATTAGCCATTCATTTCGGTTTATTTTCGTATGAGGTAAGTCGATATACAAATAAATGTATTTGAATTGATTTATTCATGTTTATATGATATTGAATTGTGATAAATGGTTATAGAAGTTGAATATGTGAAATGGAGAAAGTTTCGATAATGTAACGACGTCCGAAGGCCCCATATGAACCATAGGAATAGTTAGGATACATATGTCATGACAAAGGATTTCGATATGTGATTTTGTGTAAGACCATGTCTGGGATGTTAGCATCGATTTGAGATTTACGTGTAAGACCATGTTTGGGACATCGACATCGTATTTGATTTCATATAAAACCAGGTCTAGGACATTGGTATTGTACGAGTTTTTCTAGCTATCCTAGTATCTTTAATGATTCTGAATGGTTCAACGGGTACTTTGAGAAATGAATAACTATGTGAATGTATATCCGATTCAGGTACGTTTGAAATGTATAACATGATTGAGAATGAAAGGTAAGTATTTGTACAATTGTTTACATATGATATATGTAAGAGAATTATGGTTATATGAGCTATATGAGACTTATGGTTATGAGAATATATTTTGCCATAAGTTACATGAATGAATTGGTTCTAGAAATGAATTATGTGATAAGTTATTTGTATAAAGCTTACTAAGCTTTTGAAAGCTTACTTTGTGAGTTTTTCATCTATTTTATAGATATCGAAGCTACCAAGAGCTCGAGGATCGTCAAGGATCATCACCACACTATCAAACTTATCTTTAGTACCTTTGGAAAGTGTAAATCTTAAAGTATGGCATTTACAGTCTAGATAAATTAATATATGTTTTTGAGTTATAAATATTTAACCATGTGATATGGCTTGGTTTTGGTTGTGTTTATAAATACCTTTGGAATATAATCTATGTGATGCAATATTGTCAATATGATGTGTTCTTGGATGGCCAAAGAGAATTGGTCAATTTGGTAATATTATGGCATGAGATTGAATGAAGTAAATTAAGGTTATGTAATATATGTTTTGTTATGACTTTGGGTTATGAATTGGCATGATTTGGTATGGATATAAGCATGAGATTGGTTGTTAATAATATGGCATGAATGGTGTATATTTTGGTTATGTATTGGTTGGAATTTGGTATGAAATGATTTGGTTTTGATCTTGTAGGGAGGACCCAAAATTAAGGTGGCAAGTTGGCCTTATAAATGGTCTATTTTTGCCCACACAGGCTGGGACACGGGCGTGTGTCTCTGCTGTGTTGCTCGAGGGCCATTTCGAAATGAGCCTAGGCAGACCACACGGTCGTACACACGGGCGTGTGCCAAGCCATGTGGCCAAGTCAGTTTTGAGCACGGGCTAGACACACGAGCGTGTGACTGGCCGTGTGACCCAAGTCAATAGCCTCCCTAATTTTCACACGATCTGGCACACCAGCGTGTCTTGTGGTCGTGTAGACAAGTCAGTATGTATGCTCTATTTCACCACGGTCTAGACACATGGGCGTGGCTATTGTCGTGTGAGGCACACGGCCTGTTCACACGGGCGTGTGACCTCTATAACTTAGAAAAATTGTTTAGTTTTGAAAAATTTTGTATGTGTTCGGTTTAGCCCCTACCTCTTTTTAGTGCATGTTTAGGGTCTATTTGACCTAAGAAAAGGACTTTATGTTGATATTTAACTTTGATATGATAATGTATAACTTTTGATTGTGAAATGTTCCGATATGTTCGGTAATGCCTTTTAACCCTAGTTCGGCGACGGATATAGGTTAATGGTGTTACATTTGGTTGGTATCAGAGCTACGGTTTAGTTGATTCTAGGACTAACGTAGCATATATGAATTTAGCTATACGTGCCATATATATGAACTACGATAGTGTGATGATTCCTAACAATAAAAATGTGTTTTTAATAGTAAATTGATCCCGAACGAGCCGTATCTGTCGATGTTGAAAGTAATGCGCCTGCTTCCGCTCAAAGGACAGTGCCATCTGATTCTAGACCCGTGACTAGTAGCCACGAGTGAGAGGCTAAGCAATCCTTTTACCAAATGATGAATGATTGGTTCACTCAGTATATTAGAACCAATCCGGCTGTGCCACAACCTTCACCCCAGCTAAATCCTCCACAAGTCTCAGTTGTACCACAAGCTGTTGATTCGATTCATCTGAATAAGCCTCCAGTTGATAGGATTAGGAAATATGAGGCCTAAGAGTTCCGTGCTACCACCGATGATGATGCTAAGAGAGCTAAGTCTCGGCTTGAGAACACAATACGGGTGTTTGATGAAATGTCATGTACTCCCGAAGAATTTTAAAAATGTGTCGTTTCACTTCTGAGAGATATGACATATCATTGGTGGAAGACGTTGATATCAGTGGTTCTAAGAGAATGAGTCACCTGGGATTTCTTTCAAGCTGAATTCTGAAAGAAATACATCAGTTAGAGATTCATCGATAAAAAATGCAAAGAGTTTCTTGAGCTAAAACTAGGTCGTATGTCTGTTACAGAATACGAGCGACAATTTGTGAGATTGAGCCACTATGCACGAGAATGTGTCTCGACTGAAGCAAAAATGTGCAAGAGATTTGAAGATGGCTTGAATGAAGACATCAAGTTGTTAGTCAGGATTCTGGAAATAAAAGAATTTGTAGTACTTGTTGAACGAGCGTGTAAAGTTGAAGAGCTTGGGAAAGAGAAAAGAAAAGCCGACTTAGAAGCTATAGATATAAGAAAGAGATTCGCAAGTAAATCATTTCAATCTATGTAAAGAAATTTCGAGATGATTTTAGCCATTCAAAGGCCAATGGGGAACATTCGAGTAGAGATCATGCTAGATCGCATTCGAGTTTCAGAGCTCCAGCTACTTCTGTTGCAAGTGTTGGAAATGTTAGATCCGATCAACCCGAGTGTAGACATTATGGTAAAAGACATCCGAAAAGTTGTAGATTGAATGACAGAGCTTGCTTTAGATGTGGATCCTTAGATCACGTTATCTGTGAATGTCCTGAGTCTGTAGACCAAGAGATTATGCAAAATCTGAGGCCGAGTGGTAATACAACTCGAGGTAGACCTCCTAGAAATACGAGTAATGTGAGTGGTAGCCAGAGGGTAACTAAAGATACGACTGTTAGATCTGAGGCTCACACACTTGCCAGAGCCTACGCTATCCGAGCTCGTGAGGAAGCTTCGTCTCCCGATGTTATAACTGGTACATTCACTCTTTATGATACTTCTGTGATTGCATTGATAGATCCTGGATCAACACATTCTTATATATTCATGAACTTAGCGAGCAGTAAGACTTTGACTATAGAGTCTACTGAATTTGTAATTAGAGTATCGAACCCCTTAGGTTGGTGTGTTTTGGTTGACAAAGTGTGTAAGAATTGTCCGTTGATGATTCGAGATTCATGTTTTCTGGCTGATTTGATGTTATTACTATTCGATGAATTTGATATCATTGTGGGTATGGATTGGTTAACTTTTCACGATGCTATTGTAAACTACAAAAGGAAGACTATTGATTTGAAATGTTAGAATGATGAGATTATTCAAATTGAGTCTAATGATCTGAATGGTTTACCGATAGTGATTTCTTCAATGTTAGCTCAAAAATATGTGAGAAAAGGTTGTGAAGCCTACTTTGCTTATGTAATTGATTTGAACGTGACAAAAAAAAATTGAATCAGTACCTGTTGTCTGTGAATTCCTTGATGTGTTTCCTGAAGAACTTTCAGGATTACCTCTGATTCGAGAAGTTGAGTTTGGCATTGAATTAGTGTCAGGGACTACTCTAATCTCGATAGCTTCGTATAAAATGGCTCCGACCGAGTTAAAAGAATTAAAGCCTCAGTTGCAGTAGTTGACTGATAGAGGATTTGCAAGACCGAGTATCTCACCTTGGGGTGCTTCTATTCTGTTTGTGAAAAAGAAAGGTGGTACAATGAGAATGTGCATTGACTATCGTTAGTTGAATAAAGTGACTATCAAGAATAAATATCCTTTGCCCAGAAATAATGATTTGTTTGATCAGTTGAAAGGAACTACCGTGTTTTCAAAGATAGATCTCAGATTGGGTTATTACCAGTTGAGAGTAAAAGATTCAGACATTCCAAAAAATGCTTTCTGAATGAGGCATGAACACTATAAGTTTTTAGTTATGCCTTTCAGATTAACGAATGCACCTACTGTTTTTATGTATTTGATGAATAGAATTTTCAGACCGTATTTAGATCGATTTGTTGTAGTATTCATTGATGACATTTTGATATATTCTTATAATGAATCTGAGCATGCCGAACATCTGAGAATAGTGCTACAGACTTTGCGTAAAAAGTAGTTGTATGCGAAGTGTAGCAAATGTGAATTCTGGTTACGAGAAGTTGGTTTTCTGGGTCACGTCATGCCAGCATCTGGTATCCGAGTTGATCCGAGCAAAATTTCAGCTATCTTAGATTGGAAGCCTCTGAGAAATGTTTCTAAAGTCTGCAATTTTCTGGGACTTGCTAGTTATTATAGACGATTTTATGAAAGGCTTTTCTATGATTTCTACTCCGTTGACGAAATTACTTCAGAAAGATGTGAAATTTGAATGGTCCAAAAAGTGTCAGAAAAGCTATGATCAGTTGAAAGCCCTATTGATAGAAGCTCCGGTGTTAGTACAACTAGAATCGAGTAAAGAATTTGTAATATATAGTGATGCTTCATTAAACGGTCTAGATACGTTTTGATGCAAGAAAGAAAAGCTATAGCTTATGCCTCGAGACAGTTAAAGTCGCATGAAAAGAATTATCCGACAAATGATCTAGAATTGGCAACTATTGTGTTTGCTTTGAAGATTTGGCGCCACTATTTGTTTGGTGAGGAATGTCATGTTTATTCTAATCATAAAAGTTTGAAGTATCTGATTACTTAGAAAGATTTGAACCTGCGACAGAGAAGAGGGTTAGAACTGCTAAAAAATTATAAGCTTGTTATCGATTATCATCTGGGAAAAACAAATGTTGTAGCTGATGCTTTGAGTCAGAAATCATTGTTTGCACTGCGTACAATGAATACTCATTTAATTATGCCCGATGATGCTTCAATTTTAGCCAAATTGAAAGCAAGACCATTGTTTTTACAACTAATTATTGATGCTCAGAAAGTTGATAATGAGATAATAGCAAAACAAGTTCACTGTGATTTGGATTCTGATTCTGAATATCAAATTGATAGTGACAATTGTTTGAGATTCCAAGGTAGGATTTGTGTTCCAAGAAATTCAAAGTTGATTTAGATGATTTTGAACGAAGCTCACAATAGTCGTTTATCTATACATCCAAGTAGTATGAAAATGTATAATGATCTAAAACATCATTACTGTTGGTCTGGAATGAAAAGAGATATCTCTAACTTTGTTTCGAAATGTTTGATCTGTCAGCAAATTAAAGTTCAACATCAGGTGCCATCTGATTTGTTACAACCGATTATGATTTCAGAGTGGAAATGGGATAGAATAACAATGAATTTTGTTTTGGGTTTGCCCTTATCTCCAAGAAAGAAAGATACAATTTGGGTAGTAGTTGACCGATTAAAGAAATTAGCTCATTTTATTCCTGTAGATTTGATTATTCGCTTGATAAATTAACTGAGTTATACATTTCTAATATTGTGAGATTGCACGAGGTGCCATTGTCTATTGTGTCAAATAGAGATTCGAGATTCACTTCGCGGTTTTGGAAGACACTACAAGAAGCTTTGGGTAAAAAATTACACTTCAGCACTGCTTTTTGTTGGTCGTAAAACTAACTAAAAATTTGACTAAGGCAAGCACACCTATCGAATAGTAGTATAGTTGTGGTGAGACCGGAAATATCGTATCCACGAGGACTAAAAGTACTAGTAATTACTATCTTTTTATTATCTAGCCTAAGAATGGAAGGGATGTTTTAAAACTAAAATTAACTATCTAACTAACTAAGTTTATGACAAAGATTAAAGTTGGAAATACTTTTTAGAAAACCGATGGAGAAGACAATACCCAAGGAAGAATCCACCTAGACTTCACTTATTACCTTTGAGTTAGACGATTTATTCACTTGACTTAAACCGTAGAAATCCTTGATTTATGTTAATATCTCTCTCGAGACTAAAAACAACTGAATTTAGGTTGATTAATTGAAATCTCTTTCTAATTAAAACCCTTATTGTCGCATTAACTCGATCTATGGATTCTCTTATTAGATTTGACTCTAATCCGGCAGATTTATATCATCCTATCTGTAGGATTGCATGCAACTCCGCGTAATTATAAATGATCTACTCTTAAACAGGGACTTTTGCTTCATTAAATAAGCACATCAAAAACCTGAATTAATATCTTGGAATATTAAAGAAAGGGTTAAATTCACAATTAAAAATAAGAGCAAGTATTTATCATATAACTCAAATAATAATAAGATCCGTCTGAAGTTTTGTCTCTCTTAGGTATTTAGGGAGTTTAGTTCATATTAGTAATGGAAAACATCTCAAAGTTTGGAAAATAACAAAGCATAAAGAAACCCAAAGAACTTTTAGGAAATTGGATGGAAATCTTCAGTCTTGATGTAGGTCCTGCCTCTAAGGTGATTCTGATGGTTGTCCTTGAGTATTTTCTACCTTTAACTCTGCGTGTCCCCTTTAATCCTCTTCTAGGGTGTTTATATAGACTTTGGAATGCTTCAAAACCCTCAAAATTAGCCTTTTTCGAGTAGAATTATACTTGGGCTCGACTGGGACACAGCCATGTGCCACGCTCGTGTATAATTCTGACTTGGTTTAGTGTCGACACGGCCATGACACACGAGCGTGTGGTCTACCCGTGTGTCACACACGGGCGTGTGAATCACTGGTGCGGAAGTGCCTAGGCCGGGTGAAACACTAATTTAGGCTCAATCTGTCCATTTTTGGCTTGTTTCTCACTCTTTTTGCTATCCTAAGCTCTCCTGAGTATAAAACATGAAATTAAAGGATTATGAGCATCAAATTCAATGAAACCAAGGAAAAATCATCCATAAATATGCCAACCATGAGGTAAAAATATGTATATATTATGGTTTATCAAATCTCCCCACACTTAAGCATTTGTTTGTCCTTAAGCAAAATCCTCAACTCACAAATAAAATAAATCCCTCTCAACTGATAATTCTCATCAATAATGTTTTGAAGTAATCCCTAGCAATCATACATTAAAAGCTTAACTAAAAACATTAAAGTTTTCAACAATCCAATTTGAACATTTCAATCATAAAATCATAGGTGTCTCCCTTTATCTAAGTAATTACCTTTAATTCCAAATCGACAAGGGTTGACATTCCTTACTAAAGATTCACTTAAATCACTCAAAGTGTTAAGGTTCAATAATTAAGCACTCAATAGTCAAACCTGAAAAGTTATTACCATAGGCTTGCATGAAAATCAAATCTCCACCACTATAATGAGATGATACACAAATCAAAAGGTCTTTAATAGGGTTGTAATGGGGCTTGGGTTAAAGGTGTGGATAAAGGCTGAAAATGGGTTAGAATCGATATTAATTTAAATAAATTACCAAACTTAGACAAATGAAGCTAATTGCGACAAATGAAGCTAATTGCTGAATTACAAAAAAGTGTCTGAATTCAAACTATCCGAAACTAATGATGCAACCTTTTTCTCGATAAAACAACTTTACTTATCCAAGCTCTTTAGACAAATATGTGACTAACTAAAAATACATATACTATTTTTTTTAAGAATAAGAACAAGTATAATAATGGAACGTATATAATAATAAATAACTCAGCAACTGGAATGAACGAACATAGTTAGGTAGCTAATCAAATCAAATCTCGATAAAAAGGGAGTCAATAAGAAGGGAGAAATTCTTAACAAATCAAAAAGGGTTAAGTTGAGGGTTACTATTAAGGGGAAAAATCAAGAAATAATAGCCAAGGCTCAAAGGGGTTCATTAGGGGTCAGTTATGTAGGTAGGTTTTTATGGGGTAAATGGGTTAAAACCTAAGTGCCTTTATCATTTCAGTATATCAAATTAAAGGTATGGTCTCGACATGTATTATTGATGCAAGTTCTAGAATAGCAAATTAATGTTGACACACTCATAAAAAATTAGTGAGCAAGAAAGATATATACTCTAAAAGGCTCAAAATCTGACGAAAGTTATGGGTGTTTGATGTCAATCCTGTAAACTCAAAACTTCAAGATAATACCTCAATTCAGGGAAATAACCTAACAATTTTAATTCTCAAAAGTCAACTTATCATGCTTGATTCTCTAATGTCTAAAAGTTTAAACAATCAATGCACAGTTACCTATGATTTAATTCAAAACATATCAATAAAAATCATAAATCAATCAAATTCATAAATCATAAATCAATCAAGTTCATTCTAATAGTAATATGAGAGATTTATTTGAGAACAAGATAAAAATTCAGGGATTTTCTGATAATCATAAATAACCTCCCTACACTTAAGATGTACATTGTCCTTAATGTACAAAGTTAGATAATAATATAAGCATAATATCATAATAGAGGGAGAGAAGCAAATCTACCCTGAATTTTTGGATGAAATCCTTGGAATATTAAAGCAAGAGTTGTGGATAAGGCTAATGAAAGGTATGATTCTGAGTTGCTAATAAGAAAATAAACACAACTGTGAAAGAGAATTAAGAGATCACTCGATAATAACCATAAAGATAAACATAGTTCAAAATATAAAACATAAGTCTTAAGAAAATTAAATAAAAGAAAAATAAAAATAAAAATAAATAAAATAAATGGACTCAGAGGTCCTCATCATCAGATGTGTCAGCGTCACGGGGTGGTGGTAGAGGCATGGGGGTGGATCTTGGGTTCGGACGGGTGAAGGGAGAAGGGGAGGAGAGGAAGGAAAGAAAAGAAAATAAAGGGGGAAAAGGATGAGGAAGAAAGAAAAAAAAAAGGAAAGCGAAGGTGATAAGAGATGACGGTGGCCGGACGGGGAGTGGAAAGTGGCTGGAGTAGGGGGATTAAAGGGTTGCGGCGACTAGGACAAAGGTGGGATGAAAAAGACAAGAGAGAAAATAATTAAGGTTTGGGGGGTTAAAATAGGGGCACGGTCGTGTGAAGGCCCGTGTTGGTCCACACGGTCGTGTCACACGGCCATGTGGCTCGAGTTTAGCCGGTGTTAATCGCGAAAATTGAATGCCCAATCGTCACATGGCCTGGGGCACGCCCATATGTCCAGGCCGTGTGGTTCACACGGCCATATCGCACGGTCGTGTCCTTCGTTGTTCACTTCTCCCACGCCCGTGTGGTATCCCACACGCCCGTGTGTCCAAACACACGGTCGTCTGCCTTGCCCGTGTAACTGTCTAACTTGTTCGAAAATTAAAAATTTAGCTCCAGTTTTCACACGGTCTAGAACACGCCTGTGTGTCCAGGCCGTGTGGTCAATACGGCCATGCCGCACGCCCGTGTGGATCTATCGCAAGTCATGTGGCTCGATACTTAGGGATTTTTTAGCTCTATTTCCACACGGCCAAGGACACGCCCGTGTGTCCATGTCATGTGGGTCACTATTCTTGCATAAAGAAACACGAAAAATAGCTAAAATAAACTAGTTAGTGGTGTTAGTGCTCGGTTTGCCTCCCGAGAAGCGCTTATTTAGAGTCTAAGCTCAATTTTCCTCTCATTCGCATGGTCATGGGGGATCACGAAGTCGAGACTTTATTTTCTCATTATCGATTCTATTATCCACATAAGGTCTAAGTCGAGTAATATTTACCTTAAAAGTGCCTAATTGAGAATGATTTACCTCGACTGTACCGTATGGGAAAACATTCAGTACCGTGAAAGGAATCACTTCGTTTTTGTTAAGCTCTGAAGTAGCAATTCAAGGGTCCTTTTCATCTAACAATACTTTATCCCCGACCTTAAATTGTGTTGTTTTGTCCCTACACCTATCTTGGTGCCGCTTTGATTCATCGTGTGCTTTTGGTTTCTCCTTGACATGTATTCGCCATTCGTATAGTTCATCGAGCTGAAGCCTTCGTTCTTCATGAGTCGCTCTAGTTTTGTTGCATGGATTAGAATGAGGAACCATCACATTCTTCCTAGACGACTCCTGCGAAGGAGTTTGAGTTGCAACATTATTCAAATTAACCGAACTTAAACAATCATCTCGATTGCTAGATATTTTAGCAGAATCACGAGCTTGAGGTTTAATCATGTCATCACCTACACGAAGTATCAATTCACCTAAGCCAACATCGATGATATTTCTAGCAGTTTCTAAAAGGGGTCTTCCTAAAATTAAAGGTACGTCACTATCCTTGTCCATGTCTAGAACAACAAAGTCAACTAGGAATATAAATTTATCAATTTTGACCAGCACATCTTCAATAATACCCCTAGAAAATCTAATTGTTTTATCTGCCAATTGAATGCTCATCCTAGTTTGTTTGGGTCTCCCAAGACCTAGTTGTTTAAACATTTTATAGGGCATGACATTAATACTTGCCCCTAAATCAGCCAAAGAATTGCTGGCAGTTAAACTACCAATTAAGCAAGGAATCGTAAAACTCCCTGGATCCTTCAACTTGTTGGGTAGCCTATTCTGGAGAATGGCTGAGCAAACTGCATTTAACTCCACATGCGACGCATCATCCATGTAACACCCCGTTCCCGATACCGTCGCCGGAGTCGGACACGAGGGGTTCTCAGACCAACTCTCATGTGTCACACAGACTATTTTTCACATTTCCAGTCCAGCTGGCAAACTGCGTCCCTGCCACCTTAAAAATCATATCTCGAGTTCCAGAACTCGAAAACCAGTTCCATAAATTTTCCCCAAATTTAGACTCATATATCCATCCGTGGATTTATTTCTAAAATTTTTTGTCAGGCCAATTGGTACAGTTTATTAGTTAAAGTCACCCCTGTTTTGGGGTTCGACTACACTGACCATTGCGCATTACGACCTGGATATCATCTCGTACAGAGCTCCAATTCTCATGCTGTTTGTTTCTAATGAAACTAGACTCAAAGGGGAATCTATGCATATAAGGCATGACTTCTAATTGTTTCTGGATAATTTATGGTAAATTTTCAAAGTCGAAACATAGAATCCAGAAACCGTTCTGGCCCTGTCTCACGAAATCTTGAATATCTCTTAAAATACAGCTCATATGGTCGTTTCGTTTCATCCATATGAAAATAGACCCATCAAGCTTCGAGTACATAATTTTTTAGCAATTACTTCCACTTCTACTATTTTTAGTGATTTTTGATCTCATATCACTGCTGCTGTCTGCAACAGTTACTGCATGAGATCGTGCCAATTTCATGAATCCTTCCTTAGCCTTACTAATCATCCATCATACATGACACAAATTATGGCCACCTTATCAAAATTAAGGTTTCTAAGACTCGTGGCTATAGATTCTAGCATCCCACTCAAACGACCACATAGGCCATTTTCACATGGCTTAAAGTTTACAACCCAAAATTTAACAAAACAAAATAGCCCATACATGCCAAATGTTCTCCTAAGTTGACTAAGAAGACAATACCAAAAATTGCTCACGGTGTGATGACTTAGATTAACGGTTCCGAGCACCCAAAAAGAGACGAGTCCAAGAAACCTAAAATGGGTGATAAGAAAACACCGAGTGAGTTAATAACTCAGTAAGTCATAAGCATTCCACAACCATCCATTAATAAAATTATCATAAAATGAAATAATGAAACAAGGCCAAGTGTTCCAACCATACCGAACTATACCATAGTTCCTTAGACCTTCGGATCAATCTCATACCAAGTCATACATTTACATTTCATATACTATTCAATAGGATATTTGAAGCAATTTCCATACATCATTTCATTTCCGCAACAATCATGCAATCAAATGAACTTTCATCTATTCCACGATACCTTATTTACGGGAATGCAATTGAAATCATCACATAGATTTAAATCTTACCAACTCCACCCGAGCATGAACATAACATCTATTAGCCATGAACTCAAGGTACTTACTCTTTCCGCTGTCCATACTCATCTCGATAAAGTCACACCTCCATATAAATATTCAATCGGAGATATGTGTAGAGTTCGCACACATAGTGCTTAATACTCAATCACGCACACTTAGTGCCATGTGATTCAAGCCCGCACACATAGTGCCATATAGTCCAAACTCGCACACTTAGTGCCATACATTACAAGCTCGCACACTCAGTGCCAATCTCGTCACCGTACACATCTATTTCTCACACACTTAGTGCTGAAGCAAACTTCCTACACATTTCACTATCTCTTTTACGTTCAACAATATCATCTTTTCATACACATACATTTGTATATATTTCATCTCATTAAACACAATTGCATAGATATTACAATCATTTAAGCAATATCAAATATATGCTTAATGACTTACCTTGTATTGGGTAAAATGGTTCCAACTCGGCTACTCGATGTTCTTTCCTTTGCCTTTGCTTGATTCTCCACCTCTAGCTTCTTGAGCTTAATCAATAAATTAACTAGTTTAACCGTCTTGCCACATATTTATACATGACATCAACTATACTATCATCATTAATTCATCAAATCACAAAATTTTATCTCATGAACATTTAACACTTAACAGTTACCCCATCTAGGCCGACTTTGCTAGCACACAAGCCTTTGGCCGAATGTCCTTGACCTATAGTCACCCAAAATTTCTTTGTTCTTTAAAATTCATCCAAGACCACATTCGGCACCTCCAACTAATAATTTAGATACTCTCAAGCTCATTCACAAGTACTATTATATATCACATTAAGCATTAATTATTTTGCAACATGGATTCTATAGCATGGCCGAATACTCATGCACATACACATATAACAACAAGAACTCAATGGCACAAAAATCTCCTTTTATTAAACATTCATCTCACTTCTCTCAATGCTTCGTCACAACAACATTAAAATACCAACCAAGAAAGACAACCTCCATGGCCGAACTTCATCTCCATCAAATAGCAAAGAAATTTAAGCCATGGGCTAGGTAGGTTTCAAACTAACAACTAAAACATGCATGAATCTTAAGGAATGACATCAAACATACCTCAATCTAGTTGCAAGTATGGCCAAGCTTCTCCAAACCCCCCCCTCTCCCTCACTCACGGAAATACAAAAATTTGAGAAAGGATGAGCACTTTTTTTTTTTTTGTTTTTCTTGTTCAATTCACGGCAAATGGGGGGGGCATCCATGCTCATCATTTTTTTTTTCAATTCTTTAATGCTAGCTTTTATTTTATGGCTTCCTACATACACCACTAACCTAACATGTTGGAAACATGTTCCTTTGCCCATAATCTTGTCATGGCCACTATCCTTAGGAAATGGACTATTTGACATGCAACTCCATCTATTTTACTTCACTCTTTTACTAACCTCTTAAAATTAGCCACATATATTTAAATCCTTTCACATGAGTCCTTTTCTTTCAATTCACGTTCAATTTAACTAAATCAAAGAATTAAAAATTCACACATGCATTTTCACATATATTTGGCATGGAATAAGGTATTTAAATGTTTTTGTGACCCAGTTTTGTGGTCCCAAACCACTTCCGACTAGGGTTAAATTAGGGATGTCACAACTCTCCCCACTTAAGAAATTTTCGTCCCGGAAATCTTACGGTAAATAGGCTCGGGTATCGCTCTTTCATAAAGTCCTCAAGTTCCCAAGTGGCTTCTTCAATTCCGTGTTTATGCCACAACACCTTCACCAATGGGATTTTCTTATTAGCAACTCTTTTACTTGGCGCATCGAATGCGAACCGGCTCTTCTTCATAACTCAAATTAGGTGAACCTCGACCTCGGATGGAGTGATTACGTGTGTCGGGTCGACCTATATCGTCAAGCATCAAGACATGGAAAACGTTGTGAATCCTTTCAAGCTCGGGGTAAAATTAATCGATGCGCTCTCGGCCCAACTCGTTCGGATACTTCATACGGACCGATGAACCTCGGACTCGGTTTGCCCTTACGACCAAATCTAAGCACCTTCTTCCGGGTGAAACTTTGAGAAATACCTTGTCCCCAACCGATATTCAATGTCTTTTCTTTTCAAATCCGCATACGACTTTTGGCGATCCGGCGACTTTCAAACTTTCACGAATTACGAACTTTCGCTCGGCATCCTTAATCAAATCAACCCAAGATTTTACCTTCACTAAGTTCACCGAATAATGGGGTATGGCATTTACGATCCGTATAAAGCCTCGTAAGGCGCCATCTTAATACTTGATTGAAAACTGTTATTGTAAGCGAATTCAATCAAAGGTAAATACCATTCCCATGAACCACTAAACTCAAGGATGCAACATCTCAACATATCCTCGAGTATTTGAATTATCCGTTCGGATTGACCATCGGTTTGGGGATGAAAAGCAGTACTAAAATGCAGCTTGGTACCCAAAGCCTCTTGCAATTTCTTCCAAAATCGCGACGTAAATCTTGGGTCTCTATCCGACACGATAGAAGTAGGTACCCCATGCAATCGAACAATTTGGGAGATGTATAACTCTGCCAACTTATCGAGCGAAAAATCCGTGCGCACGGGGATAAAGTGAGCCAACTTAGTCAGTCTATCCACAACAACCCAAATCGCATCTTTCTTACCTGCCGACACTGGTAACCCAGATACAAAATCCATTGTCACTCGATCCCATTTCCATTCAGGTATCATGATTGGCTGAAGTAATCCCGATGGCACTTGATGTTTCGCTTTCACTTGTTGACATATCAGACACCTTGAAACAAATTCAGAAATGTCTTGTTTCATACCGGGCCACCAAAATTGGCGTTTCAGGTCATTGTACATTTTAGTACTACCCGGGTGGACTGACATTCGACTACTGTGAGCCTCGTCCAGAATCTTCGAAACAAGTTCCGAATCCCTCGGAATACATAATCGACCCTTGAACGTCAAGCAATCATTGTCGTCAATCTGAAATTCTGATTCCTCATTCGAAACACATTCAACTCGTTTAGCGACCAATTCAGCGTCGACCTTCTGAGATTCAAGTATTTGATGAATCAATAATGGTTTGGCCTCTAATTCGACTACTAGCACCTCATCGGGTGAAACGGATAGGTGAGCATCCATCGTTCTCAAAGCAAACAGTGCCTTGCGACTTAAAGCATCGGCCACCACGTTGGCCTTTCCCGGGTGATAATCAATGATGAGTTCATAGTCTTTCAACAACTCAAGCCAACGTCTTTGTCGCAGGTTTAAATCTCTTTGAGTCGTCAAATATTTAAGACTTTTGTGGTCCGAATAAATATGACACCTTTCTCCAAACAAGTAATGCCGCCATATTTTCAAGGCGAACACTATGGCTGTTAGTTCAAGGTCATGGGTCGGATAGTTTCTCTCATGCGGCTTTAGTTGTCTCGACGCGTAAGCCACAACTCGACCTTCTTGCATCAACACACAACCTAACCCAAACAAGGATGCGTCCATCAGATATGACAAACTCTTTCTGGGACTCATTGTACTAATCTTGGGGCCTCGGTTAAACAGGTTTTTAGTCGATCGAAACTTTCTTGACAGTGTTCCGACCACTCGAACTTAACATCTTTTTAGAGTAGTTTCGTCATCGATGCAGCTATCATCGAAAAACCTTTCACACATCGTCGATAGTATCCGGCAAGCCCCAAAAACTCCTAACCCGGTAACATTTCTTGGAGGTTTCCAATCGACTATGGCGAAATTTTGTTCGGGTCCACCACGACACCGATCACGGACACCACGTGCCCCAAAAGCTAACCTCTCTCAACCAAAATTCACATTCTTGAACTTTGTGTATAATCGCTTATCTCGTAAAATTTGCAACACTAGCCTCGGTGTTCAGTGTGTTCGATTTCATCTCTCGAATAGACCAAAATGTCATCGATAAATACAACTACTGAACCGATCCAAGTATGGCCTGAAAATTCTATTCATTAAATCCATAAATACCGCGAGGGCATTAGTGAGCCCAAACGGCATCACTAAGAATTCGTGAGTGGTCGTACCTCGTTCTAAAAGCGCTTTTGGGTATGTCCGATTCTCGGACCCTCAACCGATAGTACCCGACCTCAAATCTATCTTTGAAAACACCGAGGCTCCCTTTAATTGATCAAACAAATCGTCAATTCGTGGCAGCGGATATTTATTCTTTATCGTCACTTTATTCAACGGCGATAGTCGATGCACAATCTCATAGTTCCATCCTTCTTCTTCACAAACAATCTGGTGCTCCCCATGGAGAAAAACTTCGGTCGGCGAAACCTCTATCTGTCAATTCTTGCAATTGAACCTTCAATTCCTTTAATTTCGTTAATGTCATACGATACGGGGCTATTGAGATCGGCGTAGTACCGGTACCACTTGATGCGAATTCCACTTCTCGAACCGGTGGAAATCCGGTAACTCCTCGGAAAAACATCGAATACTCACAAACCACTGGTACCGATTCGAGTTTCCTTTACGTCTCTTTACTCTCAAACACATACGCAAGGTATGTTTCACACCCTTTTCACATATCTCCGGCGGTCATAGAAGATATTATCGGCACTCACTCTCTTAAATTAGTAGACTCGACTCGACTACCTCATTATTTGCACTCCTCAAATCAATGGTTTTCCTTTTGCGATCCACCATTGCATCATGCACGGTCACCAATCCATACCAAGAATAACATCAAATTCATCAAATGGTAGAAGTATCGGATCGGTAGGAAAAGCAGATTCTCGAATTATTAGGGGCATCTCTTGCACACTTTATCAACGAGTACGTATTGACCCAAAGGGTTTGACACTCGAATTACGAACTCGATAGACTCAACAGTAGAGTCTTCTTTGGATGCTAAGGTTTCACATACATATGAATGAGTAGAGCCGGGGTCAATCAATGCAATCACACTAGTATCAAAGAGAGTGAAAGTAACAAAGATGATAATGTCGGGGAGGATGCCTCCTCTCGTCTTGCGGATAGCATATGCTCTAGCAGAGCACGAGTCTCGGATCGAACAATCGTATCAGAGACCCCTCTCTGATTACCACCCCTACCTCCTGAAATCCTCGGGGGTCTACCTCTAGCCGTCGTCCCACTAGATCTTGCACCTTGCATCTTATTCTTCTCATCTAGCTCCGTGCAATCTCTAATGAAGTGGTCCTTCGAACCGCATCCATAATAGGCCCTATTAACAGACTTACCCCAACATTCACCTATGTGTCGTCTTCCATATTGGGGACATTGGGGCTTTTCTTGACGATTATTGCCCACACTAGCTACCGAAGTAGCTCGTGAGTCCATCGATGGTCGTGCTCTAATGGAAATCCCCGCAGTCGCCCTCGACTTATTTTTGTCCTCTCTGAACTTCTTTATAGCCGAAAATGGAGCCTTGCCCGTCGATCTTTTACGATAATCTCTAGCTTCAAATTCAGCCTTCCTCTTCTCCTTCCGAGCTCTTCCGCCTTGCGAGCTCGTTCAACTAGTGTTACAAATTCTTTTATCTCCAAAATACCCACCAGTAGCTTTAACTCTTCATTCAATCCCTCTTCAAATCTTTTGCACATAGCAACCTCATCAGCCACACACTCCAGAGCATACCGACTAAGTCTTACGAACTCATGTTCAGATTCGAGATCTGCCATACGACCTTGCTTGAGCTCCAAGAATTCCTTACGCTTTTGATCGATGAACCGTTGACTAATGTATTTCTTTCAAATTCGTTTGGAAGAAATCCCAAGTAACTTGTTCCTTTGGGACTATGGAAATTAAGGTCCTCCACCAATAGTAGGTGAGTCTACTTAACAAGGATATAGCACACTTAAGACATTCATTGGGTGTGCATGACAGTTCATCAAACACTCTAATGGTGTTATCAAGCGAACTTCGGCCCTTTCGGCATCATCAAGAACTATGGCCTTAAACTCCTCGGCCCCACGCTTCCTAATCAAGTCCACAGTGGTTTACTCAGCCTCACAGGATCAGCAACCGATGGCATTACGGGCTCTTGGGGTGGATTATTTAAATTTTGGAATGGTTGGACAGTAGGATTGGTTCATGCATATTCGCGACCCACTCATTCATCATGGTGAAGAAGGCTTGTTTCGCTCCTTCATCTTGATTATTCGCGGATGACCGAGGCTCAACAGCGGTGTCCCTTGCGCAGAGCAGCCACTACACTTTCAACGTCATCCGCCAAGGGTCTCTCTACCGGGTTCCATTTGCTAATCAAAACAAAAATTTCAACCGTCGAAGTCATCACATTTTAAGCACTAACACATTGGCATGTATAGCTAGACTCACACGCTACGGTAGTCCTAGAACCGACTAAACCATATCTCGATACCAATAAAATTGTAACACCCGTTCCGATACCGTCACGGAGTCGGACACGAGGGTTCTCGGACCAACTCTCATGTGTCACACGGACTATTTTCACATTTCCAGTCCAGCTGGCAAACTGCGTCCCTGTCACCTTAAAAATCATATCTCGAGTTCCAGAACTCGAAAACCAGTTCCGTAAATTTTCCCCAAATTTAGACTCATATATTCATCCGTGGATTTATTTCTAAAATTTTTGGTTGGGCCAATTGGTACAGTTTATTAGTTAAAGTCACCCCTATTTCGGGGTTCGACTACACTGACCTTTGCGCATTACGACCTGGATATCATCTCGTACAGAGCTCCAATGCTCATGCCGTTTGTTTCTAATGAAACTAGACTCAAAGGGGAATCTATGCATATAAGGCATGACTTCTAATTGTTTCTGGATAATTTATGGTAAATTTTCAAATTCGAAACATAGAATCCAGAAACTGTTCTGTCCCTGTCTCACGAAATCTTGAATATCTCTTAAAATACAGCTCATATGGTCATTTAGTTTCATCCATATGAAAAAAGACCCATCAAGCTTCGAGTACGTAATTTTTTTAGCATTAATTCCACTTCTACTATTTTTAGTGATTTTTCGATCTCATATCACTGCTGCTGTCCGCAACAGTTACTGCGATGAACTATGCCAATTTCATGAATCCTTCCTTAGCCTTACTAATCATCCATCATACATGACACAAATTATGGCCACCTTATCAAAATTAAGGTTTCTAAGACTCGTGGCTATAGATTCTAGCATCCCACTCAAACGACCACATAGGTCATTTTCACATGGCTTAAAGTTTACAACCCAAAATTTAACAAAACAAAATAGCCCATACATGCCAAATGTTCTCCTAAATTGACTAAGAAGACAATACCAAAAATTGCTCATGGTGTGATGACTTAGTTGACGGTTCCGAGCACCCAAAAGGAGACGAGTCCAAGAAACCTAAAATGGGTGACAAGAAAACACCGAGTGAGTTTATAACTCAAGAAGTCATAAGCATTCCACAACCATCCATTAATAAAATTATCATAAAATGAAATAATGAAACAAGGCCAAGTGTTCCACCATACCGAACTATACCATAGTTCCTTAGACCTTCGGATCAATCTCATACCAAGTCATACATTTACATTTCATATACTATTCAATAGGATATTTGAAGCAATTTCCATACATCATTTCATTTCCGCAACAATCATGCAATCAAATGAACTTTCATCTATTCCACGATACCTTATTTACGAGAATGCAATTGAAATCATCACATAGATTTAAATCTTACCAACTCCACCCGAGCATGAACATAGCATCTATTAGCCATGAACTCAAGGTACTTACTCTTTCCGCTGTCCATACTCATCTCGATAAAGTCACACCTCCATATAAATATTCAATCGGAGATATGTGTAGAGTTCGCACACATAGTGCTTAATACTCAATCACGCACACTTAGTGCCATGTGATTCAAGCCCGCACACATAGTGCCATATAGTCCAAACTCGCACACTTAGTGCCATACATTACAAGCTCGCACACTCGATGCCAATCTCGTCACCGTACACATCTATTTCTCGCACACTTAGTGCCAAGCAAACTTCCTACACATTTCACTATCTCTTTTACGTTCAACAATATCATCTTTTCATACACATACATTTGTATATATTTCATCTCATTAAACACAATTGCATAGATATTACAATCATTTAAGCAATATCAAATATATGCTTAATGACTTACCTTGTATTGGGTAAAATGGTTCCAACTCGGCTACTCGATGTTCTTTCCTTTGCCTTTGCTTGATTCTCCACCTCTAGCTTCTTGAGCTTAATCAATAAATTAACTAGTTTAACCGTCTTGCCACATATTTATACATGACATCAACTATACTATCATCATTAATTCATCAAATCACAAAATTTTATCTCATGAACATTTAACACTTAACATTTACCCCATCTAGGCCGACTTTGCTAGCACACAAGCCTTTGGCCGAATGTCCTTGACCTATAGTCACCCAAAATTTCTTTGTTCTTTAAAATTCATCCAAGACCACATTCGGCACCTCCAACTAATAATTTAGATACTCTCAAGCTCATTCACAAGTACTATTATATATCACATTAAGCATTAATTATTTTGCAACATGGATTCTATAGCATGGCGAATACTCATGCACATACACATATAACAACAAGAACTCAATGGCACAAAAATCTCCTTTTATTAAACATTCATCTCACTTCTCTTCATGCTTCGTCACAACAACATTAAAATACCAACCAAGAAAGACAACCTCCATGGCGAACTTCATCTCCATCAAATAGCAAAGAAATCTAAGCCATGGGCTAGGTAGGTTTCAAACTAACAACTAAAACATGCATGAATCTTAAGGAATGACATCAAACATACCTCAATCTAGTTGCAAGTATGGCCAAGCTTCTCCAAACCCCCTCTCCCTCACTCACGGCAATACAAAAATTTGAGAAAGGATGAGCACTTTTTTTTGTTTTTCTTGTTCAATTCACGACAAATGGGGGGCATCCATGCTCATCATTTTTTTTCAATTCTTTAATGCTAGCTTTTATTTTATGGCTTCCTACATACACCACTAACCTAACATGTTGGAAACATGTTCCTTTGCCCATAATCTTGTCATGGCGGCCACTATCCTTAGGAAATGGACTATTTGACATGCAACTCCATCTATTTTACTTCACTCTTTTACTAACCTCTTAAAATTAGCCACATATATTTAAATCCTTTCACATGAGTCCTTTTTCTTTCAATTCACGTTCAATTTAACTAAATCAAAGAATTAAAAATTCACACATGCATTTTCACATATATTTGGCATGGAATAAGGTATTTAAATGTTTTTGTGACCCAGTTTTGTGGTCCCGAAACCACTTCCCGACTAGGGTTAAATTAGGGATGTCACAATCCAACTTCCGCTTATTTGCTAAAAGCTCCTTTAAAAATTTAACTGCATTTGGCATCTGCGAAAGAGCTTCAATAAATGGTATGTTAATATGTAATTTTTTTAATAATTTAAGGAATTTATTGAATTGTTCATCTGTGTGGTCTTTCTTTGTCTCATTAGGTTATAGCATACGAGGTTTATACTCTTTACTTACATCAACCTTACCATTATCCACCATGTTATAGGCCAATTTTGGCCCATTTACATTAAACCCCATGACCCATTTACATTTTTACAAACCCAACAAATTTAGCCTAACTAAACCTACCTAAGACCAAGCTAAAAATTCAAACCCAACTAACCCAACAGAAGCCCAAAACCCCAACAACCCATTACAAACCAAACCCAATCTAAACTAACAGCCCAATACCTAAACCCATTTACAACCTAAACCCACTAACCCATCAAAAACCCAACAGCCCAATTACATCTTAACCCTAACCCGAACACTTCTGCCCCCAACCACTCCACTGGTCACCAGCCACCTGCCTCTGACAGCACTGCAACACCGACCACCAACCGGTCACGTCTCCACCGCCTATGCCCATCCTCTGCAATCAATAAAGAGGACAAGACAGAAACAATATAAAAATGAATGTAAAAGGGTTATAAAACCCGAATGAAATGTTGAAAAAATGAGGGATTTTTTCAGGAGTAAAAACAAGATATTCAGCTATACCAAGCAATGAATTTCAGTTATCAAAAACACCAAAAGCAGTGAATATCAGAATACGAGAATCAAAATCAAAAATAGGAGGTGACACTTCGTATTTTGAGTTTTAGATTTCTTTTTCTTTTCTTTTTTCTCATTTTCTTATACATACGAATATATATACGTATATATATAAACATATAAAAATATAATAATAAAATAAAAATAATAAAAAATTACCTTTTTCGGCCACCATGTGCGACGGTCCGGCGACGGTCCGGTGCCCCCCTGGCCAGAAATCCCTCTCCTCTCCTCTTCTCCCTTTTTTGTTTCCCTCCCCTAATTTTAAATGAAATTTAAAAAAAAAATTGGGTTTTATAGGGACCAAAATGGTGCGTTTTGGTCCCCCCCTCTTTTAAATGAAACGGCGCCGTTTTAGCCCCAGGTCGGACCAACCCGACCCGACCCGCTAGGATCCGCGTGTTTTCTTGTATAAGGGTCTAATTGTGCACACAGTCCTTCTGCATTTTCAAGGTTTTACAATCGAGTTTGTCGTTATTTTCAATTGGACCCAACAATTTACTACGGTTTCTGATTTGGTCCTCGATGTTGTTGCGCGTTTTGATTGAAGGGGTTTATTTCGTTTTTAGTTCCTCCACTTTTTGTACGCGTTGAAATAGGTCATTTCTTTTCTTTTTTATTTCATATTTTCCCCAAACTTTGTTTTTAATTTGATTTTAGTCCTTTTTGTTTATTACTTTATTATTTTGTTATACTCAGTTTTTTTTTTGTCTCGTTTTCTACTATTATATGTATATATATAAAATTACTATTATTATTATTATTATTGTATTTATTATTAGTAGTACTAGTATTTATTTTCACTTAATATTTATATATGTGTCTACATGTATGTATTTATGTATTGTACTAATAGTTTTCTTTTTCATATTATTATCTCCAATATATGTATATATTGTATATGTTTATATATTATATATATTTTTAATGTTATTTATTTTATATTTCTTTACTATTCCATGTATATATTTTTTGTTTTTATACCATATCATGTATATATCTTCACTACTCCTATCATCATTGTTAACATTAGCATGTGTTTCGTGTATACATCTTTATCGAATGTACGTATATATATATATCTTTTAATGGTGTATTTTCATTCTTAATATTATGTATTGTATGTATTTTCTTAATAACTATATTATATGTATATATGGTACGTGCGTATTCTATTATTATTATTACATTTTTAAAATATATATATGTATATGTGTATATTTATGTAATATTAGTAGTTGTTTTTTAACATTATTATTTCTAATAGGCGTACTATGTAAATATTTTAATACTATAATATATATACATGTTTTATATATATATTATGTATATGTATCTTTCTAATAGTGCATCTTTATCCATGTCATGTATGTATACGTTTTAATGTTTTGTACTATCTTATGTATATATTGTTATATCTATTTTATTCCTATTATACTTATTATTAATATTAGTACGTATATTTTATTATATAGGTATAAATATACTTTTTATATATAGTATTATTTTCATATATCGTTATATTAATTATTATATTTACTATTTTTCATTATTGATACTTATCATTTTATTTTAATATTATTATGGGTTATTTGGTGCGTATGCATCTTATTATTATTATTATTATTATTATTATTATTATTATTATTATTATTATTAGTATATGTTTATTATATATGTATATATATGTATATATTTTTTAATGTTATGTGTACACTTTGTAATACTATTATTATGCATATATTTTAATATCATTAGTTATACATTTTGTACTATTTTATACATACATTTTCTATATTATCCTTATTATTAGCATTAATATTAGCGTTTTTTTTCATATGTATATACTCTCAATATTATATTTTTATAGGTACACTCTTAATACCATATTATTCTTACTATTTTCACTATTATTACTTACTTTTAATATTATTGTTATTATTTATGTATACGTATAGATATTTTCATGTACTTATTATAAATGTATCATTTTCTTATTTTTATTATTATGTACATACATTTTCAATATTTATACATATATATGTATATGTTATGTATATATTTTAACATTACAAGTTAAATTTTTACTATCTTAGGTATATACTTCAAACACTATATATTGTCTATTTCAAACACTATTACTATTTATATATATATATATATATATATATATATATATATATATTTACTTACATACTCTTAATACCATTATTATATGCGTATACATATACATTCACCGTTTCCATTTCATGTTTAATTCTCATATTACGTTTAATATCGCATACATCTTTATCGTTTTTAAGGTTATTGTCACATTTATTATTTGCTTCAATATGTTTCTAGCTCTTTCTTTTATTTATTTTTATTTCATGTCAATTTGCTTTGCATTACTTCGAGAATTTTATTCTTATTTTCTAAATTAATTTCAGTACATGAGGCAACGTATCGGTTTAACACTAAGTTGTTGATTTCATCGCTATGTTGGGTGAATCACATCGGCTCGTGTTGAAAACGAAATGCCTTTCTAACAAATCAAATTTAAAAATTCTCGTCTTTTCAATCGGATCACGATTAAATGATACGTTGAACTCGTATTTTTGAAAATCAAGACAACATGTGTTTAATAAAGATACCAATTTTGGGCGTCGCGAGGGTGCTAATACCTTCCTTATGCGTAACCGACTCCCGAACCCTATTTTTTCTCTAGATTTTCACGTAGACCCAAATTCGGCCTTCATTTTTGTTCAAGAATAAATCTTTTTGTTTAAGAAATAAATTCATTAGGTGTCCGATCACACCTATAAAAAAGATCGGTGGCGACTCCCTCTTTTTAATAAAATTGAAAGTCGATTTTTCAAATTTCAAATAATCACCTCAATTAGTGACCAAAGCGAAAATTTTTACGTCGCTACAGCTGGAAACTCCACTGGGGACCCTTTTTGAGAGTCGAGTCGAATTAAATGCGGGTTGTCAAAATTTTCGAATTTCCTTGCTCAAATTAATATTTAATCGTGATTCTCAAATTTTGTTTTCAAAAAAATCATGCATTGGCATCATGTTGTAAATATCCTTCTAACTTGTTTTATCTTATTGATTTTCAGCTCTAAGTTTTTTTCAATTTTTGTAGTTTAGTTTTTAAATAAAACATAAAAGTTTGTGAGTTTCTTCCCACACACCGTGCACTTGCATTTTGGATAACATGAGCTCTCTACCCGGGCTCCGTTCGTTTAAGTGAAAGTAAACACTATGCCTTCGTGAGTTAACTCGTCCCTCCGCACAGGCTAGTGAATACTTTCGGGTTACATATGACTTATGCTTTCGTGAGTTAACTTGTCCCTCCGCATAGGCATAAGTAAATGTAATCCCTCGAATTGAACTTGTGAGCCTGTGATGGACTACGATCGAGGCTTCATACCAGTCTTAGTAGACGATAATGCGAACAATTCGAGTACCTGTCTAGAACCAAAACTGCATATAGTGAACCGTACGAGCCACCTAACTAGGGCCATGCCGAACCCTTGTCCGTTAATAGTCACCAAAATAAGTACACGGGAGAAACGCCTCTTGTCTTTCATTTTCTTTATATTTACACTGTTTATGCAAAAGAATTGAATCGGGTAGCTTAATTTGTTTCTCAATTTATATTTGTTGTGGTTACTAACCAAGTTTGTTTGTTTTTATTTTTAGTTTTTCATCATGCATCATAGGCATCATACTAGGAAGGTGTTGACTAGAGATCGGTTGCCAAAAAACGGGTTTCTAATGGAAGAGTCAATTATACAAACAACCGAAAAGAATGCCGTGGTTCGGGACTGGTCTCTAAAAACTCAGAAAGAAAAAGGGGATAGTCTAGTGGAGGGATGTATTGCCAATCTGCCCGAGCACGTAACTGTGAATGTTTGCCAGAATAACCTTGAAGATTTGGTTCGGGTTTAGAATCAGTGGGACTCTGACACTAGGGGTATCTTCACTAAAAGGTATGGAGATATAGCCCACCTGATCACTATCAACATAGACGAGTGTTTGATTCAAGCCATGATCAGATTTTGGGATCCGGCCTACCAATGTTTTACTTTCAATCAGGAAGACATGACCCCGACTATAGAAGAGTACGCTGCCTTGCTTCGTGTCGATAATGTACAACCCTATAAGATATATGTGAAAGAACCTAAGCCGATGACCTTCAAGAAAAAAATAGTGAAATTGACAGATATGACCGATACGTGGACCGAGAAACAAAAAAAGAAGAAGAATGAAGTCATCTGTATCCCGTGGTTTTCTCTGCGAGATTTGGTTCTAAGCCATCCCGATATGTTGAAGAGAGTGGATCTTTTTACGTTGACCATTTATGGATTGATCGTCTTCCCGAAGGTTCTTGGACACGTAGAAGTTACGGTGGTGGATTTCTTCGAAAGATTAAAGTAAGGAATCAACCTTGTCCCGACTATCTTGGCCGAGACCTTCAGATCCTTAAACAGTTGTAGGAAAATGGGGAAAGGACGCTTTATCGAATGTGCGCAGTTACTCAATGTCTGGATTTTGAGCCATTTCTGGAAAGTAGAGCGCACACCGTACCACATGTTTTCAAAAACCTTCACTCCGTTGGAAGCCTATCTTAAGAGAGAATGGCCAAAGGATGTCACCGAAGAGCAGGATGTCACCGAAGAGCATTGGGTCTCAGTTTTTTAGATCCTTCGTGTCGAGGATATAACTTGGAGAGCACCGTGGATACGTCCGTCAGTTCTGTTATACAAGGTTGGAAATCAAGATTGGGTGCCACTACTCGGGTTATGTGGAGGAGTTGGATACGCTTCGTTAATGGTCCAAAGGCAATTCTCTTCACGATAATTCATACCTGCCACCGGAGGATTAGCATAGTCTAAGTTTGCTTTTGCGGGCGAGGGTTATATGAAAAGGGTCTGAGATACGGCAAAGTCTTGGAAGAGAATTTATCTCATGGAATTAGCTCTATATGCTGATACCCTCACCCAAGATTACGACATATGGAGAAAGCAACGGGTGAACAGTCAGCAAATCTCGTCGACAAATTACACTATCCAGAATCCTTTCTCAGAAAATGTGCCATCTGAGCTAGAAATGGCAAGACAAGAATTTGAACGAGAAAATGCCAAAATGTCTCGGGACCTTAGTGCTCTTCAAGAGGAAAACTACCAACTGAAGATAGACGTTCAGATTGAAATATCCAGAACCGAGAAAGTGTAAAAAGAAGCTGAAGTCGTAAGAAATGACTTAAGGGACCTCCATCTGGAAAATAAAAAGTTAAGAGGCACAATAAAAAATAGTGGGTTGGGAAAATCGTCAGCAGAATGGAAGGAGGAAATTAACAACATCAAAGGAGTGATGGAATTCTGGAAAGGGAAAGTGAAGAAAGAAGAAAAAAAGGCTGCGCGGGCTATGATGGAGCTAATGAAGAAGAACGCCGAATATGAAACTGTGTATGCCAAGGTAATGACTAGTCGATCTAAATATCAAGAACTAAAAGAAATGATACAGGATTTAGAAGACATGCGGCAAGATCGTCAACAACAGCTAGATACTCTCTTGAAGGCTTTGGAAGAGAAGAATAGTCAATATGATAGAGACATTCGTGCTTACGAAGAAGGCCCCCAAGAAAAAGAAATACAACTTAGCTATTTGATCAATGAAATTCGTGGGGTAGCTATGCACGTGGTACAACTATCGGAAGAAGCTGAAATTCTCATGTGCCAATTCCCTCCAAGTCGAAGATCAAACATATCAGAATTCTTAGCATGAGTAAAGAAATATGGCGATATAGCTAGGAAGTTTGTGTAATGGCTGAATCAAAAATGAAAAATGTTTTGTAACGGACTCTTTGGATAAATGTAATGCCTAAATAGGGGCCGTCTTGAAATCAACACTAAATTCTTGTATATTCATTCGTGACTAACATTCATTTGACATTTATTCATTCATTCATTCATTCATTGCATATCCCATAATCGTTCGCTAAGGTTAAAACATACAATTCGCAATTGTGATATCGCAAGACTGGAACCACGTCATTTGTATAGGACACGCCGACAAGCTAGAGTAATGGAGGCTGAATTCAATGAAAGGATTGAAAGGATGGAAAGAATCCAAAGGGAAATACAAGAGTAGTTGGCCAAGTCGCAGCAAGAAACAAGAGACTTAATGGTGAGATCTCGAGAAGAATCGCTCGAACAGAAGGATCAAATGGCCAAGATGATGAAAATGATGTCGGCTCTGGTAAAAGGAAAGGGACCTACGAACCCTGACGTTGTGGAACCACAGTCAAGGGTTAACCTCGATCAAGATCCGCCCCGTCCTCTAGGATTTACTCCACCGTACACCCACGCAACACAAAGAGGGTATGCTCAATGGGAACCTACAGGCCTGGAGCAACGACCGGTGCCACCTACTAATCTAGGGCAAAGAATGTTTGTATCAAACCCGGGGGCTAGTCCTGCTGATCCACTCGTTCCAGATTTGGACGATCCAGCAGAAATAGCCAAGTTGAAAACTGATGATCACGAGACTCAAGAGAAGTATAAGAGCTTAGAGGAAAGACTCAAAGCGATAGAAGACACTGAAGTCTTCTCCGCACTAGGTGTTAAAGAACTCAGTTTGGTACCCGATCTAATTCTGCCTCCGAAGTTCAAGGTGCCTGATTTTGAAAAGTACGATGAGACAAGATGTCTAAAAACGCATCTTGTCATGTTTTGCCAGAAAATATTCGGTTATGTGAACGAAGCTAAGCTACTCATACATTGTTTTCAGGATAGTCTAGTAGGGTCGGCTCTTCGGTGGTACAACTAGCTTAGTAGAGAAAAGATCCGATCCTGGAAAGACTTGGCATCAGCATTCTGTGAGCAGTACAAGCATGTATCGGATATGGTGCCTGATTGAATGACTCTACAAATGATGGAAAAGAAACCAGCAGAAACCTTTAGATAATATGCGCAAAGGTGGAGAGATATCTCGGCTCAAGTGGAACCTCCACTGACTAAGACTGAGATAACAGTCCTTTTCATCAATACTCTAAGAGCACCATTCTATGACATGCTGGTGGGAAGTGCTACAAAGGATTTTTTAGATATCGTAATATCCGGAGAACTTATTGAGAATACCATCAAAAGTGGGAGGATGGAAGGTTCAGAAAGTTCAAAAAGGGTAGTACCCATGAGGAAGAAAGAGCCAAAAGCCCACATGGTGGGAACTGGAAGCCATTATACTCCTAATTCGTACCCAAATCAACCCCGACCTTAATATCACTCATCTCCAAATGTCTATTTCCCTTCTCAAAACCCTTACTATCAAACACCACCTCCTTACCCATCCTACCCTGTGTATGCCACGAACAACCAAAGACCAGTCATTGTATTCCCACAAAATACTATACCCTCTCAAGGCCAGCCTAAAAATGAACAAAGGCCAGCAAGACCTAATCTTGAGAAACCGCAATTTACTCCTATTCCTGTGTCGTATGGGGAACTATACCCAAAGCTCTTGGAGAAGCAATTAATATCTCCCCATTACATGGCACCCCTTAAGACTCCATACCCGAAATGGTACAATTCAAACGCTAGTTGTGCATACCATGCCGGGAACCAGGGGCACCCTACGAAAAACTGCCTTGCCTTCAAAAGGAGAGTTCAATGACTCATCGATGCGGGCATTCTACGATTTGATGGCACTGGCGGTACGGCGGGGAACCCATTCCCAAACCACACCGAAAGAAATGTGAGCGCGGTGGGAGAGAAAGATAAACGGCAAAGTAGAAGATGGGTTTCTAAAATAAGAACACCTCTGCAGAAAATCTGGGAGGTACTAGTTAAAAAAGGGTTGCTCTGTCATCTTAACAGAGTATTCGGAGGAAGAAATGCAAAGGGTCAGTTTTTGAGAATTCCATGGTATTGAAGGGCACGGCATTCAGTCCTGCGAGGAGTTCAGGAGATTACTACATAATATGATGGATAATAAGGAGATTGGGATTTTTTATAAAGGCGAAGAGGCCGATAGAGGAGAAAAATGCGCCTCTGACAATCAATTGCTAGGTTTCCTGTATAGCACTGACTGACCGTTAATAATTTATTACAACGTGAAGAAGGAGCCAGTAAAACCAAAGATGATCATTGAAGTACCATCTCCTTTCCCTTACAAGGACAATAAAGCTGTACCATGGAAATACGACGTCAATAGCGTCACACCTGGAGATGAAAACCCAAAGATGTGACTGGAAGTGTTAGGGAAGTAGGTCATTTCACTCGTAATGGAAGATGTTATTAGAAAGAGGTTGAACCAGTGAAGAAGAATAGTGATTTGAAACTAAAAGGAAAGGCAGTGATGTATGAGGCCGAAGTCGAGCAGGAAGTTCCACCCGTGCAAGAAACTAAAAAGCCTGTGGATAAGGAGGAAGCACAGGAGTTCTTGAAATTTATCAAGCACAGTGAATACAATGTGGTGGAACAATTGAATAAACAACCAGTACGAATCTCAGTTTTATCTCTACTGTTAAATTAAAAGCCACACCGGAACTCTTTACTGAAGGTGTTAAATCAAGCTTACGTAGCAAACAACATATCTGTTGAGAAGCTTGATAGGTGGGTGAATAATCTGAACATGGACAATTTCATCTCTTTTAGTGATGATGAGATACCTCCAAACGGTAGAGGCTCAGTGAAAGCACTGCATATTATGACTCGCTGCAAGGGCTACATAATACCGAACATGCTCATCGATAATGGGTCGGCACTCATCGATAATGGATCTGTCCTATTTAAGGCCCTGTCATTCCACGGTAAGGGCATTCGATGGGACAAGGCGTGAAGTCATGGGAAAGATTGAGATCCCTCTAGAAGTGTGCCCTTATATATACGATGTTAAAATTTCAAGTCATGGACATTACACCATTATACAATTGCCTTTTGGGAAGACCCTGGATCATTCTGCTGGAGCGGTCCCATCATCCCTCCATCAAAAGGTGAAATTTATCATGGATGGCTGTTTGGTCACTATCGAGGGAGAAGGAGACATTGTAGCATCTATTTCTACCGACGCACCATACATTGAAGTGAGTGAAGATACTATAGAGTGTTCCTTTAGATCCCTTGAATTTGTCAATACCACATTCGTCGCTGAAGGAAATAGAATTCCCATGCCAAAACTATCAAGAAATACCAAGATGGGTATCAAGTTGACTGTGGGGAGAGGAGCCCGAGCGAGGAAAGGTTTGGGAAAATTTCAGCAAGGAATAGTCAGGGCTTTAAAGCCAGTGCACCACAAGGCCTGATACGGTTTGGGGTTCTAGCCGGACATGCGTCAAAGAAGAAAACAATGGAAGAAAGATCAAGAAAGAAGGATCGCAAGAACCTTAGGTCGAGAAATAGAATGGGAGCCCATAACGTACCCTCCTTTGTCAAAAACATTTACGTCTGCAGGGATGATATACCCCGGACAAGATAATCCACGAAGCACGCTGTTATTAATTGAAAGGGGTCTTCAGAATGTCAGTATAAATGTCATTGACAAAGGAAGTGAGGCAATTAAAGATGCTTCAACGATACGCCCTTGTCCTCCTAGATTCATTTTGAACAATTGGACTGCCGAAGACCTTCTTGTAGTTTATAAGTCTTCAGAGTAATGCTCAAACGTTAACACTCTATTGTGTCCTTAGATATAATAGAATTCTTTTGTAAGAGCTTGCATTCGCTCTTTATCATTTAGATGAATATCAATGAAGATGCATTTTGTCATGATCTTTCGCATTATCACTAATTTCATAATCATTTTCTGATTTCATAGCCTATCCTTACATTTTCCTCATACCATACCATAACATTTCGTTTGTTGGTTCCAATACTTGGATGCCCCTCTTAGTTTCCTTTTCCATTCAACTTTCAGGTGCTCAGATATCAACAGCATGAACAAACCGGTTACGAGTCCTGAAATCGATTTTGAGAAGGCTATTTGTTTAGGAGAATTCGAAGCCGAAGAAAATACCGAAGACTATGTCTCGTCTCCTGACTTGCAAAGAATGGTGGAACAAGAGGATAAATAGATTTTGCCTCATCAAGAATTTGTTGAAACAATAAACTTAGGAACTGAAGAAAGGAAGCAAGAAGTGAAGATTGGGACCACTATTTCAGGGGGCACCAGGCATAATTTGATTGCTTTGCTCTGCGAGTACAAAAATGTATTCGTATGGTCATATCAGGACATGCCAGGATTGGTTGAAGATGTAGTGGTCCATAAGCTCCCATTAAGGCTAGAATGCAAACCCATTCAACAAAAGCTAAGACGGATGAGACCTGAGATGTTGTTGAAAATAAAAGAGGAAGTCAAGAAGCAATTCGATGCTAGCTTCCTAAAAGCCTCCAAATATTCAGAATGGGTGGCTAACATAGTCCCAGTACCAAAGAAAGACGGTAAAGTATGAATGTGCGTGGATTATCGTGACCTAAATCGAGCAAGTTCTAAAGATAATTTTCCCTTACCACACATTGATACGTTGGTGGATAACACAGCAAAGCATTCATTGTTTTCTTTCATGGACGGATTCTCGAGGTATAATCAGATCAAGATGGCCCCTGAGGATATGGAGAAAACTACCTTCGTAACAATGTGGGGAACATTCTGCTACAAGGTGATGCCATTTGGGTTAAAGAATGCTGGGGCAACATATCAGAGGGCTATGGTGACGTTATTCCATGACATGATGCATAAAGAAAAAGAGGTCTACGTCGACGATATGATTGCTAAATCCCGAGGGGAAGAAGAACATGTAGTGAACCTCAAGAAGTTGTTTGGAAGGTTGAAAAAGTTTCAGCTAAAGCTTAATCCATCCAAATGTACATTTGGGGCTAGCTCGGGAAAGTTGCTAGGCTTCATTGTCAATGAAAGAGGTATCGAGGTTGATCCAGATAAAATAAAAGTCATTCATGAGTTACCACCTCCGAGCACGCAAAGGGAAGTCAGAGGATTTTTAGGGAGGTTAAACTACATCGCCCGATTCATCGCTCAACTTACCAACCAATGCCAGGTGGCCTTTGATAAGATAAAACAATAATTGTCTAGTCCTCCAGTGCTAGAACCGCCAACTCCGGGAAGACCATTGATATTGTATTTGACTGTGTTTGAAAATTTAATGGGTTACGTACTGGGGCAACACGACGAGTCAAGAAAGAAAGAAAAGGCGATCTACTACCTCAGCAAAAAGTTCACTGAATATGAGGCAAAGTATTCGTCCATTGAAAAATACTGTTGCGCTATGATTTGGGTAGCTCGGAGACTCAGGCAATATATGTTGTATCATACGACATGGCTAATTTCAAAGCTGGACCCAATAAAGTACATGATGGAATCACCTGCACTCTCAGGAAGAATGGCACGATGGCAGATCTTACTATCAGAATACGACATTGTCTATATGAGCCAAAAGTCGATAAAAGGAAGCGCAATAGCTGACTTCTTAGCAACTCAAACAATGGATGAATACGAGCCATTGAAATTTGATTTTCCGGATGAAGATTTAATGTGCATTACAGAAAAAGAGTGCGAGTTACCAAAAAAGAAGTCATGGAAGATGAGCTTTGATGGTGCATCGAACACATTGGGGCATGGGATTGGAGTAGTCTTAGTATCACCAGAAGGGAACCATTATTCGTTCACTGCCAGGCTGAATTTCTTCTGTACCAATAACATAGCGGAATATGAGGCCTGTATCATGGGACTTCGTGCAGCTATGGAACGAAACGTCAAAACTTTAGAGGTATATGGAGACTCAGCGTTGGTGATTTACCAAATCCGTGGAGATTGGGAAGTGAGAGATCCGAAATTGATTAAGTACAGTGATCTAGTGGCTGAATTGATCAAAGAATTCAAAGAAATAACTTTTCATTACTTCCCACGAGAAGAAAACCAATTGGCTGATGCCCTGGCCACTTTGGCTTCAATGTTCAAAGTAAGTAGAGAAGCAGAAATAATGCCCCTCAAAATGAGCATATACAAGGTCTCTGCACACTGTTGTAGCATTGAGAAAGAGACAGACGGACAGCCATGGTTCTACAATATCTTAGAATATGTCAAGAATCAAAAGTATCCTGAACAAGCAAATGAGAACGACAAAAAACAATCAGAAAAATGTTAGTGGGATTTGTTCTCGATGAGGACATCTTGTACAAAAGAGGAAAAGATCAAGTGCGCTTGAGATGCGTGGATGCTGTTGAAGCCAAAAAAATACTTGAAGATGTCCATGAGGGAATTTGTGGGACACATGCCAATGGTTTCACTATGGCCAGGAAGATTATGAGACTCGGTTATTACTGGCTGACGCTGGAAAGTGACTGCATTAGTTTTGCATGAAAATGCCACAAATGTCAGATTTATAGCGATAAGATTCATGTACCCCTTTGCCCCTTCATGTCATGACTTCTCCGTGGTCTTTTTCTATGTGGGGCATGGATGTCATAGGGCCAATTTCTCCAAAAGCTTCTAATGGACGCCGATTCATCTTTGTGGTTATTGATTACTTCACAAAATGGATAGAAGCTGCTTCGTTTGCCAACGTGACGAAGACTGCAGTTTGCAAGTTTTTGAAAAGGGAAATCATTTCTCGATATGGTTTGCCTGAAAGAATCATTTTAGATAACGCCTTGAATCTGAACAACAAGATGATGAAAGAAGTATGTGAGCAATTTCAAATAAAGCATCACAACTCATCCCCCTATCGCCCGAAAATGAATGGAGCTGTTGAAACGGCCAACAAGAATATTAAGAAGATTATTGGGAAAATGACCGAGACATATAAAAACTGGCACGAGAAGCTACCATTTGCTTTGTACGCATATCGTACATTGGTACGGACATCTACGGGGGCAACTCCTTTCTCTTTGGTCTATGGAATGGAAGCTGTGCTACCTATCGAAGTTAAGATCCCTTCTCTACGAGTCTTAATGGAGTCGAAATTAGAGGAAGCAGAATGGGTTCAAGCTCGATATGACCAGTTAAACCTCATCGAGGAAAAACGTCTAAAGGCAATTTGTCACGGACAGATGTACCAGAAGAGAATGATCGCGGCCCATGACAAGAAAGTACAGCCAAGAGAATTCCACGAAGGAGAACTCATGCTAAGAAAGATTCTCCCAATACGAAAAGACTTCCGAGGAAAATGGACACCAAATTGGGAAGGACTATATGTCGTAAAGAAGGCATTCTCGGGTGGAGCTTTGATTCTCACTGAGATGGATGGGAAGGAGTTATCGAATCCAGTGAACTCAGATGCTATGAAGAAATATTATGCTTGAAAAAAATCAAGATGAAAACCTAAAAAGGGCAACTTAAAAAAAAAAAGGTATCAAGGTGAAAACCTGAAAAAGGCATCTCGATTAACACGAAAGATTAGAATGAAAACCCGAAAGGGCATTCTAATGAAGCAAACCCGAGCTTAAAAAGCAAGGCGTTTTGAATGATGGGTCAAACAGCGAGACTACAGTATTTGAAACATTTCTGAAAGCTCGAAATCTTCGACGCAAGAAGCCATGCTCGAAAAGATTCTTGATTAAGAAACGTGGAAGAGTTCATACGTTGAAAATCTGAGCATTTGTATCCATTGAATATAATCCCCTTCTTTTCATGACGCTTTAAACTCTTCTTGGTCAACTTTCTTTGTTTGTTACTTTTGAAATAAATAAATGTAAGGTATTCATTTGTCCCTACCTGACTATTTTCATACATCTCATTATGTGGTTTATTTAAATGATAAATAGTGAAATGACATACTCTAGACAAAAAAAATGTTAAGCATTACCCGGATGAGAATTTAATAAGTACAAGAGCCTCAAAGCAAGGACAAAGTTCAACCAGGGGCAAAAGAGTGATATCTGAGAAACGCAAGTTACTTGTAAAATTTGAGGATGGGTACAGGGCCTAAAGAGAAAGTCAAGAATTGAAACAATGAATGCAGATCATCACAAAAATCGTGACGAAAAAAAAATGCGACAAACATGCCTGAGGCGCATAGCAAAATCATGTAGGCATAAAGGCATTTAAGATAAACATGTGCATATCATGATAACATCATGCATGACATATACAGGTACTCCAGTAGAGCAAGAGGATGCGATGATAGCTGTACTGAATCAAAGGAAAAGACACCTGAGTTCCACCAGATGACATCTTTTGGTATTTTGATGTTTTTATTTCTGTTTTCAAAAAAAAATCTACTCATATTGCGAGAGGTGAGTTGAGCCTCAGGACACGTTGAGGTATTTTCAATTTCTTTTTTCCAAAAATCAACTCATATTGCGAGAGGTGAGTTGAGCCTCAGGGCATGCTGAGGTATTTTCAATTTCTGCTTTTCAAATTCTGCTTGTCAAAAAAATCAACTCATATTGCGAGAGGTGAGTTGAGCCTCAGGACACGCTGAGGTATTTTCAATTTCCATTTTTCAATTTCTGCTTTTCAAATTCTGCTTTTCAAAAAAATCAACTCATATTGCGGGAGGTGAGTTGAGCCTCAGGACACGCTGAGGTATTTCCAATTTCCGTTTTTCAATTTATGCTTTTCAAAAATCAACTCATATTATGAGAGGTGAGTTGAGCCTCAGGGCACGCTGAGGTATTTTCAATTTCTATTTTTTCAATTTATATTTTTCAAAAATCAACTTATATTGCGAGAGGTAAGTTGAGCCTCGGGTCACATGTCGAGGTACTTTCAAAATTGGCTTTTCAAATTAAGTTTTAAAAAAAAAGCCAACTCATATTGCGAGAAGTGAGTTGAGCCTTGGCTCACGTGCTGAGCTACTTTCAATTTCTGTTTTAATGTCTGTTTTTAAATCAACTCATATTGCGAGAGGTGAGTTGAGCCTCAGGACACGCTGAGGTATTTTAAATTTCTGTTTGTCAAAAATCAACTCATATTGCGAGAGGTGAGTTGAGCCTTGGCTCATGCGCTGAGCTATTTTCAATTTCTGTTTTTAATGTCTGTTTTTAAAAAGTCAATCCATATTGCGAGAAATGAGTTGAGCTCAGGATCACATGCCGAGTAATAATAAAGATTGAAGGTGATGGAAGACACCAGATTTGGCCTCCCTGAAGTTGCAGCGGAGCAAGTTAAAGTTGCAAGTCTTGTCTCCCTGAAGTTGCAGTGGAGCTGATCAAGGATATCAAATCTTGCCTTTCTGAAGTGGCAGAAGAGAAGACTACAAACCTTATCTCACTGAAGCGGTAGAAGAGCAGATTGAAGTTGTAGATCTGATCTTTATGAAGCTATATGGAAGCAGATCGAAGCCACAAATCCCATATCCTTGAAGTTACCGTGGAGTAGATTGAAGCTACAAGGCATATGTCAAAAGATGCAGTGGATTGAACCAAGGCTACAAGATGCGGTAGACTGAAAGGAGACTACTTGAATAAGAAGAGCTCCAAAGGAAGTCAAGACTCAGCAAGACCAGCCAAAATTGGCCTTTCTTTATATCTTTGCTCTATCCCCGCTACATGACAATGAGCAAAGAGGGGCAGCTGTTATAGGCTAATTTTGGCCCGGGCAACTGTTATAGGCTAATTTTGGCCCATTTACATTAAACCCCATGACCCATTTACATTTTTACAAACCCAACAAATTTAGCCTAACTAAACCTACCTAAGCCCAAGCTAAAAATTCAAACCCAACTAACCCAACAGAAGCCCAAAACCCCAACAACCCATTACAAACCAAACCCAATCTAAACTAACAGCCCAATACCTGAACCCATTTACAACTTAAACCCACTAACCCATCAAAAACCCAACAGCCCAATTACACCCTAACCCTAACCCGAACACTTCTGCCCCCAACCACTCCACTGGTCACCAGCCACTTGCCTCTGACAGCACTGCAACACCGATCACCAACCGGTCATGTCTCCACCGCCTATGCCCATCCCCTGCAATCAATAAAGAGGACAAGACAGAAACAATATAAAAATGAATGTAAAAGGGTTATAAAACCCGAATGAAACGTTGAAAAAAGGAGGGATTTTTTCAAGAGTAAAAACAAGATATTCGGCCATACCAAGCAATGAATTTCAGTTATCAAAAACACCAAAAGCAGTGAATATCAGAATACAAGAATCAAAATCAGACATAGGAGGTGACACTTCGTATTTTGAGTTTTAGATTTCTTTTTCTTTTCTTTTTTCTCATTTTCTTATACATACAAATATATATACGTATATATATAAACATATAATAAAATATAATAAAATAAAAAAATAAAAATTACCTTTTCTGGCCATCGCGCACGGTGGCCGGCGCTGGCGCCAGCGACGGTCCGGTGCCCCCTAGCCGAAAATCCCTCTCCTCTCCCTCTCTCCCTTTTTTTTTTCCCTCCCCTAATTTCAAATGAAATTTTAAAAAAAAATTGGCTTTTATAGAGACCAAAACGGTGCGTTTTGGTCCCCCCTCTTTTAAATGAAACGGCACCGTTTTAGCCCCGGGTCGGACCGACCCTACCCTACCCGCTAGGATCCACGTGTTTTCTTGTATAAGGGTCTAATTGCACGCATAGTCCTTCCGTATTTTCAAGGTTTTACAATCGAGTTTGTCGTTATTTTCAATTGGGCCTAACAATTTACTTCGATTTCTGATTTGGTCCTCAATGCTGTTGCGCGTTTTGATTGAAGGCGTTTATTTCGTTTTTAGTCCCCCCACTTTTTGTGTGCATTGAAATAGGTCATTTCTTTTCTTTTTTATTTCAGATTTTCCCCAAACTTTGTTTTTAATTCGATTTTAGTCCTTTTTGTTTATTACTTTATTATTTTGTTATACTTAGTTTTTTTGTCTCGTTTTCTACTATTATATGTATATATATATTTACTATTATTATTATTGTTGTATTTATTATTAGTAGTACTAGTATTTATTTTCATTTAATATTTATATATGTGTCCACATGTACGTATTTATGTATTGTACTAATAGTTTTCTTTTTCATATTATTATCTCCAATATATGTATATATTGTATATGTTTATATATTATATATATTTTAATGTTATTTATTGTATATTTCTTTACTATTCCATGTATATATTTTTGTTTTTATACCATATCATGTATATATCTTCACTACTCCTATCATCATTGTTAACATTAGCATGTGTTTCGTGTATACATCTTTATCGATTGTGCGTATATATATATATCTTTTAATGGTGTATTTTCATTCTTAATATTATGTATTGTATGTATTTTCTTAATAACTATATTATATGTATATATGGTACGTCGTATTCTATTATTATTATTACATTTTTAAAATATATATATGTATATGTGTATATTTATGTAATATTAGTAGTTGTTTTTTAACATTATTATTTCTAATAGGCGTACTATGTAAATATTTTAATACTATAATATATATACATGTTTTATATATATATTATGTATATGTATCTTTCTAATAGTGCATCTTTATCCATGTCATGTATGTATACGTTTTAATGTTTTGTACTATCTTATGCATATATTGTTATATCTATTTTATTCCTATTATACTTATTATTAATATTAGTACGTATATTTTATTATATAGGTATAAATATACTTTTATATATAGTATTATTTTCATATGTCGTTATATTAATTATTATATTTACTATTTTTCATTATTGATACTTATCATTTTATTTTAATATTATTATGGGTTATTTGGTGCGTATGCATCTTATTATTATTATTATTATTATTATTATTATTATTATAATTATTATTATTAGTATATGTTTATTATATATGTATATATATGTATATATATGTATATTTTTTAATGTTATGTGTACACTTTGTAATACTATTATTATGCATATATTTTAATATCATTAGTTATACATTTTGTACTATTTCATACATACATTTTCTATATTATCCTTATTATTAGCATTAATATTAGCGCTTTTTTTTCATATGTATATACTCTCAATATTATATTTTTATAGGTACACTCTTAATACCATATTATTCTTACTATTTTCACTATTATTACTTACTTTTAATATTATTGTTATTATTTACGATACGTATAGATATTTTCATGTACTTATTATAAATGTATCATTTTCTTATTTTTATTATTATGTACATACATTTTCAATATTTATACATATATATGTATATGTTATGTATTTATTTTAACATTACAAGTTAAATTTTACTATCTTAGGTATATACTTCAAATACTATATATAGTCTATTTCAAACACTATTACTATTTATATATATATATATATATATACGTACATACTCTTAATACCATTATTATATGCGTATCTGAGATACATTCACCATTTCCATTTCATGTTTAATTCTCGTATTACGTTTAATATCGCATACATCTTTATCGTTTTTAAGGTTATTGTCACATTTATTATTTGCTTCAATATGTTTCTAGCTCTTTCTTTTATTTATTTTTATTTCATGTCAATTTGCTTTGCATTACTTCGAGAATCTTATTCTTATTTTCTAAATTAATTTCAATACATGAGGCAACGTATCGGTTTAACACTAAGTCGTTGATTTCATCGCTATGTTGGGTGAATCACATCGGCTCGTGTTCAAAACGGAATGCCTTTCTAACAAATCAAAATTTAAAAATTCTCGTTTTTTCAATCGGATCACAATTAAATGTTACGTTGAACTCGTATTTTTGAAAATCAAGACAACATGTGTTTAATAAAGATACCAATTTTGGGCGTCGCGAGGGTGCTAATACCTTCCTCGTGCGTAACCAACTCCCGAACCCTATTTTTTCTCTGGATTTTCACGTAGACCCAAATTCAGCCTTCATTTTTGTTCAAGAATAAATCTTTTTGTTTAAGAAATAAATTCATTAGGTGTCCGATCACACCTATAAAAAAGATCGGTGGCGACTCCCTCTTTTTAATAAAACCGAAAGTCGATTTTTCAAATTTCAAATAATCACCTCAATTAGTGACCAAAGCGAAAATTTTTACGTCGCTACACACCACATTGTCTTGCCTAGGTTTTGGTTCATCCTCAACTAGCCCTTCATCATTGTGTACAGTAATTGCATGAAGTTTCTCTATTGGGTTAGTTTCAGTATTACTTAGTAGGTCACCATGTGGTCATTCAGAGATCAACTTCGCAAGCTGTTCTATTTGAGTTTCGAGCCCTTGAATTGACGTTTGTTGATTCTTAAGCGCTATTTCGGTATTCTAAAAACGAGTTTTCGACACTGAGATAAATTTTTTTGTAAGCATCTCTTCAAGGTTCGATTTCTTCTCTTGTTGGTAAGGTAGTTGTTGAAAACCTAAAAGATATTGCGGCCTTTGATTTCCCTGACCACCCCATGAGAAATTGGGACGGTTCCTCCAACCTACAGGTTATTTTGAGGTCTAGAATTAGTACCCATATAGTGGACTTGTTCCTCATCAATGCTAGGGTTGAAGGATGGATAATCTGTGTTGTGCACTCCTCCTCCATCTGAATCACACCTCATCACTGGATGTACCTGAGTAGAACCATACAAACCATCAATCTTTTTATTTAAAAGTTCTACCTGGTTAGAGAGCATAGCGACCACGTCGAGGTTGAAAACACCAGCTGCTTTTGCCGGCTTTATTCTCATGACTTGCCACAGATAGTTATTTAGTGACATCTTTTCAATAAATTCATAAGCCTCTTAAGGTTTCTTGTTGTTTAAAGTTCCACCGATGGCTGCGTCGATCAGTTGCCTTGTTGAGGGGTTCACACCGTTATAAAAAGTCTGAACCTGCAGCCATAGAGGTAACCCATGGTGAGGGCACCTTCTCAATAAGTCCTTGTATCTCTTCCATGCATCATAAAGAGTTTCGAGATCCATCTGCACAAAATTAAGAGATATCATTCCTTAATTTAGTTGTTTTAGTCGGTGGAAAATATTTAAGTAAAAATTTTTCGGTCATTTGTTCCCAACTGGTGATTGACCCTCGCGGTAACGAGTTCAACCACTGTTTAGGCTTATTCCTTAATGAGAATGGAAACAACCGAAGGCGAATGGCATTGTCAGAAATGCCATTGATCTTAAAGGTGTCACAGGATTCCAGAAAATTTGCTAAATGAGTGTTTGGATCCTCGTCCTACAAACCATCAAACTGAACAAACTGTTGTATCATTTGAATCGTGTTAGGTTTCAGTTCAAAATTATTTGCAGCAACAGCAGGTCTAACTATACTCGATTCAGTTCCTGTTAAAGTAGGTTTAGCATAATCATACATAGTACGAGGAGCAAGATCCTGATTTACTAGATTTACAACAACCACAGGAGGTAACGGATTATTCTGATTATCAGCCATCTCCTCGGTTGTGGTATGGATATCGGCCTCTCGGTCTTCCTCTATGTATTGTAGGCTTTGCCTTATTTCTTTTCGATTTTTGCGAGCTATGCTTTCAATTTCGCTATCAAAAAGTAGAGGTCCTGACGGGTTTCTTATAGTCATAAACTATAAAAACCTGCCAAAAGTAGAGAAAAGAAAATTTAGTAAAAAAAATGAAATTGCAATGAAAATAAAGAATGGCTAAAGTAATAAAAATTAAGCTTTCCTAATATCTTAGTCCTCGGCAATGGGGCTAAAAGTCATTTGAATTGATTTATTCATGTTTATATGATATTGAATTGTGATAAATGCTTATAGAAGCTGAATATGTGAAATGGAGAAAGTTTCGATAATGTAACAACATCCGAAGGCCCCGTACGAACCATAGGAATAGTTAGGATACATATGTCATCACATAGGATTTCGATATTTGATTTCGTGTAAGACCACGTCTGGGACATTAGCATCAATTTGAGATTTACGTGTAAGACCATGTCTGGGACATCAGCATCGTATTTGATTTCGTATAAGACCTTGTCTAGGACAGTGGCATCGATATTTGATTACAAGTAAGATCACGTCTGGGATGTTGGTAGTTTACAAGTTTTCCAAGCAATCCAAGTATCCTTAATGATTCCAAACGGTTCAATGGGCACTTCGAGAAACGAATAACTATGTGAATGTATATCCGATTCAAGTACGTTTGAAATGTATAACATGATTGAGAATAAAAAGTAAGTACTTGTACAATTGTGTACATATGATATATGTAAGAGAATTATGGTTATATGAGCTATATGAGACTTATGGGTATGTGAATATATTTTTCCATAAGTTACATGAATGAATTGGTTCTAGAAATGTATTATGTGATAAGTTATTTGTATAAGGCTTACTTTGTGTGTTTTTCATCTGTTTTATAGATATCGAAGCTACCGAGAGCTCGGGGATCATCAAGGATCATCACTACACTATCAAACTTATCTTTGGTACCTTTTGAAAGTGTAAATATTAAAGTATGACATGTATCGTCTAGATAAATTAAGATATGTTTTTGAGTTATGAATATTTCGCCATGTGATATGGCTTGGTTTTGGTTGTGTTTATAAATGCCTTTGGAATATAATCTATGTGATGCAATATTGTTAATATGATGTGTTCTTGGATGGCCAAAGAGAATTGGTCAATTTGGTAAGATTATGGCATGAGATTGAATGAAGTAAATTGAGGTTATGTAATATATGTTTTGTTATGACTTTGGGTTATGAATTGGCATGATTTGGTATGGGTATAAGCATGAGATTGGTTGTTAATAATATGGCATGAATGATGTATGTTTTGGTTATGTATTGGTTGGAATTTGGTATGAAATGATTTGGTTTTGATCTTGTAGGGAGGACCCAAAATTAGGGTGGCAAGTTGGCCTTGTAAATGCTCTATTTTTGCCCACACGGGCAAGTGTCTTTGCCGTGTTGTTCGAGGGCCATTTCGAAATAAGCCTGGGTAGACCACACGGTCACACACACGGGCGTGTGCCAAGTCACGTGGCCAAGTCAATTTTGAGCATGGGCTAGACATACGGGCGTGTAACTGGCCGTGTGACCCAAGCCAGTAGCCTCCCTAATTTTCACACGGCCTGGTACACGGACATGTCTTGTGACCGTGTGGACAAGTCAGTATGTATGCTCTGTTTGGCCACAGCCTAGACACTCGGGCGTGTTTATTGCCGTGTGAGGCACACGGCCTGTTCACATGGGCGTGTAACCTCTGTAACTTAGAAAATTTATTTAGTTTTGAAAAATTTTGTATGTGTTTGGTTTAGTCCCGACCTCTTCCTAATGCATGTTTAGGGTCTCGTTGACCTAAGAAAGGACTTTATGCTAATATTTGACTTTGATATGAAAATGTATAACTTTTGATTGTGAAATGTTTTGATATGTTCGATAATGCCTCTTAACCCTAGTCCGACGATGGATATAGGTTAGGGGTGTTACAATAATACAAAACAAGAAATAGTAAATAGAACATATACTCAGGTGACCACTATAGGTTTGATATGGTTCTACCTAAAGTAGGTTCTTTAGGGCTCATTATATGCGGTTCGGTTCTAAAGTAAAGGTATCTTAACCAGCAGATTCCTCGATCCTCACCCATTATAGGCTCATACGGACGGAGTTCAGTTCAGGAAAATACATTTCCCTATGGCTATACGAAGGTGAAGACCTCACGAAGCCATAGGTACGGATGTATCCCAAAAGTGATCCACTATCCTATACGGAGGTGAAGACCTCACGAAGACATAGGTACAGATGTATCCCAAAAGTGATCCACTATCCTATACGGAGGTGAAGACCTCACGAAGGAATAGCTTTTCACTCCCACTTAAGAAGGGCAAAATGGAACAATTATGCCATGCAATGTGCGGAAATATACCAAGAGAAACTTGAACCAATAAAGCAGACATATTGACTCATTATATAACCTAAGATAATGAAAACATTTTTACCTCCAAAATAAAGTATGAAGGGTGAAAAGCAAGGATGAGATCGTTAATTTAAACCAAATTATTAATTTTTGACAAAAAAGACCAAAAAGTAATCAACTCGTGGCTTGACTCTTTTATTAGTCCCTAGTGGAGTGCCAAGCTGTTGAAACCTTTTGCTTTTTGAAATTGACTTTATTTTGAAAACGAAAATGGAGTTGCCACCAATCCTTTTTATTTAGGTGTGATTGGATTACCTCAAAATTTAATCATAAAAGGTTAGATTTACTAAAACAATGATTTTTGGCCTACAAAATCTAAGGAAATAGGTTCGGGAGTCGGTTACGTGTGAGGAAGGATTAACACTTTCTAACACCCAAAATTGGTACCTAGTTGATTACTTGATGTTTTGATGTCGAAAATTAAAAATTCAAATGGAATTTAAAATACAGTCCCTCTTTGCATCATGTTACTTGATGGTATTTAAAGAAATCCGATCTAAATTGAATTTTTAATGAGGATGCATTCTCATTTTGAGTCGATCAAGACGAAAAATCATGTCCTGTAAGTTGGGGCACAAAATCTCAAATGCTCGAAAATAAAGACGCTCTCCGTTTAATTATAGCCCAAATCTTACAATCTTATTTATTTTATAATTATTTTTTTTAAAAAAAAGGGAGGGATATTCAATTATTTTAGTTCAAGGAAAAATTGTACCCCGTAAGTTAAGGGCACAATTTATCAAATCCTCAAAATAAAGAATATCACATTGGTTTTAATTTCTTCTAATGAGTTATATAAAAACGAACACATCACTTGATATGATATGCGATTGAGCATAATGCGGGAATGAATAAATATATCTACGCATAATGGTCAAAATAATAATAAAATAAAATAACTACAAAAATTAAATAAAGCATAGATTAAATTTGAAATGACTATCGTAAAATAATAATATAAGAACAAAATAATAGTAGGTACCATTATCAAATGGTGATGAAACAGCTTTAAAAAAAATTGATGATGATAATAATAATAGTGACGATAATGATTTAATTAATGTCATGTTCAATAAAAAAACAAAATGATAGTAGTAATGAATCAAGGATAAAGTAAAATTTGTTTAATTTAGAGGGTAAAATGCACAATAAAAAGAAATATAAATAATATGAACTTTAAGTATTAATAGAGGTAAAGAAATAATAAATAAATAGATAAATAAAATTCATAAAAGGTGAAATTAAATAAATGAAAGATTGGATTGGAATTTAAATGAAATTAGAAGCATAAATTATAATAAAATTAATTAATTAATTAATAAGGCAGAATAAAGGACCAAAATAGAACGCGCGAAAAGGAGCAGGGATCAAATAGGAAATTATTCCCAAACCCATTAAACGCACCGTTTCTCAGAGGGACCAAAATAAAAAAAATCCAAAATTAAATGGTATAAATTTTAAAAAAGAAAAAAGACCAGAAATAGGATTGTATTGAAAAGCATTAAAAAGCGGAATGACTAGGGCTGCAATTAGACCCTTGTCACAAAAACACGTGGATCCCTTGGGATCCGGGTCGGATCAGCGGGTCTAGCTTGAAACAGTACCGTTTTGGCGTCTGAAAGTTAAGCCCAAAAAACGATGTCGTTTTATAGGGCTATATAAAAAAAATCATTTGTACTTATTTCTGAAAAAAAAAAACTTTGCTCTCTCATTTTTTCTCTCAATGCTTCCTTGTCTGGCCATGGGGCCGTTACCGATCCATCGTGGCCATTGATCACCAGCGACGACGATCGTCGCCTCCAATGGACGAAGTCCAAAAAATACCTTTTTAGCCCCGATTTAACCCTTTTTAAACCTTTTTAACCCCAATTTGAAGTAAAAATTGCGAAACCCCAAGAAACCTTTAAGAAACCTTACGTCTGACGACGATATTGTCTTTCATCAGAGATAGTGGCCTGGCCTCGTACGGCGAAGAACACAACGGCACAGGTAAGAAATAATCATTTTATTTATATTTTCATAAAAATAAATAAATAAAACGAACTACCTTTTTTCAAAACTTGTTGTTTTTTTTCTTTTTATTTTCTCTATTGTTCTTCTATTTCAAAAGAAAAAGATCCTCCTCTTTCATGTTACAAAAATCAGTTTTTATAACTGAGATAATATTACAATATATGTTTTTCGATTGCTTGTTTCTGCTTCTTTTCCCTTTTGTGTTTCTTGTAGGGGTTGTGGAAGTCATCGTGGTTGCTGCTACCCTTTTGGTGCAAAGTGGGAAGACTTTGGGTGCTACGTCCACTAACATGTCAGGGAACGGCACGGCAAAGGGGCTAGGGTTTTAGGTTTCTTGAAAAAATTTTAGGTTATGTCCTTAGGTTAGTAGTTTGAGCTTGTAATTTGGGCTGGCATATTTTATAAATAGACTTTTTATTTATTTTTATTTTGGAATTATGGGCTGGGCAAATTGGGTTGCTACATAAGTGACTTCACAGGCAAAGTGAAAGGAGTTGTTCTTGGAAGTGTCGAGGTAGTTGATTTTACAAGATTTCCATGCCATAACTTTTTTTTTTTTTTTCCGTTTTTGGCAAGAGATTTTCTTGCCAATTAGCATTGTTGGCTGGATAGTTGAAACTGTCTGCTAAATATGGGGTATTTGTGAGAGAAGTCTGAGAATATAAAATGTAAAGTATGGTGGGAGTGTTAGGATAAAATATAAATATTTCAACACAACTAAAATAATATCTGTAACAAGGATGGTAAATATAGATATCGTTTGTGAGTTTTGAATAAAAGTTTAGATTGATTTTTGAAATTCCAACTTTCCATATAGGAGATGTTGGTTAAATAAAATATCCCTCCTCACCCCCTACCTTGTAACAAGGTTAATCTGCACAAAAATGCCACCATATGGCTACCTAGTTTGATCAAGTCATTCATGTGCTGTGAGAAAGAATGGGTGAAATTATTTCTGGAATCCAATAATAATCTAAACCAGTTCCTTGTGTAGTTGTTTTTCGAAACATGATCTTGTTTTGTAGGGAAGCTGCTGCTAATATTGTAATATGTCTGGTAAGCTTTTTGTTAAATAAAAAACCTATAAATCTTAATTTCAAGCCACTTCAAAAATAATCATTCATAAGAAGAGAGGATAGAGATATCTTAGTGTCACGGTACTAGATTATTTAGCCCCATGACAAAAGCACTAATAAGATTTTATTTAAATAAAAATCATATTCCATTACATTACCAGGCTTGATTGACAAATACCATCCATGTTAATTACATATATTTTTATTTGCTATTACTTTATTTTCTGTTTTTATATTATATCAAGATTATTAGTTTAGATGTAAATACTTTATATGATGTAGCCATAAATATTTTATATTCCTTGGGCTGCCCAATTGAAATAGAGTTTGCAATTTAAGGTTAAACTGTTTTTTCATAAAATTTAATAATTGAATCGTAACTTAAATCACATCCCATAGGAATATACAAAATTGTTTATGAATAAGACTCGGTCAAGTTAACGTAGAAGTTATTTATCCAAGATCTACACCTAGCGTGTAAAATTTTTTATTTTTATTTATACCCATTGTAATGTATAAAATATATTAAACTATTGTATATTTTATATTAATATTTATATATTTTATAATTATTTTTAACAAAATAAACTGATTTAGTTGATTTTAATTTAAAATATTTTAAACTTAAAACCAATTTAATTCAAACTAAATTCATCAATTTAATAATTAATGGCAAAATCCAACCACTTTACCAAATCTAATTGGAAGACATGCTATGGTTAACAATGTTTGTACCTTTGAATAATTAGTTATTTTGCCTTCCACCTTTATTAAAAATATCATTTTAATTTTATATTTAAATTTTTTATCTTTTTAATCTTTGAATTTATACCGCTTACCAAATTACCCTAAATAGATAAAAATCAACGCCTATTAACTTTGCTAACGTGCACCCACATAGCAATCCAAGTATATGCCATATCATCAATTAATTAATTTATAAAAAATAAATATATTTTTTATAATTTTAATAATAATATTTAATGTTCTAATAATTTTTTAAAATTTAAAAAATCATTAATTGTTTATGTGCATCCACATGGCAATTCACGTATATACCCACATCACCAAAGCTAATGTCTGTTAACTTTTCCATCCATTTTGGGATGATTTGACAAATAATGCAAGTTTAATAACTAAAAATGACGAAAAATTTAATAAATGACTAAAAAGATTTTTTTAAATTAGATGGCCAAATAAATCATTATAGCCAAAAAAAATTTGTGAAATTTATGTCAAAATCAAATAATTTTTTAATTAACAAGAAAAGAAAAAAAGAAAAAGAGCTTTGTTGGTATATTAACCCAAAAATCAAACATCATCTTTCCCACTTGAACAAAGAAAAATGATTAACGAAATATTAACGTCCTTATCTAAATTTTGGAGTTTATTAATTAAAAAATGGTTAATCTCACGTTAATCTAACTTCTTTTCTTTTGTCATACGGACTTTTTACGTTAACTTGGTTCACAGATAACATCAGACAATACATTTATCTCTTTGGACTTTACACTTTCCACCACCCTTAATTGTAATATCTATATTATTCATAACCTTTCGCTTGAGTTTACAGATCAGTTAATTTAATAATAAAAGAAATCAATTAAAATTTTGAATTGCAAAATAAAATCTAACGGTATTTAATTTTTTTTTAATAATCATTTTATATGTTTTAATCTTATTTGCTTTTTTAGACACAATGCCTAGAACTACCCATAGTCTCTCCAACTCATAAATAGGAAAATAATTCGGTTTAGCGACTCAAACTTACATTCTTCTGTATTAACAATAATATTCATGATAATTGAATTATTTAAGTTTTAAATTTATTATATTTAAATTAAACATTCTTTAGGGATAAATTAAAACTTTTTTTTCTGAAAAGTTGTTTTCACCCATTTTATAGTGTGATAAATTTTAAAATACTAGGAATACAGTATGCGTGGCTTTATAAAGTAACTATTTAATATATCAAATTCTATTTTTTTATTTCCTAAGATTTTAATTTTAATTATATGAAATTTTGCATTTTATAAAATTTAGGAATTTAGTTTATTTACAAAGGCTATATTGACTTTTTAAATTTTATTAAATGTAAAATAATATTTGATATATATATATTTGAAATTATTTTTAAATTTTATTAAGTAATGAAATATTTAAGTATACAATTTATCAATATGTTTTAACTACAATATTGTAAATTTCTTTCAAAAGTATTGAGAGAATAAAAATTTTAAAAACTTCTCACAATTGAAATATAAATGCAAAAATATCAATAAATATAATTTACTAATTAATACTTAAAATTTAAAATGCATAAATGCTAAAAATAGTAACCGCAAATCTAATACTATCAATATATGAGCATTTAGAAATTTAATGCCTAACAATAATTTTATTAAAGTAAAAATAAAACCAATAAACTTTGGTTAAATTATCCAAATTACCTTGATTTATTCAATGTAGAATGCAAAATATTACATCTACATAGATATAAATTGAAATTGTCCAAATCACACTTATTTTTATATAAAAGCTATTAAAATATTTAATTTAAATAAAATTCTATCTCCCATTACATAATATATCCTATATGATATGAAATAAAATATCTAGTACCAATTTAATATTACTATTATCAAAATCTTTTTGGAAATCGACTTTTATTTCTTAAAAAAAATGAAGATGTAAGTCGCCACCAATCACTTTCACGAGGTGTGGTCGGATCACCTCATAATTTAATCATCTTAATAAGAGGTTTGATTTATTAAAACAATGTTTTTCGGTATACAAAATCCAGAAATGGATTCGGGAGTCAGTTACGCATGAGGAATGATTAGCACCCTCGTGACGCCCAAAATTGGTATCTAATTGATTACTTGATGTCTTAGCATTGAGAATTGAAAGTTTGAAAAGAATTTAAAGCACAATCCCACCTTGCATAATGATTTTTTTTAATTAAAATCACTTAAGTAAATTAAAACTTGTGTAAAAGTCCTCTTTATCTCGAGGTAACCAAAACGTAAAGACCACGTCCCGTAAGTTAGGACACGATATCTCAGATCCTCGAAAATAAGCTTGTCCATTATTTAATAACTATTTAAATCTCACGAGTTTTAGTTTAAAAATGGATATTTGGTTATCTAGGTTTAAAGAGAAAGTCGAACCCTGTAAGTTAGGGCGCAACTTCTCAAATCTCCAAATATAGAACATTGCTTTGATTTTAAAAATTTTCCCTTTTTTATGCATCAAGTAAAAACGAATGTAACATTTAAAGTAATGTGCATTTAACTTATTTAGGCATAGTTTAGAAACGGATAAATATATTTAAACACGGTTTGTGGCATGGTTGTAGCAAAAATAAAATAAAATGCTAGTATAATAGAATGCTTATTAAAAACTAAATTGCTATACGAGTTCAAATAATATTATAAATAAGATATAAGAAATGAAATAATAGTAGCGATAGTAATAATAATGTATCATGAATAATATAACTGTAATAATAATGATGATAATTTTGTTTGGTGACAACAAGAATAATAATAATCATAATACCATAATAAAATAAATGAGGTAACTCAAAATAAAATAAAATGGAAGCTGCATGATTAAAAAGATAAATAGAGATAACGTGAAAGTGCCAAGAATGATAAAAGAAATAATAAAATAATAAGAACAAAAAATAAAATAAAATAATAATGGCAATAATAATAAATTAGGAAAAATGTACAAATAAAAGAATGTAAACAATCTAATTTTTAAGTATATAAAAATAAAGAAGTAATAAACAAATAAATAGAAAATAGAAAAAAACAGCTTGTAAAAGGTTGAATTTAAAAACAAAGGATTAAATTGAAATTTAAATGAAATTAAGGGGGCATAAATTGTAAATAATAAAATAATAAAATAATAAAATAATAAAATAGAAAAAAGGACCAAAATAACATGCGCGAAAAGAAACAGGGACGAAATGAGAAATTATCCCAAACTTCTTTATGTGCACCGTGTAACACCCCTTACCCGTTACCGTCGCCGGAACAGGATATAAGGTATTACCAGAACATAACACATACCATTAAACATAATCAAGATGTAAATATGTCATCCAATTTGATAGTGCATCGTATAACATATGTCTTGAACAATATTAGCCCACTTTAATGGCTTGTACAAAGTATCTGGTCGAGTACTAAAACTAATATTTTAACCTAGACAAATATGACACGTAACAAAATAATTAAGCCTACTATACATGCCATAATTCAAAACGTTTAGTTCAAATACCCTAAAGTATGATAGTGCGGATAGATCTTCACGATCCTTAACTCCCGAGCAAGTCAAGAACACTATAAGACAAAAGAGAGAAACAAAGTAAGCTTATAGCTTAGTAAGTAAGTATGTAAATACTAATTAAAGAATCTAACATGTTTACACAACAATTCAAGTTTATCTACTTTAACTTCACTATTCATTCCACTTTGATTAAGCTGTCTCTGCTGCGTCATATTCACTAAATAAATCATAACTCGAGTTACCAAACTCGAAATTCAAATCCGTAAAATTTCCCTGAATCTAGACTCATAAAGATTTTTGCTAATTTTTTTTCTATAATTTTTGGTTCAGCCGATTAGTACAGTTTATTAGTTAAAGTTTCCCCTGTTACACAGCTCGACTGATCTGACCTCTGTTCACTACAAATTGAATTTCTCTCAGTACACAATTCAAACAACCCTGAAGTCTGTTTCATTTAAAAATAGTCTCAATAAGGAATTTAGGCATGTAAACTATATTTCTTAATTTGCTTTGTACAATTTTTAATGATTTTTCAAAGTTGGAACAGGGGATCACGTATTCATCCTGAGCAAGTCACATACAATTGTAAATATCTCAAAATATAGAATTCCTTTGCTTGCTCTGTTTCTTTTATATGAAAGTAGACTCATTAAACTTTAATTTCACATCTCATTCAACCTCTAATTATATTCCTCCCATTTTTGGTGATTTTTCAAAATCACGTCACTGCTACCATATAAAAATAGTTTTAATGCTAATTTCACTCTTTCACAAATTCTTTATGCTAACCTCATTTTATCTTATATATGTATATACCACAAATCATTTTCACCACATTTCATTCACCATAAGTGTAGGTCCAAACCACAATATCACCACAAAACCATCCCGTTGAACAATTCGGATCAATCCTCGATATTTAATGGTTTCAAAGACACACCCCCACCATCATACTTCGCTTAGTTCGGCTCTCTTGTACACATGGTGAACACTTAGTACCACTCATGCGACCTAGCCGATTTGTCTCGTAGCTCTCTTGTCTACATGGTGTCCGTCACTTGGAATCACGCATGCACCCAGCTACATTTATCTTTCACGTAGCTCTCTTGTCTACATGGTGTCCTTCACTTGGAATCACGCATGCGACCTAGCTACATTTATCTTTCACGTAGCTCTCTTGTCTACATGGGATACATCTCGTATCACACATGTGACCTAGCTACTACAGGGTGTCTCAGTAGCTTTCTTGTACACATGATGTGCACTCGGCATCATACATGTGACCTAGCTACGCTCCATCTATTTTATTCGATTTTTCCAATGTTCAACCGGATCTCTCTCTCTATTATTTATTTCCATTCTTCCAATAGTCGATTTATACTTCAACATCAGCTAGTATATACATATAATAGGCTGAAATATAAGAATATACATGAAATTATTGTAATATTTACATACAAACTTACCTTGGTGCAAAATGTGGAAATTTTGCAATTTAATCCAAAACTTTTTCCTTCCCCTGCTCGAGATCAATTCCGCCTTTCTTGATCTATAATAACACATTTAGCTCATTTAATACTCATACTATTTATTTCAATCCAAAATCACATCATGGAAAAATTACATTTTGCCCCTAACTTTTACAAAATTACATTTTTGCCCCTAGGCTCTGGAATTAATTTCAGCCCTTATTCCTATGTTTTATGATATGCTGAACATTTTCTCTTCTACAACCACATCAAATTCTCACTCTATCATATAGTTATGAACAATAGGTATTTTTACCGATTATGCTGCTTTTACTCGCTTTCACTTAAAACCGAGTAGCACAAGTTATTTAACATAATTTAAAACCTCATATTCTATCATAAAACATCAAAATACACAAATTTCACCTATGGGTATTTTTCCAAATGTGAACCCTAGGTTAAATTATTACTAGCATAAGCTTAATCGAGCTTCCGGATTCCAAAACGTAAAGAACATTAAAACGGGCTTGGAATCACTTACTATGGAGCTTGAAAATTGAAGAAACCCTAGCTATGGAGAGAGGGAGAATTCGGCAGCAACTAAGGAGGATGATGACCAATTTTGTGTTATTTTTCCCATTTTATTTCATTTAATATCCAAATGACCAAAATGCCCTCCTTACTAAACTTTCAAAAATTCCTTCCATGTCCTAATTTTGTCCATGAACTTAAAATTGGTCAAATTGCTATTTAAGACCTCCTAATTAATATTCCAAAACAATTTCATACTAAAACTTCGGGATGCAAATTTTGCAACTTATTCGATTTAGTCCCTACTTTCAATTTAAGCACTTTAGGCATAGAATTTCATCACGAAATTTTCACACAATCATGCAATCATATCATAAACCCCAAAATAATTATAAAACAATTATTTCTATCTCGGATTTATGGTCACGAAACCACTATTCCGATTAGGCCCTAATTCGGTTGTCACAATTCTCCCCCTTTTGAGATTTTCGTCCCCAAAATCTTACCCAGAAAGAGGTTTGGGTACTGCTTCCTCATAGCTTCTTCAGGTTCCCACGTAGCCTCTTCTATCCCATGTCCGTGCACAATACTTTCACTAAAGCTATACTTTTATTTCTTAACTGCTTAACCTCTCGAGCCAAAATCTTTATTGGTTCCTCCTCATAGGTCATATCCGATCGAATCTCAATTTCGTTGGAGAAATCACATGTGAAGGATCGAACGATAACGTCGCAACATTGATACATGAAACACGTTATGAATTCTTTCTAACTCTACCGGTAAGGCCAACCGATATGCCATCGGTCCAATTCTCTCAAGAATCTCGACGCCCAATAAAACGCGGACTCAACTTGCCTTTTCGACTAAATCTCGAATCTTTTCCATGGTGACACCTTCAAGAACACTTTATCACCCACCGAAATTCAATCTCTTTTCTTTTAAATCAGATATGACTTTTGTCGATCTGAAGTAGCTTTCAAGCAATCCCAATTACTTTTATTTTCTCTTCGGTTTCTTTAACTAGATCAACTCCATGAATCTGCTTTCTCACTAAGCTCGGTCCAATATAAAGGAGTCCGACACTTACGACCATACAAGGCTTCAGACGGTGCCATTTGTATACTTGATTGATAATCATTATTGTAGGCAAACTCAATCAAAGATAGATATTTCTCCCAACTACCTCCAAATTCTAAAACATAGCATCTAAGCATATCTTCGAGTACCGGATTACTCTTTCTGCTTGACCATCTGTTTGTGGATGAAATGCGGCACTAAAGTTCAATTTTGTACCCAAAGCTTCTTGTAACTTTTTCCAAAATCTCGAGGTAAATCTTGGATCTCTATCTCGATATTATAGACATAGGTACTCCGTGCAACTTCACAATTTCAAAGAACATATAATTCGCTAATTTATCAAGTGAGTAATCGGTGACGTCTTCGGTATAAAGTGGGCTGACTTTGTTAATCTATCAACCACTACCCAAACAAAGATCCTTCTTTTTAGGAGTTAAAGGCAAACCGTTACAAAATCCATGGTAATCTTGTCCCATTTCCACTCGTGCACCATTATCTTGGTTGAAGTAATCCTCAAGGCACTTGATGTTCAAATTTTACTTGTTGATGATCAAACACTTGGTTACAAATTCGAAATGTCCTTTTCATACCGCCACCAATACAGCCTTCTTTAAATCATTATACATTTTTGTGCTACCAGGTGAACTGATAAATGCCATTGTGCGCCTCATGTAATATTTTACGAATCAATTTATCGCTTTTCAAGACACATATCCTGTCTCGAAACATCAAACAATCATCCGGTCCAACTCGAAAATCGAGTCGTAACTCGATTCGCATTGAGTTCTCTTGATCCGCAACTCACTATCATTCTTTTGAGCATCACAAATTAATCGGAGAAATAACGGTTTAGCTCTCATTTCGCTAAGATTGACCCATCATCGACAATGCTAACCCCGTGTTCATGGCTCTCAAAGTAAAAAGAAATTTTCGCTCAAGGCGCCAAGAACTACATTTGCTTTTCCCGGATGATAATCAATCACTAGATCATAATCCTTTAATAATTCAAGCCATCTTCGCCGCAGATTCGATCCTTTGATTCATCAAGTACTTCAAACTTTTGTGATCAGAAAATTCGCATTTTTCACCGCACAAATAATGTCGCCAAATCTTCAAGGCAAAAACAACAATGCCGCCCAAATCATGTGTAGGATAGTTCTTCTCATGCGGTTTTAACTGCCTCAAGCATAAGCTACCACTTTACCCTCTTGCATCAACACACATCCAAGGCCCGTCAATGATGCATCACTATAAATTACTGAACTGTCTCAAGCATAAGCTACCACTTTACCCTCTTGCATCAACACACATCCAAGGCCATCAATGATGCATCACTATAAATTACGAACTCCTTTCCCGACTCAATTGTACTAAAATTGGTGCTTCACTAATCGTGCTTTCAATTTTTCAAAACTTTGTTGACATTTATCAGTCCATTCAAATTTAACATTCTTTTGCAACAACTTAGTCATAGGAGAGGCAATCATCTAAAATCCTTCAACAAAACGTCTATAATACCCGCTAAGCCTAAAAGCTTCTAACCTCGATACATTCTTGGGCGGTTTCCAATCGACGATCGCAGAAATCTTACTTGGATCCACCGAATACCATCACCGAGACTATATGCCTCAAAATCCGACTTCACGGCCGTAACTCACTTTTACTAAACTTGGCAAACAGTTTCTTTTCTCTCAAGATTTGCAATATAGTTCTCAAGTGTTCGCATGTTCAGACTCATCTCGAGAATAAATTAAAATGTCATCTATAAACACTACTACAAACTTATCCAAATATGGCCTAAGATCCGATTCATTAAGTCCATAAATATAGTGGAGCATTTGTTGTCGAAAGGCATCACAAGAAACTCATAATGTCCATACCTTGTCCTAAAGGCGCTTTCGACATCCGACTCCTTAACTCTCACCGGTAGTAACCGGACCTCAAATCAATCTTTGAAAACACTGTGGCCCCTTTAACCGATCGAATAAATCATCAATCCTCGGCAATGGGTACTTGTTCTTTATAGTCACCTTATTAAGTCGACGGTAATCAATGCAAAGTCTCATTGAACCATCCTTCTTCTTTACTTAATAATACGGAGCACCCAGGGAGAAAAACTCGGTCTCACAAATCCTTTGTCTGTTAACTCCTCGCAATCGAGCCTTCAATTCTTTTAATTCAATGAGCCATTCTATATGGAGCAATCGAGATCGGTGCAAAGGTGCTAAGAACAAATCAATGGCAAAATCTATCTCTCTGCTCGGAGGCAACCTGGCAATTCCTCAGAAATACATCCGAAACTCACAGACTATCAGATCGATTCAAATTTCAATTGAGGCAACTCAATATTCATTACATAAGCTTTATAAGCTTCACACCCTTTTCTCATGTATTTCGCAGACATGTGCGAAATCACCATAGGCAATTTATTTGATTCATCTGTTTCAACCCACGAATTTCTCCATTTTCACATTTCAACTCTAGCGCTTTTTGTTTACAATCTACCTTAGCATCATACAATGTTAACCACCCATTCCCAAGATAACGTCAAACTCACCAAATGGTAACAAAGATCAAGTTGGCGGAAAACAAAGGACCTTGAATCATTAATGGGCAATTCTTGCAAACCTTGTCAACTAGCACGTATTGGCCTAAGGGTTCGACACTTTAATCGTAAACTCAAGAATTCAACAGCAACTTTTTATTGGATACTAAATTCATGCAAATATAGGAATGAGTGGACCCGGATCAATCAATGCAATAACAATAGTATCATAGAGAGAAATGTACCAAGAATAACATCGGAGATGATGCATCTTCTCGGCACGATAGCATAAGCTCTAGCAGTGCTCTAGCTTCGATCTTGCCGTTAAATCTTTCATCACAGCTTTTACTACTAGTCCCACCTCCAAGATTTCTCGGTGGTCTACCTCTACTAGCGGTGGTATTCTGCCTAGCGCTCAAATCTTTCTTCTTTAACTTTCTCTCGACAATCTCTAATAAAATGCTCATGAGAACCAAGACTAAACAAGCTCGCTTTCGGTCCCCCAACACTCACCATAATGTTGCTCGCCACATTGTCGACACTCGGGCTTTCTAGGTCGCACATTACCCACACTTGCCACCAAGTAGCTTGAGCTTTAGACCCTAATATGCTCTACCACGATCTCTGTGAATCCCCAATTGAAACTGCTATTCGAGGGTTTGTCTCTTTGGACCTCTTTGGTTGAGATTGAAATGGCTTGCTTATCTGTCTTTTTCTCGACATCTCGGCCTCAATAGCGCCTTTTCTTCTTTCTTTGTTCAATTCTTCGCTTTAAGAGCTCGATCAACCAATACTACAAATTCTTTCAACTCCAAAATTCCTACAAGCACTTTAATGTCCTCATTCAGCCCATCTTCAAATCTTCTACACATAATGGCCTCGGTGGACACACATTCTCGGCATACTTGTTGAGTCTTACAAATTCGCTCATACTCGCTATGCACATTTTCCCTCGCTTCAATTCAAGGAACTCCTTCCGCTTTTGATCAATAAATCGCGACTTATGTATTTCTTTCTAAATTCTTCCGGAAGAAATCCCAAGTAACTTTTTCTTTTGGCACCATCGCAACCAAAGTCTTCCACTGCTGGTAAGTCAATCTCTTAAAAGTGATACAAGACACTTTAAGCATTCCTGTGTACATGAGAGCTCATCAAATACACGGGTAGAATTTTCAAGCCGAATTCCGCTTTCTCAGATCATCATCGACCTTTGCTCTAAACTCTTCTACCTTGTTTTCGAATCTTGTCAACCGGAGGCTTGTTCATTCTTACCAAATCTATACCTTGAGCAGCCTACAGAATCGCTCGAGGTATAGGAGGGGTGGAGGAGGTTGAGCATTTGGATTTGCTCGAATAAATTCAAGATACCAATTGTTCATCATTTGGAGAAAGGCATCCCGAGCCTCATCTCCTTGTCTCAATGTCTCAGTCTATTTTCCACAAAGCGGTCCCTTGTGCGGGAGCCGGCGACATTACTAAAGATCATCACCGCAGCTTCCTTGGGATCCATTACTATATTAAAACAAGACACGCTTTAGAATAATCAGAGTCACCACACTATTACAATATTTTTATGGCATGTATAGCTAGACCTTTACACACACTTTATTAGTCCGAGAACCGACTAAACCATAGCTCGATACCACTAAATGTAACACCCTTACCTGTTACTGTCATTTAACAGATATAAGGTATTACCGTAACATAACACATACCATTAAACATAATCAAGATGTAAATATGTCATCCAATTTGATAGTGCATCGATAACATATGTCTTGAACAATATTAGCCCACTTTAATGGCTTGTACAAAGTATCCGTCGAGTAATCAAACTAATATTTTAACCTAGACAAATATGACACGTAACAAAATAATTAAGCCTACTATACATGCCATAATTCAAAACGTTTAGTTCAAATACCCTAAAGTATGATAGTGCGGATAGATCTTCACGATCCTTAACTCCCGAGCAAGTCAAGAACACTATAAGACAAAAGAGAGAAACAAAGTAAGCTTATAGCTTAGTAAGTAAGTATGTAAATACTAATTAAAGAATCTAACATGTTTACACAACAATTCAAGTTTATCTACTTTAACTTCACTATTCATTCCACTTTGATTAAGCTGTCTCGCTGCGTCATATTCACTAAATAAATCATAACTCGAGTTACCAAACTCGAAATTCAAATCCGTAAAATTTACCCTGAATCTAGACTCATAAAGCTTTTTGCTAATTTTTTTCTATAATTTTTGGTTCAGCCGATTAGTACAGTTTATTAGTTAAAGTTTCCTGTTACACAGCTCGACTGATCTGACCTCTGTTCACTACAAATTGAATTTCTCTCAGTACACAATTCAAACAACCCTGAAGTCTGTTTCATTTAAAAATAGTCTCAATAAGGAATTTAGGCATGTAAACTATATTTCTTAATTTGCTTTGTACAATTTTTAATGATTTTTCAAAGTTGGAACAGGGATCACGTATTCATCCTGAGCAAGTCACATACAATTGTAAATATCTCAAAATATAGAATTCCTTTGCTTGCTCTGTTTCTTTTATATGAAAGTAGACTCATTAAACTTTAATTTCACATCTCATTCAACCTCTAATTATATTCCTCCCATTTTTGGTGATTTTTCAAAATCACGTCACTGCTACCATATAAAAACAGTTTTAATGCTAATTTCACTCTTTCACAAATTCTTTATGCTAACCTCATTTTATCTTATATATGTATATACCACAAATCATTTTCACCACATTTCATTCACCATAAGTGTGGGTCCAAACCACAATATCACCACAAAACCATCCTGTTGAACAATTCGGATCAATCCTCGATATTTAATGGTTTCAAGACACACCCCACCATCATACTTCGTTTAGTTCGGCTCTCTTGTACACATGGTGAACACTTAGTACCACTCATGCGACCTAGCCGATTTGTCTCGTAGCTCTCTTGTCTACATGGTGTCCGTCACTTGGAATCACGCATGCGACCCAGCTACATTTATCTTTCACGTAGCTCTCTTGTCTACATGGTGTCCTTCACTTGGAATCACGCATGCGACCTAGCTACATTTATCTTTCACGTAGCTCTCTTGTCTACATGGGATACATCTCGTATCACACATGTGACCTAGCTACTACAGGTGTCTCAGTAGCTTTCTTGTACACATGATGTGCACTCGGCATCATACATGTGACCTAGCTACGCTCCATCTATTTTATTCGATTTTTCCAATGTTCAACCGGATCTCTCTCTATTATTTATTTCCATTCTTCCAATAGTCGATTTATACTTCAACATCAGCTAGTATATACATATAATAGACTGAAATATAAGAATATACATGAAATTATTGTAATATTTACATACAAACTTACCTTGGTGCAAAATGTGGAAATTTTGCAATTTAATCCAAAACTTTTTCCTTCCCCTGCTCGAGATCAATTCCGCCTTTCTTGATCTATAATAACACATTTAGCTCATTTAATACTCATACTATTTATTTCAATCCAAAAATCACATCATGGAAAAATTACATTTTGCCCCTAACTTTACAAAATTACATTTTTGCCCCTAGGCTCGGAATTAATTTCAGCCCTTATTCTTATGTTTTATGATATGCTGAACATTTTTCTCTTCTACAACCACATCAAATTCTCACTCTATCATATAGTTATGAACAATAGGTATTTTTACCGATTATGCTGCTTTTACTCGCTTTCACTTAAAACCGAGTAGCACAAGTTATTTAACATAATTTAAAACCTCATATTCTATCATAAAACATCAAAATACACAAATTTCACCTATGGGTATTTTTCCAAATGTGAACCCTAGGTTAAATTATTACTAGCATAAGCTTAATCGAGCTTCCGGATTCCAAAACGTAAAGAACATTAAAAGCGGGCTTGGAATCACTTACTATGGAGCTTGAAAATTGAAGAAACCCTAGCTATGGAGAGAGGGAGAATTCGCAGCAACTAAGGAGGATGATGACCAATTTTGTGTTATTTTTCCCATTTTATTTCATTTAATATCCAAATGACCAAAATGCCCTCCTTACTAAACTTTCAAAAATTCCTTCCATGTCCTAATTTTGTCCATGAACTTAAAATTGGTCAAATTGCTATTTAAGACCTCCTAATTAATATTCCAAAACAATTTCATACTAAAACTTCGGGATGCAAATTTTGCAACTTATTCGATTTAGTCCCTACTTTCAATTTAAGCACTTTAGGCATAGAATTTCATCACGAAATTTTCACACAATCATGCAATCATATCATAAACCCCAAAATAATTATAAAACAATTATTTCTATCTCGGATTTATGGTCACGAAACCACTATTCCGATTAGGCCCTAATTCGGGTTGTCACACACCGTTTCTCAGAAGGACCAAAATAAAAAATTTAAAATTAAACGGGATAAATTTAAAAGGAAAAAAAATAGGACTATATTGAAAAATGTTTAAAAACCAAAAGGACTTGGGCTGCAATTAGGCCCTCATTGCGAAAACACGCGGACTTTGCCAACTTTTAGATCGAATCTCGGGTTGGCCCCAAAACGACACCATTTTGGGGCGTTTAGAGCCATGATGAAACTACGTCATTTAGGGCCTCTATTTAAGCAAAAAATGTTTCAAAAAAAATCATTTCTAAATTTTTTTTATTTTAAAAACTACTTTGCTTTCTTTTTTTTTCTCTCTGAAAGGGTCTTTGAGTCTAGCCATAGGAAAAGCAAGCCTTCGTCGTGGTCGCCAGTCGCCGACGATAGTGACACTGTCTCCGGTGGTTAAAAATTTGCCAAAAACCCTCCTTTAACCCCCTTTTTTGCAAGGAATGCAATTTTGGATTTAAAATCCTTAAAATCTTGGCAAAATCGGGCCGAAAGTAAAGAGACCTTTCGGCTTCTTCTTCTCTCCGACGGGGCCCTCAACGGAGTCCTAGAGGAACTTTGAAGCTTCTCAAGCTGGATACGACTCTCATCGACGGCAGAAACAGGTAAAAAATATCCCCTTTTTCTATTTTACTTTATTTATTTCGAAAAAAATAAAAATAAATAAATCGAAGAAAGAATCACCTTTTGTATTCAGTTTTTTTTCTATTTTAATTACTTGTCTCTGTAAAAAAAATATGGTTTTTATGGCTTTTATAGCCAAATACATTACATCGAATTGTTGTTTTTTTATTGTTTTTCTACTGTTCTTTGCAACTGTTCTTTGCATGTTTGTCTCTATCCTTGTGTTTTCTTTTTGCAGGTGGTGGTGGAGCCAATGGTGGGGAGAGGCGCTCCCTTGCTATTTTGGTGAAATGGTGGCAGACCTTGGGCGGCGTTCGTGCTGACATGGCGAAGGCATAGGAGCGGCGATGGCTAAAAGCTTAGAAGAATTAGGGTTTTTTATTTTAGGTTTAGGGGACTTGGGCTTGGGCTTGGGCTTATGTAATTGGGTATTTAGGTTTTTTTGTAAATGGATTGTTTTTTTTTAATTGGACTTTATTTTTTTTTGTGGGCAGAATTGGACTTTTACAGCTACCCCTCTTTGCTCGTTGTCATGTAACGAGAATGGAGCAAAGACTTTAAGAAGGACCAATTTTGTCTGGTCTTGCTAAATCTCGACTTCTTTGATGCTTCTCTTCTTCAAGTAGCCTCATTCTAACCCACTGCAGCTTCAGGGGTATAGGAAGTGTAGTTTCAATCTACTCTGCTGCAACTTCAGGGAGATAAGATTTGTATCTTCAATCTGCTCCACTATAATTTCAGGGATATAAGATCTGTAGCTTGTAGTTTTAATCTGTTCCACTGTAACTTTTGGGAAATAAAACTTACTATGGTAGATTTAATCCGACCCACTGCAACTTCAAAGGTATAAGATTTGTTGCTTCAATCTGCATCCATTGTAACTTCAGGGAGATAAGATTTGTAGCTTCAATCGGCTCCACTGCAACTTCACGGAGATAAGACTTGTAACTTCAATCTACTCCACTGCAACTTCAGGGAGATTAGTGATACGTGATATTTGTGACAGGTTTTAAAAATTTATGAATGAATCGTTCTTGAGACTAACTTATTATCACGATTAAGGCAAGTGTACCTATCGAACAAAGAGTATAGTTCAAAGAAGACCGGATTGTCAAACCCAAAGGAACTACGAGTACTAGTATTTACTTCCTTTTTATTATCTAGCCTAAAAATTAAGAGGTTTGGTTATCTAAACTAATTACTAAACTAAGAATGCACAGAAAGAACGTTTGGGAAAATACTTTTGGGAAAATTCGATTGATTAAGACAATACCTAAGGAAAAATCCAACTAGACTTCACTTGTTATTTGACTCTAAATCAGACGATTTATTCATTTGACTTGATCCATAGAAATCCCTAAGTTGTATTATTATCTCTCTCGAGACTAATAACATCTAAGCCTAGGTTGAATAATTTAAATCTCTTTCTAATAAACACCCTAGAATTGCATTAACTCGATCTATGGATTCCCTTATTAGGTTTTACCCTAATCCGGCAAAATCTTATCACCCTATCTCTAGGCGTGCAATCAACTCCGCTTAATTATGACAAATTTACTCTTAGACAGGGTCTATTCTTGCTCTGAATAAGAGCTTAACTTGAATCAATATCCTGGAATATCAAAACAAGAATTAAGAACACATAATTAAGAAAAAGTCAAATATTTATCATACAATTCGGATAATAATAAAAAGATCCATCTTAGATTTCATTTCCCTTAGGTATTTAGGGGGTTTAGTTCATACTTATGAAAGAAAACATCTCAAAAGCATAAAGATAACAAAACATAAGAAAACCCAAAACTCCTGAAGGAACTTGAAGGGAGATCTTCAGTCTTGATGATGAATCCGACTTCTGAGATGGATCAATTAGCTTTCCTTGAGTAATTCCTTCCTTCCTACTCTGCGTCCCCCTTCTTAAGTGCCTCCTCAGGTGTTTAAATAAGCTTTTGGATGCCTAAGAGCCCTAAAAATTGGCATTTTTCGAATAGGACTATACTTGGGCTCGGCAAGGACACGCCCGTGTGACACGCCTGTGTACGATTACTCCAGTCCGTGGTCAAGGCTATTGAATAGGCATAGGCATGTAGTCTACCTATGTAAGTCGTGCTTCAATCCTGCCAAATGGACACGGCTGTGTGACACACCCGTGTGAGGAAGTCCAAGCCGTGCTGATTTCCCACATGCGTCCATTTTCTCTATTTTCAGCCTGTTTCTCGCTCTTTTTACTTTCCTATGCTCTCCTAAGTATAAAACATGAAATTAAAGAATTAGGAGCATCGAATTCACCAAATCTAAGGAGAAACCATTCATAAATGGGCTAAGCATGGGATAAAAATATGTATAAATTACGGTTTATCAAATACCCCCACACTTAAGCATTTGCTTGTCCTCAAGCAAAAATCCTCAACTCAAAATCAAAATAAATTCTTCTCAATTTATAATCCCTATCAATAATATCTCAAAATAATCCAAAGTACTTATACATTGAAAATTCAACTAAAAGTACATCAAAGTTTCAATCATTCCAAGTTGAGCATTTTATCACAAAAACATAGGTGTCTCCCCTCATCTAAGTGATTACCTTTGATCAAAATATCACAGAGTTTAACATCCTCACTAAAGATTCACTCAAATCACTCAAGGTGTTTAAGGACATCAATTAAAGTACTCATTAGTCAATATGAAAAGCTATTGCCATAGGCTTGCTTGAAAATCAAATCTCCACCACTATATATTGAGCTGATACATCAATCAAAAAGGTCTTTTAGAGGGTTGCAACGTGGCTTTGGTTAGGGGGTATGGTCACAAGCTGAAAGAAGATGTTAGAATCGAGATTGAATTAAAAAATTACCTAGCTAGAAAAATAACTAGTCATCAGTTGAATATAAGTGAGCTTCTTCTCAGAATATGGAATTATTAAGGGCTTCTTCTCAGAATATGGAATTAACACTCAAGCTCAAAAATGACGAATTACTACTAATATGAATGTAAGTATTGTTTTTTTTAAGAACAAGTCAAATATTTAGAAGAACAAAACATAACTAAGCAATTTGTTCAAATCAAATCTCGACAAAAATAGGGATCAAATTAGGGGATTTCAACAATAATGGGTTATGGGTTAATATTAAGGGTAAATTAATTAATGGCTTGTTACGCTCAAAAGGTATTCACTAAGGGTTAATTATGGAGGTAGGATTTTGTGGAGTGAGTGGGTTAAACCTAAGTGCCTTTATCATCTTAACATATCAAATCAAATGGTGTGGTCTTGACATGCATAATCAAGCAAGTTCTAGAATAACAAATCAAAACTGACGCACTCATAATGAAAGTGAGCATGAAAGGAATAAAATATGCTCTAAAGGCTCAAGATCTCACAAAAATTATGGCTTTTTGATGTTTAAACTTGTGAATTTCAACTCAAGATAATACCTAAACTTAGGGAAACAACCTCAAAGTTTTTAATTCTTCAAAAATCAACTCATCATGCTTGATTCCCTAATGTCTTAAAGTTTAAACAATCAATGCATAATTGCCTATATTTTAATTCAAGACATATCAATAAAAATCATAAATTAATTAAAATTCATTCTAATAGTGATATGAGTGATTTACGTGAGAATAAGACAAATTCAGGGATTTCTAATGATGATATGAAAGACTCCCCACACTTAAGATGTACATTGCCCTCAATGTACAAAGATAGATATATCGAAAAGTATAGATATATAATCATAAGAGAGGGAGAGAGGTGAAACTTCCTGAATTATGAATGGACTCTTTGAATTGGAGTTATGGAGAATAATCAGCCAATGTAATAATGAGAGTGGAAGAGGATACTCCGGTGGTGGTAGAGGTTCATTAGTCAATAAGTTCTGCGCCAAAAGAATATTATATCTGGTGGTGGCTATGGTCGTGGTCGAGCAAGTCATGGCAGTAGTGGAGAACCTTTCTGAGTGGAGTTTTTGGTTTCTATACAATGATGAGCGTTGGGGCTCTTTATAACTATGATAGAATCAGAAACTTTTTAGGGAATATAATGAAGCATAATTACTCGTAATGAAAGAGTCAAATTATAAATTATTCAATAAAAATTATAAAACTAAAATTAAAATAATATTAAAGGAAAATGAAATAAAAAGTACTTAATTAAGATAAATAAAGATAAAAGTGAAAATAAAAATAAAAAAATAAAAAGTTTTTAAACATCGTCATCGCCGGATGGTTCGCGAGGTGGTGGTGGTGGCGATGAGATGTGGAAGTACCGAAAAATCTGTTATAGAGTCGTATCAATATGATCAAAGCGCTGAAAACATCGCTGCTCAAATCATGTAAGGCGTTCAGAGATGTCAGAATATAAAGCCGCCGCATGAACTAGACAATGGATGGGTGGTGGTTAAAATGGTGGGTCCTCATGACGTGGAAGGACATCATCACTAATGTCCTTTGGGTCCTCCTCCTCGGTGGACTGGACGAGGCAGTACTGAGGAGGGTAGGTGCCACGTCGTTTCTCGATCATTCTTATACTTAGCATGCTCAAAATGCCCTGTGGGGACATCTGGCCGATGAGAGTGAGGGAGGATGATTGTGCTGCTGTGTTGAGGAGCCCAAAGTGCCGAGCCAATCGAGTCACATAGGGCCTGATAGAGATGACCCCTCTCCTCTATTACTCCGTCTGATGGCGGATGGTGGGGCAATGAAGTAAGCAAGGTCGAGGACGTACCCATTCGCCATGCTCCATAAGAAATAGGCGTCGTGAGTGGTAACGATGCTAGTGCTCTCTCGTCTCCCTGTCAGAATGTGAGCCAAGATGGCATGTAGATACCTCAAGGATGGAGGGAGAGCCGATGTCTTGGAGTGGCTAAGATCGTAAGTGGCCGAGGCAGGGACGAGGTCCCTCCAGCATTTTGAGGGGGAGTAGTGGATGTGGTGATGGAGGGTGTTGAGCTCATTATCATCCATGAACTCCTCCGTGTATATCTCTAGTACAATTCCGAGCTCGGGTATGCTCAACTAGCGTACTAGACCACCAAGGCGGACCTGGACCATTTCAGGATTGTCGAAGTTTGTCATGACAGTCTGAAGATGGAACGTCGAGCAAAGTTCCAATGTGAACTCGAGATACATCAGCTCGACGATCTCAAAGAAGAGCCCCCACGGGTCAGTCGTTAGGAGGGCTCGGACCGTTTCAACCAAATGAATCTGTTCTAGTGCGGTCCAGTCAATGCGGCGGCCCACACCTAGGGGTCGGGCTCGTAATATCTGATATAATTCCTCCTGGGGTCCCAAGGAAACCTGAAGGAATGGGTGCCTAATATCCGTGGTAGGACTAGAGGATGATGCTGCTCCCTTTCTCTTTTTCGAAGTGGGGACAATGATTTTCTTTCCTCGTGAGGATGACATAGTATATCTGTAGTGAACAAAAATTGAAGTTTAACCAATATGCCCCAAGAATAGTATGGAAAATCAATACTAAATATGAATATTTCATGAGATTTTCATACTAGATGATACAAACTAAAACAACTAAATATATCAAGTTATAGGATTATGGGAATAGTGTAACGGGAATATGAATGAATGCATGTGGGTAAGCATAAATTTCATGGAAACAAGGAAAAATGAAAGAGTAAGCATAATGTAGTAACTAAAATGACAAAATTTTTATAAACGAAGCATGAGTATTTTAATATTCTAACTATGAATATTCATTCAAAATAGTTCAATAGAGCAGAGAAATCATGAAATAAGCAACATATTTAAAGAAAAAATAGAGAGAAAAGAGTAAACAAATGCAAACGGAAGAAGCTTGGGGCATCAGAATCGGTGTTGTAGGCGGCGCAGAGGCGTGGGGGTATAGATTTTGGGGCACACAGCCGTGGGACACGCCCGTGTGGCCTAATTTTTTCCCATGTGTTCCACAAATTTTGAATTTGGGCGCGTCTGACATTTAGCCCACACCCGTGTTCTTGGGGCATGTGGGTACACACGGCCGTGTTGCACAGCTGTGTCTTGCTTCGTTCATTTTTCTCACGCTCGTGTTGATTTGACAGATTTGCCTACTGGTGATGGGCACGGGTGTGCCGCACGCCCGTGCTAATTTGACAGGTTCGCCCACGGTTTTAAGGCACGGGCGTGGCGACTTATCGCTTCCCGTGTTGGGGAAAAAATTTTGCCCTGTTTTCACACTGCCTAATGCACGCCCGTGTGCCTGGCCGTGTGGTCTTTAGAAAGCCTGTGTTCCATGATTTGGTTAGTATGTTAGATGTTAAAAGCTAAAACTTAAATAAATCATTACTGTTAGTGCTCGGGTTGCCTCCCGAGAAGCGCTTATTTATAGTCTTAAGCTAGACTTACCTCTCTTCTGCATGGTCAAGGTGGTGCGAGGAGTTTACACTCCTCATCCCTACTATCATCTTTATCAACATAAGGTTTAATATGGGTATTGTTTACCTTAAATGTGCCGAATTTGGGATGAATTACCTCGACTGTACTATATGGGAAAATACTGAGTACCGTAAGAGGAATTTCTTCATTAGGTTCAGGAGTAACAATGCGAGGATCTGCTGCATCTAGTAGTACTTTGTCTCCAACCTTAAGTTGATTTGGTGAGGTATTGAGCTTGTCCTGACTCGATTTTAGTTCATCGGGTGTTCTCGATTCCTGTGTCCGCCATTCATCTAACTCCTCGATTTGTAGCCTTCGTTCTTCATAGATAGATCCTTTGTTGTTGTTTGAACACGGCTCATATGCGTTCTTCGAAACTGTTTCCTGTATAGAGGGTTTCACCACATGATCAATACTAGTAGAATGATTTATACAACCACCTTCGATTTTTGATGTGTTACTCGAATTACAAGTTTCGTCTTCTACACGAAGTGTGAGTTCACCTGTACCAACATCAATAATGGTTCTAGCAGTCGCTAAAAAGGGTCGTCCTAAAATCAAAGGTGCGTTACTATCCTCTTCCATATCTAGAACAACAAAGTCTACTGAGTATATAAATTTATCGATCTTAAAAAGAACATCTTCAATGATACCCATAGGAAATCAAATGGTTTTATCAGCCAATTGAATGCTCATCCTAGTTTGTTTGAGTTTCCCAAGACCTAGGTGTTTAAACATTTTATAAGCCATAACATTAATGTTTGCCCCTAAGTCAGCCAATGCATTATGAACATCTAAACTACCAATTAAACAAGGAATTGTAAAACTCCCTGGATCTTTCAATTTGTTAGGTAACTTATTCTGTAATATGGCTGAGCAATCTGCATTCAACTCCACATGTGATGCCTCATCCAACTTCCGTTTGTTTGTTAGAAGCTTCCTTAAAAATTTGACTATGTTTGGCATCCGCGAGAGAGCTTCAATAAGCGGTAAGTTAATATGTAATTTCTTTAATAGTTTAAGGAATTTACCAAATTGTTCATTTGTACGGTCTTTCCTTGTCGCATTGGGGTATGGCACCCGTGGTTTGTACTCTTTACTTACCATTTCCTAGTCATTGTGGTCCACCTCACCCTTACCTTTACTTACCACAGTTTCCTATCTCTTCTCTGGTTTAGGTGCAACTAACCCTTCCTCATCTTGAATGGTAATTGCATTGATTTGCTCCCTTGGGTTAGATTCAGTGTTACTCAGCAGGCTACCTTGTGGTCGTTCGGATATCAATTTAGTGAGCTGACCAATCTGAGTTTCGAGCCCTTAGATCAACGCTTGTTGATTTTTAAGTGCTGTCTCGGTATTCTGAAAATGAGTTTCTGACACTGAGATAAATTTTGTTAGCATCTCCTCAAGGTTCGGCTTTTTCTCTTGTTGGTAGGGTGGTTTTTGGAAGCCTGGAGGTGGTGGTTTCTGATACCCTTGGCCTCCCCATAAGAATTTGGGTGGTTCTTCCAACCTGCATTGTAAGTATTACTCTAAGGATTATTTTGAGATCGAGGATTATTACCTATGTAATTTAATTACTCGTTCTCCATGTTGTGGCCATAGGGTAGGTATTCTGAATTGCTTGATCCACCTCCACTTGCTTCGCACTGCATTACTGGGTGAACCTGTGAAGAACTAAGAAAACCATCAATTTTCTTATTCAAGAGTTCTACCTGATTAGAGAGCATGGTGATCGAATCGACGTTATAAACACCTGCTGTTTTCGTTGGCTTTGTCCTCATGACTTGCCATTGATAGTTATTTAGTGACATCTCCTCTATAAATTCATAGGTATCTTCAAGTGACTTATTATTGATGGTTTCGCCAGCAGCTGCGTCAACCATTTATCGAGTCGAAGGATTCAGGCCATTATGAAAGGTTTGAACCTGTAGCCAGAATGGTAACCCATGGTGAGGGCATCTTCTCAAGAGGTCCTTATATCTCTCCCATACATCGTAGAGTGTTTCTAAATCCATCTGCACAAAAGAAGAGATATCATTACGTAATTTAGCCGTTTTAGCCGGCGGAAAATATTTTAATAAAAACTTTTCGGTCATTTGTTTCCAAGTAGTGATTGACCACCGTGGTAACGAATTCAACCACTGTTTAGCTTTGTTTCTCAATGAAAAAGGGAATAATCGAAGGCGAATGGCATCGTCAAAAATGCCATTAATTTTAAATGTATCACATAGTTTCAAAAAGTTTGCCAAGTAAGCGTTGGGATCTTCGTCCTGCAAACCATCAAACTGAATAAATTGCTGTATCATTTGAATTGTGTTAGGTTTTAGTTCAAAAGTATTTGCAGCTACAACAGGTCTAACTATGCTCGATTCAGTTCCTGTTAGAGAAGGTTTATCATAATCATACATAGTGCGCGGAGTAGTACCATAGTGCGCGGAGTAGTATTCTAATTAACAGCAATCGCAAGAGGTAGCGGATTTTCTTGGTTTTCAACCATCTCATCTGTTCTGGTTGAAGTATCGTCCTCTTGCTCTTCCTCTGTGTATCATAAGCTTCGCCTTATTTCTCTTCGATTTCTGTGAACTGTGCAATCGATCTCACTATCAAACAGTAATGGTCCTGACAAGTTTCTTCTGGTCATAAACTAGAAAAACATGTCAGAAGAAAATAAATGAAGAATTAGAAAAGAAAATAAAAATTTAAATTGCAATAAAATTAAAATGGCTAAAGTAATAAAAATCAAGTGTTCCTAATATCCTAGTTCCCCGGCAATGGCACCAAAAACTTGATACTTGATATTCGTGACAGGTTTTAAAGATTTATGAATGAATCATTCTTGAGACTAACTTATTATCACGATTAAGGCAAGTGTACCTATCGAACAAAGAGTATAGTTCAAAGAAGACCGGATTGTCGAACCCAAAGGAACCACGAGTACTAGTATTTACTCCCTTTTTATTATCTAGCTTAAAAATAAAGAGGTTTGGTTATCTAAACTAATTACTAAACTAAGAATGCACAGAAAGAAAATTTGGGAAAATACTTTTGGGAAAATTCGATTGATTAAGACAATACCTAAGGAAAAATCCACCTAGACTTCACTTGTTATTTGACTCAAATCGATTTATTTATTCATTTGACTTGATCCGTAGAAATCCCTAAGTTATATTATTATCTCTCTCGAGACTAATAACATCTAAGCCTAGGTTGGATAATTGAAATCTCTTTCTAATTAACACCCTAGAATTGCAATAACTCAATCTATAGATTCTCTTATTAGGTTTCATCCTAATCCGGCAAAATCTTATCACCCTATCTCTAGGCGTGCAATCAACACCGCTTAATTATGACAAATTTACTCTTAGATAGGGTCTATTCCTCCTCTGAATAAGAGCTTAACTTCAATCAATATCCTGAAATATCGAAACAAGAATTAAGAACACATAATTAAGAACAAGTCAAATATTTATCATACAATTCAGATAATAATAAAAAGATCCGTCTTAGGTTTCATTCCCCTTAGGTATTTAGGGGGTTTAGTTTGTACTTATGAAAGAAAACATCTCAAAAGCATAAAGATAACAAAACATAAGAAAACTCAAAACTCTTGAAGGAACTTGAAGGGAGATCTTTAGTCTTAATGATGAATCCGGCTTTTGAGATGGATCAATCAGCTTTCCTTGAGTAATTCATTGCTTCCTACTCTGCATCCCCCTCTTAAGTGCCTCCTTAGGTATTTAAATAGGCTTTTGGATGCCTAAAAGCTTTAAAAATTGGCCTTTTTCGAATAGAACTATACTTGGGCTCGGCAGGGACACGCCCGTGTGACACGCCCATGTGTGATTACTCCAGCCCATGGTCAAGGCTATTGAATAGGCACAGACGTGTAGTCTACCCGTGTAAGTCGAGCTTCAATCCTGCCAAATAGACACAGCCGTGTGACACGCCCGTGTGAGGAAGTTTAGGCCATGTTGATTTCCCACGTAGGTCCATTTTCTCCGTTTTCAGCCCGTTTCTCGCTCTTTTTACTCTCCTATGCTCTCCTAAGTATAAAACATGAAATTAAAGGATTAGGAGCATTGAATTCACCAAATCTAAGGAGAAACCATTCATAAATTGGCTAAGCATGGGATAAAAATATGTATAAATTATGGTTTATCAATTAGATTTATAGTTTAATCTGCTCTACTACAACTTCAAAGAGATAAAATTTGTGGCTTCAATCTACTCTACTGCAACTTCAAGAAGATAAGACTTGTAGCTTCAATTTGGTCCACTGCAACTTCAAGGAGATAAGACGTGTAACTTCAATCTACTCCACTACAACTTTAGGGAGATTAGATTTATAGTTTTAATCTGCTCCACTGTAACTTTAGGGAGATAAGATTCGCTATGGTATATTCAATCCATCCCACTACAACTTCAGAGGTATAGGATCTGTGGTTTCACTGATCTGTTATGCCGTTCTATAGGAAACATAACCTGTAGAATCCATTTCATAGGCCTATATTTATGCCAAATGATTAAAATGTCATGATCAGAATGAATCAAATGCTCTTAACTAGATGTATATGAATGATATTTGCTTGAATACAGAATGTCATTTTCAAGAATGATCCCCTTTTAGTGCTTAGGTTGACATTGCTCATTGCTCGTCAAGATTCCGTCACTGATGTTTTACTATGCCTTTTTGTTCAAATATGGTATCTTTGACAAAAAGCCCGAATAAGTAATCACAATTTAGACTATTTGTTCTCGAATATTTCCCACCCTTAGATTTGGTTAGTTCTAAACTAGTCGTCATGTTTCAAGTCCTTGTACTATTTAAAAAACCTTTCAGAGTAATATGCAAAAATCCTTTTACTTGAATATTGTTAGTCCACTAATCATTAGTTTAATGTAAAAATGCTTGAAAGAGGTTGTAACAATGGATAAGATTAAAATTTATTGGGAGCAAAGCTCGAAATGAATAGATTAATCAAAATAGAAAACGTTGCTAAAATACAAAGTAAGATAAAATTAGGTGCCCCAAATATCCCAGCATCAGCTTTTCTGCACAAACTTTTTAATGATCATTTTGAGCCTGATATGTGTTTAGGAAATCTAGAGTACTTTGTTGATGCCCCAAGATGTAAAGTTTCTCCCCTTTTTTATTTCTAAGTGGCCAAGACTACCACATACCCCATCTTCTATCAAAATTTGAGTTACCCTTTTGTGGGTTTTCAACTCAAAACCTCTTAAGTCTCAAGACGCCTTTGCAAGTTTTCGTCTTGGCCTCTCCATTTTTTTAGGTGAAATATTTCTTGACTGAATCTAAATTCACAGGATTAGGCAGGTTTTTGCCATCCATCTCGGTCAAAATCAGTGCTCCTCTAGAAAAGGCCTTCTTTACCACATAGGGTCCTTCCCAATTCGACATCCATTTCTCTCTAAAGTCCTTTTGTATGGGTAGGATCTTTTTCAATACTAGGTCTCCCTCATAGAATTCCCTAGGGTGAACCCTTTTGTCATAAACTCTCATCATTCATTTTTGGTACATCTGACCATGACGGATAGCCTTTAGCCTCTTCTCTTCGATCAAGTTCAACTGATCATATCGAGATTGGATTCATTTTGCTTATCTAACTTCAACTCTGACAAAACTCGGAAGGAATAAATCTCAACTTCAATGGGAAAAACCGCCTCCATTCCATAAACCAATGATAAAGGCATTGCCTTGGTGGAACAACTTGAATTCGATCATTCTTTTGCTTCCTTCGCTTCAATTTCTTATCAAGAGTACTTACTGATTTGACATCAAAGTGTCCAAACTGTTTTAAAAGTTTTTCAACATAATGTTCTTATGATATCATTATACTATCACATTTCTTTATGATTTTAACACCCGATACAACATTTGCTTCCCTGATGTCTTTCGTGCCAAATTTGGAAGCAAGATATCTCTTTGTCTCTAGTATAACTCATAATTAGTATTGAAAATCAACATATCATTGTCACATAAACATATATTCATACAATTACTATTATTAAGTTTTTTGTATTCACAAATCACAAAAACCATAATTTACTAGTGTTTGATCAAATTTCTCATGCCTCTATTTAGGTGCTTATTTTAAGACATAAGGATTTGAGAAGTTTACACACTCTAGATTCTTGACCTGAAATAACACAACATTCTGGTTGCTTTATATAAATTTATTCTTCTAAGTCTCTAGAAAATAATTATTTTAACATTTCATTTGATGTATAAAATGTTTATATAAAGCCTTATGCAACTAGTCCGAGTTCATAATAAGACCATCAGGTTTAAGTTTCTTTTAAAAAATAATTTGCAACAAATGGTTTTGCTTCAGAAGGCAAATAAATTATTTTCCAATTTTATTTTCTAAATCAAAATTAAGTTTACTTTAATAGCCTCTTTTAAAAGAAGAACATCACAAGAAGAAATTGCTTTAGAATGACTTAATGAACCATTTTTCACAAAATATGCGTAAAAAATCATTTTTAATAGACTTTCAGTTCTAGGCCTTTTAAGCCTTATAATCTTCATGTCTACAGTCATTTCATATAACAGGTGCATGAAAAACATCATCAACTTTTAAATGGAAATATGTTAAAAAATTCAATATTTTTTATCTCTAGTATAATGATCAAACACATCACTATTTATAACAAATATATATATATATATATATATGTATATGCAACGCTAATTTTAACATGGTCAATGAACATGCAATTAGAATTCATATTTCATTTCTTAAGATCAAAAGATATAATCTTTAGACACCCCCACATTTTCATACATTTTAAGTTAGAAAAATAATATTCATAACGTTCCTTGTCACTATCATATAAGGAATTGAACACACACATATAATATGCAAATAATTTCAAGTATATTTGAATTAACAATCACACATTTTAGTGAGTTTTTTAATGCCCTAATTTTGTTTCAGTTACATGACAACGTATATTCAAAAATTCTATTTGTAACGTGCAACATAGATCATGATATTTCAATCAGGCAAGTAGATAGACTAGCATTACCATTAATAATTTTTAAAAGCAAACAGCAAATAACATATGATTATAAAAGTTTTTTTCTCACAAAAAATCATCTTGATCTTATCACAATCGAAGGAAAATTTCATTTTTAAAATTTTCTAATAGTCTAGCGAAAACCAAATTGGTTTGAACATTAGGAATATGAAACACCTCACTTAGGCTAAGGTCTTTCTAGATGTAGGTTTGAACAGAACCTTGCATTTTTCAAATACATGTACAATTTTAAGAGTTTCTAATATAGACAACCTCTTATACATTTTCCATTTGGGAATAAGACATAAATGTATTCTAAAGTGGCACCCCTATCTATCCCTACTCTTTCACATTAGTCAAAATATTGACTTAAAAAATGACCACACAATTATATCCTTTGCTTCGATCAATTTGGCATTTGGATTAACAAAATTATCATTCCTCTATTATCGATTTCTACATAGAGTTATAGAGTGACTCAGTTTGTCATCACAATTGGATACTAGAATAGTGAGCATAGTTGATGAATAAAAACACCAAGTAGGTTCCCATGAAAGAGAAATAGTGTACATGACACTTTTAAGTACTAACTCTTTCGTAGCCAGAACCATTACTAGACATGTATTTTCATATTATCACACTTATTTCTACCAACCAACTATGGATTTGCCACAAAAAATAATTTCTTTTCTTTTCTTTTTCTTTTTTCAAAATTTATTTTAGGTTTGTAACCATATATTCATCGTAAATCACATTTAAAAATAAATTCAACACACACACATATTCAATTATATATAAACACGCAATTTAAAGTAAATAAATTAAACTTACAACGAATTAATCTTCATAAATTTAATTTCATCATAAATGCAAAATACTTATCTTATAAAAATAACAAATAAAAAAAAGTGCGAGAGAGATAAAAAAAGATGAAGGATCGTTTGTCTGTTTGGCTAGTTAAACACGGGCTAGTTCATAGATCTTTGGGTTTCGATTACCAAAGAATTGAGACTTTACAAATAAAGCTTGAGGATTGACATTCCATTGGTATTATTTTATATGTATATGGTTACAACTATCTAAGTTATTAATGTCCCTATGATGTAGCACCAGGTGGACTTTTAGCTAGTATGTATGTAACACCCCTAACCCGTATCCGTTGCCGAAATAGGGTTACAGAGCATTATCGGGCTTATTATTTAAAAAAACATACATTTCACATACAATTTTCATTTCCAAATAAAAAATCATTCACATTCAATCATATTGTCCCTAATACGAGCCTATAGGCCCGAATCATGCATTAGAAGTGGTTTGAGACTAAACCGATAACTTAGGAAATTTTTGGAAAACTTAGAAAATTTTCCAAAATGCAGGGACACACACCCATGTGGCCTGGCCGTGTGTCTCACACAGCCAAAGACACACCCGTGTCACAGGTTATATGGACATTCGAAATGGGATCACATGGTCGTGTCCCAACCTGTTTCCGACCCTATGTAACTCTCTGACTTGGGTCACACGGCTAATCACACGCCTGTGTGGCTAGCCCGTGTACCCTTCAATATGGCCTCACATGCCCGTGTGCCAGGCCATGTGCTAGGCCGTGCTAAAACTGTAGAGTATACTGACTTATGCCACACGGCCATGTCACACGCCTGTGTGCTGAGCCATCTGGAGCATACCGACTTGGTTTCTAATTATGTACCAGGGGACACATGGCCGTGTCACTAAACCTTGTGTCACACACAACTGAGACACATGCTCATGTGGACAAAAATAGGATATTTACCAAGCCGTCTTTCTTACCCAAATTTGCATTCACCTACACAAACCAAATTGCATATAACCACAACTTCAAATGGCATTTAAACTCTTCTGAACCAAGTTCAATTCATACTATATCAATACCATCAACCACAAGACACACAAGTATCACAATTTGCCATTTAATTTCATACCAATTTCATATTCACAAATCACAAATGTGGTCACTTTCAATTATGCATTATTTTACCTAAAACCACAAGCATACCAATCTCAAATTTCAATCATTTGGCACTCATAATACCATTTCACAACAAGCATTAACTTAGCAATTACAACCACATAACAAAAGACCATTTGCAAATATATATATATATATACATAACCAAATATACCAAAATAAGCCAAATCACATGGCTATACACATAACCAAAACATACTTCATTGACAAGCCAAAGCAATTGGCTAAATCCATTATAAACATATAAACCATATTAACCATAACTCCTATACATGCCATATAACCAAATACATAAGTTCAAAAATACCAAAAACGACAACTAGATAGTGTGATAAGATCTCCGACAACTTCCAATCCAAGCAAGCTTCGAAAAACTATAAAACACGAAAAAGTAAACAGAGTAAGCTATAAAGCGTAGTAAGCTTGTATAGTTAATAAGTAAAACTTACCATTCATTCACCGTTCAAGTAATATAAACATAATATACTAAAAAACCATTTAATCACAAAGTTAACATTTATTCATTCACATAATTAATCATGAACTCACAATTTCATGGATTTAATGCTCATATGATTTTCGTACATACCTGTACTAATACGTATCTATCTCTCACCATTTCATATCCTTGATATACCCGTTGAACCATTTGGAATAATATCGGAAACTTGAGAATCTCACACCTTAAGTGCCAATACATAGCCAGAGCTATCTCAATCTCATATCTCATATAATGTTTGTTCTTGAGCTATCAACGGGTCTGCTCACACAAGCTGATGGTCAAGATGTAACTACACGGTGCCGCTCACACAAGCTGACGAGGATCCGCAACACATGCCGGATAACTCAGCCACCGGTAAAACGTACGGACCAGCATCCAAACACAATAACCCCTAATGACATGTCATTTGTATCCTATCTATTTCTAAGGTTCAATCGGGATTTAACATTGCCGAATCTTCGTCGAACATTTTCGTAAGATTGTATTCACAATTAATTCAATAATAAATCATTTAAAACACAATTATATTAATGCTTATTAACATAGGAACTTACCTCAGATTTATACGGAGAGAAACGAGCTATCAATCAACTATCTTGTTTTTCCCCGGATCCAATTCTGAACTTTGCTTTTCTTGATCTATATATAATAAAATTTAACTTATTTAATTATCATTCTATTTAATTTAATCCAAATTTCATATTATAGCAAAATAACACTTTTGCCCCTAATATTTCAACATCTTACAATTTAGTCCCTAGCTCATAAAAATACAAATTCATGCAATTAAGTCACACCCATGCTAGCCAAATTTTCCTTGTTATCATAGTAGCCCATATTTTTTTATTATTGCACACATTTACCACACAATTTATCACATTTTTTAATTTAATCCCTAATTGACAATTTTATCAAAAATCACTTAACAAATGTTGTTTATCTAACAACAACCATTCATTTTCTATCATCAAACATCAAAATACACACATTATCATCAATGGTAAAACCCTAAACCTTTAAAAAATTTTCAAATTAGTCCTTGGGCTAGCTAGATTAAGTTACAATAACTCCAAAAACATAGAAATCATTAAAAACAGGACAAAAACACACTTACATGCACTAGATGAACTTGGTCGAATGTATAACGCTAAAAATGGCTTCTTTCTCTTCAAAAATTCGGTGGACAAGATGAACTAAAAGATGGTACTTTTGTTTTCTTTATTTGTTTTTAGTTTAATTTGCTAATTACTAAACTAACCTTTTAATTAATCATCAAAAATCACTAAAATGATGTCCATCTTTGTCCACTAACTAATTAGTGGTCTAATTACCACTTAAGGACCTCCACTTTAAAGTTCCTTAGTTATTAGACCACTTTAGCTATTAGAACCCAAGTTTTATACTTTACGCGATTTGGTACTTTTTATCAAATTAAGCACCTAGACAATAAAATTTCTTAACAAAATTTTCACACAATCATACTATCATGCTATAGACCTCAAAATAATAATAAAATAAATATTTTTATCTCGAATTTGTGGTCCCGAAACCACTACTTTTATTTGACTAAAAACGAGCTGTTACAGTGTATGCATATTCAATCAAATAGGATAACATGATAAACAAGAAATTCTTAATAAATTCACATTATTACTATATTAAGAATTTTATTAAACTTCAATTTAAGGCCAATTTAAGGCCACTAATTTTTTTAATAATAATAAAGAAATTCATGCAACATAAAATCATGGATTCATGCTTCATTCAAATAATCAATCATAAAAATAATACATTTTATATGTGATCAATATTTTATTTTTCCAAAATTAGACTAGTTCTAATCTTTCAAAAATATTTAAATCGTACTTTTAATACCTATTATTGATGCGCGGGGATCTCAAACAATAGGAATATGGAAATCATTGGGATACATGTAGCAAGATGATAGTAAAAGGAGACACATGGTACATTCATGGAAACATGACATGAGCAGCATCATGATAATAACTGCAAAAACAGACATGAGTATCGACAATGCAGAAAACATCTATATTTTCTTAAATTGTTAGAAATCAAATGTTTAGAAAATTAGAATCGCTACTTGAGGCATGAATATCACTGTCCTTAAGGATATTTCACGGATTTGTGTATCCCAAGATTCAATAAGCACTTCTAGTAACCAATATGAAAACAAAAAATAAGGAAAAACAAACCAACTAAACAATCAGCTAAAGTTGTAGAAGGAAGCTTTTGAAAAAACAATGAGTGTTTGAAAGAGACGTAAAGGATAAACTAGTTGAACTATTTTGAAAGTTGTCATGCATGGTATTTACATGAGTTTCAATGGCTAAATATAGCAACAATATGTTAATTGAATTAGCTAAAAAAGTTTGAAAATGATTAGTGAATCCAGACTTAACTAAAACTAACTTTAATTGGTTAAGCTAAATTTAGCAATGTAGAATATGTATAATTCTTTGAAATACATAAAATTTCCAACAAAAAGAAATTGATAAATACTATTAATAAATTAAAAAATAAAAAAATATTTTTAATATTCTAATTAGAAATAAAATATTTGCTTATAGAATATCTCACAAATACTTTAGAAATTAGGAAGGAAAAGTGATTGATAATGATGCATTGATGCTAATAAATAAATCAAAAGACTAAAAGGAAAACAAACTTGAACAAGTAATAGGCTTTCATATCTCTTTCTCATAAAAACAATACAGAGAGGTTTAAATATTAAAATAACTGTAGACTCTTGGTTTAAAAATATTTTCAATTTCCATTTCCTATTTTAGAAAATGAAAAAGATGTTTATTAAATAGAACTAAAAATTGTTCCAATAATAAAATATATTTGATAATTATTTTATAAGAGAAAATATTTAATACATTAGTGGAATTTTTAGGGTTAGGGTTGACAAGTACCTTATAGCGAAGATAGTAAAATATCAAAAAATAGATATTTAAAAAAAACAAACATATCAATTTTTAAATTTGCTTACGGAATAAAAAATACACTTTCAAGATACCAAATATTTACCCTTTTTATAATAGAAACATGAGAAATAAAATTTTACATTTAAATGGATTTTAATCAGAGTACCAGATTTCATGTTTGAAAAATCATTTAAGAAAAAAATATTTTTTGCATTTATATGGATTTGAACCTATACTGAATTCAATTAACCTTAAAACTATTATTCTTATCATTTTCACTAAAACTTTTTCACTTTTATAAAAGTATTTTAGTGAAAATAATAAAAATTTTGTTTTCTAATTTTCATATTTTTAGAAAATTATTTTTAAAATTTTATTTAATTTTGTATTTAAAAAACTTTTGATAAATGAAAATAAAACTTATTTTCAATAATAAAACATGTAACTATTTTTCTACCATATAAATATAAAAATAAACTTAAAAATTTTACATTTATATGAATTGAATTACAGTATCAAATTTAATATTTTAAAATTATTGAATTGGGACAAATTAATTTAAAATTAAAAACTCTTGATTTGATAATTTCACTTTTACAAAAGAATTTTAATTAAAAATAAATAACTTTTTAATTTTTATTTTCACATTTTAAAATTTTTAAACACGTTTTATTTAATGTTTTCTATTTTTCAAGAAAACAAAATGGAAGGAAAATGGTTTATGTTTCCTGCAATCAAATGTATTCAAAAGTCATTTTATATTTTTCATCATATTATAATATTTATTTTAAATTATAAATAATTTTTTCTAAAAAAGATTGATTTAAGTTACTTATTTGATTATGTTTAAATTATTTTGCCAAAAGATTTATCTATAAATTAAAGGTTGAGATTGCAAAATTTTTAAAATTTTATTTGTATATAAATTAAAAATAAAAAAACTTAATTTAAAGTAGTAAAAAATTATAAAGTTTATTTAAAAAGGGATAAAGTTTTTGTATTTTTTATTATTTTATAAAATATAAAATTTATTAAAATCCGATTTACATCAACTATGAATGGTTACGTGTCGGACAAGTTCATTGTCCATTTTCCACTTAGTTGTTTTTGTCTTGTTCTTGGGGTTATTTTTCGTTAAATGTCTGGTCATTCGGATGTCAATATTCCTACTCTTGTTCCATATACTTGTATTGGGTGATAAAAGACAAAATACTTACCAACAATAAATGTTCAAAATAAATGATAGTTTTGAGTTTTTTTAAATATTTAGATTTGAATATTATTATATCTATTTATCATGTTCAAGGTTTTATGGGTCATATTCCTTAATTGGTTTGTATTTTACATTAGTTTAATTTTATTATATCTAAACAATGGCATTTTTAATAATATGTGATGAGAGTTCTTTTTTTTAATTGATAAGTGGTAGTTTTTATTGAGGTGGTTTTATCATTAATATTTACTTCTTTTATTATTTTGGTTTTAATTGTTTTATTTTTTAACGGTGATGGCATAATAGTTCGCGTAATGTTTATGTGTAATTTGTTATTACCATGTATAATTTTTATAAATGTTTTATATACTTTTTAGATTTTTTTGAATTTTTCATATTTTTAGGTAATGAGTTCTAAAAGTCCTTAGTAAAAAAATATTTTAATCCCATCATTCTTGTTTTATTAGTATTTTTTTCAGTAAAAATTTATCATCAATATATTCATGCAATCATATCAATTTTAAAAGTAAATTATTATAAACTTAGTAAGAATACATTATATAAGAAAATTTTGCATAACTTTTAAGTATAAATATTAAATCTCAAATCTTATCAAAATATGATCGTACCACGGCATATGAATGCCGAGCAAAGAATTAGCACAAAATATAAGGATTTAAAAGTGGCTTGACTGTAAGTGTGACAATTCAGTTGTAATCTTTATAAGTGTTACAATGGAACACCTTAAGCATTCCAAAGATCGAATCCAAGAAAGATCGAGCGATAAGATGAATAACAATGATCAGCCATGGAATTAAGAATTCTAGCTAGCTAATAACTAAGTGTTATATTACAACAATTCATAATTCAAGGCTAATTACGCTAAACTATATTTAGGAGGACTAGATTGAATAACAGTCAAAAGTACAAAAATATCAATTCAATGAGATAAAGTGGTTGATTATTATCCATATTGCTAATTAATTTTTGGATTAGGGATCTAAATTACTCAAACTCCTAACTGATCCAACTTTACCTATTGGTCACCATTATACCCAATTAGGCGATTTAGTAAGGTTTAACTATCGACCTCACTAAGCTAAATCGAGACAATCAAATTAGTTCACAATAGGATTTCCTCTCAGTCTCACCTATCTAAATGTTCACCAAGAGGCATCAATTCTAGGTTATGAAGTCTATTTGATTTAGTCCTTGACCCTAAAACTAATCATGCAACATTTCAATCAACCAAACACCATAAAACTTAGTTCCTACTCGTCATCAAAATAAAAAGACCAACCAATTTCATGCTTAAATGATTCATCAAGTAACCATTAAAAAAAGACAATGTTTAGAAATGTTTAGTAACTCTTGAAGAAGTCTTTGATGAAGATGATGATAGCAAGAATGATGATAGATCCACACCTTGATGTAATATTTTTGCACTTTTGACAACTAACAAAATATGAATCTATTGAATGTTTTAAGGGAAAACCATAATAACAATGAAGATTCTTGTATCTATGTGAAAGAAAACTAAAAAAGCAGTAAAAATAAAGAAGAAAGTAACAACAAATAACCACTAAGCTAAGAAACGAAAACTTAAAAGCTAAAAATGGTGAGGGAATAAAATATGTTGACAAAAAGATGATAAACGGTCTCTCCTTTTTGTTCTAGCATAAAGATGCCTTAACTACATCAGATTCTCTAGCCCTAACATTAACAAAAATGCCCTTAAAGTGAATGATGTGACTTGAGCTAAGTTTGGACAGAAAATTGCAATTGCAACTTTTTTTTTTACACTCGTTAGACTTTAATGTAGCAACACTCAAGCTTTGGTGTTGCAACATTGACTGCCTCATGACGTGCAAATGTCAAGAGTGAAAAATAATGCTACAAAAGATATAGAATTAGGCGGCGTCTGCAAGTATATGGATTAGGTTGTAATGTATATTGTTATAACAGAACATTGAAGTATTCCGAGGATCGTACCCAAAGGAGGCTTGATTAGATCAATATTAATTTCTATACCAATAAGTCTAAATAGTATTGATTTCAAGCCATAGTATGATGAATCATGTAACATAATTGAATAAGAGTAAAAGATGCAGAAAGTATTAAATAACAGAAATAAAAGGATTAGGAATCTCTTAATAGAATAAACAGAAGACTAACTAGCTCCAGTGTTCATAGCTAACCCCTAATCTAGGATTCTATTCAATCAGGTAGTAGTTAACCTAGTTATTACATCTCGGCCTCTAACTAACCTAACTAGTCGGTAAGAACTACTTATCTCTCGACCTCATAGTTCAGATCAGGAAAGGCTAAGTGATGCTCAATAGACTATTCTCTCAATCTCATCTATCTAAATGACTTCCTAGGGTTATCAGACATAAGGTTTATTCTTTCTCAGCCTGAGCCAACTAATTCGACAAGTAACCCTAAAAAAGTCATTAACTATTCCTACATCCGCTCTTTAATCTCCCTCAGATCTTTAGTTACCCATGAATCTAAATACAGAAATCCCTAGATTGAATTCAAACATTGATGCAATATTAAAAGACATAAGTGTTCAAAAAAATCCAGTTTGAAAATGGTTTTCTTGCACATCAAAAATTTATTTTGAAAATCGACCCAGTTTGTGATATTTATAACAACAAACCTTATACTAAAATTGTACTTGTATTTTCAGATAAGCAGATCCTTGATTTTTTTAGCTTTCAACTAAATGATCTTCTCCGCTATTCTTGCACCACAAATTACTTTGAGCATAGGCTTGAACGAAATGAATCAAAACACAAAACTAGAAAAAGGTTTCTTTTCCTTTTGGTGTGAAAACAAAAATTCTCTTTTCTTTAATAGAAACTGGTAGAATTTTTATTCTGAAAAATAATTTCATAGATAAGAATAAATTCTCTCTATTTTTCAGCAGAGTAACAATCTCTCTAAGTTGTGTTAATAGCTCTCCGATGTCATCTATTTCTAGAAAGAGAATATAGAACCATTGTTGAATTGTAAAGGTTTATTTCAACTAGAAAAATAACTTCCTACTTAGAGTAGGAGTAGGGTGGACAACATCCCTTCATATTCCATGATGGGGTTTTAGGCCTCTCTCATATCGGGCTCAATTACGAGTCTTCCCTGACTTTTTGACCCAGTTCTATGTAATTTGATCCAACTCGATTTTGTTTTTCTATTTCCCAAAATAAACTTCAATATATTTATATTAAATAATTTTCTTATCTCAATTTTACCTCTAGTAAAATTATGATGATTTTACCCCGTAAAATTTTTTAAAACATATTTAATATTTTACAATTTAACTTGTTCAATATGATTGAATAGTTTATTTTCATTTTCGGGTTTTAAAATAGCTCAAAAATATAAACTCATTCTCCTAAACATTTTTAACTAATTCATCTACATTTTTATATGAACCATTTCTCATTTCCATTTCCATTTTGAGAAAACCACATTTATTTTACAAATGATTCTATTTCTCCATTTCGAAGAAAACGATAATCATTCCTAAATGTTTCCAATTCTTTTATTTCTATTCATTGCGTTCGTTTTGATTCAAACAAGTAATTCATTTCTGGTTTCAACGAGCTAGCAGAGGGACCGATTAGACATATGCAATTAAGGCTCAAATGATTTATAATTAAGTTTCAGCTTTTCACCTATTAATTATAAACTCATTTAGTCCTGAAGACATTCCACTATATTATCATGATTGAGCTCTCCCTAACAATATACCATTATAAAAGCATCTACTTAGTGCTTATCCAATGAAATTGTCATAAGTGTGTTACCCTCATAGGATATCCTTAATCACTTTGGTAATATCTTCTCTCCCAATATGATCCTATTTTATCTTATGGTAACCATTATATGTTCATTAATAAAAAGTCAATTACTATCAAATAGTAATCAAGTCATTCATCACAAAGGTGAATGAACTATGTCTATGTTTACTTTTTATCAACCATGTAATGACAATAAGAGGATATCATTTACCCATGCCTCAAGCTACGAATTCCACTATTCTGATTGATGCTACATACTGCAGAAGTCGTACACCTAATACACCAACTTTTGGTTCCTTATCTATTTGAACTCAGTCTTTTACTTACATCAAAGTGTACGAGTCACACACACATAGTTATCGTCCACTTAGGATTCAGGTATGCCACACTATAAACATCACAAGTGACTAACTCCATAAACAGATTCAGGATCTATTCATCTTGGGTCTTGTAAATGTACTGTCAGTCTAGTTAGTCACATCTGTGTCTCTATCTTCTAAGACTCATCCGCTTCGATGCCCAAGAAAAAGCATCTCCCCAATTGGACATGACAGACTACGTATTAGTCTTTCAATCGGTTTGACCATTTCCATTTAGACTAAAGACATGTTTAGGTTCGTCTACTTTACAAGCTATCTTTTCGTATTACGATCCGATCATGTAACACTGCTTAGTATCACTTTAAACATTAGACAACCAATGAGCAATATTTGTTTCCAGTTTGCTTTGCATACGAAGACCATATTAGGACAATTATACAAAGTATATTAATGCAATCAATGAATTTTATTTATTAACCCATCTGTTCAAAAAATTTACAAGTTTACAAACGAATATATTGCAATCAAGGCACCAGATCCAAAAAAAAAAAAGGAAGAAAGAAACTGATTCGGAATATAATTGATGTGCAGAAACTTGAAGAGCCGTAATAATGTTGAGCAAATCACAATATTGAACACAAGCACAAGCAATTGAATAACTAAACTCCACATAAAATATTACAAAAGAAAAACCTAATTTAAGAATTGAAATTAAACAAAAATGGAAGAAGTCCCCATTTCAGTTATGAGCACTCCTATTTATAACAGTCATGTTAGATGACTCATTTAGACCTAATATAGATGACTAAGCATTACTAAATTGAGCTGTACGGATGAAAACACCCCTATTATTTTAATTGGCCTTTGTCGTAGGTGTGTCACAAAACCAAAGACAGTATACTCCTTTGGCAGTTTGGAAGATATGTCGCGGAAAAAAGGGCAGTCTACTAACTAATTGGCTTAAGCTGGGGTTCTACATACTCAACTAGCACGTTAGTCCTCCCTTAGGCCCGAATTGGCCTAAAAGGTTATAAAACATTCCAAATTGCAAACTTTATTGACTGAGTATTCTAAATAGAAACTTAACAAAAAATAAATTATTTGTTAGCAAACATGCTCACCAAGTATTGAAAAGGACCTAATTTGCCACAATGAATTGTGGCAGATCAGACATCTGTGGTAGTAAACACGATCTTGGCCTAGGGTTTTTGGTATCGCGACACAGCCTTGTTAGTGTCATGACCTCGATGATAGAGGCACTAGGTTCTATAACACCCCATACCCGATCTAATCACTAGGTTAGAGCTATAGGATGTCATATTTATTTTCGGAGTAACTATAATCAATAGTATTCAATCCAACATCATTATAAATTTAAACACATGTGCATTACACAATACATAACCATTTTTGGGTCTTATACAAGCTTACGAGAGCTCTTTTGCTAACTCAAGGTTGAAATGGATTAAGTTGTAAAGATAAAACAGTTTTAAGTTTAGGTTGTGACTTCAAGAGTTTCCTCGTTGCGACGTAACTCTTTGACTTAGGTTCGTCGTGACCTCGAGACTACATCGTCACAACTTGGACCCTGGCCTATTTCTTATCGCGACGAGACCCCTATTATCCATCAAGGTCTAATTTGGTACCTACTTAGGCCTTACCAAAAACGTAGTAATTATATAACCATTATCCTTAGGAATCCAATTCAACCATTCACCAAATGATCATATTCAAAACACAATTGCTAAACATTTCACTTCTTTGTATAAACATAAACTTTAAACATTTCATATGATCACAACATGAACAACATGTCCATTTGAAACCTTTAGTAAAGTGCTCTTAGGTACATGCCAAAAGACCAAAACAAAATGAGCTATACAAAAAATTTTAAGTAAAAAATGACAGTTTGGATGATAATTTCACTTCTTGGGGCTTCGAGAAATACCTGCACCTACGCATGGAACAAATAACCATACCCTGAGCGATAAAGTTCAATGGTACTTTCATCATCCAAGATAATATAACATAAGGTAACATTAGCAATATGTTATGATGCTTATAATCTCAATGTATACCAACATATATTCTATATGACATAAGGTAACATTACATACGAAGGGATGCAAGTACCAATGGCATACTAATTCAATTATCGTGGCAATAGAATGATCAAATTAAATTACATATACTAAAATCTATCTTAAGGCCTTTAGCTATCAATACCAATTCACTATTTAAAACATTCATAATCATTTTGACCCTCAGTTTCATTTTTAATTGATTCAAATAGTTTATTTCGATACTATATTCTGTTATTAATCTATTTCATTACATTTTCAAGTTTTCCAATTCTAATTATAATGATTTGCCTGTTATAACCCTAGTAAAATGGATTCAAGTACACGGGTAAACTACACCACACAAAATAGCTCGTAAGAGCTTAAACTACACCACAACAGAGCACCGAAGAGACATATAATACTCAATGATCCGTAACAAATGTTGGACCCTAACTTAATCTATAATAATCTCCATATAATTTCAAACCTTATACAAGTGCATATGACCCTACTGGTATGCTAATAGTATCCTAATCTTTTACTAAATTCACACAAGCATCAATTATACATATAAGCATTCCTATACCTATAACAATTCTTTCTCGCATATTCATACCTTGAGTTCGATCACATATATAACTTTGTATCCTAGACATTGTTTGTTGCATAACAATCATTTGTCACATTTCATTTTGCAATTTAGTACATATATCATTTATTGATCATATTCACAACCACAATTAAATTCATCATCAAATCACATTTAGTTTATGTCATACAACATATTTCTATCCATTTACCATATTATATAACATAATTCAAGTAATTATGTCATTTTTCATGTTATTCATTTTAGTCCATTATTCAGATAACCTACATCAAAGTCAATAAAACAATTCATAATATTACTATATACTCACCTCAATGATTAATCATTCAACAAACATGCAAATACAAGCAAATATTTCTATCCTGAATCATAAAAGTACAAACTGTGGTCTCACGTCACTCGTCGATAACTCTCGCTTTTCCTTTCCCTCTCAAGGTTCCACATCAACATTAGTTACGAATAGTCACAAAACATAACACACAATCAATTACTAGTCAATTCATAACCGATTGTGAATTTATGCATATTTTACAATTTATTCAATTTAGTCCCTAAAATCGGGACAAGCATAACTTTCAATCAAGAGCTTCGGATTAAAATTTGGTTTTTAACATATATTCATTAAAGTCCCTCTACTTCCTATTCCTATTGGAATTTTATAGTAGTTTTGCATTTTATTCAACTTGATCCCTTAATGTATGAAACTAACAATTAAGCTTTACAATTTAGTCATTTTCTTAATATAAGCTTAGTTTGTAACAATTTCACTTCAATTTCATCTATTTCTCAATAATGGTATCTATAAAAAACTTTAGCAGTTTCACAAATTGGCACATGGGCTAGCTAAATCAAGCTCCCATGATTCTATTTCCATAAAAATCAAAGAAAATGGCTAGGGACTTGCAATTAAGGGTTGAGTGTTGAATAAAACTTCAAAGCTTTCTCTTTTCTTCTATAATGGTTTTAATGGTCTTTGGGAAAATGATGACAATTCTTGTCATCTTTTTCCCACTTAAATTTACTTATATGCTTAAGTTTATTTTAATTAAACTTAGTTAATTAACTTAATTACAATTAATTAGGCTTAAACTTTAATTAACTTATTCTATTGGTAATAAACATCACATCCCACTAACATTTATCTCAATTTGGTACACTTGCTATTTTGGCCCTTTTAATAATTGTTATTGAAGTCCCTATGCCTTATTCTAATTAAAAATCTATAGCGACTAAACTTTTACAATTTAGTCATTGAGCCTTAATTACTTACAATTTTGGCTAAATCGTTTAACAAAATTTTAATGCATCTATACACTAACTCCATAATTATCCTTATTTAATATTCACGAACTCGGTTTATGGAAATGAGGTCTCAAAACCTCATTTTTCAATACCACTGAAAATTGAGCCGTGACCTCAAGGGCTTGTAGTTGAGACTTTAAGGCCCGATGTCATGACACCACACACTTAGTGTTGCAACTTTAATGAAAGACTACCCCAAATTGAGTTTTCATTGAAGTATGGTTCCTTAAAGTGATGGGGAGTTTATGTCACGACACACATGCACATATGTCATGACCCCTATAACAGTTGAGGTATTTCTTGATGTTTGGCCTTAGTCAACTCCCTACACAAGCACAAATCAATCATTAGACTCATAATGATATAATTTTGTCAATTTGGGTCTCAAAAGAAGTAAAATGTAAGAAAAACTATTATTAACACTAAAAGCTAAGAATGAATAAAAACATTACAAAGACTCGTAAACTACTTGAGAACAAACTCATTAAGTACTCGAGAGAGCCTAATTTGACATATCAAATTACGAAAAAATCAATATATAACTACAAACCCCAGATGATTTCTAAATTTCTGAGGGTACAATATTTTCATAGAATTAGCTTTTAGGGCTTCTATTTGAAAGTCATAATTAAATAAACAACAAATAAAAATTTTGAATGTTATATTGAATGTTATGCTTATACTTTTCAATTATTATTTTTGTAGTGTAAATATTTTTATATTTTTTACCATTTTAAATTTTTTTACAATTTTAAAATATTTTTATAATATTCAGAATTTAAATCTAGAGTTTCATTCTAGACTATAAAAATATTAGTTTCTTTATAATTTAAAGAATTTTTATGATTTTGAGAATTTTAATAATTATTTATGATTATTTATATTTTTACCATTCTCGATAGCATTTATAATATTTGAAATTTATATTTAGAATCAATATGAACAAATTTATTTATTTATTTTTACCTTTTTTTCATAATTCTTTACCATTTTTAATAGTTATTTTTACAATATTTGGAATTTATGTTTATAATTAACATTTGACTAGGTTCATTATAGTAAAAGTTTTAGTAATTTTTTCTATTTTTTAGAATTTTAATTTTGTAAATATATGCTTGCCACATCAACATCTAATCCATATGCATGTCACGTGTCATATTTATTAGCCATGATAGTATTGTTAATAGCCAATTTGGTCAACCAACGGTTTCCATTGGAAAAATCTAGTTTGAAAACAATTTTATTACACAGTGAAAAATTAAAATTTTGAAAACTGAGCTAATTTGTGATATTTATAGCAATAAACCGTTTACCGAAATTGTACATGTGTTTTCGGCTAGACAGATCCTTGTCGTTTTCGACTTTCAACCGAACAATCTTCTTCGCTATTCTTGTAACATGAACTGCTTTGAATGTGGATTCGAACGAATTCAACTCAAACACAGAACTAGAAATTATTTATTTTCTTTTCGTAGGAAATCAGATCTCTTCAATAGAAACCGGTAGAATTGTTATTCTGGAAAATAGAATTTCTACTTAGAAAATAAATTCTCACTATTTTCGAGTAGAATAACAATATCTCAAAGTTGTTTATTTAGCCCTACCTGTGTCACCTATTTATAGGAAGAAGTGAAATCCTTATTGAATTAGTAGAAGTTTATTTCAATAGAAAAACAAAATCCTAGTGTAACTAGGATTGGCGTAACACCCCTTGCCTGGTCCAGTCATCGGAAATGAGCTAAAAGGGGTTACCATGTGAAACTCATACATATACTTTAAACATACATGGCAGACCATGTCGTTGACTAATAAGTGACGAGTGGATCCTGTGAGTCATTCATTTAAGCAATGAAATTCAAATAGATAAATAGCAGATTATCTCAAGGACACAATTATTGCGGAAAGTAAGGCGAACATTTAAATTGGTAAATTTCCTACAAATACTTAAAATGGCAGGTTGTTTCGTAGATACCGATACTGTGATAGGTCCCATGAATCCTTAAACGTGGAACATACCAAAAATAAATTCATTCATTTATTCACATATACCACGAAGTCCAAAGTAATCACCTTCTAAATCTAACATGTGTTTACATATGACCAAACGACTATATACATGCCACCTAGACTGACTTAAATAAAATTAGGAGTCTACCATGACTTCGGCAGATAGTGTGAACTTCTTATTGATCTGACTGCCACACTCTGAACATTCAAAATCTACAAGATAAATGCAATCTAGGTGTAAGTATTAAGAATACTTAGTAAGCTCATACAAATTCAATAGTTAACTTACCTCACATAATAATTATATGATAATTTAATACGCAAACACAGTTTACCTACCCGCCGACACAATTCGCCAACAAGGTAAGTGCATATATTTCATTACATACAGTATATCGAGTAAGTAACATGATATAACAACACTCTTCATATCAAATTCCTTCTCATACCTTACATTTCCCCTCATTTCTTAACTTGCTAATTGAACATTTCACACGTTTTCTATTACCCGATGAACATCATAAAATAACTCAAAACACAGGTACGCTTCAAATCAGAGGCTCATTCGAGCTAATCACATACAAAGGTGTCAGGTTACTTGTCTGGGCTAAACCTTTATCAACACAATGAAAGTCTGGCCAGGGCTGTATGTACATATAAGGTTACTAGTCCAAGCTAAACCTTTAAAATGACATTAGATTACTAATCCAAGCTAAATCTGTCATATGTATCTTTCAGTCTGCAACAAATACCAGATCTCGAAACCATTAGGAAATAACATGTAACCAGGTGTATAAGTCTTTTACTATGTTCATCGGGACACTTTCATTTTGTAATTTCATTCACCTTTCTTCGTAACATGATACATTATTTCTCCTCTATAATTTTAACAAACTAAATCTAAATTTCTAAATTTTCAATTATACAATTTAAGAACAGAAGGAAAGAAAGTTTAGTAATGTTCATATTGTATGAACTTACCTAGAGGAAATGATAACTTGCCACAATAAAGTCTACTCAACAACTTTACCTTTCCCACGATCTTCTTTTGGTGAATTCAAATCTTGATCTATAACATAATTTTGATTCAATTTTTATTAAACAACATCATTCATCAGCTTATGAAACACATAAGTCAATTCATTTCCATCACTCTAGCTTTCCTTAAACCTAACACTTAAATTGTCTAACACTTAAATTGTCTAGCCCTTTATAGTAATGTTTATAGAAATCTTTACTTGATTTCGAAAGGTCTCTATTTTAGTTGTTATTTAAAACTAAAAAGTTCTCATTTTACCAAGTAATCCTTTTTCATAACTTTACATCTAATCTAAACATTTAACACCATAATTCCAAGCATTCAACAATTATAATCTCAAGAAATCTTTAACAGTTTTGGAAACAAACACTGCTATTAGTTAGATTGAAGCACAAAAAATTCAAAAACATCAAATTCAAGAAAAACAAAATCGAATTAACTTACCCTGCAAGAGCACAAAGCTTGACTGAGTTTTCTTAGCTTAACAAAGAAGAAAGATTGTGATACAGAAAATGAAAGAAAGAAGAATGTGTTTTTCCTTCCCTCTATCCACTATGTTACGACATATATATATGTCAAATTTAATTATCAATTAAGATTAACATCGTTATAGGTAATGTAAAGCCAACACCTGTCCGACCAATAACTACCAAAATGGTTGAATAATCAATTCAGTCCCTAATTAATTATCATATTACCACTAACAAAAGAAATCCCTAATTGTCAACTTTTACCACCTTTACGATTTCATCTCTATACTAAAATTGATTATCCAATCAATTAAATTAACAAACCAGGATTTCATATAATAATATAATAAAGTAATTAAATATTAAAACTTATTGACTCAATCATTAGTAAACGGCGTTTCGAAACCACCATTTCTGGTACCACTAGAAACAAGCTATTACAATTGTGGGGCAACTCTAGTTAAATATACTAGGGTTTGTCATCCCATATAATTAGCATGAAGGGCTTTTAGGTCTCTTCCATATCGGTTTCAATTATAAGTACTTATTGGACTTTTAACCCAGTATTTTATAATTCAATCCAACCCAATACATGTTTTTCTATTTTCCAAAATAAACATCATAAATTAATTTCTCAATTAAATAATTTTCTCAACTCGATTCTAATTCCATTAAAATCATTACAACTTTATTGTCAAAGAATCTATGAGAAAAATATTTAATATTTCTACATTCAATGGGTTCACTATGACCAATTAATTTAATTCCATTTTCGAACTTTAATTTTTAATTAAATAAATAATAATTTGAAAACCCATAAATTAATTTTTAAAGTCATATTCATTTAGTGATAAAACCGCATTCATTTCCCAATGTTTCCCATTTCTCCAACTTTACTATTTCTACTCATTTTTGTTCATTTGATTCAACATGCAATTTATTCTCGGTTTCAACGAGTTAGCAGAGGGACTAATTAGACATATGTGACTAGGGCTCAAATGATTTATAATTAAGTTTTTCCTTTTCGCCTATTAATTATAAACTCATTTAGTCACAAAGTCATTTCACTATAGTATCGTGTCATTTCACTATAGTATCATGACAGAGCTCTTCCTAATGACATACCATTACGAAAGTAACTCGAACCGCGCTCATCCAATGATCTTGTCATAAGTGTATAACCCTTATAGGGTATCCTTAATCTCTTTGGGATAAATCTACTCTCCCATTATAATCCTATTTTATCTCATGGTAACCATTGCATTTTCCTTTATGAAAAGTCGTTACTATCAAATAGTAATCAAGTCATTCATCACAAAAACGAATGACCCATAGCCGTATTTACTTTTCATCTATCATGTAATGTCAATGAGAGGATATCATTTACTCGTATCTCGGGATATGAATTATACTATTATGAATGACGTTACATACTGCAGAAGTCATATACCCAACACACCAGCTTTCAGTTCCTTCTTTATTCGAACTCAGACTTTTACTTACACCAAAGCATACAAGTCACATGTACATAGTCTGTCATACACTCAGGATTAAGGTATGTCACATTATGAACGTCACAAGTGAATAAATCCATAAACGGATTCAGGATCTATTCTTTTTGGGTCCGATCCAATGTACTATTAGTCTAGTCAATCACATCTATGTCTCTATCTTCTAGTAGTCATCCGCTTTGATACCGAAGATAAGGCAGCTCCCCAATTAGATTTGATAGACGACATATTATTTTTTCAATCGATTTGCTTATTTCCAATTAGATTAATGACATGTTTAGATTCGTCTATTAATATAAGTTATCTTTTCATATTACGGTTTGACCACGTAATACCGTTTAATATTAGCTTAAACATTAGATAACTAATAAGCCAATATTTGCTTCTATTTTCCTTTGCATGCAAATACCACATGAGGACATTATACAAAGTATATTAATGTAAACCATAAATTATTTTATTAACCAATTTGTACGAAAATATTACAAGTTTACAAACAAATATACTACACTTAGGGAACCAAATTCAACATCTGTTAATAGAAGGGCTTAATTGATTTTGTTTCTTGTCGTAAGGGTTCAATTAGGTGCATTTTTTCTTAAGGGTTCAATTGACTTTTTTATTTTTTTACAAAGGATTTTTTTAGACCCTTTTGCCTATTTATTATTATTTGAATTTTAATAAAACATACATGAACTATCACACAAATTGCCATGTTAGTGCTTTTAAAATCTTATGGCATAATTGTAAAATTCACCCTTAATGTTTCAAGGTTTTCTCACTTCAACCCTTTTTTTTTAGATCTTCCCCATAATGTTTAAAAAACAATTCAAAATAAGGCCAAATTTGATGGATACCATTAGTCAACTAATGATCAACCATTTTATCCAATGCGGTATGAGACATCAATTGATAACATGATTGACATGGTGTGACATGTCACTTATGACAAGTCGATTTTTGGATTAAAATTATAAAAATTAAAAATTAAAATAAAAATATAGAAAAATTAAATATATGTAATTCAAAAAAATATTAAAATTTTAAAATTTCAAAATAAAAATAAAAATAAAAATATAGAAAACTTTATAAAAAAATTTCAACGATTTTTTAAAATTCTTGTTTTTAAAAAAAACTTATGTATTTTTAATACTCTCAATATCATCATCTCCTTGTAGTAGTCGTTCATTATCTGAGCAAACCTAAAGGAACTCCCCACACAACTCCCTTCACTACCTTACTCTCATCTCTCACATACCCACCCCCCATCACCACCACATCTTAGTCCCTAACTCATTGTAACGCCCTAAAATTATCCAATGACAAGAAATTTGGTTTAGTGTCGAAATTTTTAAACTAAACCATTTTGGGAGGTAAAATCAAGAGGTTTCCTAAAATGAACATGATGGCTTGGAGGATTTTTAGTAACATTTTATTGAGCCAAAACTTAAAGAAAACAAATCAAGTAAAAACTCTTTGAAGATTTTCAATGCGATCGAGTTTCCTTATTTTAAGAGAGTTGTTTTTCTAAAAAGACTACTCATAGAAGATCTCTAGTATTTTATTCTTTCTTGAGGAATTGATCAAACTAATTTCAAGGATCAAGAGGTTTACACCAATTGGAGATTTTACAAGTCTTTAATATCTATTTAAAGAAAGTTTGTTTATTTGTATGAGATTGAGAACCCTTATTTTGCTCACTGTGAGGAACACATTTTAGTGCATATTATTGTAAACAAATTTTTTTTATTAGTTAGATTGTAATTAAATTTTTAAGGGGAAAGTCTTAGTGGAGAGAGTAGTCTAGTTAATGTATAGGAGGAATATTATAATTTAGTAAGTGAGTCAAACTTAAATTACTGTCTTTTACAAATTCTCATAAGTATAGGTTTCGAAATGCATAACAAAGTTTGTGTTTATTTCATATTTTTACTCTCTTAGTTAATAAATTAAGTTGCAATTGGGCATGCAATCGGAAGGTAAAATAAAAACTTTACATTTTCAACTTTTGATTTTGAAGAAACTTAATTTGATAATTATTTAAGTTTTTTTTTACAATATTCAAAAGCCCCCATAATATATAATTTTTTTCAAAAGAAAACTTCACAGTAAAATAGGAAGTTATCCATTTTGTACATTGAATACAATATTATACACGGCCCAGTAAATTATTAGTAATTACCAGTAATTAAAATCCAACATTATATTTTTCTTACGATTTAAAAACTTACAAGAGCCAAAAGCAATGGAGTCCAATATCACTACAGATCATAATTTCAAAAATCAGTACTTTTATAAATTCGTATTAGACAATGGCAATAAAAGCATTTTGATATTCTTAAATCATTTTTAATATATTAAATGAGTCATTATTAGTAAATTCATCAATAAATATTAAATAGGTTTGGTTTGTCATCTTCTTTGCCTACTTAGACAGGGAAATGGTCAGAGTTGTGCAATTTGGACACAAACCCTTTGTTCATATTCCACGTTGCTCCTATTTTTTCTCTCATTTTATTTTTAGTACATTTTTAAATTTGGTTGGAAATGTAATTTCTGAAACATTATTCAAACACATGAAAAGAATTGAACAATTCTATATCAGATGCATATAAAATTTCTTTCTGTTTGTTTATATATTGTGACTTCCTGTCTCTCTTGCAAATTCACATGTTGTAGTTTAATAAAATCTAGGTCACAGTTCAAGTTTCAACAGCAATGAAGGTCTCAAGTTTCCTTCTTTTAATCTATTCTTATCCCAATCTCTCAGCAGAGAATGAATCTTCCATTATTCAATTAGTTTTTATGTTTTCATCCACTGGCTTTTTAACATCAAATCTTGTTTTCTTTAGTACTAATATTGGAAAACAATAACAAAGTAACCATCTTTAGTATCTTTCTATCTGACTCTTGTTTGAAAGTTCTTTTTTTTAGGATTTACTTGTTTTCATCAACTAAAGTGCTTATTGTGATGGCAACTGTACTAAAAGATGTTAGTTTTTTTCATAGGATTCTTGTCTTAATAGACAGGACAGATTCAGAACAGGGATGTTTTCTTGTCTCTGACATGATATTCTTTTTTGTATGTGGTTCTGTTACAGAAAGTAGTGTTGAAATTAAATTTACAAGATGACAAAGAGAAACAAAAAGCCATGAAAGCAGTGTCTGGGCTATCAGGAGTGGATTCAATCGCGATAGACATGAAGGATAAGAAGTTAACAGTGATAGGGGAAGTTGACCCAGTGGTGGTGGTGAGCAAGTTAAGGAAACAATGGTACACTCAGATTTTAACAGTGGGACCAGCCAAAGAAGAGAAGAAAGATGGTGGAGGCAAGAAAGATGAAGGCGCCAAGAAGGATGATAACAAAAAGAAAGAAAGCGAACAACTTGCTGAGCTTCTCAAGGCTTACAAGGCATACAATCCTTACATGACTCCATATCACCGTGTTGTCCTTGCAGAAGACCATCCCAATTCTTGTGTTATCTGCTAATCTTTCAGACTCCACTCCTATATTCATAGTTTTATAAATACAATGTCGGTCTGTAAAGGGAATGCTGTAAAACACTCTGTATTTTGCTCTGCTTGTTCTACCAGTTGAGGATTTCTGTAATGGATTAAACATTTACATATACTCGAAGCATTATCTGGTTTGTGGTGGACGAAGGCTAACAGGATGACGTTGAATTGATGATGCAGAGAGGTATATTTTTCTAATTGGAATTTTAAAAAAAAAAAATTAACCATGGTTTGCTAATATCTAGCAACGATGGATAATCAGTACGAACATTCTAATCCACTAATTAATACACCAAGAACAGATTTTTGTAGCCATGATTTTTATTAAACTATAGGGTGCGAGGGCAATTCATCCTTGTGTGTGACGCTAAAACTAAATTATATTGAGTGTGAGTTTGTTAGTTGGAGAGAAATCTTTGAAATATTGCCTGTCAAGCAGTCAATTAGGTTACAATAACCAAAGTTATTATTCTCGTGTTGGAGTTTTGTGTCCAACCTTTGAGGAGAGTCTTGTATAGTTCACAGAAAGGGGCACCTTGATTGGTGGTACTTGTAAGATTTAGGAGATATGTTACTATAAAACGTGTGAATAATAATCAAGTTACCTAGGCGCAGATGACTCAAACTACTAACTTAAGGCTTAACGTAGCCTAAGTAGTAATATGGTTGCAGGTAAGGGCCTTATAAACCTCAGGTTGGTGGTTCAAGTAGCCCGCGCTCATGTAGTTCAATTGTTATTCACATGCCTTATACTTATACCTCTACCGAATCTTGCAGGAACCACTAATTCAGGTGTCACATCCCAAAATTCGAGATGATAATTTTGGGTTAGTGAATCCGGTTTTGTTAATTTGGGCCCCAGATTAGTTTTTGGAATTATGGCCTAAAATTAGGTTTGAGAATTCAGAATTAAGTAACCGGAAAATATTTCCTTAAAACGGCTTTGAAAAAGAAAATTAATTTTAAAAAGAATCGAGCAAAAGGCTTTTAACTAGAAAATGGGACTGATTCGTAAAAGGATTAAATTTGGGAGTAGCCCAAATGCAGTTATACCAATATTTAAAAAATTAGCCTATTTTCCCTGCACCCTGCGATTTCACGCACATCTTCCCTCTTCATTTGTGGTCATTCAAAAAAAATTTTAAACACAAATCCACATATATTCTCTCTAAATAACCTAACCCTTGTGATTTTCTCATCTTCCAAACACCAAAGTCTCTTTCAATTTTAAAGAAATTGTAAAAAAAACATCAATTTCTTCATTCTTTTTCCAAACCAATTTTTCAAAATTTAATCTCTCATTCATTTTTCTTCCCCAAACAAGGCAAGATTCTATTTCTTTATCATGTTTTTGTGCATCTTGCTTTTACGAATCAAGGTTTGAGTTTAATGGATTATGTAAAAAATTGAGATCAATAATGGTGAAATTTGAATTTCCAAACTAAACTTTGATTTCTAAGTGATTTTCAACTTATTTTGATTAAATAAAAATGTTTCTAATCTTTCTTCAACCAATGGTTAAGAGATTTGAAAGAGTTAAAGATTTTTTGTTCAAGATGTTCATGAACGTCAAATTTTTTGAAAAAATTTAAATTTGAATTTATAGGTGTTTTAATGGTTTAGATTTTTTCTAAAGTTATTAATTAGATATTTAGAATCAATTTCAGAAAACGAAAATGAGATCGTATCAAGAAATTTAAGTTTCAACTTAAGTAGTCGAAATTTTCAATTTAATAAGAGTTAGATTGGATCTGCGTTTTTGTTTTATTTTTGTGGTGTTTTATGGTTGTTAATGACATATATGTATTGTATGTATTATGTATAGGAAGTCTCAGATCCGTCAATTTTGGGTGTAGGGTTAACTACTTGACCCAGTAAAGAAAGGTGATAAAAGATGGACATGTCTGCTAAGTTATTGGACTGAAAAAAACCGTCCAACAAGGGGAATTAAAAGCCCAATTTCAGCACTTGATGTTGACTGCCCAAAATGTGTTTTGGGATATTTAATTGAAGGTCATTACAGTTGGAAAATAATAAGAATTTGGCCCAACAACTTCCCTGTTGAAACTGTCCACTATATAGCTATTTTTAGTTTGAAATTCAAATTCAAATTGAGAAAACTTGGTCATCCCTTTTCCTTGAAGCATGGCCGGCCACATGAGAGAGGGAAGGAAGGAAATTTAAACTTATTTTTAGTAAACTCAAACCCTTAACTTCACCTATAAATACCTTGTCATTCCTTACTTTTCAATCATCCCTCATCACTCAACATTCCTCTCACTCATCAAAAGATTCCCTTTTTCCTTTGTATAGCCATCCATCCCTTCTTTCATCTTTAACATCAAAAGATTTGTCAAAAGCATTATCTAGCCAGATACCTTCTAAACCCTTAGCAAAAGAATCTTCAATCGAAACAGAAGATCGCTTCAGTCAGAATAGATCAAAAAGGCTACAGAACTGAACAGAGTTGAGCACATCAGTCAGAATAGGTTCGAAAGGCTATTAAACTGAATCTACTCTTTCCTCTTGATTATTTATTTTAACATGTTTCCTTTTAATTTTATGTTTTTGACATCAACTATGAAGTTATAATTCATATACGCTAGGATAATTATATTAAATTAATGAGATTTATTTAATTCATGTTAACATGTTTGTGCCTCGGTCAATTATATTTTCAATTAATATCATGATGCATTTCACTCACACGTGATTGGGTGCACTCAGATTATCTAAGCAATCCTAACTAGACAACAACTAGTAGATGCATAATTGAAAAGTGCAATGCTTAATTTAGGTCATTACAACCAACTAAGTTAAGGTTCATAATATCTTTAATTAGCTCTATTATCTTGCATGGTTTTTAGATTTATGTAATTAAACTGTTGCAAATGTAAATGTCCCTATGACCTTGCATAAAATCTAAGAAACCCTTAGCATATTTAACTAAGTAAAAAATCCGAGAGGACTTAATTTGGTTTCCAAACCCATAAGAGATCGAGTTGCCATGGAAGTAATTCCGAACATGTTAGCATGATGAAAGTAAATTGAATTAATTAATATAATTATCCTAACCCATTTAATTTTGATTGTTTTTGTTGCTAAAGTCTTCATTCATACATTTAGTTAAATTGCATCTAGATTAGAATTGCATAGGGATCATTCTTTGCATCTAGTTAACTTTATTTAATTTAATCATCATCATCCAAATTATTAAATTTTTACATCAAATTTTGAAGTTATAATTTTACAAATATTTGATTAAGCTTATACAGTCCCTATGGAGACGATAACTCATTTTTACTTACTTATTACTGGACCGGTTGCATACACATGTGTAAATACATTACAATTTGTTACAAGTTTTTTACATTGTTTCCGAGGACTGTTGCCTTAATCATTTTTTGTGAAATTATTTTTACAGTTTGGTTTTTATTTTTTTTATTTAATTTTTAACGTTACTAATTTATTCTTTATTCTTTATTTATTTATTAGGTTTTATGAGTATAGATCGAATCATTGATCTATTACTCGTGGACTCTAAAATCGAGCAAACTTTTAGACAAAGAATATATGAAAGATCTACTTAAAGACAAGCCGAGATGGACCTTGGAAATCAAAACAGTGGACAAGGTACTGGAGTCAATCAAGTGTACAACCCAATCCTTATTGCTGATGATAGGGATCGTGCCATCAGACAATACGCAGTGCCACTCTTCAGTGAGTTAAATCTGGGAATTAGAAAGCCAAATATCAAGGTAGCCCAATTCGAATTGAAACAACGATGTTTCAAATGCTCCAAATGGTAAGCCAGTTTAGTGGTATGCCCACAGAAGATTCACACTTACACCTTTGATTATTTATGGATGTAAGTGATTCATTTAAGTTAGCTAGTGTGACTGAATATGCACTGAGGTTAAAACTGTTTTCGTACTCATTGCGAGATAGAGCACGAGCATGGCTAAATTCATTGACACCAAGTTCAATATCTACTTGGCAAAAATTAGCAAAAAGGTTTTTGGTAAAATATTTTCCACCGAGTAAGAATGCAAAGTTGTGTAATGAAATAACAACTTTCTAGCAATTGGATGACAAGTCTTTGTACGAGTCTTGGGAAAGATTCAAAAAATTACTTCGTAAGTGTCATCATCATGGGATTCCTCACTATATCCAATTGGAGACATTTTATAATTGTCTCAGTGCATACACAAGATTAATGGTGGATGCTTCTGCGAATGGTGAGATTTTGTCTAAGTCTTATAACGAGGCTTACGAGATCATTGAAAGGATCGCAAGTAATAACTACCGATGGTCAACAAATCGAGCAGTTTCAAGAAAATGTGTAGCCGGAGTGCATGACGCGGACACATTGACCTCACTCTCTGCTCAAGTATCTTCTATTTCCTCTATGTTAAAATAGTTTACCATTAATGGTTTGAATAATTTTGCAGCTTAATCACCAAGTCAGTATGTAACACCCCATATGTAACACCCATTCTACGTCGGAACAGGTTATGAGGCATTACTGGACTTAAACACAAGCAAACATACATTACCGAGCCATAAATTTACGTCCAAATTAAACTTTTTACATTCAATCATAAAGTCCTTAATACGAGCCTAGGAGGCCCAAAACATACTTTGGAGGTGGTCCGGGACTAAACCGAGAACTTTAGAAAATTTTACCAAACTTAGGAAATTTTTCACTAAACAGGGGTCATACGCCCGTGTGGATAGGGGACACGCCCGTGTGGGCGGGCCGTGTGGTCACACACACCCGTGTCCCAACCCCATGTAACTCTCTGTTTGTCACCCCAGAACAAATTAAAGACACATGCCCGAGTCACACGCCCATGTGCTAGGCCGTGTGATCAATTTAAAATTTATGATTTTCATAAAATAGGTGCAGACTTCACACCCCCAGGGCACATGCCTGTGTCTGAGGCCGTGTCATCCACACGGCTGAGACACACTCTCGTGTCTTTGCTCGTGTGCTCAATTCTGAGCATTTTGTTTTGCAAAAATTAAGGTACAATAGGCACACAGCTTAAACACATGCCCATAGGGCAAGCAGTGTGTCACACATGGCCCAGGCATACGCCTGTGCGCCTACCCGTGTGGAAAAAAATAAGGCTATTTACCAAGCCATTTTGCCACCCTTTGATGCACACACCTACACAACTCAACATAGCACCAATCCAAACCTTTACACACAACCAATTCAGCCACAACCAAAACATTAACACATCATTCACATGCTACCATCTATCATACACAACATCACATACTTATCAATTCAAAACAAGTAAAATCCCACATCCATGAAAGTCATCGTCATATAAATTGCTTATACCAATAATAGCCAATTTCAAATGGCCTTATACAAAATGAAGTTTCAACCAATATAAGCGAACACATTTGGCCAAATCAATTGTGACACATAACAAAATGACTAAATCTCCTATACATGCCATAATTCAAAATGTTGTAATCATTGGTACCAAAGTAATTGTTGATAGTGTGAGTGGATCTCTGACGGTCTCCGATTCCCGAGCTAGCTTGGTGACACTAAGCTTTAAAGCTTAGAAAGTTCCTATACAAATAATAAGCATCACAACCACACATTTAATATACAATTAGCATGATAAAAATTAAACATGAATGATATCAAAATCTTTAGTCTTAACTTACTCAATCATAACCTTACCAAAGGTTCATCACTTATCGAGCTAATTACGTATGAGTTTTACGTAATACCTATACCAACTCATAACATACCATAGTCTTTTACAAATTTGACATTCCCGTTAAACACTCAGAAAATTAACGAATGCTCAGAAACCTTTCACATAAGTGCCATAAATGTAGCTGAAGCTACCTCATATTTCATAATACATATAGGCTTATTCTCAAGCTATTCGCGGGTCTACTCACACAAGGTGTCAGTCAGGATGTAGTTGCCCAGCGCTACTCACACCTGTTAGGTATTCGCAACTCATGCTGGACTACCCAGCCACTGGTAGGATGTACGAGACCAGCACCCGGATTACATAAATACATGGGTTCCTAGTGACATATCACTCGTATCCTATTCTATTCCTAAGGCTCAAATAGGAATTATCGCTTGTCGAAACTGCGTCGAGTACATTCAAAGAGTCATTCATAGTTCATACAATATTAAAGCATTTAAAACATAAATATAACAATGCATTATTTACATACGAACTTACCTCGGTACAAAAATAGTAGAATTTGACCTAATCGTCAAATAATTTGTTTTTCTCCCGATCTAGGTCCGAACCTCTTTTTTCTTGATAATCAAGCTTGAAAGATGAAAAAACCCTAGCTATGTCTTCCTTAGGGATATTTGACCATGGGAGAGAAGATGGACAAAGAATTTGACTTGATTTTTGCTTTTTAATTCATTTAATTACCAAATGACCAAAATGCCATTTTCTTAAAACACTAAAATTTCTATTACTTCAAGTCCATTTTTGTCCACTAACTTAAGTAATGGTCTAATTATCATCTAAGGACCTCTAATTTAAAATTTCATAGCAATTAGACACCTCTAGCATATAAAACTCAAGTTTTACATTTTTTGCAATTTAATCCTTTTTGCTAAATTGAGTGCCCCAATGTTAAAATTTTCGAACGAAATTTTCACAGAATCATTCCATAAAACTGTAGACCATAAAAATATAATAAAAATAAATTTTTCAATGTTGAATTTGTAGTCTTAAAACCACTGTTCCGACTAGACCCAAAATTGAGCTATTACACAGTATGAGGTAGTTTCCTCTATGTACTGTGGGGATGGTCATTCTTTCGAGAATTGCCCTTCAAATCCTAAATCAGTGTACTATGTAAGGAACCAGTATCTAAATAGGATTGGACAAGGACTGCAGTCTAACTTGTACAATCCTTCATGGCAGAACCATCTAAACTTTTCCTAGAGTAATTAAGAAAATTGATCGGACAATAATCAAATGCATCATAAACCCCACCAAACCCAAGGGTTTAATGAACAAGCCCTAAAACCACCTCAAATTGAACCATCAAATAATTCGGAGAAGTTGTTGAAGGCATACATGGTGAAAATGACGCCTTGATCCAAAGTCAAGTAGCAACACTGAAAAATCTAGAGAACCAGATGGGTCAATTAGCTACTGAGCTTTGTAGTAGACCACAAGAAGCCTTCCCAAGCAACACAGGAAATCTAAGAAATTTGGGTAAGGAACATTGTAAAGTAGTAAAGTTACGAAGTGGTAAGACTTTGGAGCCTAAAAAGGTTGTGGTTGAAGAAAAACTTATTGAAAAGAAGGGGAGTTAACCAACAGTAGAAGTTACTACAAAAGAAAAATCTGATGCTGAAAAATCTAATGAGGTAAACCCTAAACTAATGAATTCTGAAAAACTAACACCTTCTTTTACAGATTTACCTCCTTAGAAAAGTTGTCCATATCAACGTAGAGTTCTATATCCTTAAAGACTTCAGCAGAATAAGTAGAAATAAGAGGTAGAATTCAAGAAGTTCTTGGCTGTTTTAAAGAAATTATGTGATGTTTATGAAGCATATCTTGTCCAAGAAGAAATAATTTAGTGAGTATGAGGCTGCCACTCTGATGAAGGAGTGTAGTGCGTTCTTCCGAAACAAGCTACTTCTGAAACTGAAGGATCTTGGAACCTTTATGATACCTTGCAACATTGGTGAATCATATTGTGGTAAAGCTTTGTATGACTTAGGAGCGGCATCAACTTGTTGCTAAAGTCTTCATTCATACATTTAGTTAAATTGCATCTAGATTAGAATTACATAGGGATCATTCTTTGCATCTATTTAACTTTATTTAATTTAATTATCACCATCCAAATTATTAAATTTTCACATCAAATTGTGAATTTATAATTTTACAAATATTTTATGAAGCTTCTACAGTCCTTGTGGAGATGATAACTCATTTTTACTTATTACTTGAACGACTACGTGCACTTGCGTAAACATGTTACAGTTTTATATGTTCAATTTCATAAATCTACGTTTAATTTTGTCAAAAGATGTTCTATATATTTCACCAAATTTATGAATTAGTTTTTGAATCTTTTTTTTAAATCAAATAAGTTTGACTTGTCGAGTTTAATCAATTCTTTTAAATTTGTCTGTGTTAAAACTCTATTTTTTGTGTGAATGTCTAACTTGATGTTTTTCAAGCAATTACATGATAAATGTAAAATGAAAAAATTACCCCTGAATTGATGTATTTATGTCTATGCTAGATAGCATGACTCTAGGTCCATATGTTCATTTTTTTTTAAGAATAATTGTTATGCATCTATTTGTATGCTGTGATTAGTGTTTTTGTGATGTGAATGATGGATGGTGATAAGAGTCACGCAAGTGGCTAATGTGGCATTTCTGAATCAGGCCAGAACGTCCCATTGGGTTTTGGGTGCCACATTAGGTGCCCTCTCAATAAATGGTACACGATTCTCTATAGAGGTTGAGGACAAAACTTTAACACGGAGATAATACTTTTGATTGTTGAAGATCTGATTGATTCCCCAAAAAATGACACTTTGAAGACTTTTCCAGCCATCCTCAACAAGTGCCACAGCAGTTTAAACACTATCTAAAAAATCTATATTGAAGACTCCTGACTACTAGGAGTGGACATTTTCACATTTGATGAGGAAGTCTCTAAAACTACAATATGTTTCTTCCTTTTCTTCTCTTGTTTCTTCACGAACCGCTCTCCTACGTTAACCTATCACTAACTTCAGGCGTTATGGGGTTCTTAACTTCTATGCCTCTAATTAACACTATAATAATTTACCTTGTAACGCCTTATACCCTAACCGGCTATAGGATGTCACAATACAAAAATACTTAACAAAAATTCACAACTGGCGAAAACCATATTAGATATACTTCTTATTTATTTATATCCTTTTCAGAAACAAAATATTTAAAGGAAAAATTTATTAATTTCAACATATTCTCAAAAGTAGCATAATACCACTCTTCGAACTACCATCTTGGCACAATCCTAGCTTGGTCCCTCCTAAAACACTTGTTCAATTCCAAGAACCTGCATTACAAAATAAATGCCTGAAAGTTCAATAGAACTAAGTTAGTCTCAACCATTATTACCTTCAAATGATGTTGATGAATTTCTCGACTTAAGAATTCTGGACTTCCTTTTAGACTTTAGAGGATACTTTTCTGATTTCTAGCAGATAACTATATGCCAACCTCTAACTTGACAACCTTGTACATGTTCCACTCGATTGGCGGATCACATACTTCTCTCCTTATAATGGATCCATTTCACAATCGCTTGAAAATAAAATTTGATATATTTCTCAGAATGATATGCCTACAGACACCATTCTCGGTGGATTCTTATACTGGCTCTAACAGTTGTCAGAATGCCAGTCACAACAAATCTTGAAGTCAATCCTGACAACAAACTTGGTTTAATGAAGGTGATATATTTAGGATAGACCAATAGAAACTCAGATAACTTTGATACAAAATGTGAAAACTTTCAAGTTTGGCGAACACTTACACCACCCATGATTACAAAAATTCCAAGTTCTTTGACCTTGTGAGTTACAATGGCAGATTCATCAGTCGAGTACACTGTTGAGAACTCTTTTAGAAAATGCCTCATCGATATACCCAGATCTCACCACAAAGGAGGACTAACAATTCACCACTTAAGCGTTACAGAATTCACCTTACAGGTTTTCCAGACCACTCGTCACAAAAACTTCTCAGATAACATTTAACGCCTAAAAATCTTAAGTTCTACTTTGTTAAATTCAGGCATTAATTAAGTGCCTACTTTAGTGGTTGTAGGTCTTGGTATTGTGATAGGGATCTAAAGTTCGAATCCCTTACGTGACCAAAGTGAAATTATTTTGTTAATCCTTAGTGTGTTGTTCATATTGGTGGTGTTGAAATTGGATTAAAACTCTTAAAAGAGTTGTTAAGCTATCAAGAAGTTAGGGGTTAGGTTTTTGTTTTATTTTGAAACAATAATATATTTTTCCCCTAAAATCACTACCCATGTTTCACGTTCCAAGTTCTGTCAAATGGGGCTTTGCAAATTGTTTCTTTCTTTGTTTCTTTTTTTGTCCTTTTCCTCTCAAATTAATTCTTTCTAGTTACGGTATTTCCTCAAAAACTGTTCGGTGAGGGGGCTTGTATTTCTTTTTGGATTCAAGTCTTCATACGGGTGTGGTGATTAATCTTTTATTCAATATTTTTTGGGTATTTTTAATTCATCGGGTAAGTGTATAATTTTTGCTTTCGATGGTATGGTATTTTTCTTTCCATTTGGATATTGAATTTGAATCGTAAGGTTTGATTTCTTCTTTAAGTGTTTGTCTAATTGGTATTGTGTGGTTCTAGGAGAGGATCGATCGACATTTGGCGTTACTCCAATGACTTAGGCATCGTTAATTGTTGTTCGCTTTAATGGTAGGTGTTTGAATATTTTGGGGACCAAGTGAGGATGTTTGTGAATAATTCTTGATATAAGTTTCGTGAATCATTCTTAATTTGGTGTGTTAATTGACTTTTAAGATCTGGAAGCTTTGTGGGTGGATTTGCATTAAAAACAGTTAAGGTGTGCAACAAGAAACCCAAAAAAATAGCGAACGGCAATAGCCGAATTTGGGGCCTGTCAATGCCACAAGGCCGTGTGCGACACACGGCTGTGTTTAACACACAATCTAGGCCATTTGGGCCGTGTAGGCCATACGAACACTTGTAGGCCATGTGCCAGGCCGTATGGGCCACATGGGAAAATCATTTTGGGGTAGGTGGGCCTCACAGGCGTGTTGGCCCAAATTTTAGAATTTTTCCCTAGAGTCGTACACATTGTCCTTATCGACTGCGGGCCTTTCGTAGGGTCGGTACATGTTTATATAAGCCCTAAAACATGAATTCTACTAATCTGATAGTATGAATTTGACGTACACAACACCTAAATACATGTAAAGAGATGCGATATGTTTGATCTGTTATGTATATGCATATTTAATATCTATTATACGAGCATGCATGTGATATACGTTCTAGTATCTGTTATTCTATTATATCTAATATTTTGTCTGTATCTCACTATAGGGCAGGTTATGTATTACGAGGAGGAAGTGTTTTGTTTGAGGTGATGAATCGCCAATATGCTGGCAACACTCTACAATTTTTCTGAAAAGTGTCGTAAGGACACTAAGTGGTTTGTAGGGCTGGGTGGGTGTTTTATACCTCACATGGTATGTTGGGATGGTCGGAGATGGCGTGTAACAGATGGGGGTAGGATTGTAATTTGTATATGACTCTGATTCTGCATGAGACATTCGTCGGTATATGTTCTATTATGTATTAAATCTGTGAATCTGTTTCCGTTAAGTTACACACTAAGTTATAAAACTCACTCTCTGTTTATTTGATACTTTCAAGTAACCCACACACTTAAGCAGGTCGGTGCGACGAGAGCTCGGATTTATCTATAATTCCATAAAACTTGATTTACATTAATTTAGCTCATTTAAAATTCTATTTTTGAGAGTTTTGTAATTTTTGGACTCTCTGGACATTTGGCTTTTTTTTTTTTTGGATTTGGACTTTTGCTTTGGGTTTTGACATAGCACACGATAAAATAGATTTTCCAAAAATGACGATGTTTCTACGATCAATTATTTTTAAAGAAAAAACTCGATTTTTTTGAAAACGTAAACAATCTACTGTTTTAATTAATAAGTATGACAACACGTTTTTAAATAAATAGACTCTTTAGTAACAAAGAGATACAATATTTTCAAAAAATAAGAAGTCGGATTTATAACTTTTCTTCATAACATTTTCGGATTCAGCCATACCATTTAGGTCGAGTTTGGGGTGTTACATTTAGTGGTATCAGAGTTAGGTTGCAAAACTCGAGTTGTGAAATTTTAAGTTCAAAATTATATTTGTAAAAATTATTTTCCAAGTAAAGTTTAGTTTCAATTTGAAATGTAAGTTTGTAGAATATCGAGTCTTCAGTGTCGATCTTGTAAGTACTTCTAACTTAGAAATACTTTAGCTAGAAATCTCTAAAAGTGCACTGAGTTAGTTAGAGACTGGAAATTTCTAAAATTTTTGAAACTACTTCTGGTAATTATTGAAAGCATAAAATACTTGCTAATAAACACTGAAACTGATACATAAAAATCTGTAATTTAGATAAAACTATTAATACCATGAGTGCTCATAGAACACGTGGACGTGGTAGTGGTGGAAGCTGCTAACACCGTAGAGGGACTCGAGCTGAGTCATCCTCGATGGGTAGTATGCCTAATCTGGATACAAGTGAGACACCAATTACACCTACTACTGAGACTGGGTCTCATAGTTGTCCAGTTGGGGATGACACATTGTCCCAAGCCATGCTTAGAGTGTTGGAGAGGGTCACTGACCCTATTCTAGTTCTAGGAGTCGTAGGTTGGTAACTAAACGACTCCAGTCTAATGGTGCTGAGCTATTTAAAGGTGTCACTAGAGTCACCCGACTGTGGCCGAGTACTGGTTAAAGGCCATCAGGAGGATAATGAACGATATCGACTACACCCCTAAGTAGAAGTTGAAAGGTGCAGTATATTTACTTCGTGATTAGGCCTATCAGTGATAGTTAACATTTGAGGAGGGTACTCAGCTGGATCAGATTTCATGGGAGTATTTTAAGACTATCTTTCAATGTAAATATGTGGGGGCAAGTTATATGGATGCTTGTAGACGTGAGTTTATGAACCTCACTCAATGGGATAGGACTGTGGCCGAGTATGAGGCTGAATTTCTGAGATTGAGTCGTTACACTTGTGGGACGGTGGTGACTAAGTTTGAGAAATGTGTTCGCTTTGAGAATGGTTTAAAGGATAATCTTAGGGTTTTGATAGCTCTGTAAAAGGAGCGGTAATTCGCTATCTTGGTGGACAAGGCAAATATTGCTGAAACGGTTAAGCATGTGGAGTGCGAGAATAGGGATCGTGAGAGAGGTAAGAATAAAAAGGATTTAAAGCCTTCTAGGTCTATTCAGGGGCCTAAAAAATAGGCTAGAGCTGATGGGCCTTTGGGAGTTGGGGTTCATGTTACTCCTACTATGGCTCAATCGTGCAGAGACTGTGGTAGATGCCCTCCGGGAAATTGTTGGAGGAGGTTGGGGGCATATTTGTGATGTGGGTCGATGGAGCATCGTATTAGAGACTGTCCACAGTATTCTGATCAAATGCAAGCTCCAGCTTCAGGTTTTGTTCACCCTTAGCGACTAGTTCAACAGCCGCCTAGGGGCCGTGGTCTAGCCAAGGGTGGTAATGGTATGGGCAGAGAGCAGAAAGCACCAGACAGAGTTGCTAATCAGATGAAACCGAGGCAGCCTGCGTTGGTTTATACTGCTAGACATCATGAGGATAGAGATATTGTTGATGTGGTTACGGGTATTTCATTATTTAAAATGACCCTTATTTTTCACTAATAAACATAGGGTCAACACATTCTTATGTAGCTAGTTCTCTTTCTATAAACTTAGGGGTTCTAATTGAGAGTACTTCCGGTGAGATTACTATTCTTAGTCCATTGGGCCAACCTGTTCCAGTTAATAGACTGTATAGGAATGTACCATTGGAGGTACAAGGGGTTATGTTTCTAATTAATTTGATGGAACTCCCGTTTGGGGAATTTGATCTAATTTTAAGTACGGACTGGCTTGTGGAACATCGAGTTCATTTGGATTGTACTACTAAGAAGGTAGTTCTAAGATCTGAGAATGATGTGGAGGTGGTTATGATCGGTGAGCATTGGGATTACTTATCCAATGTGATCTCTGCTCATGTGGTCAAAAATTTGGTTCAAAAAAGATGTGAAGCGTATTTGGATTTTGTAAGTGATTCAGCTTTTGTAGACTCTTTTGTTGGTAACATTCGAACAATTAAGGAATTTCAAGATGTTTCTTTCCAAGGAATTATCGGGTTTGCTTTTGAATTGGGAAGTTGAATTCGGTATCGAACTTCTGTTGGGTACAACTTTAATGTCCATCGCTCCTCACCGTATGTCACCAAAGGAGCTTATAAAGTTAAAGGCTTAACTTCAGGAACCCATTGATCGTGTGTTCATTCGTCATAATGTGTCTCTATGAGGGGCACCATTATTATTTGTAAAAGAAAAAAATGGTACCATGAGGATGTGTATCGACTCTCGTCAATTAAATAAGTTAATGGTGAAGAATAAGTACCCACTTCTGAGTATCGACAACCTGTTTGATCAGTTTCGTTGGGCTTCTCTATTTTCTAAAATAGATCTTCGTTCTAGGTATTCAGCTTAAGGTTAAGGAAGTTTATGTTCACAAAATTACTTTTAAGACTCGCTATGGGAACTATGAGTTCCTAGTCATACACTTTGGTTTGACGAATGCTTCGACTACATTTATGGATCTGATGAACCAGGTTTTCCAGCCGTATTTGGATCAGTTTGTCATGGTTTTCATCGACAAAATTCCAGTATACTCTAAGACTAAAGATGATCATGATGAGAATCTTAGAGTAGTTCTTCAAATACTTCGAGAGAAACTGTTCTACGCTAAGTTTAGCAAGTGTGAATGTTGGCTAAGGAAAGTAACATTTTTGGGGCATGTGGTTTCTACAGAGGGGATTCGATTTGATCTAAGAAAGATTAAGGTTGTGCTTGATTGGAAAGAACCTAGGAATTCTGATATCCGTAGTTTTCTAGGTATTACGGGTTATTTTCAGAGATTTGTCAAGGGGTTATCGTTAATTGTAGCTCCTCTAACTAAGCTATTGCGTAAGAATATCCCTTTTGTCTGAACTGATGAGCAGCAATCGAGCTTTATGAAGCTCAAATCTATTTTAACTCAGGCTCCTGTTCTGATATAGCCTAAATCTGGTAAGGAGTTCGTGGTTTACAGTGATGCACCTCATGTCGGTTTGGGTTGTGTACTGATGCAAGACGGTAAGGTTATGGCTTATGCGTCTCAATATATTAAGTCATATTACGGAAACTATTCGACACGTTTCGACACGTGATCTAGAGTTAGCTGCTATTGTCTTTGCCTTAAAGATTTAGGGGCACTATCTGTATGGTGAGAGGTGTATTATTTATATCGATCACAACAGTCTTAAATACCTCCTTACCCAGAAAGAGTTGAACCTTAAACAATGTAGGTGAATTGAGTTTTCTAAGGAATACGACTGCACGATTGAGTATCATCCCGATCAAGCCAATATGGTGGCCGATGCTCTTAGTCGTAGGGCCATGTCTAATTTAAGTGGGATGTTTGCTCGCCTAAGTCTGTTTGATGATGGAGGCTCTGTTATCCTAGTTGCAAGTTAAGTCGACTTGGATCGATCAGATTCGAGATAAGCAGTTAGGGGATGATTTTCTGTTTTGCGATTCCGTCAGATAGAAGATGGTGGTACATCTGATTTTGGGCTGAATAGTGATGGGATTCTGTGTTTTCGAGGACAAGTTTGTGTACCAAATGATTCTGATTTGAAATAGTTAATTTTGAGGAAATGGCATAGTAGCCCTTATGATATGTATCCTGGTGGAAATAAGATGTATCGGGATCTTCATGAACTGTAATGATAGCCTGGCTTGAAATAAGAGGTGACAAACTTTATTTCTCATTGTCTGACATGCCATCAAGTTAAGACTAAGCATCAGTTGCCTTTGGGTTTGCTTCAATCCGTTAAGATTCCCATATGTAAATGGGAGAGTGTGACTATGGACTTCGTTAGTGGGTTGTCCCTAACACCTACTAAGAAGGATTCTGTGTGGGTCATTTGAACAAGTCTGCCCACTTCTTTCCTGTTCGGACAAATTATTCTCTTCAAAAATTGGCCAAGTTATATATTTCTAAGATCGTGAGACTTCATAGGGTACCAGTCTCAGTTATTTCTAATATAGATCTTTACTCCACTTCTCAATTTTGGAAAAAAACTTCATGAGGCTCTGAGTTCGAGATTGGACTTCAATACTGCGTTCTATCCTCAGATTAATGGTTAAACTGATAAGGTGATTTAGATATTGGATGATATGCTTCGAAGTTGTGTAATTGATTTTTGAGGTAGTTGGGAGGATTTTCTGCCATTAGCCGAGTTCGCTTACAATAACATTTTCTAGTCTAACATTCATATGGCACCTTATGAGGCTCTGTATGGTCGTAAGTGTCATACTCCGCTATGTTGGACTGAGTTGGGTGAGCGCAGGTTTTGGGTCCTAAGTTGGTTTATGAGACTAAGGATAAAGTTAGACTAATTTGGGATTGTCTTAAGGCGACTTCTGATAGAAGTCTTATACAGATCTGAAAAGGAAGGGCACTGAGTATTTCATGAAAGATTATGTGTTTCTTAAGGTATCTCCATAGAAGAAATTTTTAAGGTTTGGACGTAATGGCAAGTTGAGCAATAGGTTCATTAGGCCGTATCGGATTCTAAAACATGTGGGATCAGTGGCTTATCTATTAGAGCTACATTCGGAATTAAACTGTATCCATGATGTGTTTCATGTCTCCATGTAGAGGAGGTATCGGCCGGACCCATTTCATATTGTTCTATTGAGGAGGTCGAGGTTAGACCGAATTTGACTTTTGAAGAGGAGCATGATCAGATTCTGGAACAAGGCATTAAGGTCTTGAGGAGGAAATCTATTCCGTTAGTGAAGGTTTTATGGAAGAATCATGGCATTGAGAAAGCCACGTAGGAACCTGAAGACTCAATATGTCAACAGTATCTGCATCTATTTGAATCAGGTAAATTTCGAGGCTGAAATTTCTTTTAAGGGGGAGAGTTGTAACGCCCCAAAAATCTTAAGCTCTGCTTAGTTAAATTCAAACATTAATTAAGTGTCTGCTTCAGTGGTTGTGAGTCTTGGTATTGTGATAGGGGTCTATAGTTCGAATCCCTTACGTGACCAAAATGAAATTATTTTTGTTAATCCTTAGTGTGCTGTTCATGTTGGTGGTGCTGGAATTGTATTAAAACTCTTAAAAGAGTTTTTGAGCTATCAAGAAGTTAGGGGTTAGGTTTTTGTTTTATTTTGAAACAATAATATATATTTTTTCTCCTAAAATCACTAAACATGTTTCACCCTCCAAGTTCTGTTGGGTGGAGTTTTGCAAATTGTTTCTTTCTTTATTCCTTTTTTTTTGCCTTTTTTACTCTCAAATTAATTCTTTCTTTTTACGATCTTTCATCAAAAACTATTTGGTAGAGAGGCTTGTATTTCTTTTTGGATTCAAGTCTTTACACAAGTGTGGTGATTAATATGTTGTTCGATATTTTTTTGGTATTTCTATTTCATTGGGTAAGTGTATAATTTTTGCTTTCAATAGTATGATATTTTTGTTTCCATTTGGATACTGAGTTTGAATAATAAGGGTTGATTTCTTCTTTAGGTCTTTGGTTAATTGGTATTGTGTGGTTTTAGGAGATGATCGAATGACGTTTGGCATTTAGCTAGCGACTTAGGCATCGTTAATTGTTGTTCACTTTATTGGTAGGTGCTTGAATATTTTAGAGACCAAATAAGGATGTTTGTAAATAATTCTTGATATAAGTTTCACGAATCGTTCTTAATTTTGTGTGTTAATTGACATTTTAGGATCTGGAAGCTTTGTGGGTGGATTTGCATAAAAAACAATCAAGGTGTGTAACAAGAAACCCAAAAAACAGCAAGCCAAAATTGGGGCTTGTTGATGCCACACAATCATGAGCCAAGCCTTGTGTGACACACGACTATGTGACAGGTCGTGTAGGAGGCCATGTGTGACACACGGTCTAGGCCATTTAGGGTCATGTGGGCCACAGGGCTTGTGTGGGTCATGTGCTAGGTTGTGTAGGCCACACGGGCAAGGTAATTTTGGGAGTGTGGGCCCACACGGACAAGCCATTTTGGGTCGGGTGGGCCACAGGGGCGTGTGGGCCCAAATTTTAGAATTTTTTCCTAGAGTCATACAGGTTGTCTTGATCGACTATGGACCTTTTGTGGGGTCAGTATGTGATTATATAAGCCCTAAAGCATGAAATCTACTAATCTGATAATATGAATTTGACGTAAACAACACCTAAATACATGTAATGAGATGCGATATTTTTTTATCTATTATGTATATGCATGTTTAATATATGTTATACGAGCATGCATGTGATATACGTTCTGGTATTTGTTATTCTATTATACCTGATATTCTGTCTGTACCTGGCTATGGGGTGGGTTATGTATTATGAGGAGGAAGTGTTCTGTTTGAGGCGATGATTTGCCAATATACTAGCAGCACTGTTGCAATTTTTCTAAAAAGCATCGTAAGGACACTAAGTGGTATGTAGGGAAGGATGGGTGTTTTATACCCCACATGGTGTGTTAGAATGGTCGGAGATGGCGTGTAACGGATAGGGGTAGAATTGTAATTTGCATGTGACTCTAATTCTACATGAGACATTCGTCAGTATATGTTCTATTATGTATTAAATCTGTGAATCTGTTCTGTGAATCTGTTTCCTTTAAATTACACACTAAGTTATAAAACTCACTCTCTGTTTGTTTGATACTTTCAGGTAACCCTCAGACTTAGGCGGGTCAGTGCGACGAGAGCTCAAATTTATCTACAATTCCATAAAACTTGATTTACATTAATTTAGCTCATTTAAAATTCCACTTTTGCTAGTTTTTCAATATTTGGACTCTCTGTATTTTTGGCTTTATTTTTTTTGGATTTGGACTTTTGATTTGGGTTTTGACATAGCACATGATAAAATGGCTTTTCGAAAAATGACGATGTTTCTACAATCAATTATTTTTAAAGAAAACAAACTCGGTTTATTTTTAAAACGTAAACAATTAACAATTTTAATTAATAAGTATAACAACACGTTTTTAAATAAGTGGACTCTTTTAGTAACAAAGAGATACGATGTTTTCAAAAAGAAAGAAGTCGAATTTATAAATTTTCTTCGTAACACTTTCGGATTCGGCCATAATGTCTAAGTCGAGTTTGGGGTGTTGCATAACTTTACTACTAAGGCTTCTCAAACAATATGCCACAAAGGCTTTTCAGATAATTCGCCACAAAGGTTTTATAGATAACTCGCCACAAGGGCTTGGTTTGGTTTGCCACCAAGGCACCACACCAAATGTCATGTTTGATGATATGGATTTGTCTAAACTCAGCATAGCCTGAGGTTTGCCCACCATCACCCCTAGGACACAGAAACCCTAGTAGACAAAAACGGCTCATCCGCCATTTCCAAAATGTAACATGGCCAAGTCTTTCCACATAACTGCCACACTGATCTTTTATCGTGTTTAACATCTCAGTGGACCTCGTGCTTATGGTCATGACGGACTATATTTTTCCATACTGGCCTTTGTGTTTATTGTCTCGGTGAACGTCTTCAAAACACCACCACAAGGTCCATTATCATATCACATATTTTCCCAACACTCCGCCCAAACCCCCTTGTCACCAGCCAAAATTTCGCATGCATCACTCTAATAACATATTTGACACATTTACATAGACTTCACTCACAACCTTAACAAAATCACACTTCCTAACACAAAATTTCTCATATATGCTTACCACATATCATCATCTTTATGCAGCACATCGTACACTTCAATACATACATACAAATGCTTCACGGAGAACATGCAGACACATATAGATACATACATACATACAACTCCTCAAGAAGTTATATGCATCTATATGAACATCAATCATATAAAGAATCATCAGAATATATCGTGTAGAATTTGGGTCTAGAGACTCACCAGAGGCCTATAATTACCTCGACCTAGAGCTTTTGTTTCGATTGTCTTTTCCAATCCAGAAGTAGCAACTGCTTACAAGATTATGGAATTTCCATTAGAATCCTCATTTATAGATAGTTTACTAATGTTTCAACTATGTGCAACCCCCAAGCAGGGTCTTTCACTCACACCCTATTCTTCTTACACCTTTTATCATCCTTACTCATAAACAATCATAACATACAGGGCTATAAAACTTACCAGAAGATTGAATCATCCACTAACTAAATGAGATCTTAGCTCTATCTTAATGAAGAAGAGAATATTTAGGTAGAAAGAAGAACATGAATATTAAGCAGAAAGAAAAATTATCTAAAATGTCCCCCTCGCTTTAATAAATATACTCTTGGTCCCCCTGATTTCCCTACCAAATCTAGATGTAGGTAAAAAAAAATCTGACAAAGATCTACTTTACTGTTGACCAGTCATGGGAAGGGTTAAACCAATCCAATTGACTATCAACTAATCTTGTTACAAGAACCAATTAGAACAGTGCTCATATATACCGAGTGTACTGTACCTTACCGGTGACTCACGTATGGTGTAACACCCCTAACTCGTGACCGACGCCGGTGTCGGACACGAGGGGTTAACGGCCAAACCCTCTCAAGATACCAACCAATTTGACATTACCAGTCAGGCTGAAAAACTGCGTCACTGTCGCCTTAAAAATCATATCTCAAGTTTCAAAACTCAGAAACTGGTTTCGTAAATTTTCCCTGAATTTAGACTCATATACCCATCCATGTATTTATTTTTAGAATTTTTGGTTGGGCCAATTGGTACAGTTTATTAGTTAAAGTCACCCATGTTACAGGGACCGACTGCTCTGACCTTCGCGCGTTACAACTTGAATATCTCTCTGTACAGGGCTTTAATACTGGTGCCGTTTGTTTCTAATGAAACTAGACTCAAAATGGAATCTGTACATATAAGGCATGACTCCTAATTCTTTCTGGATAATTTATGGTAAATTTTCAAAGTCGCGACAGGGGACCCAGAAACCGTTCTGGCCCTGTCTCACGAGAACCTTAATATTTCTCAGTATACTGCTCATATGGTCGTTTCGTTTCGTCCATATAAAAATATATTCATCAAGGTTCAGTTCCATAATTTACTCACTATTTAATTCTACTTATACTATTTTTAGTGATTTTTCAATCTCATCTCACTGCTGCTGTCCGCAACAGTTACTGCAGTAGACTATGCCAATTTCATGAATTTTTCCTTGGCCTTAATCATCCATCATACATGACACAAATTATGGCCACCTTATCAAAATTTGAGTTTCTAAGACTCGTGGCTATAGGTTCTAGCATCCCACTCGACGACCACATAGGCCATTTTCACATGGCTTAAAGTTTACAACCCACAATTCGACAAAATATAATAGCCTATACATGCCAAATGTTCTTCAACAACAAAAACAATACCACAAGATTTCAGCCGGTGTGATGACTTCAACGACGGTCCCGATCACGCAAACAATACGAGTCCGAGAGACCTAAAATGGGTGACAAGAAAAACACCGAGTGAGTTTACAACTCAGAAGTCATAAGCATTAATCAATCCATCGATAAAGTTACTACTACATGTACAACAAATGAGGCTAGGTACTCGTCCATATCGAATCTATACCATAATACCTCGGACCTTTCGGTCCAATCTCGCACCAATTCATACATCCACATTTCATATTCTACACAACAAGATAATCAAGCATTTTTACACATTAACTCATTTTCCAGCACAACCATACACATTTCAATCATCACATAGATTTAAGGCTTACCAATTTCAATCCCCAAGCATGAACGAATTCTCTATTCGTCATGAGCTCGAGGTACTTACCCGATCCGCTGTCCATACTCAATTCAATGGAGACACACCTCCATATATATAGAGTACGCACACACAGTGCTTACCACTCGATTTCGCACACTTAGTGCCACGTAATTTAAGCTCGCACACACAAGGCCATACCCTCCGAACTCGCACACCCAAAGGTCAGTATTTTTCCAGCTTGCACACTTAGTGCCAAATATTTCCAGCACGCACACTTAGTGCCATATATTTCAGCACGCACACTTAGTGCCAATCTCATCACCATACACACGTATTGCCAAGACACATAGTGCCGAAAGCAAACTTTCTACACATTCCACTATTTCTTTTACATTCAACAATTATCCTCATTCCATACACATACAATTTCATTTATACATATATATAGCATTCCATTAAACACAATTGCATAGATTTTCCAATCATTCAAGCAATATCAAATACGTGCTTAATGACTTACCTTTGTTGGGGTAGAACGGTTCCAAATCGGCTACTCGTTTGCTTTCTCCTTTCCTTTGTCCAATCTAGTTCCCCTTTGCTCTTGAGCTAAATCAAACAATTTACCTCTCCATCAAACACAAACATACGGCATTCACATGCATTATTATGGTTATTGCCGAATACTTAACACAACTAAGCTGAAAATTTACTCAATCTCATCTTAATTTATTGCTACTTATTTATCAAAGTTTCCAATACAAGGTATTTAACACCTATGCCCATTTGTACCCCATATGGCGAATGCTTCATTCCTTACCCAATTAACCATCCAACAATTTTTCAGCCTCATTACCACCCTTTTCATGTCTAATTGTTTAAATACTCTCAAGCTCATTCACAAGTACTATTATACATCTCATTAAGCATTAATCATGTTGCAACATAAATTCTATAGCATGGCCGAATACTCATGCACACACACATAACAACAAGAACTCAATGGCACAAAATTTCCTTTTGTTAAACATTCGAACTTACTCATTTCCATGCTTTCATCACAACAACATCAAAACACTCACCAAGGAAAACAACATGCATGGCAATTTTAACTCACCTAACAACTTAGTTTCGATTTGAGATTCAAGGAAAATTTTGAACCAATCCTCCAAATCATGCATGCATTTTCAAGAGTGGCATAAAACATACCTTCTTGTATCAAAACACCTTAGTCTAGTAAGCTCCCATGGCTGATTTTCTCAAGCTTTTTCCCCCCTTTCTTCTTAGTATATTCGGGCAAGCAAGGAGAAAATGAGAGAATGAACACCCTTTTTTTTCTTTCTTTCTTTGCTTTTGTTTCTCTCATGTACGGCAAGGGGGGAAAGCATCCACACTCTTTTTTTTTTGTTATCATCATTTTCTTTTTTCCATTTCTTTAATGCTAACTTTCTTATTTTATTGTTTCCTACATGCATCACTAGTCTAACATGTTGGAGACATGTTTCCACCCATAGCATGGCCGGCCATCATGCTTCATTTTGGCTAATTTGACATGCAAGGACAACACTTTCCCACATGTATTAATAGGCCACCTTACATTTGCCTAGCACATTTCTAAATTTTCTCACATAAGTCCTATTTGATAAAAATTCACTTACAATTAACAAAATCCAAACATGAAATTTTCACACATGCATATATACATATAATGAGCATCAATTATGATGGTTAATTATTATTATGACTCGGTTTAGTAGTCCCGAAACCACTTTCCGACTAGGGTCAATTTAGGGATGTCACAACTCTCCCCCACTTAAGAAATTTTCGTCCCCGAAAATCTTACCGGTAAATAGGCTCGGTATCGCTCTTTCATAGAGTCCTCAAGTTCCCAAGTGGCTTCTTCCATTCCGTGTTTATGCCACAACACCTTCACTAACGGGATTTTCCTATTAGCAACTCTTTTACTTCACGCCTCATAATGTGAACCGGTTCCTCTTCATAGCTCAAATTAGGTGAATCTCAATCTCGATGGAGCAATTACGTGCGATGGATCGACCTATATCGTCAAGCATCGAGACATGAAAAACATTGTGAATCCTTTCGAGCTCAGGGGGCAAAATTAATCGATATGCGACTGGCCCAATTCGTTCGGATACTTCATATGGCCCGATGAACCTCGGACTCAATTTGCCCTTACGACCAAATCTAAGCACCTTCTTCCAAGGTGAAACTTTGAGAAAGACCTTGTCTCCAACCTGATATTCAATATCTTTTCTTTTCAAATCCGCATACGACTTTTGGCGATCCGGCGACTTTCAAACTTTCACGAATTACTCGAACTTTTGCTCGGCATCCTTAACCAAATCAACCAGAAGAATTTACCTTCACTAAGTTCACCCGAATAATGGGGTACGGCATTTACGAATCGTATAAAGCCTCGTAAGGCATCATCTTAATACTTGATTGAAAGCTATTGTTGTGCGAATTCAATCAAAGGCGATACTGTTCCCATGAACCACTAAACTCAAGGATGCAACATCTCAACATATCCTCGAGTATTTGAATTATCCGTTCGGATTGACCATCGGTTTGGGGGTGAAAAGCAATGCTAAAATGCAGTTTGGTACCCAAAGCCTCTTGCAATTTCTTCCAAAACCGCGACGTAAATCTTGGGTCTCTATCCGACACGATAGAAATAGGTACCCCATACAATCGAACAATTTGGGAGACGTATAATTCTGCCAACTTATCGAGCGTAAAATCCGTGCGGACAGGGATAAAATGAGCAGACTTGGTCAGTCTATCAACAATGACCCAAACCGAGTCTTTCTTATTTTGAGTCAATGGTAACCCAGACACAAAGTCTATTGTTACTCGATCCCATTTCCATTCGGGTATCATGATCGGCTGAAGTAATCCCGATGGCACTTGATGTTCCGCTTTCACTTGTTGACATATCAGACACCTTGAAACAAATTCAGAAATGTCTCGTTTCATACCGGGCCACCAAAATTGGCGTTTCAGGTCATTGTACATTTTAGTACTACCCGGGTGGATTGACATTCGACTACAATGGGTTTCATTTAGAATTATCGAAATAAGTTCCGAATTCTTTGGAACACACAGACGACTTCGAACCTCAAACAATCGTCATCATCAATTTGAAACTCGATTCCTTGTTCGAACACACTCACCCGCTTTGCAAGCAACTCCTCATCAACTTTCGAGCTTCCCGAATTTGATGAGCCAATAATGGTTTGGCCTTTAATTCGGCTACTAACACATTGTCGGGTAGAATAGACAAGTGTACATTCATCGTCAGTAAAGCAAACAAGGATTTCGACTTAAGGCATCCGCAACCACATTAGCCTTTCCCGGGTGATAATCAATGACGAGTTCATATCTTTTAACAACTCGAGCCATCGTCTTTGTCGCAGATTTAAGTCTCTCTGGAGTCATCAAATATTTGAGACTTTTGTGATCCGAATACACATGGCACTTCTCACCAAAAAGTAATGTCGCCATATCTTTAAGGCGAACACGATGGCAGCCAATTCGAGATCATGGGTTGGATAATTTTTCTCATGTGGCTTTAATTGTCTCGACGCATAGGCCACAACTCGCCCTTCTTGCATCAATACGCAACCCAACCCAAGTAGGGATGCGTCACTATAAATGACAAACTCTTTGCCCGATTCGGGTTGCACTAGAATTGGGGCTTCAGTCAAATAAGCTTTCAGTTGATCGAAAATTTTCTGACATTTCTCCGTCCATTCGAACTTAACATCCTTTTGGAGTAGCTTCGTCATTGGCGTGGCTATCGTCGAGAAACCTTTTACAAATCGTCGGTAATAACCGACAAGCCCCAAAAGCTCCTAACTTCGTAACATTCCTTGGTGGTTTCCAATCGACTATGGCCAGAATTTTGTTCGGGTCCATCCGACACCGATCACGGACACCACGTGCCCCAAAAAGCTAACCTCTTTCAACCAAAATTCACATTTACTGAACTTTATGTATAATCGCTTATCTCGTAAGATTTGCAACACTAGCCTCGGTGTTCAAGATGTTCGGTTTCATCTCTCGAATAGACCAAAATGTCATCGATAAATACAACTACTTAAACGATCCAAGTATGGCCTGAAAATTCTATTCATTAAATCCATAAACACCGCAGGGCATTAGTGAGCCCAAACGGCATCACCAAGAATTCGTAGTGACCGTACCTCGTTCTAAAAGCGGTTTTGGGTATGTCCGATTCTCGGACCCTCAACCGATAGTACCCGACCTCAAATCTATCTTTGAAAACACCGAGGCTCCCTTTAATTGATCAAACAAATCGTCAATTCGTGGCAATGGATATTTATTCTTTATCGTCACTTTATTGAGTTGACGATAGTCGATGCACAACCTCATGGTTCCGTCCTTCTTCTTCACAAACAATACAAAGCGCCCATGGAGAAAAACTCGGTCGAGCGAAACCTCTATCCGTCAATTCTTGCAATTGAACCTTCAATTCCTTTAATTCCGTTAATGCCATACGATACGGGGCTATTGAAATCGGCGTAGTACCGGTACAACCGATCTTTGAATTCCACTTCTCGAACCGGTGGCAATCCGGTAACTCCTCGGAAAAACATCTGAATACTCACAAACCACTGTACCGATTCGAGTTTCCTTTCCGTCTCTTTACTTCCAAACACATACGCAAGGTATGTTTCACACCCTTTTTCACATACCTCCGAGCGGTCATAGAAGATATTATCGTGGCGCTCCTTTTAAATCAAGAGACTCGACTCGGACTACCTCATTATTTGCACTCCTCAAATCAATGGTTTTCCTTTTGCATCCACCATCGCATCATGTACGGTCACCAATCCATACCAAGAATAACATCGAATTCATTAAATGGTAGAAGCATCGATCGGTAGAAAACAGATTCTCGAATTATTAGGGGCATCTCTTGCACACTTTATCAACGAGCACATATTGACCCAAAGGGTTTGACACTCGAATTACGAACTCAAGAGACTCAACGGTAGAGTCTTCTTTGGATGCTAAGGTTTCACATACATATGAGTGAGTAGAGCCGTGGTCAATCAATGCAATCACAATAGTATCAAAGAGAGTAAAAGTACCAGTGATAACGTCAAGGGAGGATGCCTCCTCTCGTGCGCGGATGGCATATGCTCTAGCAGAGCACGGGTCTCGGATCGGACAGCCGTATTAGAGGCTCCTCTCGATTACCACCCCTACCTCCGAGAGATTCTCGGGGCCTACCTCCACCGTCGTTCCACTAGGTCTTGCACCTTGCGCCTTATTCCTCTCATCTAGCTCCGTGCAATCTCTAATGAAGTGGTCCTTGAACCGCATCCATAACAGCCCTATTAATGAGACTTACCCCAACATTCACCTAGGTGTCGTCTTCCACATTGGGGGCATTCAGTCTCTCTTGACGATTATTGCCCACACTAGCTACTCAAGTAGCTCGGGAGTCCGTCAATGGTCGGGCTCTAATGGAAATTCCCGCATCGTCCTCGACTTCATGGTGTCCTCCTGAACCTCTTTACAGCCGAGAACGGAGCTTTACTCGTCGATCTTTTACGGTAATCTCTTGCTTTAAATTCAGCCTTCTTCTTCTCCTTCCCAAGTTCTTCCGCTTTGCGTGCTCGTTCGACTAGTGTCACGAACTCCTTTATCTCCAAAATTCTCACTAGTAACTTTAACTCTTCATTCAATCCTTCTTCAAATCTTTTGCACATCGCAACCTCATCAGCCACACACTCCGAGCATACCGACTAAGTCTTACGAACTCATGTTCGTATTCAGATCTGGCCATCCGCCTTGCTTAAGTTCCAAGAATTCCTTACGCTTCGATCGATGAACCGTTGACTAATGTATTTCTTTCAAATTGGATTGGAAGAAATCCCAAGTAACTCGTTCATTTGGGACTATGGAAATTAAAGTCCTCCACCAATAGTAAGTCGAGTCTCGAACAAGGATATAGCACACTTAAGACATTCATCGGTGTGCATGACAGTTCATCTAACACTCTAATGGTGTTATCGAGCGAACTCGGCCTTTTCGGCATCATCAAGAACTATGGCCTTGAACTCCTCGGCCCCACGCTTCCTAATCAAGTCCACGGTGGTTTACTCAGCCTCACAGGATCGATGAATCGGAGGCATTGCGGGCTCTTGGGGTGGAGTATTTAAATTCGGGAATGGTTGGACAGCCGGGTTGGTTCGGGCATATTATGCGACCCACTCATTCATCATGGTGAAGAAGGCTTGTTTCGCCCTTCATTTTGATTATTCGCGGATGACCGAGGCTCAACAGCGGTGTCCCTTGCGCAGAGCAGCCGCTACACTTTCAACGTCATCCGCCAAGGGTCTCTCTACCCGGGTTCCATTGCTAATCAAAACAAAAATTCCAACCGTCAAGTCATCACATTATTAAGCGCTAACAATTTGGCACGATAGCTAGACTCACACGCGCTATGGTAGTCCTAGAACCGACTAAACCATAGCTCTGTTACCAATAAAATTGTAACACCCTAACTCGTGACCGACGCCGTGTATCGGACACGAGGGTTAACGCCAAACCCTCTCAAGATACCAACCAATTTGACATTACCAGTCAGGCTGGAAAACTGCATCACCGTCGCCTTAAAATCATATCTCGAGTTTCAAAACTCGGAAACTGGTTTCGTAAATTTTCCCTGAATTTAGACTCATATACCCATCCATGGATTTATTTTTAGAATTTTTGGTTGGGCCAATTGGTACAGTTTATTAGTTAAAGTCACCCATGTTACAGGGAACGACTGCTCTGACCTTCGCGCATTACAACTTGAATATCTCTCTGTACAGGGCTTTAATACTGGTGCCGTTTGTTTCTAATGAAACTAGACTAAAAATGGAATCTGTACATATAAGGCATGACTCCTAGTTCTTTCTGGATAATTTATGGTAAATTTTCAAAGTCGCGACAGGGGACCCAGAAACCGTTCTGGCCCTGTCTCACGAGAACCTTAATATTTCTCAGTATACTGCTCATATGGTCGTTTCGTTTCGTCCATATAAAAATAAATTCATCAAGGTTCAGTTCCATAATTTACTCACTATTTAATTCTACTTATACTATTTTTAGTGATTTTTCAATCTCATCTCACTGCTGCTGTCTGCAACAGTTACTGCAGTAGACTATGCCAATTTCATGAATTTTTCCTTGGCCTTAATCATCCATCATACATGACACAAATTATGGCAACCTTATCAAAATTTGAGTTTCTAAGACTCGTGGCTATAGGTTCTAGCATCCCACTCGACGACCACATAGGCCATTTTCACATGGCTTAAAGTTTACAACCCACAATTCGACAAAATATAATAGCCTATACATGCCAAATGTTCTTCAACAACAAAAACAATACCACAAGATTTCAGCCGGTGTGATGACTTCAACGACGGTCCCGATCACGCATAAACAATACGAGTCCGAGAGACCTAAAATGGGTGACAAGAAAAACACCGAGTGAGTTTACAACTCAGTAAGTCATAAGCATTAATCAATCCACTGATAAAGTTACTACTACATGTACAACAAATGAGGCTAGGTACTCGTCCATATCGAATCTATACCATAATACCTCGGACCTTTCGGTCCAATCTCGCACCAATTCATACATCCACATTTCATATTCTACACAACAAGATAATCAAGCATTTTTACACATTAACTCATTTTCCAGCACAACCATACACATTTCAATCATCACATAGATTTAAGGCTTACCAATTTCAATCCCCAAGCATGAACGAATTCTCTATTCGTCATGAGCTCGAGGTACTTACCCGATCCGCTGTCCATACTCAATTCAATGGAGACACACCTCCATATATATAGAGTACGCACACACAGTGCTTACCACTCGATTTCGCACACTTAGTGCCACGTAATTTAAGCTCGCACACACAGTGCCATACCCTCCGAACTCGCACACCCAGTGCCGTATTTTTTCCAGCTTGCACACTTAGTGCCAAATATTTCCAGCACGCACACTTAGTGCCATATATTTCCAGCACGCACACTTAGTGCCAATCTCATCACCATACACACGTATTGCCAAGACACATAGTGCCGAAAGCAAACTTTCTACACATTCCACTATTTCTTTTACATTCAACAATTATCTCATTCCATACACATACAATTTCATTTATACATATATATAGCATTCCATTAAACACAATTGCATAGATTTTCCAATCATTCAAGCAATATCAAATACGTGCTTAATGACTTACCTTGTTTGGGGTAGAACGGTTCCAAATCGGCTACTCGTTTGCTTTCTCCTTTCCTTTGTCCAATCTAGTTCCCTTTGCTCTTGAGCTAAATCAAACAATTTACCTCTCCATCAAACACAAACATACGGCATTCACATGCATTATTATGGTTATTGCCGAATACTTAACACAACTAAGCTGAAAATTTACTCAATCTCATCTTAATTTATTGCTACTTATTTATCAAAGTTTCCAATACAAGGTATTTAACACCTATGCCCATTTGTACCCCATATGGCGAATGCTTCATTCCTTACCCAATTAACCATCCAACAATTTTTCAGCCTCATTACCACCCTTTTCATGTCTAATTGTTTAAATACTCTCAAGCTCATTCACAAGTACTATTATACATCTCATTAAGCATTAATCATGTTGCAACATAAATTCTATAGCATGGCCGAATACTCATGCACACACACATAACAACAAGAACTCAATGGCACAAAATTTCCTTTTTGTTAAACATTCGAACTTACTCATTTCCATGCTTTCATCACAACAACATCAAAACACTCACCAAGGAAAACAACATGCATGGCCGAATTTTAACTCACCTAACAACTTAGTTTCGATTTGAGATTCAAGGAAAATTTTGAACCAATCCTCCAAATCATGCATGCATTTTCAAGAGTTGCATAAAACATACCTTCTTGTATCAAAACACCTTAGTCTAGTAAGCTCCCATGGCTGATTTTCTCAAGCTTTTTCCCCCCTTTCTTCTTAGTATATTCGGGCAAGCAAGGAGAAAATGAGAGAATGAACACCCTTTTTTTTCTTTCTTTCTTTGCTTTTGTTTCTCTCATGTACTGCAAGGGGGGAAAGCATCCACACTCTTTTTTTTTGTTATCATCATTTTCTTTTTTCCATTTCTTTAATGCTAACTTTCTTATTTTATTGTTTCCTACATGCATCACTAGTCTAACATGTTGGAGACATGTTTCCACCCATAGCATGGCCGGCCATCATGCTTCATTTTGGCTAATTTGACATGCAAGGACAACACTTTCCCACATGTATTAATAGGCCACCTTACATTTGCCTAGCACATTTCTAAATTTTCTTACATAAGTCCTATTTGATAAAAATTCACTTACAATTAACAAAATCCAAACATGAAATTTTCACACATGCATATATACATATAATGAGCATCAATTATGATGGTTAATTATTATTATGACTCGGTTTAGTGGTCCCGAAACCACTTTCCGACTAGGGTCAATTTAGGGATGTCACATATGGTGTGGTCTTAAATACAATTAAGTCTCTTATGGATTCCTTATACACTTGATAGGCCTTAGTGTTTAGCCAAAACTTTGGGGTGTACTCTTTCTTAGGTGCACTCTTTCTTGGGCGTAATCTTTCTTCACTTAAAGATATCATGTAAATAAATCTTTAGATACCACCAACGGGCAGATGCTTTAACATTGGTATATGTCAATACTCTAACTCATTAGCAAGTCAGAAGGGTGGCGGGTAATACTACTACAGTGCGCCAAAAAAATTTACATACATATCATACTCACCTTTTTGGATCTGCCGCTTTTGGACTGTGACAACTTTTCCCTCCTTCAAGAAATTTCGTCCCTGAAATTTTTTACCAACTTGGAAATCCCCATTTATCAATGGTACGTGACCAACTTCCTGGATTAGATGTAGTATATTTCTTAGCGAAATGCCCAAACATAGTCATAATAAACTTCTCGTCTGAGACGTACACACTGGAGATTCCAACTAGTGCGAATGTAGACAAAAAGTCTCGATTGGTAAATCCTAGATTCGTGGACATAGTTGCCAGGTACTTTTGTGTTTTTAAACATCCTATAGCCTTTGCCTTGACAAGTGTCATGTTGTGATTTAAGAATTCCAATAGTTGGTTTTGAATTTGAAACTTTTCACAGACGTTTGATTCTATATAAATTTGAATGTTCAACACTTTCCCCCAATATTTTTCTCTACATCATTGGAGCCCTAATTTTTTTCTGCTCAAGTCTATTTGCTTCTTTTTTACTTCAATTGTAACTTTCTTCTGAGGTAACTCTCTTTCTCCTTCTCTCTCTATTATTCAAAATGCTTAAAACTACTTCTCGTGGAAGAGGCCATGCCCAAAGTAGCAGAAGCTACAACCTTAGAAACGTTGTCATGATCGGACCCAAAGGTCCTGATTGTACTCATCGTGTACTCGCTCCCATGTACGAATGCAGTACTACTAAAGAGGATTTGACTTAATATCTATGGGCCAGAGGTATCCTTCGCTCAAACTTCACCTATATTTTTCGTTTAGTCTGAGGGGGATGTCACCAAAGTGACAACACCAACGGCTTTATTCTATCCCTCTTCCTGCTCGAGTTGGCTTTTATTTGCCTCTTCATGCCTTCTTTTGTTTGCTGCTCAACGAATATGGTATCGCACCAGGGAAACCTCTATCTTTTCCTAGTGGGAATTGGTGGCTTATTTCATCGATTGTTACTTATACAACAAGCAATTTATTCTTTCCATTTTCTAAAGGATCTATCAACTGAATATCAAAAGGCAAGGTACTTTGATCAGGATGGCCCATTTTAGCACATGCTAGTGTAGTTTTACGAGCCCATTATCCAAAATTGGGTATCAAACCTCCATATTAAGAAGGATAGGTTTGTGAGAGTCACGCACAAGCTCGAAACTGATTTTAGCTTTCCCGCTTTATGGTCCATACGCTAAAAGGACCTCTACCTACAAAGCCAACACGTTGATTCAGAAGTTTCTTGGAAGTAATTTAAGCGGTTAAGGAAGAAGTGTATCCTAGAATTGAAAGAGATTGTTATTGTCTGAAACATCTTTCAATACTATCTGCAATGGCTGAGTCCAAATTGTCGTTGAGTGAATGACCTTTTACTATGGGTCGATTCCCATAATGTTCCTTTCGCTAAGGTGGTTTGGCCTTACAACGTCAATGATGATTTGTCATGAATCCTAGCAAGGAGGATGAGAAAGCCTTCATTCTTCTTCTATAAGACTTGTGGACTACGCCCATTCCATTGGAATATAATTAGTTATGGTACGTCTTTTGCTCTTTCTTTTAACTAGGCTAGCTCTCTTATTACTGCTGCAGGATCTTCATTTTCTCATATATCTAGTACTTCCACACCTACTCCTGCAGCCAATATGGACGCCTTAGCATTATGAGATGCAATTCACTAGAGTGAAAGAGTTGTCGTCACACCAATAGTCGGTAGAACTCAAAAAAGGCTAAGGGTGGAGGGCAGCACCCAGGATACTAAGGGCAGTGGCCATCTATACCTGATCCCTCGCAGACTTAGGAGATGATCTGCTTCTATAAGAGCCATCACTCCTCCTGCTCTTGTCCTGCCTCCTATTCTTACCCTTCCTCCTACTCTAGTTGTACCAGTAGAGTCTGCCAACTCTGTAGACTTTCTAATCTATGTCTCAGATCCATCTTTGATTGTACTCACACTAAATTTAGTACGCCCAAGCCAGCCAAAGGCCCCTCTTGGTTACTTACACATTAACATTTCATTTGGTGAATCAGGAAAAATCTTCCCATGACGTGATCTCATAAGGTCAGGGCAATATCTCTTCTCTCTTGAAGTCATCCAGCAGCAGCAAAATAGCATCTTGCCTCAATAGGTGAAAAAAGTTTTCCTCTCTTCTCTAATTTTAGCAGCTGAATACGGGCTTATGAGTTGGGCCTTCATGAGGCTTGTAATCAAAACAACATCAAATTGGCAAGCTTGGAAGAACTGTGGACTCTGGAAACTAGTCCTTAGCTCAGCTATGCCTATTTTTGGAAGGCCAAATATAAAGAATTAGAAACCTAGGCCAAGTAGATGGAGGAAGAATTCAATCAACTAAGAACAAAGAAGTCCTCTTAAGAGGAGAAGTTTAAATCTCAAGACAGTATTTATCAGAGTTGGGGCATCTATGCCAATCCAACAAGGAAGCTTTGAAAAAACACCAAGAAGACATTAAGAAAAATCTGGCAGAAGCCTTGTCCATACTACGATCCAACCTAGTCCTTCACGCCCAAATTGTTGCGAGTCCTCTCAATTTATGTTAGGTGAACTTCAACTACTTATAGAAGGTCACTGTTGAGTCCTTAAAATTTGATGTCTATAACCTTAGGGCAAAGATTAGGAGAAGTTCCAAAAAAAATGGAGGTAATTGGTCAACTTCTTCATCTCTAGAGAGCCAAAAATAGATGAGGAAAACTTGGAAGATTTTGATGCTCTTGAAGAAATCCTTCCCAATCCAATAGAGCAGTTGCTTACAAAATCATAGAATTTACATTAGAATCCTCAATTACAGATAGTTTACTAACATTTCAACTACATGCGACGCCCAAGCAGGGCCTTTCACTCATACCCTTTTGTTCTTACATCTTTTATCATCCTTGCTCTTCAACAATCGTAACATACATGGCTATAACACTTACCAGAATATTAAACATCCACTGATTAAACGAGGTCTTAGATCTATTTTAACGAATAAGAAAAGAATGTTTAGGCTAGAAAGAAGAACCTAAACATTGAGCAGAAAGAAAAACTATTTGGAATGTCCCCTTCCCTTAAATAAATATACTCTCGTCCCCCTAATTTACCTACCAAATCTGGGGGTAGGTGAAATAAAATCTAGAGAAGATCTATTTTACTGTTGACCAATCATGGGGAGGATCAAATCAATCTAATTGACTCCCAACTAATCTCATTATAAGAACCAATTAGAACAGTGCTCATGTAAACCAAGCATACTATACTTTGGTGGCGACTCGCGTATGATGTGGTCTTAAAAACAATTAAGTTTCCTACGGCTTTCTCATACACTTGATAGGTCCTTAGTGCTCAACCAAAACTTTAGGCGTACTATTTCTTGGGCATAATCTTTCTTCACTTGAAGATATCCTGTAATTAAATCTTTAGATACTACCAATGGGCAGATGTCTTAACACTAGTATATGCCAATACTCTATCTCATTAGCAAGTTAGTAAGGTGCCATAGTGCACCAAAACAGTTTATTTACATATATACTCCCCTTTTTAGGTCTGCTGCTTCTGGGGTGTGACATACCTAATTTCAAAGTGATATATTTCATTGATCTTATTTAATTCCTATTAACAATACATGAATTAAATTGGTCTACTTAATAATGGAAGGATTAATTCATTTAGTCCTAAGGGAAGTACTTACATCAAAAGTCTAAACAATGTTGCTAGGATGCATGCAATGCAAGTGAGCATCGGAGCTGTGAGGAAAACTCTCTCTAGAGATTGTTATCCGGAGAGATTATTCTTGTTCCGTTCTCAATAATGAATTTACATTTATAGAACGAACAAAATGATAGACTATTTTATTTATTTTCTTTTTCCAAAGTATTGAACATGGGATGGATAAGATCATTTGGATAATCACATTTTCTGTTATAATAGGTGATAATGTCATCTGCGTAGTAAAGCATAAAGATTAGTCCCCCAATTTGTAACTAATCTTTGGTTGTTTAAGCAAAAACTCATCCGGATTCTTACTTGCACCAGCAAATCATGGATACTACCCCTCCGTATGATACCATGATAGTCATCATGACAATGACTAACTATTAAATTCCCAAAAACAGATGAAGACAATTGAGATAACTATGGGCTAAATTAACCACCGGCTGCCAACTTGTTTGCAATGATTTTATCATTAATTAGATGATCTCAAAAGTCCCAACAACAAATTGTTTGTAACTCATTCCTCCTACATATCCATGAAACTGTAAACAATGGGTTTTCCCCAGTTTCGGTTTAATTTATATTACTTCCAGAATCCCATAATTTTATTGAAGAACTAAACCAATTTGCTGCTTCTAACTCTTCTTCTTTTCATCGAAAATTAAGAGCCTATCAATCATGACAATTCAACATCATCATTTCCTACAAGGGGGGTTAACTTGTCTTTGGACGTATAGGATCTTTTAACTTGTTTCTTCGCCGATTCCAGGGCCTTCAATGCTGCTGTCATCTCAGCCATATAGCTAGACATCCATAGAGAGCCTCAACAAGTCCCGCTCTTGTTTGCTGTAAATTTGCATTGAAACCAGCATCGAACTTCACTTCAAAGTGGGTAGTAGGTGGAGGTTGCCATCTCACTTGGCCACTGGCTGCTTTGTTAGACTTCACCATCTGTGCTAGTGCTAAAATGTAATCCTGCAACAATATTTTTGCTTTTGACACAATAGAATTTTCAGTAACAAAATTACAATTTATAATAACCTCATTCCTTACCTTCCATGTACCACATAGTTGTGACAAAAACTTCCAACTCAAACCCGTTGAGTCGTCAGCCCGTTTCCTCGAATGTCTTCTAACCTCATTTCTTACATTTCTTGTACCACATAGTTATGAAACATACAATATACAAGTACAATTCAACCTTTTCTTTTATGCTATATCAAAGTGGTAGTGTTAATATGGACAATATTTTTTTAGAACAACAAATATCTTTTTAACCATATTCTCTTAAATGGTATCATACCTTCACGGTATGGTGCAAGAGAACATTTTCTATTTTCATAATTAGCAACAACCTTATAATATTTGAGTTAATAGTACAAATTAATCTAAATAATATGTAGCATCAATTATAAACACTTATATAAACTTAATTTGAAAAAATACTTATACTAAATTATATCTCTTTTATAATATGTAATATAAAATTATAATTATAACCTTTATAAAAATATTTTATAAAGTGTCCAAACCTTTCATAACACTTCTTATCAATGATATATTTTTTACTATAATTTTATAAAGTTATCCTCTATTATAAGTTATGCTGAAAAAATTAAAACATTTTTTATGAACAAGTATATTATTTTATAATATATAGCATAGATCATGAAGATATAAAGAAATTATATTCATACTTTTTTACCATAACATTAATAAATAAATATATTATAATACTTTTATAACATGTAAATTATTTTTACAATAAACTTTTGTTCATAATTGTAGAATTTTTTAGTATTTGAATAATATATCTTTGTTATAATTTTATAATTTTTTAAAAATTATATTATAAATCTTAAATTTTATATTAATACATGATTTGGGTGTAATTACCTAATCCCCATCCTCCACTAATAATTGAAAAGTGTAACACACTAATTTGGTAGAACCCATCAATTACATTAATTATTCACACTTGTTAATTGCAAGTAATTATATCCAAATTCATTTACTAAGTATCTCTTCAAACATTATCTTAAATATAGAAAAGATGAAATAGAGAAAAGAATATATATTTATTTTCTACTCATAGTAATTTGTTGTGTCTTTTTATTTTATTTGAATTTAAATTTAAATTTTAAATTTTAAATTTTATATTCATACAAGATGAATATTATTTTTATAAATTATTAAATTAATTTATTATATTGTATCACGTGCATAGCGCGTGATTAAAATTAGTATATGTATTATGTATTATTTTATTTATTTATATATATATATAAACCTTATTGATTAGTAGTATATTCAATGTTTATATTTTTGTCAATTTGATTATTATTTTTTTAATTAAATTTGATCGTTAACCTTTAAAAAAAGTCTAATTTAATCATTAATCTTCTAAAAAGAGTTAAATTATTGTTCTTTTGATGAAAATACTAACTAGGGGTCCTTTTGGATGGCAGATGCATTTATTTTTTTTAACTAAATTTGACTATCAACCTTTAAAAAAAAGTCTAATTTAACCATTAATCTTTCAAAAAGAGTTAAATTGTTGTTCTTTTGATGAAAATACTGACTAAGGGTCCCTTTGGATGGGAGATGCATTTACTTGCGATTACTGTAAAAGTAGTGGTGGTGGTGAGATTAGATATTGTAGCGTGAGACAAAAATAAAAAATAAAAAAGCTAAACGCACTGGAGGTAATTGTCCATTCAAAGGGACACTAAAACATTAAATTTTCAAACATGACAACTTGAATGACAATTCACAAATACTTCATGCTAATTTCGAATTTGTATGAACTTTTTATAATTTTTTAAATTTAATATTACCACACTAATATAAAAGTGCACATCAACTATTGCCACACTAATATCGTTAAAAAGTTAATATTTTAATAGCATTTTTTTACTAAAAAAAAGTTATTTGACTCTTTTTGAAAAATTAAAAATAAATTTAACTTATAAAGAAAATAAAGACTAATTTGAAAAAAATGTAAATATTGATACTAAGTTAAGAAAATGTAGCCTTCATTTAATTTCCCTTTACGAAATCTCATTGTGAAGTTCAATCTCAATGAGCTTGTGCCAAGGTAGGAACTTAAACAGAGAAGTTGGTGAAAGGTATGACACTTGTTACAACAGGGCCTATTTAACCTGTTTTGCATTCATGTAATTATTACGTGACTTCTGCAATCAACTGCTATATAATATACGTACAGGCTTAGCATTTTACAAATTATACACTTAGTAGGCAGTAGAGATTCAAGTAACAATCCTTTATTTTTCACATAGAAGGGCTTCACCATTACATATAATTGTATACATCTGCACGACCAGTACACACTACTCCGCAACATTGAACTTTCCTCACAAATAGTGCATTTTTGCATGTGAGGGAAGACAGAAAAATACATGAGTTGAATGAATCCATGGAGTACCCTTATGATGGACAGCTTTCCGCCAAAAGGATCGTGTTCAGGTTATTATGTCTATAGGAAACAATGCAGCGGATTCTCTGGTTTACAGTTTAATTATAACACTAATTAAAGTTTGTAGCATGCAAAGATTAATGCATAATGGTGAAGTTTATGAGGCTGTTGAACTTTGTTAAGTCCTTGCTCGAACGAGGGGTGATTGAGGCAAGGGAGAGTGGGGAGACATGATGCCCGGTGCCTCCATTCTTCGAGATAAGCTTCGTGATAAGCTGAGTTTAAGGCTGCTTGGCCTGCATAGTTTTAGAGGAACCATGGCCTCGTTGTTCTTGAGCACAAAGGTTCTGATTCTCAACAAAGCAACTTTCATGGTGTGGTCATCCATGTTAGCAAAGCAAACCCTGAACCAACCAGGCTCCTCGCAATGGAAAGAAGAACCTGGCGAAACATTGAGCTTAACTTCATTGATTATTACCCGCCACAGCTCCATCTCGGCTGCAAATGTTTTCTCTTTGAGGAGCTTACGCAGATCCATCCATATAAACAGCCCAGAATTGCCCTTCAAACAACCAATACCGACTTGAGAAAGACTCCAAGTGAAATACTTGTGCCTTTTGAATAACAGCTCTTTGTTTTCTGTAATGAAGTTATCAACAAACTCTCCATCAGATAGCATAGATGCAATCAAGTGCTGAGTTTGCGAAGACACCAATCCAAAGCTGGACATTTTGCGGGCACAGCTAACGACTGAATCATTGTATGAGTATACAATGCCAACCCTGAAACCAGGGAACCCCATGTCCTTGGAAAGACTGTACACAATGTGTATGAGATCACGATTACATTCCACATCCTCTTCCTCTATAATCTCAGAAATACTAACGAACTCAGGCTCCATGAAAACAGTGGCAGCATAAATCTCATCACCAATCAGGTGTATGTTCTTGTCGTTTATGAACCTAACCATGCTCTTCAATGTGTCCCGATCCAAGATAGTACCCAATGGGTTCGATGGATTGGTTATGAGCAAGCCCTTCACTCTGAGGTTAGCTTCTTGTGCTTTAACATACGCAGCTTCCAAGGCGTTCCTGGTGATCTTGAAATTATTGTAGCTCTCACAGTTGACTGGTACAAGTTCAACCCCGGTTCTCCACTTCAAGTCACGATCAAACCTGCAAAGTGATGTCAAAAGTGTGTGTGTTCTTTTTTAGTGAACTAGATAAATAATTAAACCATGAAATTGATAACTTCTTCTGAAAGCTCAAATTAGGTAGTCAACTCATCTCAACCAGCTGTTATGAAATGACAAATAATAGACCGGTTCGAATGAAAATGACTACTCAACTTTCTATGATTATTACTGATGATGAGCCTTTATATATACTACCAGGTTTTTAGTTTTTGTTTCGCTTTGTTACTTGGTATAATTAAATATGTCAGTTGCATAATTCTATCAGAGATGGGCCAAGAACTTCAAAAAGAGAGCCAAGTTGCTTTCATGATTCCCTTATCCAAAAATCATTCCCTTCGTTACTTAGTTTTAACATTACTGAACATTAGAAATTATAATAGGTGACTAAATCCAGTTCTATTAAACTAAAACTTATCTTAGTCAAAATTTGATTTGCTTAATTAGCAATTTCTCCCTAGTTTCCAGCGTGTGGGTGGGTTTGGGGACAAAGGTCAAGGTTAGTCATTAAAAAATTAAAAATGAGGCATCTACGAAATCTTTATGTATACTATATGGACATGTGTACAAAATATAATTATCAAAAAAAAAAAATGAAGCATTACCCTGGATAATAAGGAGTGGGGACGAGAAATGCTTCACCAGGATCTGCCAAGCAAAAGGCAACCATCTCATGAGCTCCGGTGGCTCCACCGCTCATAACAATGCGATCTGGATCAAATTTTACTCTATCTCCCCTCACTTTCCCCATAAATTTTGCAACCGCCTGTGAGTATTAATTTTTAATGTCATTAATCAATCATTTAACATATTCATGAACGTTGACACACAGATTGTGTTATAAATATAATAACCCATACTTGTCTGAACTCAGGCATCCCATGATAATCCTGGAAAAGTGCAGTCTCCTTGAACTTGTTTACACCTTGTGGGGTGCAGAGGGAGGCTTCTGGGTGTTTGATGAGCCAGTTTTTGATTAAATTAAAGCACAGCTGGAGTGTTTAATTGAAGACCATGAATATCTGTCAGTTTCTACACATAGAAAGTGACTAAAAATAATCCCTGCAAGTTTCTTGTTATCTTAGCTATAATAAGGTACCTGATTCTCAGCTAGACCCATCTGAATGACTCCCTCAGGTCTTTCAGTGGGATGAAAAGGATTGGTCTCGTAAGCCTTCCATCCATCAAAGTAAGGAGAGTTTTCACCGTGTCCATTCCCAGTAGCAATCTTGGACATGGCAACCATTTTCACAACAAAGTTTTGAAAGAAGCAACCCAGATTAGTTTTGATGAGAGAGTATTAGGAGGAGATTGTGGGATTTGATAGGAAGGGGGTGGCTATTTATAGTGTTGATATAAAAGGCTACGATGGGTGATGTGTTGGAAGTTTCAATGAAGGACCATGTTAGTGTGTGACAGGAATCATTTTTAACATAAAATTTGGTTTTGGATTTTATGAAATTAAATAAAAAAATTTGAACTGGATTCTTTACAAAATAATAGATTACATATCCTTCTATTAACTTAATGTCATATGACCTCATGATAGGTGACGGAAATATTAGTATGCTAATACTTCAGACTATTGCACCAATGTATAAATAAAATACGCCATGTATATATTCCGCTACAATCCTTTTAAGTAACAAAAATAAAAGATTAAATTTGAAACATTTTATACATATACTTATTTTTTTAAAATAATACTTAATAAGTATAAATTTTAAATTTTAATACACTATGCTTCATTAAAGAAAAATAAACCCATCTCTTCGCTTATAATATTTTCACTTTTGAATACTTTCAATATATATATATTACTTTTAAAACATTCTTTGACGCCATAAAATATCAATTGCTTTTATCCTTTTATATACTTAACATGAAATTATCATACTTCATCTGGTAAGTATTAATTACTCAATAATAAAAATATTTTTGCTAGCGATGAATTGTTTGTTCTTACAATTAAATAAAACACATGAATTGATCATGCGGAATTTCTTCTTACGCCCGTGAGGCCTTATTCAGATAATATTCCACTATAATTCCATCATACAATAGATGATTTAAACTCAACTTTCTTAATTCCTTATGGTCTCACTCTTATATAATTATTTAGATTTACTCATCTCTAAGCCAATACCCTATGAAAGTTTAGTTCAAACTAGTAAATAGTTTTTTTGCAATATAAAAACACTCATGAATGTTCTTCACAATCAAACAAATTGAGCTTTGTAATCCATGCACACAAAAAACAATAAACAAGTTTTTAATATTTAGGCTTTTTTTAGACTTGTGAATGAAAGTTATATATGATCAAATTAAACCGCTGAAATTTTGCCCTAACTAAACTCCTTGATATGGCATAAGATGAAAGAGGAATTCACCAATTAAACTTCAACTAGTCAAAAATCTTTTTAAACAAGGCAAGTAAATTATACTAGAACTCTTCAAAATATCATTGCTTGATAGAATATATTCACAAATAAAAGTAACAAAAATTGATGCTCAAAATAGTCAAAGTAATCGAGTGAAAATATTCCTACCAAATAGACAAGTTGTCATCAGTCCTATTGCAAAGTGAATTGCAACTAACTATGTAATTGGTAACACTAACACTCTACTTTTTTAGCCTTTTTGATAAAAAAAATCTAGAGAAAAATTTCTTAAGCAACATAAGCATAAAATATAGAAACTTCCAAGGTAGAAACTCCTCTTAAGAATCACCAACAATAGTTATGTAAACTAATTATCAATACTTGAAACGCTTTTGTGACATCAACTTCGTTCTCTTAAAACAATGTGTTGTTTAACTTAGGCTTCTTCATTTCAATATGACTTCTACCTCCTTAAGCATCTCAAGAACACATACGGTTTTTAGCCTTTTGTTCATTTACTTTAAGATCAAAGGTATATTAGTCTTATTAGTCATTTTTCTAGTAATTTAAGGAATCAAGTTCGACAAAGGAACATCATCATCATTGACAACATGTGTTTTTTCCTTATCAATAATATTTCTTAGAGCGTCAACCATTCATGTTTTACCCTTGTCGGCAACTTTCTTCTTAGCATAGGCTTCCTCAACAACCTTAGTACCAACAACTCAAGTTACTCTTTCAGTTGTAACTTAGGTTACAACCACCTTAAGTTCTTTAGATTCTTTCTATGGTTCATTTCCAACATCCTATTCTTCTTGTTAATCGATGTGGAAAACTCCTTTAACTAATTCTTGAAGACTAGGTTCAATCTTAGAAGTCTTAATCATTTGTTGTAATTCTTCAATGACATGATCAATGGCTTAATCTTGATCAGGTTGGATCCTTATTCCATTAACCTTTCATTCTTTTCTATTTGTTTTTTATTTTTTTTCTCTCAAATCTTATATAGCATCATATACAACCTCATGATCCTTAGTCTCATCATGTTAATGATTTGTAGTGAGTTCAAAAGCATATTAATATTTAAGGTCTACAAAATCATCCACCCTAGGTCTATAAGGATGTGAAACCATACCACCAGGTAAGTTAGTTATGATAATTGTAACTGGAGAAGGAATTGAAAGGCTTTTTTCTATTTCAAGAACAATCGGATCGACTTGAATTGATTCTAGAGGGTTACTAATGAGGTTCCCTCATCTTTTGCTTCTGATATTCTTTTTAAGGGTTGAGAAGAAGGTGATCTTTCTTTAATGGCTAAAAGTTCTAGTCATTTTAACGTGATTTGTTTTTTATATTAGAAGAAGGGTTTGAGAGAAGTTCTTGTGAAAAGGTTTCTTAAGAATAACCGACGACAAAGAAAGATTTCCTTTAGGGCTCTTTGGTAGTTGAGTGGAATCAAATAACATTAGAGTGAAACTTTTATCGCATAAATAAATGAAATCTTTAAGATATTCTCTCAAAAAAATTTAAGAAAGAAATTTTGGCAAAATTAATCCCTCAAAAAATATAATTATGAAATCAAAATTGAATATTCTTAATTTAATAAAAAACAACCCAAGAATAAAGAATTTTGGTCTCATGCCTTCAAGGCCAAATCCAACTAGACAAACACCTGTACCATTCCTTAATTTCTCAAATTGAGATGCACCAAAATTTCAATAAACAAGTCAGCTTTTATTATCATAGCTTCTACTAATTCCCTTATGAAATAATTTCTTATTTCAATATATATGGACTTAGAAAGAACATGGAATTTTTAGAACTGTTGATGCCATTAGAGTTGTCACTATAGAGAGTTGCAACTGAAGATGCCCCTCCAAGGTCTTCTAGCATCTATCTAATCCACAATAATTGCATACAAAAACTACCTACAACCATGTACTTTGCCTTAACTGTTGACAAAGAGATTTAGGGTTTCTTTTTATTATACATTGATACCAAGTTTGTTCTTAGATAAAAATATCTTTCTTATGTGATATTCTTATCATTTACATTTCCTATCCAATCTACATTATTAGAGCCTACCAAGTTCATTTTTGTGTCCCTTTGGCAGTCAAATACCAAGATCAAAAACATCATTAACATATCTAATAATAAATTTAATAGCTTTTGAATGAAACTTTAAACAATAGATTGATACCTGGCACACACATTTATACAATAACACAAATTTAACCTACTTGTAGTAAGATAAAAAAAAAAAGGACATCAATCATGCTATAGTAGTTGCTAAGGTTAGTTCAACTTCCTTCGTATTTTAGTTATATTTCTCATAAACTCCCATAGGTGTCCTTATGGCTTTTGACCCTCTAAGACATATTGTTTCACTAAGTTGCAAGTGTACTTCTCTTGGGATAGAAGATTCTATCTTTGAGCTACTTGATCTGAAATCTCAATAAATAGGACAATTCTCCCACCATACTCATCTCAAAATCATATTATATCTTGAAAAAGGCTTCTTTGGCTTGTTGATATGTTGAGCCAAATATAATTGCAGATATTTAGATTTGTGAAACATTATTCTCATCTTTAACCTTTTTGAAAAATAATAGTTTATCCATATCGCCCCATATATAACCTTATTCTAATTGAAACTTAGAGAGCCTCTTATACCATGATCTTGGAGCTTACTGTAAGCTATAAAAGGCTTTAATAAGCTTGTAAACATGGTTAGGATGTCTAAGATCCTTAAAACCTCTAGGTAGCTTAACAAAGACCTCTTTATTGATGAATCTATTCAGAAAAGAACTCTTAAAATCTATTTGAAATAACTTGATGTTAAGGTAAATTGCAATTGCCAACAACAATTTAATACCTTCAAAATAAGCAACTGGTGCAAAGGTCTCATCAAAGTCAACTCTTTCCACCTAAGTGTATCCTTAAGTCTCAAGGCTAGATTTTTTCCTAATGATGTTTCCATGCTCGTTTATTTTGTTCCTAAAAACCCATATTGCACCAATCACATTATTGCCTTCTAATTTAATAATTGATTGTTATACATTATTCTTCTCAAACTTGTTAATTTCTTCATGCATGATCTATATTTAGTGTTCATCCTTAAAAGCTTCTTTCACTTTCTTGGGTTCAATAGAGGATATGTTGTAATAGCCCATTTTCAATGAAATCAGAACAGTGGTTTCGGGACCACAAATTTGAGTTCGAAAGAAAATTTATTTTAATATTATTTTATGGTCTGCTTTATGATAGAAATATCATATAAAAATTTTGTTATGAAAATTTTACTGATTACATGATTAATTGATAAAAGGACCAAATTGCATAAAATGCAAAGGTTGAATTCTAGTAGCTAAAAGGATCAAATAGCTATGGAAATCAAAATTGGAAGTCCTTATATGGAAAATAGACCATTAAGAGAAGTTAGTAGATAAGCGTGATGATTCATCCATGGAATATTTGATAAAGAAAAGGACTAAATTAGAAAGTTGAAATAATAAAAGATAATAAGTTAATTAAGTAATAAAATTTCATCATTTTCATCATCTTTTCCAAATTTTTTTATGAAAACCCTAGCTAAGAGAAGAGAACTCAAGCAAGCTTATTTGGCTTAATTGGGTAAGCATAGAAGAGAACTCTAGCTATCTCGTGGATTAATTTGTAAAGTTATCAAAGTACTACGGTTTTTCCATGGATAAATTTGTATGAATTATGAAATTTATGGTAGAAAATGAAAGGTTGTTAATGGATAAACAACTTTTGTAAAGTGAATTTTGATGAAATTGTGATTTAGGGACTAAATTGTAAAGATGTGAAATTTACGAAAAATTTCTAAATTTTATGAATTACTTGGGTTGTAAATGTTACATGTAAAAATCAGTTAGGCTTGGAGTAAGGATTAAATTGCATGAACTTCATTTTCCGAGCCTAGGGACGAAATAGTCATAAATTAAAATTATAAGGGCAAAATGGTAATTTTTCCTAGGATGTGAATTGAATTGAATTGAATTGAATATGAATTGTATTAAATTGAGCTAAATTTACCCGTATAGATCCGGATAGACCAAATACGGAGTTAGACCGAGGAAAAGAAAAAGTTCTGGATTAGTAGATTTTGCATACACGAACACTTGTCGAGGTAAGTTCATATAACTAAATTGTATATTTATATTTTTAAATTGAGTATTATGATTGTAAAATGTATGATTTCCATGTATGAACATTGATCACATATCTAGAAATACCCGACAAATATAAAGTCCCGTTTGAATAAATGAAATTCGATGAATACTGGGTTCTCGAATTGGTTGGGGTCCAGCATATGTTGCGGACACACCGCAGCTAAAAAGAGCGTCCTGTTACTAGTCCTTTCGAGCCTCCCGTTAATGGTTCTTGTGAGCTTCCCGTTAATAGCTCTTCGAAGCATCCAGATTGGTTGTGATTCTGCATGTGTTGTAGACACACCTCAGCTCTTATAAGCGTCCCGTTATATGGCTCTTCGTGATCTTCCTGATTAAAGGCTCTTTGTGAGCTTCCTGATTAATTGCTCTCCGGAGCTTCCCAATATGGCTCACTTGAAGTTCCTAATATATAGTTATCTAGAGCTTCCCGTTAATGGCTCTTCGGAACTACCAGTTATTGGTTTGCATGAGCTTCTAAATTATGACTCTTATGAGCTTCCCATTATATAGCCCAGATAAGCTTCCCGTTATATAGCTCACATGAGCTTCCTGTCATATGGCTCGAGAGGGGCTTTTTGTTTATGTGCTCTAATAATCATCCCCAAAAATGAATTGACGAATTTCAAATTCGTATACTTCAAGTGTACTACCCTTGTATCCATCGATATTTCAAATGATTCAATGGGTAAAGTTCTAACATGAAATGATAAGAATTCAACATGAATTATTATAAGAAATACTTGAAATACAAATATATAAGATTTACATGTTCATGGATACTTGAAATGATAAATACATGTATGTGGAAATTGAATATTGATGAACATGAACTCCTACATGTTTCTTGATATTCATGTGAATTACATGACTAACATGCTTGATGAGGAAATGTGTTTAGGAAATTGGCCAATTTGCTTTGGATGTATCTTGTATGCTTACCTTAAATGTAAATTAATGGTAAGTTTATTTCCTGTTATACGAACTTACTAAGCATTAAATGCTTACTCTATTTTATTTCTCTGTTTTATAGTACTTGGAAGCTTGTAAAGGTTGGAAGTTGGTCAGAGCATTACCATGCTATCCCTCAGCTCATTTCGGTATAAATAGTAAAGTCATTTTGGTTATAATGGCATGTGTAGGTTAATTAGCCAATATTGGCACATAAATGTTTGGTTATAATTAGCCATTGGAATGGATTGTTATGGTCATGTTTTGGTATATATAGTATTATCATGTTTGAAGTATGAAATTGATTAAGCATACATGCATTTGGTATCTAGGTAAGTATAAGTTTTGGAATGACATATTAATAAATTGTCTTTTAGGGTGCCTAAAAGGACATTGGTTGTATTTGTAAAATGTCAAGTTTAAGATATGGTTTTGGTTTGTTTTAAGTGCTTTGATATGGTTTGTGAAAGTATTTAAGTGTTATTGTAAGTGGAAGACAAGTTTGGGTGAGAAATATGGCTAGGAAATGACCTTATTTTGTCTACACGGGCAGAGACATGAGCGTGTGTATCAGTCGTGTGTGACAAATGGCCTAGCACATAGGCGTGTGTTTTGGCTGTATGTCCCCTACATCATTAAAATTCCTAACAGAATACTCAAGATTTTTCACACGGCCTAGCACACGGGCATGTGGCTTGGCCGTGTAACCCCTGCACTTACATACGACCTAGCACACGGGCGTGTGACTTAGCTGTGTGACCTCAGTTAGAGAGTTACACGAGTATCGACACAGGCTGAGACATGGCTGTGTGCCCTATTTTGAATACCCACACGGCCTGAGACATGGGTGTGTCTTTTAGTCGTGTGAGCCACACGGCCTGACCACACGGGCATATGTCCCCTGCACTTTGGAAAAATTTTGAAATTTCGCGAAAAATTCTCTTAGTACCCAGTTTAGTCCCATCTTGTTTCTAATGTATGTTTTGGGCCTTGAGGGCTAATATAAAGGACTTTATAAATAATATCTGACATGAATGTTAATAATATGAAATGTCTGTATTTGATCTATTTATTCAAGTAATGCTCCGTAACCCTGTTTCGACGACGGATACTGGTTAAGGGTGTTACATATGTAGCAAGTTAGTCTAACCATATCATGATAATTTAGTCCAAGATTGCCCATTGTCCTTATGTCACTATCAACGCAACCAATACTATTACCCAAATGATAGTTTTTACATACCCTATAAAATTGCTCATCTTTACAGTTATTCTGTTCAATTGCTTTTTTAATTGCAACTTCTTTTGCAAGTACTTCTAGTCTCATATTTAACCATCACATTAATGGATTTCATCACAAATTTAGTTTGTTTGTTATACACTCTGTAAGCCTTTTTATGTGATAAATACATAAGCAATATGCCTTTACCATTGCATGCCTAAAACTTCTTTTAGTAGCTTTAATCTTGAAGTATGCAATGCACTCTCCCAAACACATAAAAGTAACCCACTACTAGCTTCCTTCCTCTTCTTATATCATAAGGTGTCATCCTCATTTTAGCCTTAGCAAGATTATTAATCACATGGCAATTTGTATTAACAATTTCTGCCCAAAAACGGTAAGAAATTCACTTGGAATTTAGCATAACACAACCCCATTCTACTGATTTTTTAAAGCAAAAAATTCATGTTAAAAGCCTACATTGTCACAAAATCACTTCTAGTCCTAACAATTTTCTCAACCAACTATCATTTCTTATTTATCATCTTCTACATAACTTTTTAAAAGCATTGAATTCTTTAATTTATCATGCGAAAGTCTTACCCATGTAAACTTAGAAAGTCATTTGCACATACAAGAACATACCTTTTATATCCTAGGATCTCAATTTGTTTTAGCCCCATCAAATCTATGTGCAAGGAAGCAAAAATGGGTCAACTATTTAAATTAGTTACAACTGATGATATGACTCACACTATAACACCCTATACCTGACCCGATTTACTGAACCTATATATAGGATGTCACAATACTTAAATACTTAACAAAAATTTTTCAACTGGAGAAAAATCATATTGGATGTACTTCTTCTTTATTTAAAATTTTTTCTAAGTTAAAAGGTTTGAAAGAAACATTTATTAATTACAACATATTCTCGAAAGTAGTTTAAGACATTACAACATAGATTTTTGTTAAACCAAACTTAATCATGGCGTAGAGTACTATTGGCCATATATCCAAAAATGCCCTTCTGTATGCATAATATCGCTCTTCAAATTGCCACCATGGCAAATTCCTGGCTTGGTCCCTCCTAGTGTATTGGTTCAATTCTAAGATCCTGCATAACAAATAGACACCTATAAGTTCAGCAGAACTTAGTGAATCCCAATCATTTTTACCTTTAAATGATGTTGTTGAATTCCTCGACTTAAGAATTCTAGACTTCCTTTCAAACTTTCGAGGATATTTTTCTGATTCTCAACGGATAACTATACGCCAACCTCTAACTTGACCACCTTCTACGCATTCCATTCGATTGGTAGATCATATACTTCCCACCTTATAGTGGATCCTATTTCACAATCACTTAGAGATAGAGGTTGGATACATTTCTCAGAATGATATGTATACGGACACTACTCTCGGCGGTTTCATATACTTGCTCTAGCGACTGTTAGAATGCCAGTCACATCGTATCTTCAAGTCGATCAAGACAATGAATTTAATTTAATGAAGACAATATTTTAGATCGTCTAATAGAAACTCAGATGACTTTGATACAAAATGTGAAAACTTCCAAGTTTGGCGACACTTATACCACTCATAACTACATATGTGCCAAATTCTTTGACCTAGCGAGTTACTATGACTAATTCATCAGTCAGCTACACTGCCAAGAACTCTTTTAGAAAATGCCTTAAAGGCATACCCAGATCTAGCTGCAAAGGTGGACTAACAACTCGCCACTCATGCATTACAAAATTTGTCTTACAAACTTTTCAGACAACTCACCACAAAGGCTCGATTTGGCGTGCCACCAAGGCACCACACAAATTGTAATGTTTAACGATATGGATTTGCCTAAACTCAACATTACCTGAGGTTTACCCATCATCCCTCTTGGGACATGTAAAATCCTTAAAAGACAAAAATAACTCATCCACCATTTCCAGAATGTACCATAACCATGGTCTTTCCACATAATTGTCACACTGACCTTTTCTTGTGTTTACTATCCCGGTGAACCTCGAGTTTACGGTCTCAATAGACTACATTTTCATCATATTTGCCTTCGTTTTTACTATCTCAACTGACATCATCAAAGCACCACCGCGGGGTCCATTATCACATCGCATATTTTTCCCGACACTTCGCCCGAACCCTCTTATCGCCAACTATAATTTGTCATGCATCGTTCGAATAAAAATATGGACACGTTTACATAGATTTCATTCATACCCTTTACAGAATCATACTTCATGTAGATGCTTACCACACATCAATATTTTCATGCAGCACATAGTATATTTCAATACATACATACAAATACTTCTCAGAAAATACACCCACATACATACATACTACAACTCTTTAAGAAGATATGCTCATCTATATGGACATCAACTATGCAAAGAATCATTATAAGATATGCCCATCTATATGGACGTCAACTGTGCAAAGAATCATTATAAGATAACGTGCAGGAGACGATCTAGAGACTTGCCTTTACCTCAGCCTGAAGTTTTTGCTTCAATTGTCCTTCTCAATCCAATGGCTACAACTGCTTAAAAGATCATGGAATTTCCATTATAATCCCCATTTACAAATAGTTTACTAATATTTCAACTACATGCGACCCCCATGCAGGGCCTTCCACTCACATCCTACTGTTCTTACACCTTTTAACATCCTTACTCTTCAACAATCGTAACACACAAGGCTGTAAGACTTATCAGAAGGTTAAACCATCCACTGATTAAATGAGGTCTTAGCTCTATCTTAATGAAGAAGAAGAGAATGTCTAGGTTAGAAAGAAGAACCTGAAAATTGAGTAGAAAGAAAAACCATCTGGAATGTCCCCTTCCCTTTTATATATACATACTCTAGGTTCTCTTAATTTCCTTACCAAATCTAAAGGTAGGTAAAAGAAAATCCGGTGAAGATTTACTTTACAATTAACTAGTCATGGAGAGGGCCAAATCAATCCAATTGACTCCCAACTAATCTCACTACAAGAACCAATCTGAACAGTGCTCATGCAAACCAAGCGTATTGTACCTTGGTAGTGACTCATGTATGGCATGGCCTTAAAGACAGTTAAGTCTTTTGCAGCTTTCTCATTTACTTGGTACACTCTTCGTGCTCAATTAAAAACCCTAGAGTATACTCTTTCTTGTGTGTACTCTTTCTTCACTTGAAAATGTCCTGTAATAAAATCCTTAGATACCGCTAACGTGCGGGTACTTGAATGTTAGTATGTGCAAGTTAGGGTGGTGAATTATACTATTATAGTGCGCCAAAATAGTTTACATACATACATATATATATTACTCACCTTTTTGGATCCGTCGCTTTTGGGGTGTGACACACACTATCACTTCTGATGGAGAAACATAGGAGGATACACCACGAAATTTTTAAAAAAATTATATAATGAAGAATCAACGTAATTTGTTAATAACAAAAAATCATTGATAATCTAATACTTGGGTTGTTTTTCTCTAAATTTAGAAGTTGAAGAAGTTTATTTGTGATTAATCTTGAACTATCCACAAGGCACTACTTTTTTTACAAAAAATAGCCATATCTTGAGCTATAGAACTCAATACCAAGTGATTGAAAAAATCATTGCAAAGAGTGCTCAAAGATCTAATATTTGGGCATAAGAATCACAAAAATCAAGTCTACGATTTATAAAGTTTAGTTAAATAGAGTATTATGGAATCTTGAGAGATTTGTTTCTAACTCTCATAAACTTAAATTATTGTTTTCTACCATTTTAATCTTCTTTGTTATTCTCAAACTCATGGATTGTGCGATTATTGGGCAGTATTCCAAACACAAACAAAAGCACTTGCTCATAAACCTGTAATGAAAAATGATTTTAAATCAGTTCTCTCTTTTAATCGAATAAGTGAATTGATAACTAAGGTTTTCTAGTTTTGACCAATTCATTAATTTTCATCAATCCTTTCTTTTCAACTAATAATAGATATTTACAGAAAGTTTATTAGAGGTTTAATATATTTGAAATTGCTAATAAAATAATGAGTCCAAAGTTGAAAACAAGGTGGGCAGCAACCTTAGCCTAATAAGGATTCTTGTGTCTCCACCTTGCTTGCCTTTTCTTAGGTGGCAAACACCCTTCCTCCCATATGGTCGACCAGCCTTTGACAGTTTTGCTATACTAAAATACATGTGCAACTTTATTAATTTAATTTTATTCCAAATAATTAGATAACATGATCCCTTAATTTATATTCCACTTTGGATTCTTTATTTAATCTAATTAATTACACATATATAGTGAATAAATTAACCTTAGGTCAAACAAATCATTAAATCAAGAAAACACATATTACTCAAATAAGTAATTCCAAGGAACTATATTTCTTTATTCAATCGTTTTACAATTTTTTACGAATGTTCGTATAAAACACAATTCATTAATAGTTATGTTAAGCTAGTAAAGAACTAACTGGACGTATAAAATAATGGCTAAAATAACATGTACTTGACTTTCAACTATATTCCTATTAATTACGTAGTTATTTAATCATGGAGTCAATCCGAAAAAGTACCATGACTAAACTCCCTATTATATACCATAATGAAAGCTAATAATTTCACTAAGCTTTAATCTAATAAACTTGTTATGTGCATGTTACCCTCATAGGATATTTGTGATCCCTTAAGGTCAAATATGTCATCTAATTTGATTAATTTTATCTCATGCTCTCATTGTACCTATTTTAATGAAAATGATTATTACTTATACTATTAATGATTAAATTGTTTGTTCCAAACAAATGACCCACAACTATGTTCTATTTTCATGAACAATATAATGCCATTAAGATGATACCACTTACTCATTATCGAGCTATCATTTCACTATTGTAAGTAAAGTTATGTCATGCATAAGTCATATACCCAATGTATTAAATTTCATATTACTACGTTGATATGTGTAAGTTTTCAGTACATCAAAGTATATATGTTATGTGCACATAGTCATTCACTTACTCAAGGTTTAGGTATGTAACACCATCAATGTCATAAGTGAATTAAGCCTTAAACAAATATAGGATTAATTTAACTTGGGTCTAGTTCAATGTATTATTAGTATAAACAACAACATCTATGTATCTATCATGAGAATAAATCAAGTTTCAATAGTCAAGACAAGCTATCTCCCTATTTAGACTTATAAACAACATAATAGACCTAACATGAGTCATTTGCTCATTATGATCCCTTGGTTTATAGACTGTTTAAATTTTCTACTAATCAATATTACAAATACTTATTGTGATGCAACTAATATGTTCTATCATAATTAATGCCATTTGTATATATCCATGAATAATCAGTTTGACCATCAAATATGATGAAATTACTACACTTAGGGCATATAAAACCTAACAGCTTTCCCTTCAAGCACTCACCTCACATTTTGGGAATTACTCCCCTAACTTTGGCGTTCACTAACAACATGTATCTTACCAATCTTAGCATTCCTTTAAAGTGTACATGGCCAAGTCTCATGTGCCATAGCTCAAGATCTGAAAAGCTAGCTTAATTATAGAAATGTGGTTTTACTAGCCTATAGCATCTTTCAAATGTATTGTCTTTTTTATTTGTCAGAATTTTTCTTTGTTTTCACAAAGACTATTGGAGTAACTATTTCATATCCTATGTCAACATATCCCAAATCACCTTTACATGGTTCTCTTCTTCCAGTGGAAAGGATCTTGTCCAATTTTTCACTCTCTAGACCTTGCTTTTTCAATATAAATTGAGTTGCAGCCAGAAGCTAAGCTAGAAAATTTTTTAGGGGGCTGAAATTAAATTGTAACTTTTAATAGCCTATATCTTTATGATTTTAAAGGATTAAATCAAATTTTTACCATTTTTAGGGGGCAAAGTGCAATTTTACCTTTACTAATTTTAAAATTTCTAAAAGGCCTAAATGGACAATTTTCCATTTTAAGAGAGGTTGGGGCCCCTGCCAACCCCTTAGCTACGCCCCTGGCTATAGCTAACTCCTTCACAGTTGCATTAAGTTTAGCTCAATTCTTAGTCAGCAAGGAGTATTTTTCTTTAATCTTCTTCAAGGGCCATCGATTTTTATGTTTCAATATAGATATCTCATCAGTAAATCTTAATAGCTTGCATCATTTTTCTTAGAAATGACACTAAATCTTAACAATTGTAGCATTTGTCTTAAAAACGTCGCTAGAAGCACCACTATATGCATATTTTGTTGTAGTGAATAGTAGGTGGCTCTCATCCAGTAAGCATTACTCACCGTGCTTTTTCATCTATAGACTTGATGAACACCCTTATGCATGTGTAGTTGGAGTCATCAAGCATAGAGGTCTAGAGATTAAGCTATCAATTTTCACAAATTTATATAGTATCTAGCTTTGATACTGGTTATTAGTGTGGAATTAATGGTTAATTATATTGTAAGTTGCAACTAAGGAAACAACTAAAACTTGAAAATTAAAGCAAGGAACACTCGAATTGGTAATGCAATTCAAAACTCCTTTCCTACTTCTACAAAGCCTTGCACAGAAAGTAATCCATTGTGATTCAACAAAAGATGATTTAAGCTCCACTCACTCTACTCTTTGCAGCCTCACCTCTATATAATTATCTGAATTCACTCTGCCACTAATTTTTTTCCTTAAGCAAACTTAGACCAAACTAATAAATAATTTGTTTACAATACAAAAACACTCATGAATGTTCCTCACAATTGAACAAATTAAGTTATTTAATTTGTGCAAACTAAAAATAGTAAACAATTTTTTCCAGTATATAGATTTTTGTAGACTTATGAATCCAAACTAGTATAATCGAATCAAATCACCAAAATTTCACTCCAATTAAACTCATTGATATGCAATGAGATGAAAAAAAATCTTCACTTATCATAAAGCTTTTTAAATAAGGCAAGTAAATAATATTAAACTTTGTCAAAATATTTTCAGCAATAAAAAGAGACTTAAAAGAAAATGCCAAAAAAATAGTCAAATAAGCATATCAAAATATATGAAGAAAAGAGAGAAATTATCATGGATCTGATTGCAAAACGAGTGTAGTAACACTTATTGATTAAAAAGGGAAGTATATTCAAACCTCTCGTGTATATGTATGTTTGCTTGCTGTGGGTTTTTTGACTTGTAATCCATTTTCACCAAACACGCTTTTTTTTTCACACTTACATAATGTTGTTTAGCAAGGAAAACATTTTCCACGGCTTCAATTAAAGGATTTGCATCAACTCGATAATCTTTAAAACATTTTTCTTTGACATTGACAAGTGAAATTCTCCACGTCTTTTAATGCCATCACTCAAACACTCCTACTCCTAATCCTTTATGGTTGGACCCAGCAAATCTTCACTAACCTCTATATTATTTAATTCATATGTTGTCTGCTTTGCAAAAATATAAGCTGATTAATAAATAATAATAATTATTTAATTAGAATGAAAATGGACAGTTCTAGAACTGTAGAATAGGGTACCGACATGAAGGAAGTGATTAAAATAATTAGAAAATTATAGAGAGCGACCGACACATCCAGTGAGTGCCTGAATGTTTAGTCCAAAGGTCTCAATCTGCTTATCTGCAATGCTCTTTCGGCCCTATTTTATAAATGCTCACTGCACCTCGGAGGTACCTACATATCTCGCATCAATTGGTTAGGGTATGCATTGACTTTTTTATATACTATTTTCATGTCCTTTTTACAACAGTTGGATTACACCAACTAAGATAATACTTTTTATATGCTTTTCATACTTATTAATGCTGGAATGGAAATGGTAATAATACAAGTTTAGGTTAATTATTTCATAATATTTGGTAAAATTAGTTGACTTTTGACTCAACTTTTACTGATTTATCCCGCTTTAATATGTATTTATCAAACTCAAGTTATCAATCAAATTTATTAATATTTGATTTGAAAGGCTCATCAAATTTTTTATATTTTTAGATTATTGAATTACATAATTATTTTTAAAATTGATAAATAAATTTAATAAAATTTAAATAGCTCAATTATATGTCAAGTGGATGAATTAGACCCCGAAATGTTTTTGTGGGTGGGTAAGATGATTACAAGCTTTGTCCTAGGGAGTTGGGAAGTTTGAAGCAGGCGTTGGATCAATCCACCCACTCGTTTTTAAGTTGAAATTGATGTTTCCTTCAGTCAATATATTTGATTCCTGTTAGAAGAGAATAGAATAGCTTTGACAATTCGTATCTGGTGTAATAACACTTCAAATATCAGTCATAAAACATTTCTACCTCCCTCTTTGAACCGGTCCAGGGACTTTTCTGGGTTTTCCACAAAAAGAAAAGGATTAACAGCAAAAAGGGTTCCAAAAACAAAACAAAAAGCCCAGAAAATCTTAATCCCTTAGTAGACTTGTTTTTACATGCAGCAAACAATATTTGAAAAGACGGTATTCAATTATAAAAAATGTGAAACCCATGTACATGAATCCGATTCTTGCGAATCATTCCAATTCAAACAAAGATCGGGTGAATTCCTTGAAGTTGAATTTTAGGCTGCCATGTGCACTTTAATAAAGCTCAAGATAGCAGGAAGTGAACATTACAACATAACTTTGACTATGGTAATGTATTCTATTTCCAAACTCACCATCGGCGTTTCAAGTTAAATGCTGAGGATTTAACAATCTGGTCCAACCAAATACATTAAGCTGTCACAATTAGCAATACCATATATAATGATACTCGCCGTATATACAGTTGCATACTTGACACTGTTATCCGAGACTTATTATTTACTTCCTCATCAGTAGGACCACAGTATGTGCTGCAATACTTCGGTTTTCACCTAGGCTGTCGACTTTTTCATGAGTCTTACCTTCAGATTGACAACAGAAGGGTCGGCTCCGAGCAGCTGAGACAAGTTGGACTTGATTGCCTCCTTGTGTGGGCTCAATTTTGGTCTTTGAAGAATTAAGTTGGCATCTAAGTTTCCAATCTCATAACCTGCCTCATGCATGAGTCTCCCCTGAGATGATGAACCGTGTTGCAGAGGATGACCATGATTAATCTAATTAGTCTGAACAGTAAAATTGAATGTATGGAAGATATAAACATTGATGGCCGAGCACGACTATCATGAGCACATTTACATAATCCATTCAAGGAAAAAGAAAACACATTTATTTATTTACTACAAATTTCTAAGATCTGAGTTGAGTAGAAAGAGAACACATATCTCTTACCCAAACCAAATCAGTAAATGGATCATTCACATCTATATTAAAAACTATCATAGTTCCCCCACTTCATAGTTTGTTTTGCCTTGCAAATTTGTTAATATTTTTCCTAATGCTACTCCTACAAACGAATTTTAAGTGTAGGTTTGTTAATTTCGGATTAAGTAGTACTTTTGGAACACATAACAGCCAAGTTCTTTGGAAGAAATTAGCACTAAAATAGTTGGATGAATGGAGGCATTAGGGGAGCATTTCATGGATTTAGTCTCTTCATAGAAAGACGCAGCATACATGCAAATTCAAGGTTCAACAAGGATTCTCCTGTAAGCTATACATACAGAAAACTACAACAGAACTTCTAGATGAAAGCATATAGCATAGATTGATGTCAGGGTATAGCATCACTTTGGACGTCGTGTATGATACGGGTTTTTCCTGCACATAAATGAATACCTATAGTTCAGTGGAGAATAAAAAAACAAATTAGGTTGTTTTGAAGAAACATTCATTGCATTTTGGTTGGTGAAATCGCCGTCAAACAAACATCAGAGGTTCTGCAGAATTTTGCAGTGAAGGAATATCATATCTGATAGATGGGTCTTAAAAGCATCCTTTTTCTCCTTTAACTTTTTAAGTCAAAAATCATGTTTACAAGGTGCATCCATGAGTAGAATCACTTTCGCAGGCTAGATAGAATATAAGGATATATGAAGTTCCCTTCAATTATGTTCATGCACATACAATATTAGTGATTATAGTCTAATATAAAAAATTAAATCTCATTTTCAACAATAAAAAAAGATAAAGCTGTCCTGAAGAAAAGATACATTGCCTATTAGGTTCAGTGTATCAAATAAAGTACAAGGTGCATTGCATTGTTTGCTAGGAAGTCACTATCAGCAGCAGAAGTTTGCTCTAATGCAGCATTTTCATATGCACTTCTCTGCTCCCCAACACAGCAGAGCTCTATCAAAATTACTTTGCTGATGCATCTAATACAAACTACCCAATGCTTGAAACTACAGACTCGGTTTTAGTTTCTAAGCGGATGGAATCAACAAAGCAGTTCCATATCATGTAGTCCAACCCACTCTGAGTTTCTTCTATTATTCTTTTTCTTATTGAAATGGCTAAAAAGGGAATGTTTCAAAACATTTTAATACTTAAATGTAGAATAAAGAGTACCTAAGTGGAGCCTACAACATTCAGACTGATTATATTCTTGGTTACTAGCATTGCCCTTTCTATTACTTTACCAAGGTTCCTTTTTGGTACTTACAGTACTAAGGTTGTAATCTAGGACCAGTATCCCAACCTAAAACATTCCATCTATGGCCAGACTACATACAGACATTTCATAATATAGCAATGGCCGATGTATCTGTCATTCTTTTAAGGTAGGCAGCAGTGAAGCAGTCAAAGGAGAATTCAGTGGAAAATAAACAGCCGAAAATAGATAAATAAATAAAAGGAATATCTCAAAATTATCCAGGATCCACATCAAAGAAATATTCACAGCTTCTTTGATGAAAACAGAAGAAGCCCCTTTCCGCTTGGGGTCAGAATATGGAACTATCTGCCCTATATCAGGAAGGCCTAAAGCTCCCAGTATTGCATACACAACACAATGGAGTAGCACATCTCCTGCAACATATTAATTAGCATTAAAAGCAAAATTGTGGAAACTTTAAACAGATAAATTCAGGGGGGGAGGGGAATTAAGGAAAAAATAGGAAACGAAAAAATACCATCAGAATGAGGAATATCAATCCCACCAATGATCAATGGGTAGCCAGGATCCAAAAGATGAAGGCCGAACCCATGACCCACTCTAAACGGCAAAGACCTGGAAGGATTGGTGGAGGCGGTGGGTCCATCTACTCCAACTGAAGTAGCAGCCGCTGAAATTGAATCTCCAAGACTAAAAGCTGAAGACAAAGTTGTTAGAGCTTGTTTGGGAGGTGGGTTTCGCTGGAATTGAACAACTGTAATAGTGTGTGGCCATTGCCGTTGACACCTTTGTCTTAGCAGAAAACGGACTCCGTTTTTTGGTTGAATAGTTTCAGCTTTCAGTTTCTTTGTTGACTCTGTTTTTGTGGCCATAATTTATTTCCCAGTTTTCCCCTTGTTTTATTTTATTTAATGCACGCAGGAAGGAACCAAACATTTTGCATTATTTGTTATACATTTCAACCACTGAGTGGTCCGTTTGATGGAGTTACAAATACAAAAATCCAATCTTTCTTGGCAATTTTATTGATATTTCATAAACACCCATAGCAATTCACATACCATGTGATTTGGAGTTGAAATTCTATGTAATTGTTAGAAGAGAAATTTGTGTTAGGGCATGAGTTAGAACGTAATTATTCTCTTTGAATGTTGTTGCATTGAAGAGTGGTCATTGAAAGGCTACTCACCTTCAAGATTATGAAGAGAATTTAAGGACGCTTGATACAAGTAGTCTTTACATCCTAGAGGTAATGGGTTCAAATCTCCCCATGCACCCAAAGGGGACTATTCCTATTCACATTACTTTCAGATGAAATCTTGATGAATACTTGAAATGAGTATAAAAGGATTCAGCTTCAGCAATCCAGCCATGCCGTATGATATAAATACCAATGAGATAATTTCGAACTACAAATAACAGTGGTCGCCATAAAAATTATAATGATAATCATTTATAAGTTTGATTTGTACACAAAATATACAGGTATGTATGGTGTCCCAGCCAACAACAGTGGGTAAGCAACTTTTTTCACAGTTTACAACACATTTGATATGAGAAGATACATTTACACCAGCCTCAAAAAAAAAAAACGAAGAGTTACAACTAAGAGGTGGAAGGCCTAGGTTGCTTGCGTCCATGCTCTGGTAGTAGATGTTCGGTGGCAGCACGTTTCGATCTCAACTACAATGGGAAAGCAGTAAGAAACTAGATGAATTATCTGTGCATGCATGTGCCTGTGTATTTCTATTTACGATGATCAAATTATTTGTATATGCAGTTTTATAACATCAAAAGAAGGAAAACCCACTACTACTAACCTTCTCCTCAGCACGCTGGTAGATATTTCTAATAAGTATATTTTTGGCCTCAGTGGCTATAACTGTTAAAAAGTATTCGACAGGTCAATCATATATGGGAAAAAAATATAAAGAAAGTCAAGAATTTAAGTCAATGAGCTGTGGCATTTTGCAACAGAATGAAATTCCAACCAGTGGTGGCTTTATATCGGTAGCATAACACGTGTACAGATAAGAATCTCAAACACGTTCATTCTGGTTGTTAAAACTTCAAAAACAACTTCAATCATGTAAAGCAACTAATGATTATATTTTCTGATAAAAAAAAATATTCTATTCTTTGTTGATATCAATCAAAGCAAAAGTGAGAGAAGATGAAGAATTTCAAATAAGCAATCTATGGCGTATAGATTACTGAAGGAAACAAAGAACTAAACAAACAAGATAAATCAATTCCACCATTTCAGAGGAAGATTATAAAATAAAAAAAAAGTGTGACAAATAGTAGCAATGGCATCCATTAAGTGCTACATAAAGATCAATTTCTCAATCCATATCTATTTATTCGAAGTCAATTTGTGAAGAAAATACCATTTTTCCAACAAAACTAAATCATGTATTAATAAGTTCAATTCAGACATCTCAGCATACTTTTCCAGCACTTCTGCTCTCAAACATCAACTTAACATTCAACATCCCTGAAAGTAACCTAGCCAAAAAGTTGCCAGAGCTATACGACACACATTATGAAAATATATTATCAATTTATCACCATATAGGTAGAGCCTGAAAGTATATTCACAACTAAAGGTTACCATATTTTCATCAAGTTTAAAGTGCCAAGAATATCTCTCTTTAACTCGAAATGATCGATTGTTTCAAAAGTAAAAATATGGAGAAAGAATATCTGTTCGATACCTTGATCAGGTGGTGGAAGAGTCCGGCTATGAGTGGGACAGTTGGTGGAAGGAACCATTTTCTAGCCAAAAAGAAAAAGTTAGAATATAAAAGATAAGTGCAATCAACTCTTTAACATGACTTAAATAAGAAGTGTGTTGTGCCTCTAAAATGTTTGAACAAAGTAACAAACCATACAAGTGAAGGCAGTGTAATTTTGTTAAAGACCAATCCATGACAGCAAAAAGACTACTTTGTCATAAGTTGTTCATTTAAAAACATAGAGGAGTTCAAGATGAACTCCGTAGAATAGCATACATCTCACATGCTAAAATAGCTTACAAGGATAAGAAGCAGGAGAAAATTGTACACCTATTGTGGATGCTCTGTGGACCAAACCTATGTTAGGATAGACCATCAATTTGGGTTCTCTAATTAAGGCTCAGGTTTCTCAATTATGATTTTAATATGTTATTTCAGTTCATCCTCAGGTGCCTCGATTGAGATTTTATTTCAATTGATTCTTTCCTTTCCAAAATAAATATCCTAATTATGTAATAAAAATGAGACAAATGGAATAATAAAATTGAAGTCGAATTTTTATCAAAACCCTGAAAAGCGATCTGGGTTTTCTCTGTAACAAGTTCTAAGGTTAGGCTCCCTGTGTTGAGCTTGAGGAATTTTCTCATCCATCATCCGTGACTGAATTCCAAATTCACAGTCATAACAACACCATTTGGACCTTTCAACTGTTATGATCTTAACCGGAAACATTATAACAGAAGCAAGGAATCACTGCAAACTATGGAAACAAATATAGATACATATAAATAAATTATTGTCTACAAGTATACCTATACATATGGCCACATAGACACAAATTCTCAGCTAGTATCTTAAATAAAACAAAGAACTACATGATAACTTTTAAGATCCGGTCTTAACTTGTAAGAACTAAAACTACCAACTATACATCAATATCTGGAAAAAGCGTGAACTTAAAGTCTTAGTAGTTTTGAACTGAAATACTGGAGAAAATCTCAAGCTCTCAAAGAATAGAGGCTTCCATCTTAAGGAAACTCTTATCATTATCTAGTGCAAGAAAGCATTTCCAAGTTTACACTGGTGTTGTATAAAGATCTTTGTCACCTCCTCCTCTTTTTTTTCTTTCTTTTTTTTTTTTTTTTTTTGATAATTGGGGTTGGGGATGGGGTTGCTTGGGATGGAACCCAAGCTCTCATGCCTCACAACCTAATACTCTTGCCACTAGGCCAAGAGGTTGTTGGCAAAGATCTTTGTCACTTTAGCAAAACAAAAAAACAAATTTTACTATTAGCATTACTTAGATTCTTTGCATAGAAAGTTTACCATATTAAACTTGATTCCATCAGTTTAATCAACATCCTAATAATAAATGTATCTTGTAATGCAAACAATAAAATGACTAATGTGTAATAACACCAGAGTTGGAATTACATGAATCATTTAAAGCCAATATAGATCGGGAAGCAAATATATTTATTTGAAACCACAAACAACTTTATCCATAAAGGTTCTGAGATGTAACTGATTATATGGGCAATAGCATTAAGGTAAGAATTTAGGAAATTTACTCATAAAAAGAAATCCATAGTTCATATCTGGGTAAACCCACCTAATCATAAAATGTAACAAAGTTTACTACTCATGTAAACTGCATATGGGGTTTCAATGCAATATCAGAAGAGCTAAAATAAACAAGTTATTCAGATAAAACCCAGAAATAAAATACATATGTGATGTATTTTGGAAACTGGAGTTGGGTTGAAAAAGGATGACAAGGATACTTACGGAAGGATTAGAAGGATCGGAAGGACGAAGTTGGCTGAAGTTGTGGGGGTCAAAGGACGGCAGGTTACCGAGCATAGACCCCATTGGGGAAGAATGAAACGATGGTTTCTGGCCTGCACCTAAAATGTCAGAGAGATTGAGATGCATATGATAGACAAGATGTGAGAGAAACCACCATAATGCCTGCCCGGGTTCTAGAATCAGCCCTGTGTTGGGCTATTGCTTCATGATTAATCCGTAATTTGATGTTTATTTAAAGAGCTATATAGCTTAAGCATCCATTTCGTCTGCCCAAATAAATAGTAATTTTTTTTTATTTAGGGGAAACTCTATAAATAATGATAAACTATTAGCAAGATTCTAGTTTGCTCATTTAGATTTGTATGGAAATTTAATATTTTAATCACTGCTCAGTTTGGTCACTGCTCAAGAAATCATAAATAAAATGTTGATGTAGTACTTTTTGTTATCATAATAACAAACTTAATCATTCATTATTTACAAATTTTATCAACTTAATGGTAACTCTAAAAATCCAACAAAACTCTCAACTTTACACATTGTCAATTTATTTTTATTATTACAATATAAAATTAAAATTTAAAGACAAACTTTAAAAATAAAAAAATATTTAAAAATTTGGTTTTCTATAAAACTACATACAAAATCATAAAAATTATAAATAAATGAATACTTATTTTTTCTAACATAAGATTTGTTTATTAAAATAATAATTTTATAAATAAAATAATATTTTTAAAACACCACAAACAAAACTTAAATTAGATTGAAATTTTTCTTTATTTTTTAGTTTTATTTTATAAAGAATAATTTATTTATTATATCTCTACTCTTATTCCTTAGTGTTTGTTAAATTTACCAAATGTTAGGCACCATTTTCGTCCACAACCAACAACACCAATAACCCTTAATTAGGAATCCTTAGTTTCCACATCCTCCATCATCGTGCAATTGAGCAAGGAATTGATTGTAAAGCTGCCGACATGGCATTCCACCATTGGATCTCCAAGATCTCATCCTCACCTATATATCCCAAATCATTATTACAATGAAATTATCAATAGTGATAGAAGAATAGAGAAATCAATGATGCTGTGAACTACCTCACCATATTATTGATCGACCAGAGCTTTAAATAAGCAAAGAAAAAACAATAATGTGCTAAAAATAGAAGCACAAATATTTAAAAATGAAACTAACTAATATCACTAACAATACAATCCCTAAAAACAAGGTCTGCAAATTCTACAAATGACACGTAAACTCAACAAATCCTCCCTTAAACCAAATATTTTATAAATATTAGTTTAAAAGGAATATCAAAATAGATCTTCTAAAGCGCAAATTCCAAGCAACGTCCTCAACTTCTGAAATGTAGCTCTCTTTAGAGATTTGGTAAAGATATCTGCAACTTGGTCTTCACTTCTGCAGAAAACTAGATCAACGACTCCATTATTTGTGAGATCTCTCAAATAATGAAATTTTACATTTACATGCTTGTTTCTTCCATGTAACACTGGATTTTTAGAAAGTTTAATTGTTGAATTATTATCAAAAAAGATCGTTGTTGCTCATTGCTATAAAAAATTTAGTTCTTCAGCAATATTTCTCAACCAAATAGCTTAGGAGGCACAAGCTATAGCAGTTACAAACTCATCTTCATTAGTAGACAAAGTGACTATTGGTTGCTTCTTTGAAAACCATGAAACAGCCATTGTACCCAGCATAAAAGCATAACCAGAAGTATTCTTTCTATCATCAAGATCGCCATTATAATTACTGTCAGTGAAGCCAAACAAATTTGTCTTTTCACCCCTCTTGTAGAACAATCCGTAACTAGTTGTGCCTTTCAAATAACGAAGTATTCTTTTTGCAGCTAAGAGATGCATCTCCTTTGGGCACTTCATAAACCTACTAATTAGACTTACAAAATGCATAATATCTAGTCTTGTTGCAGTCAAATGCATTAAGCTTCCCACTAGATGCTTGTAAGAGGTGTTGTTAATCTATTTTCCTTCAGGATTTCAAACAAGCTTTAAACCAACTTCAGTCGGTGTGCAAACAAGATTGTAGTTCTTCATCCCAAACCTGTCTAAAATCTCTTACACATATTTTTTTGAGAAATGAAAATTCCAGCTGTAAATTGTATCACTTCAATACCCAAAAAATAATGTAACATTCCAAGGTCAGTCATATCAAACTCAACCATCATGGAATTTTTAAAATTATCAAACAGGGCAACGTCACTCCCAGTAAATATAAGATCATCAATATAAAGGCAAACAATAATAATCTTACCTCCTTCACTAACCTTGGTAAAAAGTGTATGCTCGTATGGATATTTCTAGAAATCTTCTTTTAAAAAATAAGCTTCAATGTGACTATACCAAGCCCTCGAAGCTTATTTCAATTCATACAACGTCTTTTTTAATATGTATACATTGTTCTCGTTTCCATGTTTCACATATGCAGGAGGTTGATCAACAAACATTTCTTCTTTCAAATCACCATGTAAAAACACCGATTTCACATCTAATTGGAATATAGGCCATGAATTTTGGGTAGCAAGAGAAATCACCAACTTAATTGTATCATGCCGAGCAACAGGAGCAAAAACTTCTTCATAGCCGATGCTGAACTCTTACTTGTAGCCTTTAGCAACTAAACGTGCTTTGTACTTGTCAACTTCACCAATCTTTTTCAATTTTGTCCTTGTGGAAGATCTGTCAATTCCCATGTGTTGTTTCTTTCAATAAAAACGATTTCATCATCCATGGCCTTCCGCTATTTTGAGTCTTTGACAGCATCTTCAAAGACCATTGGATCACAATCTGAAAATAGAGAAAAATGAGTGAGAATATCTTCACTTTGATCAAATCTTTGTACCTCATAATCCTCCATCCATGCAGGTCACCGTCGAATTCATTGAGGTCAATCATCTCCCATGACAGAGGCTGTAAATCGTTGAGTGTCTGCTGATTATTGCACATTTTCTAAAGGTTGTGTATTCTCCAAGGGCTACTGCTCTTGTTCTCCATTTTCACCATCAAAATCAACCAAGATTTGACCTTGGTTATTGTTTTCATCACCAAACCAGAATTATTCTTCATCAAAGAACACGTCACGACTAATGACAATTTTCTTGGTGATAGGATTGTACAATTTGTACACATTTGACTGTTCACTAACACCAAGAAAAACGTACTTTTTAGTTTTGTCATCAAGTTTAGTCCTCTTTTGATAAGGAATGTGCACATATGCAACGTAACCAAATATTCTAAAATGCTCAACACTCGGCTGTTTTTCGCACTATGCTTCTTCAAGCCTCATATTTTGAATAGTTATGGTAGGACTTCTGCTCAGCACATGAATACTCCAATTGATAGCTTCGAGCCAAAAACTTTTTGGAATACCGCTTCTTTTTAAAATGGTTCGCACCATGTTTAAAATTGTACGATTCTTCCTCTCTGAAACACCATTTTGCTGCAGGGTGTAGGCTGTAGTAAGTTTCTTTTGAATTCCATGCTCCTCACAAAAACTAAAAAATTCTTGTGAGTTGTATTCTCCACCACGATCGCTACGGAGAGTCCTAATAGGCATTCCTGCTTCCTTTTCAACAAGCGCCTTAAAACTTTTGAAAGTTAAAAAAGTTTCAGAATTATACTATAAAAAATAAACCCAGGTTTTTCGACTGTAATTATCAGTAAATGTTATAAAATAACGTTTACCATCATTTGATGTCGGATTGATAGGGCCGTATATATCAGAATGAACCAGCTCAAGCACTTTCTTCGCTCTCCTTGATTTTTCTTTCGGAAAGTGGTCTCGACGTTGTTTGCCAACAACACAATCTTCACAAACTTGAGAATGACTTTCAATTTTAGGAAGACCAGTTACCATGTTTTTCTGCTGTAGCACTTTTAGATCACCAAAATTTAGGTGTCCGAATCGAAAATGCCACAGCTATGCTTCATTTTTCATTCTTGCTGAAAAGCATAATTGAGCAGCATTGTTGAGATATAGTAGGAACATCTGGTTTGTTGTCATGTTTACTTGAGATACTAAGCTCAATCTTGAATGCGACAAACTCCGTCTTTGATAAAAATCAGATATCCCTTCTCTTGAAGCTGATCAACACTGAGCAAATTAGTTTTCAAAATCAAGAACAAAGAAAACATTAGAAATAACCTGAGTAGTATTCTCCTTAGTGTGGATTTTCACATTGCCTTTACCCAAGAAAGAAACTTTAGAATTGTCTCCAAATGAAACAGTGCTTCGAAATACTTCATCTGATTCAGAAAACATCATCTTATCTCCACACATATGATTGCTGCAACCTGTGTCTAAATACTGCAAATCCTGGTGAATTTCTTCCTTTACATGACATGCTATCAAGAGAGAAATCTCTTCTTCCTTTTTTTTTCTGCAAAATTTGATTTCGCACAACGGTTTTTGTTAAGACTAGTTCTACACTCTGATTTGTAATGACTATACCTATGATATCTGTAACATTTAATATTTGACTTGTCTACAGACTTTTGCTTGTAACCATATGAATAGTTATTGTCACGGTCTTTTGTTTTTCCCCTAGAATGAGTAGAATAATCCTCATCTGCGTTGTGGTGCTCCTTCTTATCCTTCCATCTTGGTTTCCCACCCCTAGGACCTTTTGGATTGATTGTCGCCTTCAACGCCTGTTCTTCTTTATCTTACTAAATAATCTTTTATTCATGAACCAGCAAAGAACATTATAGTTCATCAAATGTAAGGGAACCAACATCTCTTGATTCTTCTATCGAATAAACAGAAAGTTAAATTTTACTGTCATCGATCTAAGAATCTTCTCAATAATGACAATATCCTCCATTATTTCTCTATGGATTCTCATCTTATTGGCGATTACCATCATTCTTGATAAAAAATCAGTAACCGACTTACTGGACTTCATTCTTAAGTTTTCGAATTCAATCCGAAAACCTTACAGCTGCACATGCTTCGACCTTGTATTCCCTTAATGCTTTCTCTTCATCGAGTCCCATATCTGTTTGGATGTATCTTTGCAAAGAATCGTCTCCAAACTGGCTCGATCAATGGCTTGAAAGAGATAGTTCTTGGCTTTGAGATCCTTCAACTTCAATACTTCCAATTCTGCTTTCTGTGTATCTGTCATTGCAACACCTTGCTCCGGTTCTGTCACTCTAGATTCAACAACATGCTAATACTCTTTAGACTTCAAGAAATTCTCCATTAGCATACTCCAATTGTCATAGTGACCATCAAAACGAGGAATGGCAGGTTAGACGAAGCTTTTTGCTACCATCATATGCTTATGACCTGGCTCGATACCACTGTTACAATGAAAATAAATTATCAATAGTGATAGAAGAACAGAGAAATCAATGATGTTGTGAACTACCTCACTATATATAATGACCCGAAAGTTGGGGATGTTGAAAACGTACTTCCAAGACCTTGCTTTTGTGTGTCAAACTTAAATATATTAATATTATATCTTGGGAAATTACTTTAGAAGTTAATTGAATGTTAATTTGATAAATCTTAATTTTTAAGGACTATGTTAACCATGAAAAAAGAAAAAGTTGCTAAGACTATTTGAATAAATAGCCCATTTCTTATGTTAGTTAAATAGAGTTAGTAGAAGAGTATGAGCCTAATAGGTGATATCATTAATAATTAGAATAGGATAACTATTATATATATGAAAAAGAAGTGAATAAATAAAAGAAAAGGAAATAAAGTATTGAATAAATAATAAGGGATAAAGAGAGAGTAAGTGAAAAAGAAGGTAGAGAGAAGGATAGTGAAAATCTTTCTTTTCTTTTTGCTGTCGAAAATAGAAGAAGAAATTGGGGGAAAAGATGCTCAGCTATAGGGGTTGAATGCATGAACAAAACTGTAAGTAAAAGTTGATTCCTTTAGCATGAAATCTATGTTTTTGATGATATAAGATTATGAGTTAGTTTACCCACATGGAAATTTTGAGAATAAATGGGAATTATGGAAATCACCATGGATAAGAAAATGCAAAGGTTTGGGGTTATTTTGATGAATACTAAATGTCTTGATATGATGATTTAAGTATAAATTTTGTAGAGTAAATTAGTCATATTGAGTGGTGATTTTATTGATAATAATTCCTAGGGACTAAAATGTTATAAATTTAAAATAATATAGCTTAAATTGTTAATTTGGTTAAGTATAGGAATTGTCTTAATGGACTATTCTTATGCTGGAAAAATTTGGGATATATATTCACTAAGTTCATTAAGTGTATAAATTATTAGTGATATGAAATTGATTAGCAATAACTAGAAATTAGTTAAATGCTATAAATAAATTTAGCAAAGTATGATTTTATTAAATTTATGATGTTTGGAGTTTGATAATGAAATTATAAACTTTGGTTGAGGAACGAATCAATCAGACGTAAATCGTGGAAAAACGAAAGTAACGGAGTAGCTAGCGACCTCACTATTACAACTATTTTGTTAAAGTAAGTTCGTAGACTCGAACTTGATTTTTTTTTTACTTCTAATTACCATTTAAATTAAGTAATGTTAAATTTTGCTCATGATATAAAATGTATCCATGTTATTGAATAATAGTAAAGAAAATACGTGAGGAAAAATGTTTAAATAAATAATTGTATAATCGTTGATATGTTCGACTAGCGCTGGGCGCAATCTTCGTCAGCTTGTCTGACTAGTGCTAGGCACATAACCGTCGGTTAATCCGACTAGCGGTTGGCACAATTACCGTTGGTTTATCCAACTAGAGCTGGGCTTAAAATCATTATTGTCTGTATATTCGACTAGCACTAGGTGCAAATATTGTTGGTTAATCTAACCAGAGCTGGGCTCACTTTCATTATCGTCAGCTAATCCGGCTAGGCAATGGGTGCCAATTATTACTTAAATTATTAGGAGAATTGAAATCTTAATTGGTTAAGTTAGAATTTCATATTAAGAGATTTTGGGTTGTGTTTAGTTAATAAATGAAACCTATTGATGATAAATTGATTTACAAGTTACAGGTTAGATATATAGTAGAGTTGGACTCAGCATCCAGTGAGAATCCCGTCCTCAAAGTTGGTGACATTTTTTCTTTTTGTGTTTTAGCATGAACCTAGGATACAAATTTAATGATAGTGTCCTTTTGTTTAATGAACACTAGAGTACTAGTTTTTGTAAGTGTATATGATTGTAAATACTTGTTGATATTTTATACTATGTTAAAAATGATGTTTGCTCAAATGAGTTGAATATGAATGATAGATGAAGAATGTGCATTTAACAAATTCAATGTTGTATATGATAATGATACATGTTTTAAGTCTAATTTTGGGTTTATTTGAATGTTTATTATATTAGAGTCATATGCATGTGGTTGAACTTAGATTGGTATTAATTTGGGTGAGAAATAAGGCTTGGAAAAATAGCCTATTTTTGTCTACACGGGTAGAGACACAGGCATGTGTCTCAGCTATGTGTCACACACAGCCATGCGCACGGGCGCGTGGTTTGGCTGTGTGTCCCTTGTATCTTAAAATATAGAAACAGAATGCTCAAGTAACTTCACACGGGCAAAGGCACGGCGGTGTGTCTCAGCCGTGTGTGACACACAGCCTGGCACACAAGCATGTGACTTGGCCGTGTAACCCCTATACCTAATTTATGAATTTTGAACCTCGAGGGCTTATATTAGAGACCATATGAATGTTTGTGAATGGTTTGTGATTTGAACGACATATGTGCATGAGATGTTTGATTGATTGAGATATAAGTCCTATAATGCTCCGTAGCCCTATTTCGGCAACGGATATGGGTTTAGAGTGTTACACCATATTATTCATCGAGCAGAGCTTTAAATAAGCAAAGAAAAAACAACAATGTGCTAAAAATAGAAGCACAAATATTTAAAATGAAACTAACTAATATCACTAACAATACAATCTCTAAAAACAAGGTCTGCAAACCCCACAAATGACACGTAAACTCAACAATCGTATCCACCCTCAAGCACAACCTCAAACACAAGAAACTCATTCTAGGCAATAACCTAAAAGACATCAACCTTAGGTTGTAGTTTTTTACCCAACTTAAACATGGTGGCCATTAATATTTAAAAAAAAAAAACTAAATCTTTTAAGTCCTTTTAAGCCTTCTTCATGATCTTTCCTATAAATTGTTCTATTTATAAAATTATTATTTTAATAAATGAATGTCATGTTAGAAAATAAGAAAATGGATATTCATTTATTTCTAAAAATTTTATAATTTTATAGGTATTTTTATAAAATCTTTTATATTTTATCTAAAAATAATTTTTAAATAATTTTTTACTTTAAAGTTTTTTAATTTTAAAATTTTAAGAATCAAGAGTAAATTGATAGAATGTATAAAGTTGATGACTAAATTTGTTGAACGTTTTAGAATTAGAACCAAATTAATAGAATCTATAACATGTTAAATTTGTTACCATGTCACTAAAAAAGGTCACACCAATATTCCGTTAGTGGTTTAAAAGAGAGTGATCAACATATTAAATTTTGATAACATTAGTGACAAAAATATAAAATTTTAAACCTAGGTAGCGAAAATAAAAATACTCTAATAATTGGATGACGATTTATATAGTTCACCATTTAATTTTATTTTCAAAATATTTATTTATTTACATTTTCATATACTTTTTCACATTACGTGTTAATATTCAACTTTGTATAAAATATTTAAACATATAAAAAATTAAATTATACTAAGATTACGGCACACCTACAATGTTAGTGAAAATAGAATGTAATAGATATATTAATAAAAATTGATATATATATATAAAATAAATTAGGCTCGGTTGAAATAGTAATGTATAAATGTTGAAAATTATAAAAGTTCGAGTTTAAATCCTATTTTGTATGAATATTTTCTATCTAAAATATAAAAATGATAAAAATAATTCAAAATAATACATTTTTACAATATTTAAAATAATACAATTTACTTTGTAAAATAATGATATTTTTATCAATGCTCAATTAAATTGGTATTCGATTAAATAATAATATAAACTCAATCAAATATAATATATAATATAAATATTTTTTTAAAATAACACTATTCACATTTAAATAATATATATCTTTAATGTAAAAATACGATACATTATTTTTTTTATATTTCTAATAAAAACGATAGCTCCTTCATGAAATTTACTTTTTATTTGTAAAAATATTTTGAGATGACGAGTAAATGAATTGTTTTTTAATGGATGCATAAATGTATTGTTTTTCTGACTTCTGATTAGGGGTGAGAAAAACTCGATTCGACTCAAAAAAATTAAAAAAAATTCTAATTTTAAGTTAAACGAATCGAGTTATTCGAGTTATTCGAGTCAACTTTAATTTTTTTTTTAATTTCAAGTTTGAATCGAGTTGAGTTTTCGAATTCGAATAATTCTAATAATTCAAATATTAAACTATAATATTTTATATTTTTACCCAAAACTCCCAAATCTTTTTACTTTTCACTCAAAACTTTTACTCCCCTTCCATCCTAACCCTCCAATCTACCCAAAATCCATTTCCCCCCAAAATTTTACTCTCCCATTCACTTTTTTCTCAAAATTTTACTCCCAAAAACCCTCAAAATTTTTTATTTTCCCCCAAAATTTTTACTCCTCCACTTTTCCCTAAAATTTTTACTTCCTTCCCATCCCACCTCATATTGAATATCTATATTAAAATTGAATTATTAATTATGCCATTAAATATTCATGTTAAAATTTTATATTGGTATCAATTTCACATTTTATCTTTAAAATAACTTTTATTAAAAAATCACATTTTTACATTTAATATATTTTTAATTCCAAAATACATAGTGACAAGAATTTGAAAATAATTGAAACAACTAAGCAAGCAAAGAAGCTAACCCGTATATAAAAGATTAATAAATAAATTATGAGATGGTGAAAGTTAATAAAAATTTTGGTTAAGGTGGACAAATTTTATTATGATGGGTGGACAAAATTATTTTTTAAAATTTAACTCGAACAAATATATTATTCAATTCAAATTCCATCTCACTCAACTCAATTCGAGAAAATTTCAAATTAAATTAGGATGATAAAATATAATTCGTCAACTTGAAATTTTTTCTTTCGATTTGATCGAACGCTCAACCCTACTTCTGATGTTAATGTCTAAATTTATTATGTTATTTTAATTGCCATAATTTAATAATTATGGATTATATTTTAAATTGTAAACTAAATTTATCATTCTGAAGGAATTAAAAAATTTTAGTAGACATTTTGTTTAAAAGTGTTTTAGATTTCAAAATATTACTTTCACCTCATAGTCCAAAATTTTAACCCAACCCAAACATTTTGTTTTGGGCAACTTCATAGATTTTAAAATTTATAGAGTGAAGTTTTATTTTTGAAGTTAATTTTGAGTTTGTTAAATATAATATTTTTAATCATAATACATAAGTTGTCAAAAATTATCAACAAATGTTAAATGTAGTGGTAAGATGTATTGTATTTTTAAAAAGAAAGTATAAGTTTGAACTCTAAAGAAGACATTGTTAAAAGAAGTAATTACGAATACCAATTATGAATGATAAAATAGATATAAAAGATAAAAAATGTCAACAAGATTTTTAATCGATTAAAAACTCAGCTGATATTTTTTTATTTCTATTTGATATTTTAAATATTTTATTTAATTAAATTTATTTACTTTATAATTTACTTATTTTTAAAAAATTATATTAATATGATATTTTTGTACACGAATGTAAATTTCATTTAATATGTAGTTTATCAATATTGGTTATTGATATAAAAAAAAAGTTATCATTGAAAATGTTATCATGATCCAAAACTTTTAGAACAATATTAAAAGAAAAATCAGATAAAAAGTATCCATTTAAACTGTACTTACGTAATTAAAGTTAAAAATAATAAAATCATTGTTTAATATTTTATATTATAAATAGTAAATATTATTATTAAAACATTAAATATATATTTATAAAAAATAATTATTAATTGGTATATTTTTAAACAAAGATTTCAACTAATGAATTGTGTACAACAATGGATAATACACACACACACAAAAAAAATGTAATTCTTATATTCTTTTAGCAACCTGTATATGCAGAAACTGACAAGAAGTATGCTGGCAATATTAAAGAATTTCATAGCATCGGCCAATTATTATGGGCATGCTAACTCTGCCAGCTCTTTTACGAGTAAACCCAACAGATATTTAGAAATTATTTATATCAATGGAAGTTTTGATTCATGGTTCTCTAACAATTCCTTTTTTTTTTTCAGATGTAATTGGCTTGTACAATTTTCTTTGCTAAATACTTAACTAAATAATCGTATCCGTTAAAATATAGAGCTTCGATCTCTGCTCCCTGACCACTCTGCATCATTACTGCCAACTCTTGCCGGTAATTATCCTGTGGAAAACCAATTCAAGTCTCAAAAATATGAAGACAATAGGTTATCTTATCTATTGGGTGATTCAGGGTACTGAACCCTCAAGATTGTAGAGGAAATCAAGCTTCTCGCAATTTGGAGGTCCCGTGGCTTTAGTGGAGCTAAAGACTGTTGAGGTATCAGTTGGAGATCATCCCCTCGCAGTCCCAGCCACTTCACGTTGCAAGCTGAATGGTGCCATAACAAATAATTTCAGTTTTTACATCTTAAACAAGAAGAAAAAATAGATGGCCTGACTGCAAGAAAGTACCATATCTATATGCCTCTAGGCCCATCCCTATGCTTCCAAACTTGTAGGTACTCAATATTGCTAATCCAGCTGGGTTCCTGAAAGTTTCAAATTTGAAGTTCACCAGTGTCTATTCTGCCCATCTATTAACGGAGTTCAAGAATGAAACAGTACTATTTTGTGCTGAAACTAGCTAAGCTAACTACTTTGAAATACTACTATCGCTTAATTGAAAAAACAAGTCCTTGGTTCTTGTAGCCGATCCATACCAGTCAACCAGCGCTAAAATTGGCAAATCTGGAAAAGCCCGACTCATTCGGTGAAGAAGAAATCTATAATGACATCCAAGGTCGTGATTACAATGACAATAGGCTTAGTAAGGTAGAAACGGTTAAAGCAAATTCATGGAATGGTTTTGAGTTTGAACACATATCGATTACCTTGTGGCTATATCAGGGTAGCCTTTTGCTGTTAGAAGAATGCTTGGAATCTGGTTAAATACATTATCCTCAGCCAATCGCTGGAATATTGCGTGCTTTAAAAACAAAAGCATGGCAAATGTCGTTTAATTGGATGTAGGTATCATAAATTCATAGTGATGTCTGATTGGATTTCAATGAAAAAACCACCTTTTCTACTACAACAATATACCGGGCATCCGTCTTCATACTCAAGCTCTCTAACAAATTCAGGTCACCTGAAATTGCGTATCCAGAAGAGCCACAAGCAGAGCAATCAACAGCCTCTTGGTTTGGCTCCTATCACATGGTTAATGAAACCAAATAAGCAAGTGGCATATGAAATTTCATCAATTCTTTTCCTCAATATGATTAATGATATTTGCAATGCAATAAAATAAGCAGGAAAGATATTGAAGTACCTGAAGTAAGATGCGCCCAGCAACAAGTCCTTTGCTAGATGCCATGATTCCTAGACTGTAACGGCTGCACCGAAGCAATGCTACAACATCTTTGGCACAAAGTTCTCAATCAATTCAAGCATTAAGATGATAATAAAAAAATTTACACCGAACAAAAACTTCTTATCTTATTAATAAACGAGTAAGAACTTAGATAATTGACCTTGGATTGTCCTATTGACCTGCAATTGAGATGAGAAGTAATGGGGTGAATCACAAAGCAACTTGTAAAATAGTTCCCTCTGCGTAACTCGCTTATCTTGAATTAGGATTTCAAAGCACATTTCCATAACCTTCCACACTTCATTTTTAGTAAAGATAAGGTCAAGACCCAATTTAATTTAGAACAAAAATGGAAAAAAAAAGTGGTAAACTTAAACCTTAAAACCATTACAAAAGCAAATACCTCTAATAAAGGACTTAGTAGCGTTGGCTTTCATCAATGATCTTGAACAAAAAGAGTGAGACAGAAAAATCCACGAAACATCAGTCAAGATCCCTTCACTCACTCTACTATTACTCGACTTCCTATTGATCTATATAGTAATCGGGAGAAAAAACCTTCAGAAAATATTTCCTCAATTTTCTCAGCAACCAAACAAAGAGAGAAATCTAGTTACCAGAGGGAGATCGGAGATTGCCGGATCAGGAGAGCTCAAGATCTTGAGGAAATTGAGGACAACGACTTGGATTCTGGCTTGAACCTGAAAGAGAGATTTATTTTTTCATCTATTTGGATAATTGGCAAAAGAGGACCAAAAAGATTATTAATATAGGGTAGATGAAGAAAGGTTACCTCATGAGGAAGGAGGATGTCTGCGAAACAGAGCTGTTGATCGGAGAAGAATTTCATGTCGGATTTGCTGAGATCGTCCATTTTTTCTTTTTGTTGATTAGAAGAATTGGCGCGAAATTAGATTGGTTTTTTGAAATGACGGTGATTCTGTAATTATAACGGTGACTGGGCTCCATGGGCTTCTTTGTTTATCACTCAAAATTCAAGGTGGATTATTTTAGGGCGTATAAGATTTTCAGATTCAAAACCCCAAAATCCTCTACAATAAAATTGAAATGTCAATTTCTGTTTCTAGTCCATGTTGTGGATTCAATCCATATATCTAATTTTATCTATTTTACTTCATGTATTGTTCGAATTTTGAAATTTCAATTAGATCCATTAAATGATATTTTGCTATTAGCCTCATACAGAGGCGAATTTAAGGGAGGCCGGGCCCTGCCAACCCCCCTTTAAAATAAAAAAAATTATCATTTAAGTCTTTTAAAATTTTAAATTAGTAAATGTAAATTGTACTTTGGCCCATTAAAATTATAAAAATTTAATTTAATCTTTTAAAAATTATAAAGATATAAACTATAAAAAATTAAAATTTCATTTAGCCCCCTAAAAATTTGTTCTGACTTCGCCCCTCGCCTCATACTATGTGGAAGTTGTGGATTAAGTACATGTTCTCTAATTTGATCGTTTTTAGTCTTTATACTTTTCATATTTTGAAATTTAAGTTCTAACCAAGGTTTTTGGAATCGGATTGGTGATCAAACTAATTAGGCCATCGATTCACTGGTCCAGCTGGTCATCTAGTTCAATTAAATAAATTACTAAAAATTATAAAAATAAAAATAAAAAAATCTGATTAAATTGTCAATTCAACCAATCCGTATCAATTCTGAGGTCAATCAGTTTGATGCCTCTCTCCGAACCAGTACCTCGGTTGGTCCGGTTCAAACAACCATAGTCCTAGCTCAAATGGTAGTTGCGATATCCATAAACTAAACTAACATTGTCTTTTTGTAAGTATTATGACCATTCTAATGTGTGTGCTTAATTTGGTCCACTTTAGTACTTGAAGTTAACAACTAGATTCATTTTAATCCTTGAACTTAGATTTTGTAAATTTTGAGATTGTCCAATATCATTAACTAAAACTTTTAAAAAAATTAAGTGGTGACATGGTATAATTTCAAATTGTCGCGTCATCACACTTTTACAAAATCCAAGTTTAAGTACTAAAATGAATCTATTTTCCAAGTCCAAGTATCAAAGTGAAAACAAAAAAAAATATTAATACCAAAGTGGATTTGTTTGTCAAGTTTAGGGGCCAAAATTTATTTTAACTTTATGTGAAAATAACAAATTGACATGGCATTACACATTTGATAATATGTTTGTCCTATGAGATTTTAGAAATAGCAAAATTTAACTTAACAAATTTAAAGGATACCATTTTGGTCTAGATTAAAATTTCAAAGTTTAAAAAATAAAAAGACTAAAAATGACCAAATTAGAGTGTAAGGACTAAATTTATAACTTAAGCATGGTATAGGGACTAATAGCTAAATTTGTCCAAATTAAAATTGTTGACTTGAAACAATTGCTAAGTGTACCAAATGTGAAAATAGTAACAACAAATTATGAGTAGAAGTTACTATAAAAATGAGCAATTCTGCAAAAACTGTGACAGGCACAATGTAAATATGGGTAGCAAAGTTTATTTATACAGTTCGATTTTCCTACGTTTACGGAGTTTATCTTAGTGAGAATAATCTATTATTTTTTAATCTAATACAATTAGTGATCCTAATTCTAACACATGCTAATAAAAAAAATCAATCTTATATATCTAAAGGCTAGACATCTCACCACTAAATTTTCAAAAAAAAAAAAAAAAAAACTTAGTCAATAAACTTATAACACAAAAATTTTTCAATAACAGATAAGACATCATCCCATACAAATCTCGATTTCAGTATTAATTGCAAATTAATATGAATCATTGGTTACATTCAAATTAGTACCTACTTAAGTTAGCGGCATATGCTAGCTACTTTTTGATTTCCTCTTCATTATGATTCTCTGACAGATCCTTCGTAGAGTTTTCAACAGCAAGATGTTATAGGTTCTCCAGAAACCACCTCTAAAGCATTAGATGAAAACCCTTTCTATCCTCAGTTTACTCCATATTCGACACCTATCACCCTTACTCAACCACTCTACTATAATAACACCCAACATTACCATTCTCTTTCTCACCCTATAACCAAACCAAATACATCCAGCTTTATAATGATTTCTTACATAAATCTTTTAAATAAATTATCATTGGGAAAACTTCATTGTAGTTATTAAACAATTGATTCACATCTACTAATTTCAGCCGAAAGAATCCGAAAAATAGAGTAGTGCATCATCTTTATTCGGATATATTGGGCAGAAACCCATCAAGGTAAAAATCTCTCTTTTTTTGTTTTTGTTTTTGTTCATGGCATTGAGTATATTCAACTTATTGCTTGTTTGAAATTTAATGTTAAAAAAACAAAAAGGAGCTATTATAGGTGCAGCAGCTCAGAAGGATGGATGACAAGGAAACAAGTTGAGCGTAGCTGTTGGGATCAGATATACAGCCATGGCCTCCTCACTCGCCCAAACTCACTTTCTGGAAGCACTGGCAGAGCAAGTAAGTCGTCAACATTAGCCGTGAGTAAAGAAACCCATGAAGTAGAAGAAAAGGTTCTTTATCCAAAACCATAAACCAACTACAAGAGACGGTAAAATTGGAGGACTTACAAATGGTTGAAGAAGGTGATCAATGCCACAAAATTCTCACGCCACACCTAATGACATGTTGAGTGAGGAATTACTTCAAAGTTTAGAGAATTTTGACCACTTTCCCTCTTTGTCTCAAGATTCATGAATCCCTAACCTTAACTGGCGGTAGCGGATGGCAACCACAAGCTCTCTACTCCTTTGGATTTTGTTTTGTTTTTATAAGCTTTCCCTTCTGCACTGTCAAATGGAATTTATACCCAAAAAAAAAAAAAAAACTCTTTGAATTATAAATAAGCGATGGAATTAATTACAGTTAAAATAACAAATCATATATAAACCTTGACCTAACGAAATCAATGGTCATTTCTCAAAACTAAATATAAATAAATTTATTTTACTAACAGGGATTATAACTTGAAATATGCGGATTTTTTTAATTAGGGTTTTGGGTAGTATTTTTAAAAAAATTAAGGAAGTAGATCGATTTTTTGAGAGAGAAAGGGAAAGTGTGCCTTTAATTTTGTTAGGTTTAGGGTTATTTTTAAAGGGTTTAGGGTTAGGGTTTTTAGATTGATACTGCGAAAGTTCATAGATATATTTGAAAGATCAGGGATGTGATAACATGCCTTAGAACACATACATTACATATGTCATGGTGGAATAACACCATTACCTCATAAACCCATCCTGGGAAAGTCAAGCTTTGGGGTGACAATGCTTAATATGGTCATGGGTCAAAGTCTAGGTGAAGGTCCCAGTTGGTGGCCATGATGCGGTCACGGGTTCAAGTATAACTGGGGGCTAGTTGATGGTCGTTATGCAGTTACGAGTTCAAGCATTTTGGATACCCGCAAATGGTGCATTATATATACCAAACATAAGATTGAAGTCACAATCTTAGGGAAAAACAGAAGGATTTCTGGTGTAATCAAAGTAAATTTTTTCTCTAATTCCAACCAGTTGGTATATTTAATGTTTCATACTCATCTGAAGGCTAACACTGAGGTGGATACAAGAGGACTCTAAGGAGGAGACCGGATGTTTTGATAAAAGTAGAGGTCAAACTCGAGTCGGTGCGACAACTGTTATAGTAATTAATGAGTTTTTCAATAACGACAACTGTCGTCGGCCTAAAAGGAGCATCACCTTTACTCTACTGAAACAGCCGCTCCCCGCTTGAGAGTCTTCCTACGTCCACAACGGTGCTGACCTTTTGATAAAAAGGAAGATTAAAGGTATCAGTTGCCTAGAAATGAAAAAAGAAAATTACGTCGGTTATAGCATAAAGCCCCACAGTTTTTTCGTATGATTATGCCCTTAAACTTCTGTATGATATTTATAAGGCAACATTTTCGAGCATCCAAAAACTTTGAGCTCGTGGCCGTGTAACGATCGTCAACTGACTCCTCCACTATACCTTGATCCATGACTACATAATAGTCACCAATTGAGATCTCTACATAGACTTCTAGTCGTAACTATACAAATAAAAATCACCCTAAAACCCAACTTTCCCATGATAGGCTTCGGAAGTAATGGTCTCATTTCAATATTATATATGAAATGTGTGTGGCTTGGTGTAACATCCTAAAATAGGGCCTAGTCGAAATGGTGGTTTCGGGACCACAAATCCGATATCAAAATATTTACTTTATGATTATTATAAGGCCTAGAATATGAGTATATGCATGTCTTAAAGTTTCATGAAAAAATTCTTTGAGTAAGGTGTTCAATTGGAAATTAGGGACTAAATTGAATAAATTGAAAAACTTGAATTCTAGAAGAAATTTGTATAAAATTGCTTTGGGTTATGAATTAGAAGGTCTTGGAGATAAATTTGCCCAAATTCTAAGTTTTTGGACAAAAATGGGCTTGCATGGATGGAATTTTAAGGAAAGTGCTTAAGGGCATTTTGGTTATTTAGTATTTTAATGAAATAAAATGGGAAAAATGAACCAAAATTAGCCCATTCTCTTCTTTATCCAGCCGAAACTTCAAGGGTTTCCATAGCTAGGGTTTTCAAGGTTTTCAAGCTCAATAGTAAGTGCTCCCAAGCCCCGTTTTTCATGCTCTTTGTATTTTTGAAATCCCGGTAGCTTGCTCTCTCCATTTCTACCCATATTTCATGCTAGGGTTCATGTTTAAAAATTTACCCATTCATGAGTTGCTTGTATTTTGATGGATTATGGAGGAATATGAAAGATGAATGTGTATTAAACAACTTTTCCTAGTTGATTTTCATGAAAAACCCTTTAGGGACTATTTTGTAAAAGATGTAAATGTGTGGTAGAAATGAGAAAATAATGGAAAATGTGGGCTATCATAAGAAAGAAAAGTGTTCGGCTAGATTTGGGTAAGATAGAAAGTGAATGTGTTTCATTATAAGAGTCGAGGGACTAAATCGTAAAAATGTGAAAGGTTAGGGGCAAAACGGTCATTTGGATCGGGGGTAGATATTAAATTTGAAATGTATAATGTAGTGTATTAATGAATTAATTTTATTGTTATAGACCCTGAGGAATAAATTTTAGAGGTCGATCGAGGTAAACGCAAGGTTTCGGAATAACCGAAACACAACTCCGAAAAGAATACCAAGTAAGTTCGGATAACTTAAAGTAAACCCCTAATATGCATAATTAAATTATTTATGAATGCATGATGATTGCATTTATTATTAGCATGAAATATCATAGAAATGCATATTTGATGGTAATATGTGAAAAATGTCTCGGATGAGGTTGACAAAGGGAATTCGATGGATAAACCCTTATTAATATGTGTAAAGGGATCCTGCATGTGTTGCAGTAAGGATTTAGCCCAGACAGGTAATCCATGATCTCAAGTATGAAATGGATCTAGCTCGGACGGGTGTCCTTTGAATAATCAAGCCTTCCGAAGAATATGTGTGCATTATGGATTTAGCCAGGACGGGTAATCCGATTAGGGTCTGAATTTAGCCTGGACTGGTAATTTAGATTCGAGCTCATTAAGGGTGTTTATCCTTATAAGGGATTTAACCTAGACTGGTAATCCCAACATCACCTTATGAGTTCATGATATGGGGGATTGAGCCTGGACTAGTAATCCTGCCATGAGATGTGAGGTTCGCGGGAGTGCATATATGTGAAATAATCATTCGTAAGAATTGACGGGTAATGGGTATTCCATCGAGATTTCCTAGAAACTCAACGGGATTAATATGATGTATGTCAATAAGATGATGAATGATGAGCTCATCTACATAAATTACATGATTCTTTGTTATGTAACTAACTCGTTGATTGAGTGCACGTGATAGGGAATCGTTTCATAATTGATGATTTCATGATTTAAATATGGATGTATGCTAATTACTCGGTAAGTTTACTTTCCAATTATTTGAGCTTACTAAGCATGTAAATGCTTACCCCTCTCTTTTTCCTTATCTCACAAAGCTCGAGGACTCGAAAGGATTGGAAGACGATTGGAGAGTCAACACACTATCAACTAGAGAAGCTTTGGTATAAAGACTTTGTTTGATTTGTTCAATGGCATGTATAGTATTTTTGAGTATTTTGTTATATGTGTCATTTGATTTTCCAAATGAAGGCATGTAAAAATATGTTCATTTCTTTGTATATGGCCACGAAAATTGGCTTAATTGAAGTAGGCTATGACCTACGAATTTATGCATGGTTTTATTTACAAGTGATGGGTCGTTACCAAATGGCAATGAGTCACATGAAAGAGCCAATTTCGGATGAATGAAAGTGACATGGGAACCCATAAACACTAAATGGGAAATAACCTATCATGTATGAAACCAATGAAATGAGGTTTCCATACATCTAGTTTAATTAAGATTACTTACAAGGATATAATTGTGTTTTACTTTGAATTTGGTAACCACTAAGCACAAGTAGTAGAAAAGGGAGACTAAAGGCTTGGAAAATAGCTTATTAGAGTTCACATGGTTAGACACACGAGTGTGTGTCTAGGCCGTGTGTGACACACGGTTCCGTCCCATGGGAGTGTGCTATGGCCGTGTGTCCCCTGCACTTAAAATTTTAGCTCAAAGTTGTACACGGGTAGGCCACATGGGCGTGCACCATGGTCGTGTTAAAAAGACAGTATCTTCCACGGCCAGGTAGCACGGGTGTGTGCCATGGCCGTGTTGATAAGTCAGTGTTGTCCACGGCTGAAGGGCATGGGCGTGCCCCAAGTCACACAGGCGTGTGAGTCCACACGGCCTACCTACATGGGCGTGTGACATTTTATGATAAGGAAAAATTTCCTAAGGAGCCCAAGGCTTATCGAACGTACCCGAATTTGTCCCGCACTGCCTCTAGGTATGTCATAGGCCTCGAAGGCCTATATAAGGTCGAGTTGTTCATGGATGAAAAGCTTAAAATTTGAGTAAAACTTGGTGACCCAATTTGGTACGTTTCAAAATGTATAGTCTTGGCAATGCCCTATCCCGGCGTCGGGTACAGGTGAGGGGTGTTACATTTATTGGTATCAGAGCTACGGTTTAGTCGATTCTAGGACTACCGTAGAGGATGTTAAAATTCACTATACATGCCATTATTCGAATGTTGATAGTGTGATGTCTCCTAATTGTTTAAACTATTTTGAATATAGCGAATGTCTTCCAATCAAGCACAAGATGAGTCCGAGGGAGCCAAGAGCCATGCTCCAGCTTTTGTACAGTGAGCTGTATCTAGTAGTAGTAGAAGGCTGATGTCAGAAGGCTGAGAAGAGGCCCGAGCTGCCTTATTTGATTGATGGATGAATGGTTTGGGGATTATCTGAGAAATAGCCCCAATATACCAAGACCTCCTCCGCCCCCTAACCAACCTGATGAGGATGTGCCACGAGGTATGACACCGGTGAGAGTCGGTAAAGCCCCTGTAGATAAGCTTAGAAAGTATAGGGCTGAGGAATTCAGAGCTAAAGTTGATGATGACGTTGAAAGAGCCGAGTTCTGGCTCGAAAATACTACACTGGTGCTAGATGATTTGTCATGCACATCCGAGGAATGTTTGAAGTGTGTTGTGTCCCTTTTGAAGGACACTGCATACAATTGGTAGAAGACCATATCCTCGGTAGTGTCGAAAGAAAATATTACTTGGGATTTCTTCCAAGCAGAGTTTAGGAAGAAATATATTAGCCAACGGTTTTTGAACTCGAAGCGAAAGGAATTCCTAGAACTCAAACAAGGGAACAAGACTGTAGCAGAATACGAGAGAGAGTTCGTACGACTAAGTCAGTATGCAACTGAATGGTTCCAAATTGAATTGGAAATGTGTAAACACTTCGAGAAAGGTCTGAATGAAGATATCAAGTTGTTGATTGGGATCTTGGAAATACGAGATTTACCGCATTGGCCGATCGAGCCAAGAGGGCCGAGGAACTTAATAATGAAAGAAAACAAGCTAAGAGAGAGGCTCGAGTTACGAGCAAGAGGTCTAGCAGTAAAACACTCTCATTCTCTACGAAGAAAGCCATGAGCCTGCATGAAAGCTCCACTTTGTCAGTGGAATATTTGGGTAGATCGAGAAGCTCTAAACGACGAGGTCAGAAGTCTTCCTCCCCGATGGTGACTAGTGTGGGGAGTGTAGATCAAAAACCGAAGTGTAAGAGCTATAACAAATTTCACTTCGGAGAGTGCTAAATGAAGAGCGATGCGTGTTTCAGATGTGGTTCTCTTGATCACTTTCTCAGAGACTGCCCGGAAGGAGCTGAAAAAGAAGTGGAAATAGCTCCGAAATCCAGTGCTTCCATTCTATGAGGTAGACCTCTGAGATACCCTGGGAGTGCTAGTGGCAGTCGAGTCGTGACTAAAGATGCTGCAAAATTAGAGGTTCAATGTGACAGCCCTAAAGTGACCCTAGTCGGAAAGTGGTTTCGGGACCGCTAAACCGAGTCACCAAATTATTTGAATATGATATTTATTGTCTAAAATATGTGATTATGAATGTGTGAAAGTTTTAAGCTTCGATTTAGTAAATTGCATGTGAATTTAGTCAATAGGACTTATGTGTGACACTTTTGAAATGTGATAGGTTAATCTATAAGGATCTATTAGTGCATGTAATCAAAGGGTGGACTTGCATGTCAATTTCCCCATTTAATTACTAGTGGCCACCATGACAAGGGTGATGGGCAAAACATGTCATAAAACATGTTGTGCTAATAGTTTATGTGAGAAAGGATAAAATAATAATGGGAAGGTAAATGATGACAAAAAAAAATGTGTGTGTTGCCCCCTCCATTGCCGTGAATAGAAGAAAGAAAAGAAAAAAAAAGAAGAGAAAAGCTCTCATGTTGTTCTTGGCCGAATAGGAGAAAGAAAAAGAAGGAAAAAGAGCTTTGAGGAAATCGCTATGGTGGTTTGATAGACTAAGGTATGTTTGATGATGTTCCATGAGATGCATGCATGTTTTAGTTGTTAGCTTGAGTTCTAGCTAGCCCATGGTTCAAATCTTTGCTATGTCATGGAGATGGTATTCGCTAAGTTTGGATTGATGTTGATGTCATTTACATGCTAAAAATGAAGCTTTGTAATGATGCATGTAATGGTGGATTGATGACTCTTAAATCTTCTTTTTAGCATTTTTGAGTGAGACATTAAGTTCTTTGTTTAACCATGACCAAAATTGAAATGGTATGGTGTTGTGATGCATTCGGCCATGGTAGAAAGTAGAGGAGAAATATGGTTGCTATTCACGTTATTTGGATGAGAAATGGTAGTAAGGTGAAGAGCAAATGTTAATGTTTGATTTACTAGTGTGTATATGTGTATTAGCTGAGTTTTGAATTTGAAACAAAATGGTATGTAGTCAATACAAGCAACCATATTTGTAGGAAGTATTAAGCATATAATCGGCCTCAACCTAGACATGTATATTCGGCTACATGAAATAGATTTGTGTTGCATGTGTTCGGTTAGAGGCAAGCATATTGATGCTTTTATCTTGGCTTAGATAATTGGCTAAAAGAGAGTGTGGGCTAAAATGTTGAGTTTGATTCATGATTCCATATATATGTGACTCTAATGCCTAATGTATATATGGGCTAAGTACCTTGAGGTCCTCTTTTGATGTTCAAATGAATTGTGTTAAATTGTTTAATGTGATTAAAAATGCGCATGACCATTGTGTATTTGAGCTAAAGGGTGGCCATATGACCTATTAAACTCCTTGTCATATTCAGCCATAAGCTAGCATAATGAGACTTTAATAAGTTAAATTTGTTTGAATTAGCTAAAGAGCTTAGAGGACCACAGTTGGATAAGGGAAAGGAAAAAGTTATCGAATAGCCGCCGAAATCGTTCGACCACATCCGAGGTAAGTTTTCGAGTAATGGAACTTAGATTATGATTTGTTTAGATCATGTTTTAAGCAAATCAAAATCATGCTCTTTGTATGTGGCTATTAAGCCGAAATTGCAAGTGTGATAAGTGTCTTGTGTTTGAGCTTTGGTAATGAAAATGAAATACGGATGTGTCATGATTTATTGATAAATGTGCATGGTTATTCGAATGATGTCCGGGCTAAGTCCCGAAGGCTTTGTGCTAAGTGACTATATCCGGACTAAGACCCGAAGGCATTTGTGCGAGTTACTAAATCCGGACTAAGATCCGAAGGCATTTGTGCGAGTTACTAAATCCGGACTAAGATCCGAAGGCATTTGTGCGAGTTACTAAATCCAGGTTAAGTCCCGAAGGCATTTGTGCGAGTTACTATAACCGCGCTATGTCCCGAAGGCATTTGAACGAGTAGCTATATCCGGGTTAAGTCCCGAAGGCATTTGTGCGAGTTACTATAACTGGGCTATGTCCCGAAGGCATTTGAACGAGTAGCTATATCTGGTTAAATTCCAAAGGTACGTGATTCGGGAATGAGCGATCTTGCTGTAAAAATTTCAGTTAATACGCTTGTAAAATCCCAACAATGAGGTATGTTTCAGTGTGCATTGGAATAGTTGATTCCTTCAATAATATTCGCCGATCGAGTAATGAGCTTCCGTATTTGGCTAAAACGATCCCTTATGTATGAATATAGGGGTTGGAATGTGAAGTAGGAATGACTTGAGAATATGTATATATGGAATTATCCGCTTAGTTATATGAATGCTATACTTGATTGTGCTTAAATTCTTTGCTCAAAACTTACTAAGCATTTAATGCTTACTCCGCTTATTTAATTCTCTGCTTTATAGATTTTGGTTCTTCACTATCGGACTATGGATTTTTGAAGTCGAAGTCGCCCACACTATCAAAGCTCCTTTTGGTATACTTTTGGTTGAACTTTGAAATGGCATGTATAGGACTACCCTTTTGTTGTTGGTCATGTACCCTTCGGTTTTGTGTAAATTTGGATAGCCATGCGAAAATGGCTTAAATATACTTTGATCATAGCATTATAATCGTTTTGTATGTTGTCCGTCGAGAGGTATGGAAATGTTGGTAACGGTTAGCCATGGGAATGGTTATTCATGATCACTTTTGGTATACGTATGACAAACTCTAGTTGATCCATGGAGGATCATGAAATAGGTAAAGTTTACCTTAAAAATAGATGCTGGCAGCAGCAGTGATATAGATGTGAAAAATCACTAAAAATAGTAGGAATGGGATTAAATAGTTAATAAATTATGTAATCGAACCTTGATGAATATATTTTCATAGGAAAGTAACGAAACGTTCATATGAACAGTATATTATGAGATGTTAAAGTTTTCGTGAGACAAGGCTAGAACGGTTTCTGGATCCCCTGATCTGACTTTGGAAATTCATTATAAATTAACCAGAGACATTTAGAAGTCATTCCATATATGTATAGATTCCTTTTTGAATCTAGTTTCTATAAAAACAAACGGCATCAGTATTGAAGCCCTGTACAGGGAGATATCCAAGTCGTAATGCATGAAGGTCAGTGTAGTCGCACCCTGTAACAGGGGAGACTTTAACTAATAAACTGTACTAATTGGCCCAACTAAAAATTCTAGAAAAAAATCTGTAGATAAAAATATGAGTCTATTTTCAGGAAAAAATTACGAAACTGATTTTTGAGTTTTGGAACTCAAGATATGATTTTTAAGGTGACAGTGACGCAGTTAGCCAACTGCCTGGAAATTTTTAAAATGGACTGTGAAAGCAAGTGATTTAAGTCTGCAAACCCCTCGTGTCCGACTCCGGCAACGGTCTCGGGTACGGGGTGTTACAATTAAATTGGTATCAGAGCTACGGTTTAGTCGATTCTAGGACTACCGTACTACGTTTGGGTCTAGCCATACATGCCATTATGTGATTATTTGATAGTGTGGTGATTTCTGACAATTGAAAATGTGTTTATTATAGTAATGGATCCCGATCCCGACCGAAGCGGTAGTGATGATCTTGAGAGTGTAGCGCTGCTCCGCAGACAAGGGACAGCTCGGTGGACTCTCAACCTATTGCTAGTAATCCGAATGATGAAGCTAGACAAGCTTTCTATAGCGTGATGAATGATTGGTTCAACCAATACATTCGAACTAATACGGCTATTCCACAACCTCCATTCCCGACAAATACCACCCCACCTACCATACCTCCGAATCGATCAAATAAGGTCAAATAAGCCCCAGCTTGATGAATTCAAAACACGGGCTACTGAATTTAAGGCTACGGATAGTGATGATGCCGAGCAAGCTGAATTTTGGTTGGACAACACTATTCGGGTACTCGATGAGCTATCTTGCACACCCGATGAGTGCCTAAAGTGTACTATCTCCTTGCTACGTGATTTTGCCTACTATTGGTGGAATACGTTGACTTCATTGTGCCTAGAGAGCAAGTAACTTGGGAGTTTTTCAAACCGAGTTTGGAAAAAGTATATCGATCGAGATTTATGGATAAAAACGGAAGGAATTTCTTGAACTTAAACAAGGTTCCATGTCGCCATCGACTATGAACGAAAGTTTGTAAGGCTTAGCCGACGCATGACGAATGCGTTTCCTCGTGGTCGTAATGTGTAAACGTTTGAGGATGGATTGAATGATGATATAAAGTCGTATGTTGGCATATTGGAAATCCGAGAATTTGTGGTACTTGTCGAGCGAGCTTGCAAAGCCGAGGAGCTCAAGATGGAGAAAAGAAAAGGCGATATGGGAGCAAAGGAGTTTCAGAAGAGGTCTTGGGAGGCCCTTTCAATATCATCGAAGAAATTTAGAGATGATTTGGGCGATCTAGAGACACATTGGGTTTTTCTAGACGAGACCGTGATCGACCCCGTGAGTGCACGAGTCACTTGATCGCCGATGTTGGAAATGATAGTCGAGACGAATCGAGTGTCGGTATTGCGGTAAATGGCACTCGGGAGTCAGAGATTCCATGACCGCTCTGTTACAAGTGCGGGTCACCGACCACTTTATCAAAGATTGCCCGAGATTGTCGAGAAGAATGTAAATCGAGTGGGAAACCGGTGCTACCATCGCTCGGGTAGACCATCTAGAAATACAGCAATGCTAGTGGTGGTCGAGAGGATCTAGAGATGTCGCGACCAGATCCGAGGCTCGTGCTCTGCTAGGGCTTATGCTATCGCGCACGCGCGAGGATGCTTCCTCGCCGGATGTTATTACCGTACTTTTACTCTCTTTGATACTAATGTGATTGCTTTGATTGACCCCGGTTCTACTCATTCTTATATATGCGAAACCTTAGCATCCAAAGAAGACTTTACCTATTGAGTCTCTTGAGTTCGTAATTCGGTGTCAAATCCCTTGGGTTGTTACGTGCTTGTCGACAAAGTGTGTAAGAAATGCCCCTAGTAAGTCGAGGTTCTGCTTTCCGTGGACTTGATGCTTTTGCCGCTTGATGAATTTGATGTTATTCTTGGTTTGGATTGGTTGACCGTGCATGATGCGGTTGTGAATTGCAAAAGCAAGACTATTGATTTGAGGTGCGCAAATAACGAGATAATTCGAGTTGAGTCTACGGACTTAAAGGGGTTGCCAGCTGTAATATCAGCAATGTTGGCCCAGAAATATGTAAGAAAGGGGTGCGAAGCATACCTTGCGTATGTACTTGATGACAAAGAGTTAGAAAAGAAACCCGAATCTGTGTCGGTGGTTTGTGAATACCCGGATGTTTTTCCTGAAGAATTACTGGGTTTACCACCTGTTCGGGAGGTAGAGTTTGGTATTGAGCTTGTACAGGACTACGCCAATTTCGATAGCTCGTGATCGTATGGCACCAACCGAGTTAAAAGAATTGAAAGCTCGGTTGCAAGAGTTGACGGATAGAGGTTTCGCTTGACCAAGTTTCTCACTTTGGGGTGCACCAAGATTGTTTGTGAAAAGAAGGACGGAACCATGAGGTTGTGCATTGACTATCGTCAGCTGAATAAAGTGACGATAAAGAATAAATATCCGTTACCGCGTATTGATGATTTGTTTGATCAACTAAAGGGAGCCTCAGTGTTTTCAAAGATAGATTTGAGATCGGGTTATTACCAGTTGCGAATTCGAGATTCGGATATACCCAAAACTGCTTTTAGAACGAGATACGGCCACTACAAGTTCTTAGTGATGCCGTTTGGGCTCACTAATGCCCCTGCGGTATTTATGGATTTGATGAATCGGATCTTCAGACAGTATTTGGACCGGTTCGTAGTTGTGTTCATTGACGACATCTTGGTCTATTCAAGAGATGAGACCGAACATGCTGAGCACCTAAGATTAGTGTTGCAAATTTTACGGGATAAGCAGTTATATGCTAAGTTCAGTAAGTGTGAGTTCTGGTTAAGAGAGGTTAGCTTCTTAGGCTATGTGGTATCCGCGACGGGTATTCGAGTTGACCGAGCAAAATTTCAGCCATACTTAACTAGAAGCCTCAGAAATATTACGAGGTTCGAGCTTTTTGGGACTTGCTTACATTACTACCGACGGTTTGTAAAGGTTTCTCGATGATAGCCACACCCATGACGGCTACTTCAAAAGATGTTAAGTTCGAATAGACGGAAAAATGTCGAAAAGTTTTGATCAACTGAAAACTTATTTGATGAAGCTCTAATTTTAGTGCAAATCGGGCAAAGAGTTTGTCATCTATAGTGACGCCTCCCTCTGGGGTTAGGTTGCGTATTGATACAAGAAGGTCGAGTTGTGGCCTATCGTCGAGACAATTAAAGCCACATGAGAAAAATTATCCGACCCATGATCTCGAATTAGTCGCCATCGTATTCGCCTTGAAAATATGGCGACATTACTTATTTGGTGAGAAGTGCCATGTATTTTCGGATCACAAAAGTCTCAAATATTTAATGACTCAAAGAGACTTAAATCTACGACAAAGACGTTGGCTTGAGTTGTTGAAAGATTATGAGCTTGTCATTGGTTATCACCCGGGAAAGGCTAATGTGGTTGCGGACGCCTTAAGCCGAAATCACCGCTTGCTTTACTTAGCGATGAATGTACACTTGTCTGTTCTACCCGACAATGTGTTAGTAGCTGAATTAAAGGCCAAACCATTATTGATTCATCAAATTCGTAAAGCTCAGAAAGTCGACGATGAATTGGTTGCAAAACGGGCTGAATGTGTTCCGAATATGGAATCCAAATTTCAAATTGATGATGACAATTGTTTGAGGTTCAGAAGTCGATTGTGTGTTCCAAGAAATTCAAAACTCATTTCGATGATTCTGAACGAAGCTCATTGTAGCCGAATGTCAATTCACCCAGGGAGTACGAAAATGTACAACAATCTGAGACGCCAGTTTTGGTGGCATAGTATGAAACGAAACATTTCTGATTTTGTTTCGAAGTGTTTAATATGTCAGCAAGTAAAGGCGAAACATCAAGTGCCTACGGGTTTACTCCAGCCAATCATGATACCTGAATGGAAATGGGATCGAGTCACGATGGATTTCGTATCTGGTTGCCCATTTCGGCAAGTAAGAAAGATGCGATTTGGGTTGTTGTGGATAGACTGACTAAGTTGGCTCACTTTATCCCCGTACGTACGGATTTTTCATTGGATAAACTAGCTGAATTGTATATTTCTCAGATTGTGAGATTACACGGGGTACCTATTTCTATCGTGTCGGATAGAGATTCGAGATTCACCTCGCGATTTTGGAAGAAATTGCAAGAAGCTTTGGGTACCAAGCTGCATTTTAGCACCGCTTTTCATCCACAAACCGATGGTCAATCCGAGCGGATAATTCAGATACTTGAGGATATGTTGAGATGTTGCATCCTCGAGTTTAGTGGTTCATGGGAACGGTATTTACCTTTGATTGAATTCGCACAACAATAGTTTTCAATCAAGTATTAAGATGGCACCTTACGAGGCCTTGTACGGCGTAAATGCCGTACACCATTGTTTTGGACCGAGCTCGGTGAAAGTAAAATTTTCGAGTGGATTTGATTAAAGATCTTTGAGCAAAAAGTAAGAATAATTTATGAAAGTCTGAAGGCAGCATCAGATCGTCAGAAGTCGTATGTGGATTTAAAACGAAGAGATATTGAGTATTAGGTGGGAGACAAAGTGTTTCTTAAGGTCTCACCTTGGAAAAAGATACTCAGATTTGGCCGTAAGGGCAAGTTGAGTCCGAGATTCATTGGGCCGTACGAAATCTCCGAACGAGTTGGTCCAGTTGCGTATAGATTGATTTTGCCCCCTGAACTTGAAAAGATTCACGATGTCTTTCATGTTTCGATGCTTCGACCTTATAGATCCGATCCGTCACACGTGATTAATCCATCAGAAGTTGAAATTCAATCCGACTTGAGTTATGAAGAAGAACCGATTCGTATCCTAGCTCGTGAAGTGAAAGAGTTGTGAAATAAAGGGGTTCCGTTAGTAAAAGTGTTATGGCTCAAACACGGAATCGAAGAAGCTACTTGGGGAACCGAGAACTCTATGAAAGAACGATACCCAAACCTATTTACCTACGATTTTCAGGACAAAAATTTCTTAAGTAGGGAGAGTTGTGACACCTAAAGTGACCCTAGTCGGAAGCGGTTTCGGGACCGCTAAACCGAAATCACCAAATTATTTGAATATGATATTTATTGTCTAAAATATGTGATAATGAATGTGTGAAAGTTTTAAGCTTCGATTTAGTAAATTGCATGTGAATTTAGTCAATAGGACTTATGTGTGACACTTTTGAAATGTGATAGGTTAATCTATAAGGATCTATTAGTGCATGTAATCAAAGGGTGGACTTGCATGTCAATTTCCCCATTTAATTACTAGTGGCCGCCATGACAAGGGTGATGGGCAAAACATGTCATAAAACATGTTGTGCTAATAGTTTATGTGAGAAAGGATAAAATAATAATGGGAAGGTAAATGATGACAAAAAAAAAAATGTGTGTGGTTGCTCCCCTCCCTCCATTGCCTTAAATAGAAGAAAGAAAAAGAAAAAAAAAAAGAAGAGAAAAACTCTCATGTTGTTCTTGGCCGAATAGGAGAAAGAAAAAGAAGGAAAAAGAGCTTTGAGGAAATCGGCTATGGTGGTTTGATAGACTAAGGTATGTTTGGTGATGTTCCATGATATGCATGCATGTTTTAGTTGTTAGCTTGAGTTCTAGCTAGCCCATGGTTCAAATCTTTGCTATGTCATGGAGATGGTATTCGGCTAAGCTGGATTGGTGTTGATGTCATTTACATGCTAAAAATGAAGCTTTGTAATGATGCACGTGATGGTGGATTGATGACTCTTGAATCTTCTTTTTAGCATTTTTGAGTGAGACATTAAGTTCTTTGTTTAACCATGACCAAAACTGAAATGGTATGATGTTGTGATGTATTCGGCCATGGTAGAAAGTAGAGGAGAAATATGGTTGTTATTCACGTTATTTGGATGAGAAATGGTAGTAAGGTGAAGAGCAAATGTTAATGTTTGATTTACTAGTGTGTATATGTGTATTAGCTGAGTTTTGAATTTGAAACAAAATGGTATGTAGTCAATACAAGCAACCATATTTGTAGGAAGTATTAAGCATATAATCAGCCTCAACCTAGACATGTATATTCGGCTACATGAAATAGATTTCTGTTGCATGTGTTCGGTTAGAGGCAAGCATATTGATGCTTTTATCTTGGCTTAGATAATCGGCTAAAAGAGAGTGTGGGCTAAAATGTTGAGTTTGATTCATGATTCCATATATATGTGACTCTAATGCCTAATGTATATATGGGCTAAGTACCTTGAGGTTCTCTTTGATGTTCAAATGAATTGTGTTAAATTGCTTAATGTGATTAAAAATGCATGACCATTGTGTATTTGAGCTAAAGGGTGGCCATATGACCTATTAAACTCCTTGTCATATTCAGCCATAAGCTAGCATAATGAGACTTTAATAAGTTAAATTTGTTTGAATTAGCTCAAGAGCTTAGAGGACCACAGTTGGATAAGGGAAAGGAAAAAGTTATCGAATAACCGCCGAAATCGTTCGACCACATCCGAGGTAAGTTTTCGAGTAATGGAACTTAGATTATGATTTGTTTAGATCATGTTTTAAGCAAATCAAAATCATGCTCTTTGTATGTGGCTATTAAGCCGAAATTGCAAGTGTGATAAGTGTCTTGTGTTTGAGTTTTGGTAATGAAAATGAGATACGGATGTGTCATGATTTATTGATAAATGTGCATGGTTATTCAAATGATGTCCGGGCTAAGTCGCGAAGGCTTTGTGCTAAGTGACTATATCCGGACTAAGACCCGAAGGCATTTGTGCGAGTTACTAAATCCGGACTAAGATCCAAAGGCATTTGTGCGAGTTACTAAATCCGGACTAAGATCCGAAGGCATTTGTGCGAGTTACTAAATCCGGGTTAAGTCTCGAAGGCATTTGTGCGAGTTATTATAACCGGGCTATGTCCCGAAGGCATTTGAACGAGTAGCTATATCCGGGTTAAGTCCCGAAGGCATTTGTGCGAGTTACTATAACTGGGCTATGTCCCGAAGGCATTTGAACGAGTAGCTATATCCGGTTAAATTCCGAAGGTACGTGATTCGGGAATGAGCGATCTTGCTGTAAAAATTTCAGTTAATACGCTTGTAAAATCCCAACAATGAGGTATGTTTCGTATGTGCATTGGAATAGTTGATTCCCTTCGAATAATATTCGCTCAGTCGAGTAATGAGCTTCCGGTATTTGGCTAAAACGATCCCTTATGTATGAATATAGGGGTTGGAATGTGAAGTAGGAATGATTTGAGAATATGTATATATGGAATTATCCGCTTAGTTATATGAATGCTATACTTCAGTTGTGCTTAAATTCTTTGCTCAAAACTTACTAAGCATTTAATGCTTACTCCGTTTATTTAATTCTCTGTTTTATAGATTTTGGTTCTTCAGCTATCGGACTATGGATTTTTGAAGTCAAAGTCGCCCACACTATCAAAGCTCCTTTTGGTATACTTTTGGTTGAACTTTGAAATGGCATGTATAGGACTACCCTTTTGTTGTTGGTCATGTACCCTTCGGTTTTGTGTAAATTTGGATAGCCATGCGAAAATGGCTTAAATATACTTTGATCATAGCATTATAATCGTTTTGTATGTTGTCCGTCGAGAGGTATGGAAATGTTGGTAACGGTTAGCCATGGGAATGGTTATTCATGATCACTTTTGGTATACGTATGACAAACTCTAGTTGATCCATGAAGGATCATGAAATAGGTAAAGTTTACCTTAAAAATAGATGCTGGCAGCAGCAGTGATGTGGATGTGAAAAATCACTAAAAATATTATGAATGGAATTAAATAGTGAATAAATTATGTAATCGAACCTTGATGAATCTATTTTCATAGGAAAGTAACAAAACATTCATATGAACAGTATATTATGAGATGTTAAAGTTTTCATGAGACAGGGCCAGAACGGTTTCTGGATCCCCTGATCTGACTTTTGAAATTAATTATAAATTAACTAGAGACATTTAGAAGTCATGCCATATATGTATAGATTCCTTTTTGAGTCTAGTTTCTATAGAAACAAACGACATCAGTATTGAAGCCCTGTACAGGGAGATATCCAAGTCGTAATGCATGAAGTTCAGTGTAGTCGCACCCTGTAACAGGGGAGACTTTAACTAATAAACTGTAGTAATTGGCCTAACCAAAAATTCTAGAAAAAATAATGTAGATGTACATATGAGTCTAGTTTCAGGGAAAAATTACGAAACTGATTTTCGAGTTTTGGAACTCAAGATATGATTTTTAAGGTGATAGTGACGCAGTTAGCCAACTGCCTGGAAATTTTTAAAATGGACTGTGAAAGCAAGTGATTTAAGTCTGCAAACCCCTCGTGTCCGACTCCGGCAACGGTCTCGGGTACGGGGTGTTACAATTCAAACCCTGGCAAGAACGTATGCGATACGTGCTCGAGAGGAAGCCGCTACTTCTAATGTTATTACGGGTACTTTCTCTCTTTTTAATATAAGTGTTGTTGCTTTAATTGACCCGGGGTCGATGCATTCATATATCTGCATGAGATTGGCGTCTAGTATGAACATACCTGTTGAACACACAGAAGATATTATTAGAGTGTCGAACCCATTAGGCAGATCAGTTCTAGTTGATAAAGTCTGTAAGAATTGTTCTTTGACAATTCAAAGGTCATTGTTTTCCGGCTAACCTTATGTTGTTACCATTTGATGAATTTGATGTAATAGGTATGGATTGGTTAGCCCTTCTTGATGTAACAGTGAATTGTGGTAGTAAGTGTATTAAGTTAAAATGCTCGGATGGTAAGATTCTACGGGTCGAATCAAGAGAATTGGGTTCGTCGCTGGTTGTAATCATGGCAATAGTTGCCCAAAGATATATGAGGAAAGGATATGAAGCCTACCTTGCATTTGTACTGAACAGTAAGGAAATAGAGCTGAAAATCGAGTCCGTGTCGATAGTATGTAAGTACCCAGATGTGTTTCCAGAGGAATTACCCAGATTACCTCCTGAAAGGGAGATAGAGTTTGGTATTGAATTGGTGTTAGGGACGACTCCCATTTCTATTACCCCGTACAGAATGGCACCTACCAAGCTGAAGGAGTTAAAAGTACAGTTGCAAGAGCTGACGGATAAAGGATTCGCTAGGCCAAGTTTTTCACCTTGGGGTGCCCCCGTGTTGTTAATAAAGAAGAAAGATGGTTCGATGAGGTTTTGTATCGATTATCGGCAACTGAACAAGGTGACTATCAAGAATAAGTATCCTTTACCAAGGACCGATGATTTGTTTGACCAGTTGAGAGGAGCCACCGTATTCTCCAAGATAGACTTGAAGTCTGGCTATTATCAGCTGCGAGTTAAAGACTCGGATGTACCCAAGACAGCTTTTAGAATGAGGTATGGCCATTATGAATTTCTTGTCATGTCGTTTGGGCTGACAAATGCACTAGCTGTGTTTATGGATTTAATGAATAGGATCTTTCGGCCATAGTTAGATCAGTTTGTCGCTGTGTTTATTGACGACATTTTGATCTACTCTAAAGATGAGACAGAGCATGCGAAGCACCTGAGAATTGTGTAGCAAACCTTGCGAGAAAAGCAACTGTATGCTAAGTTTAGCAAGAGTGAGTTTTGGCTCCAGGAAGTTGGATTTTTGGGTTATATTGTTTCGGGTGAAGGCATCCGAGTTGATCCAAGTAAGATTTCTACAATTATTGAATAGAAATCGCCTAAGAATGTAACCGAGGTTAGAAGCTTTTTGGGCTTAGCCGGTTACTATCGAAGGTTTGTAAAAGGATTTTTCATGATAACAACTCCGATGACGAAGTTACTACAGAAAGACGTTAAGTTTGAATGGACAGAGAAGTGTCAGCAAAGTTGGGAGAAGTTAAAGACATTGCTGACCGAAGCTCCTGTTTTAGTGCTACCTGAACTGGGAGAAAAGCTTGTGGTCTACAATGATGCATCCTTAAATGGATTGGGTTGTGTACTTATGAAAGATGGCAAGGTGATAGCCCAAGCTTCATGGCAATTGAAGCCTCACGAGAAGAAGTATCCAACCCACGACTTTGAGCTTGCCGCTATTGTTTTTGCCTTGAAAATTTGGAAGCATTATTTGTATGGCGAGACTTACCGTATATTCATGGACCACAAGAGTTTGAAATACTTGATGACTCAGAAAGAATTAAATTTGAGACAGTAGAGATGGTTAGAATTAATTAAGAATTATGATCTGATTATAGACAATCACCCGGGAAAGGCGAATGTGGTCGCCGATGCATTGAGTAGAAAATCTCTGTATGCTTTGAGAGCCATGGATACTCGTTTGACATTTCTTGATGATGGTTGAGCTCTAGCCGAGTTGGAGGCTAGGCCAACATTTCTGCAGGAAATTCATGATGCTCAGCTGGATGATGATGACTTGTAAGAAAAAAGAGCTCAATGTGAGTCTGGTGTTGAGTCATATCTCCCAATTAGTCCTGATGGATGTTTAATATATAGAGATAGGGTTTGTGTACCCAAAGACAATGAACTTATTCGGAAGATTTTGTAAGAAGTACATAACAATCGTTTGTCTGTTCACCCGGGATGTATCAAGACGTACAACGATTTAAAGAAGATGTACTAGTGGAACGACATGAACAGAGATGTTTCTAAATTTGTATCGAAATGCTTGGTATGTCAGCAAGTTAAAGCTAAACATCAGGTGCTTTCAGGTTTGTTACAGCCTGTAATGGTCCCCGAATGGAAGTGGGACAAAGTTACCATGGACTTTGTGACGGGATTACCTTTAACTCCGAAAAAGAAAGATGCCATATGGGTTATAGTGGACAAATTGTCAAAGTCGCCTCATTTCATCCCGGTAAGGACGAATTATTCTCTTGATATATTGGCCTATTTGTACATTTCTGATATAGTAAGAATGCACGGAGTACCACTGTCGATTATTTCGGACAGAGATCCGAGGTTCACTTCGAGATTCTGGAAGAAATTACAAGAAGCCTTGGGTACAAAGTTGAGCTTTAGCACAACTTTTCACCCTCAAATCGATGGCCAGTCTGAGCGGATGATTCAGATTCTCGAGGACATGTTGCGTTGTTGCATCCTCGAATTTCAGGGTAACTGGGAAAAATACCTGTTATTGGTAGAATTTGCCTACAAAAATAGTTTCAAAACAAGTTTGAAGATGGCGCCTTATGAGGCCTTGTATGGCAGGAAGTGTCGAACTCCATTGTACTAGATAGAACTCAAGGAAAATCGGATTCATGGAGTTGATATGATTAAAAAAATTGAAGAAAAAGTAAAAGTGATACGGGATTGTTTAAAAGCAGCATCAGATAGGCAAAAGTCTTATGCTGATCTGAAAAGAAAGGAAATTGAGTTTCAAGTTGGAGATAAAGTATTTTTAAAAGTATCTCCATGGAAAAAGGTATTGAGATTTGGTCAGAAAGGTAAAATGAGTCCACGATTTATCAGACCGTACGAGATCACCGAAAGAGCTGAACCGTTAGCCTATCGTTTGGCGTTGCTACCTGAATTGGAAAAAATTCATGACGTGTTCCATGTATCCATGTTAAGGAGATATCGATAAGACCTCTCTCATGTAATTTCACCGACTGAGATTGAAATTCGATCGGACATAACTTATGGAGAAGAACCGGTTAAGATATTGGCTCGTGAAGTTAAACAGTTGAGTAATAAATATGTAGCTCTAGTAAAAGTTTTATGACATCGACATGGTGTAGAAGAGGCTACATGGGAGCCGGAAGAAACCATGAGAAGTCAATATCCGAATCTGTTTCCTGGTAAGACTTTCGAGGACAAAAGTCCCTAGGGAGGAGAATTGTAACATCCTGAAATAGGGCCTAGTCGGAATGGTGGTTTCGGGACCACAAATTTGACATCAAAATATTTAATTTATGATTATTATGAAGCCTAGAATATGAGTATATGCATGTCTTAAAGTTTCATGAAGAAATTCTTTGAGTAAGGTGTTCAATTGGAAATTAGTAACTAAATTGAATAAATTGCAAAACTTGAATTCTAGAAGCAATTTGTATGAAATTGCTTTGGGTTATGAATTCGAAGGTCTTGGAGAGCAATTTGCCCAAATTCTAAGTTTTTGGACAAAAATGGGCTTGCATGGATGGAATTTTAAGGAAAGGGCTTAAGGGCATTTTGGTCATTTGGTATTTTAATGAAATAAAATGGGAAAAATGAGCCAAAATTAGCCCATTCTCTTCCTTGTCCAACCGAAACTTCAAGGGTTTCTATAGCTAGGGATTTCAAGCTTTCCAAGCTCAATAGTAAGTGTTCCCAAGCCCCATTTTTCATACTCTTTGTATTTTTGAAATCCCGTTAGCTTGCTCTCTCCATTTTTACCCATATTTCATGCTAGGGTTCATGTTTAAAAATTTTCCCATACATGAGTTGCTTGTATTTTGATGGATTATGGAGGAATATGAAAGATGAAGATGTATTAAACATCTTTTTTTAGTTGATTTTCATGAAAAACCCTTATAGGGACTATTTTGCAAAAGATGTAAATGTGTGGTAGAAATGAGAAAATAATGGAAAATGTGGGCTACCATAAGAAAGAAAAGTGTTCGGCTAGGCTTGGGTAAGATAGAAAGTGCATGTGTTTCATTATACAAGCCTAGGGACTAAATCGTAAAAATGTGAAAGGTTAGGGGCAAAATGGTCATTTGGACCGGGGTAGATATTAAATTTGAAATGTATAATGTAGTGTATTAATGAATTAATTTTGTTGTTATAGACCTCGAGGAAAAAATTCCAGAGGTCGATCGAGGTAAACGCAGGGTTTTGGAATAACCGAAACACAACTCCGAAAAGAATACCAAGTAAGTTCGGATAACTTAAAGTAAACCCCTAATATGCATAATTGAATGATTTATGAATGCATGATGATTGCATTTATTATTAGCATGAAATATCATAGAAATGCATATTTGATGGTAACATGTGAAAAATGTCTCGAATGAGGTTGACAAAGGGAATTCGATGGATAAACCCTCATTGATATGTGTAAAGAGATCCCGCATGTGTTCCAGTAAGGATTTAGACCGGACAGGTAATCCGTGATCTCAAGTATGAAAAGGATCTAGCCCGGATGGGTGTTCCTTGAATGATCAAGCCTTCCGAATAATATGTGTGCATTATGGATTTAGCCCATACGGGTAATCCAATTAGGGTCTGAATTTAGCCTGGACTGGTAATTCAGATTCGAGCTCATTAAGGGTGTTTGTCCTTATAGGGGATTTAGCCTAGACTGGTAATCCTGACATCACCTTATGAGTTCATGATATGGGGGATTTAGCCTGGACTGGTAATCCTGCCATGAGATGTGAGGTTCGCGGAAGTGCATATATGTGAAATGATCATTCGTAAGAATTAACGGATAATGGGTATTCCATCGAGATTTCCTAGAAACTCAACGGGATTAATATGATGTATGTCAATAAGATGATGAATGATAAGCTCATCTACATAAGTTACATGATGCTTTGTTATGTAACTAACTCGTTGATTGAGTGCACGTGATAGGGAATCGTTTCATAATTGATGATTTCATGATTTAAATATGAATGTATGCTAATTACTCGGTAAGTTTACTTTCCAGTTATTTGAGCTTACTAAGCATGTAAATGCTTACCCCACTCTTTTTCCCTGTCTCACAGAGCTCGAGGACTCGAAAGGATTGGAAGACGATTGGAGAGTCAACACACTATCCCCTAGAGAAGCTTTGGTATAAAGACTTTGTTTGTTTTGTTCAATGGCATGTATAGTATTTTTGAGTATTTTGTTATATGTGTCATTTGATTTTCCAAATGAAGGCATGTAAAAATATGTTTATTTCTTTGTATATGGCCACAAAAATTGGCTTAATTGAAGTAGGCTATGACCTACGAATTTCTGCATGGTTTTATTTACAAGTGTGAGTAGTTACCAATTGGCAATTAGTTATATGAACGAGCCAATTTCGGATGAATTAAAGTGACATGGGAACCCATAAACACTAAATGGGAAATAACCTATCATGTATGAAACCAATGATATGAGGTTTCCATACATCTAGTTTAATCAAGATTATTTACAAGTGTATAATTGTGTTTTACTTTGAATTTGGTAACCACTAAGCACAAGTAGTGGAAAGGGGTGATTAAAGGCTTGGAAAATAGCTTATTAGAGTTCACATGGTTAGACACACGGGTGTGTCTCTAGGTCGTGTGTGACACACGGTTCCCTCCCATGAGCGTGTGCTATGGCCGTGTATCCCCTACATTTAAAATTTTAGCTCAAAGTTGTACACAGGTAGGCCACACAGGCATGCACCATGGCCTTGTTAAAAAAACAATGTCGTCCAAGGGCAGACAGCACGAGTGTGTGCCATGGCCGTGTTGATAAGTCAGTGTTGCCCACGGCTGAAGGGCATGGGCGTGCCCCATGTCACACGAGCATGTGAGTCCACACGGCCCACCTACATGGGCATATGACACTTTATGATAAGGAAAAATTTCCTAAGGAGCCCAAGGTTTAATGAACATACCTGAATTTGTCCCGCACTGCCTCTAGGTATGTCATAGGCCTCGAAGGCCTATATAAGGGACGAGTTGTTCATGGATGAAAAGCTTAAAATTTGAGTAAAACTTGGTGAGCCAATTTGGTACGTTTCAAAATGTAAAGTCCTGGTAATGTCTCGAACGCTATCCCGGCATCGGGTACGGGTGAGGGGTGTTACACTTGGAACAATATCGTATCACCTACGACTCAAGAATACCTCGAACATGAACCAAATATTTTTAGCGGCTGAAATTTTTAACACCAAGAAATGTTATATACTAGAGGGATAGAGAGGCTGGGGGAGAAGATATTTGAGGGATGATGAAGCATGGAGTGAGAGAGCCCTTTTATAGACGTGGGGGAGGGGATGAATTGCAAAATATAAAATTCCTTGATCGAAAACGCGTAGTAGGAGTAGTGTCTTCTACGAATATATTCAAAACATGGTTAATATCTACTAAATATATGAGGGAGTTAGGTAGTTTTTAATTTTCAAAGAAGAAAAATGTTAGAGAAAACACTCTAACATTTTTTGAGAAATTAAGTACCTGTCAAAATGAATGTTTTTGCATATTTGAAGCACATTATGCACCAAATACCTTGGTAAGCACATTTCCAGTGAAAGAAATTAGGCGAAATATGACAAGAGCGAACACTATGTACGTAGTGTGCCATTAGCGTTGGAACCTAGAATTTCGAGTCACGGAGCATGCTAGGCCGAACTAGGGCATGTTAGGGGCATCATATCGTGTTGACCTATCAGAAAGGGCTTGCGATTGTGAGTGGTTCCAAGTACTTTGGTTCCCATGTGCACATTTAATTATCGCATGTGGGAGCCTACGAATTGAGTACACACCTTACATTAACTGTGTGTACAGATTATGGAGCATGCATAGTGTGTGGAATCCTGAATTCCCATCTATCCTAGATAAGAGTACATGGGCTGCCAGTGTCCAGCGTGCCATACGAGTTGGCACCGAACATGGACCTGTACCATGTCTCGCAAGGTAAACCAAATTTTACCTGGATACAGAAATATATGGATATTCAAGAGAGGGACAGTCAATAGAAGTTATGTGTGTATTGTAGGAACTTGGGGCTTACGAAGGCAACATGTTCAGTGTTGGGGGTATTTTGGGGCATCAATGTCGATAGCATTTTTTCTAAAATTAGAGGATATATTGATTATAATGCTTTCATTATTCTGGTGTACCAAAATTTTTTATTTCTTACTAACGTATAGTTTACATTATAATGTAACAAAGAGAAATAAAAGTTGCAATGAGAATTTATGATTTCTTTATTTATTTCATATTTATATACATCATAGCAGTTTAAAAGAATACATCATCGGCATCGTCAAGGAGAATGTGTGCCACATGGTAGTGGATAACAGTCGAGACATTACTGAGTAATCGTAATCTAATCATTCATTTTAAAATTTTCAAAAATCATAAAATAATTCATCATTAACATGCATAAAATCTCATATTAAGTCTTTGAGGGTTTGAAAACACTTTAGAAACAATTTGAGACTAAATCAGGAACATTTGAAAATTTTTAGAAAAAGTTAGAAAATTTTTAGCTGCTAGGTCCACACGACTGTGTGGGCATTCAAAATAGGGATACACGGCCATGCCCCAGCCCGTGTCTGTTCCCGTGTTACTCTCTAACTTGGGTCACACGGGTAAGCCACACGCCCGTTTGCCAGGCCGTGTACCCTTTAAAATGGCCTTGCACGCTTGTGTGCTAGTCATGTGTCTCACACGGCCAAGTCACACACCCGTGTGTTTGGCCGTGTGGACTAAAAGGTGCCTTAAACAATTTACCATTCCCTGCAAGCTTGGACATTGAACAATTCAAAAACCATTCGTTTAACCAGTTCAAAACATGTCAAAACAATTATCCTAGGTGCCTAACCAATGTACCTTCATTGGTACCACATTTATATCCTTAATTCATATCATCAAAGCATCACTCAAATCCAAATTATAAACATATCAAATTCAATCCATTTTTCCCAATTCATGAGCACTTAAACATCAACTTAAAATCACATGCACCTACCTAGATTTGGTTCAATTTACCATGCCATAATATGGCTTTAAACACTAACACATGTTTATATGTATATACCAAACCCACATTAGACTTATAACCTTATTTACAAACCATTCACAAAATAATTATCATTTAGACATCCTAGGTACATGCTGACACAAAAGATAAACATCACCACTTTTGAGTTCGGGATCATTGTTGGATGCTAAATCGGCGATGAAAAGTTAAGTACCTAACCTGCACACAGAAAACAAAACTGTACGCTGAGTAAAACTCAGTGGTATTTCTATAATCCGAATATTAAAGACAAGATAATATCATAAACACAATTAAATTATACGCACATATTAATGTCTAGTATCATGACTATCATATTTCATTTTTTAAACAATATCTCAGTTCACACAATTTCTATATAATAATTATTCATATATCAGACCACATTTATTTGTGCAATAGAATTAGTCATTTAATACTCAATTTTCATCACTTGCTATATAATAGCTTTTCACAATTTGATCCACATATCATTTAAATAATGAAATTGTCCATTCCATATCCAATTCATGAGTACATAACTCATGTATCTTATTTTCAAGTTTCAAATCACTATCCCAATTTCAATTCACATACAATATCATCCAATGTCACTCATAGTATCGTTTTATTTAATTACCCCTATTAACATGACTTGGACTCGGACGGATTCACGGATCCAACCAACATACCAGTTTAGTACCTAGTGCCTAATTGGATAATCCGAAGTAATGTCTGTGCCCAGCGCTATATAAATTTGACACCTTGTGTCTCATCGGTTAAATCGAAGTAAATTGGAACTTAGTGCCTCATTGACTCGAAGTTGAAGAAATCCCTGAACTCTTCCTATCCTATAGCATGCCATTTATATCTGACTCATCCCGATACAGTTAATGGGGTTTAATTTCACATTTTAGATATAACCAATATCCAATACTAAGTTTTCATATAATCACATATATACACATGAATTAAATTCAATCTATAATAATTGTAATCGGCCCAATTTGTCCGAGCCCATACAGAAGCCAAAAATAAATAAAACCAAATAAACACAAAAAGAAATAAAAGTCCAAAATTTAATAGTCCGTTACAAGCCTAAAAACAGCAAAACATAGAACCCAAATTAAAAACAAACCCTAAACCCCAACTCAAAACCCAAAATATAAAAACCCTAAGCCTAATCCTATGGCCCACAACCTAAAGGATTACAGCAGAAACAGAAACCCTAGGTACAGCCTCCAGCGCCGCATCCCACATCAACACCTCCCTACACCACCGCGTGCCAGCAAGCATCCTTCACCTACCTGCAGACAAGAGAAAAAAGGAGAACATACAATAGAAGAGAGGCAGTAGCAAAAAAAAAAAAAAGCAAAACATTATATTTTCTTCAGCTATAAAAGCCATGAAATCATCATGTAATTTTTTTTACGAACACACAGATATTGAAATACAAAAACACAACAATCGAATTAGAAGAAAATTTTTTAAAAGGTGGTTTTTTTTATTTCTCTTTTCATTTTTATTTTGCTTATTCTATTTTTTTGAGAAGAAAATAAAAAAATAAAAGAGAAGAGAATCGAACCTTACCCCTTTCTTGCGTTTACGTCACCGTGAGAGACCAAGGTTCATCATTTTCGATGAAAAATGACATTTTTAGGCCCTGGAAGTCGAAAAACCCAAAAAAATGGGACTTTTTTTGTTTTTCGACCACCATGGATGACGGCGCTGTCGACGGCGACCAGCAATTGCCATTGTGGTCCGGTGCCGGAGCAATGGCCGAACTTGGAGGGGAGGGAGAGAGTAAGAGAAAGTTTTCTGATTTTTTCTTAAAAAAAAGAGGACGAAATGATTTTTTTGGAGTTTTTTTTTTTACTTATATAGTGTATTATCGACCTGACCCACTCCAATTAGGGTCCGCGTGTTTTTGACCGGATGGTTTATTTGCTTTATGGGTCCTTCCGCTTTTTCGTCTATTTTTAATTAAATTCTATTCATTTCTTTTGGCTTTGTAATTTTGCCCCGTAACTTTCGCGTCTATTTCATTTTGGTCCACATTGGAACTACGAGTTTTGGAAGGCAGGGAATATTGCCCATTTGATCCCTCCTTGTTATTCGCGCGTTACAATTTGGTCATTTACCTTATTTTTATTCTTGATTTTTACCCAAATTTCCGCTCAAACTTTGATTTAGCCCCATTACTTTTTAGCATGTCACATTTTTTTCCTCTTTAGTTTTTTTATTATTTATTTGTATTTTATACCCCTAAATTTCATTCTGATTTCAATTCAATCCTTGTTTATGTAACCTTTTTCTTTACAAACTGTTTCATTTGTTATTTTGTCATTTGATTATTTATTTACTTAGTCTTAGTTTTTAATCAAATATTTTATTGATATTCACTTACTCATTTATTTTTTTATTTAATATTTGCTTTATTTCATTTTTACAATTTTTATTTTCTTTTATTTCACCTTTTCGTTTATTTATTTTAATTGCTTATTATTTTTAATGTATTTCAAAATTTAGATTTCATTATTATTACTATTATTATTGTTATTATTATTGTCATTATTCTATGTTAGTTACTTTTTTTTTATTGTTCATATTAGTATTTAGGTAGTATAAATTATGTGATCATCGTGAATCGTTTTTTTTATAAGTATATTCATGTTCTTGTTATTTATTAGCGTAACAATTTTATTCGCATATTACCGTTTTAAAATAAGATAAGTACCCATCGTTTTAAACATTATACTTGTTATTATTCAAAAAAAAAGAGAATTTTAAAATAATAAAGCAATGTTTCGAATTTTAGGGACTCTAGAAAATCATGCTCTAACTTACGGGTTTCGATTTTTTTCTCGTTGAGTCTAGATAGCCAAATTTCCTTTCAAAATTTGAAATATATGAATTTTAAATAAAAATAAAGGCAAGATTCTGTGTTTAGAAACTCGAGAAGGTCGTGCCCTAACTGACGGGGTTTCGATTTTTCTCGTTGGATCTAAACAATCAAATACCCTCTTAAAAAAAATCAAAGTACAACTTTTAAAATACAACAATTAAAAGGCAAGCTTATTTTTGGGGGTTCAAATGTCGTGTCCTAACTTACGGGATGTGACATTTTGTTATCTCGAGACGAAGGGCTTTTAATACTCGTTTCAATTTATTTAAGGATTTTTTTTAAAATTAACATTAATAAAAAAGGATCGTATTTTAAATTTTTTTTTAGTTTTCGACTTTCGATGTTAAGACATTAATTAATCAATTAGGTACAAATTTTGGGCATTACAAGGGTGCTAATCCTTCTTCGTACGTAATCTACTCCCGAACCCATTTTCTCGAATTTTGTAGACCAAAATTGTTGTTTTAGTAAATCAAAATGTTTTATTAAAACGATCAATTACAATGTGACCCGATCACACCTCATAAAAAAAGATTGGTGGCGACTCCCATTTTTGTTTACGTTTTCATTTTCAAATAAAAAGTCAATGATTTCAAAACAAAAATTAGTTTAGACAGCTTGGCGACTCCACTAGGGAACAAAATAAGAGAGTCAAGTCATGATTTTATTAATTCTTGTCTTATTGGTCGAAAATTGATGATTTGATTTTAAATTTACGATCCTTCCGTTGCATTTCATCTGACTTTGTTATAATTTTCATCACTCTGTTCATATTTGCTTTAATTGGTCCATGTCTTTTAGTTTATTTCCGCATATTGCATTGCATGATCGTTCGATCTTTACCCTTTTAAGTGGGAGTGAGAAGTTAGTCCTTCTTGAGGTTTTCACCTCCGTATAGGGTAGTGAATCACTTTCGAGATGCATTCGTACATATGTCTTCGTGAGATTCTCATCTTCGTATAGCCATAGGGAAATGTATTCCCCTGAACTGAACTCGGTTTGTATGAGCCTATAATGGGTGAGGATCGAGGAATCTGCCGACTTAGGAACCCTTTTTTTAGAACCGAACCACATATAGTGAGCCATAAGAGCCCACCCTCGGTAGAGCTGCACTGAACCATTAGTGGTTACCGAGTAGGCACTTTATTATTTCTTACTTACTTTAAATTTTTAATTTTATATAAAATGTACTGACTTGTTTTGTTTTGCTTTAATTGTGATTGCATGACATTTCCATTATAAAAAAGGTGTAGATTCACGTTCGATTACTAAATAGAGAGCTTGCCATAGAGAACGAATTTCTTGATAAAGTAGAAGATAATGCGGCTGTTTGAATATGGTCAGAGAAAACACAATTAGAGAAAGGTGATAGTTTGACAGATGGGTACACATCAGAATTATGGGACGTCACTCGTATCAGCGTGACACAAAACGATTTCCAGGAATTGGAAGAGATATGGGTCCATTGGGATGATGAGATCAAGCAGCTATTTTACTGTAATTATGGCGATCTGCCCTATCTACTAGAAATCAAAGTGGACAAAGACTTGTTTCGAGCTCTTGCTCAATTTTGGAATCCCGCCTACAGCTGTTTTACCTTTGGACAGGTAAATTTGGTGCCTACTGTGGAGGAGTATACAACCTCACTTCATTGTCCGAAGATTCAAGTTGACAAGGCCTATTCTAGAGCCATCAATGTCCCGACCTTCGTAAAGAAGTTAATGAATATCACGGTAATGAGTGAACAATGGGTCACGACTCGGATCAAGCCAAAAAGAGAAAGCAAATGTATTCCCTGGAAAAGTTTACGAGATTTAATTTTGGCACACCCAGATATGAAGAAAAGGGTTGATGTTTTTGCTTTGAGTATTTACGGCCTGATGGTTTTCCCTAAAGAGTTGGGACACGTAGATGAGGCGATTTCTGATTTGTTTGACCAACTTGATAAAAGGGTTACACCTGTTCCTGTAATTTTGGTCGAAACATTCAGATCTTTGAATGCATGCCGGAGGGCGAGTGAAGGAAGATTCATTGGATGCGCGCAACTATTGCTAGCTTGGTGCCACAACCATTTTTAGAAAGTAGACAAAGTTTCTTATCAGGTATTCTTTGAGAACTACTCTCCATTAAAAGAAATAGCGGCTACACCGAGATGGGATGACATTTTGGAGGAAAAATGGATAGCAATCCTCCAAAATCTCCAAGAAGAGGACCTCAAGTAGAGAGCCCCTTAGATGGTCCCCAATAAGATTCTATACCGGTGTGGGGACTTCGACTGGGTCGCCCTAGTTGGGATTTGGGGGGCCGTCAGATATGCTCCTCTACTGGTGTTGAGGTAGTACAGATTAAGACACTTCATACCAGTAACCTAGGGGCTAGTTCAGTGCGAGTTTTCATATAAGGGTGATAACTACAAGAAAATGTTCGAGAAATGTCTAATGCTTAGAACCAGACCAGCTGGATGAAAAGATTTGTTGTAGGTCCGATGATGACCCCCAAATATAATGGATGGTAGAGTAGAAGAGTTAATGATAACATCCCCGGACCAAGTCAAGAAGGCGCTCGATCGATAGAAGAATACCTGCAAGTAGTCCCGTCCGAGATAACTATAGGGCAAAGCTATATATGTAATCTATTTTATGTAAAGCTATATATGTAATCCATTTTATGTAAAGAAATTTGTTTTCTAGTAAAGTTGTTCTAAATTGAATTGAATCAGAGTCGATGCCCTTTTTTGCATCCAATGTATTTGCATTACATCGCATCATATGCATTAAATTTTACAAAAGGGCCCTAATTAATTAAAAATTATTTCAGTTAATCTAGAAACCGATAAAATTCTATCAACTAAACATCATTACGGTACTCGTGCCAAAACTAAAGTAATGGACCAAAGATTAGAAATGATAGAACAAATTCAAAAAGAAATGCAAGATTAGTTGCAAATACAGATGCAAGAACAATTGGCCAAAATTCAATAAAACATGAAGGATCAGATGCTAGAATCCCAAAAGAATATGATTAACCGGTTAACCCAGTTGCTGACTGGAGGGCTAGAAAAAGGAAAGAACCCTATGGTCAATTCCGGGGACAATAATAAAGACCCTGCTTATCCTCCAGGCTTTACCCCAACAAACACCCAAGCATAATCAAATGCATATCCACAAAGGGTGTCCGTTAACATCAGGCCCCAATATCAGACAAGTACCCCGACACCAATAAGCTTCCCAACAGGTTCAGGCTCTAACCTAGGAGACAATCCAGCAAATCCTGTTGTCCCCGATCTTGATGATATAGCAAAAATAGAAAAGGCAAAAGTAGAGCTCCCAAAACAACTTAAAGACCGATGCAGATGGCTAGAAGAGAAATTCAAGGCATTGGAAAGCACTGATTACCACTATGGAATAGATTCTAAAGACTTGAGCCTGGTTCCAGATCTAGTGCTTCCGCCCAATTTTAAGACCCCGGAGTTTGAGAAATATAATGGGACTAGCTGCCATGAAACTCACATTACAATGTTCTGCTGGAGGATGATAAGATATGTTAATAAGGATCAACTATTGATTCACTGCTTCCAAAACAGTCTGGTCGGGGCAGCATCCAATTGGTACAACCAATTGAGTCATACCAAGACCAATTCATGGAAGGACCTAGCACAAGCTTTTATGAAGCAGTATAGTCATGTAATGGATATGACCCCTGACAGAATCACTTTGCAGAACATGGAGAAGAAACAAAATGAGAGTTTTAGGCAATATGCTCAAAGGTGGAGAGAAGTCGCTATACAGTCTAGCCACCTCTCCTAGAAAAAGAAACCATAATGCTTTTCGTCAACACTTTAAAAGCTCCATTCATCAATCATATGTTGGTAAGCGCTACTAAAACCTTCTCAGATATAGTGATGACCGGTGAAATGATTGAAAACGTAGTGAGGAGCGATAAAATAGATGTGGGGGAAAGCACCAAAAGATCAGCCCCAAGGAAAAGAGAGAATGAGGTGAATAATGCAAGCACGTATAACAAGGGTTATTCAAAACCAATCATCATGAGCCAGCTGAAGATAGTAACTACTAGCCATCAGGGTCCCCCAAGGTAAGAATCCAACACAAGGACAAATGAAGAAAGGCTCTAGTTCCTACCCATACCAATGACGTATAGGGAGCTGTATCAAAGTGTAACAACCTGATCTAGGGCCTAGTCAGAATAGTGGTCTAGAGACCACAAACCCGGAGTTGAATAAATTATTTTATTATTATTTTGGACTCATTGCATGTTTATATAAGTGTATGAAATATTTGGTGAGTAAATTTTGATGTTTGCGAGTCCAATTGCGAGAAAGGACTAAATCGCATAAAATGCAAAAGTCCTAAATTGATAGCTAAAAGTCTCAAATAGCAGTATAATAAAACTTAGAGGTGTTTAAAGGGAAATTAGACCTATTGTGATAGCTTGGCTGACCATGGGAGGTAAAAATGTTGAAAATTTAACATTAGGTAAGTTGATGACATAATGTATAATATAAAATGCCCTAAACCTAGCTATCATCTTTTTCTTTCATTCTTTCTTCTTTACCACTTATTTTTCAGCCTTTTAGGGGTTTGAGTTTCAAAAATTTCAGTAACTCATTCTTCTTGCAAGTAAGTGATTTTTATGGCTTTCTTGAATATTTTTGTACTTTTGATACCCTTGAAGCATAAGCTTTCAAATGAGGGTACTATTTTGCAAAATGAATAAGATTTTAGGGTTTTTCCATGAAAGGGTTTGTCATTTTTTCTGAGTTTTTGTGTAAGAAAATGAGTCCTGGGTGTCTTATAACCAACTTTAGTGAAAGGTGTTAGCATGAAAACACCTAAAAGCATCATTTTGCACAAGTTGTAAAATAAATGTGAAATATGTGAAATAGTGAGAATTTAGAGTTGCTATAATAGTAAAAAGGGTTTGGATAGGCTTAAGATGTGAAGAAATTTTATAAAAATCGATTTCGGACCTAGGGGTAAAATGGTCATTTTGCAAAAGTCTAGGGGCAAATTGGTTATCTTTCCCAATTATGAATTGTAGAGTGCCTAGATTGATAAAGTGGCTAAATAAGTACATTTTTCTATTATAGATCAAGAAATACCAAATTTAAACCTAGACCAGGGGAAAGCCAAGAAAATCGACTAAATCGACTAGTCGCCACATTTGGTAATCCGAGGTAAGTTGTTTGTAAATAATACAACTACAATGTTAATGTATGTGCTGAATTGTACTTGAGATTAATATAGCATGAATTACTTGATTGTGGAATTGAGAAAGCATAATGGTAATAGAGATAGTAGAGTTCTCGTTTGAACCTAGGAAATAAATCAGATATTCATGCCATAACATATGGGTTATTGTGAGCTAGTGTAAGACATGTTTGAGACATGCATCGGCCACATTATGAGAGCCAGTGTAAGACCATGTCTAGGACATGGCATCGGCATTGAGACGGGTGCTAGTGTAAGACATGTCTGGGACATGTATCGGCCTCGAGACGTAAGCTAGTATAAGACATGTCCGGGACATGCATCGGTTACAAGATGTGTCAGTGTAAGACCATGTCTGGGACATGGCGTCGATGTCTAACCCATATTTGAGGCTAAATGAGTATCTGATAATGTTCCATATGGTTCAATGGTGAAAGTATGATTTAAAGTTAACTAGGAAAGTATAATCGTGTTGTGAATGGTACAGGTACCTATATGGTATGTATGAAATGTGAGCTCAATATATGCTATATGAGGTGTAATGAATATTGATGAGTAAGTCTTGCTTATGCCACTTGTGTATTATGATACTTGTTGATGAATGGTAAAGATATGTTGTATATTTACTTATGTGCGACTTACTAAGCTTTATGCTTACTCCCTCTCCTTTTCCCAATTTTCTTATAGTGCTGTTTATCTAGCTCAAGGATCAATGGAAGTCAGAGATATTGATCACACTATCAATCGAAGCTTTCGGTATAGTTTGATTTATATATTTGAATATGGCATGTATAGGGTTTAGACTTTGCTATTTTTGTGTCATTGAAAACTGGCCAAATGTGTTGGTTTGGGTAGGGAACCCTTCATTGTGTATTAAGCCTTGAATGATGGCTAATATTCATTTTGATTTATATGCAAAGATGTTATTTTCGTAGATGAGTAAAATGTACAAATGGAGTGTTGTTTATTGTGGCTGATTTGGTTTCTTGGGATATTCTTATCTTGATTATGGTTACTACTATGCAGGTTGTGTAAGTAAGGGTGGCAAATAGGCTTGGTAAATAGCCTTATATTGTCAACATGGTAGACACACGGGTGTGTGTCTAGACCGTGTGTGACGCACGGTTTGCCCCATGGGCGTGTGGTCCGGTCGTGTGTCCCCTGCACATAAACATTTCAAGTCAGTATGCATGATAGTAAACACACAGGCAGAGACACGACCGTGTGTCTCAGCCGTGTGATGGACACAGCTTAGCACACGGGCGTATGCATTGGCCGCGTGATATTTTGGGGATGTTGACGTCAGAAACATAATGTCCATGTTTTTGCACACGTGCTATGACACGAGCGTGTCACGGCCGTGTGGAGGATACGGGCCAAGCACACAAGCGTGTCCCTATATTACTTAGGCCGTGTGAGTCACACAGGCCATCAACACAACCATGTTGAAATAGCCACACGGATGTATTGCCCCTCTACACGAGCGTGTGCCCTGTTTCAAAGTCAAATTTTCTATACAGGGTTTAAGGACCCAGGTTGATCTTAAATAGTTTTCAATGGTCTATTTGGGGCTCATAGGCCCATAATAAGAAGTTTTATGTCGAAATTGAAAAAGTTCTAATTTGGATCAAGTCTTGGTGACTTGGGAAACGTTTGTATGCATGAGATTCAGTTAAGTAATGCCTCGTATTCTGCTCCGGCGTGGGTTACGGGTATGGGGTGTTACACAGAGCCTGTTTGATGCACACATGGTATCCTATTCTATCTAAAACCTATGCAACCTCTATATCCCAAATGGTACGATACAAATGCTCAATGCGAATATCATGCGAGAATTACTGGGCATTCAATTGAAAACTGCACCGCATTTAAAAAGCTGATCGAGAGGTTCATTAAAATCAGAATTGTAAAGTTTGATGATCCATCAGAAGCAAATGTGGGAGGAAACCTGTTACCTAATCATGCTGACCAAGGGGTAAATGAGATAAATGATGGTAGAAGAAAGAAAACCAATGTGATGTTGCGGAAGTTAAAACCCCACTAAGATGGGTTTGGAAAAAGATGGTAGAAAGGGGATTAATAGTAACGGATTCACATGAAAGATTTGAAGGGATGAGGAACTAGTGTGAGTTTCATAATGGAGATGGGCATGAGATCCAATAATGCATTGAGTTCAGGGCCCTAGTGCAAGACATGATGGATAATAAAGAAATGGAATTTTATGAAGATGTTAAAGGCCCAGAAAGAGGAAATATATGCGCGTCGGAGGAGAATCGACTATAAAAGTCTAGAAAGTCAACTACTCGGTGGTTATCATTTCACGACCAAGAAGCAATAAAGTCGGAGTACAAATGGCACCGAAGGTCATAATCCAGAAATCTCTAGTCTTTCCCTATAAAGATAGCAAAAGAGTTCCTGAAATTATGACTGCAATGTGACGATCCCGGGAGAGGAGAACTCGGCTGGTGCTTCAAGGGAGGACCAGGATATGGGTTTCTATACGCGTAGCAGAAGGAGCTACGATTCAGAAAATGCAAGAGCGGAGCCCGTAAAAGGAAAAGCCTTGGCGGTTGAACAAAAGAAAGAAAAGGTGGTCAGACTTGAATCGCCTGTTAACGAGCCGGTGAATGAAGAGGGGGCTAAAAAATTCTTGAAATTCTTAAAGTACAGCAAGTACAGCGTTGTAGAACAGCTGCATAAACAACCAGTTTGCAAATTAGTGCTAGCTTTACTCTTAAGCGCGGAGGTACATCATAGCGCATTGATGAAAGTATTAAACGAAAATTATGTCGCTAATGATATCTCCGTCAACAAGCTAGACCGTCTGGTTAACAACATAAGCGCTAATAATTCCATTTTCTTTAATGATAATGAAATACCACCCAGAGGTATGGGATCGACTAAGGCCCTGCATATCACCACTCGCTGCAAGGGATATACATTGCTAGGGGTGTTAATTGATAATGGATCAGCCCTGAATGTCTTACCCTTATCCACACTGAATAGGTTACCTGTGGATGGCTTTTACATAAAGACATGTCAAAACATAGTGAGGGTATTCGATGGCACCGAAAAGAGAGTAATGGGAAGAATTGAAATGTCCCTTTTGATTAGCCCAAACACGTACGAAGTAGACTTCCTGGTGATGGACATCAAGCCTTCTTACAATTGGTTGTTAGAGAGGCCTTGGATTCACTCAGCGGGGGTAGTGCCTTCATCACTGCACCAAAAGTTGAAGTTAGTAACAGAAGGTCGGCTAGTAATGATAAATATAGAAGAAGATATCATTGCAGCTGTAACCAGTGACAAGTCATATATAGAGGCAAACAATGAAGCGATTGAATGTTCCTTCGATCTTTGGAATTTGTGAACGCAACATTCATTACCGAAAGGAACAGGATCCCAATGCCTACGATATCAAAGACTACAAGAATGGGCTTACAACTGACAGTCGGGAAAGGAGCCTTATTGGGGAAAGGACTCGAGAGATATCTCTAAAGAAGGGTAGAGGCACCAATGCTAAAAAACAAACGAGACTGGTTCGAATTAGGATTTAAGCTAGACATGAGACAAAGAAAGAAGGAGCTGAAAAAGAAGCAAGAGAGGAGGAGAGAACGTTTGAGCGAAGAGGAGATCAAATGGAAACCAATGATATTCCCTCACATATCCAGAACCTTTGTGTCAAGAAGAATTATTCACCCTGAACGGAAGATGCCGAGAAAGGAAACTACGGAAGAAATGTCAGGAAATTTGGACTTCAACACCATATCCAAAGAAGGAACTGGAAAGGAGAATATGTTGGGCATTTGCCCTTATGTACCTAGAAGTGTTCTGAACAACTGGACTGCGGAAGAGATTCTTATAGTTTTTAGAGCTAATTCAGAGTAATGTTCAAAACACACTTATTTCTCTAAGCCTAGGAGTAATAAGAATCCTTTGTGAAATAGGTTTATGTCCAAAATTGTTATTTCAATAAAATGCATCTTTGCTATCATTTTGAGCAAATATTTTTTTATTCTTTCTATTTCATTCATAATCATACTATACATATATTTATTCTTAGATTCTTTTGTTCTTTGGACTTTCTTTCAAATATTTTTTTATTCTTCATTCATGATCATACCATACAAATAATTATTCTTAGATTCTTTTGTTCTTTGGACCTTCCTTCATCCCTATAACAGGTCTCCAGATATCAATGATATGAGCAACACTAGTAATGACTCAGAGTCTCCTTTTAAGCAAGATATTTTTATGGAAGATTCTCAGGGTTTTAAAGATGATCGAGACTGTGACCTATCTCCTAATTTGTTAAGGATGGTAAAACAAGATGAGAAACAAATCCTACCTCACAAAGAGTCAGTGGAAATTTTAAGTTTAGGAGAAGGACAAGAGGTGAAGATAGGAGCTTGTATCACCGTAGAAACAAAACAAGCCCTCATTGAGGTACTCCAAGAATTTAAAGATGTCTTCACATGGTCATATCAAGACATGCCCGGGTTAAGTACTGATATTGTGGTACATCGATTCTCCATAAAGGAAGAGTTTAGGCTAGTGCAACAGAAGCTCCGAAGGATGAAACCCAATATTTTGCTAAAAATAAAATAATAGGTCAAGAAGCAATTCGACGCTGGGTTCCTAAAAGTGGTTAAATACTCAAAATAGGTAGCCAACATCATCCCCATCCCTAAAAAAGATGCAAAAGTATGAATGTGCGTAGATTACAGGGATTTGAATAAAGCTAGCCCGAAAGACAATTTCCCACTACTTCATATCGATACCTTAGTAGACAACATGACAGGTTGCTCACTGTTCTTCTTCATGGATGGTTTCTCTGTATACAACCAGATTAAGATGCATTCTGAAGATATGGAGAAGACCACATTTGTAACCGTATGGGGAACATTTTGCTATAAGGTGATGCCATTTGGACTGAAAAATGTAGAAGCAACGTACCAAAGAGCCATGGTAACCCTATTGCATGATATGATGCACAAAAAATCAAAGTTTATGTCGATGATATGATCGAAAAGTCTCGAACAGAGAAGGAAAATGTACAAGTCCTAAGGAAATTGTTCTTAAGGTTGAGAAAGTTCGAGCTAAAGCTCAATCCCGGAAAGTGTACCTTCGAAGCCAGGTCCGGAAAGTTGCTAGGATTTGTAGTCAGTGAAAAAGAGATTGAGGTCGACCTAGAAAAATTCAAGGCTATACAAGAGCTACCTCCACTGCATACTCAAAAATAAGTTCGATGTTTCCTAGGAATACTAAATTACATCGCCCGTTTCATTTCACAGTTAACTGAGAAATGTGACCCTATATTCCGTCTCCTTAAGAAACACAATCATGGTGTATGGGATGAGGAATGCCAAAAGACTTTCGACAAGATCAACATTACTTGTCCAATGCCCTGGTGCAAATGCCACCCAACCCAAATAAGCTACTGATACTGTACTTGACGGTATTTGAGAATTCCATGGGATGCGTGCTTGGCCAAGATTATAAGTCAAGAAGGAAAGAAAGATCGATATACTATCTCAGTAAGAAATTTACTGAATGTGAGACAAGGTACTTACTAATTGAGAAATTGTGTTGCGCCTTAATTTGGACAACCTGAAGATTAAGATAGTACATGTTGTATCACACCACTTGGCTCATCTCGAAACTGGACCCTCTGAAGTACATGATGGAGTCGAAAACATTAATGGAAGGATGGACTGATGGCAAATTCTTCTTTTCGATTTTGATATAGTCTATGTGAGCCAGAAAGCTGTAAAAGGGAGTGCAATAGCAGATTTTCTAGCCAGTAGAGCTCTGGAAGATTACGAGCCCTTGAACTTTGATTTCCCGAATGAAGATCTGATGTATGTTGCAACCATCGAGGAAGATAGACCATCCTTAGAAACTAAACTTTGACGGAGCCTCAAATGCTGCGGGTAATGGAATCCGGGCAGTTTTGATATCCCCAAATGGAGATCATTATCCCTTTACCAGTAAATTGGATTTTGATTGTACGAATAACGATAAACCATAATTTATACATAATTTTATCCCATGCTTAGTGCATTTATGGATGATTTCTCCTTAGATTTGGTGAATTTGATGCTTCTAATTCTTTAATTTCATGTTTTATACTTAGGTGAGCATAGGAGAGTAAAAAGAGCGAGAAACGGGCTAAAAACGGAGAAAATGGACCCACATGGGAAATCAACACGGCCTGGACTTCCTCACACGAGCGTGGCATAAGGTCGTGTCCATTTGGCAAGATCAAAGCACGACTTACACGGTAGACTACACGCTCGTGCCTATTCAACAGCCTTGACCACGAGCGTGTCCCTGCCGAGCCCAATATAGTCCTATTCGGAAAAGGCCACTTTTGAGGGCTCTTAGGCATTCTATAGCCTATTTAAACACTAGAGGAGGCACTTAGAGGGGACACACGGAGTAGGAGGCAAGGAATTACCGATTGATCCTTCTCAGAAGCCGGATTCATCTTCAAGACTGAAGATCTCCCTTCAATTTCCATTCAGGGGTTTTAGGTTTTCTTTATGTTTTGTTATTTTTATTCTTTTGAGATGTTTTCTTTCTTAGTTATAAACTAAACCCCCTAAATACCTAAGGGGAATGAAACCTCAGACAGATCTTGTTATTATTATCTGAATTGTATGATAAATATTTGACTTGTTCTTAATTATGTGTTCTTAATTCTTGTTTTAATATTCCAGGAAATTGATTCAAGTTAATGCTCTTATTCAGAGGAGGAATAGACCCTGTCTAAGAGTAAATTTGTAGTAATTAAGCGGATTTATTGCACGCCTAGAGATAGGGTGATAAGATTTTGCCAGATTAGGGTGAAAACTAATAAGGGGATCCATAGCTCGAGTTAATGCAACACTAGGGCATTAATTAGAAAGAGATTTCAATTAATCAACCTAGGGTTAGACGTTATTAGTCTCGAGAGAGATAATAATATAACTTATGGATTTTTAGGATCAAGTCAAATGAATAAATCGTCTGATTCAGAGTCAAATAACAAGTGAAGTCTAGGTGGATTTTTCCTTGGGTATTGTCTTAATCAATCGAGTTCTCCCAAAAGCTTTTCCCAATTTTCTCTCTGTGCACCCTTAGTTTAGTTAATTAGTTTAGATAAACAAATCCCGTAATTTTTAGGCTAGATAATAAAAAGAAAGTAATTACTAGTACTCTTGGTTCCTTTGGGTTTGACAATCCGGTCTTGCTAAAGCTATACTACTGTTCGATAGGTACACTTGCCTTCATCGTGATAATAATTAGTTTCAAGAACAATTAATTATAAATTTTTAAAACCTATCGCGAATATCACGTATTAAGTTTCTGGCGCCGTTGCCCGGGAACTAAGATATTAGAAACACTTGATTTTTATTACTTTGGCCATTGTACTTCATTTGCAATTTAAATTTTTATTTTCTTTTCTAATTTTTCTTTTATTCGTTCCTAGCAGGTTTTTATAATGTATGACTAGAAGAAACCCGTCGAGACCATTACTGTTTGATAGTGAGATCGATAGCACAATTAGAAGAAATCGAAGAGAAATAAGGCAAAACTCATGATACATAGAGAAAGAGAAAGAGGACGATACGTCAACCACAACCGAGGAGATGGCTGAAAACAAGGAAAATCTGCTACCTCCTGCGATTGCTGCTGATCCAGTAAATCAGATTCCTGCTCCGTGTACTACTTATGATTATGCTAAACCTTCTTTAACAGGAACTGAATCGAGCATAGTTATACCTGTGGTTGCTACAAATAATTTTGAACAGAAACCTAACATCATTCAAATGATCCAACAGTTTGTTCAGTTTGATGGCTTGCAGGATGAGGATCTCAACGCTCACTTGGCGAATTTCTTAAAGTTTTGCGACACGTTTAAAATCAATGGCATTTCTGATGATGCCATTCGCCTTCGGTTATTCCCCTTTTCGTTGAGGAATAAGGCTAAACAATGGTTGAACTCATTACCACGAGGTTCAATCACTATTTAGGAACAAATGACCGAAAAGTTTTTATTAAAATATTTTCCCCCGGTTAAAACGGCTAAATTACGTAATGATATCTCTTCTTTTGTGCAGATGGATTTAGAAACACTCTACGATGCATGGGAAAGATACAAGGACCTTTTGCGAAGATGCCCTCACCATGGGTTACCACTCTGGCTACAGGTTCAAACGTTTCACAATGGCCTGAATCCTTCGATCAAACAGATGATTGACGCAGCTGCTTGTGGAACTATCAATAATAAGACACCTGAGGATGCTTATGAATTTATAGAAGAGATGTCACTGAATAATTATCAGTGGCAAGTCATGATGACAAAGCTAACGAAAATAGTCGGCATTTTTAACGTCGGTTTGATCACCACGCTCTCTAATCAGGTAGAACTTTTGAATAGAAAAATTAATGGTTTTCTTGGTTCTTCACAGGTTTACCCAGTAATGCAGTGCGAAACAAATGGATGTGGATGAAGCAATTCAGAATATCCACCCTATGGCCACAACATGGAGAATGAGCAGTTAAATTACATGGGTAATAATCCTCGATCTCAAAATAATCTTTATAGTAATACTTACAATGCAGGATGGAGGAACCACCCAAATTTCTCATGGGGAGGCCAAGGGAATCAGAGACCACCATCACCTTCAGGCTTCTAATAACAACCTTACCAGCAAGAGAAAAAGCCGAACCTTGAGGAAATGCTAACAACATTCATCTCGGTGTACCACAAATGATTGATGCGAGCTTATGATAAAAAGGTTCGTCCTAGAGAATTCCATGAAGGGGATTTGGTATTGAAAAAGATCCTTCCAATACAAAAGGATTTCATAGGGAAATAGATGTCAAATTGGGAAAGACCTTATGTGGCAAAGAAGGCCTTTTCTGGAGGAGTGCTAATTTTAACCAAGATGGATGGTAAAAACTTGCTCAATCCTGTAAATTCGGATTCAGTCCATAAGTACTTCACCTAAAAAAGAGGGAGAGGCCGATTCGAAAACCCGCAAAAGGCGCTTTGAGACCTTCTGCAAAAAAAAAAAAAGAGGGAGAGGCCAATGCAAAAACCCGTAATGGGCGCCATGAGACCAAAAGGGTTTTGAGTTGAAAACCCGAAAAAGGGCGGCTCAAATTTTGATCGAAAATAGGCATGTGGTAGTCTTGTCCTCTCAGAATTAACAAGGAGGAACGTTACATCTTGGGACATCAATAAAATACTTTAGATATCCTAAACACATATCTAGATCGAAATGGCCTTTGAGAAGTTTGAATAGAGAAGCTCGTGCTGCGATATCGAGGGCACCTATTTTCATATTATTCATTTTGAACCTTGAAAAAATTTGCTATCTTGATTAATTTATCCACTTCGAGCTCTGCTCTCAATAAAATCCCATATTTTCCATTCTGATAATCTTTTTCAAGCATTTTTCATTGAAACAACAATTGTTGGACTTATAATGTCACATGAAAGAAGTTCTGCATATTGCTCTAAAAAGATTCTAAATAGTACAAGGACCTGAAACAGGACCACTAGTTAGAACTAACTAAATTCAGGAGTTGGAAACATTTGAGAAAGAATAGCCCAAATTATGACTATTTCTTCAGATCTTTTGTCAAAGATACCTGCTAAACAAGAAGGCACGGTAGCATATCAGTGATAGAACCTTGATGAACGACGAGTAATGATAACCTAAGAATTAAAAAGGGATCATTCTAGAAAAACGACATTCTGCATTCATGCAAATATCATTTGTACACATCCAAATAGGAGCATTTGATTCATTCCAATCATGACATCCTAATGGTTTGGCATAAATAGGCCTATGAAATGGATTCTACAGGTCATGTTTCCCAGAAAATGGTGTAACGGATCAAAGAAACCATAAATCCTATCCCTCTGAAGTTGTAAGAGGTCGAATTAAATCTACCACGGCGAATCTTATCTCCCTGAAGTTACAATGGAGCAGATTAAAGCCATTAACCTTATCTCCCTGAAGCTGCAGTGGAGCAAGTTGAAGATAGCGGATCTTATTTCCCTGAAGTTGTAGTGGAACAAATTTAAGCTACAAGTTACAAATCTTAAACCCCTAAAGTTGCAATAAGACGAACTGAAATTATCACGGAAAATCTTATCTCCCTGAAGTTACAGTGGAGTAGATTAAAGCCATAAACCTTATCTCCCTAAAGTTATAGTGGAGCAGGTTGAAGTTACGAATCTCAACTCTCTGAAGTTGCAGTAGAGCAGATTGAAAATGACGAATCTTATCTCCCTGAAGTTAAAGTGAAGTAGATTAAAGCTACGAATCTTATCTCCCTGAAATTACAGTAGAGCAGATTAAAGTCACAAGTCTTATCTCCCTGAAGTTGCAGTAGAGCAGACTGAAGAAAGCAAATCTTATCTCTCTGAAGTTGCAGTAGAGTAGATTAAAGCTATAAACCTTATCTCCCTGAAGTTGTAGTGGAGTAGATTGAAGATAACGAACCTCATTTCCCTGAAGTTGCAGTGGGGCAGATTAAAGCTATAAGTCACAAATCCTATACCTCTAGAGTCGAAGTAGGTTGGATTAAATCTACTGAAGCTATAGATCTTATCTCCATGAAGTTGCAGTGGAGCAGATTGAAGCAACAATTCCTATACCCCTAAAGTTACAGTGGGTTAGAACAAGACTACTTGAAGAAGATGAGCACCAAGAAGTCAAGATTCGACGAGACCGAACAAAATTGGTCATTCTTAAAAGTCTTTACTCCATTCTCGTTACATGACAACGAGCAAAGAGGGGCAGCTGTAATCGGCCCAATTTGCCCGGGCCCATACAAAAACCAAAAATAAATAAAACCAAATAAACACAAAAAGAAATAAAAGTCCAAAATTTAAAAGTCCGTTACAAGCCCAAAAACAGCAAAAAATAGAAACCCAAATTAAAAACAAACCCTAAACCCAAACTTAAAACCCAAAATATAAAAGCCCTAAGCCTAATCCTATGGCCCACAACCTAAAGGATTACAGCAGAAACAGAAACCTTAGGTACAGCCTCCCGCGCCACATCCCACGTCAGTACCTTCGTATTCCACCGCGTGCCAGCAAGCGTCCTTCACCATACCTGCAGACAAGACAAAAAAAGGAGAAAATACAATAGCAGAGAGGCAATAGCAAACAAAAAAAAAGCAGAACATTGTATTTTATTCGGCTATAAAAGCTATGAAATCATCATGTAATTTTTTTTATGAACACATAGATATTGAAATCCAAAACACAACCTAGCGCGAAAGCCATTGATTGACAGTCATACAAGGCGATCGGTGATAATCAAAGGGAGTGAGAAAGCAGCAGTAATTCTTTGGAGCATCCTCATTTCAACGGTTATTTTGATCATCCCTATTTTGTGGTGAATGGCTCCCTTTCATCGATTTAGTGAGTCTTTTCTTTCATTTAACTTCTTCGAGTAGTTTGCCTCAAACGCCTTAATCAGTCTCTTCTAGTGCCCACGATTACAAGGTACAGTAAAGTCGAGCAACAGCCAGACAGAAGAGCAAGCCAAAGTACTCAAGCAAAAGCAATTGGACCACTGGAAAGGGAGTATGAAACCTGAAAAAAAGGGTTCGAATTAGAAGAAAAATTTTTAAAAGGTGGATTTTTTCTTTCTCTTTTCGTTTTTATTTTGCTTATTTTATTTTTTGATAAGAAAACAAAAAAAAATAAAAGAGAAGAGAGTCAAACCTTACCCATTTCTTGCGTTTGCGCAGCCTTGGAAGACCGAGGTTCATCGTTTCTGACAAAAAACAGCGTTTTTAGGCTCGGGAATTTAAAAAACCCAAAAAAAATGAGACTTTTCTTATTTTTTTGGCCACAGTGGACGGCGGCGTCGTCGGCGACGATCGGCGGCCACCACTGTGGTCCAGCGCTGGAGCAATGGCCGGACTTGGAGGGGAGGGAGAGAGTAAGAGAGAGTTTTCTGAATTTTTTTTTAAAAAAGAGGAGGAAATGATTTTTTTGGAGTTTTTTTTAACTTATATAGTGTATTAAAACGGCGCCATTCAGAAAGCCCCAAAATGACGTCATTTTGGCTTGAAACAGATCGACCTGACCTACTCCAATTAGGGTCCACGTGTTTTTGATCGGATGGTCTATTTGCTTTATCGGTCCTTCCGCTTTTTCACCTATTTTTAATTAAGTCCTATTCATTTCTTTTGGTTTTATAATTTTGCCCCGTAACTTTCGCGTCTATTTCATTTTGGTCCACATTGGAACTGCGCGTTTTGGAGGGCAGGGAAATTGCCCATTTGATCCCTCCTTGTTATTCGCACTTACAATTTGGTCCTTTACCTTATTTTTTATTCTTGATTTTTACCCAAATTTCCTCTCAAACTTCGATGTAGCCCCATTACTTTTTAACGTGTCACATTTTAGTCCTCTTTGGTTTTTTTATTATTTATTTGTATTTTATACCCCTAAATTTCATTCTAATTTCAATTCAATCCTTGTTTATGTAATCTTTTCTCTACAAACTGTTTCATTCGTTCTTTTGTTAGTTGACTATTTATGTACTTAGTCTTAGTTTTTAATCAAATATTTTATTGGTATTCACTTACTTATTTATTTTGTTTATTTAATATTTGCTTTATTTCATTTTTTACAATTTTTTATTTTCTTTTATTTCACCTTTGCGTTTATTTATTTTAATTGCTTATTATTTTTAATTGTATTTCAAAATTTGGATATTATTATTATTATTATTATTATTATTATTATTATTATTATTATTATTATTATTATTGTCATTATTCTATGTTAGTTATTTTTTTATTGTTCATATTAGTATTTAAGTAGTATAAATTATGTTATCATCGTGAATCGTTTTTTATTAGTATATTCATGTTCTTGTTATTAACTAGCGTAACAATTTTATTCGCATATTACCACTTTAAATAAGATAAGTACCCATCGTTTTAAACATTATACTTGTTATTATTAAAAAAAAAAGATAATTTTAAAATAACAAAGCAATGTTTCAAATTTTAGAGACTCGAGAAAATCGTGCCCTAACTTACGAGGTTTCGATTTTTTTCTCATTGAATCTAGATAGCCAAATATCCTTTCAAATTTTAAAATATATGAATTTTGAATAAAAATAAAAGCAACATTCTGTGTTTAGAAACTCGAGAAGGTCGTGCCCTAACTTACGGGGTTTCGATTTTTCTCATTGAATCTAAACAATCGAATACCCTTTTAAAAAAAAATCAAAGTACAACGTTTAAAATAAAACAATGAAAAGACAAGCTTATTTTCGAGGGTTCGAATGTCGTGTCCTAACTTACGGGATGTGACATTTTGTTATCTCGAGACGAGAGGGCTTTAATGCTCGTTTCAATTTATTCAAACATTTTTTTTAAATTAACATTAATAAAAAAAAGATCATATTTTAAATTATTTTCAAGTTTTTGACTTTCGACGTTAAGACGTTAATTAATCAATTAGGTACCAATTTTGGGCATTACGAGAGTGCTAATCCTTCCTTGTACGTAATTGACTCCCAAACTCGTTTTCTCGAATTTTATAGACCAAAATTTTTGTTTTAGTAAATCAAAACATTTTATTAAAATGATCAATCACAAGGTGACCTGATCACACCTCATAAAAAAAATATTGGTGGTGACTCCCACTTTTGTTTTCCTTTTCATTTTCAAATAAAAAGTCAACGATTTCAAAACAAAATTTGGTTTCGACAATAATCAATATCCAACTGTCACATTAACACATAAATTCATTTCAATTCAATAATCAATACATTCAATATGTATCTACCAATTAAGTCCATTTCAATCTATTATCAAAATGTCAATTACTCACCTCAACACTTATCATATGCATTAAATTGAATTATAACAATTAACAACTCAATGCGGATTATAGAAATACAAACCGTGAATTCTGAGCTATTCCACATCGATTTTATCTGTCCCCTTTTTTACAGAATTAAAACAATTAAAATTCATCAATACAACACAATTCAATTTCATATTGAATATTTAAATTTTTACTCAATATTTGCCTAAATTTCAATTTAGTCCCTAAACCGAGACTAATTTTTATTCTTCATATTTAATTCTATATTTTCATACAAATTGCACTTTAAACTAAATTTAACACTCTATTTTCACTTAAAACCCTAAATTTTAAATCTTTTACAATTTAGTCCCTATTATTAAAAATTTAGAATTTATTCTACAATTTAATCCTTTTTCATATCTAGCTAAAAATCTATCAATTTAATCCCTAATACTAAAATTATTCAACATTAATACCTTTAAAAACTCAATCAATGTTAAAATTTCAACATGGGTCGGTTATTCCTAGGTACCGAGATTCCAAAAACATACAAATTACAAGAAAAATAGACTAAATTGACTAACCAATTAAACTTTGAAATTTTGGAGCCCTTGGCCATGCATTTCTTCCTTCTTCCTTTCTTTCTTTTTCTTTTTCTCTTCTTCCTTTCTTTCTTTTTCTTTTCTTTCTTTTCTTTCTTTCTAATTTGTATGTCTTTTATTACTTTTCTTTTACTTACTAGTTTCATTATAATTATATAATATATATACACTTAAAGAATAATGGTAAAATTGCTTCTTTAGTCCCTTTAATTTTTCTTTAATCTATAATTCAACTTTCACCCAATATGCAATTTAGTCCTTATACCTAATTACTTCTAATTCAAGTAAATTCACTTAATCGAAACCTAATTAACTACACAATTAGCTTCATAAATATTTATTAAAAATATTTACGAGTCCGATTTAAGGGAACAGAGTCTCGAGAATGCACTTTTTGATACCCCTAACTATCAGATCGTTATAATTTCTGCGCACAACTATCGTTGCGGACTTATCAACTTGATCATTGTCACCGTCCTCATCTTCTTTTCTATACCCCAAACCCTTTTGCTCATCTTTATCTCCACTTTCGTCCTCATCTTCATCTTCGTCTCCACCATAGACTTCGACTTTGTCTTTATCTGGCCTTCACCTTCGTCTCTATCGCCTTCCTTCATACTTGAGTATGGTGTTGTTCGAGCCTCTCATCATGTATCCTCCACACCACCAGAATATGGTTGCACCAATGACCCACCTCAATAAAACAATGATGCGGTAGGTGTTTGGGACACTATCGACGTGTAAGTGTACGGTGTCGCAAAACTTATATATGTGAGCATTGACTCGGGTATCGACATTAGCATCGATGGTTCGATCTATGGCGGAATCGATGTCGGCATAAAGGTGTAGAATGTGGGGGACGTCAGTCCCCGAAATATGTTGGAAAAATGAGTTTGGAAAATGCAGCTGAAAATAAATTTAAGGAAAAGCCAGAATTTATTTTTTTTCCAAAACAAGATATTGGTTGTGATATTTAAACTAATAAATACTTCATCAAAATTGTACATTTTTTTATTCATCTAGGATGAGCACTTCGACCGAGTAGTGTTCTCTGCTATTTTCAAGCTTACGTCTGCCAAGTGTGGACTCGCCTTAAATAAAAAAAATTTCACAAAAATTACCAATGGGGTCATTTTACAATATTTCTCAACTTTTGGATCAAGTTGTAAATTAGAAAATATCTCTAAATTTTTTTGGAATAATCTCTTCAGAGAATTTTCTCTCTACAACTTTCTCTTGAATTCAAGTGTATGTAAATAATGATTCAAGACTCTCTTTATATAGGGAGAGTTTAGAGAGTTCAACTATAATTAAACTTAATTACTTTAATATTAATATAATATTAGATTAAATTTAATATTAAATCTTATTGAAATAATAGAACATTAAATTAAATTTAATATTAATATAATCACTTTAATACTAATTAATAAAATACTATTAAGATAAGTATTAAATTAAATTATTAAAATAGGAATAGTTAATCTAAAATCAAATTCTCTGGTAAAGTTCAAGTAAGAGTGTAACTCTTCCACTGCTCAACCACCGACGACCAACCGTTGTTGGTTAGAAACACGAAAATATACACACTTTTTTATACCCTTTTTAACTCAAATTCATGCAAATTCGTAGTAATTCTGGTCGAAAAATATATAATAATTATAAAATAATTAAATTGTACTTCAATTTTTAACATGTTGAATTTTAATTAATTTTATAATAAATTTTGATTATTTTTAACAGATTCGCACAAAAGGTGAAAATTGGCTCGGCAGAAACTACTAGAAACGTAAAATCAAGAACCAATTTTTGAAGCATCAAGGTGAATTAATTTTTTAGCCGAAGACGATCCAAATTATGAATATTAATTCATAATATAATTAATTTTAATTTTAATCCAAATTATTTTGGGTTAAATAAATTGTTATTAATTAATTATGAAAAGAGGCCCAGTTGAGCTGAACCGAGAAAACCGATCTGACCGACCACTGGGCAGCCCAAAACTGTCCCACATGCTGATCAAATCAGCTTGTTTGGCTGATTATTTGGCTTGCAAAATAGCCATTGAAGACTTCTTGAATTTGTCTTCAAACCCCTCCACTATTCATGCATATCTAGATTTCTCCTACCTTAAAATAGCAAGTTTCAAACCTTCAAAATTGACACATGTGTGGCCGGCCATGGGGGAACTCTATGGCTGATGATTTTTTCTATTTTTAGCAGCCTACTCAACCTATAAAACCTCCCTTGGCTGCTCATTTGAAATACATCTCAAAATCTCTCATCTTTTCACTTCTCTCTCACTTTCTCTCTTCAATCCCCTTCCTTTGTTCTTAATTTTCTTCCCCATTCCGTTGCCGAATTCACCTCTTGAAAAAGAGTCCTTCAACCACCATTTGGAGCAACATTCAAGTGTTCGTGGATGTCTCGGTTCAACAAGAATAAGCGAAGAAGGAAGAGCAGAGCAACTTAGTCAAGCCTTGGAGAAACACCATATTTGATTCTTGTTCCTTATCCTTTTAATTTTATTATTGTTATGAACATGTCTATAAATAATTGTAATGTTGATATATTTAATTTAATTAATATGACTTAAATTTAATTCGTGTTAGGTTGATTGCATTTTGTCCACTTAATTTATCAAAATTGTGTTTGTGCTACTATAAGCATTGGTAAGATGTTTGATTAAGTAAAACCATGACTAAGTTATTCTTGCATTACAATTGTAAGGTAACTAATGAATTAATTATTTAAACGGATTGAAATTGTAACTAATTGACACGATACTTAATCAGTGCATGTTTAATCATCTAAGGTATCTGAGGGTTAAATTAGCAACGGTATCTAACAATACATTAGCCTTGCATAACTTGCAAGATTATTGTAATTAAACTGTTTCAGGGTAGGAATACATTGTTACCTCACGTAATCTTTTATGTGCTTATGAGATTGAATTAATTTTTTGAATTGGCATAGAGATATGTATAAGAGATTATTTTTAATTTCATACGTATGTATGTGCATTAACACATTAGCTTATTAAAATTTGTTTAATCAGTTGAATTGATATAAAGATATAGTCAAGATATAAATGGACTTTGGTAGGTGAGTATGTTCATAAGTTAGCAAATTACCAAGTTGCCGTGAATTTATTCGTAACAACATGAACATGAGTTTAGTAATTTTAAGTTAAGAAATGTAATTAATCTAACACAATTATGTCATCTTGATTAAAATCACCTTTTAAAATCGTGCATTGAAACTTTTATTTTCTTTTTATTTATTATACTTAGTTAAAAATCTTAGTTTTTAATCCTCCTCAAATCAAAATATTTTTCTTCACCAAAATGTTTTTAATTGCATTCATAAATAACTTCTTTCACAGTCTCAGTGGGTACGATAACTCGACATTTACTTGTCACTTTATAATTTGTTGCGATTGTTTACACTTGTATATTTTCGTCGTTCCACCAGCCATCGGGACGTCGCTATCGTAGCCACCGGCACTGCCGTGTCCAGTGATGCAGGTGCGACACCCTAACAGCACCCCGAGCTAGTTCGGCCCTACCGGTTCAGTCTAGGTCAATGACAACCCAACCGGTCCGGTCTAGCCACCGATTGGACCGTCGACTCGATTTCACATATCAGGCCCGGTTCGACTTTTTTTTTAGTCTTGGTCTCAGTTCTGGGCTTTCGAGCCCAATTTACGATCTTAAGTACCAATTTTCGAGTTTAGTTACCTATTAGGCCAATTGTCTGACTTGAAAATTAACTTTCAAACATATCGTATAATTTAAAATGATTTTATTAATTTAATTTTACTTTATCCAAATTAATTTTTCCAAAAATCACTTAGATTTTCCAAATTAAAATTTCAAGAAAATTCTTTAATCAAATTCTTTACTTTTACAATTCTCACGGCCATCTAATTTAATTTCACATAAAATAAATCCACTCAATTAAATTATTCCCGAAGTCATAAAATTTTCTTCTGATTCAAATGCAGTTCAATCAAGCTTTTGTTGAGCTAACGAAAGGAACAACCGGACATATACAATTCACAATTATGTCAAGAAGCATCGTTTCGATAAATTCGCAATTACTTAATCATAGAGTCAGTCCACAAGAAGTACCATGATTAAAAACTCCTTATTGTATACTATTTACGAAAGCAATTCATCCAACTGCTTTGTCCAATGATCTCGTCATGTGTGTGTTACCCTCATATGATATCCTTGATTCCTTTGAGTTAAATCTGTTCACTCAATACAATCCTATTTTATCTCATTCTCACCATTTTGTCTTCTTAATGATTAATATGATCATTGTCAACAAATGACTATGATAAATTACTCGTTCAAAAACAAGCAACTCGTGGTCACATTCCATATTTATCAATCCACACAATGTCAATGAGATGATATCATTAACTCTTTAATTAAGTTATGAATTCCACTGTTGCTAGTAACACTATGCCATACACAAGTCATGTATCTAACATGCCGGCTATGGGTTCGATCATCTTTAAAGCATAAGCCTCCACTTATATCAAAGCACATGAGTTGCATACGCATGGTAAGTGATTAACTCAAGATTTATGTAAATCACACCATGAACGTTACAAGTGAATTAATTCAAAAATGGATTTAGAATTAATTCATCTTGGGTTTAGTCCAATGTATCATTCTACCAATGAATACATCTACATCTCTACTCGTGGAATCAACTGCTCTGATAGCCAAGACTAGTCATCTCCCCAATTGGAATTGTAGGCGACATAATAATCCTTCTCAGTGTATGAATCAAATGTTTACTTTGATTCTTTTACGGGATTACGGACTCATTTAGATTATCTATTAAAGTAAGTTGTCTTTCTCGTAATGTGAATGTTCATTACAATGTCACTTATCTTTAGTTTGAACTTTAAACAATCAATGAGCTAATATTTGTTTGCCAGAATTTCATTATGCATGCAAAATATAAAAGACATAAATACAAAAGACATAATAGTGAAATGTGAAATTAACTTTATTATTTATTCATTGTTTCCATAAATAAAAAACGGTTACATGCTTACTACAATATGGACACATTTCCTAACAATCTTCCATTTTCCCTAGTAAAATAAATGTGTCATGTTTTGCATTCTAATATCCTCGACTTGTTTGTTAAAACTCCTAATTACAAGCGTCATAGTAAATGGATCCGTGAGGTTACTTTCAGAAGATACTTTCATCACATCTACAATTTCTTCGCCTCTCGTATCAAGTGATACTTTCAATCAATGTGTTTTGTCCTCTTATGACTTCTCATTTCCTTGGTTTTTGCTATGGCAGCGCTGTTAACACAATACAGTGCTATAGCTTTTTCCATCTTAGGAATAACTTCAAGTTCGGTTAAGAACTTTTGAAGCCATATTGTTTCTTTTGTTGCCTCAGAAGCAGCCACATACTTCTCCATACTATGGCTCCATGGCCTAGAACGAGTACATTTCTCGAAATCAATTTCTTCGAATCTTTGTAGGTTTAGAAGTCTAAGTCAATGTATCCAACAAGAGCAAGGTCCTCCCTAGAATACATAAGCATATAATCCTAAGTGCTTTTAAGATACTTTAATATATGCTTTATAGCTTGCTAATGCTTGATATCTGGATTCGCCTGATATTGACTAACCATTCCTACTGCAAAATAAATATCTAGACGTGTACAAATTATCGTATACATAAGACTTCTAACTACTGAAGCAAATGGAACATTACTCATATGCTCTCTTTATTCTGTTTTCTTAGGACATTCATCTAAAGAAAGACAAAAACCTGATGCAATTGGCTGAATGTCTAACTTTGCATCGGTCATTGCAAAATATTCCAGTACCTTATCGATGTATAAAGCTTGAGATAGTGTTATTGTTTTATTCTTTCGATCTCTAAGGATTCAAATTTCAAGAATATAACTAGTTTCACCCAAGTCCTTTATGTTAAATTGTTGAGCTAACCACAATTTAATCGATGACAATTCTCCTACATTATTTCTGATAAGTAGAATATCATCGACATACAAAATAAGGAAGACCACCTTTTTGTCCGTTATACACTTATAAACACAAGATTTATCAACGTTTTGCTCAAATCAAAAGTCTTGATTATTTGATCAAATTTTTTATTCCATGAGCAAGTTGAGCCATGTAAATGGTCTCATCAAGATAGTCATTCAAGAATGATGTATTGACATCCATTTGCCAGATCTCATAATCGAGAGCAATGACAATGGATAAGAGTATGCAGATAGACTTGAGCATGGCTACTGGAGAAAAAGTCTAATATCGTAATTGATGCCTTCTTTCTGTGTGTAGCCTTTCCCTACAACTCTAGCTTTGCATGTTTCCACTTTCCCTTCCATATTTCTCTTCTTATTATAGATCCACTTACACCTTATAGGTTTTATCCTAATTGGTCAGTAGACAAGTTCCCATACCCTATTGGATTTCATTGAATCCATCTTGGTGTCCATGGCCTGTTTCTAGAGCTTGGAATTTGCATAGCCTCCTCATAAATGAGTTTATCATCATCTTCATGATTGGCTTTCGTATTATAAATACTACCATCATAGATGAAGAAGTTCGATTTCTTAAAAACTCTCCCAGTACAATAGAGTCCCCTTTGTTGTTGATCATTTGCAGGTTTTTCTACAACTTTCTCGAGAATTGAACTTGGTGATTATTCTACCACTTCTGAAAGTTCCTCGAATACCATTTTACTTCGAGGCTTAAAGTTATTCATGTAGCATTCATCGAGGAAAGTAGTATGAGTAAAAAATTTAATCATATTATCTTTTAGATTGTAGAATAATCTTTCTTCTGTTTCTTTTGGATGTCTTAGAAACATTCACAATTCTATCAGTGCATCCAACTTCTTTACATCCTTACCCAAAATGTTTGTCAGACAACCTCATATTCTAAAATGATTTATAGTGGGTTTCTTTCCATGCCATAGTTCATAAGGTGTCTTACAAGAGAACTTGGGTGGCACATCATTCAGAATGTAGTAAGCCGTTTGTATCGCATATCCTTAGAAGGAAGTAAAAAGTTGTGAATAGTTTAACATTAAACGAACCATGTTAAGTAAGGTTCTATTCTTTCTCTCAACTACTCCATTCTACTGTAGAGTGCCCGAAGCAGTCAATTGGGATAAAATCTCATTCTCAATAGGGTATCCTAAGAAATCATAGGACAAATATTTCCCACATCGGTTAGACTGAAGATCCTTTATGGATAAACCTAATTGCTTTTCCACTTCTGCAAAAAACTCTCGAAATTTATCAAATGTTTCACTTTTGCAATGCATTAGATACACATATCCATATCGAGAATAGTCATCGATAAAAGTCACGTAATAATCGTAACTTCCTCGGGCACTAATGCTCATGGGACCACATACATCAGTGTGCACAAGTTCTAAAGGTTGGTTGGACCTTGTACCTTTCGTATTGAAAGACCTTTTAATCATTTTACTTTCCAAGTTAGATTCATATTATGGAAGACTAACTTCCTTAAGCATACTTAAGGACTATATTTCACGAGTCTAGTGATTCTTTCTTGGTTAATATAACCAAGTCTTAAGTGCCATAAGTATCCCTCATTAGATTGAGAAGTTTTAAACTTTTTATTCACTAGTTCAGTTTGAAGCATCGAGTAGTTATTTTGTTTGATAAAGTGGAGATTGTTTTCTATCCAACCATTACAGATTAAATAACGATTTTTGTGAATAATAATTCCTTTATTGAATGTCACGGTATAACCGTCAAAATAAACATGCTATAGGAATTAAATTCCTTTTAAAATGAGGTACATAAAACACATTCTTTAAAACAATCTTCCTAAAATTATCGAAGTGTAAAATAACTTCTCCCACTACTTCGGCTGAAATATAGCTCTCATCTCCAATCCGCAATGAGAGGCTTCTGTCACGCAGACTTCTCGTTTCGCTAAACCCCTGTAAAGAAACATAGATATGGTTAGTGGCTCTAGAATTAATAACCCAATTGTCAATTGATTTTTCCACTAAGTAAGCTTCAACCACAAAGACTTCCATACATTTGCTCTTTTCGGCTAGGTAATCCAAATACTCCTTATAGTTTGATCTGAAATGCCCTTTCCTGTTGCAAAAGAAACATTTGATCTATTTAGGATCTTTTGACTTCTTAACCTTCTTCCTATCCACACAAGGTGGAACCGAAGACTTAGTTGGTTTCTTCTTTCCTTTAGTTTTCTGTTTTCCTTTAGAGAATGAGAGGCCCACAGCTAAGTTTGCCTCATGTTTCTCTTGAACTGGCTTACTACCATTCAACATCAACTCATAGGATTGTAATTCCTTCATGAGCTGAGTCAAGGTAAGCGCCTTGTTCTTTAAGTTGTAAGTGACCTTAAAACCAGTAGACTCATTAGTTAAGGATTTGAGCACTATTTGAGTTTGTGTGCTCATGTCTAGTTCAGCTCTATTGTCTTCTACTTCCGTAAAGAATCCCATAAGCTTAAGTATATGTTCTTTGACCAGAATACCGAGTTTCTGTTGAGAATTCATCAAATTTGTAATAGCAGATTGTCAAGCCAATGCAACATGGCCTCCAAGCAATTCTTCCAAATTTGTCATGATCTATTTGGCAGTAGGAAAATTCTCGTGTTGCTTTTGCAACACACTACTCATGCTCGCTAATATATAACATCGAGCAATCGAGTCAAAATCTCTCCAGTGATTTCTTGCTTTAGGCTAAACTTCAGTAGGGTACGTTTCGTCGAGAACAAATTTGTGTTTCTCATAGCAGAGAACTATCAGCAAGTTTCGTTTTCATTCTTAAAAGTTATCCCCATTTAATTTATTCTCTGTACGAATACTAATAAAAGGAGTAGGAGACATATTTGAACTGAAAAAAAAAATAAAGATTCACTAATTACTATATTTGTATTAAGCAAATATTTTCATTTCAGCAACATATCAAGAATGTAGTATGCTACATTCTTCTTGTATTAATGCATCTGTTTAGTGTGGACTCACTTCGAAACAAAAGATTTTTCACAAAAATTATCGTGGGGTAATTTTACAATTTCTCTAAACTTTTGGGTCAAGTTGTAAATCAAAAAAAAATATCTCTAGAAATTTTCTAGAATAATCTCTTTAGAGAATTTTCTCTCTACAACTATCTCTTGAATTCAAGTGTGTAAATAATGACCCAATACTCTTTATATAGAGAGAGTTTAAAGAGTTCAACTATAAATAAACTTAATCACTTTAATATTAAATTTAATCTAATATTTATCTTAATAAATATTAGATTAAATTTAATATTAAATCTTATTAAAATAATAGAATATTTATCTACAAGATAAATATTATATTAAATTTAATATTAAGATAATCACTTTAATATTAAATTATTAAAATACTATTAAGATATGTATTATTTTAAATTTAATATTAAACTATTAAAATAATATTATTTTTGAATAATTAATCAAATCAAATTCTCTGGTAGAGTCCAAGTAATAGTGTAACTCTTCAACTGTTAAACCACCAACGACCAACTGCCGCTGGCCACTGGAACACCGCCGTTGTAACCATCAGCACTGTCGTGTCCAGTGATGCAGGTGCGACAACGTTAGGCAACCCAAGCCGGTTCGGCTGTTACCAGTTCAGTTTGGGTCAATGATAATCCAACTGGTCCGGTCTAGCCACTGGTTGGACCTTCAGCCCAATTTCACGAAATGAGCCCGATTAGACTAATTTTTGGGTCTTGGTTTAGATTTTGGACTTCCGAGCCCAATTTACTATCTCAAGTCCAATTTTCGAGTTTAATTACCCATTGGGGCAATTGTATGACTTGAAAATTAACTTTCAAACATATCATATTAATTTTAATTGATTTAATTAATTTAATTTTACTTTATCAAAATTAATTTTTCCAAAACTCACTTAAATTTTCCAAATTAAATTTTCAAGAAAATTCTTTAACCAAATTCTCTAGTTTTACAATTCTCACGACCATCTAATTTAATTTCACATCGAATAAATTGACTCAATTAAATTATTTCCAAAGTCATAAAATTTTCTTCTGATTCAAATATAGTTCGATCAAGCTTTTGTTGAGCTAACGGAAGGACCAATCGGACATATACAATTAGCAATTATGTCACGAAGCATTGTTTTGATAATTCGCAATTACTTAATTATGGAGTCAGCCCACAAGAAGTACCATGATTGAAAACTCATTGTATATTCTTTACGAAAGCAATTCATCCAACTGTTTTGTCCAATGATCTCATCATGTGTGTGTTACCCTCATATGATATCATTGACTCCTTTGAGTTAAATCCGTTCACTCAATACAATCCTATTTTATCTCATTCTCACCATTGTGTCTTCTCAATGATTAATATGATCATTGTCAAAAAACAACTATGATAAATTACTCGTTCAAGAACAAGCAACCCGTGGCCACATTCCACATTTATCAATCCACACAATGCTAATGAGATGATATCATTAACTCTTTAATTGAGCTATGAATTCCACTGTTGCTAGTAAAGCTATGCCATACACAAGTCATGTACCCAACATACTGGTTATGGGCTCGATCATCTTTAAAGCATAAGCCTTTACTAATATCAAAGCACATGAGTTGCATACGCATGGCAAGTGATTAACTCAAGATTTAAGTAAATCACACCATGAACGTCACAAGTGAATTAATTCACAAACGGATTTAGAATTAATTCATCTTGGGTCCAGTCCAATGTATCATTCTACCAATGAATACATCTACATCTCTACTCATGGAATCAACTGCTCTGTAACAGCCTAATTTTCAGTGGTGTCGGAACAGTGATTCGAATCACTAAATCTGACAAATGAGTAGGAAATATTATTAATTTAGTGAGTATAAGTTAAATGCGAAGTTAGGAAAAATTTTGAAATAGTGAAATGTACAAAAAAATATATATATTAAAATAATTAGAATTGAAAACGAGGTATCGAGACCTCGGGAATTTTAAATAAAGCCAGAAATATTTTTATAAATATTTATGGAGTGTTAATAAGTTAGTATTAAAGTTTCTTCAAGAAATTTTAAAGTACTGATAGCTAATTGAACAAAAAGGACTAAATTGTATCAAATGTAAAATTGTGGGAAATGATTAAATAGCTTAAATGATAAATGAAAGAGGGTTTAAGAGGAAAATAGACCCAAGGTCTATTTGGGTTGGACGTAAAGAGCACGAAATCACCAAGAAACTAAGGGCAAAATTGAAAAATTGCAAAATTTACTTAATAAAGCTAGGACTAAAGTGGAATTATCTAGATTTCTCTTTATTTTTCTGCATTCTCATCAGCAAAAACACCATGGAAGAGTTCCCTTAAGCTGGTTTTTCATATTTTTACTGCAAGTAAGTTCAATTCTTGATTATTTCTTGAAATTTTTGTGTTTTTGTGACTTTTACAATTAGGTCCATTTGTTGAATTCATTAGTTCTTGATTCTATGAAAAAAATTGAAAGTTTCTATGAATATGTGCTGGAAGTATATGATGATTTGATATAGAATTAGAGCTTTAAATTGTTTATATGCTGATTTTATTGAAAGAATTGAATTGAAAGTGAATGTTTGGGACCTAAATTGTAAAAGAGTTTGAAGTTAGAGTTTTATGTGAAAATTCTGAATTTCAATAGTTATGAAATAACTTATAATGTCTAGGAAAAGTACTAATTGAGAAAATTAGTTTAATTGGGGGGTTAATTAAGTAAGGACTGAATTGTATGAACTGTGAAATTTGGGGCAAAATGAAAATCAACATTTTGCACTAAAACAGTTTTGGACAGCAGCAATAGTCTAACTTTGAAAAATCTCCAAAAATTGTATAAATCTAATTAGAGGATGAATAAAATATGAAATTAAAGCTTATTGAGTCTAGTTTCTTATAGAAGAAACGGTGTAAGCAATGGAATTGTAAATCATGAGATATAATAAGTTTTGTGAGACAATGTCAGAATGATTTCGGGTTCCCCTGTTCTGACTTTGGAAAATCATCAAAAATTGGATAAAAATAATTAAGGGATTAAATTTATATTTTTAAAATCCTTAAAGAGTCTTTTTCAATATAAATAAACGGGAACATCATCCGAATCTCGTACGATGAGATAATTAATTCTTAGTGAAGAAGGGTTGGAACTATCAGACAGCAGAACAGGGGCAAATTTAAAGAATAAACTGTACTTATTTGCTAAACCAAAAATTCTGAAAATTTTATGGTAATAAGATAAGTAAGTCTAGTTTCAGAGAAAATTAGCGGATCTTAATTTCGAGTTCTGTAGCTGAAGATATAAATAATTTAGTGACTATGACGCAAATGGACAGTTTTGAATATACATAAGTAAATAGTGAAATTATTGATAATGTTACTTGTTGCATGTTATATAAATTAAGGATGTGGAATGGAGAGGAGGAGGAGGAAAATATGTATGAATATTCAGCTAGCATGGCTAATTTGTATGTTTTAGGCTCATGGACTAAATTGAATAAAAGTAAAATTTTATGGGCAATTTTGTAAAAAAATATGTTAGAAATGACCAATTTGCATAAAATGGATTATTTTATTATTTAAATTACAAAATTGAATGAAATTATTAATTTGGCTCAAGATCAGGGAAAAACATGTTTTAAGGATTAAATTGAAAAGTGTTAAAATTATGGAAAATTCTGACATTTTATAGAATTCATAGGTTGTTATCAATTTGTGTGAGAATAACGGCTGGAAATAAGGATTAAATTGCAATAATTTTATTTTATTTTAACCTAAGGATGAAATCGTCATTAATTAAAAGTTTAGGGGTAAATAATTTTGTTTAGAGCATTAGTTGAATGTATTATAACATGAAATAAATGAAAACGACGATCAAATTTCTTTATAAAGATCCGGATGACTTGAATACGAGACTTGAACGTGGAAAAGAAAAGATATCGGATTAATGAAATATCTGATAAAGGAATCGGTAACTCCGGTAATGCTCCGTAACTCTATTCCGGTGACGGATTCGGGTTAGGGGCGTTACATGCTCTGATAGCCAAGACTAGTCATCTCCCCAATTGGACTTGTAAGCGACATAATAATCATTTTTAGTATTTGAATCAAATGCTCACTTTGATTCTTTTACGAGATTGTGGACTCATTTAGATTATCAACTGAAGTAAGTTGTGTTTCTCACAATGTAAACATTCTTTACAATGCCACTTATCTTCAGTTTGAACTTTAGACAATCAATGACCTAATATTTGCTTATCATAATTTTGCTATGCATGCAAAATATAAAAGACATAATAGTGAAATGTGAAATTAACTTTATTTATTTATTCATCATTCAACTAAATAGAAAATAGTTACATGTTTATTACAATATGGACACATTTCCCAACAAAATATGTACTTGCAGGAGGGCTAAAGTCAAGGACGTGTGGTGGTGCGTAGTGCGGTGATTGTGAAAAAAACACTAGGTTAGTAAAATAAACAGGAATAAGTAGAGTGAACTGACTTGGATATTGTGTAGACATAAGCAGCGATCCTGGTTCAGTTAGAGCCAATGACGAACCCGTCGTGCGACCACGTCCAGACCTATGCTATTTGGGCAGTCATCATTCCCTCTTCCGACAGAGTTGCCTACTCTTTGCCTCAACCGATAGCATATACAAGTTACTGGCGACTCTAAACCACTCCAAACAGGCCGTTATATTTGATGAGAAAAAGGGTTTGTGGATGGGTGAGAATTTCATCTTATGATCCCAAACGTCGATGTACTCGACATGTATGTCTCGCCAATTCTTGTCATTCTTCCCCCACAAGTCCACCTTGTGCTGTGACAGCCCAAAATTGACCCTAGTCGGGATGTGGTTTCGGGACCACAAAACCGAGGCATAAAAATAATTTAAAATTTATTTTGATGCCTATGATATGTGTTAAATTGTGTGTGACATTTTTGATGATTTGATTTAGTGTTATAAATGTGAATTTCACTAGAAAGGGCCTAGTAGTAAACTTTGAAAGTATGATGGGAAGATGTGGGATGACTAGTTGATCATGCATGCAAAAATAAGGGATTTGCATGTCAAATTTCCCCAAAAGAAGCATAGTGGCGGCCAAGGTAGGTGTTGATGGGCAAGGAAACATGTTTCCAACATGTTTGGTTAGTGAGTTATGTATGAAGAAATAAAATAAGAATTAGCATTAAAGAAATGAACAAAAAAAAAGATGAGCATGGATGCCCCCTTGCCGTGAGTTGTAGAGAAAGAAAGAAAAAATTTTGTTCATCCATTTTTCACTTCTTTGGCCGAAAATACTAAGGAAAAGGGAGGATTTTTGCTCCATTTTTGGTTTAGAAGAGATCTAGAAGGAGATTTGGCTATACTTGCATCAAGATTAAGGTATGTATGAGGTTGTGTCATGAGATTCATGCATGTTTTAGTTGCTAACTTGATGTTCATGCTAGCCATGGTTCAAATCCTTGTTATGCCATAGAAATGGTATTTGGCCAAGGTTGATATTGTGTTGAAGCCATTGCATGCTAAATGTGAAGCTTGCTAATGATGCATGTAATGATGGATTGACTACTCTTGAAATTTCTTTTAGTATTCTTGAGTAGGGCATTGAGTCCTTTGTTTAACCATGACCAAAAATTTAAAAGGAGTATGGTGTGTGAGGTATTCGGCCATGGCATGCTCATGAGCATGGTTTATGTTTCTTGCATGTTAGTTAAAATTTGTGTTTTGGATGGTTATGAACACCTTGAAATTGACCTTGCACCTATATGTGTATATGTGTTTGCACATGATGATTTGGTTATGAAGTAAATGATAAATATGTTTGTTTAAAGAAGAAATGGTTGAAGAATGTTTGTGAAACTTGCATGTATATTCGCCATATGAGTGCTTGATGCTATGTTATAATTATTGAGCTTAAGTATGTGGATGTAAGTGTGTGCGGCCTTATAAGGGCTAAGTACCTTGGATTCCCTTTGATATTCAAAACGATTAAATCAATTTATTTGTTAACATTAAGCTCAAGAGCAAAGGGAACTAGCTCCAATAAAGGAAAAGAAAAGGTGATTGAATAGCCGTTGGAAGCGCCGATAATCTCCAAGGTAAGTTTTCGAGTATCGAAACTTAGATTTTGATTCGATTGAACAAGTAATAAGCAATCGAAATTGTGCCCTTGTATGTGGCCATTGAGCCGAAATGATATTCTTGATTAAGTAAATTGTGCATAAAAGTTTGTTATGAAATTGAAACAAAGATGTGTATGAATGTGCGACCAGTGATATCCGGGCTAAGCCCAAGGCAATTGTGCGAGTTGTGATATCGGGCTAAGCCCAAGGCAATGGTGCGAGCTATGATATCCGGGCTAAGCTCAAGGCAATTGTGCGAGTTGTGATATCCGGTTAAGTCCCGAAGGTATTTGTGCGGGTTACCATAACCGGCTATGTCCCAAGGCGTTTGAACGAGTAGCTATATCCGGTTAAACTCAAAGGTATGTGATTTGAAAATTATAAGCTTGCTGGAAAATTTTCAGTTAATGCACTTGTGAAATTCCCAACAACAAGGTATGTGTTGTGTGTGCTTTGCACACTAGGAGTAAGTGCGTATGAATATTTGCTCCAATGATAAACGAGTTATCGGCCTTAACTAAGCCGTTATTTGTGTATGAATATAAGAGTTGGGATTGTGAAGTAAGCATGTCATTGAGAAATTGTGCATATGAATTATTGTTTAGCTACTTGAATGCTATGCTTTGGTTGTGTGTAATTATGGCTCGAAACTTACTAAGCATAAATTGCTTACTCCGTTCCTTTGTTTCTCTGTTTTATAGATTTTGCTCGTTAGCGATCGGATTCGGGATCATTGAAGTGAAGTCATCCACACTATCAAACCCCTTTTGGTACTCTTTTGGTTGAACTTTGGATATGGCATGTATAGGACTACCCTCGATTGTTTTAAGTTCTTTGTGATGTATATGTGTACGGCCATGCGAAAATGGTTCGTAAAAGTGGAGGATGGAATTTGACCATTTGTGCTTTGTAATTATATTTGGTTTCATGATGTGATTATGGTTTGGAATGAGAGTGTTGGTCACATGATCAGCCATTGGAATGGCTAAATATGATCATATGTGGACCTATGTATGTCAAAATTTTAGTTGGCCCATGGAAACCACAAGATAGGTAAAGTTTACCTTGAAAATAGATGCTGGCAGCAGCAGTGGTGCGGATTTGAAAAATCGCCAAAATTTGTAGGATTGTTATTAAATAGTGAATAAGTTTTGTAAACGAACCTTGACGAGTCTATTTTCATATGAAAGTAACGAAACGATCATATGAACAGTATACCGAGAGATATTAAAGTTCTCGTGAGATAGGGCCAGGACGGTTTCTGGGTCCCCTGTCGCGACTTTGAAAATTTACTATAAATTATCCAGAAAGAATTAGAAGTCATGCCTTATATGTGCAGATTCCATTTTGAGTCTAGTTTCATTAGAAACAAACGGGACCAGTATTAAAGCCCTGTACAGAGAGATATTCAAGTTGTAACGCGCGAAGGTCAGTGTAGTCCCCTGTAACATGGGTGACTTTAACTAATAAACTGTACCAATTGGCCCGACCAAAAATTCTAGAAATAAATCCATGGATGGATATATGAGTCTAAATTCAGGGAAAATTTACGGAATCAGTTTCTGAGTTTTGAAACTCGAGATATGATTTTTAAGGCGACAGTGATGCAGTTTTCCAGCCTGTCTGGAAAGGCCAAATTGGTCGGCACTTTAAGAGGATTTGTCTCGTTAACCCCTCGTGTCCGACACCGGCGATGGTCTCGGGTTCGGGGTGTTCCATGTGCAATTCATCCATGTTTCGCAATGGCGGCGGAATTTGTTGCCTCTACCCAAACTATTGCAACACTCGATCTGATTCGTGCATTTCCACCATCGCGTACACTATCAACGGCACCTTCGCGACCCACATACTCTGATTGTCCAAAATTTTTGGAAGGACGCATTCTATGATATCTGCCTTGGTGTATGGCATCCATTCAAAATGCAGTGCACAACTGTAAATCTTGTTATGTACGTAATTTTTTTTTACAATTCATTGTGTAATTATTATAGATTGGAAAGAAAAAGTAACGAGCCTCGGATTCCAAGTGTTGATCTAACAATAGCCTGATATCTTTAAGCTAGTCAAGTAGTCCCACGTAACTCGGCCCATGGTTCCACCTATACAACCGATATGTTAGTTCAAACATATAATAAATTAACAATATTTACTATACGAACTACATATTTATCAAGCCATGATTTTCACTTTGTCACCAATGGTATCATGTTTGAGTCATTCATTCGGGGACGTAGAAACGGTAGTCACCACCAAGCCTACAACTGTAGCAGGAGCAAACAACCCCTGATTGACATATTATTCAGTTACGTCGCCCGACATTACTCTCGGTATAGTGTGTCCCAAACTCAATTGTTTGCATTCTTTGAAGTCAACTAGGTGTAGTAACCTGAGGATTAAAATGCTCCCTATTAACCTAAGGATGAATGCTTGGGCATATTGTTCTTTGACAATGCCGTTCGAGTTCCAAGGAAGCTCCTTGAAATTGGTTTCCAACAAATTCATCGATATCCGGCCACCTTCAAACTTATTCGAGACCTTTCCCAAAAATGTTGCGCAAAGGCCTTTTTTACCAGGAACGATCGTAGACCCCATGACGACTAACCCATCCACCGGTAAACCCATTTGTAAAGCTATGTTTTCCAGTGTGATTGTACACTTTCCGCATGGAAGATGGAAAGTGTGTGTCTCAGGCCTCCATCTTTCCATTAATGTGCTGATGAATGTAGGATCGAGTTTACAACCCCCAAGCATACAAAACGCATGCAAGAATCATACCTCTTGCAAGTAACCACAAATTTCGGTGATTGGGCCATTTGACAAATTATGTATGAACCCCTTCAAAACACAATCATTTGCCTATTTGTATCGGAAAAAATTATTTTAAAATATTTTAAAAATAAAAGCTTTAAATTTAACTTGATTGAAAATAACGAAATTTGAAATTTTGTCTTACAATTATCGCTTGAGCGGCAGAAATGTACTTGTTGTCCGAACAAATCAAAGAGGTTGTTATTCGTGAATATTTAATCGAACCTTATAAAATACAAAATAATTAAAAAAATTATTCTTAAACGAGCGTATCGAAAAATTCACAACAAAACATGCAAAATTGGAGACAATATAGAGACTTGAAAGTTTAGAAAGAATTAAAATAATTAGATTTGAGTAAAATGGATAAAAATTTTGATAATATTTATAGAAAAAAAAAATGGTCATTAACCTTATTACCGTTACTAACCAACATTCAAAAAAAAAAGGGTCATCAACCAATTTCTCTATTTTTAAAAAAGACGACCCTAAACCCTAATTTAAAAAATCAACTTATTTCTTTAATTTAGCCGTAATTTTCATAAAATATTTATAAAAAAAATGGGTAATCCTTTATGAACCTCTTTGTACGGATCAAACCCAGTGGGGCTTTCGGGTTATCATCGTGACTGGGCTGGTCTAATTAAAGAATGTAATAGCAACCCAGGTCCCAGACGTGCTGGCCTAAATACCCATAGTTCACATAAAAATTATTGAGTTTAATTTTAAGCTCAAACCAACATAATAATTTACCGACTGGAATTGTATATGCAACAAGTACACACAGACACAATTCACAAATTGCAAAATTCACAGACCAAGAAAACAGAAGCTGATAAAGCTTAAAAATCTAGACTTGATTAAAACCAAATACAGGGGAAGCTGAACTCTCACTCTAAGCCCAGGGAGGAACTGTACAACAATATCAGTGATGCACAAAATTGGACATAAATATTTGTATTTACAGCTTCATCATATTGATTACTCCTACATACAGCTAAGTCAAGACTAATGCATCCCACTAGACCTATCTGGCAGGACCCGAACCACCATTTGTGGCTGTAGTTTCAGTTGTTGCATTGTTTCGCACTTGAGGGGTAACAGGATTCCTGCTATTTGCAAGAAACGCCTGCAGATGTGGTGGAACACTAGGTGGAGACGTTATATTTGTTTGTGGCCTTGCAGCTTGTGTTGACTGGGTCGGTTGAATCATCATCTGGCTAAGAGATTCAGAATATACTCGACCTGTAAGGCTTCCACGCATTCGTCCTGTAGGTCGCCAGTTCTGCTCAGATGCCAAATCAGCTGACGTATCAGGTCTTGAAGCTGCAGGTGCTACTCCACCTATGTTCAATCTCTGCTCGACGGCTGAAGCCCTACTACCATCAACATTTCCAGGATATGATGCTGCTCTTGGTGTTTGAGTTTGAACTGCCACCATCGGTGGCTGTCTAGCCATTTGGGTGGTTCTCTGGGAAGCAGCCATAAATCTGGTAGGATTGCTACTCACATTGCCTGCTGTGTAGCCTACCCCAACTTGTGCAGCTCCTTGTTGAGCCTGTGCCCGTAGTATTGGAGATGGTGACCGAATCAGGCCTGGAGATGGGCTCCTGGGTTGGGACAACCTCGTGTTCAGTGCTTGCTGCAGGTGTGGGTTCTGGTATTCAGCCCGAAACCCAGGAGGTCTGTATGGACCTGGGAGTTGACTTGGAGCTGCAGCACCAACTTGTTGAACTGGCCGGGCAGGAGCAAATGATCGTTCTTGCTGAATCCTACTCTGCATCTAGAAATTAAACAAAATCCAGCATGAAATCCTGGAAAGAGTGCATAAACAAGTGCAAATACATAATAACGACGACAATAATAATGTAACAAAACTCGAGTGATGGTAAAATGAAAATGAAGCCATATCTAGCACCTGATGTGGAATACGCGCAGAGCTGGTTGTGTTCATCGTATTCATACTATTACTTGATCTCTGTTGTGTTGGTGTCTGAGTCTGAGACATTGCTGGGAGGGCCTGAACTGCAATTGATGATCTGCTTACATGTCTAGGTATGTTCTGCAAACTTCCATATTCATGATTTGACATTGAATTTGTCACTTGTGAAGGATGTAATGGCAAATTATTTGCAGTAGCAACTTGATTTTGAATCCCAGGTGTTGCAAGATTAGCATTACCATGAGCATCAGCTCGATTGGGTGCTGGAGAGACAGCATCAGAAAATACTGGTGACACTGTAAAATTTCGTGTAGACTCAGTGCCACCAACTTGGGTATCTGTCCTAGAAGTAGAAGTGCCAGACCTATGACCTGAGTAAAGTACAGCCCAAAAATCATCGTCCAAAACATTTTGATTAGCTCCAGCTAAATTAATCAATTCTGGTGTTAGGGTTAAATTTGGAGCAGCAGACAAACTTTGAAGAGTAGCCACAGGAGGCTTCCTGTCTTCAGTTTCGATAGTTTCCAGTGCATCCACAGTCTGAGTAAGATCCAGAACCATGGGAACGCCCGTAGCAGATTCTGGCAGCTCAGACCCATCTTTTTGGCAATTAAGGGTATTACCATGCAACTCATCTACGTCATCATCATTTTCCATCACGGCTTTCCATGATCCATCTGCAGAGATGATCACATCAGACACATCCTCTGCTACCTCTTTCAGCACCTGATAACAGACCAAAGCTTTAAAATAAGTGAAACAAGAAGAGATTACAGAAGAGCAAAGAAAACTCTGTAGCAACTTACCTTAACCATATTTTGATCAATCCGGATGTTAGTGTAGCATACATGTTGATTGCAATGTGGGCAGCGCCAGGAAGGTCTTCTAGAGTTTATGTTAACATAGTTATTGAAATCAAAGCACTACAGCAAATCAAATTAATATTATAAACAGAAGGAACAAGAGTTAGATCACCATGTGAATAGCAACAATACATTAAAAATAAGAACCTACTCCTTAAAGTAACGTATTTATCTAATTAATCTATTATAGTAATTTAGAACCCTGTGAAGTCCCCTCTCAACCCAAAAAAGAGAGGAAAAAACAGTTATAATATTCCATAAGTCCCTGTACCCTTCACAAATTTAGGATTTAGTCCCTATACTTATATTTCCAAGAATTTAGTCCCTCTATTTTTCAGATTTCAAAATTCAAGTTCAACTGTAAACACAGTTAAATTTTTTTGGTTAAATTTGTTGATGTAACATTTTGAAATTAAAAAATACTCACTTGGTAGCCATGTCAATAAAAAAAATGACCTTGTAATGAAGATGAATTTAACAAAATTTTAATAATGGTAACAATTGAACCTGAATTTTGAGATCTGAAAAGTATAAAGACTAAATTCCTAAAAACAAAAGTACAGGGACTAATTCCAAATTTGTAAAAAGTATAGAGACATGCCATATTTTTACAAAAAAAAAAAAAAAGAACCAACTTTACATTACAAGTATAGATTTTAAACCAGGCTTTTCAATTTGAGAACAGGAAAAGTTTAAAGCATATGCGACAATGATAAAAGTTGGCAGGCAGAGGAATCAAAGCAAAAGTTTTTTAAAGGATTAACTTTAAGGATTAACATTCACCATAAGGAATTCAGAATTTAGTGAACAATTAGGGAAATTACTATAAAATTTCTTCAACAAGTGCCACAACATGCAAACACCTCAAGAAAAACTCACCTGAAGATGCTTACATGCATGCCCTTTGACAGGAGTTTTGATGCGTGTTCGGCTGTTGGAAGATAAAGAGAGTCAATTAACAGAACTTCAGTATGTAAATTGAATTATAATGTTAAGATGAATTAGCAGCCCTTAGTTCTCAAGAAAAACAAATTTCATGAACCACTTATAAAAATAAAAAAAAAATAAAAACCCAAAGAACACCAGAACCAAAATAGAATAATGAAGAAAGAAATAATGAATTTGATGCACACTCAAAATTTCGGGAAGACAGAAAAACAGTAGGATATAATTACATAAATGCAAAATAAGGTAAAAGATGTGACCAACATTTCAAATATGTTTTCAACTTTTACATCTAGAGAGAGAGAGGGCATTAATCAAACGGCATGTGCAACTATCAACCCTGACATTTATTTTGATCATATTGATAGAAAGCCCTCTGCCCCAGTAACAAAATATATGAATTACGATAAATTTCCATGCTCTGTGGTAATGCTTTTAAAATTTCATTTAAAACCGATAATCTAACCAATTGCATTATTTCCCCCTAGCACCATCCAAAGTTGTTATGAAAGAGTTAACAAAGATTAAAATCCTAGATTGTCATATATTCCTAATAGACACAAAATGAATTGAATCACTTAGGGCAGCAACCAATTTACTAGAGTACTGGCTTTCACCCTTAGCATGTACAACCTAATAGACACAAAATGAGAATAAATCTGACCTAGGTCAAGATTTGTAAGATAGACCTTTTTAGTGTTCTTACTGTGAAATTTTGTAAGGTTTAAGTTATTGTTTGCAGTCAAACGTTATAATTTTGTTAATTCATATACTTTCTGTTCTTTTTGTTAGAAATTTGCCTCAGGTGGTCTGCGAGTTGGTTAGACATTGGGTTTCAGTTGCAGCCATTTTTTTAGGCAAATGTACTTTGCAAATTAGGAGAGAGGAAAGAAAAAGATGAAAGACAATAGACAAAAGGAAAGGAATAAGAAAGAATTATAACAAGTTAGTTCTATAATAATTTCTTATATTTTCTTTCATTAGGAATTATGTGCCTCTTTTCTTCAAAAAAAAAAAGTGATAAAATATTCTAGTTGCTTCTTCCATTTTATTTTGATTCCCTTTTACTTCCTCCAAGAAATTGTTTATATAACCTTCAATAAAAACTGTTTACTACATTGTTTAGCTAGATTAGATTCTTACGATCAGAAAATTTTAATTTCAACAGGTTTTTAAATTATATGTTAACCATATCACTTCCAAATTCCAATTAAATGTTCACTACCATTATGGATGGTCCATGGGGGAATATTTTGTAGCAAAACTAGGAGCAACTGTCCTTTGAGATAATAGTTAGATGGGGGCTTTAGATGTTACTGGTGTAGTATGATTCATGTGCAATTGCACGAAGGGAAAATTCTAGTATAACAAGGGAAAAACTAGCGTGGCTTACCTTATGGGACACTTGAGTGAGATCCGTGATGGCCCTTCAATTAAATCAGAATCTTCTGTACCAAAAGAGGAGCAAAAATAAAATCAACCCGAAACTCATCATAACAGGATGAAGTCATCATTGGGATGGAACATAATTTCTCTATTATTTGTACTCATGCATACCTGAATCTGGTGCAAAATCACCAGACTGAACATAATCTGGCAGTGTGGAAGCGTCAGGTGATGACGACTCCATACTCATGAAGGCAACCACAATGAGATAATGACCTTTTACAATATTAGTCTGTCAGCGAGCTCGATAAAATTAGGATGTTTAGGAAAAAAACGGACATGCTCATGTCATACCGCTAAACTGGCCCACAGCTTGGAGAAGATTAGTCCCATATTTCAACATTGCAGTCACATTTGTTGGCATCTGAGGTCCCATATCCTGATACAGGAGACGGAGAAGTAAAGAATTGATGACAGAATCTGCATCTATATAAGTCTTTACACAAAAATAATCAATAAATAAAATAATGGAACAGAAAGCGAACCACTGAAACATTTGTTCTTCTCTCCACTCCCTTTCCATTTAACAGAAAGCTGCAGAAGTTTAAAATATATATATCAGAAAAGATCCAACGTGAGCAATGAAACATTAAAAAGAGAGGAAAGGGTAACAGAAAACGATTCAAACCTCACTAGTTGTGGACTTATAATGCAAGCAGATGTCTCTACGTTATCTTTTTGAGACACAAATAACCTCTGAAAGAGAAACAGAAGGGAAAATACAGAGTGAGACACAGGAAAATTTCAACAATAAATGTTTTTCAATTTTAATCTCAAGAAAAAGAACTGCAGAAACAGCAAATAGACAAGGAAAATCCAATAACTGGCTGTATCAATTAGATAGTAAAGTGGTTACAATTTTCTCCTGAGGAGAGTATGTCATATTCTTCGATATATGGAAATCAACCACGAGCGCCCCGTATCCAGGCTACAATGCAAACAAACAAGATTAAAACATGCTAAATAAGTATTATAACAACACTGTCTAAAATGATTGAAGAAAATACCTTAGCTTCAAGAGAAGCAAGTATCTGGCCCATCTTCATTAATGGATAGAACCTGAAAAGGTAGGTTTATTATCTAACCATTAATAAACAGTAGCAGTAAAAAATATAAAACTTAAACATCCAAATCTAAAGAGATGTTCTTATAACAAGTGAGTGTGACAAGCAACAAATGAAACTTTAGGAGATTGGCAATGGGCAACCTGACACTTCTTTACCCACAGCTGGAGCACATATTTATACAAATACAAGCAAGTATACCTATATTAAAAACACCACTACAGATTCAACAGACAACAATGGCATAAAATGCTATTGTATAATTATTAAAACAATAATGGCACCTACCATGCTCATGGCAATAAGGAAAGACAGAGAGAAAAACCAAATAGGAAACTTGGCTTCAACTAAATATCATGTCAGTATCACCACATGATATCCGAGTCAAATTTCTTCGACAGAAACTAGAATTTAAAATTAATGTACTTTCCTATTGTGCCCAAACTGGAATTCAACATTTCTAGGCAAGTATCATTTCGATCAAACATTAAACATGGAAATAGAAATATCATTGTTCATGCAAATAAATATGAACAATAAAAGTGCCTACCTTGACATAACTTCCAAAATAGTTGCAAGTGAACCATCCAGTTCATTGTTAATAACGCCTGGGATGCAAAAGCAACTGCCAACCTAGATATGCAGAGAAACTACAATTAGCAACACAAAGGGGTACATATCAGTAAAGGGAGTCACCACCAACTAGGTAAAGAAGTGTTTATAAGGCCCAAGGTGAGAGTTTCAAACTTCTACAATGGCTCAGGCAGAAACCATGTATTATGCAGAAAAATTAAAAAACTAACATTCAACAGACAAATAGAAAGAGAGAGAACAAAAGCATTAGCTAGGAATCAAACCTCATTGGCAAGAGTTAAAAGTTCTCGACTCTCTCCATCTGAGAACCAGCTCATTTTACAGGCATTCTATCATGTACATAAAAAGTCATCAAGAAGTTATCTTCAGTTTTAAATAGATAGTTGTCAGTTCAAGACATGTTAATAGATCACTTGGTGTTGAAAAAATAATGACATGTTAAGAGACATTAGAAATACTTAAGATAGGATTTAAGGAAAATCAAGTAGAATAATCTTCCACTAAACTTAGATACCATATGCATATACAGGCATGCGGCCATTCATACACAAGCCACACAAATTTTTAATAGAAGAAAGCTCAATTGATGTGAACATCTAAAAATACTATAAATCTATAATACATGACACACCAGAATTCTGAGAAAGAGAAAGTTAAAACCAAACAAGTCAGATAAATCAGACATTCTATCTTGCTTTAAATTGCAGGAACCAATGATATGGGGGAAAAAAAACAAATACACTATATTGTTGGCTAAGTGCAATGTTTAAATACAACTATCAAAGGAATTAACTTCAGATCAAAGTAGCTCCAATGTGAAACAAATACACAGATGTAGACAACAATTTAAGGTACTGATGAGGTTCAGGTGATCACACAACTAGACAACAGGGATCTATCTAGATGAAAGTATTCAGAAGTACCTTTACTGATATCATCAACACCATAATAGCTGCTTGTAAGAAGAGGTCATTTCTGTGTTGACATATCTATAAAGCAGAGAAACATATTGGTGACATACATATTATTTGCAAAGACAAAAACATAATACTCCAATTCCGTTTGTTAGCTGATATGAGAACAGTTATCATCAGATGGAAGGAGTAAAAAAATCTACAAGTGGTGCTTGCAACAAAAATAGGTAAAGGTCAATATAATTAAATGATAACATCTACGGGAGTAGAACTTAAGCCATACCTGCTTCAACAATAGAGGTAATTCTTGCGCTTTAGCAGGAACCTCATTGTTGGCAATTGCATAATCAATGCCTCTGCACAATTCAAACAAATAATTATGAAATCAAAAGTAAGAATATATCAAATCCTATTCAAGTGGAATCAAATAATATGGGACAGTGGAACAAGCATAGACAAAACAGAATAAAGCATGAACTCACATACAGAGCTAAATTCAAAACAAAATTGAAACAATCACTAATGCAAAATTAAAATCCATTTTCAATATTTGAACAAAAGAAAAACATCAAAGCTTAAATTCTCCTAGTCCATAATCACCACTCACGCATAGCTTACAAACCAAATGAGAATACACAACTGTCAAGAACCTTCTTTTTTTTTTTTTTTTAAACATACAATAAAAACATGGAAAATTAAAGCACTTTTAGGGATGAAAAGAGATCTGAAATGATAAATTACAGTCCACATTCGTTCAAGAAAACACGCAACTTCAAAACCAAAATAATTGAATCTCTAACCAAACTTCACTAAATTGCACAAACTAAAACCTAAGTTACCCGGAGTTTTATTTTCTCTAAAACATCCATATTGGACATTTGAATCCGAGTACACTCAGATGCAAATATGGGTATCATTCCCAAATATATGAAGAACTTATAAAATTAGAACAGGCATACCCGTGTTCGACAGTTAACGAAAGCAAAATCAAGCAACAGACAACAATGTAAAGATATGGAAGCATCCTTCTTTGGTAGGACAAAAAATATATATATTAATATAAACAAGAAACGTGCCTGGCGAGAGAGAGGCACAGGCTGAAGAACTCCGAGCTTTGAGGCTGTCTACCAGGCTGAGTATGAGTAGCCAAGCGCTCAGCTACGGCCGCCACTCGAAACGAATTCACCACAGACGCCGATATTGGCTGCCCCGACGCCGCCGGCGGGACCGCCGTCATTTGTTTGTTCTCCCAAGGGTATCGACGAAAAAAGTGAAAAGAAGAAATAAACAGCTTCTTATGTTCGCTTCTCTCAATCGAATTTTGAATTTGGATCCATCAGGAGTAGGTAGAGGTTGTACATGTCCTGGGCCGCTGGCCCGAAGGGATGGCCAAAAAAATAAAACAATTTTATTAAAAATATAAATTCGAAAAATAGATTTAAAAAATAAAACATAAAGTTATTTAGAAAATAAATCGGATTTTAGGTAAGGTATTTGCTTCAAATTCAGCTCAACCCAAATTTCCAACAAAAACAACTTATTGTTATTTTTGTAACACCCCGAACCCGAGACCATCGCCGGTGTCGGACACGAGAGGTTAACAAGCCAAGTTCACTTGTTTTGCCCATCCATTTGACATTTCCAGTCAGGCTGGAAAACTGCGTCACTGTCGCCTTAAAAATCATATCTCGAGTTTCAAAACTCGGAAACTGGTTTCGTAAATTTTTCCTGAATTTAGACTCATATATCCATCCATGGATTTATTTCTAGAATTTTTGGTTGGGCCAATTGGTACAGTTTTTTAGTTAAAGTCACCCATGTTACAGGGATCGACTGCTCTGACCTTCGCGTGGTATAACTTGAATATCTCTCTGTACAGGGCTTTATTGCTGGTGCCGTTTGTTTCTAATGAAACTAGACTCAAAATGGAATCTGTACATATAAGGCATGTCTCCTAATTCTTTTTGGATAATTTATAGTAAATTTTTAAAGTTGCGACAAGGAACCTAGAAACCATTCTGGCCCTGTCTCACAATAGCTTTAATATCTCTTAACATGTAACTCCTATGACCATTTCGTTTCTTCCATATGAAAATAGACTCATCAAGATTCATTTACATAGCTTATTCACTATTTAATTCCATTCCTACGAATTTTGGTGATTTTTCACATTCACGTCACTGCAACTGGCAGCATCTGTTTTTAAGGTAGGTCTTACCTATTTGGTAGTCTCCATGAACCAACTAGTCTTGCCATACATAGGTTCATATATGATCATTTTAACCATGCCAATGGCTGATCATATGACCAACATTCCCATTTCCAAGCCATAGCCACATCATGACACCAAATATATACATACAAACCACAATTAGTCTAAGTCGATACTTCACTTTTACGAGCCATTTTCGCATGGCCGTATATATATACATCACAACATATTCAACCAACAAGGGTAGTCCTATACATGCCATTTCAAAGTTCAACCAAAATTTATACCAAAATAGAGGCGTGGATAGTGTGGATGACTTCGACTTTATTGATCCCGAATCCGATTGCTATCGAGCGAAATCTATAAAACAGAGAGCCAAAGTAACGAGGTAAGCATTTTTTTTTTATGCTTAGTAAGTCTCAAGGAATATAATCAGCTCTAATTACAGCAATACATTCACATAGCCAAATGCATCATTTCATTAATACACATTCTTACTTCACACTTCATCATTATATACTTTCACAAAGTATCAATCAATTTAATAACTAAAATTTATTAGTCGATTGAGCGAATGTTGCTCAAACATGTCGACTTTCCAATGCACATATAACGTACCTTATCCTTTGGGCTTTTCGAGTGTACTAATTGAATTTATTACAGCAACCAACACTCACCTCCAGCCCAAGATTCTTCGAATATAACCGGATATAATCACGCACAAAATGCCTTGGTCTTAGCCCGGATAGAATAACTTCATACGAATGCCTTGGTCTTAGCCGGATATAGCCACTAGCACAATTGCCTTGGTCTTAACCCGGATATAATTTCAACATAATTGTCTTCGGGCTTAGCCGGATATCATTCAATTTCTCATGTACACATACATCAATAATCATTGGACATACATATTTCATTTTCATTACTAAGGCTCAAAACGCAAATATAATCACAAGCATATTCGCCTTCTGGACTTAGCCCGGTAGAATTCAAATGCTCATACATACATAATCAATAATCAATACACATCCATACTTTATTTCACATAATTCAAGTAGGGTCACTTCTTGAGGACTTACCTCGGATGTTGTCGAACGGCTTTTTCGGCTATTCGATCACCTTTTCCTTCCCTTGTCCAATTGTGGCCCTCTTAGCTCTTGAGCTAATTCAAACAAATTCAATTTATTAAAACCTCATTGTGCTTGCTTATGGCGAATATGACAAGGAGTTTAAATGGTCATATGGCCACTCTTTAGCTTGAATACACAATGGTCATGCACATTTTATACTACATCAAGCAATTCAATACAATTTATTTGAGCATCAAGGAAAAGCTAAGGCCTTCAATAGGCTACCCAAGGCCGAATATTCATGTACATGTTGAGGTCAATTTTGCACTTAATACCTCACAAAAATAGCATGCATTTTACTAGTTAATGCTTTGCACATTGTGGCCCAAAACTTATAATATAGCATCAAGCACTTATATGTGTGCTAGGTCAATTGTGCTTGCAATTTCACAAGCATTCTTCCACATCTTCTTCTTTAAACCAATATATTCATCACTTACTTCATAGCCAAAACATCATGTGCAAACATATATATACAATATGAGCATGGCGAATTTCAAGGTGTCCATAGCCATCCAAAATACAAATTTTAACTAACATGCAAGAAGCATGAACCATGCTCATGAATGCATCATGGTGAATATGACAATCATGCTCCATTCAACTTCAATCATGGTTAAACACAAAAAGAAAACTCAAAATCCTACTCAAGAGTAGACAATCCATCATTGCATGCATCATCATCAAGCTTCACACTTAGCATGCAATGGCTTTATCACCATAACAACTTTGGCCAAATACCATTTCCATGGCATAACAAGGATTTAAGCCATGGCTAACATGCACATCAAATTAGCAACCAAACCATGCATGAAACTCCCAACACAACCTCATACATACCTTAATCTTGATGCAAACTTAGCCAAATCTCCTTCTAGATCTCTTCTAAACAAAGGAAATGAAGCAAAATCCTTCTTCCTCTTAGTATTTTCGGCCAAAAGGGAGAGAGCAAGCATGAACAAATTTTTTGTTTTCTCTTCTTGGTTGCACTGGCAATGGGGGATGCTACTCTCACACACATTTTTTTTTTTTCTCACCCATGCTTAGTTGTTTATTATTTCTAACATCATCCATTAGTAAAACATGTTGGGAACATGTTCCCTTGCCCATAACCTTGTCATGGCCGGCCACCCTCCTTAGGAAGGGATTATTTGACATGCAACTCCACCTTTTGTTAACATGTACTAACAAGCCATTTAAAATTAGCCTATCATATTTCACCATGTTTCACTTTGATCCCTATTTAATACTTTCTCATACAAATGGGTAAAATTAGATAATGAAATTTCCACATATGCATGCACACACATAGTAAGCATAGAATATAACAATTAATTATTTTATGACTCGGTTTAGTGGTCCCAAACTACATTCCGGCTAGGGTCTATTTTGGGTGTCACAACTCTCCCCACTTAAGAAATTTTCGTCCCCTAAAATCTTACCGGTAAATAGGTTTGGATATCGCTCTTTCATAGAATTCTCGGTCTCCCAAGTAGCTTCTTCTATCCCGTGCTTGAGCCATAACACTTTCACTAGCGGAACCCGCTTGTTTCGCAACTCTTTCACTTCTCGTGATAGGATACGAATCGGTTCTTCCTCATAACTCATATTAGCTTGAATTTCAATTTCTGATGGACTAATCACGTGCGATGGATCGGATCTATAGCGTCAAGCATCAAAGCGTGAAAGACATCGTGAACCTTTTTGAGTTCGGGGCAAAATCAAGCGATATGCCACCGACCGACTCGCTCTAATATCTCATATGGCCCAATGAACCTCGGGCTCAACTTGCCCTTACTACCGAACTCGAGTATCTTTTTCCAAGGCGATACCTTGAGAAACACTTTATCACCCACCGATACTCGATATCCTTACGCTCAGATCCGCGTCGACTTCTCGACGATCGGAGGCTATCTTCAGACTTTCACGGATTACTTTCACTTTCTCTCAAAGATCCCTAATCAAATCCACCGAAAATCTTGCTTTCACCGAGCTCGGTCAAAACAATGGTGTACGGCATTTACGACCGTATAAGGCCTCGTAAGGTGCCATCTTAATACTTGATTGAAAGTCGTTGTTGTAAGCGAATTCAATCAACGGTAAATACCGCTCCCATGAACCACTAAACTCGAGGACGCAACATCTTAACATATCCTCAAGTATCCGAATTATCCGCTCGGATTGACCATCGGTTTGGGGGTGAAAGGCGGTCTTGAAATGCAACTTGGTACCCAAAGCTTCTTGCAACTTTTTCCAAAATCGCGAGGTAAATCTCGGATCTCTATCCGACACGATGGAAATAGGCACCCGTGTAATCTCACAACTGAGAAACGTACAATTCCGCTAATTTGTCCATTGAAAATCCGTGCGACGGGGACAAAGTGGGCCGACTTAGTCAATCGATCTACCACGACCCAAACCGCATCCTTCTTACTTCATCGACAATGGCGGTCCGGATACAAAGTCCATTGTGACTCGATCCCATTTCCACTCGGGTATCGTGATTGGTCAAGTAATCTCAAGGCACCGATGTTCGCTTTCACTTGTTGACATATTAAACATCTCAAACAAAGTCGGAGATGTCTCGCTTCATACCATGCCACCAAAACCGACGCTTCAAATCATTGTACATCTTCGTACTCCCGGGTGGATTGCCATTCGGCTACAATGGGCTTCATTCGAATTATCGAAATGAGTTCAATTCTTTGAGACACATAGACGACTTTTGAACCTCAAACAATCGTCATCGTCGATTTGAAACTCCGAGTCCTTGTTCGAACACACGCAGCCCGCTTTGCAACCAACTCGTCATCGACTTTCCGAGCTTCTCGAATTTGGTGTGTCAATAATGGTTTGGCTTTCAATTCAGCCACTAACACACCGCTTGATCGGGCGGATAAGTACACATTCATCGTCAGTAAAGTGAATAACGATTTGCGACTCAAGGCATCCGCAACCACATTCGCCTTTCCCGGTGATAGTCAATGATCACTCATAATCCTTTAACACCGAGCCAACGTCTTTGTCGCAGATTTAAGTCTCTTTGGGTCATCAAATATTTGAGACTTTTGTGATCCGAGTATACATGGCACCTTTCACCAAATAAGTAATGTCGCCAAATCTTTAAAGGCGAATACGATGGCGGCCAATTCGAGATCATGAGTCGGATAATTTTTCTCATGTGGCTTTAATTGCCTCGACGATAGGCCACAACTCGACCTTCTTGCATTAATACGCAACCTAACCCAAGTAGAGAGGCGTCGCTATAGATGACAAACTCCTTGCGGACTCGGGTTGCACTAGAATTGGGGCTTCACCAAATAAGTTTTCAGTTGATCGAAACTTTTTGGCATTTCTCCGTCCATTCGAACTTAACATCCTTTTGGAGTAAGCGTCATCGGCGTGGCTATCGTTGAGAAGCCTTTACAAATCGTCGGTAATAACCTAAGCAAGCCCCAAAAAGCTTCAACCTCGGTAATATTTCTGAGGCTTCCAATTAAGTATGGCTGAAATTTTATTCTGCCCGACTCGAATACCCGTCATGAGATACCACATGACCCAAGAAGCTAACCTCTCTTAACCGTAACTCACACTTGCTTTAACTTAGCATATAATTGCTTATCCGTAAAATTTGCAAAGACTAACCGCAGGTGTTCAAAGATGTTCGGTCTCATTTCTTGAATAGACCAAGATGTCATCAATGAACACGACTACTTAATCGATCCAAATATGGTCTAAAGATCCGATTCATTAAATCCATAAATACCGCGAGGGCATTAGTGAGCCCAAACGGCATCACTAGGAACTCATAGTGACCATATCTCTTCTCAAGGCGCTCTTGGGTACGTCCAAATCTCGGATTCGCAATTGATAATAGCCCGATCTCAAATCTATTTTCGAGAACACCGAGGCTCCCTTCAGTTGATCGAACAAGTCATCAATACGTGGCAACGGATATTTGTTCTTTATCATCGCTTTATTGTCGACGATAGTCGATGCACGTACCGCATGGTTCCATCCTTCTTCTTCACGAACAATCTTGGCGCACCCAAAGGCGAAAAACTCAGGCGAGCAAAACCTCTATCCACCAATTCTTGCAACCGAGCTTTCAACTCCTTTAATTCCGTTGGTGCCATACGATACGGAGCTATCGAAATTGGAGTGGTACCGGTACCAATTCGATGCCAAATTCTATTTCCGAACAGTGGTAAACCCGCAATTCTTCTGGAAAACATCCGGTATTCACAAACCACGCACAGATTCGGTTTCTTTTCGATTCCTTGTCATCGAAAGCACGACGCAAGGTACGCCGCACCCTTTTCTTACATATTTTGGGCCAACATCGGCGATATTACGGTGGCAACCCTTTAAGTCCGTAGACTCAACCCGAATTATTTCATTATTCGCGCACCTCAAATCGATAGTCTTGCTCTTGCAATTTACAACCGCATCGTGCATGGTCAACCAATCCAAACCAAGAATAACGTCGAACTCATCGAACGGCAAAAGCATCAAGTCCGCGGAAAACAAAAACCTCGGAACACTAGGGGACTTTTCTTGCACACTTTGTTGACAAGCACGTAATGACCCAAGGGTTTGACACCGAATTACAAACTCAAGAGACTCAATGGGCAAAGTCTTCTTGGATGCTAAGGTTTCACATATATATGAATGAGTAGAACCGGGTCAATCAAAGCAATCACATTTGTATTGAAAAGAGTGAAAGTACCGGTAATAACATCCGGAGAGGCAGATCCTCGCGTGCGCGTATGGCATAAGTCCTAGCAGAGCACGAGCCTCGGATCGATGGTAGCATCTCTAGATCCTCTCGACCGCCAATCGACATTGCCCATATTTCTAGGTGGCCTACCTCGAGCGAAGGTAGCACCGGGTTTCCACTCGACTCACATTCTGCTCAAGCATCCTCGGGCAATCCTTCATAAAGTGGTCGGCCGATCCACACTTATAGCGAGAGCGATCACGAAACCAACAGCTCCCGAATGCCATTTGCCACAATGTGGACACTCCGCCTCTCTCGGCGATCATTTCCACCATCGGCGATCGAAGTGACTCGTGTGGTCACAGGGTCGATCGCGTCCTCGTCTAGAAAAGCCCAAACGCCTATAGACCGGCTCGCATCATCTCGAAATCTCTTCGATGCTTGTTGAAGAGACTTTCCGAGGATCTCTTCGAATTCTCCGGTTCCCACATCAGCTTTTTGTTTCTCCTTTCTAAGCTCTTGACTTTACAAGCTCGCTCAACAAGTACTACGAACTCTCGTATCTCGAGGATGCCAACAAACATCCTTATATCATCATTCAGCCCATCCTCGGCGCTTACACATAATAGCTTGGACGAAATGCATTCTCGCTGCATCGCTAAGCCTCACAAATTTTCGTTCAGAGTCAGAATCGACATCGAACCTTGCTTAAGATCAAGGAATTCCTCCGCTTTTGGTCGATGAATCTCGATCGATATACTTTTTAGGAACTCGGTTTGAAAGAATTCCCAAGTCACTTGCTCTCTAGGCACCACGAAGTCGAGTACTCCACCAATAGTAGGCGGACTCGCAGTAGCAAGGAGATGGTACACTTTAAGCACTCATCGGTGTACAGGATAGCTCATCAAGCACCGGATAGTGTTATCTAACCAAAATTCAGCTCGCTTCGGCATCATCATCATCCGTAGCCTTAAATTCAGTGGTCTGATGTTTTCAATCCTATCGATCGGGGCTTACTTGACCTTATTTGGTCAGTCACCGGAGGTATTGTAGGTGCGGGGGTTGCATTTGTCGGGAATGGAGGTTGTGGAACAGCCGTGTTGGTTCGAATGTATTGATTAAACCATTCGCTCATCACACTATAAAAGGCTTGCCTAGCCTCGTCATTAGAATTGCTGGCCATAGGTTGAGAGTCCGCCGGCGCTGTCCCTTGCGCGGGAGCAGGCGCCACACTCTCCACATCATCAGCTATCGCTCGGTTGGGATCGGGATCCATTGCTATAAACAAACACAAAGTCAAATTGTCAGAAATCACCACACTATCGATTCATCATTTAATGGCATGTATAGCTAGACCCCAAACACATCACGGTAGTCCTAGAATCGACTAAACCGTGGCTCTGATACCAATAAAATTGTAACACCCCGAACCCGAGACCATCGCCGGTGTCGGACACGAGGGGTTAACAAGCCAAGTTCACTTGTTTTGCCCATCCATTTGACATTTCCAGTCAGGCTGGAAAACTGCGTCACTGTCACCTTAAAAATCATATCTCGAGTTTCAAAACTCGGAAACTGGTTTCGTAAATTTTCCATGAATTTAGACTCATATATCCATCCATGGATTTATTTCTAGAATTTTTGGTCGGGCCAATTGGTACAGTTTATTAGTTAAAGTCACCCATGTTACAGGGATCGACTGCTCTGACCTTCGCGAGGTATAACTTGAATATCTCTCTGTACAGGGCTTTAATGCTGGTGCCGTTTGTTTCTAATGAAACTAGACTCAAAATGGAATCTGTACATATAAGGTATGTCTCCTAATTCTTTTGGATAATTTATAGTAAATTTTAAAGTTGCGACAGGGAACCCAGAAACCATTCTGGCCCTGTCTCACAATAGATTTAATATCTCTTAACATGTAACTCCTATGACCATTTCGTTTCTTCCATATGAAAATAGACTCATCAAGGTTCATTTACATAGCTTATTCACTATTTAATTCCATTCCTACGAATTTTGGTGATTTTTCACATTCACGTCACTGCAACTGGCAGCATCTGTTTTAAGGTAGGTCTTACCTATTTGGTAGTCTCCATGAACCAACTAGTCTTGCCATACATAGGTTCATATATGATCATTTTAACCATGCCAATGGCTGATCATATGACCAACATTCCCATTTCCAAGCCATAGCCACATCATGACACCAAATATATACATACAAACCACAATTAGTCTAAGTCGATACTTCACTTTTACGAGCCATTTTCGCATGGCCGTACATATATACATCACAACATATTCAACCAACAAGGGTAGTCCTATACATGCCATTTCAAAGTTCAACCAAAATTTATACCAAAATAGAGGCGTGGATAGTGTGGATGACTTCGACTTTATTGATCCCGAATCCGATTGCTATCGAGCGAAATCTATAAAACAGAGAGCCAAAGTAACGGGTAAGCATTTTTTTATGCTTAGTAAGTCTCAAGGAATATAATCAGCTCTAATTACAGCAATACATTCACATAGCCAAATGCATCATTTCATTAATACACATTCTTACTTCACACTTCATCATTATATACTTTCACAAAGTATCAATCAATTCAATAACTGAAATTTATTAGTCGATTGAGCGAATGTTGCTCAAACATGTCGACTTTCCAATGCACGATAACGTACCTTATCCTTTGGGCTTTTCGAGTGTACTAATTGAATTCATTACAGCAACCAACACTCACCTCCAGCCCAAGATTCTTCGAATATAACCGGATATAATCACGCACACAAATGCCTTGGTCTTAGCCGGATAGAATAACTCGCATACGAATGCCTTCGGTCTTAGCCCGGATATAGCCACTAGCACAATTGCCTTCGGTCTTAACCGGATATAATTTCCAGCATAATTGTCTTCGGCTTAGCCCGGATATCATTCAATTTCTCATGTACACATACATCAATAATCATTGGACATACATATTTCATTTTCATTACTAAGGCTCAAAACGCAAATATAATCACAAGCATATTCGCCTTCGGGACTTAGCCCGGTAGAATTCAAATGCTCATACATACATAATCAATAATCAATACACATCCATACTTTATTTCACATAATTCAAGTAGGGTCACTTCTTGAGGACTTACCTCGGATGTTGTCGAACGGCTTTTTCGGCTATTCGATCACCTTTTCCTTCCCTTGTCCAATTGTGGCCCTCTTAGCTCTTGCGCTAATTCAAACAAATTCAATTTATTAAAACCTCATTGTGCTTGCTTATGGCGAATATGACAAGGAGTTTAAATGGTCATATGGCCACTCTTTAGCTTGAATACACAATGGTCATGCACATTTTATACTACATCAAGCAATTCAATACAATTTATTTGAGCATCAAGGAAAAGCTAAGGCCTTCAATAGGCTACCCAAGGCGAATATTCATGTACATGTTGAGGTCAATTTTGCACTTAATACCTCACAAAAACAGCATGCATTTTACTAGTTAATGCTTTGCACATTGTGGCCCAAAACTTATAATATAGCATCAAGCACTTATATGTGTGCTAGGCGAATTGTGCTTGCAATTTCACAAGCATTCTTCAACATCTTCTTCTTTAAACCAATATATTCATCACTTACTTCATAGCCAAAACATCATGTGCAAACATATATATACAATATGAGCATGGCGAATTTCAAGGTGTCCATAGCCATCCAAAAATACAAATTTTAACTAACATGCAAGAAGCATGAACCATGCTCATGAATGCATCATGGCGAATATGACAATCATGCTCCATTCAACTTCAATCATGGTTAAACACAAAAGAAAACTCAAAATCTTACTCAAGAGTAGACAATCCATCATTGCATGCATCATCATCAAGCTTCACACTTAGCATGCAATGGCTTTATCACCATAACAACTTTGGCCAAATACCATTTCCATGGCATAACAAGGATTTGAGCCATGGCTAACATGCACATCAAATTAGCAACCAAACCATGCATGAAACTCCCAACACAACCTCATACATACCTTAATCTTGATGCAAACTTAGCCAAATCTCCTTCTAGATCTCTTCTAAACAAAGGAAATGAAGCAAAATCCTTCTTCCTCTTAGTATTTTCGGCCAAAAGGGAGAGAGCAAGCATGAACAAATTTTTTGTTTTCTCTTCTTGGTTGCACGGCAATGGGGGATGCTACTCTCTCACACATTTTTTTTTCTTTTCTCACCCATGCTTAGTTGTTTATTATTTCTAACATCATCCATTAGTAAAACATGTTGGGAACATGTTCCTTGCCCATAACCTTGTCATGGCGGCCACTCCTCCTTAGGAAGGGATTATTTGACATGCAACTCCACCTTTTGTTAACATGTACTAACAAGCCATTTAAAATTAGCCTATCATATTTCACCATGTTTCACTTTGATCCCTATTTAATACTTTCTCATACAAATGGGTAAAATTAGAGAATGAAATTTCCACATATGCATGCACACACATAGTAAGCATAGAATATAACAATTAATTATTTTTATGACTCGGTTTAGTGGTCCCAAACCACATTCCTATAGGGTCTATTTTGAAATTGTCACAATTTTTTATGTTTTGTCTTTGTTGTTTTCTCATTTTACTATTATTTTATTATTATTTTACTATTATTTTATTACTATTTAGAAATATCGATTATTAAATTGTATTTAACTTAGTGTTATTTAAGTATACATATTTTTAATTTATTTTTAATTTACTAAAAATATTTATTTTAATATTTGTAGTGTATTTAATATATTATATTTTTAATTTTTATATAAAATAAAAATAAATTAAATTAATATAAATCAAGTCCAATTTTAATTAATATTTTTATCTGAATTGAGTTTGAACAGAAATTTTAATTTATTTTTCAGACTAAATCCAAATCTAATAATCTAACCTTAAAAATTTATTAAAATTTGACTTGAACCTAACCCAGCACATAAATAATTTTAAGGTGTCTGGGCTTTAAATACAGAAGATACATTACGACTCTGTTTATTTGCCAATAAAATATTTTCCAAAAATAATTTTTGGATAATGATTTACTATTCGTGTTTGAATAAATCTATATAAAATATTTTCTGTTATTTGACAAATTTCTAAAAATATTTTCCAAAAAATTATTTTTACATATATTAATAAATTTATATTTTAAATTATTCTTATATATATTGTAATGATTTATTTATTTAAATTATTATTAAGCTAGAATATACATTAGAAAATAAAAGAGAGAAGAACAATGCAAAATGTGAAATATTTAAAATTAACCTTTGCTGTCAAAGCACAAAAATCTATGCGTCTTAATGCATGTTATTTCAAATGTTTGTCATCAGTAACTCAATGCAATGCAAGCATTGCTAGCACCAAATAACTTTAAAACTAAAACCAGTCGTTGGCTAGTAACTGAAACAGCCTATGGCCACCGTATAGAACGTGCAATGTCGAGCGTTGAGCTGGTCATCAATGCTAAAGGGAAGAGCTGCAAATCACATCTGTTGGGGATTTGACAGCAGAGGAAGGGGGACAGTGCTATACGGAACAACCTTATTAGCTGTGCTATAAAGATATAGCTGCGGACAGTGCGGATGGGCCTCCAAAGCTGCATCAACCACCGCTCTAAACTTTCTGTAGTAGGAACCACAAGTTTTTTATCACACGGACAAGATTTGATTGCATTCAGAGAGAACAAATAGCATGGCATGTATGTGTTCATTTAACATTTATGTAGGAAGAAAAACCGGATCATAAAGGGAAAACCTACCTTTCCACTTCCGGCATATTTAGAACGGATTTAAAGAACTTTTCCAGGGAAGCTAGCACTACAGCTTCAACCATTTGAGGTTCCGCTTTCTGTAATGTGGAATTGATCCCTCCGTTTTCTAATCCATTCTTTGAGTTGAGTTTCTTCAGTATAGCAACAGCAACACGAGCTGCCCAAACCTGCAAAGGATGAGCCATTTTCACCTTGTTGGAAAGCATACATAAGAAAATGTGCACAAAACAGATAAAACATGACATCCAAGCTCATAATCAAAGAAAACTTTAGGAGAGTTTTATGAAAATAAAAATAGTATGAATAAAGTTATTTAGAAGTTGAATTTGAACATCCAGACTACAGAGACTTCATCTGCTTCACAAATCAATACATATAATGCGCATTCTAAAGTCTTTTCTACAGCTAATAAAACAAAGCATAACACAAGTATTTCAACTTTGATCATACAATTATAGTGCTACTGAAGTGATAGAAATTTCCAAATGTTTCCAGAACCTGGACTTGTACTCAATTCTTTTTTATCAAAGGCCAAGATTAGTATCTTATTGATTCCACCGTGTTCTATTCAAGAGCAGACCTTTAGTGATATAAGCTAAAAAACTCTGTTCATAATTTGATATAAAACATTCATTTCAAAACTCAAAAACTTACTGTGAACTGTAATCAATCGTCTAAGAACATTAAGAACATCATAAATAAGAACATTAGGATTTAAAGGGTCAGCTGATCCTGAATCAAAAATTACTACTTTTATTATCTCTTTCAGCCCCTCTCTTATCTGAAACGGCTCAATCACTGAACCGTATCTGCCAAATAATGCCAGAATTTACTTTTCCATGTGCAAAATTCCAAAATCAAAGACCTTTCGTCGTACTAAAAAAAGAAAAAGAGAAAAGGGAGGCATCGAAGTAAGAAGGGTCCTAAACTGCTACAAGAGTTAAACTACCTAAACTGCTACATTAAAGACCAATAAGAAGAATTTTCAATTTATAACAATCATGACTCATGAGATTATCAACAAGATCGAAATATCAATCACAGCATTAACAATTACTTATAATTATCCAGAGGCAAGCTCAAAGAAAATAAGTAGCGATGAGGATATCGCACTTTATTGACAAGTGGTCCAGTTGCTTCTTGTCAACTACACAGCGTACCTTTCTAATTCTACTAAAAGAAAATACAGCAGTGCCTTGTAAGACAGAGATGACAGATAACTTCATATTCTGGAATTATTCTAAGCTATATAGAAAATTGATTTAAGCTACTAGTAATTAATAATTACGTCCAAGAATCATAACGCAATCAAAAACATGATAATCAATTCAATGAATAACATGATACAATAAACAAAGTAATCAAAAACAGCCGATTAAAAAAAAAAACCCAAATCAAAAAATTAGCACGGAATAAAAAAGAAAAAAAAAACCCCACATTAGAAAATAATAAGAAGAACCAACAAATAGAATATCAAAACATCAATTCAATGAATTAATAAAGAAAACCCAAATCAGAAAATGAAGAAAAATTGAAAGACAGTACTGAAAATCAAGTCATCTACAAGGATCCTTTCAAAAAACCCAGTCCAAAAATACTTACCAGAAGGGAAAAAAAAGCTCAAAGACGCCATTTAGGCAACACTGAGAAGACTATGAGAAGAACAAAAGCATAGACACAAAGAGAGAATAATGGATGAATAAAGATAATAATTGGAGAAAAATGGGAAGAGGGTGGCTGCTTTAGCTTGCTTCCCCTGTTGATGATTTTGAAGATATGAGACGAACTAAGAAAAAAGAGGAGAGATAATAAGAAGATGAAGAATGGAAGAAGGAGAAGGAGTTTTACCTGGACGAAGAAGGAGATGGAAAAAAAAATCCGTAAGACATTTTCCCTAAAATGACTGAGATTTTACCCGTCTCTAGAAAAATATTTTACATTTGTAAAATGTTTTCATGCTTCCAGACACCGTAAAATCAAGAAAACATTTTCCGGAAAATGTTTTCCGCACATCTCCCCTTAAACTTGAACATGTAAAAAAGACGAATTCTACAAGCAAGGCGGAACCTTTCAAGGCCTATATTGAAGAGACATTTTTCATTTTCAATATCATTTGCTTTTGGATCTCCGTGGACGGCGAGACCCTGGCAATAATACTAGTTGGGTCAATTTTCATCATTAATATCTTACCATTTTCTCTTGGCTCGAGGTTCAGGTTTCACTTTACATTAACGTATGTCAGACTTGTTGATTTGATCCAACCAAAGACTGGCGAATGTGGTCCCCGAATCAGGTATGGAAAGAAAAAAAAAAAAACACCATTTGCAAGGCTAAAAATGAAGAGTGTACGAAAATTTATAGATTTTACTAAAATTTTTAATTTATACCGATTCTAATTGCTTAACACATTGCATTTCTGCATTTTTATTGGAAAATAAGTGGATTAATTTTATATATTTTAAAACATATAAATTAATATTTTAATTAAATTTTATCTATTAAATAATAATATGATGATGTTGAAAATATTTTTATAGGTAAATTATAAAAATAATTATTTAATTATGTCTTATATTTTTTATTACAAATTATTAATTTTTTAATCTAATCACTAAACTTTTTGAAATTAAATATTTTAATTAAAATGTTTATTAAGTTTTTTATTAGTTTAGTCATAAAATTAGTCCTTTAATGTTTACATATTCTATTAATTTGATACTAAATATAAAAATTTAACAAATTTAGTCCTTAGTGTTTAAAAATTTGTAATTTTAGTTAATTTAAAAAATAAATAAAATTGACCTCAACATTTACAAAATTTATCAATTTAGTCCTAACTTTAAAATTTAAAATATATTATAAAAAAGTTAAGTTTTAGCCATTTATTTTCTTTTTGGATCTTAGATATTTTTTATGTTTTATGCAATTCACTACACCAAAACAGACTTTTAGCGGCGTTTTAAAAGAAAATGTCGGAAAAAATTAAATAGATGGAGTTTTAGCGGCGTTTTTAAAAAAACGCCTCAATAGATCAAGCTTTAGCGGCGTTTTTGAAAAAGCGCCGCTAAAAGTTTAAGCAAGACGTTTTACATGAGCTTCATTGGCAGTAGCGGCGTTTTCCCAAAAACGCCGCCGTCGTTTTATATGAGCTTCAATGACATTAGCGGCGCTTTCCTAAAAATGCCGCAATAGCTCGCACTTTAGAGGCATTTCTGTAAAAAAACGCCGCTATAGGTCGCATAATTAGCGGCGTTTTTTTGTAAACGCCGCTAATAGATTAAGGCAAACGACGTCGTTTTAAATTAGCTTCAGTGGCATTAGCGGCGCTTTACTTAAAACGCCACAATATATCAATCTTTAACGGCGTTTTTACAAAAACGCCGCTAAAACATTAAGCAGACCAAAGTCGTTTTGTTTGAACTTCAATGGCATTAGCGGCATTTCTCAAAAAACGCCGCTAGAGTTTATGGGGCAGACACATTTTCTTTCTTTAACAAAGTAAAACACAACAAAATCATTACATTTTTAAGTTCTTTATTACTTAATATTAGGTGTTTATGGGTGCTAAATATAATATTTGTTTAAATATAATATCATATATTTTATATTTGTTTGAATTTATTTTAGTGGGGCTTAAAATATAGGTTTAACATTTTGTTAAAGCCCACTAATACTTGCAAATGATTAACCTAAGTCTATTTTAAATCCAATCATATTATATTTTTAATTTTGTAAAATTATGTCATTTTAATTTACCATTTTTATTTATTTAATTTCTTTATATAGTTATCTTAATATTATTTTAATTTTTATATTAGACTACTATATATTATACATTTAGTATAAATTTATTTTTTATAAATTATAAAATTACATAGTATATATATAAAATATTATGAAGTTGAAAACGGATTAGACCAAACTCAGGTATTAAATGTTTCAGTCTAACTTATTTTTTAAATGAATTTAAAATTTTCTATTTAAACTGATTTTTAAATTTAATATTTTTATAGGTTTAAGGGTTATGATTTAGGGTTGATGATTTATGTTTTATGATTTAGGGTTTGAGGTTTATAATTTAAAAGGTTATGGGTTTAGGGTTTAAGAGTTAGTGGTTAGTGGTTAGGATTAAGGGATATATATGGGTTTAAGATTTATGGGTTAGGTGTTAGGGGTTTATATGGGTTAAGAGGATAGGGGATAGGGATTTAGTGTTTTAAAGTTTATTATTTAGGGTTTATTATTTATGGTCTAAGATATTAGTGTTTAGCGATATTAGGCTTTAAGGGTTTAAGGTTTAGGGGTTAGGAGTTTAGGGGTTAAGGGTTAATGGTTAATGGTTTATGAATTATGTTTTGTGGTTTAGGGTTTAAGGGATAGATGTTGGGGTTAGGGGTTATGGTTTATGATTATACTTTAGGGGTTAATTAGGGTTTATGGTATATGATTTGGGGTTTAGGGTTTATAGTTTAGGGTTTATCGTATAGGGTCAGGGTCTTAGCACTGTTCAAGGATTTAGGGGTAATGTTGTTAGGGTTTAATGTTATGGTTTTAGCTGGTAAGCAATAAGATTTTATTTTTAGCGTTTTAGGATTTTAGGGTTATATTTAGTGTTTAGGGGTTAGCAGGTTTAAGAGTATACATATTTAATATTTAAGGGGTATATTGGGTTAGGGAAATTTATGGTTTTAGGGTTTAAGGATTGTGTTTTATGGTTTATGGTATGTAGTTTAAGGTTTAGGGTTTGGGGTTTGGGGTTTGGAGTTTAGGGTTTAGTGTTTAATTTTGGAATTAAAAACTTAAAAAGTTAAAATTTAATATTTTAGTTACAAAGTTAAATAAAAAATATAAAAATGATAGTCTCAAAGAGAAAATTTGAAATAAAAAGCATAAAAATATATGTTAAAATGAAAAAATTAAAATTAGAATTAGTGGCGTTTTTCAAAACGCATACAAAAAATGAGCTATAGTGGCGTTTATAATAAAAAACGCCACTAAACGTTGACCTATACCGGCATTTTAAATAAAAACGCCGCAAATATTTGAGTTTTAATAGGTTAAACGGCGTCGTTTTTCTTTCATTCTCTTTATCCCCAAGTTAAGCCCCGATACTTAGTATTTTTTCCCAAAACAAATTTTCCCCTATACCTTCAGTTTCCTCAAATCAAACCCTAAGTTGCTTTCCTCCATATTTCACCGATTGAAGGCCTGAGCTTGGTGTTTCTTCTCAATCGATCTTCATCCCCTTTTTTTAACTCTCTTTCTCTCTAAAATCCTCGATTCCACTTCACTCTCCAGATCTCTCCAGGTAATATTCAAACCTTTCTTACGTTTTCTTTTCTATTATTCTTTACAAAAATGCCGCTAAAGGCAAAAAAAAAACGCCGTTAAAAGTCTGTTTTCCTGTAGTGATTTTTTAAAAATTCTTTTACAAATGAGTTGAAAAGGATTTTTTTAAAAAATATTTTAGGTGAGTTAACGAATGAATTATTTTAATATGTTTAGCCGCTTAGTATGTTTTTGAGGATCACCCTCCATCACACTTATTTTACATAATCTATTATGATATTTCGTTTTTCTATATGGTAGGAATTTTTATTTGTTAATTAGTTATCTTCGAATTTTATTGTTTATCAAGTTCTCCTTTCTGAAGCATGCTACTGTTACGTGTATAAGAAGCTTATATTTTTATGAATTAAGTTCAAATGCTGGAGAATAGCTAGGCTTGCCGGTTCAAAGAAAATTATCCTCTACCAAACATGAGATTGAGATCCAGTTGTTGGAAAAAGAAAAAAAGAAATAAATTCTTACAAATTTTCACTTCTTTCTGTAATTCAGAGCATTTAAATGCTAAATGCCTTGAATCAATTTCAATGAATGGTTTTTTTATTGTTGGTAATATAAAGTCCCATATTGGTTGAGGAAAAATTTCTAAGAAGGTTTAAATATATAACCTTTGTTGTTATTTTTTAGTGTAATTAAGGGTTAAAGGCTTAATACATGCATATTATCATTGCTTTGCTTAGTTTGTATTTTTGAATAAAATTTTTGTTTTTTTATTAAATATTTTTTTGTTATTTTGAAAATTGACATTATTATTTTACCATTTTATCTCATCATAAAAATATAAATAGTTTATTTTTCACAACAAGTAAACAACCTTTTCTATTTTTCTTAGCTCACCTGTTTTTTGTTCAGGAATTTTTTCTCGTCAAAATTTCGATTAAGTTTTTAACTTTAGTTTCTGATCTACTTTTTCAAATACTTTTAAAAAGAATAATGTTAATTGTGTTCCACCTTCCACGACATAGTAATTATTTTATTTATTTATGCTCAATTTATTTATTCTGTTAGTGTTAACTATTTCGTTTTGTAATAATATATTTCCAAGATGTATAACTTCCTTGTTTACGAATATTTACTTGGCATTTGATGCAGTAGAAGCTTATCATTAGATTACCAGCTTTGGCTTGAAAACATGAAAAGATCTTTGAATGTTTGATCTTATTAAAAAAAGGGTACCTGAAAGAATTGAAAGCCTATGAAAACATTTGATCCAGCAAAAGAACCAGACCCATGGCATATCCAGGATCAAATCCAGCCTGCACAATTAACACAAAAACCTCCAGGCCGAATGAAATGCCTCTTTTTAATGCATCCTTCGGCCTTATCTCTGCCACCACTCTCTTTGTCTCATCTAGCACTTTACATGATCTATGCGAATACGATCCTTCAATCACATATGCATACCGTCTATCCGACGACCGCCGGTAAACATATGCAAGCACATTAGAGTTGGCATTTAAAATGTTAATGCTCTTCTTTACATAGAAAACTGGCTTTTCTGATGTACAAAATTCACCTACTTCCCCTCCATAGATAAGCCAAGTCCCTACTAGCCTAAGATTCTGTCAATAAAAATGACAAAATAAAGCTCCAAGTTAACTATCATGCATATATGCAATATTTAGGGAAATACATGAGACTATATATATATATATACGGTACCGTGCTTCGTCGCATCGTTAGGATGGGTTTCCCTGAGCCGTCCATAAGAACGAGTTCCATGGGGCGTCCTCCCACGTAAGTATCAACTCGATAAACTAAATTTCCATTTGAATCAATCACAGTAAAGCCTTTACAGGTAACTATAAGTGATTTTCTCCAAACTGTTACTGATGTGCACAGATTGCCACCTCGGGTTTCGACTAACTCCGGTTGCTCTTGGTGTTCATCATGGACTGATCTTGACAAAGATTTCTTGGAAATAAACATATTTTGTTCATATGTTTCACTGTATATAACAATTTTGAGAAGGCTGTGGGGAAAGAAATATATTTATAGGCGCTATATATATAATAAGACCAACCCAGGGTTCCTTGTGAAAAATACGAAAGAGACAGCTTTTTACCAACTATGATGCCTCTTTTTCCAAAGACAATTTTGATGGGATTAAAGAAAGAGTTGGTATTTTAATCTCACAGTGTCTAGATTCCAGATATTGTTAATGTTGGAAAATCCTAAGATTCCATTTTTTCACTTGTTTCAAGTATTTGTTTGGTTGTTATTTCAAACCATTAAATATGTGAGGCAGAGTGAAATTGTAGAGACTTACTGTCTCTTACACAGATTTCATTCTGTTGATGTCAAGCAAATAAAACAGAACAGGGAATGGTGGAGACCGATGTCCCCGTCCCCTTTTGTCAGATTGTATTTGTACGAGAATACAGTTATGTCGTATTCGGAAAGCTAGTAGTAATTTCGGTCGTCGTTGGTAGGCCAGCTTGGTGGAGACGTTGCTCCCAAGGCTATTAATTGTTGCTCCCAACAATGATGAGAACAAATAAAGGACTGAACTTTAATGCGAAGACCCTCTATTATAAACCTGGATGGATGAGCATCGGGCAGCAGTATATATGCTTTAATTTTCTCCCTGTATTTCATATCACATATGAAACATAATAGAGTTTATGCTTCCAACAAATGTATTTGTATATAACGCAAAAATAAGTGCTTAAATGCCTTCATCACAAATGGACATAATTTTTCAGCTTTGAATTCACAATTATTTGAAAAGACATTTGTTGGGAAACTAATGCACACAACCATTTCTCAAATTCATATCTAAAACATGAAAATTAGATAAATACCGAAATTTTATATAAAATATATTATATATAATGATGTCAATAGTTTCCCCAAAACCAATGAAGCTGCAGGTTTTGGATAAGTTTTAGCAATCAACTATTATTTAGTTGAGTTGAGAAGGTTTAGAATGGACTGATCTAGAAAAACTAAATAGATTTTTCCAATAAAGTGGCAGTAAAATTCAAGAAGAGCCATCGAAATAATATATAATAATATTAATAGCATATTCTCTTCAAACACGTCTTAAACTCATCTTCTCCTCTTCCATCACGCTCCCTTCGAACTTTCTTGGTTTTGGGACTCTTTTCATTGTCACTATCTTGAGATCGACTGTAACATTTATATAATGCCTGGACGGACAAAATCTGTGAAAAATAATGTAATTTATCACAACGATTTTTTCCTTCTAGACACACATAATTCTAAATAAATAAATTTGACAGGTATGTGATGGTAATCAGATATATTGAATCCCTGGAGTTCTCTCACTGACAATGTGCTTATCAATTCGAATGTTATTGTTTTTCTTCCAGCACAGAGCAGTTTTATGCAGCAAGATGTTTTTGGTAAGAAAGCAACAAAACCTTCGAATGTGAGTAAATTAAGACAGCCAAAATCATGATCAGAGGAGGATTTTTGTTCAAGCTTAGATTTGTGTGGGTGGCTCAAGAATTTTATAAACATTTGTTATTGTCAAAATGAGACGGCGCCTTGATTAGGAAGAAAATGGTATGGTGGGGTCGGTTAGAGATATTACATTTCTATAGCAGATTTAGGAAACAGGGCCTTGTGAGTGAGTAGTTGTCAAACCATGTACAGGTTGAAATTGGCTATTTTTATGATCTCTCCTCACTTGGTTCTGCGCTTATTACACAAACAAAAATGTCCTTCAAAGCCTTACTTTTATTTATGGTTTAATATTTGCATGCCAGCAGTGTCGGCACAGAAAGTGAAAAAAAAAATCATATATTTATACAGTTTTATTTTCTTACATTTACTATATTTTATTTAGAGAGAATATTTTTATTTTAGCACTTTATACAATAAGTGATTTCACCCTCTAACATTTACTAGATTAGATTTCTTACTTTTATACTTAATATGTTAAAATTCTCTATTAAGGTGGAGTTCGGATGGGTTGTTGGGTATGGTGCAATGCGGTGCGGTGCGGTACATTGCTTTTAGTTTACTTTTTATCTCACGTTACAGTATTGCTATAGTATCTAATATCATTGCTACCGCTGTATTTACATAGACCGCAAATAAACGTACCGCACATCCAAACTAAGCCTAAACTTTTCCCTTGAAAACTTAGACATTAATCAAGTTATAAACTATTATTCAATCAATGCACTCAAGGTATGTTCCATCATGGCTAATTTTCATAAATATGCTGGAAAAAAAACAATTGAGAAAGTAGGTTAAAATTATTAAAATTTATCGATCTATTTTATTTTTAGAGAGAGAAAGGAAAATGCACCCTATAAGGCGCGTTTTCCGGGAAGAAAATAAAAAGTGGCCTATTGAGTGCATTTTCACTGCCACATCAATTAAAATGTACCTCGTAAAATGCGTTTTCCTTTCAACGGTAACTATTCCAATGGTTAAAAGGATTCCAACAGCCAAAAGTTTTTCTATATAAACCCCTCCAAACTTTATTCTTTTCAACCAAATACTCAATACTCATTCCTCCATCCTAATTTCTCGATCCTCAATTTTCAATTTTTAATTTCCAATTTCCAATCCTCAATCCTCAATTATTTTTTAAATTTTTTTTTGAATTTTACTCTCTTCGATTTTATTTTATTCGTTATAATTTTTAAATGGCAAGTCAGCTTATTCATTTAGATGCCAAGCATATCTTCATTGTTCAATTGCAAATGGTAAGAAAATATTATTAAATTATTAAATTTTAAATAGTTAATGATTATGTTTAGATTATTAATTTTTTATGTTTATATACTCACTGAAGATCAAATTTTTGAGATACATTAATAATTTAAGTGAATGTGCACCAGATGTCATTTATCGACACTTGCGAGATACAAGATCTTTATATGTGGCTTTGTAACACCCCTTACTTGTCTCTGCACCGGATTAGGGTTACAGAGCATTATCGATCAATCGAAAAACATTTATCATCATAACATTTAATAAATTAATCTCAATAAAAAATCTATCAAACATATACATTTGGTCCCTAAATCGAGCCTTCGAGGCCCTAAAAATAGCTTAGAAGCAATTCAGGACTAAATCGAAATAAATCAGAATAATTGAGAAAAATTTGGAAAAAAATGGAAAATAGGGGTCACACGGCTGTGTGGCTAAGCCATGTGACATAGCCCAGGCAGTGTAACAATCGAACAAGGTTCACACGGTCGTGTCCCCGCCCGTGTAACTCACTAAATAGGGTTACACAACTGTGTCGCAGGTCGTGTGCCAAGCTGTGTAACTCTCTGACTTGCTACACATGGCCGTGTCGCAGGCTGTGTGCTAGGTCATGTAACTCACTAACTTAAAACACTAGGAATTTGCACATGACACAAGGTCGTGTAGCCAAGCCGTGTGTGTCATACGGCTATGTGATAGCCTGTGTCCCAGGCCATGTGATCCAAAAATTGACCCTAAATTCAAGCCATTTCAGGGCAAACCATATCTAACCAACCATTCCATTTAGGCACACATTCAAGAGACTTAAACATCATTCAAACACACTTAAACGTACCATTTCAAACATCCTATTTCATCTAACTAATATGCGATTCAAACGCACCACATATGTATATCAAAACATCATTAACAAACAAATCAATTTGAACATATTTCAGGCACAAAACCTAGTTCATTTAACTATCACATGATATCACAAATAACCATTTCCAAGCCATCACAAACATACCAAAAGGGTCTTATATACAAGTACTTAAGAATGGCCAAAATGAGCTAACTTGAACAAGCATTACAAGTTCATCAAACCAAATATAAATTGCAAAAGCATAAACATACTAAATCAACCATTTACACATTCATAAACTACCATTACAAAAGGTCCTATACATGCCATATATAACCTTGGCCAAGTTACTCAAAAACTACCGAAATGGTTGTTGGATAACGTGATTGATCTCCGACAAACTTCCAATTGATCGAGTTTCTGGTAATCTATAAAACAAAGGAAAGTAACTACGTAAGGAACGAGTGCTTAGTAAACTCGTATAAACTCAAACATAACCTACTGTTTCATTAGCACAATTCATAGATTAAGCATAATATCATTATCAATACCATAAGCTTAGTAAAAGCCTATACAAACATCATCAAACTCACAAGTTAGTAAGCTCATCCATGGTACATATGAACTCAACCATAATATAAGTAGATTTTCATATACACATCATTTATTACATTTTCCTTTTCATAGATTGTGATTCAATATCACATTGTGTACTTACCATGCCATTCCTTTTCTTACCTGTTGAACCATCTAGAATTACATCAGATACTCGGAAATGCTTACACATAGTTTGCCTTTCCATATAACCGTAACCTTTCCTTTTCAATAGTACTCACATGAGCTGTGAAATGGGCCTGTTCACACGAGCTGTGGGTCGGAATGTTAGCTACATGATGCTACTCACACAACTTATGGAGAATTCGTAACAAATGCAGGATCTTAGCCATCGGTAGGACATTCAAGACCAGCACCCGAAACATGAAATTCCTAATGGCATGTCATTTGTATCCTAAGAATTCTTATGGTTCAAACGGGATTCGTGTAACAACCCATTTTTCAGTGATGTCAAAAAAAGTGGTTCGAGACCACCAAATTCAGCGAGTAAGCTCGTAAATTTTATTATTTAATATTTACGAGTCAAATATGGTTTTAAAAATATTTTTGAATTAATAATTTATGTCTTATAGTGAATTATTAGATTCGAGTGATAAAACCCAGTTCAAGTGGTTTTGGACAATGAAGTATCGGGACCTCGTTTCTATAAACTAAGCCCTAAATATTTTTATAAATATTTATGAGTGTCAATAAGGTGATATTAAAGTTTTGTTGAAAAATGTTAACGTTTTGATAGTTAATTATTTAAAGAGGACTAAATTGGAAAAAGGTGTAAAACTTGCTAATTATAATATTTAAGAGATTAAATGGCTTGATTAATAAAAGAGGAAGGACTTAAGAAGAAAATATACCTAAACTAAAATGATGAGGCGGCATAATCATGGAAAATAATAAAATAAAATGATTTAATGGAAAAATGGTAAATTGTTTGAAATTAAAACAAAATGGCAATATTGGGAAGCTTCGGAGAGCCATTAACGGGAAGCTCATAAGAGTCATTTATCGGGAAGCTCCGAAGAGCAATAAACGGGAAGCTCAAAAGAGAGCCATTAATTAGGAAGCTCGTAAGAACCATTTAATGGGAAGCTCGTGAGAGCAAACTATCGAGACGCTCGTAAGAGATGTGGTGTGTCTGCAACACATGCAGGATCACAACCAATCGGGAACCCTGTACTCCATCTAATTTTATTTGTTCAAACGGGACTTAATACTTGTCGAACATTATCGGATATGCGATTGATTTTCATGCATAACAATTACACAATTCACATACATAGCATTCAATTCAAACATATAAATATACAAATTTAGTTATACGAACTTACCTGGCTAAGTTATAGCAATACTAAAGTTCAGGGGCATTTTAGTAATTATTCTTTTTCTCGATTTTCCACCAGATCTCAATCTGCATCAAAAATATAATAACCAGCTTAAAGCTCTCCCTTCATGTCGGTTTAAGCATAAGGTAAAAGATGAATTGCATAGAAACATTAAAATTCAATTTGTTTGTTTTAATTTCAAATAATTTACCATTTTGCCATTAAATCCTTTTATTTTATTATTTTCCATGCTTATGCCGCCTCATCATTTTAGTTTAGGTATATTTACTTCTTAAGTCCTTCCTGTTTTATTAATCAAGCCATTTAATCTCTTAAATATTACAATTAGCAAGTTTTGCACATTTTTTCAATTTAGTCATTTTTAATTAATTAACTATCAAAACGTTAAAATTTTTTAACAAAACTTTAATACCACCTTATTGACACTCCGTAAATATTTAAAAATATTTATGACTTAGTTTATAGAAACGAGGTCCCGATACCTCATTTTCCAAAACTACTTGAATTAGGGTTTTATCACTCGAATCTAATAATTCATTATAAGACATAAATTATTAATTCAAAAATCTTTTTAAAATCATATTTGACTCGTAAATATTAAATAATAAATTTACGAGCCTATTCGATGAATTTGGTGGTCTCGAACCACTATTTTCGACACCACTGAAAAATAGGCTGTTACAACTCTTCCCTCTTAAAAAAATTTCGTCTTCGAAATTTCTCACATGATACAAGTCATCAAGTGGAGTCTTTCTGTCAACTTCTTAACTGTAAACTACAGATAAGTCCATCATAACTCATTTCGATTCAGAATTTGTATCAGAAGTCATATCAGAACTTGATATTATACCAGATTTAACTGAACGTCCATGATTATTCTCCTATCACAACTTTATCATTAGCAGTACAGTTACCGAGAAATTCAAAGTGATTGTCTAACGAATCATAACCGAGAAACCTGGGTTATCAAACTCTGACTAATGCTTCTAGCATGTCTGTATTTGAAATCTTTCAACTTATATTTGTTTTTCCTTATATGGAAAGTGTTAAGCAATATTGTTTAACACAAGCGCAGTAGCTTCAATTATCGAGATGACTATAACCTATAATACCATTTCTCGATTAGAACTGATCTAATAGATATATTTCTGTATCATGTCTACTAGAATATGAATCCCTCATTTTGACGATTCGTCAATTTACCCGTGAATGCACAAAATTTATTCTCGGTCCTGAAGGTAAACTCAAATGCGTATAACTCAATTAACCTTTTAAATGAATAACCCATTCTGATTACAATAATTGAGTTGATTTTATCTATCAGATAATAACATTCCAAAATAATCCCTTCTGCTTGTTGTCAAGACAACCCAGACATACAATCTATCACAATTCCCTCATAATACTAATAAAATATCCTTAAAAACTATATTAACTTAAACGAAACATAACATCATGTTTTAACTTGTTGACATTAATCAAGATTACCTGAGAACGAAAACCAATAAACCAATTTGAGCTCAATCTTCTATCATCTACACTTTTACCGATGTCAACCCTTTCACGAAAGCTAGAAAGAGATTATGTATAATAAAGCTATTTCAATTATTAACATCGAAGCTTTGAACTATACTGAAGCCACAACCATCAAATAGATTAAAAACTATAGTGCTATAATAAGGCTGACGTTTCAACCGTATAGATAGAATAATACCTCAACATAAACAGTGCACTCCAAAATAGAAGAGGAAAACCGAATGTAATTCCAATAACAACCAATGTGGTAATACAACTTTTATGGTCTGAGACCTACATAATCGAGCTCCCATGATCGAACTAGGGTTTTTAACAGTAATAATTGTAATTACCTCCGGCCAATGAATATCTTTTACAATTCGTTATCTGTCAATTATTCATACATAGATACATATATAATTTCAAGTCTGTTATGTTAACACAACATAGGAAATAATCAATTTAGTTAACATTAATACAGTCACGATTTGTACGAACTTACCTTAATAACTAGGGTCGTATAAGTAGAGTTGAACACTAATTGGAAACTTTAGCCTTTCCTCGATTTAAGTCTGCTTTGTTGTTTATCTTGATCTAAATTGATAATTTCATTCAATTAAGTACTTCTAGTATTCAATTTAATCTATAATTTATATTTATGTAAAATTACAAAATTACCCTAACTTTTAACTTTTCACAATTTAGTCCTTAAGTTCATAAATTGAATATAACTCATTTTAACCTAAATCGAATTTAACCAATGGTACAAGGGACCTTGAAACAACCCATAATTACCAATAATTCACAAAAAAACCCATGGATTTACACTTTTAACAATTTAATCCCTATTTAAAAAATTCATCAAAAATCACTTAATAAAACATGTTTATTTTACAACCAAGATTAATAATCTATCAAATAACTTCAAAACCTATTCAAAAAAAACCATGGAAAGTCCCTAAACTTTCAAAATTTTTACAAATTAACCCTCGAGCTATCTAGATTAAGCTAAAACTAATTCAAAAACATAAAAATCATTACAAACGGAGCATAAAATCATACCATACAAGAACAAACTCAAACAAAAGCTCTCCCCCCTTCAAAAATGGAAAATTAGGCCAAACAAAGAAGAAATAGGGAATATGATAACTTTTACTTAGTTTATTTTAGGTTTATTTACCATTTTACCCTTATTAATAATAAAAAGTTTCAAGTTAACCGTGTCTATATTTGTCCGCTAACTCTTTAAATGGTAACCACTAACTCTTTAAATGGTATAATTATCACTCAAGTCTTTTAAATTTCATTTCCATAATTATTTAGCCCTTTTAACTAATATAATTCAACTTTTACATCTTTTACAAATTAGTCCTTTTTACTTAATTAACTATTTAAACTTTAAAATTTCTTAACGAAAATTTAATACGACTTAATATAATCCTGTAAACATTAAATAAATATTAAAATAATAACTCACTCGTTAGAATTGTGATCCCAAAATCATTTTTTTCGATATCACAGGAAATGAGATGTTACAGGCTCACATGCTCGGGGGGAATAAATTGGATCCCCCACTTATTAGTGTTTTGTTAAAAGATGGAGACTAGAGACATACACATTCCATATTCCTTGCGATGAGTGTACATTTACACTCGAAGACTTTAGTTTACAACTCGATCTACCGATCGACAATGAAGTCATTACGGGGACTAAGATTATTGTCAATTGGAGTGCAACATGCGATCAACTACTAGGGAAGGTGTTGAAAAAGTTTAGGGGTAGCCGGATCGAGATGAGATGGTTGGAGGAAAAGTTTCAAACTATTAAGGCTTCTGCGAGTAACGTTGAAAAAGAACAATTCGTGTGCATTTATCTTGAGATTGATTGGGGGTCTATTAATGCCAGATAAATCTCGCAATTTGATACATTTAATTGAGGAACATCAGGGTGACTTGAAAGAAGCAAGATGACTTAGTTGAAGATCAGCGGTGCTGATGAAATTGTACCGAGAAATGTGTCAAGCGACGATACCAGAAAAATTTAAAATCTGTGGTTGTATGCTCCTTCCTCAATCTTGGACATGGCATTGACTATCATTTTTATGCCCCCGAGCGGAACCCCCTTACAAATTCTCACTCGTAAAATGGTAAAATTCATTTGATAATATCATTACCATTTTTATTTTTTATTGTTGTAATTTTGAAATAACATATTATTTGAATAGGTGGAACAACATATCAAGGATTCAAAGTTATTTTATGAATTTGAGGATATCTGACTGGCTTTAGATAAAAAAATTAAATAGCAGGTTATTTTATGAATTTCAAAGTTATCGGTTATTTATTCCAACATTTGAAATTAAATATTAGGTGTAGCACCCCCTACCCGTATCCATTGCCGAAATAGGGTACGAGGCATTACCGGAGTTTACTGAATATTTTCAGATAATTTTGAGTCATTTATTATTCATATTTTGAAAATAATCATAACGTCTCTCTATTGGACCCTCGAAGCCCCAAACATACATTAGAAACCAACCGGAATTAAATCAGGATCATAGAAAAAAAATTTCACAAAATCTTAAATTTTATTTTCATCTAAGTACTTACTATTTCAATGCTCCTTATAATTAAACATGTTACCATTCAATCAATAGCTTGGCACTTGTCTAAGCGTCAAACAACATCATTGTTAGGATACTTGCACATATTTCATCTAAATTCAACATTGATATACTTATTTTCTCGACATATCGCACTTGAGTTTAATAATAGTCTCAACTTACATAATTTCCTTGTATCAACATATCAAAGATAATCATATATGTACATGTCATGAAACATATCATGCTCTTACCGTTTCTTCATAAGCATATATCATTCATTTCATTATATCAATATTTCATGCTCCATCATTTCCATATATTTTATGTGTATTTATTAGGTAATAGTTTATATCAAACTTAACATAAATTATATTCCATGTACTTATACTTATTTCGTTTATCTATCTTCATAATTATTTCATACAACTATTTTGTACATATATTTTCATATGACCAGTTCTTGTAAACATTTCACACAACCATTTCATATAACCATTCGCCATCTGATACGTATTACCTGAATATCAATTGTTCAATAGATGTCATAACGTCTCCCATCCACGGTCTTATTTATCTTTGACATGATGCCATAGTGTCTTTCAACTATGGTCTTACTCATTTTCTGTCATGTTGCCATGGTATCTTTCAACCATGGTCTTATTCTTTTCATGTCACGTTGCCATGGTATCTTTTAACCATGGTCTTATTCATTTCATATCAGGTTGCCATGGTATCTTTCAACCATGGTCTTACACATTTCATATCAGGTTTCCATGGTATCTTTCAACCATGGTCTTACACATTTCATATCAGGTTGCCATGGTATCTTTCAACCATGGTCTTACACATTTCATATCAGGTTGCCATGGTATCTTTCAACCATGGTCTTACACATTTCATATCGAGAGAGCACACTCCGCGAACCTCATCCTTACAAAGGGATTACCACCCGAGCTAAATCCCTATAATATAAACTCATAGAGTATTGTCGGGATTACCAATCCAGGCTAAATCCCCTGCAACGACAATTGCTCTAATGAACTTGGTCTGAATTACCAGTCCAGGCTAAATTCAGACCCTAATTTGGATTACCCGTCTGGGCTAAATCCATTTTACACGTATTCTTCGGGAGGGCTATATCAGACTAGGATCACCCGTCCGGGCTAGATCCTTTTTACCGTTAATTCCTTTTCAGAGATCCATCGAATTTTCCTTTCATTCAACCGGGATTTATTTTCAATTTATATCGAGTATTAGTAATATTTCATCAATTATCATGAATTGATCATTCAAATCATATTTTTATCACATAACCACATTTGTCAAGTATTTAAAATACAATTCAGGTTACACAAACTTACCTCATTACTTGTTTGTGTTTATAATTTCATTAATCCGATATCTTTTCTTTTCCACGATCAAGTCTCATATTTGAGTCGTTCGGATCTTTATAAATAAATTTGATCATCATTTTCATTCATTTCATATTCTAATGCACTTAATTAATGCTCTAGGAAAAATTACCATTTTGCCCCTAAACTTTTAATTAATGACGATTTCATCCTTAGGGTCAGGAAAATAAAATTCTTGCAATTTAATCCTTATTTCCAGCTATTATTCTCATACATATTGATAACAATCCATGAATTCTATAAAATATCAGAATTTTCCATAATTTCAACACTTTTTAATTTAATCCCTAAAACATGTTTTCCCCTTATTTTGAACTAAATTAATAATTTCATTCAATTTTGTAATTTAAATAATAAAATTAATCCATTTCATGCAATTTGGTCATTTTTGACATTTTTACAAAATTGCCCATAAAGTTTTACTTTTATTCAATTTAGTCCCTGAGCCTAAAATATGCAAATTAACCATGCTAAATGAACATTCATATATGTTTTCCTCCTCCTCCACTCCATTCCACATCCTTAATGTATATAACACACTTGTAAGTAACATTATCTATATTTTTATTATTATTTACTTTTATGAATATTCAAGCTGTCCATCTGTGTCATAGTCACTAAATTATTCATATCTGGAGCTATAGAACTCTAAATTAAGATCCGATAATTTTACCTAAAACTATACTCATATATATTATTACCATAAAATTTTAAGGATTTTTTGTTTAGCCAATAAGTACATTTTATTTTTTAAAGTTACCATTGTTCTGCTGTCTGACACTTCTGACCCTTCTTCACTAAAAATTAATTATCTCCTCGTACAGAATTCAAATGATGTTTATGTTTGTTTCTATTGAAAATAGACTCATTTATTATTATAAACATATAAATTTAAGCTCATAATTATTTTTATCCAATTTTTTTATGATTTTACAAAGTCAGAATAGGGGAACCCAAAATCATTCTGACCTTGTCTCACAAAATTTATTATATCTCATGATTTACAATTCCATTGCTTACATAATTTCTTCTATAAGAAACTAGACTTAATAAGATTTAATTTCATATTTTATTCATCCTATAATTAGATTTATAAAATTTTTGATGATTTTTCAAAATTTGACATCTGCTGCTGTCCAAAACTGTTTTAGTACAAGATATTAATTACCATGTTATAACACCCTTATTTTCTTTTTCTACACCATTTCTCATCACTTTTTCTTATTTCCTCTTCACCAACATATCAATAACATAGGACCTTATGTAAGAAAACTCTACTATAACATTATTTCCATGCTTTGTCAATAATAACAAACTTAAAAACATATTGAAATCTTGATATACTTACCTTGTTCTATTGATACTAATCTTTAACTTGATTTTCTCTTTCCTCCAGCTTCTATTTCTTGAATCCAACTTGATATTCTAACTCCCCATGGTCTCCTTAACATTTTTCTCTCTTGGTAGCTATGGAAATTCTTTTGATTTTTGGGTGAAAATGGTGAATTTTTGGTAAAAGGACCAAATTGTAAAAAAAATAAAATTTTCTTTCTTTCTCTCTTTCTCTCACGTTAGTGCATGGGAAATATGGATGAGAATTTCTCATCTTTTTTTCTTTATATACTAATAAAATAATAATAAAATATATTATTAAAATATTAATAAAATAATATTTATTTAATTAAATAATTATAAAATATCAAATATCTCTAGCATTATTATTACTTTCTAGATTTCTCTCTCTTCCAATTGACCATTTTTCCCTTCATTATCTTTTAAAATTCCATCCTTGAGTCATCATTTAATTTGGTAAAATTGTAGTTTAGTCCCTCATAGTTATTCATCTATTCAATTTGGTCCTAATTCATCCATTTTCCTTAGTTTCTAGATCATTCTACCTTTAAAATATTTACACTATTGGTCCTTCAAATTTTTCATATGTACACTTTAACCTCTCAAATTTTGAGTATTTACTCTTGTGCAACAAAACTTTTCTCACTTTTGCAATTTAGTCCTTTCTTGAATTAATATATCATAATATATTTCCCAATATTGACATAACTCAAAATTTCCCTTTTTGTCCCTTTATTTCCTTATTTTACTATATCACGGATAATATTTTACTGTAAAAATTTTAGGGATATTACATTAGGCATGTGCTAAAATTAATAAATTCGTATTGCAGATTGTATGGATGCCATATAAGGATCTGAGGATTCAAGAATGTGTCTTGGCCAATTTTTTTGCCAATCGCAACATATGACATGTAAAAAGTGTCATTGATCATTTTTGCAATGGTCAAGATGTACGAATTCGATCGAGTGATGCAACAGTTCGAGCGTATGCATCACATTCGTCTGCCACCCCAGTAGCTCGATAACTTGCACAAGATCGACATGCGGAGGAGACTTGAGGAAGATTGGCCAACATTCCACAAGAAGTATATCGAGAATTGGGAGCGTAGGTATGATTACTTCCATCGCATGTGTAAAACCCTTGGCCCATATCTGTTGTCGAAACAGGGTTATGGAGTATTACCGATCTTCACAGATTAATTACGAACAATTCATAATCTTTAATACATATATCATAACTCATTTATAAAACACTCATATGGTCTTTTATATGGGCCCTCGAAGCCCAAAATAGGCGTTAGAAGTAAATCAGGACTCGACTAGAGACTTTAAGAATTTTTTTGGAAAATGTCAAAATTTTTTTTAGAAACAAGGGACATACGCCCGTGTAGCTAGACCGTGTGGCTCACACGGCCAGGAGACACGCCCGTGTCTTAGGCTGTGTGGGCATTCGATGTAAAACACACGACCATCTCCCAACCCGTGTCCTTACCCGTGTAACTCTCTAACTTATGCCACAAGGCCAACCACACGCCCGTGTGCTAGGTCGTGTGCAAAGTGCAAGGGTCACATAGCCAAGTCACACGCCCGTGTTCTAGGCCGTGTGTAAAATCCTGGGCATTCTATTTTGAAATTTCATGGTGCAGGGGACACACGACTAGATACATACCCATGTGCCATGCCGTGTGTCACACATGGATGAGACACACGCCCGTGTGGACGAAAATAGGCCATTTCAAGGCCACTTTTCTCACCCTTTTTAATATCAACTTGCATACAACATTGAAATACACCAATATATCCCAACCAAGCAACCAATACAAGCCAAAAATTCATTTTCAATATGACATAACATCACCAACACTTCATTTACTTATAGTTACCTATTTAACTCCATTCATAAATTTATCAAGTACTATTACTATCTACTTACCATCAAACGTTTAAGATTTATAACTATATTTCAATCTATTTCATTGTTAAACCAACCCTATACATGCCATATAAACCAAAATTTACATTGTAAAAACTACTGGATTAATCTGGATAGTGTGGCTTGATGTGTTGATTCGATCCTTCAACCTCACATTAATCTACAAGAACATTAAACAACACGAGTAAGCTTAATGAAGCTTAGTAAGTTCATTGCCTTTAAAAATAATTCTTACCGAACATACTATAATAATTTATTAAACAAACATGTCACTAACATTTCCTGCCATTCACAAATTTCAAATGATGAAATTTACTTGATTGAGCTCAATATCAATAACCTTTTAAATTCTATCGCATTAAATCCATATAACACTTACCAATCTTTGTCAAATTAGAGAACGTCTTACAAATTTGAGTACATCGTTTTCTTGATGCCATGGTCCAACTATGGTCTTACACATATATTGCCATGGCCCTACCATGGTCTTACACTCATAGTGCCATAACCCTGTTATGGTCTTTTCATCAAGATGCCATGGCCCAGCTATGGTCTTACTGATTGCGTGATATTCGTAACAAGTTTTAAATATTTATAAATGAATCGTTCTTGAGACTAACTTATTATCATGATTAAGGTAAGTGTACCTATCGAACAGTAGTATAGCTCAGCAAGACCAGATTGTCAAACCCAAAGGAACTACGAGTACTAGTATTTACTTCCTTTTTATTATCTAGCCTGAAAATTAAAAGGTTTGGTTATCTAAACTAATTACTAACTAAGAATGCACAGAAAGAAAACTCGGGAAAATACTTTTGGGAAAATTCGATTGATTGAGACAATACCTAAGGAAAAATCCACCTAGACTTCACTTGTTAGTTGACTCTGAATCAGACGATTTATTCATTTGACTTGATCCTTAGAAATCCCTAAGTTATATTATTATCTCTCTCGAGACTAATAACGTCTAACCCTAGTTTGAGTAATTGAAATTTCTTTCTAATTAACACCCTAGAATTGCATTAACTCGATCTATGGATTTCGTTATTAGGTTTCACCCTAATCCGAAAAATCTTGTCACCCTATGTCTAGGCGGGCAATCAACTCCGCTTAATTATGACAATTTTACTCTTAAAAAGGGTCTATTCCTCCTCTGAATAAGATTATTAACTTGAATCAATGTCCTAGAATATTAAAACAAGAATTAAGAACATATAATTAAGAACAAGTCAAATATTTATTATAAAATTCAGATAATAATAACAAGATCTATCTTAGGTTTCATTCCCCGTAGGTATTTAGGGGGTTTAGTTCATATTTATGAAAGAAAATATCTCAAAAGCATAAAGATAACAAAACATAAGAAAACCTAAAACTCCTGAAGGAACTTGAAGGGAGATCTCTAGTCTTGATGATGAATCCGGCTCTTGAGATGGATCAATTGGCTTTCCTTGAGTAATTCCTTGCCTCCTACTTTGTGTCCCCCTCATAAGTGCCTCCTCAAGTGTTTAAATAGGTTTTTTAATGCCTAGGAGCCCTAAAAATTGGCCTTTTCCGAATAGGACTAAACTTGGGCTCGGCAGGGACATGCCCGTGTGCGATTACTCCAGTCAGTTGTCAATGCTGTTAAATAGGCACGGGCGTGTGGTCTACCCGTGTAAGCCGTGCTTCAATCCTGCCAAATTGACACAGCCGTGTGACACGTCGGTGTGAGGAAGTCCAGGCCGTGTTGTTTTCCCATGTGGGTCCATTTTCTCCGTTTCCGGCCCGTTTCTCGCTCTTTTTACTCTCCTATGCTCACCTAAGTATAAAACATGAAATTAAAGGATTAGGAGCATCGAATTCACCAAATCTAAGAAGAAATCATCCGTAAATGCGCTAAGCATGGGATAAAAATATGTGTAAATTACGGTTTATCAAATACCCCCACACTTAAGAATTTACTTGTCCTCAAGCAAAATCCTCAACTCACGAGCAAAATAAATTCTTCTCATTTTATAATCCCTATCAATAATATCTCAAAATAATCCATAAGTATTTATACATTGAAAATTCTACTATAAGTACATCAAAGTTTCAGACATTCTAAGTTGAGCATTTTATCATGAAAACATAGGTGTCTCCCCTCATCTAAGTGATTACCTTGATCAAAATATCATAGAGTTTAACATCCTCACTAAAGATTCACTCAAATCACTCAAGATGTTTAAGGACATCAATTAAAGCATTTATTAGTCAATATGAGAAGTTATTACCATAGGCTTGCTTGAAAATCAAATCTCCACCACTATATATTGAGATGATACCTCAATAAAAAAGGTCTTTAGAGGGTTGTAACGTGGCTTTGGTTAGGGGGTGTTGTCACAAGCTGAAAGAAAAGGTTAGAATCGAGATTGAATTAAAAAAATTACCTAGCTAGAAAAATAACTAGTCATCAGTTGAATACAAGTGAGCTTTTTCTTAGAATATGGAATTAACACTCAAGCTCAAAAAATGGCGAATTACTACTAATATGTATGTAAGTATTGTTGTTGTTGTTGTTGTTGTTGTTGTTTTTAAGAACAAGTCAAATATATAGAAGAACAAAACATAGCTAAGCAATTAGTTCAAATCAAATCTCGACAAAAATAGGGATCAAATTAGGGGATTTCAACAATAATGGGTTATGTGTTAATATTGAGGGTAAATCAATTAATGGTTTGTTAGGCTCAAAGGGGTTCACTAAGGGTTAATTATGAAGGTAGGCTTTTGTGGAGTGAGTGGGTTAAACCTAAGTGTCTTTATCATCTTGACATATCAAATCAATGGTGTGGTCTTGACATGCATAATCAAGCAAGTTCTAGAATAACAATTCAATACTGACGCACTCAAAGCAACAATAGAAGTGAGTATGAAAGAAATAATAGATGCTCTAAGGCTCAAAATCTCACAAAAATTATGACTTTTTGATGTTTAAACCTGTGAATTTCAACTCAAGATAATACCTAACTTAGGGAAACAACATAAAAGTTTTTAATTCTTCAAAAATCAACTTATCATGCTTGATTCCCTAATGTCTTAAAGTTTAAACAATCAATGCATAATTGCCTATGTTTTAATTCAAGACATATCAATAAAAATCATAAATTAATTAAAATTCATTCTAATAGTGATATGAGTAATTCACATGAGAATAAGACAAAATTTAGGGATTTCTAATGATGATATAAAAGACTCCTCCACACTTAAGATGTACATTTCCCTCAATGTACAAAGATAGATATACTGAAAAAGATACATATATAATCATAAGATAGGGAGAGAAGATAGAGAATAATCGGCCAAAGCAATGATGAAGGTGGAGGAGGATACTCAGGTAGTGGTAGAGGTTTATTAGTCCATAAGTCCTGCGTCATTTTAGTTTTTAGTTCTTGTTTGATGATGTGCTTTGGAGCTCTTTATGACTGTGATAAAATCAGAAACTCTTTAGGAAATATAATGAAGCATAATTACTCGTAATGAAATAGTCGAAAATAAAAATTGTAAAAACTCAAGATAAAATAATATTAACAGGAAATAAAAAGTAATTTCAAAATATAAAGATAAAACTAAAATAGGTAATAGGTGTTTATAGGGAAATTGGGGCACACGGCCGTGGGGCATGCCTGTGTGCCTTCGTTTCAGCCTGTGCGTCTCGTGGTTTTCAAAATTTGGTGCATCAGTGTACTCGGCCATGTTGCACGACCGTGTCAATCTTCGTTTGCTTCTCCCACGGTCGTGTATGCAGGCACACGCCCGTGTTAAATTGACATGTTTGCCCACAGTTTTAAAACACGGGCGTGTCGCACACCCGTGTTATTTTGGCAGTGGCCATGGCAACTTATCGCATTCCGTGTTGGGGAAGAGATTTTTTCCCTATTTTCACACGGCCGTATCGCATGGCCGTGTTGCATCCCGTGGTATGTGCACAGCCTACGGCACGCTCATGTGCCTGGCCGTGTGGTTCTGAGAATCTTGTGTTCAGTGACTCAGTTAGTGAATTAAATGTTAAAGACTAAAATTTAAAGAAGTTAGCACCGTTAGTGCTCGGGGTGCCTCCTGAGAAGCGCTTATTTATAGTCTAAGCTCGACTTACCTCACTTTTGCATAGTCAAGGTGGAGCGAGGAGTTTACACTCTTCATCCCTGCTATAAATTTTATCAACATAAGGTTTAAGACGCGTATTGTTTACCTTAAATATCCCGAATTTGGGATGATTTACCTCGACTATACCATATGGAAAAATACTGAGTACCATAAGAGGAATTTCTTCATTAGCTTCAGAAGTGGTAATGCGAGGATCTGCTACATCTAGTGGTACTTTGTCTCCAACCTTAAGTTGATTTGGTGAGCTATTGAGCTCGTGCTGGCTCGGTTTCAGCCTATCGGGTGTTCTCGATTTCTGTGTCTACCATTCATCTAGCTCCTCGATTTGTAGCCTCTGTTCTTCATAGATAGGTCCCTTGTTGTTGTTTAAACATGGCTCATTCTTTATAACTGTTTCCTGCACAGAAGGTTTCACTACGTGATCAGTACTAGTAGAATGATTTATACAACCACCTTCAATTTTTGATGTGTTACTCGAATTACGAGCTTGAAGGGTGATTATTTCGTCCCCCACACGAAGTGTGAGTTCACCTGTACCAACATCAATAATGGTTCTAGCAGTCGCTAAAAAGGGCCATCCTAAAATTAAAGGTACGTTACTATCCTCTTCCATGTCTAGAACAACAAAGTTTACGGGGTATATAAATTTATCGATCTTAACAAGAACATCTTCAATGATACCCCTAGGAAATCTAATGGTTTTATCAGCCAATTGAATGCTCATCCTAGTTTGTTTGGGTTTCCCAAGACCTAGCTGTTGAAACATTTTATAAGGCATATCATTAATGTTTGCTCCTAAGTCAGCCAATGCATGATGAACATCTAAACTACCAATTAAACAAGGAATTGTAAAACTCTCTGGATCTTTTAATTTTTTGGGTAGCTTATTCTGTAATATGGCTGAGCAAACTGCATTCAATTCCACATGCGGCGCCTCATCCAACTTTCGTTTATTTGTTAAAAGCTCCTTTAAGAATTTGACTACGTTTGGTATTTGCGAAAGGACTTCAATAAATGGTAAGTTTATATGTAGTTTCTTTAAAAGTTTAAGGAATTTACCAAATTGTTCGTCTGATCGGTCTTTCCCTGTCGCATTGGGGTATGTCACACGAGGTTTATATTCTATACTCACCGGCTTTGGGTCATTTTGGCCTACCTCATTCTTACCTTTGCTTACCATCGTTTCTGGCCTTGGTTTTGCAACTAACCCTTCCTCATCTTGAATGGCAATCATGTTGAGTTGCTCCCTTGGGTTAGATTTAGTGTTGCTTGGCAGGCTACCTTGTAGTCGTTCAGAAATTAACTTAGCGAGCTGTCCAATCTGAGTTTCGAGCCCCTGGATTGATGCTTGTTGATTTTTTAGTGCTGTATCAGTATTATGAAAACAAGTTTCTGACACCGAGATGAATTTGGTTAGCATCTCCTCAAGGTTCGACTTCTTTTCTTACTGGTAAGGTGGTTGTTGAAAACCCGGAGGATGTTGTGGCCTTTGATTTCCTTGACTGCCCTACGAGAAATTGGGATGTTTCCTTCAACCTGCATTATAAGTGTTACTATATGGGTTATTTTGGGGTCTAGAGTTATTGTTACCCATATATTGGACTTGTTCCTCCTCGATGCTAGGGTTGAAGGGTTGATATTCTGTGCATGCTCCTCCTCCATTCGAATCGCACCTCATCACTGGATGTACCTGAGTAGAACCACACAAACCATCAATCTTTTTATTTAAGAGTTCTACTTGGTTAGATAACATAGTAACCGTGTCGAGGTTGAAAACACTGGCTACTTTCGTTGGCTTTGTTCTCATAACTTGCCACTGATAGTTATTCAGTGACATCTTCTCAATAAATTCGTAAGCTGCCTCAGGAGGCTTATTATTGATAGTTCCTTCAACGGCTACATCAATCATTTGCCGAGTCGAAGGATTCAGGCCATTATGAAATGTTTGAACCTATAGCCAAAGTGGTAACCCATGGTGAGGGAACCTTCTCAAAAGGTCCTTGTATCTCTCTCATGCATCATAGGGTGTTTCTAAATCCATCTGCACAAAAGAAGAGATATCATTATGTAATTTGGCTGTTTTAGTCGGCAGAAAATATTTTAATAAATTAAAACTTTTCGGTCATTTGTTCCCAAGTAGTGATTGACCCTCGTGGTAACAAGTTCAATAATTGTTTAGCCTAATTCATTAACGAAAAGGGAAACAACCGAAGGCGAATGACGTCATCAGAAACGCCATTAATTTTAAAAGAATCGCAAAATTCTAGAAAATTTGCAAAGTGAGCATTAGGATCCTCATCCTGCAAACCATCAAATTGAACAAACTGTTGTATCATTGGAATTGTGTTAGGTTTCAGTTCAAAATTATTTGCAGCAATAGCAGGTCTAACTATGCTTGAATCAGTTCCTATTAAATTAGGTTTAACATAATCATACATAGTGCGTGGAGCAGGATTCTGATTTACTGGATCAGCAGCAATCGCAGGAGGTAGCAGATTTTCTTGGTTTTCAACCATCTCCTCGGTTGTGGTTGAAGTATCGTCATCTTACTCATCCTCTGTGTATCTTAGGCTTCGCCTTATTTCTCTCCGGTTTCTGCGAACTGTGCGGTTGATCTCACCATCAAAAAGTAGTGGTCCTGACGGGTTTCTTTTGGTCATAAACTTGAAAAATCTGTCAGAAGAAAATAAATGAAGAAGTAGAAAATAAAATAAAAATTTAAATTGCAATAAAAGTAAAATGGCTAAAGTAATAAAAATCGAGTGTTGCTAACATCCTAGTTCCCCGGTAACGGCGCCAAAAACTTGATTGTGTGATATTCGTAACAGGTTTTAAAGATTTATAAATGAATCGTTCTTGAGACTAACTTATTATCACGATTAAGGCAAGTGTACCTATCGAACAGTAGTATAGCTCAACAAGACCGGATTGTCGAACCCAAAGGAACTGTGAGTACTAGTATTTACTTCCTTTTTATTATCTAGCCTGAAAATTAAGAGGTTTGGTTATCTAAACTAATTACTAACTAAGAATGCACAGAAAGAAAACTCGAGAAAATACTTTTGGGAAAATTCAATTGATTGAGACAATACCTAAGGAAAAATCCACCTAGACTTCACTTGTTATTTGACTCTGAATCAGACGATTTATTCATTTGACTTGATCCTTAAAAATCCCTAAGTTATATTATTATCTCTCTCGATACTAATAACGTCTAACCCTAGGTTGAGTAATTGAAATCTCTTTCTAATTAACACCCTAGAATTGCATTAACTCGATCTATGGATTCCAACCTAATTTGAAAAAATCTTGTCACCCTATCTCTAGGCACGTAATCAACTCTACTTAATTATGACAATTTTACTCTTAAACAGGGTCTATTCCTCCTCTGAATAAGAGCGTTAACTTAAATCAATATCCTAGAATATTAAAACAAGAATTAAGAACACATAATTAAGAACAAGTCAAAAATTTATCATACAATTCAGATAATAATAACAAGATCTGTCTTAGGTTTCATTCCCCTTAGGTATTTAAGAGGTTTAGTTCATATTTATGAAAGAAAACATCTCAAAAGCATAAAGATAACAAAACATAAGAAAACCTAAAAATCATGAAGGAACTTGAAGGGAGATCTCTAGTCTTGATGATGAATCCGGCTCTTGAGATGGATCAATTGGCTTTCCTTTAGTAATTCCTTGCATTCTACCCTGCGTCCCCCTCCTAAGTGCCTCCTCAAGTGTTTAAATAGGCTTTTGAATTCCTAAGAGCCCTAAAAATTGGACTTTTCCGAATAAGACTAAACTTGAGCTTGGCAGGGACACGCCCGTGTGCGATTACTCTAGCCCGTGGTTAAGGCTGTTAAATAGGCATGGGCGTGTGGTCTACCCGTGTAAGTCGTGCTTCGAGCCTACCAAATTGACACGACCGTGTGACACGCCCGTGTGAGGAAGTCCAGGCCGTGTTGTTTTCCCATGTGGGTCTATTCTCTCCATTTTCGGCCCATTTCTCGTACTTTTTACTCTCCTATGCTCACCTAAGTATAAAACATGAAATTAAAGGTTTAGGAGCATCAAATTCACCAAATATAAGGAGAAATCATCTGTAAATGAGCTAAGTATGGGATAAAAATATGTATAAATTAAGGTTTATCACTTACACACACATATATATATTGTCATGGTTCAACCATGGTCTTACATTCATGGTGCCATAACCTAGTTATGGTATTTTCACTAAAATGGCATAGCCGAGCTATGGTCCTAAAATGGCATAGCCGAGCTATGGTCTTACATTTAAAATTTACCATGGTCCAACCATGGTTTTATCCATCAATTCATCTTGTGTCACGGAACAGTCGTATTCAATCCTGCGTTCTACTCAATTTGAACATTCAATTCAATTTTCATATTTTTACAATAATCATAATTCAATAAAAAATTTTGAAATAATACTTTATAACATTCCTAAACTAACAATTAGTCATGAAAATTCAACCATAAGAACTTACCTGAACTAATTTGTAAAATTTGTAGAAATTTAAGAACTATTCTGTTAATTTCCCCTTTTCATGTTTGTCCCCTTTTCATGTTTGTCTTCGGATTCTTGATCTATAATATAAAACTATTCATTCATCAGCATCAAATTCAATTCTAATTCACTTCACAATTTATGCCCTTAAATTTTCAAAATTACACATTTACCCTAACTTTTATAATTTTTACAATTTAGTCCCTTATCAATTTTCCCACCAAATAAGCTAATTTTTCTCAATTAACACTTTATCTAATCATTTTAGGCTACTATTCAACCTTTGATATTTAGAATTTCAGCACCAAACCCTAATTCTTAACTTTTCCACAATTTAGTCCTAAAATCATAAACATCTATCAAAATTACTTAATACAATCATCATATAAAAAAATTAAAGCTTCAAATCCATGTTAATTCATCATAAACATCTAGCACTCATCAATGGTAACTTTCAAAATTACTCATAAAATCAAAAACCAATGAATTAGATAGTTGGACCTAGTTGTAAAAGTCTTAAAAACATAAAAATTTCAAGAAAAGAGCAAGAATTGAACTCACATGTAGCAAAAATATGAAAAACTAGCTTATGGGGACTCTTCTATGGCTGTTTTTGGCTGAAGATTGATGAAGAAATGTCTAGATTTTCAATTTGGTCTTTATTTAATTTTATCTCAATTTCCAAATGACCATTTTGTCCCTAAACCATCCAATTTTAAGTTTTTTTTCCTGCACATACCGTCTCAGCCTTCTAATTAATGTCTAATTGCCTTTTTGGTCCTCCCTTATTCACTACTTAAGCTATTTAATCACTATTTCTTTAATTAAAAAGTTTTGCAGCTTTTGTAATCTAGTACTTTTTATTTAATTAACTATCAAAATGTTAAAATTTTCTAACAAAAATTTAATACCAACTTATGGACACTCCGTAAATATTTATAAAAATATTTACGACTTAGTTTATAAAATCGAGGTCTCGATACCTCGTTTTCGAGACTAATTAACCTAATAATTCATTTAAATCACAAATTTCACTAATTCAAGAACCTTTCTAAAATCACACTTGACTCATAATTATTAAATCATAAAATTTTCAAACTCACTCGTCAGATTTAGTGATCTCAGATCACTGTTTCCAACACCATTGAAAATTGGGCTGTTACAACTCTCTCCCATTTTAGGAAATTTCGTCCTCAAAATTTGTTACGTAAAAATAAATCCGAATATTGTGACCTCATTGATTCCTATGTTTCCCGGGTTGCCTCCTCCGAACCATGACGGTGCCATAATACTTTTACTAACGGTACCTATTTATTCCGCAATTCTTTAACTTCTCGAGCTAAAATCTTTACCGGCTCTTCCGAGTACGTCATATCTGGTTGTATTTCTATTTTAGTATGAGGAATTACATGCGAAGGATTAGATTTGTACCGTCTTAACATAGACACATGGAACATGTTATGAATCTTCTCAAGTTCTGGAGGCAGAGCTAACTGGTCAGCCACAGGGCCAATTCTTTCAATAACTTCATACGGTCTAATAAATCTTGGACTCACTTTCTTTTTTCTATCAAACCGTAATACTTTCTTCCATGGTGAAATTTTTAAGAACACTCAATCGCCAACAATAAATTCTATATCTCTTCTTTTCAAATCTTCATATGATTTCTGATTGCGTGATTCGTAACAAGTAATCAATATTTATAATGAAGATCAGACCTAGACTAATTATTATCAAGACGAAAAGGCAAATGCACCTATCGAACAATAGTATTGTAACGGCAAGACCGGGATATCATACCCAAGGGAACCAAAAGTACTAGTAATAACTATCTTTTTATTATGTAGCCTAAGAGTAAAAGGGGTTTGTTTTAATTAACTAATTATTTAAACTAAGAACGCACAGAGAAAAGAATTGGGAATTGCTTTTGGGAAAATTGATTGACTTGAGACAATACCTAAGGAAAAATCCACCTAGACTTTACTTGTTATTCTAGCTCCGAATCGGACAATTTATTCATTCAACTTGTTCCGTAGAGATCCCTAAGTTATGTTATTATCCCTATTCAAGACTAATAACGTCTAATCCCTAGAATGAATAACCGAGACTTTTCTCTAATTAACGCTCTAGCGTTGCATTAACTCGATCTATGGATCCCCTTATTAGGTTTCACCCTAATCCGACAAAATCTTGTCACCCTATTTCTAGGCGGGCAATCAACTCCGCTTAATTATGGCAAATGTACTCTTAGACAGGGTCTATTTCTCTTCTAAATAAGAGTGTGTCTTGAATCAATATCCTGGGATATCAAAACAAGAATTAAGAACAAGTTAAATATTTATCATACGATTCAGAAAATAATAACAAGATTCGTCTTAGGTTTTATTCCCCTTAGTTATTTAGAGGATTTAGTTCAAAACTAAATAAGAAAACATCTCAGAAGAATAAAGAATACAAAAAATAAAGAAAACCCAAAACTCCTGAAGGGAAATTAAGGAGAGATATTCAGTCTTGATGATGAATCCGGCTTTTGAGATGGATCAATCGGCTTCTTTGGGGTAATTCCTTACCCCTCTTCTCTATCTCCCTTTTTCTCCTCCTCTAGTACATATTTATAGGCTTTGGAATGCCTCGAAACCCTCCAAAGTGGCCTTTTCTGAATTGGACTTAACTTGGGCTTAGCAGGGACACGCCCGTGTGACACGACCGTGTGACATGATTGCCAGACCGTGTTCAATCCGTTAAATTGCACATGGTCGTGTGGGTCAATGGCCAGGCCATGTGAATCGTGAAAGCCTTGGTCGATAGCCTCGAAAGACACGGGCGTGTGAGCTGCCCGTGTGGCAAGGCTTAAGCCATGTCATCTTCTCGATTTAGTCTGTTTTGTCCCTTTTTGGCTCGTTTTTGGTTCCTTTTGACTCTTGGTGCTCTCCTGAGTACAAAACATGAAATTAAAGCATTAGGAGCATTGAATTCACCAATTCTAATGAGAAATCATCTATAAAATGCATTAAACATGGGGTAAAAATATGTATAATTTACAGTTTATCAAAATGCCACACTTAAGCATTTACTTGTCCTCAAGCAAAATTCTCAACTCATAATCAGAATGAATCCGTCTCAACTTATAATTTCTATCAATAATATCTCAAATTAATCCATAGGTAATCATACTTTGAGAATTTAACTAAAAGAACATAAAAGTTTCAATCATTCTAAGTTGAGCATTTTATCCCTAAAATATAAGTGTCCTCCCTCATCTAAGTAATTACCATTAATTCAGAATATCACAGAGTTTTACATCCTCACAAAAAATTCACTCAAATCACTCGAGGTGTTTTAAGGACAATAAAGGAAGCACTCAATAGTCAATAATGGAAAGTCATTACCATAGGCTTGCATGAAAATCAAATCTCCACCACTTTAATTTGAAGATGATACATCAATCAAAAGGTCTTTAGAGGGGTGTAATGAGGCTTGGTTAGGGGGTGTGGTCACAAGCTGAAAGAAAAGGTTAGAATCGAGATTGGATTGAAAAGTTGCCTAACTAGAAAAAGAGTTAATCTTCACTTGCGTACAACAAAGCTTCTCTCAGAATATGAAATTAAAGATATGCATACATAGTTGTGTTTTTTTTTAAGAACAAGTTAAATAATGTAGGCTAAATATCAAGAACAAAACATAGCTAGGCAATCCATTCAACTCAAATCTCGACAAAAATAGGGATTAATTTAGAGGATTTCAACAATAATGGGTTAAAGGTTAATATTAAGGGTAATACAAGAATTGGTTTGTTGGGATCAAGGGGGTTTACTAGGGGTTAATCGTAGAGGTAGGCTTTTCATGGCATGAGTGGGTTAATCCTAAGTGCCTTAATCATTTTGATATATCAAATCAAATGGTGTGGTTTCAACATGCATAATCAAGCAAGTTCTAGAATAACAGTTCAATACTGACGCATTGAAAGCAATAATAAAAGTGAGCATGAAAGGATGAATAGATGCTCAAAAGGCTCAAAAAACTCACAAAAAATTATGGCTTTTTGATGTTTAGACTCGTGAATTCTAATTCAAAGTAATACCTCGACTTGGGGAAACAACATATAATTTAATTTCTTAAAAATCAACTTATCATGTTTGATTCTCGAATGTCTTAAAGTTTAAAAAATCAATGCATAAATCCCTATGTTTTAATTCAAAATATATCAATCAAAATCATAAATCAATTAAAATTTATCCTAAATATGATATGAGAGTTTTTCATGAGCACAAGGTGATTATTCAGGGATTTTTCTGATAGTGAAATAAATACCCCCCACACTTAAGATGTACATTGCCCTTAATGTACAAAGATAGATGTTAGAGAAAAAATAAGATAGGGAGAGAAGTGAAACTTCTTGTATGATGAATTCCTATATGATGAAACTTCCTGTATGATGAATTCCTCGAACTCCAGCGGTCGTAGAGGTTCATTAGGCCATAAGTCCTACGCCAAAAGAATATTATACCTAGTGGTAGCTATGGTCGTTCTCGAGCAGGACATGGAAGTCGTGGAAAACCTTTCCCCGTGGAGCTTTAGTTCCTATGTGATAATGAGCTCAAGATCTCTATATAATTGGGATAAAATCAGGAACTTTTTAGGGGATGTTAGGAAGGATAAGTACTCAAAAAGAAATAGTCGAAATAAATAAGGAAAAATAAAATATCTAAAGTCTAATAAAAATAATAGAAATAGTTTCAATCATTAGTAAAAATATAAAATAATAAATAAATATTTCTAGATATCTTTATTGCTGGATGGTTCGCGAGGTGGGACTGGCGATGAGATAGGAAGGTGCTGACAAATCTGCTGTAGAGTAGCATCAATGTTGTCAAATCGTTGAAAACACTGAAGCTTGAATTGGGTGAGGTGCTCAGAGATGTCAGCATATGAAGCTGCCACATGAATTGGACGAGATGGTAGTGGTGGCTGAGAATAGGGATCAGGGAGTAGAGAATGGGAGATTTCGGCTAGGGTTTTTTTTTTTTAAAAGGAAGAAAAAATGAACAGTGATTTGCTTATATAAGGGAGGACCACTCGGCCTAGGGCCACGCCCGTGTGCGTATGAGGGTGAGCCTGTGTGTTTCGAATTTTGCAATTTTAGGTTGTGATTGGCTATTCTCCCACGCCCGTGTGTCTTGGGCATGTGTGGTACACGGCCATATCGCACGGTCGAGCCTAGCTTTGTTCGCTTCTCCCCCGCCCATGTTAAGGTACCATGCCCGTGTATTGTTGTCCACGGCTTAGCGGCACGGGCGAGTCTCATGCCCGTGTCGAAAAAATAGAATCGAGCTTTGTCCCTGGCACGCCCGTGGGTTTCCATTCCCACGCCCGTGTTCCTCTATCAAGTTCACCCACGGCCATGTCGCACGGCCGTGGGGATTTATCGCATCCCGTGTTTTGGGGAAATCATTTACTCTATTTTCGCACGACCGTATCGCACGACCGTGTTTCCCTTTGTGTTGGTGCGCACTGCCTTAAGCACGGCCGTGTTACAGACCATGTGGTGCGGGAATATGTGCTTCAAATACTCTGTTAGTGACCTAAATTTTTAAAATTTTGAATTTAAAATAATTTAAAATGGTTAGTACTCGGGTTGCCTCTCGAGAAGTACTTGTTTATAGTCTAAGCTCGACTGTTTTCTTATTAGTATACTCAGGGCTGTTTGTGGAGTCGTACTTACCTCTATCGTGCCATATGGATGAATAGATTAAATTACGAAGGGTCCTGACCATCGTGATTTTAGTTTCCCGAGAAACAATTTGAGTCTTGAGTTGTATAGTAAGACAAGATCTCCAACTTCAAATTGTTTCCATTACTTTAAACGAATGTCATGGCACCACTTTGTTGCTTCCTTGTATAGGCGTGAATTTTCGTATGCATTGGCTCGCCATTCATCTAGCTCGTTCAGCTGCATCAACCTATTTTTTTCCTGCAAGTTTGGGATCAAGGTTTAGAAATTTAATAGCTCAAAAAGCTTTATGCTCTAGTTCGAATGGGAGATGACAACTTTTTCCATAAACCAGTCTGTAAGGTGATGTCCCTATAGGAGTCTTAAAAGTGGTTCTGTAAGCCCATAAGGCACCGTCTATTTTTGTTGCCTAGTCTTTTCTGTTTGATTCTGCCATTTTTTCAAGGATCCGTTTAAGTTTTCGGTTTGCTACTTCAGCTTGTCCATTAGTTTGAGAATGGTATGGGGTGGCCGTTCTATAATGAACTCCGTATTTCTTAAGGGTATTTTTCAAATTGGGTATTACAAAAATGAGTTCCCCTGTCGCTGATAATTGCTCTAGGTGTTCTGAATCTCGAAAAGAGTTTTTTAAGGAAACACACTACCACTCTAGCATCATTAGTAGGTAGAGCTTGAGCTTCTACCCATTTGGACATGTAGTCAACTACTACTAAGATATATTTATTTCCAAATGAACTAGGGAATGGACCCATGAAATCGATACCCCACACGTCAAATATTTCACAAGAAAGCACATAGTTTTGAGGCATTTCATCACGTTTAGATATGTTACCTGTCCGTTGGCATTTGTCACATAAAGTAACATACCTGCTGGCGTCTTTGAATAACGAAGGCCAATAAAAACCTGATTCGAGTATTTTGTGTGCAGTCTTTGTTCCACTATAGTGTCCTCCAGTTGGCCTTGAGTGGCAGTGTTCCAATATTTTTGATATTTCTGATCCTGTAACGCATCTTCTGATGACTTGATCTGCACATTTGTGAAACAGAAATGGATCGTCCCAAAAGTAGTTTTTTACATCATTAAAGAATCACTTCTTTTGCTGGTGTGTTAACCCTTTTGGGATAATGTTAGTAGTTACAAAATTCGTGATGTCTGCAAACCAAGGTACCTCGGAGTTAGATATAGCGAAAAATTGTTCTTCAGGGAACGAATCATTAATTTCCACGTCATTTAGTTCTCTGATATTGGCTTTCTAGATCCTGGACAGATGATCAGCTGCTAGATTTTCACCTCCTTTCTTGTCCTGGATTTCCAAGTCAAATTCCTGCAAAAGGAGAATCCATCGGATGAGTCGAGGTTTTGCATCGGTTTTAGTTAAAAGATAGCGAATGGCGGAATGGTCAGTGTAAACAACAACTTTAGACAATATGAGATATGATCGAAATTTATCAAAAGCAAAAACCACAGCTAGCAACTCTTTTTCCGTAGTAGAATAGTTTTCTTGTGCAGCCGTTAAGGTTTTGCTGGCATAATAGATAGGTTGAAAATGCTTGTCTCTTCACTGTGCCAGTACTGCACCTACTGCAAAATCACTCGCATCACACATTAGTTCAAATGGTAGGTTCAAATCAGGTGCAATAATAATTGGAGCATTAATTAATTTATCCTTTAAAGTATTAAATGCTTCTAAACATTCCTGATCGAAGTTAAAAGGTATATCTTTTTCTAGCAATTTAGTTAAAGTCTTAGATATTTTAGAGAAATCCTTAATGAATCTTCTATAAAAACGAACATGTCGCAAAAAGCTTCTAATAGCCTTAACTGAACTAGGAGGTGGTAATTTCTCGATTGTTTCTGCTTTAGATTTATCCACTTCAATCCATTTACTAGAAATTTTATGCCCTAGTACAATACCTTCTTGAACCATGAAGTGACATTTCTCTCCGTTAAGCACAAGGTTTGTTTCTTCACATCTTATTAAAACTCATTTTAAATTTTTAAGGCAGAGATGGAAAGAGTTACCGAATACCGAAAAATCATCCATAAAGACTTTCATGATAGCTTCCACAAGTTCGTCGAATATAGCTATCATACAGCGCTGAAAAGTAGCAAGGGCATTAAATAATCAAAAAGGCATTCTACGATAAGCGAACGTACCATATGGGCATGTGAATGTCGTCTTTTCTTGATCTTCAGGAGCTATTTGGATTTGGAAGTAACCAGAGAGTCCATCCAGGAAGCAGTAATGCATGTGTCCGGATAATCTTTCAACATTTGGTCAATGAATGGCAAGGGGAAATGATCTTTTCTTGTGGCGTCATTCAGTTTCCTGTAGTCTATGCAAACTCTCCACCCTGTAACCGTTCTTGTTGGGATTAATTCATTCTTCTCGTTGGTTACAACCGTCATGCCTCCTTTCTTAGGGACAACCTGCACTGGACTTACCCAAGAACTATCAGAAATAGGATAAATAATTCTAGCACCTAGAAGTTTAATTACCTCGGCTTTTACAACTTCCTTCATGTTGGGGTTCAGACGTCTTTGAGCTTGCACACATGGTTTGTATTCATCTTCCATCAAAATTTTGTGGGTGCAAAAAGAAGGACTGATTCCTTTGATGTCAGAAATTTTCCATGCTATGGTCTTCTTATGTTCTTTTAATACTTGGATTAATTCCTCTTTCTCCTTGGGTTGCAAATTAGAAGCAATAATAACTGGTAATGTAGAATTATTTCCAAGGAATGCATATCCTAAATGATTTGGTAATTGTTTAAGTTCCTGTTTGAGAGGTTCCTCAATCAAGGGTTTTTGCCTAAGTTCATTGTTGATCTTAATACCCTCATATTCTACTTGTTTTGAAGGATGGTTATTAGGTTCCTCACCTATCTCCTCGTCTTGAGCTGGACATGGTTCTGTTGTCTCCTCTTGTACAATTTCCTAAAAAGAGTCTTGAGTAATATGACCAATAGAGTCAATGAAATAACATGAATCATCTTGTTCCCTAGAGAATCTCATAGCATCATAAATTTTAAAGATCATTTCTTCGTCACCTACTTTAAGTACCAATTTATCGTCACCCACGTCAATCACGGCTCTAGCAGTGGCTAGGAATGGGCGCCCTAAAATTAAGGGTACTTCCACATCTTCATCCATGTCAAGCACAACAAAATCAACAGGGAATATAAATTTATCTATTTTTACGAGTACGTCTTCTATAATACCGCTGGGATATTTAACAGACCTATCGGCTAATTGAATACTCATCCTAGTGGGTTTAGGTTCCTCAAGACCAAGCTGTTTGAACATTTTATAGGGCATCAAATTAATACTAGTGCCTAAATCAGCTAGTGCTTTTTCAATATTCAGATTACCAATTAAGCAAGGGATAGTAAAACTTCCTGGATCTTTTAGTTTGGTTGCCAGCTTATTTTGGAGTATGGTGGAGCACTCCTCATTGAGTTCTACCATAAATAAGTCCTCGAACTTCCTTTTATTTGTTAAAAGCTCCTTCAAAAATTTTGCGTATGTAGGCATCTGCGAGATAACTTCAACAAAAGGTAAGTTGATATGTAATTACTTAAAAAGTTCAAGAAACTTACCGAATTGTGCGTCAATGCGGTCTTTTTTTTAATTTTGCTAGATATGGAACCGGTGGTGTATATTCCTCCAGCACCGGTTTGTCACTATTTTCGGGTTTTTCTTCCCTCCTTTCGCTTTCCACAGCTTCTTGTGCTAACTTCTTTTCAGATTCCGCTAACACTTTCCCACTCCTTAGTGTAACCGCTTTGACATGCTCTCTTGATTTGGTATTACTAAATAATTTTTCTGGTGGTCTTTCCAAGATTAGTTTAGAAAGCTAGCTTATCTGAGTTTCTAGTCCTTGGATCGATGCTTGTTGATTCTTAAGTGTTGTCTCGATATTTTGGAAACGGGTTTCTGACATTGATATAAATTTTGAGAGCATCTCCTTAAGGTTCGGTTTCTTCTCTTGTTGATAAGGTGTTGAAAACCCTAAGGATTTTGTGGCTTTTGATTCCCTTAACCTCCCCAGGAAAAATTTGGGTGGTTCCTCCAACCTACATTATAGGTATTACTGTATGGGTTATGTTGAGGTCTAAAGTTATTGTTACCCATATAGTTGATTTGTTCTTCTTCAGTTGTAGGATTGAAGGATTTGTATTCTGTATGCACATCTCCTCCGCTTGAGTCACACCTCATTACTGGATGTACCTGCGTAGAACCAAGAAAACTATCAATCTTTTTATTGAGAAGTTCTACATGATTAGGGAGCATGGTGACTGAATCGATGTTATAAACGCCGGATATTTTTGTTGGCTTAGTCCTCATGGCTTGCCATTGATAGTTGTTCAGTGACATCTCCTCTATGAATTCGTAGGCATCTTTCGGTGTTTTATTGTTGATAGTTTCGCCAGCAGCAGCGCCAATCATTTATCTTATCGAGGGATTCACACCATTGTAGAACGTTTGAACTTGCAACCATAGAGGTAACCCATGGTGAGGGCACCTTCTTAATAGATCATTGTATCTCTCCCATGCATCATAAAGTGTTTCGAAGTCCATCTGCACAAAAGAATAGATATCATTACGTAATTTAACTGTTTTAGCTGGCGGAAATTATTTTAGTAAAATTTTCTCAATCATTTGCTCCCAAGTAGTGATAAGCCCTCGTGGTAACGAGTTTAACCACTGTTTAGCTTTGTTTCTCAGTGAAAAGGGAAATAACCGAAGACGGATGGCATCATTAGAAATGCCATTGATTTTGAATGTATCGCAAAATTCCAGGAAATTTCCTAATGAGTGTTGGATCTTCATCCTACAAGCCATTAAACTGAACAAACTGCTGTATCATCTGAATAGTGTTAGGTTTTAATTCAAAATTATTCGCGGCAATAGCAGGTCTAACTATACTTGATTTAGTTCCTGTTAAAGAGGGTTTAGCATAGTCATCCATAGTACGTGGAGTAGGATTTTGATTAGCTGCAATTGCAGAAGGCAGCTGATTGTCTTGGTTTTCAGTTATCTCGTCAGTTGGAGGTTGAGTATTATCTTCTTTTTCATTTTCTGTGTATCATAAACTACGCCTTATTTCTCTTTGATTTCTACGAACTGTTCGATCGATTTCTTCGTCAAAAAGTAAAGGCCTTAACGGGTTTTTTCTAGTCATAAACTATAAAAACCTACCAACAGAAAGATAAAGTAAATTAATAAATAAGAAAATAAAATAAAATTGCAAGAAAAATAAATGGCTAAAGTAATAAAAATTTAGTGTTCCTAATATTTCAATTCCCTGGCAACGGAGCTAAAAACTTGATCGCGTGATTCGTAACAAGTAATAAATATTTATAATGAAGATCAGACCTAGACTAACTATTATCACGACGAAAAGGCAAGCGCACCTATCGAACAATAGTATAGTAACGGCAAGACCAGGATATCGTACCCAAGGGAACCAAAAGTACTAGTAATAATTATCTTTTTATTATCTAGCCTAAGAATAAAAGGGGTTTGTTTTAATTAACTAATTATTTAAACTAAGAACGCACAGAGAAAAGAATTGGGGAATTGCTTTTGGGAAAATCGATTGACTTGAGACAATACCTAAGGAAAAATCCACCTAGACTTTACTTGTTATTCTAGCTCCGAATCGGACGATTTATTCATTCAACTTGTTCCGTAGAAATCCCTAAGTTATGTAATTATCCCTATTCAAGACTAATAACGTCTAATCCCTAGATTGAATAACCGAGACTTTTCTCTAATTAACACTCTAGGGTTGCATTAACTATATCTATGGATCCCCTTATTAGGTTTCACCCTAATCCGACAAAATCTTGTCACCCTATTTCTAGGCGTGCAATCAACTTCGCTTAATTATGGAAAATGTGCTCTTAGACAGGGTCTATTTCTCCTCTGAATAAGAGCGTGTCTTGAATCAATATCCTGGGATATCAAAATAAGAATTAAGAACAAGTTAAATATTTATCATATGATTCAAAAAATAATAACAAGATTCATCTTAGGTTTTATTCCACTTAGGTATTTAGGTGATTTAGTTCATAACTAAATAAGAAAACATCTCAGAAGAATAAAGAATACAAAACATAAAGAAAACCCGAAACTCCTGAAGGGAAATTAAGGAGAGATCTTCAGTCTTGATGATGAATCCGGCTTCTGAGATGGATCAATCGGCTTTCTTGGGGTAATTCCTTACCCCTCTTCTCTGTCTCCCTTTTTCTCCTCCTCTAGTGCGTATTTGTAGGCTTTGGAATGCCTCAAAACCCTCCAAAGTGGCCTTTTCCGAATTGGACTTAACTTGGGCTCAGCAGGGACATGCCCGTGTAACATGCCGTGTGACATGATTGCCAGGCCGTGTTTGATCCGTTAAATTGCACACGGCCGTGTGGGTTAATGGCCAGGCCGTGTGAATCGTAAAGGCCTTGGTAGACAGCCTCGAAAGACACGGGCGTGTGAGCTGCTTGTGTGGCAAGGCTTAAGCTATGTCATCTTCTCGATTTGGTCCGTTTTGTCCCTTTTTGGCTTGTTTTTGGTTCCTTTTGATTCTTAGTGCTCTCCTGAGTACAAAACATGAAATTAAAGCATTAGGAGCATCGAATTCACCAATTCTAATGAGAAATCATCTATAAAATGCATTAAACATGGGGTAAAAATATGTATAATTTATGATTTATCAATTTCTAACGGTTTGAAGCAGCTTTCAAATTGTCTAGGATGATTCAAACTTTTTCTTCAATTTCTCGGATCAAATCGACTCCCACTAACCTGGATTCACTCAATTCAGACCAATACAATGGAGTCTTACGTTTTCTGCCATAAAGAGCTTCAAATGGTGCCATTTTTATGCTAGACTGATAACTATTATTATAGGAAAATTCAGCCAAGGGTAAATACCTTTTCCAGCTATCTCCAAACTCGAGTGTACAACATCTCAACATGTCTTCTAGCATCTGAATCACTCGTTCTAATTGCCCGTCAATCTGAAGATGAAATGCTTTGCTGAAATTTAACTTAGTACCCTGGGCTTCTTGTAGTTTTCTCCAAAGCCTCGATGTAAACCTCGGATCTCGATCCGAAATAATATATATTGAAACCACTTGTAGTCTTACAATCTCAGACATATATAATTCTGCTAATTTCACAAGTGAAAAGTTTGTTCTGACTGGAATAAAATGTGCTGAATTAGTCAATTTATCCACAATCACCCAGATTGAATCTTTCTTTCTTGGAGTCATAGGTAATCCAGATACAAAATCCATCGTGACATGCTCCCATTTCCTCTCAAGAATCATGACAGGTTGTAACAAACCCATTGGTACCTGATGTTCTACTTTCACCTACTAACAAATTAAACATTTTGCTACAAACTCACAATACATTTTCGTACTACCCGGATGAATGGAGTACATGCTACTGTGAGCTTCAGAAAGAATATCATTTTTCAAGTTTGAATTATTCGGAACATAAATTTTGTTACGATAATGCAACATACCTCTATCATCAATGCTAAACTCTGAACTCAGATTGTCTTGTACCATCTATTATTTTGACACTAATTTTGGATCTTCATCTTGCAACTCTTGAATCTGCTGAAGGAATACAGGTTTTGCTTTCAACTCTGCTGATATAGAACTATCCTCATTAAGAGATAAATGAGCATTCATTACTCGAAGTGCAAACAAAGATGATTTTCTACTAAGTGCATCCGCAACCACATTAGCTTTCCCCGAGTGGTAATTAATAATCAAATCATAATATTTCAGTAACTCTAACCACCATCTCTGTCTTAAATTCAGTTCCTTCTAAGTCATCCAATATTTCAAAATTTTATGATTTGTATACACATAACACTTCTCACTGTATAAATAGTGTCTCCAAATTTTCAAAGCAAACACAATTGCAGCCAACTCAAGATCATGTGTAGGATAATTTCTCTCATGCGGTTTTAATTGTCGAGAAGCATAGGCCACTACTTTTCCTGACTGTATTAAGACACAACCCCATCCATTTAGAGATGCATCACTATACACAACATACGGTACACCCGATTCTGGTTGAGTCAAAATTGGAGCCACTGTTAACATCTTTTTCAACTGATCAAAAATTTGCTGACACTCATCAGACCAAAAAAATTCAACATTTTTCTGTAGTAATTGAGTCATCGGAAAAACGATCATTGAAAAGTTATTGACAAAACGGTGGTAATATCCTATTAAACCCAGAAAACTTCGCACTTCCGTTATATTCTTCAGAATTTTCCAATTCACCACTGTAGACACTTTGTTCAGATCCACTCGAATCCTTTCAATTAACATAATATGACCCACAAATCCAACCTCATGAAGCCAGAATTCACATTTACTGAACTTTTTATATAACTGCTTTTCTCTCAAATTTTGTAACACAATCCCCAAGTGTTGTGCATGCTCGGATTCTATCTTGGAATAGATCAGTATATCATCAATAAACAGAACCACAATTCTATCCAAATAAGGTTGAAAATCTAATTCATTAAATCCATAAAAGCAACAGGAGTATTGGTCAAACCAAAAGCAACAGGAGTATTGGTCAAACCAACAGGAGTATTCATTAAATCTGATTCTTTAACTTTTAACTGATAATACCCGGATCTAAGGTCTATTTTTGAAATTACTGCAACACCTTTCAGTTGGTCAAACAAATCATCAATACGAGGCAAATGATATTTTTTTTTAATTGTGACCTTGTTTAGATGTCTGTGATTTATGCACAATATCAAATATCTTTATTTCTTTTTCACAAATAAGATAGGTGCACCCCAAGGTGACATACTTAGTCTGATGAACCCTTTGTCTAGTAACTCTTGCAACTGTGTCTTTAATTCTTTTAACTCAGCTGGTGTCATTCAATATGGTGTTACTGATATCGGAGCTATTCCCAGAATCATATCAATCACAAATTCAACTTCACGATTAGGTGGTAAACCCAAAAATTCCTCAAGAAACAAATCAGTAAATTCATTAACAAGTGGTAACTATTCTAACTTTGATTCAGAACCCTGAGTATCAAGAATGTAGGTGAAAAATGCCTTATTACCTTTCCGCATTAATCTCTGAGCTGAAAAAGCTGAAATAATTCTGACTATTTCTTTTGGACTTGCAGATTCAATAATAATCATCTCTCCAGTCTGACATTTCAAATCAATCTGTCTTTCTCTACAATTTACTACAGCATCATGCTTCGTCAACCAATCCATTCCCAATATAACATCAAATTCCCGAAAAGGTAGTAACATCAAATTAGCTGGGAATTCACAACCTTTTATTTTCAGTAGACAATCACGACACACTAAATTAACTATTACACTTTGACCTAATGGATTAGTGACTTTGTAACACCCCTCACCCGTATCCAACTCCGGGACAGGGTTCGAGGCGTTGCCGGACTTAAACATTCACAAACATACAAAACTGGGTTACCAAATTTTGCCCAAAATTAAAACTTTTCAAACACATGCATATTGTCCCTTATACAGGCATTCGAAGCCTATAACATACATCGGGGTGGTTTGGGACTAAACCGAGAAATTTCGAAAGTCTTTGGGCAACTTAACAATTTTCTAGCTTTGGAGAGTCACACATCCGTATGGGTTGGGCCGTGTGGTCGTGCAAGTCCGTGTGGCTTGGGACACGCCCGTGTCCTTAGCCTGTGTAAATCTCTGTTTATGATGTCAGCAACCATTTAAGGGCACACGGCCAAGGCACACATCCGTGGCCAGAGGCCGTGTCCTCCACACGGCTGAGACACACGGTCATGTCTCTACCCGTGTGGTCAAGACTTAGGCTAATTTCCAAGCCTTTTTGTCATCTTTACATACACACACATACACGATTTCAATGGCTTTCATCATGCACATATGCTATATACTTCTCATACATAGTGAACAAGTACAATCACATAACCACATTACAAGACATTAACACATATCATGGATAAATAGGCTTACAAGCCAAAATCATTATAAGCCATATCTCATGGCTATAAACAACAAATCAATATAAACTAATATCTTTGGCTAATCACAAAAATAGTCATCATAGAAAAACTAAGTCCCTATACATGCCACTCATTTGAAAACATTTAACATACACATGTCAATACTCCACAGATAATGGCTCGATAGTGTGATGCTGCCTCCGGTGATCTCCAACCCCGAGCTGACCTGACAAAACTAAAAGAAATGGAAATGAGGGAGTAAGCTTTACGCTTAGTAAGCTCGCATGAAAATAATAAGCAATGCGATAACATGCTATTTTCATTTTTTTCTATTTATTCAAATTCCAGCTAAGCTATTTTCCCAAGTCACAGCCATTAAATTATTTATATCTAGAGCTACAGAACTCCAAATTAAGATTTGTTAATTTTCCAAGAAACTATACTCATATCTCTTCTTATCATAAAATTTTCAAAATTTTTGGTCTAGCCAATAAGTACAGTTTATTATTAAAATTCTCCCCTGTTTTGTTGTTTGATAGCTTCGACCTTTCTTCACTAAAATTTATTTATCTCATAGTACGAGACTCGATAATGTTCTTGTCTCTTTCTCCTAAAAGTAGACTCATTAAGGATTTTATTCATATAAATTTTAACTTATAATTATTTTTTTACAATTTCTAGTGATTTTCCAAAGTTGAGACATGGGAGTCTGGAATCACTCCGACTCTGTCTCACAAGAATTCAAATATCTCATGATACAGAATTCTTTTGCTTTCACTGTTTCTTTTATGTGAAACTAGACTCATTAAGATTTAATTTCATATTTGATTAAGCTTCTAACTAAATTTCCACTATTTTTAGTGGATTTTCAAAGTTGGACCAATGCTGCTGTCCAAATCTGTTTTGGTACAATATAATGATCACTATCATAAGATCATTTCCAACTATCATGAACTTACCATTTCATGGATCCCTTACTTATTTTTTCACAACGGAGCTCAATATAAAAGTTATTATTTCTCATGGGCACACTTAGTCATTCATTCCAAGTATAGGATAATTCCCTATCATATGCACTCAATCATCAAATTAGTCTCATGACAATGCACCCTGTAAATTTGTCTTAGAAGAGCTCATCATTTATCATTTCATTGATATACATTGTATTAATCCCGTTGAGTTTCTAGGAAATTTCGATGGATTATCCATTTACCGTCAATTTATAAGAATGATCATTTCATGTATGCACTCCCGCGAACCTCACATCTTACGGCGGGATTACCAGTTCAAGCTAAATCCCCTGTGTCGTAAACTCATAAGGTGATGTTGGGATTACCAGTCCAGGCTAAATCCCTTATTGCGACAAACACCCTTACTGAGTTCGGATCTGAATTGCCAGTCCAGGCTAAATTCAAACCCTAATCGGATTACCTGTCCGGGCTAAATCCAATGCACATATATTTTTCGGGAGCTCGATCATCCAAAGGAACACCGGTCCGAGCTAGATCCTTTTCATAATTGAGATCAACGGATTACCTGTTCAGGCTAAATCTTTTCTGAAACACATGCAGGATCTCAATTCACTTGTAAATAATGGTTTATCCATTGAATTCCCTTTTTAAACCTCAACCGAGACATTTTTCAACAAATCATTATCAAATATGCATTTCATGAAATTTTTATGTCACCAATAAATGCAAACATCATTCATTCACAAATCATATAATTAGGCACATTAGGAGTTTACTTTAAGTTATCTGAACCTACTTGTCGAAATCTCAGCAAGTTCAACCGTGTAGCAATTCATACAACCTAGGTAATAGTAATTTAACACTTAATTCATGTAACAATAATTTGCTATTCAATTTCACATGACACAACAAGCATTACATTTTTCCATATCATACACACCCTTAATCAACTTCTCTTAAACATATTAAATCATACAATTTATGTCATATCAATAGAGAATTTCAATTTATACATGCTATTACATTATTATTAACACACGAACTTACCTCGATCCAGAAACGACGATTTACCATTTTAGTCCGTAACCGTGTATTTTCCCGATTTAAGCCTGAATCTCGATTTCCTTGATCTATAATATCACATTTAGTCTAAAAATTAGTCACATTATTCATACGGGTTCAAAAATGATCTTTTTACAAATTTTCATTTTGACCCCTAAACTTTTGCATATTTGTACTTTTCTCCAAGGCTCGGAAATTAAACTTCATCCTATTTTCTTATATTTTATGACATGCTGATCATTTTTCCCTTCTATGGCAACATCAAATTCTCACTCTAACATGTATTTATGAACATTATGTATTTTTACCGATTATGTCATTTTACTCGTTTTCACTTAAAATCGCTTAGCAAAAGTTAGTTAACACAATTTCAAGCTTCATATTCTACCATTAAACATCAAAATACATGCATATCATTCATGGTAAATTTTTAAACACAAACCCTAGCTCAAATAAATGGTAGAAATAGCTAGAACATGTTACCGGAACTTCAAAAATGTAAAGAACATTAAAAATAGGGCTCGGGATCACTTACAAATGAGCTTGGAAAGCTTGAAAACCCAAGCCATGGTGTTTTTCATGAGACATTCAGCTGTGAGGAAGAAGATGAGCAAATTTGGCTTATTTTGGAATTTTTAATTCATTTAATTACCAATTTACCAAAATGCCTTTAATAAAAAACTTTTAAAAACCTATCATACCATGTCCATTTTTCTCCACAAACTTCAAAATGGTCTAATTACCATTTAAGTACCTTTAATTTAAAAACTCGTAACAATTAGACACTTCTAATATGTAGAACTCAACTTTTACACTTTTTACAATTTAATCATTTTGACCAAATTGAGTGCCCAAACGTCGAAATTTTCAAACGAAATTTTCACAAAATCATTCAGTGAAATCGTAGACCATAAAAATATAATAAAAATAAAATTTTCCTCATCGGATTTGTGGTGTCGAAACCACTGTTCCGACTAGGCCCAAAATCAGGATGTTACAGACTTGAACATAAAAATCAGTAGGTTTAACAGACAATTTCTTTTCTGATGCTAATACAGTGAAAATATAAGAATGTATAGACCCAGGGTCAATCAATGCATACACAATAACATTGAAAAGATATAATGTACCAAAAATTACGTCTGGAACTGTTGCTTCCTTTCTAGCTTGGATGGCATATGTACGAGCAGGTGCCCTAGCCTCTGACTGGGCAGCTGAATCTCTCATACCCGAACAATCAGTTCTAGTAGCACTTCTTTGGTTTGAATGTTTACTTCTTTGAGAAGTGACTAATTGCTTTTCTTTTTGTTCTCCCTCCTCTTTTAGTAATTGAAGACAGTCTCGAATAAAATGATCAGTAGGCCTACATTTATAACAAGCTCCTTTCTTGCCTCTACATTCACCGGAATGAGGTTTGCTACAATATTTGCATCTAGGCCTAGGAGCATTTTGTACATTACCCACACTAGCGGTAAGTTTAATAGTTACCTTGAAATATTGTTGAGTCGCCTTATTCTTACTTAAATGTTGAAAATGACTTGGGAGAACTTCTCTTGTAAGATTCTTTATTCATTCTTTCCCGTTGTATTTTTCTATTGTATACCTCTTCCATTTTTTGAGGACGATTTGACAGAACAACAAATTCTCTTATTTTAGTGGCCCCAATCATCATTCTGATTTCATCATTTAATCCTTCTTCAAATTGAATACACATTTCTTCCTCAGTTGATACAATTTCTCGAACATATCTGCTGAGGTATATAAATTCCCTTTCATACTCGGCTACTGATCTGTTACCTTGTCACAAGTTAAGAAATTCCCTTTCATAACACTCATATGGTCCCTTATATGGGCCCTCGAAGTCTAAAATAAGTGTTAGAAGTAAATCGAGACTCAACCAGAGACTTCAAGAAATTTTTCAAAAAATGTCAAAAAAATTTTAGAAACAGGAGACACACTCCCGTGTAGCCAGATTGTATGGCTTACACGGCCAGGAGACATGCCCATATCTTAGGCTGTGTGGGCATTCAATGTAAGACACATAGCCATGTCCCAACCTGTGTCCTTACCCGTGTAATTCTCTGACTTATGCCACTTGGCCAACCACACGTCCGTGTGCTAGGCTATGTGCAAAGTGCAAGGGTCATACGGCTAAGCCACATGCCCATGTGCTAGGCTGTGTGTAAAATCCTGGGCACTCTATTTTCAAATTTCATGGTGCAGGGGACACACGACTAGATCACATGCCCATGTGCCAGGCCGTGTGTCCACACGGCTGAGACACACGCCCGTGTAGACGAAAATAGGCCATTTCAAGGCCACTTTTCTCACCCTTTTTAATATCAACTTGTATACAACATTGAAATACACCAAATATATCCCAACCAAGCAGCCAATACAAGCCAAAAATTCATTCTCAATATGACATAACATCACCAACACTTCATTTACTTATACTTACCTATTTAACTCCATTCATAAATTTATCAAGTACTATTACTATCTACTTACCATCAAACGCTTAAGATTTATAACTATATTTCAATCTATTTCATTGTTAAACCAACCATATACAGGCCATATAAGCCAAAATTTACATTGCAAAAACTACCGGATTAATCTGGATAGTGTGGCTTGATGTATTGATCCGATCCTTCGACCTCACGTTAATATACAAGAACATTAAACAACACGAGTAAGTTGAATGAAGCTTAGTAAGTTTATTGGCTTTAAAAATAATTCTTACCGAACATAATATAATAATTTATTAAACAAACATGTCAGTAACATTTCCTACCATCCACAAATTTCAAATGATAAAATTCACTTGATTGAGCTCAATATCAATAACTTTTTAAATTCTATCGCATTAAATCCATATAACATTTACCAATCTTTGTCAAATTAGAGAACGTCTTACAGATTTGAGTACATCATTTTCTTGATGCCATAGTCCAACTATGGTCTTACACATATATTGCCATGGCCCTGCCATGGTCTTACACTCATAGTGCCATAACCCTGTTATGGTCTTTTCATCATGATGCCATGGCCCAGCTATGGCCTTACACACACATATATATACTGCCATGGTCCAACCATGGTCTTATGTTCACAGTGCCATAACCCAATTATGGTCTTTTCACTAAAATGCCATAGCCCAGCTATGGTCGTACATTTAAATATTGCCATGGTCTAACCATGGTCTTATCCGTTAATTTATCTTGTGTCACGAAACGATCGTACTCAATCCTACGATCTACTCAATTTGAACATTCAATTCAATTTTCATATTTTTACAATAATCATAATTCAATAACAAAAATATGAAATAATACTTTATATCATTCCTAAACTAACAGTTAATCATGAAAATTCAACCATATGAACTTACCTGGGCTAATTTATAAAATTTGTAGAAATTTAGGAACTATTATATTAATTTCCCTTTTTCACGTTTGTCTTCGGGTTCTTGATCTATAATATAAAATTATTCATTCATAGCATCAAATTCAATTCTAATTCACTTCACAATTTATGCTCTTAAATTTTTAAAATTACACATTTATCCCCACTTTTACAATTTTTACAATTTAGTCCCTTATCAATTTTCCCACCAAATAAGCTAAATTTTCTCATTTAACACTTTATCTAATCATTTTAGGCTACTATTCAACCTTTGATATTTAGAATTTCAGCTCCAAACCCTAATTCTTAACTTTTCCACAATTTAGTCCTAAAATCATTATCTATCAAAATTACTTAATACAATCATCATATAAAAAAAATTTAATCTTCAAATCCATGTTAATTCATCATAAACATCTAGCACTCATCAATGGTAACTTTCAAAATTACTCATAAAATCAAAAACCAATGAATTAGATAGTTGGACCTAGTTGTAAAAGTCTTAAAAACATAAAAATTTCAAGAAAAGAGCAAGAATTGAACTCACATGTAGCAAAAATGTGAAAAACTAGCTTAGGGGGACTCTTCTATAGCTGTTTTTGGCTGAAAATTGATGAAGAAATGTCTAGATTTTCAATTTGGTCTTTATTTAATTTTATCTCAATTGCCAAATGACCATTTTGTCCCTAAACCATCCAATTTTAAGTTTTTTTCCTGCACATACCGTCTCAGCCTTCTAATTAATGTCTAATTGCCTTTTTGGTCCTCCCTTATTCACCACTTAAGCTATTTAATCATTATTTCTTTAATTAATAAGTTTTGCACCTTTTGCAATCTAGTACTTTTTATTTAATTAACTATCAAAATGTTAAAATTTTCTAACGAAAATTTAATACCAACTTATTGACACTCCGTAAATATTTATAAAAATATTTACGGCTTAGTTTATAAAATCGAGGTCTCAATACCTCGTTTTTGAGACTAATTAACCTAATAATTCATTTAAATCAGAAAATTCACTAATTTAAGAATATTTCTAAAATCACACTTGACTCATAATTATTAAATAATAATAAAAGTTTCAAACTCACTCGTCGAATTTAGTGATCCGGATCATTGTCTCCGGCACCATTAAAAATTGGGCTGTTATAGCATGAACCATTTCTTGCACCTGTGTTGGCGACATCTCCGGATTACATGGATTAGCTTAGGCGTAAGAACAAGCTGTATCTATTCCTAGCTTTAGAAAGGAGTAGGCAACATCTCCGTAGGAGGCCAAGACGTGGGCCCATTAATCCTAGGTCGGAAGAAGATGCCGTGGGGGGGTCAACATATGCTCTATCTACATTGGAGGACCCGATTTTCGTGCAATCTCTTGATCAATATGATTATTTTTTTTGTTCTAACCTAGTTTATTAAACACAAACATTAGAGTACACACACTCATTCCTTACATAAACACCTTCAACTCTGGTTTATTTTACACAAGCACCACATCATGTACAATCATTCTCCGCATCAACACATTTAACACCAATTTATTTTACACAAGCACCACAGCATGTGCAATCATTCCTCATATCAACACCTTTTCTAGAGATATATTTTGCACGACCGCCACCCATCGTATCATGTTACATTTTGATCCCACCAACAATACCGATGCATCCGATTTTCCTGAAAATTCCCATCATAAATCCGTAATTGGTCCTTGCGACACCATATAATCATCTGCCGATAGTGTCTCAAACACCCTTATCATTGTTGTTCTACCGAGGTAGGTCATCCTCGCAACCGTTGACTCAAATAGAGGGGATGTATGATGGGCGGCTAGGACATAGTCATAGTCAACGATGGAGGAAAGAGATGATTGTGGCGATCAACTCGAACGTACATGTTGGGTACATGACTTGTGTATGACATGACTTTACTAGCAACAATGAAATTCATAGCTCGATTAAAGAGTTAACGATATCCTCTCATTGATATTATGTAGATTGATAAATATGAAACATGACCACTGGTTACTTGTTCTCGAATGAGAAATTTATCACAATTATTTGTTGACAATGATCAAATAAATCATTAAGAAGACACAATGGTGGCAATGAGATAAAATAAGATTGTATTAAGTGGACGAATTTAACTTAAAGGAATGAAGGATATCATATGAGGGTAAAACACATATTACAAGATCATTGAACAAAGTAGTTAGATGAATTGCTTCCATAAAGAGTACAATAAAGAGTTTTCAATCATGTACTTCTTGTGGACTAGCTCCATAATTAAGTAAATTGCGAATTATTGGAATGATGCTTCTGGACAGAATTTTAATTACTTGAGCTTAATTGTATATGTCTAATTGGTCCCTTCGCTAGCTTAACAAAAGCTCGATTGAACTGCATTTGAATTAGAATAAATTTCTACGTCTGTCGAAATAATTTGATTGAGTCGATTTGTTCAACGTGAAATTAAATTAAGCGGTCGTGAGAATTGTTTAACTAAAGAATTTGATTAAAAAATTTTCTTAAAAAATTATTTTGGAAAATCTAAGTGATTTATAGGAAAATTAATTTTGATCAAGTAAAATTAAATTAATCAAATTAATTAAAATTAATATGATATTTTGAAAATTAATTTTCAAGTCAGATAATTGGCCCAATGGGTAATCCAACTTGAAAATTGGACCCGAGATCGAAAATTAGGCCTGAGAACTCAAAACTGAGATCAAAACCCAAAACTGGTCGTGTAACACCCCAAACCGGGCCTAGACGTTATGGTCGAATCTGGCGTGTCACATTAAAATTTTTTTCGAAAAACTTTGTCTTATTAAGGAATCTCACTTGAAGATAAAAGCCCCTTTGTTCAATTCTAAAGTCAACTCAATTATTTGTTAACCATTTTAAACCAGCCTTACTTTTAAAAACATGTTTGTTGCGGAAACATTTCAACAATGTTGTGGAAACGTGATGTTTTGAAAATAGATATCATTTTGGAAAACCACGCTCTACCTTTAATAGAAATAAATCATAATAGTTAAAAACCCCCAAATTAAAAGCTAGAAAATTAGAGAAAAGGCCTTATTACATCAAAAAAACCCCAAAAGAAAGTAACTTAAGTAATGTAAAAGTAATACGAAAATTTAAAGTTGTTCGTAGTGTAGCCACCTCCGAGTCCTCCCAGAAAATTAGAGAAAATACCTTATTACATCAAAAAAACCCAAAAAGAAAGTAACTTAAGTAATGTAAAAGTAATATGAAAATTTAAAGTTGTTCGTAGCGTAGCCACCTCCGAGTCCTCCCAGCACCAATCTACCTATCGCTGGGGATTACCTGCATGGTTAATAAACGGGGTGAGTTTACGTAAACTCAGTGTGTAATCCCCTTACTAGAGTAATAGTCAGTATACAGAAACATAAACAGTCTGGGCCAGAGCCCTATAACAGTAACAGTACAGCCCAGTTTAGAGTATAAGTGGGCCAAAGCCCATTACAATATCATTTGGGTCACAACCCATAACAGAATCAATTGGGCCTAGCCCATCTCAATAACAAAACAGAATGTGTGAATGCATGGATGCATGCTATCCCATCCAACCCTACACTTGCCTCCGTCCAACCCTGCACTACCTGTGAGGAATAACTCACCCACGCTATCCCTACACTTACAATGTTAGCACCGGTTACAGCACTAACCAAAATCGCAGTAAAGCTGCTAGTATATATACTGTTTTAAGCCTTCAGTAGCGGTATTATAATTGGCACAAAGCCATCGGTAACTATAATAAATTCGGCACATAGCCATCAGCGATGGTAATATAATCGACACACAATCATGAGTAAATATGATTGACACAGAGTCGTCAATAAATATGATAGGCACATAGCCACTGGTAAATACGATTTGCACAAAACCATAATCAACATAGCACTGAGCCATATTTAGGTTGGCAGAGAGCCTTAATTAGATTAAGCAGCACTAAGCCGTCCATTGGTCCACAGTCGTCTCGTGCGACCCGTGCGACCTTAACAGATCAATACTGGATCCACAGTCATCTTGTACGGCCCGTCCGATCCTATCAGAACTTCCTCCGTATCAATGTCCCAACCCCATGCAATATGTCGTGTATGTCATGCTTAATCATCACAAATGTATGTAAAATGGCCGTGCTCAGTAACAATCATTTAAACATATATTAAAGCATATCAGTCGTACAACCACCGTCAAGTCAGTTAAAACATAGTCATACGATCACAGTCAAATCGGTCAAATTCATAGTCTAAGTCATTCACTTACCCACAAGGGCAAAACAATCATTTTACCCTACAGAGGTATTTCGATAATTTTACACTACAAGAATATTTCGATAATTTTACAAATCAGGGGTATTTTAATAATTTTACAAACTAGGGGTACTTTGATAATTTTACAAACTGGGGGTATTTTGATAATTTTACAAATCGGGAGTATTTCGGTAATTTTACAAATTGGGGGTATTTAGGTAATTTTACAAACCGGGGATATTTCGATAATTTTACAAATCGGGGTCTTAAACAACCCAACAGATGGTCCACCGTCGCCTCGAGCGACTTAAGTAACCTAAACAGACATAATGGTGTAAATGGGCCTAAGGCCCATTTTCGGCCCAAGTGGGCTCACACACTCGTGTGGCCCATTTAGCCTAGAAACAGCCATAGCTATGCGAACATTACAATCTAGACAACACTTACCACATCACATACATTTATCTATGTGGGGCCCATGAGTCTATTGGGCCCACACGACCCGTTTAGCCTAACGAGGCCCAGAACAGCCCAAGACCACAAGAGCATTCGTGGTGGCCTCTACAATCTAACACCCATATCCATGGGCTCGATTCACCATACGTGCGATCGCACGCCTATGTGGCATCATACGCCATATTTTTGGCTTTTCGGCATTTCACCGATCTATAGTCATAGCAGTGTAAACAACACATACTTTCACCTTTCAAAAGATTATCGAATACCGCATACAAATACACATGCTTTAGGCTTTTCAGCCGATCATCAAATATAGCATACGGTTACACACCTGATCACGTAGAGTACTAAGAATTCACGATCGCCAGAACCTAAATTCAAACATAACATTCAGTTAAACACTAATCAAATAGTGTTAGAAAAACTCTTAACAACCACCTAATCGAAAGATCGATTACCACTTGCCTTGAGTAGATCGGTCGACTGTAATTTGCCTACATAATCTAAAGTTTGGTGCAGTCACCCTTCTGTAACCTGGAGGAAAGTCTCGAACCGCTGACACCCTACGTCGCTTAAACATGAGGGTAGAGGCTACGTGTCCATTCCCAACCGGCACCACTGTCATCATTTTATTGCTAAAACCCCCTTTGCTCATCGAGAGTTCGATCTGATGGATAAATATTGCTACACCAAAGTCTGAGTACGAGAGGGAAAAAAGCTAAAAGCGATTGGTCCACGGTCTTAGATTACCAAACAAATGATGGAGTAGAGCTAGGAAGGGAAAAACCTGAAAGAGGAAAGAAAGTGCAATTCGGATACTTACCTATGAGTATTCAACCAATGATGCAATTGGAGGTGAATGTAGAGAAGTACAGAGAGATAAGATGGTAGATGTTCAGTCGATTGCTCAGAATCAATTGCAGAAGCCGAAAGTAAGAGAGGGAAAAAGAATAGCCATTTGACAAAAACTGAAGGAAATGACAAAAAAGAATAAGAAAAAGGTATCTGGCAAGAACTCAAAAGAAAAGAGAATACAACTAGAGGGCTAACTGAAAGGGGAAGTATGGGTGAACGGATGCCAAAGTGACAAATAGAAAAAAAAAAAGCAAAACAGAATTGATCGTAGTACTCAAAAGAATAGATAAATGAGTTATATGAAAACAAGTCTAAATGTATTCAGCCACTTAAAGAAAGTATATGGCTAAGATGTTGCAGAGGAAAAAAAAACAAAAAAAAAAAAACAATGATCACCAAAAGCCGAAAATGAAAGGCACCCTCCCTAGGTGAATTTCTGAGTACTTCCCATGCAAATTCGATACAGTCTTACATCCCTTTAAACTCTCCCTTTTCCTCCTAAAATCCCTTCATGATTTCCTCCCCAATCTTCTCGTTGACCAGTTCAAATTCCAACCACCCTTCTAGTGTTTTACTTAAACTCCACCACTCACACAGCAAATGAGTAAAATAAATACTCATTTGTGCATAGAGTGACTCAAACTCAAGCTCCCTTGCCACCTTAATGACGCTACAACCACTGGACTACAAGCTAATCTTGCGCCACATTTTAATCTTAATTATTTAAAAGGCTTACTTCCAAGTACCAAGGGTTTTATTCACTTAAATAAAAAATTTAGCTAAAACTCAAGTTTAAATCCAGGACTTCTCCAACACTCCCAAATATGCCAAATACTTAGCCATTAAAGCCAACATGCAGTTTATGATATTTCCCGCACACATAAACTTTTATGTGTTCCCACGCTTAAGGCTCATTCCTTCTAGGCCCAAATTCAGGGCGTTAAAAGTAGAATCGGACCTGGTATGTGAAATTGAGCAGATAGTCCAACCGATGGCAGGATCGGATCAGACCGGTTAGGCTATCATCGGTCCAGATTGGATCGACTCGGGGTGTCGTTAGAGTGTTGCACCTGTGATGGCACCATTAGACACGACGGTGCCAGCGGCGGCGGCGGCGATGACATTCCGATGGCTGGCGGATGGTCCTTCAACGGTTGAGTAGAGAGAGGAGGAATTACACTTCTATTGGGACTCTACCAGATAATTTGATTTCGATTAACTAATAAAAAAATAATATTATTTTAATAGGTTTAATATTAAATTAAATTTAATACTTATATTAATAGTATTTTATTAATTTAATATTAAAATGGTTATCTTTAATTTAATATTTATCTTGTAGATAAATATTCTATTAATTTAATAAATTTAATTTTAAATTTAATCTAATATTTATCTTAATAAGTATTATCTTAATTTAATATTAAATTGATTAAGTTTAATCATAGTTAAACTCTTTAAGCTCTCCTTTTATAAAAAAGAGTCTTGTGTCGTTATTTTTCACACAGATGAATTCAATAGAAAGTTGTAGATAAAATTTTTTTAAAAAAGAAATTGTTTTAAAAAAAATTCTTTGAAGAAATTATTTTAAAAGTTTTTAGATATATTTGTTCTAGTTATAACTTGACCAAAAAGTTATGAGAAATTATGAAATTACTCCATTGGTAATTCTGTAAAAAAAAATCTTGATTCTAAGTGAGCACAAACTCGGCAGACGTGAGCTTGAAGATAGCGAGGAAGACTACTCGGTCAAAGTGTTCATCCTAGACGAATCGAAAAGGTACAATTTTAATTAACTGTTTATTACTTTAGATATCACAACTAAGATCTAGCTTTGGAAAAAAAATTAAAACTCTGTTTTTTCCCTTAAACGTATTTGTCGTTATCATGAGTTAGGTTGTACTCTCTATGTAAGTATAAACAGTAATTAAAATAGATTTCTCTTATTCTTGAATGATTTGATTACATATAAAGTGACATTTTTTAGATATTATTCATATTTTTTAGTTATATATGGGAATGAATGCGATATTATATATTTGTTATATAATTGTTATTTTTGTCAAGGTTATGGTTTTTAGGAAATAGACCGTAAACTATTATCTCCACGTAAAACTGTTTTTTTTAATTCATATAATTCTTGTGAGCCGGAAAAGAAAATAGAATTTGAATATAATTTTTTAAAAGGAATCCATGACGAGGAGAAGATAAAACGATGAGGGTTAAAGACTCAAGGAATGTCTTATGGTGAAAAATGTGTAATCTTTATTTTTTTATTTATTTTCTAAAATAGAACCATAGAAATTTTGACAGATAAATTTTTTAATTATCCATCTCTTTATATATTTGTTTTATAATTGTTTATAAATTTTTTATTAAAAATAAAACTATGAAAACTTTGAGTAGCAAAAATTCGTAACTACTCAAGATATCGTGTAATTAGCTGCGTATATGGTTTCAAACTGGACTTGGTGCGCTCATTTTACGTAGCAATTCAAGGATGAAAACTCAATGTTATAGTCACTCAATATGAACTTATTACGGCTAGCTCTACCATTTGAGTTGCTTCATGTCTATATTTTCCAGCCTTTTTTCTTTATTAAATCTTTTGGCCAATGTCTTTTGACTTCAGCTTCTGAATTATATTGGGATTTGGGGTTTATTATAGAGGTGTGCATGGGTCGGGCCGGGTCGGGTTAGGGCCGGATCCACAAAAAATTTAGGCTCTGGCCTGGCCCGGCCCGGCCCAAAATATGGGCCTAAAAATTTACCCAAGCCTGGCCCGAAATATGGGCCTAAAAATTTGCTCAAACCCGGCCTGAAATAAAATTGTTAAGCTCGAGCCCGACCTGGCCTGGCCCATATTAAAATTTTTTAACTTATTTTATTAAATAAAAAAATTTTAAAATATATTAAATAATCAAATACATTTAAAACAAATATTAAAACAAGAAACAAATAAAAAATATATTAAAACAATTCTTAAAATAATACACAAATTGAAAATATATAATAAAAATTGATTATATTAAAATTAAAATTAAAATATAAATATAATTAAAAATATATATATATTTATTATATAATTCGGGCCGGGCCGGGCCGGGTCTGGGCCAAAAAAATTTACCCGAGCCTGGCCCATTTTCTAAACGAGCCTCATTTTTGTGCCCAAACCCATATTTCAGGCCTATATTTTTACCCAAACTCTCCTATTTTTCGGGCGGGCCTTCGGGCAGGGCCGGGTAGCTCGGCCCATGCACACCTCTAGTTTATTAGAACCAAATCAATTATATATTCAATATAATGAGGATACAAATCCCTGCACGAACACCACAAAGACAAATATGGGCAATCAAATTCTAAAAAATGAAGTTGGTGGCCATTTGAGTTGAGATTTGGAGTACTGGTGGATCCAATTTAGTTGGGTGTTTACTCTATAATAGAGGTGTGCATGGCCGGCCCGGCTGAAGGCCCGCCTCGCCTGAAGGCCCGCCCAAAAAATGGGAGGTTCGGGTAAAAATATAGACCCAAGATATGGATTTGGGTAAAAAAAAGAGGCCCGTTTAGAAAACAGTCGGCTCAGTAAAACTTTTTGACCTTGGCCGGCCCAAATTAAATTATATACTAAATATATATATATTTTATCATGTTTACATTTTATTTTCAATTTTAATATAATCACTTTTTATTATATTTTCAATTTGTGTGTTGTTTTAAGAATTGTTTTAGTATCATTTTTATTTGTTTCTTGTTTTAATATTTGTTTTAAATGTATTTGATTTATTATATTTTAATTTTTTTATTTAATGAAATAAGCTAAAAAATTTAATATGGGTCGGGCCGGTCGGGCTCAAGCTTAACAAATTTATTTCAGGCCGGGCTTGGACAATTTTTTAGGCCCATATTTCAGGTCAAGCCTGGCCTGGGCCTAAAAACGGGCCTAAAATTTTATCTAGGCCCGACCCGGCCCATGCACACCTCTACTTTATAAAGTAATTATATTATTTTATATAATTTATATGAATTTAAGTATATAATTTGAACTCAAGTAGTTATAATTTTTAATATTTGTATTTTACCATTCATTTAAAGTCTAATTTGTTAATTACATTAGTTTTTCTTTATAAATATATTTATTTCATAATTTTATTTTCAATCATGTCATGTCATGATATTATATAGTTTTAATTAATTTGATTGACTATTAGAAAGTCATAAAATTTCAATAAATTTTAATTATATTCAAAATTTCTATACTATATATGATGGCACCCTCAACTAAGTTCCAATTCAGTTTTGTAATTATAAAAGCTTATTCCTTTTACAAATGATCAAATTTTGATAAATCTAAAATTTTCGTACTTAAAAGGACCATGAGTTTCACTACAACTTTACCATTTCAACTAAAATCATATTTAATTTTTATATTATTTTTTATAAATTTATTACATATTTTTAATCCATGGTGGGTGTACCATAATCTAACTATAATTTAAGTATATTTGTATTAAAAATTTTAAACATTTAGCATTATTAAACCTATGTAAAATAATCTTTTAAAAGCCCATGCATATGTCTTTATTTGTATGAAGTAATGATTAAATTTTTTATCATATATCAATTTCATACAAGTTCAATCAATGTAAAAACCCATCCAAACCAATATATTGTTTTTGACAAACCATCCTCACCAATATTGCAATAAAAAATGGGGAAAATACCCATGTATATTCCTTGCCCTTACACCCCTATACCTTTTTCAGCTCCAACAAACAACTTTTGGCATCGACTACATGATCTCAAGACTTGTGTTTGCTCGAAACAGTTGCTTAGAAACAAATCAAGTGTGTGAAGGAGTGACAAGGGAGTGGGCACTCCTTCACCACTGAATGGAAAACAACAAACAAATAGAACACAAGGAAGTTGTTTATGCAGTTTAGTTTTCCTATGCCTACAGAGTCTAGCTCAATAAGAAATATTCACTCTCTTCAATAATTACAAGAAGTGATTATAATCTATCACACACCCATGACAATATACTCACCTTTGCACCTTGAAGAATGATACTCTCATTACTAAATTCACCTCTTGTGAGTTCAACAAGTAAAACCACCAAACAAAAAGGTTTTACTGTTAAAATGTGCTAATCCAATAAAATTCTCACAAAGATAGATTAACTGCTCAATTCTCTCTGTATAGTAACTTATACAAATTTCTCAATTATATAAAATATTTCAAGACTTACTTACATAGAAAGATCTATATCAACCCATATAAAACAACATATTAACTAGTTGAATACAGTATAGTAATAAAGTACAAGGTAAATATGGACTCTTGGCGATAGAAAAAGTCTGTTACCCTAGCATGTTTCTTTCTGTCTTCTCTGGCAGAGTTTAGGTTTTTTGTTTTTTTGTGGCGGCGGCTTGTCTATTAACTACTGGAATTTCTTCAATTATTCATTCTCATCATGTGCAATTGAATCAATATTTATGGAGACCAAATTTTCTGGCTTATCTATTAATGAAGAGGAAGACGAGATTATACAAATTCCATCTTTTCCAAGTCCAGTGAAAGAAGAAGGGGATTATCGTCTGGTGGGCTATTTTTTAACAGCTAGTGTTATTAATTTTGCGGCTATGAAAAGTACTATGGCAAATCTGTGGCATCCGGTCAGAGGTGTTCAAATTTTGGACCTCAGGGAAAAAAGATTTCTGTTTCAGTTCTTTCACAGTATGGATATGGAAGGGTTCTCAAGGGTTCTCCATGGACTTTTAATAATTATTTATTATTATTGCATTCGTTACAGTGGGGGGAAGATCCATCATTAGTCCCTCTAATTTTTTCGCCTTTTTGGGTTCAGATTCATGAAGTTCCTGCAGGATACTATTCTGAGGCTTTGCAAAGTAACTTGGTGAATTCATAGGTTTATTCTTGGAGTATGATGGTGCTAACATGGAGAAGGGATACCAAAATTTTTTTACGTGTCAGAATCTAATTGGATGTACGGTCTCCTTTGAAAAGGAAAAATCAGATTATGTTCTATGAAATAAATCATATGTCAGATTCAAATATGAAAGATTATCATTTTTTGCTTTTATTGTGGTCGTTTGGGACATAACGATTCTTTTTGTGAGGTAAAAATGACATTAGGAATGGAGATTACTGAAATGGGATAGGATCTTTCTTTAAGAGCATAATCTAGAAAAGCACGTGCACAAAGTAGTATCTGGTTACGTGAGGAAGAAGGGGGAATAAGGGGTGGATATTTTGACGGGAATAGGACATCTGAAGGGAGAACATGGGGCGTGATGAATAATTCTGAAAAGAAGGTGCAGATTGACCCGTTTTTGGGATTTTGCTTAGAAGGAATCACATCTACTTCTTCTAAAAGGGATGGTAAGAAACCATTAGAAGAAAACCAATTTTCAATGGATCATGATGCTGAAGAAGGGATTCTTATAGGTGAAGAGGGGAAAAAGCGGCAAAGAGGAGAAATTGAAGTCTATATCGTTAGTACTGATTCTAATAATCTGATGATGAAGGGCAGAGAAATGGTGAATAACAATTTCTTAGGATCAGCGGCTGCCAAAAGGCAAGCCGACCGGGGAAAATGAAAATCTTAAGTTGGAATGTTCATGGCTTGGGGAATCCACGGATGGTACGTCGACTTCGGCATTCATTGAAGTTATATAATCCCCAAATTGTTTTATTCATGGAGATAAAGACACTTAAAAATCAGATGGAAATAATACATAGAAGTTGTGGATTTCAAAATGGTATTGAAGTTGATTCAGATGGTTCAAGAGGAGGATTATGTTTGGCATGGAATGATGATACTATAATTATTCTTCGAAGCTTTTCAAAAAGGCATATTGATGTAATCATCGAAGATACTGATAAAGGTAAAAGGTGGAGATTTACTGAGTTTTATGGCTCTCCTAATACATAAGATAGAAACGCATCATGGGATCTGTTGATAAATTTGAGTAAGGCTAAGAAGCTTTCATGGTTAGTTTGTGGGGCTTTTAATGGAATTATGCATGGCTACGAATGATAAAGGGATTGCCTAGAGAGGAGAGACGCATGGATACATTTCGATCAGTGCTAACAGATTGTCACCTAATGGATGTGGGTTACACGGGGAATTGGTTTACTTGGGAAAGAGGTAATGTAATGCCCCGTACCCGAGACCTTTTCCGGAGTCGAACACGAGGTGTTAACAGACTTAATTCATTACTTAAACAGCTCAAACAATTTATTTTTAAAATTTTCAGTCAAGCTAACAATCTGCGTCATAGTCGCTTAAAAATTCATATCTCGAGTTACGAAAACTCGAATCCAATTCTGTAAATTTTTCCTGAAACTAGACTCATATATCTATTTACTAATTTTTTATAGAATTTTGGTCGAGCAAATTAGTACAGTTTATTAGTTAAAGTCTCCCCTGTTTGAGTTTGACTGCTCGACCTCTGTATTACTTAATCAAATATCTCCACGTCATGAGTTTCAATGACTATAACGTTTGCTTCTAATAAAACTAGACTCAATAAGGAATCTTTACATATAAATTATGACTTCTAATTATCTTTGAATAATTTATGGTGAATTTTCAAAGTCAGAACAGGGGATCCATAAATTGCTCTGGCCCTGTTTCACAAAAATTTAAACATCTCATAAAATATAACTCATATAATTGTTTTGTTCCATCCATATGAAAATAGACTCATAATTATTCAATTCCATATTTTATTCACCATCTAATTGCATCTCTACTATTTTTAATGATTTTTCAAACTCACGTCACTGCTTCTATCTGAATCTATTTTATGGTAAATTTTACCTATTTCATGTTTTCCATGGATTAGCTAGTAATTTAGCATACATAACACCAAATATGATCATGATTAGCCATTCCAATGGCTAATCATTACCAAGCATTTCCATACCACTCAATAACCATATCATAAGACCATATATACAAAATTATTATAATGCTATACATGCCATACTCAAAATATACAAGCCATTATGCCAAGATGGTATACGGATACTGTGAGCGTGCCTCCGACCGTTTCCGATTTCCGAGCTGGCTTGTCAACACTACAAGGAATGAAAAGGAGGAAGTAAGCATAAATGCTTAGTAAGCTCACATGCAAATAGCAAGTAACACAACTATATACGCAAACATAAAACATCATTTACATAATCATCACCGAGACATTCATATCACATTTTCATTTATCATCTTACCATATTGTTGTTATATCGAGTTTTCAACCCGAGGGTTAAGTACATACCTGTTCAAAGTATTCATTTCACAACACTTACCAATACGTCCCTTTCATCTCGAGTATTCCTCCGCTTGAGTAAAATTTTACCCGTTGAACACATCGGAATATAATTCGGATACATAGAAAGTTTGCACATAAGTGCCACATATGTAGCCAAGCTACTATGTAAGCCGCCCATAAGCGAACTCAGACTCAACTCAACGAGCTCGGGTGTTCGCATCCATGAGTGAACTCGGACTCAACTCAACGAGTTTGAATGCCTAGTTACATCTCACGAACTCGGACTCAACTCAACGAGTTCGAACATTCGCATCCATAAGTGAACTCGGACTCAACTTAACGAGTTCGGATGCCCAAATATCCTAGTGACATGTCACTTGTATCCTAATCCATTCCTAAGGTTCAACGGACCTTTTCTCAATCATGTGTCTCAACCATCTTCTACGGAATGCCGATATGATACTCGGTAGTATTTCACATTTTCCAAGTATATCACATAATTTGACATATTACAAACAATTATCACAAGATAATATTTCATAATAATTATCATATCATTTAAATAACATTAAAACATTTAAAATAATAACTATGTTACTAACATTTACATATGAACTTACCTCGTATGCGAAAATGGCTACTTTTACCATTTCGTCCACAACTTGGTATTTTCCCCATTTTAGCCCGAATTTTAGTTTTCCTTGCTCTATCATTTAAAATATAGTCTAATTAGGACTCACATTATTCAAATTGACCCAAACTCATATTTTGGCAAAATTACAGTTTTGCCCCTAAACTTTTACATATTTACACTTTTACCCCAAAGCTCGTAAATTAAACTTCAGCCTATTTTCTTATGTTTTATGACATGCTGATCATTTTTCCCTTCTATGGCAACATCAAATTCTCACTCTAACATGTACTTATGACTATTAGGTATTTTTACCGATTAAGCCCTTTTTCTCGTTTTCGCTTAAAACCGAGTAGTACAAGTTGTCTAACATAATTTAAAACCTCATATTCTATCATAAAACACCAAAATACACAAATTTCACCTATGGGTATTTTTCCAAATATGAACCCTAGGTTGAATTATTGCTAGCATAAGCTTAATCGAGCTACCGGACTCCAAAAACGTAAAAATTGTTAAAAACGAGGCTAGAATGGACTTACAATCGAGCTTGAAAGCTTGAAAAACCCTAGCCATGGTTTCTCCTTGCTATATTCGGCCATGGGGTTGAAGATGAGCAAAATTGGCTTTTAATTTTGTATTTTAATTCATTTTACCCTAAATGACCAAAATGCCCTTACTACTAAACTTTCCAAAATTCCATCCATGTCCAATTTTGTCCATAGACTTAGAAATTGGTAAAATTGCTATTTAAGACCTCTTAATTAATATTTCAAAACAATTTCATACTAGAAACTTCTAGAATGCAAGTTTTGCAAATTATTCGATTTAGTCCCTAATTTCAATTTAAGCACTTTATGCATAAAATTTCTTCACGAAATTTTCACACAATCATGCAATCATATCATAGACCTCAAAATAATCATAAAATAATTATTTATATCTCGAATTTTGTGGTCACAAAACCGCTATTCCGACTAGGCCCAAAATCAGGATATTACAGGTAATTTACCAAAAACAAACATTCAAGAAAGGCTGGATAGAGGAGTTACTAATGAGGATTGGCTTTCTATATTTCCAGAAGCAATGATTCAACTCTTTCCACATTCTTTTCCAGATCATTGTCCACTTCTTATCACGACGAAAAAAATGTTAATGAGCTACCTAAAAGGAGTTTCAAATTCGAAGCTTGGTGGCTGTTGGAGGAATCTTTTGTTGAGGAGGTAAGATACATATGGGACAATTCAAATGGAGACTTGCTACAAAAATTGGAAAAAGTAAGAAAAGGTTTGGATAGATGGGTGAATCAAATTAGGCACAATAAAAAGATAAAAAAATGAGAGGTTAACTTCGAGATTGGTCAAGTTGATGGAATCTAACAAAGATGATGAAAATCTAGCAGAACTTATTGATACGAAGACTCAACTAAATTTTGAGATTGACAAGGATGAACGATATTGGGAACAAAAGGCTCGAGTTAATTGGTTACAATTTGGGGATAAGAATACTGCTTTTTTCATAAACAGGCGACTCAACGACAAAGAAGGAGCCTTATTCAAAAATTGCAATTTGAAGATGGTAAAGAAATAGAAGAGATCAATGAGATGGAAGGAATAGCTAGATCTTATTTTCAGAATCTGTTTTCAACTAGGAGGAGGGGAAATTATGAACATCTGCTGACAGGAATTAATCGCTGTATTTTTGAAGAGGATAATTCTCAATTGATAGCAAGATACACAAAAGAGGAAAGTCAATTGGCCTTATCAGAATTGGGCCCAACAAAAGCACCAGGAGAAGATGGATTTTCGGCTTTATTTTATCAGAAGTGCTGGTCAATTGTAGGGGAGGATGTGTCTTCATTTTTCCTACAACACCTAAATGGAGGTATGAATATTAGTTTAATTAATAAGACTAATATAGTTTTGATCCCAAAAATTCAAAACCCTTCAAATATTTCCTATTTCCACCCTATAAGTCTATGCAAGGTGATTTATAAGTTGATAGCTAAGGTCATTACGAGTCGTCTTTGTGTAGTCATTGATAAATGTATTGACCTAGCATAAAGCGCTTTTGTACCGGGGAGGTTAATTTCCGATAATATGTTACTGGCTTATGAAATCCTACATACTTTAAAACAGAAGAAAACGGGGAAAAAGGGATTTATAGCAATAAAATTGGATATGAGTAAAGCTTATGATAGAGTTGAATAGAATTTTATCACAACAATTATAAAGCACATGGGTTTTGATTCAAGGTGGATTGAGTCTCTAATGAAATGTGTTTCCACAGTTGCATATTCGGTAGTTTTCAATGGTCATATTGGAGAGAATTTTCAACCCACAAAGGGAGTAAGACAGGGTGACCCTTTGAGTCCATTCCTATTTTTAATTTGTGGAAAAGGTCTTTCCAGTCTTATGAGACTCGCTATGCAAAGGAGCGCACTTAGAGGGGTTAAAGCAAGTAAAAGTGTCCCACAAGTTTCTCACTTGTTATTTACAAATGGCAGTATTTTATTTGGGGAAGCTACAAAGAGAGGAGCTTGCTCACTTAAACAGATTCTAATCGAATACAATAATTGTTCCAGACAGTGTGTTAACTATGACAAATCTACAGTATTCTTTAGCACTAATACACAAGAAGGGGATAAAGTAATTATATCTAGGGTTCTTGGAGTATCCAGGTCTGCCTAATATGATGGGAAGAAAGAAGAAAATGTCTTTTCAGACCCTAAAGGACAGAATGAAACAACAGATTGATAACTAGAGTGTAAGGCATCTATCTCAAGGGGGGAAAGAGGGTTTATAAAAGCTATTCTTCAAGCTATTCCAACCTATACGATGGCATGTTTCCTAATTCCTAAGTCTATGTGTTGAATTAGAAGGCATTATGGCAAGATATTGGTGGCAGAAAAATCAAGATAAAAAAGGCATTCACTGGTGCACGTGGAAATATTTATGCTCTTTGAAAGAAGATGGTGGTTTAGGCTTTCATAATCTCGAAAAATTTAACATAGCATTATTAGCAAAACAAGGTTAGCGTCTTGTCAATTTCCCTAATTCTTTACTAAGTCGTGTATTAAAAGAAAAATATTATCCAAATTCAAATTTTATCAATGCTCATTTGGGGAATTTACCTTCGCTTACCTAGAAGAGTGTCTGGGCAGCTAAAGGGATTTTGGAGAAAGGACTTTGCTGGAGAATAGGAGCAGGGAATCGCATCTCTGTTTGGGATGACTTGTGGATTTTGGGAGATGAAAATGATAGATTGCAGAATGAAAATGTCAATGAGAATATTAAGTTAATATCAGTTTTGATTGATGCTAATAATCGAAAATGGAATACAGATTTAGTTTTAAGCACCTTTAATGAGGATACTGCAAAAATAATTCTGCAGATTCCCTTGGCAAAGACAATCTACGAGGACTTTCAAGTATGGAGAGGAGAACCGTCAAGAGAGTATTCCGTCAGAAGTGCCTATAAACTATTACATGAGACTAATTCGGGTCCTAGTAATAATTTTATACAGACCGAGAATAGAAACTTCTACAGAAAATTATGGAATTTACAAATCCCTCAAAAAATTAAAATTACAATTGGGAAAATTTCTTGGAATTGTAGTCCTACTCTATTTAATCTAAAGAGTAAAAAAGTCAGTGGAAACTTTTTGTCCCCGATGTCACACCTCCGCTGAAGATAGCAACCACGTTTTCAGGTACTGTGCCACAACAATAAAAGTATGGTCAAGTTTAGATCTTGAATTGGTATCCAATAACAATACTCAAAGCTTGTGGGAGTGGCTTATCTGGGTTTTCAGGCAGGGGAATAACGACCAGTGTCACCTTTTTTGCTGTGGGTTATGGTCAATCTGGAACCATAGAAATAAATTCATCTATGAGAGAAAGAATACAACAGGTAGGGATATCTCTAAACAAGTCATCAGTTTCATAGCAGAATTAAACGGAGCGGAGGAAAAACGAATTCTTACCAGTATTGACAGAGGACATAAGCAGATGGAAAGAAACATGAGGATGACAATTTATTTTGATACGGCTTTTGACAAGAGAACTTCGAGATCTTCTTTAGGTTTGGTTGTCTGCGATACGGAGGGGGATATCGTGGCCTCTAAGTCAGTTATTCACTCTAACATTTCATCGCCGTTTGCAGTGGAGGCATATGCAGGTTTACAGCGATTCAGTTAGGGATTACAATGAGATTATATAATCTGGATATAAAAGGAGACTCAAGAACATTGATCAAGAAATGTCAGACCACAAACCAAGATAAATCGATAATAGGGGCGATAATCATAGATATCAATAGCAAAAAAGTTTTCTTTCAGAATATTGGTTTTCATTTTATTCCTAAAACAGAAAATGAGAATGCCCATCTGGTTGCTAAAGAAGCGATGAGAAGAGGAGAAGGACATTACCTGCTGGGGTTGCATCCAAGGAGTATCCATCAGGAGAGGGAGCGACGGAGGCCAAGAGCACAAGATGAAGGAGATTCAAGATTACCCAGTTTTTGAAAAAAAAAAAAAGAAATGCTGAGGAAAGAAGAAGAGCAATTGTTGGGACTGCATCTAAGGGATACTACTCAGAAAAGAGAAAGACGGAGATCAAACGAGTCAGACGAAGAAGATTCAAGGAGATGTTAAAAGATATTGATAGCAGATATTATAAGATCTCATTGGAAAATGCTATCATAAAGGCTGGACGGTGGATTTGAAAGGACAAAGGCTAGTGATGTCCAGCTGTGTTAACTGAAGATCAGTTTTTAATTTTATTTTTTTATTTTTTTTATTTTTTAAATTTTGAATTCTTAGGGTTAAGAATACTCGGGCTTAGCCTTCTCTGTTACTGCTTTTGATTTTGTTTCTTTCTTTTTGGTTGTAAGCCCAATCCGGCTAAAACCCATTTTTGTATTTTTTTGATTATTTATCTATTTATGAAAGTACAGTTGATTTTCAAAAAAAAAAATAGACTTTTAGTAGCTAAGCAATCAGTGTTTTAATTCAATCTAATATCCACGATCCAAGAGATTAATAGGGTGACCCGATTTAATCCAATCTCCAAAATATGTTTTCCTAAGATTAGATATCATCCACGTAATCAACACAGCTTATAAAATACCAAATGTTGAAAATTTTTAAAAATAATATGAAGAGGAGGAGGAGGTCCCAGTCTATCTCCCTAACCACGTCCTTATATATGACGAAGCTTTCTATTTCATTCTATCCTGTAAACTTCAATGCTGCAATAATATATTGTTGAAATTCTGAAAAGTGAGAGTATAATTTATTCTTTCATTTTTCATTTATAGTTTGGAATTTATTCTTTCATTTTTCATTTATAGTTTGGGTGAACTCCATTGTATATATAATCATTTAAAAAGCAATAACCATAACTTCAGAAAAGAAGAAAAACCATGAACTAGCTAGCTATCCCATTAATGTGATTAAACAAAAGAAATTAATGAAAATTAACATTCACTGAAGATAATTTAAGTTAAGGTGGATGCATATCGGATGTTTGTAGTGTGAACAATAGGGTTGGAATTAGTAGCTTTTTGGTGGATGAGAAGGATATTGCATTCGCATTACAATGCCTTGTGAAACAAGTTATTCATATAGTTTCTTTGTTTGGAAGGATATACATATATTCAATATCTGCAATGTTGAAACACGAAGTTAGTGGGCAGTAAAATGTAAAGACGGAGTTGGCATTGTCTTCAATCCAAAGACAAAAGCCTGGACTTTATGTATGAACTTGAGAAACAAACAATTTTGGTGAAAATGACAATGGCATTGGAAGGCAAAGCAAAATGCATCATCCCTTTCTACAACATATCACTCAACGTTTCTAATATGTAAACAAGAAAATTGCAGACCAGCCTCCCACGTGAACAAAGTAGGAGGACCAGAACACGACGGTGGATATGATAACATCCTACTTGAAAACTTTCCATGGTCAATGGGTCAGAGTGAAAGCTGTAACTCACCACTATCATGTATCGTTCACTCTTGCCATCCCTGCCGTCAACTCTCTTGCCCCATAAGCATTTCCCCAAGTACCACTCCTGCTCCTTTCTTCCAACATTTTATTTCCTAAACTAATGTTTCTTTTCCACATTTATTTAATATTAATGTAAATTTTAAATGTTTTTATCAACTTTTTAAAATGTTTTGAATTTTTAATAATATTTTGTATTTTTATGAAGTCTGTTAAATTTTGACAATTCAATTAATATTTTCTTAAAAGATTAATTTAATTAAAATTTAAAAAAATTGAAGATGAACCCATTAATATGGTATCAACTATACTGAACTGATGCGTTCTCGTCTTTTCTCTCTGATCCCCCTCGCGTTTCCTCTCCTTCCCTTTATATATATTCAATCAACTCATTTTTCTTTTTACTTTAAATTAACGGTATATATTGCTTATTGGATCAATGAAAGGCGCTTCTTTTCCGACACAGAGGCAATGGGCCTCGGACACCATTCCCGCCACCTTTAGTTCAACGTCCTCGCCTGGGACTGAGCAGTTCGTGGAGGTCACTCTCGATCTCCAAGACGATGACACCATTATCCTCCGCAATGTGGAGCTGGCCTCATCTGCCATCACCGTTGATGATGGAGCCTATACTTCGGCCTCCACTTCACGATCCCCGACCATCAGGAAGAGCTCCTCCAATACATTGAGACAATTTTCACAAGGACGAAAAGTCGAAGCCGTTGCTAAAGCCAAGCAGTTCTCGCAACAGTTGAAAGCCGAGCTACGCAAGTTATCATGGGGCTATTGAAAAATAAAATAAAATAAAATAAATAAAATAAAGAACACACAAATTTTACGTGGAAACCCTTTCGGGAAAAAACCACGGGCAGAGGAGAAGAAAATTCACTATGTCAAAAATTTGAATCAATAAAAGAGGAATAGACTATGTCTATTTATAGGCTTGTAAAGCCATATTCTAGTAGGATTGAAACACCTTATCCTAATCAATATAAAATAGATGGAGTTTAATAAGGTTTAAAAAACCTTATTCTAAAATAAAATAAAAGAAGTCTAGTTCTATATGGATTTTACTTTTATTTTATTTTCCATCGTATTTTATTTAAATAAGAATTTGAGTCACTTAATTCTAACAATCTCCACCTTGACACAAATTCTCAATGAACAAGTTCTTCATCGCGAACTTTCAATAAACAAGTTCTCCACCTCTTCCATAAAACCCCTTAAGGGTTTAACTTCAACAATGAACACCAACCAAGTCTAAGCAATGCTCAAACTTGGTTATAGGAAGTGACTTAGTCATCATATCTGCAGGATTTTCATGAGTACTAATTTTGCTCACAATAATATCACCACGAGCAATAATATCACGAACAAAATGATACCGAACATCAATGTGTTTTGTTCTCTCATGAAACATTTGATCTTTTGTAAGAAAGATGACACTGATTGTCACAAAATCTCGTGGCTGATTTGAAGGTCTTCATTAAGTTCACTAAAGAGTCCTTCAACCAAACGACTTCTTTACAAGCCTCATGAATCGCCATGTACTCAAACTTCATTGGTAGACAAAGCGATCGTAGTTTGCAAAGTGGCTTTCCAACCGATTGCACAACCTCCGATTGTAAAGACATAACTCGTGAGAGATTTTCTTCAATCAAGGTCTCCAAGAAAATCAGCATCAACATACCCAATGACTCCATCTCTAGTTCTTCCAAAGCGTAAGCAAACATCGTAGTACCTCGTAAGTATCTTAAAATCGATCGAATCGCTTTCCGGTGTTCTTTACCGAGATTGGCTATGTATCGCTAACCGCACTAATCGCATATAATAAATCTAGACGTGAACAAACCATAGCATACATGAGAGATCCTCTCGCACTAGAGTATGGAACATGTGACATGTACTCAATCTCATCATCGATTGTGGAGACAAAGTCGATGAAAGTCCGAAATGAGTTGCTAAAGGAGTACTAACGAGCTTAGCACTCGCATATTGAACTCAAAAGAACTTTCTCAATGTACCCTTCCGACTTAGGTACAATTTACTTGCTTTTCTATCTCTAAGAATCTCCATACCAAGTATCTTCTTTGCTGGTCCTAAATCTTTCATCTCAAATTCTTCACTTAGTTGGGCTTTGACATTTCTTATCTCTACTTTATCTTTTGTTGCTATCAACATGTCATCAACATAAAGAAGTAGATATACAAAAGAACCATCACTGTTTTTCTTAAAGTAGACACAACTGTCAAAACTACTTCTTTTGAAATCATGAGAAGTCATAAAGGAATCAAACCTCTTGTACCACTGTTTTGGTGACTGTTTCAAACCGTAAAGGGACTTTTTCAAGAAGAAAACATAGTCCTCTTTTTCCGAGATCGTAAAACCCTCCGTTGTTGCATGTAAATATCCTCCTCAAGTTCTCCATGCGAAATGCGTTTTACATCTAACCGCTCAAGCTCCAAATCATGCATGGCCACAATACCAAGCAAAGCTCGAATCGAACTATGCTTAACAACCGGGAGAACACATCTGTGAAGTCCACTCGAATTTGACTGTAACCCTTTGCAACAAGCCTTACTTTATATCCGGGTTCTTCAACTCCTGAGTCCCTTCTTTCTTTTTAAACACCCATTTACAACGAACAACCTTTTTACCTTTAGGAAGTTTTACAAGATCCCATGTTCTGCTTTTTGTGGAGTGATTCCATCTCCTCTTGCATAGCAAACATCCACTTTTCTCGAGTCTTCACACTAATCGCCTCGAATAATTAAATGGCTCTTGATTCGCATCTATATCTTCACCACATTTAAAGCATAAGCAACTAGATCACCTCGGCATACTTTTTGGAGGTTTAATTTCTCTTCTTGTTCATTTTTGGCGATAGAGTATTGCGGTGAAGAAGCAACTCTATTCTCAATTTTTGTCTTGGCTTGAGGAGTTGATTCTATATTAACTGATGCTCCACCTGCTTTTGGTTTTCTTTATTGGAAGAGTCTTTAAGAGATAAGTTATGTAGCATAGCATTTCATCAAAAACAACATATCTGCTAATCACAACTTTTCTATTTTCAGGACACCATAACTTATAGCCTTTTACACCGTTTTATAACCAAGAAAACGCATTTAATGGATCTCGGTTCCAATTTTCCATTATCAACATGAGCATACGCAGGACACCCAAAAATCTTTAAATCGAATAATTAGCGGGATTACGGACCATACCTCTTGTGGAGTCTTTTCTCAATGGCAGCGGATGGAGATCGGTTGATAAAAAACATGCGAGAGGTCGCTTCGCCCAAAATGACTTGATAAGTTGGCATTTGACAACATACATCGAACCTTCTCCATGATCGTTCTGTTCATTCGTTCTGCAACGCCGTTTTACTGTGGAGTATGATGAACTGTCAAGTGTCTCATGATCCCTTCTGACTTGCACAATCTATTAAACTCATCAGAACAGAACTCTAAGCCATTGTCTGTATGAAGGTATTTTATCTGTTTTCCCGTCTGTTTTTCAATCATAATTTTCCAAGACTTAAATGTGGAAAACACATCGCTTTTCTGCTTCAGGAAGAACGCCCAAACTTTTCTGGAAAAATCATCAATAAAGGTTAGCATATAATTAGCTCCACCTCTCGAAGGCACTCTGGATGGCCCTCACAGATCAGAATGAATATAGTCCAATATTTCCTTCGTGTTATGGATTCCTCTAGTGAATCGAACTCTCTTTGCTTCCCAAAACACAAGTGCTCACAGAAATTCGGTTTGCAAATTCCTTGCCCATTAAGAAGTCCTCTTTGCTTAATTACGCCATGCCATTCTCACTCATATGCCCTAGGCGCATATGCCAAAGTTTAGTAATAACATCATCGACAAGGAAGAGGAAGCGACAATTGCATCACCAAGAATAGTAGAACCTCAGAAACATATAACTTGGAAATCTTTCTCCGCCTTTCATCACAACAAGGGACCCTTTGAAATCTTTAAAACCCCACTTTCAAATGTGTATCTGCACTTTTGAATCAAGAGTACTCAACGAAATTAAATTTCTTTTCAATTCGGAACATGCCGCACGTCACTAAGTGTTCGACAACTCCATCAAACATCTTAACTTTAATTGTTCCAACACCTGTGATTTTAAATGAAGCATTATTTCCCATCAAAACAACACCTTCAGATCTTGTTTCATAAGTTGTAAACCAATCCCGATTGGGACTCATGTGGAAGGTGCACTGAATCAAGTATCCACTCCTCGCTTACTTTAGAATCATTGATGAAGCGACTAGAAGTTCACTATCGCCGTAGTCTTCTACAACATCGCCTTCACCGGAATTTTCGGTTGTTTTCCTTTGATTCGCAGCCTCCTTTTAATCTTATTTTGTAGCTTATAGCACTCAGATTTAATGTGCCCTTTCTTCTTGCGAAGTTGCAAGTTTTACCTCTGTTTGAAGACTTGATCTACCCTTAGATTTACCACGAGGATTCCGTTCCTGTGTCCTACCACGATCATCATCAGCATTTCGATCTTGTCTCCTACGAACAATGAGACCCTCTCCCTCAGAGTCGGGTTTAACCACAAGATGCTTCATCTTATCATACGAGGTTAAAGAATCATAAACCTCATCAACTGTGAGAGACTCGCGGCTATATAAAATTGTGTCTCTAAAGGTTGAATAAAACGGGGGCAACGAACAAAGTAGAATCAACCCTAGATCTTTCTTATCATACTGAACCTCCATGGCCTCCAAGTTTGAGAAAATTTCTTTAAACACTGTTAAGTGTTCGTGTACAGACGCACCTTCCTCCAAACGATGAGCATAAAGACGCTGCTTCATATGCAACTTACTTGTTAGAGTTTTCGACATACATATTTGTTCTAGCCTCTTCCATAATGCAATGCGCTTTTCTCTTTCATCACATCCTGCAAAATTTCGTTGGACAAATCTGATTTAATTGTGTTAATGCCTTTCGATCCTTACGCTTCTTCTCTTCATCTGTAATGTCGAAGGCATTTTATCTATCCTAGCAGGGCATCCTCCAGATCCATCTGCAAGAAGCGCTTGCATCTTAATTTGCCACAACGCAAATTTGGTGTTGCGATCCAACAATGAATTTCATACTTCAAAGACGCCATTACCGTGATCGAGATGAATAACCCTAAGCTCGGATACCAATTTGTGAAAAATAAAATAAAATAAAATAAATAAAATAAAGAACACACAAATTTTACGTGGAAACCCTTTCGGAAAAAAACCACGAGCAGAGGAGAAGAAAATTCACTATGTCGAAAATTTGAATCAATACAAGAGGAATAGACTATGTCTATTTATAGGCTTGTAAAGTCATATTCTAGTAGGATTGAAACACCTTATCCTAATCAATATAAAATAGATGGAGTTTAATAAGGTTTAAAAAAACCTTATTCTAAAATAAAATAAAAGAAGTCTAGTTCTATATGGATTTTACTTTTATTTTATTTTCCATCGTATTTTATTTAAATAAGAATTTGGGTCACTTAATTCTAACAGGGCCACGGACACGCAGCTCTGACTCTACCCGGATCCGACTCTGCTACAGCGACTCGAGCTTTAAGAAAGCAGCGAGCTCAACTTGACCGGATTCGCTCCGGCGCTCAAAAAGCTCTTCGCGGATTAAGATTCATAACCAACAATGAAGCCAATGCATGGGAAGAAGTTGAAAACAATTTCAAAAAACTCGCTAAACACGGCTCTCTTTTTCGCTCCGATTTCGCACAATGCATAGGTTTCTCAATTCATCATCACGAATCTTTTTTAATCCATTTTTCTCAAACTCTTAGATTAGATGATTACTTCTGTTTGTTGTTTAGGAATGAAGGACTCGAAGGAATTTGCGCAGGAGATGTTCGACGCATTGAGTAGACAAAGGAGATTAAAAGTTGAAAAAATTAGCAAAGATGAGCTTTACGAGTATTGGTCCCAAATCACTGACCAAAGTTTTGATTCTCGCCTCCAGATCTTCTTCGACATGTACGCATTATTAAACTATTAGTTTCAACTTATTTTAAATTAAATATTTCTTCTTTTAACGAACCAGTTTTGAATATCCTATGTTATAGGGTGGACAAAAATGAAGATGGTAGGATCACTGAGGCTGAAGTAAAAGAGGTAAAAATAATATGTATATTTCCAATTTTTTAATAAAATTGTATCCAACATGCAAAAAAATATTTACTTTATTAAAAAAAACAATTAAATTGTGATGCTCATGGGTGATACTTTTAATTATTAATAAAATATTTAGTGGGATTTGCGAGGGCATTCTGGTGTGTATATAAAAGTAATTGACTTTCGCTGTGGATAATATAGATTCTGATGCTAAGTGCTTCGGCAAACAAGCTATCGAGATTGAAAGAGCAGGCGGAGGAATATGCAGCTCTGATCATGGAAGAGTTGGACCATGAAAGATTTGGATATATCGAGGTGGGTCCATTTTTAATTTATGTGGAGCACTAATATTTCCATAATATTTCTCGCTTTGATTTTTGTCCGATAGATCTTACTATTATTATTTAATAACAAAAAATGTTGATTGTAGAGAAATCATACTATATTATTATTTTGCAGTGAAACTTATTTTCAAATTAGTTTCAGTATAAGACTGACCAAACTACATCCCATGATTGACCATCTCGAACTCATGGTTCTGCCAAGTGGCGGACCTTATTCATTCACGCATGCACTTACCTTTCATTCTGCATCACTGATAGCTTAAAACAGTTGATATAATCAAGAACATCCTTGCCCTTTGCGTGACTAAAAATTTTTCGATCATTTAAAAATTTCGTTTCCATAATTGCATGATTTGGTTGATCATGATCTATGGAATGATACAGCTATGGCAATTGGAGACACTTCTCTTGCAAAAGGACACCTACCAGAGCTATAGTCAAGCCCTAAGCTACACAAGCCAAGCCCTTAGCCAAAACTTACAAGGACTAACAAAGAAGAGCAGAGTCAGGAGAATGATTAAGAAACTTTTATACTATTTAGAAGAAAACTGGAAGAGGCTATGGGTGGTGTCATTATGGATTATGATTATGACAGGGCTCTTTACTTGGAAGTTCTTTCAATACAAACAGAAGAATTCTTTTCAGGTTATGGGTTACTGTCTCCTCACAGCCAAGGGGGCAGCTGAGACCCTCAAGTTTAACATGGCTCTTATCCTCTTACCCGTCTGCAGAAACACCATTACTTGGCTCAGGTCCACCAAGCTGGGTCTTTTCCTGCCTTTTGACGACAATATCAACTTTCACGAGGTATGCGAACAACATACCAACTTTTCCTTTTTCCTTTTGCTTTTCCTTTTCGTTTATGGGTCCCAGGCAGCGGCGAAACTAGCCCTTAAAATAATTTTTTTTATATGTACTTTTAAAATTTTTAAAATTTTAAATTAGTGGAAGTGAAATTATATTTTAAATTTTTAAAATTTAAGAATTTGATTTAATTTTTATAAATTATAAAGATATAATTTATTAAAATGATAAAATTATATTTTTATCATAAAAATTATAATTTAATTTCGATTTTAAAATAATATTTTAGTTTCGCCCTTATCCCAAAGACATGATGACATATAAAAGTCAATTAATATGAATTTACTTTTAGAATAATACGAGTTATGTCAACAACATAAAAGAATAGCGATTAGAAGAGCTTGTTAACATCTTAATGAATAAATTCAAACTTTATCGACATAATTTCTTCTTAATAATTTGTAACTTGACTTTGGAAAAAAAAGGTGCTGGGTATTGCAGGTTCACATAGCAAAAGTTGAAAATTAAACCGATCTTAAATTATTTATTGTGTGTGAAGAAATTAGAAATTGATAATTTCTATAGAAAAAAGGTCAAAACTGGCCATTGCAAATTTGTTCATCTACTATAAAATTTAATTTCGAATCAAATAAAGAAAATTATAAAGAATAGTAAGGTTAAACTTAAAAAAGACGACTTGCTTTGTTTAAAAGTGACGCGAGGAAACAAAACAAATAAGCAATTTAATCCTTATAAGGTTTTAAAAATGTTAGAATTTTTTTAACCCACTTGAGAACATTTTTAACATTTAAGTTTAATGCCATTTAAGTTTTTAGCTCTTTGCATCAAAAGTAAATATAAAAGGCTAAAATTGCAAAAGAAAATTAAATCTTTAGTATATGGATCCGGTAGTTTAACAAAAAGCTATATACGAAATTGAAACATTGTAGTTTTAATGTGTTTTCGTCCGTGACCAAAGACATTGACTTCCACAAAATCAAACTCCCAATAGCTTGACCTTATCGTAGCTGAACCTGGGCACTTCCTAGATTCACTAAAGTATCTGTAGATCACAAGTTTGCTGCTCTGGAGCATTATATCATGCAAGCTTAGTTGTTTTATGAGTAAGAACAGCCAATTTAATCCATCAGTTTCATCATTTCTACTGTGGCTCATGGAATTTTAGTTATGAAAGTTATGAGATAATCTTGATGCACATAGGAAGCAAACCTTACATTTATAGTGGATACAAGGTTTTCATGGCACTGACTTCTTTTGTATCCCTGAATTAATTAACCACAAGTTTGAAGTTATTTATGATATCTCATTGAATTTGTGCAGACAATAGCTGCAGCCATTACTATTGGAGTCATTCTCCATGCTGGTAACCATCTTGCCTGTGATTTTCCTATGCTTATCAAGTCCTCTAGTGATCACTATGATCTACTAATCAATGACTTTGGAAGTCATAAACCAACCTACTTAGACCTGGTAAAAGGGGTTGAAGGAGTGACTGGAATTTTAATGATTATCTGCATGGCAATTGCATTTATACTGGCAACAAGATGGTTTAGGCGGAACCTGATTAAGCTGCCCAAGCCCTTTGATAGAATCACTGGTTTCAATGCTTTCTGGTACTCACATCACCTGTTTATCGTTGTCTACATCTTGCTTGTCATCCATGGCGTATTTCTTTATCTTGTGCACATATGGTACCGTAAGACGGTAAACATTTAAATCTTCTTCTTTTCTCAAATGATTGCATAAATTCGAACAACAGGATTTTATTTTATGTTTTACTGTAACTGTAATTAATTGTATTGTATTGTATTGTGTTCCTGGATGCAGACTTGGATGTACCTAGCTGTTCCAATTTTGTTGTACGCTGGAGAAAGGACACTTAGATTTTTCCGTTCTGGGTTCTATACTGTCCGGCTTTCGAAGGTAAGCATAACACTATCAACTATGATTCCGTATAGAGAAAAAGTTCCGTAATTAATTGGAACTGCTAAGAGAAACATTTAGTTAGGCCAACCAACAAGCACATTGTCAAAATTTTCCAGTGAGGCCTAAATAGCTCTAAACCTAGGGTGCTTTTGAAATTTGACTGATGGTCTTTTTTGATTCGGTACAAAAGTGGACAGTACATGTTTGTCCAATGCCCTGCTGTCTCTCCCTTTGAATGGTAAGCAAAATATATATATATATATATATTAGGTATTATTTCAGCTATTTCACTTCCGCCAGGCTACTAAATTGCATCTAGAGTTTCCAGAATAATACATCTAGGGATAAATTCTCAATGACTAACTTATGTGAGTTTCAAGTTTATTAGCATGAGGTTTAGGGTTCGATCTCTGTGTTTCTATACCCCTTACTACTCCTTTCATTGTAATGTACTTGCTTCTTTGTATAATGCTTATTTGTATAAAGAAAAGAGAGATGAATTCATGATAGAAGAGGATGAAAATGTATATTTGTTAGATCAAAAGCCAAGTCCATTTGCTGTCAACAATAATAGCCCTTTACTATAATAGGATCAGGTTCAACGTTTTCTATAGCTTTTTAATAATGTAAAGGGTGGCCAAAAAAGAAAATAATGTAAAGGAAGTTTAAAATATTTTAAGTTTTACAGATGGTATACGTTTTGCATCATGCAAAAGGAAAAAATAATCTCAACGCGTGAACATTTCTTTATTGTGAACCAGGCATCCATTTTCCATCACGTCTGCTCCTGGTGATGACTACCTTAGTGTTCATATCCGCCAGCTAGGTGACTGGACACAAGAGCTCAAACGGCTATTCTCAGAGGTTTGTGAACCTCCTGTGTCTGGGAAAAGTGGGCTTCTTAGGGCTGATGACATCACTAAGAAAGGGTATATCTATTCGTCTTGTATTTATATATTCAACGGTTTAGCAGCATTTAGAATCTATTATGGAATAATTTTCAATGACCCTTGCTTGATAGTATTATTATCTGAAGTACAGCTTGCCAAAGCTCTTAATAGATGGGCCGTATGGTGCCCCGGCACAAGATTATTGGAAGTATGATGTCCTATTACTTGTGGGCCTTGGAATTGCTGCAACACCATTCATTAGCATCCTAAAAGATCTGCTTCACAACATTGTGAAAATGGAGGAGCAGGCAGTAAGTAACTTAAGTAAATATTTTTTGTTTATTTAGAACAAAAGAGTACATAGTGTGGTGACAGGGGAAAGATGGCATTGGGATTCAAACTCCAAACCTATTAAAGATGACTACATTAACTAATTAAGCTGTGACTCAGGCTTCCTTTGTGCTAAGTTAATGAATCTGCTGTTATTATTCCTTGGTCAAATCATAGTTTCTTAAAATGAATCTGCTGTTATTATTCCTTGGTCAAATCATAGTTTCTTAATTTTTCTTTATCTGATTCACAATGCTGATGCTTTGATTTTCAGGATTTGGTGTCAGATTCGAGTAGGACATCAGAGCTGAGCAGTGGGAGCAATGATTCAGGCAATCCCAACAGAGTTCCACCAAAACGAAAGAAAACACTTCAGACGACCAATGCTTACTTTTATTGGGTAACCAGGGAACAAGGCTCATTTGATTGGTTCAAAGGAGTCATGAATGAAGTTGCAGAACTTGATCAAAGGGTAAAACCAAGAGTTGAAAATTATTTTAGTTATAATTTCCTTTGAATACCATGGTGCAACTAAATTGTCACATTGAACACCAGGGTGTAATTGAAATGCACAACTATTTGACCAGCGTGTACGAGGAAGGAGATGCACGATCAGCTCTCATCACCATGGTCCAAGCACTAAATCAAGCCAAGAATGGAGTTGACATCGTTTCCGGCACGAGGGTAAAATCGTTTTTGCCTCTCATTTTCATTGTCTTACCATACTTGATCGACTTATAGGATTCTGAACATCACCATCCAACTGGAATCCAACTTTATCAGGTTCGGACTCATTTTGCAAGGCCTAAATGGAAGAACGTTCTCTCTAAACTAAGTTCCAAGCACTGCAACGCAAGGATAGGTGAGCCGAACTCTATTAAGCAAATAAATTATTAAGAAAACGGCAAATCTTATTTTGTGTTTTAATATTAGTGGTGTGGTGGAGCAGGAGTGTTTTACTGCGGGGCACCCGTTTTGGCTAAACAACTCAGCAAACTCTGCTATGAGTTCAACCAAAAAGGTTCCACTAAATTTGAATTCCATAAGGAGCATTTCTAACACTATTATCATCCTTCACCATTCATAGTCCTAATAAATTACAATAATTAGGCAAGACACTCATAAAATAGAAAAAAGAGAGAAAAAGGAAAGATTAAATATATATATATATATATATATATATAATTTTAGGTATATCTTTAATACCAAAATGACGAAAAAAAAAAAAAGTTCACTATGGTTTTGGAAATTGGGTTGGGCCTCTTTATTTCCAAGAATAGCATTGTAGAATATCCCTGCTGAGCTTATAGAAGATTTCAAGCTGAAGGCTACTACATATTAAAGGTATGTTTGGTTCATTATAATGGAATATGGCTGTAATTGAATAAAGTTGTAATGGAATAGAGCTGTAATCAGTAATTCCATTGTTTGGTTGAATGGAATGGAATAGAGCTGTAATAGTATTCTTGTGTTTGGTTGAATGGAATGGAATAGAGCTGTAATAGTATTCTTGTGTTTGGTTTGTAATAGTATAAGGAAAAATGTGTAAATGACCAAAGTACCCTTAGTAAAATTTGTTTAGGTAGATGATTATTGTTATTGTTATTAAATTTTAATAAAATTATTGTTAAATATATTTTAATAAAAATAAAAATAAATAATTTAATCATATTTTAATATAATTATTATTAAATACAATTTAATAAAATAATATACAATTTAATAACATTCTTAATATAATTATTATTATATGAATTAAAAATTCATAATATATAATATTATAAAAATAATATATAACCTACTTTATTATTTTTAAACGCAATACATATTTAATGTGCTAAAATATCATTAGTGAAACAAATAATTTAATTATTCTACAATAAAAAAAACAAAGTAATAGAAGTAATAAATAACCTGTGATTAAAAAATTTAGACACTAAAATAAAAATAATGATATAATTTAAATGTTAATTTATGAGTTAAGTAATAATTTTAATCGATACTTTGTTACATATAACAAACATTATAATGTTACATTTCACATTCTCATTTCATTTAAATTGTGACGAAAATATGTTAAACACCACATACGCATAAACTATTCTACTTTAATTCATCAAATCAATGGGAAAATGTGTGATCATTTAATAAAAATATTACATTTAAATTTAATTATAAAAATATAAATAACAATATAGAAATAAGATGAATGAATGATTAACAACAATCTAACTTTAAGAAAGCCCCTAGAGAACCCTTATCTATGTACTAGCCCCCAAAAGAAAGAAATGGGAACTATTGTCAAATGTTCAGCTCACATGCCGTATTCTCAATACATAAGATTGTAACTGATACCAATATAAATGAACAGCCTTGACAATTAAATTCAATGATAAAAATGAACAGCCTTGATAATTAAATTCAATAATAAAACATAATGAACAACCATGTTTTGATACCCTTTTATATGTTAATAACACAGAATACCATCATCTTTCATTGTTAAAATGCTATTAATGTAAAAAAAGCTAAATAATGGGAAAGAATCAACAAAAAGATGTATTACTTGTCATATCATATCCATGTTAGTGATAGTCTCCAATGTAGGATTAAACCTTGAAGTCTACAACTCACGGCTACTGCACATTTACTTCAAATCAAATTCCATGACTTTTATATCTAATCTAAATAATTTCCTTTCAATTTCTTTTCTTGAAAGCTAGGCTGTTAAGCTATAAGCTTTCCATAGCTAATCTATTAAGCAATTAACTTTTCACCAACATAACTAAGTTCATTAGAGTTAGAACAAAAAACATGGAAGCTAGACTGTTAGAATATACTAGCTTTTCACACATAACAATACCAACTAAATCTAGTAAAGACGCCTCGATGACATTAGCATTTTTGCTTTCATTGACCATACCATATATAAGATGGTCAAGAGTGACTCTGATCCAAGACTATCCATTTACCAAACTAAATTTACTCAAGAGCATCAATAATAAACAGATCAAGCTATTAAACTAACCACATTCACATCATCTCAAACTAAGATTTACAGAGTTAATGTATTGAAACTAGAAGTAGCAAAAATGAACAGATTGTAACTCATTCATCAAACTATATCATCAAGCAGCTGGCAGCAGAAATCTAAGTAATTCTTTAGTTGCACTTAACAAAGACATAAAGCATTAAGGTTCTTTTACATTTCTCCAAGCTCAAGCACGTTGAATACTAAACTATAACAAAAATTAATAAACACGAAATGACAAGAATGAAAGAGCATCACCATTGTCAAAGGAGATTCCTATTATATTTTTAGTTTCTAAAGGTCACTTTCTCAATACAGGAAAATTCTCAGGACATATATCATTCTTGTGATTTCATGCCAACCCAGCTCCACCAAATCTCTAAACTTGTATCTACAATAGGTATGCTGGAGAAGTACTCACATGCATATCCAGTTATGCACTTATCAGCTTTCAAGTTGAATTTTTATCAGTATTGCCTTCTTGATATGCTTTAGAAGAATCTTCCTTTTTACCCATGATCTGCTGGATACCTTCTTGATATCCTTCTATGAAACTCTTAAGAGCATCTCTATATGCAGAAGCCCTTGTCATGTATAACCTTTATAAAGCAGGCCTCAAAGTCTCCATCCTTCCTTTTGCAGCAATCGCTATTAAATCATTTCCATAGACAACATCAAAACAATGTAAAATTCAACAAATAAACTATAATACCAAGAAAATAAGAGAGAGAAAAGAGTGAGAGGAGAGAAATTTTGCCTAAAAAATAAACTCATAGACAGATGAATTATTTCCCCCAAAATTTCACAATATAGCATTCACACAACCAATAAAAACAACTATCAAAGGCAAAATCCGAAAGCACAAACACATACAATCAGAGGTAAAAGAAAAAGAAAATGAAACTTCATATAATATAAAATTCTTGCCTACAAGAAAAAATGTGCCGTATAATTAACAAAGCTAATTTCCACATACCAATTAACCTATCCATAGGTCCATACCCCAATCAAAATCTTCCTCCATAAAAAATAATATCTCATATTCAAGCCTGAGCATATAGGAGGAGGACCCAGCAATTCACGGTTTTAAAGCATACGACTATACTGAGGAGATTGGCTACAAACAACATAGTTACTAAAGTGAGCTAAAAGAGATCTGCGAAAGGCCTGTTAAGTGGCAATGGCAGCAAATGAACCTGCAAATCCATGATCATGTAAATAATAATAAACCCTCAGAAATCAAACCAGAGCTTAAAGTTCCAATCATTAGGTGTCAAGATCATACCAGTAGATGAAAGAACTTCATAATACTTTCTTCTCTGTGCATTAACGTGAGAATACAAGACTTTAATAGATGGAAGAGAGATTAACTAACTTGACAGTTAACAACTACTTTTGTTAACTAACTAACTTCTAACTTCTTATCCCTAACATGCCCCGAACTTGTTCTATTCTATTCAACTACAGTAGCTTGACTAACTGTTACTCGAAGCTGATTTCGGAACTTGCTAAACAAACTTGCTGCTAAAGGTTTGGTCAGCATGTCTGCGACCTGCTCTTGGCTTGGTACATGACCTACCTGAAATATGCCTTGTGCAACCTTCTCCCTTACAAAGAAGAGATCTAATTCTACGTGCTTGAATTTCGAGTGCATGACTGGGTTCCCTGCAACTGCCACAGCTGCTGAACTGTCACACCATATGAGAGCTTTGCCATGAGGAGAAACACCTAACTCAGTCAACAGCGACTTGATCCACACCATTTCAGCAGTAACATGGGCGAGACTTCGGTATTCAGCTTCGGCAGTCGATCGAGAGAACACCTACTGTTTCCTAGAGCTCCAGGAAATTAGACTTCCTCTAAGAAAAACACAGTATCCAGATGTAGAACGTCGATCATCAATGTCAGATACCCAGTTGGCGTCCGAAAACCCTTCAAGCAAAAACTTCGAACTCTTTGTAAGCTGTAATCCATGATCCAAGGTCCCATGTAGATAACGTAAAATTCTCTTAACAGCTTTGAAGTGAACATCCAAAGGATTGTGCATGAATTGGCACACTTTGTTGACTGCAAAAGCGATGCCGGGCCTGGTAATCACCACATATTGTAATGTCTCTACAATGCTCCTGTATACGTGAGCATCTGCAATAGGTTGTCCTTCATTGGCTGACAGCTGACATGTTGTTGTCATGGGTGTAGGTGTAGCTTTAGACCCCTCCATAGAGGCTCGTCGCAAGAGATCCAGTATGTACTTCCTTTGGTTAAGAAATAAACCAGTGGTGGTGTATTGGACTTCAATACCTAGAAAGTAACTAAGGCGACCAAGATCTTTGAGGGAAAAAGTCGCATCAAGCTGTCGTACAAACTGATCTATAGCTTGGTTGTTGTTCCCTGTAATTATAATATCATCGACATAAACTAGAACATACATAAGCTGGGAGTCCGATTGGTAAACAAAGAGGGAAGTGTCAGCTTTAGAAGCAACAAACCCAGTAGTCACTAGAAATTCTTTAAGCTTATGAAACCAAGCCCGAGGGGCTTGTTTAAGGCCATAAAGTACTTTCCTCAATCGACACACCAATTGTTGACCCTTGTCCCCTTGTCGTTCAAACCCTGGTGGTTGAACCATGTAAATTTCTTCTTGTAAGTCACCATTCAGGAAAGCATTATTGATGTCCACTTGGCGAAGAGACCACCCAAATGAGACAGCAAGGGCCAACACTACCCTAATAGTTGTTGGCTTAACAACAGGGCTAAAGGTATCTCGAAAATCAATACCAGCTTCTTGGAGGTATCCCTTGACCACCAATCTTCCTTTGTACCGAGCGACAGACCCATCAGCATTGCGTTTGATTTTAAAAATCCACTTACAACCGACTGCTTTTCTTCCAGCAGGTAGAGGCACAAGGTCCCAAGTGTGGTTGGCAAGCAGGGCAGTGTATTCAGCCTGAGCAGCTGCTGTCCAGGCAGGGCTTTGAAGTGCTTCACCTATAGAAGTGGGCTCATGATCAGAGAGGGCAGAAGTAAATAGTTTGGGCTTGAAGATCCCACTTTTGGATCGAGTCTGCATCGGATGTGTATTAACAACAGCTTGAATCTGCCTGGAAGAAGACGAGGACCATGTTGGAGATGGACAAGAACCAGGCATAACTAATGACTGAGCAGGACCAGATGTATGTGCCAAGGGACCAGGAGGCAGAGAGAAGCTGGGAGATAGTTGAGAATCAGACTGTTGGACTGAAGAAACCACAGCAGATGGGGACCTACCAGGACCTGCCTCGTGTGCCAAGATATCATGTTCCATGGAAGAGCCTTTAACCACAACAGGAAGAGCAGACTAATGATGAACTCCCTGAACTGACCTCTCAGAAGAGAACTCATGTTGGAACGGAAAGTGATCCTCATCGAACGTAACATGCCGAGAAACAAACATTCGACCATCCATGTCAAGACACCTATAGCCTTTCTGATTGTGCCCAATACCAAGAAAAATGCATAACCTGGACCGAAACTGTAGCTTGTTGGGATGATAAGGTCGTAAACACGGATAACACGCACAGCCAAAGATTTTAAAATGTGAGTATGACGGTTTGACTTTATACAGCACTTCATAGGGACTTCGTTGCTGTAGAATAGGTGTGGGCAACCTATTAATCAAGTGAGTAGCATGTGCAAAAGCATATGACCAGAATTGCAAAGGAAGACTTGCTTGAGCTAGAAGTGTCAGCCCCATATCAACTATCTGGCGATGTTTCCTTTCAACAACCCCGTTTTGCTCTGAAGTATGAGGGCAAGTAACCCTATGCTTGATGCCCAGACGATCTAGTTCCTTAGATAGGGAACGATACTCGCCTCCCCAATCAGACTGAAGCATTTTAATAGAACCACCAAACTGAACATGGACCATCTGATTAAACTGTAGAAAACACTGAAATACTTCGGCTTTTGACTTGAGAAAGTAGACCCAGGTGTACCTACTGTACATATCCACAAATGAAACATAATAGGGAAAACCATTTGATTTAATATGGGAAGGACCCCAAACATCAGATTCTACTAATTCAAAAGGTGTTGAGTACACTGTGCTAGAAGCATTAAAGGGCAGCTTATGTGCTTTGCCTAACTGGCAAGCTGAACAAACACTCGATACATTTCTTCTAGCAAAAGAGATGTTACAATTACGCAGAATAGTCTCAAGAACTGACGAACAGGGATGTCCAAGCCTTTTTTTCCATAGAGCAGGTGAAGAGGATAAACGAGCTGTACCCAAGAACTGTGAGTTAAACTGTGAGTCTGCAGCAGGTGGGTGAGAGAACGAGCTAGACACGTTGAACCTGTACAGACCATCATGCATGTGGCCCACTAAGAGTGTTTTCTTTGTCTTTATATCCCTCACATAACACAAGTATGGGTGAAACTCAAAATAAACCTCATTATCTCGGGCAAACTGACCAACAGACAGCAAGTTTTTACAAACAGTAGGAACATGAAGAACATTTTGAAGACGTAACAACCTGGAACCAGCCAACATACTGGTAGAACCTACATTAGTAATCCAAACAGGAACACCATTTCCCATGGAAACATGACTCGTACTTGTATAAGGAGCAGCGTTCGCAAGAGATGTTATGTCAGGCGTGATATGGTTTGTGGCGCCAAAATCAGGGTACCAAACTTGGTCAGAACCTGAAGATTGTAAAGGAGGCTGCCAACACGAGTTGCAGTCATGGGAACAAGGTCAAGTAGAAGAACCATCCCGGTTTAGAACCTGATGACAGTTAACTGACATTTGTTGAATGGTGCTGACCCCTGAAAAAGTCTTATCAAAACAATGATAACAAGTCTGAACCAAGTGACCAACTTTGCCACATAGTTGGCATTGAGGCCTAGAACGAGACCAACCTCGACCATTCGCACGACCCCTGGTACGAGACCAACCTCGACCATGTCCTCGATGAGCAGGCTTATACTCCTGCTGGTAGGTAGTTGTGGCCCTAGTTTTTCTATCAGTGGCTTGTTTGTGATGAGAAACCAAATTCGCTTGTAAAGGAATTTCTGTCAGAAGAGCGAGTTGCCTTGCTTCGCAGTCAAACAACATTTCAGTTAAGAGGTCAAGAGACACTTGAGTCGCCGAGGCAAAAATACGAATAGACTCGTATTCCATCGAAAGTCCAGCTAGAATTATACTGACCTGTTCTTGTTCAGAAATTGGACTGCCAGCAGCAATCAAGTTATCACACAATGTTTTCACCTTGGCCAAGTATTCTTTCACTGTAAGATTTGCCTTCTTGACAGAGTACAAGGCATGCTGCATGCTAGAGATTTTGACATTAGATTTTACACCAAATCGTCGTTCAATGATTGTCCACACCTCTAAACTAGTTTTGGCCATTGTAAGATGGACCAAGATTTCATCAGTTACCGTGGAAAGTAACCAAGAAGCGAGGAATTTATCTTGCTTCTTATAAAGAAGAAAAGCTGGATTATTAACAGGCTGCCCATCATGTCCAGAAATAAAAGGAGAGGGAATAGAAAAAGTACCAAGAACATACCCTTCAAGCTCATATCCCTCAAGAATGAGTAAAATTTGATGTTTCCAGAGCAAGTAGTTTTGCTCACCAAGCTTAACCGTGTCATGTTTAGAGAAATACTGAACGTTCGACAACGGAGTAGAAGTCTGACCTTGCGAAGCATCATTGGACGAGTTACGTGGTGTATCACTTGGATGTAGGGCTTCAGTATCCATGGACAAAGCACAAGAAAAAAAAATTAAAGAAGAGAAAAACTCAGCAATGCCAAGAACTCACTGGCTCTTGATACCATGTCAAGATCATACCAGTAGATGAAAGAACTTCATAATACTTTCTTCTCTGTGCATTAACGTGAGAATACAAGACTTTAATAGATGGAAGAGAGATTAACTAACTTGACAGTTAACAACTACTTTTGTTAACTAACTAACTTCTAACTTCTTATCCCTAACATTAGGTCAAAACCTTATATCAGCATGCATCGATTGGATTCTATAAAAAGAGATTCCAGTAGAAACAACATGCTAAAAAAGAAACTCCGATTGATACATAAGAAAAACCAAGTCAGGAATTAAGTAATTTTGAATTTTTTTTTTCGAATTGAAATTTTATAAAGAAAAAAGCAATAAGACAAGCATAAATATTCCACTGCATACTTCAAATTAAAAACTAATTTTTTTTTTAGGAAACTAAGACCTTTCCTTAGCCTGGTGAAGAAGGGATTCACCAAAAATATGCCAATAGAAGTGTAAAATACAAGACTTGAACATAGGTGCCAACAACAAAATAAAATAAAATGTAGTCACAGATGACTCTGAACAGCAAGGGGAAAAAGAAATCAAAGAATAAATTCGATGCTACCTCCAGACAAGTTCTACTAAAAAAGGAAATTGAAATGAAAACCTAACTGAACTCAAGCATTACAGGACTTTGTTCCTTGACCTCCATAAGATGCCTCAAGCACGAATCTAACGGTTTATTGCACATATAACGAGGTTCAACAGATCGATGCTCGATGGCTTTTGATTTAGGGCTTAGATCAAAGATAAAGAAACCAAATTGAAAGCATAGAAAATAAACAAACTTCAAACAAAGAAGAAAAAGAGGTAATGCTTTCTTCAATATCAAAAGACGGTCACAAAATAAATAGATGAGGATTTTGATTCATCACAGCCAGAAAAACTTGAGTTACTAAACTAAACTTTAGGAACGAAAAAAATAAAAAACAAAGTAAAAGAACTGCAGAGAGTTGGTGAGGGGCAATGGTGTTTAGGGCTTTGTAAATGGAGAACGTAGTGAATATGAAGGTTGTAGTTGAAACTGCAGAAAGGAGATGATGATGAAACAATGAAGGCAAAAATGAAAAAAAAATATTTTTGCATTCCTATCGTGCTTTGAATGGCCATTCAGAGGGTGAGGCAAAGAATGCTATTCAGCCTTTATTCAGTGTTTAGTGGGAATAGAAAACTAAACAGCAACATCCGTAATAGACATTTCAGTGAACCAAACAAGGGTTTATGGTGGGCCCATGAATTGAATTGTAATGGCTATTCCGTTACATTGAACCAAACAGGGTGTAATTGATGAGTTCTTTCCAATACGGATTAGATTGTAAATTATGTTCACCCGTTTTGGTAATTTTGTCTTAATACATATTCAAAAGAGGTTTTTTTTTCTTTTTTTAAAATTGTCCCATATATGTAAAGAGTATGCTACAATATCGTATAATCTCAATCATTTTCTCTTCATATATTTCTATTTCCCATCAAATAATAAGGGAATTTCATAACTTATGTAAAATTCATCTTTTGTATAATACATATTCGCTTCAACAACTTTAATTGATTTAACGAACATTTTACTAAGAAAGGCCTATTTCCTACTTTATTTACAGAAATGGGCCACTTTAAACTTTATTTACCGAAATGGGCAAAAAAAAACACTTCCACATAGGCATGTTTTAGGGGAAAATTTCAAAAAAAATGCGTCCTTGAGGTAGCACTTTTGCCATGTCAGCATAAAACACGTTAACGTGGACGCACTTTGATGACATGGCAAAAATGCTCTCTCAAGGACGCACTTTAGCCAGTGTTTTTGGCCCTTAACAGTCACCCCAACGGTGATTTAAAAATTTGACTGTTGGAGGGCTAACAGTCATAAAAAAAAACTATAAAAGGCCACCCACCTATTTTTTTTCACACAATTTCCTCTAACTTTTTTTCCAAAATTATTAAAAAAGCTCTCAAATTTCTCTCTAAATTTTTAAGATATTTGATCGTGTTAGCAATGGCCGGGGAATTAATTCGTCTCGATCATAAACATATCTCCGTCGAACAAATGAAAATGGTAAGGGTTAATTTCAATTTTTGAATATTATTTAATTTTTTTCATTTATGTAATTTTAATTAATTTTTATTTTATAATTTTTTTATAACAGTCGGTAGATCGGGTGTTACAATGTTATATTCATTATATATCTGGTTCTCCATCACTGTTGATAGAAAATTACTTGAGGGAAGCGAGTTTTTGGCACGTGGCCAATATAGGCCGAGAGTGCAAGTTGGACCCGAAACTCATTAGCGTGTTCATAAGGAAGTGGAGACTCAAGACGCATACATTCCATCTTCCATGCGGGGAGTGTACCATTACTTTGGAGGACATGTAGTTACAATTGAGATTGCTGGTGGATGGGTTCGTACTTACCGGGTTCGCTCAATCTGATGATTGGGGAGCCATATGCTACGATCTTTTGGGTGCGATTCTAGATAGTATTTACGGAGGTCAAATTGGGATGGGCCGGTTACGAGACACTTTCCCGAAGTTAGGGGATGATTTGACTGAAGTAGAAAGAATACGATATGTTCGAGCATACATCCTTGAGATCATTGGAGGTTATCTGATGCTAGAATTGTCATGAAACCTCGTACATCTGAGGTGGCTGCTAAAGCTCGTCGATTTTAGAGCAGTTGGCGAACTCAGTTGGGGTCTGTTGTGTTGCTGACATTGTACCGGGAGATGTGTTAGGCGACGAAACCAAATAAAGTCAAAATCAGAGGTTGCCTATCATTACTACAATTATGAGCTCGGTTTCGCTTTCCATTTTTATTTCCTCGAGTGAACCACCTATATACATTCCCACTCTTAACGAGGTAAAATTTATATTAGATTTTACAATTATTACATAGATTTAAAATATAATTTTATGCTAAAAATGTATTTAATTAGGTGGAACTATTCAGCGAATTATTTTGGAATACCTACCGCTCTTGAAGATATACGACTTCTATTAGACCAATGGCCGGAAGCGCATGTAAGAATTAAATGAAATATATATACATAACATAGTCGTTTCGTATTTAGTATTTAGTATTATGTATATTACTAATATTTTTATCACGTTCATATAGTTTCAACGGGCACCATACGAGTATCCAGCAATTAGGGTAGTACTTCTGGATAAATTCCTACAAAATTCGAACATCTGACACGTTAGGATCCCATTGGTTAACTACGCTATCGTCGAGATGCACCAAAAGGATATAGTGTTACGATAATTTGGATTCTGACAACCGATTCCCGTGGCACCTGAAGTGTTCAATGAAAAGCACAAAATCGACTTACGGCGACCGAATACATATTGACTGGTCTTCTTCTTGGATCAGATCGAAATGTGGGAAAATCGAAATGATTATATACCTATTCACGAACCGAACATCGTTCCAGAGTTAGAATGCGAGCCAGATTACATGCCATGATTTTGGATCCATGGCAAGCAGTATTTTCTTTTCGAAAAGAAGAGGCGTCTTCAATTTTGTGGTGAAAGGGAACGACAGGGCCCTTTAAATTCAAAGAGAATTGCTGATGGGCCGGACCTATCAACAGGGCCCATGCAATTATTGGGCCCAACGCCTCAAGCAATGACGTCTACACCACAGCCCCTTCAGATTATGCCAAGTGCGTATCATAGCTTTTATTTGTATCTTAACTCTTATATGTTTCATTTTCCCAGTCGTATGCTAGGTTGGAATGCATGGCCCGGTGCATCTCCTTTCCCAATGACTCTGACTCAACCGACGATATATAGGCCATCGTCATAGGAGGGATTACACAAGGCATCGTCGGGGGGCTCATCTCATTTCCAATCCCCATCACCTTATGGGATTCAAATTGTAACATCCCTAACCCGTATCCGTCGCTGGACTAGGGTTAAGAGGTATTATCGGACGTATCGGAACATTTTACGATCAATTCACAAACATCATCCACACATCATAGCATCATAGTCAAACATCATCACAAAGTCCCTTTCTTAGGTCAACGAGACCTTAAACATGCTTTAGAAAGGGGTCGAGACTAAACCGAGCACATACAAAATTTTTTTGAAACTTAACAAATATTTCAAAGTTACAGAGGTCACACGCCCGTGTGGGCAGGCCGTATGCCTCACATGGCATTAGACTCGCCCGTGTGTCTAGGCCGTGGCAAAGCACAGCATACATACTGACTTATCCATAAGGCTACATGACACGCCCGTATGTCAGGCCGTGTAAAAATTAGGGAGTTTATTGACTTGGGGCACACGGCCGACCACACACCTATGTGCCAGCCCATGTGCCACACACGACCAATAGACATATCATTGTGTCTATGCTGTGTAACTCAATGACTTGTTTTGAATAAGATGTAGGGTCACACGGTCGAATCACACGCCCGTGTGCTCAGGCCGTGTGGCATAAAAATAGGACTAATTAAAACCACATTTCACACCCTTCTCAAGCATACCTACAAGCATCAAATGACACATAATTCATACCCAGCTTGCAGCTAGAGGTGTGCATGGGCCGGGTTCAGGCCGGGCTCAGACAAAATTTTAAGCCCGTTTTCTAGGCCCGGGCCTGCCCGGCCCAAAATATGGGCCTAAAAAATTGTCCAAGCCCAGCCCGAAATAAAATTGTTAAGCCCAAACCCGGCCCGGTCCGGCCCATATTAATTTTTTTAGCTTATTTCATTAAATAAAAAATTTTAAAATATAATAAATCAAATACATTTAAAACAAATATTAAAATAAGAAACAAATAAAAATGATACTAAAACAATTCTTAAAACAATACACAAATTAAAAATATAATAAAAGTGATTATATTAAAATTGAAAATAAAGTGTAAATATGATTAAAAATAAAAAAATATATATATTTAGTATATAATTCGGGCCGGGTTGAGCCGGGCTCGAGTAAAAAAAGTTTTACCTGAGCCCTGCCCTTTTTTTAAACGGGCATTGTTTTTTTGCCCAAACCCATATTTCGGGCCTATATTTTTACCCGAACCCTGCCATTTTTCGAGCGGCCCTTCGGGTCGGGCCGAGTAGCCCGGCCCATGCACACATCTACTTGCAGCCAAAACATAATTAATTCACATAACAAATCTATTCATTCATCTATGATCAACATTACTAATTCCACATCAAATTTTATGCCAAAATCATACCAAATTCTCAACTAAATCTTAGATCAAACTTACCAAACTGACCATTTTCATTAAGCCATATATATGAACACATTATGAACATCCAATTTTATCACATATCATAACCAAAATAAGTTCTTCATCTCAAGCCATATCACATGGCAAGATTCACTAAACAAAACATAACATATTCCCCCTAGCCTATACATGCCATACACCAATATTTACAACTTCAAATGTACCAAAATATCGATTGATAGTGTGATGACGATCCTTGAAGATCTCCAAGCTCACGGTAGCTTCAATAATCTGTAAAACAATTGAAAAACACACAAAGTAAGCTTTCCAAAACTTAGAAAGTCATATAGAAATAAACTTATCACATAAACAATTATGGACTAATTCATACATATGAATCGTGACAAAACACAACTGCAAGATCATATTTCTCATATAATTCAATTGTTCATAATCACTTACTTATAAACATATCACATTTTCATATAGTTCACATCTCAAATGATCATATTCATTCTTACTTCTCATTGCCAAATTTTATATACATTTCGTGCGTACCTGAACCGGATACACATTCACTTAATCATTCATTTCTCAATAATGCCCGTTGAATCGTTCGAAAGTAATAAGGAGACTCAGATAGCTCAAAAAGCTTGTACAATGCCAATGTTCCAAACGTGGTCTTACATGTAATCAAATATCGATGCCACTGTCCCAGACAAGGTCTTACACGAAATCATATACGATGCTGATGTCCCAGACATGGTCTTACACGTAAATCTCAAGTCGATGCCAACATCCCAGACGTGGTCTTACATGATATCACACCTCGGAATCCTATGTCATGACATATGTATCCTATATTATTCCTATGGTTCGTACGGGGCTTTCGGATGTCGTAACTTTGTCAATGCTTTCTCGGATTCAATTATTCAACTCTCATAGCAATTCAATACATTTCCACAACAATCAAACATATATTATTCAATTGAAATATATTTATTTGCATATGAACTTACTTCGAAAATAAGAACAATTAAACGAGTTGATTATTCTACAACCTTCGACTTTCCCCGATCTAATTCCGATTCTTTCGTTCTTGATCTATATAAATTCAGATTTAACTAATTTAAGCACACATTTATTCATTTCCATACACAAACACATAACTATGGTATTTTACACTTTAGCCCCTAAAATTTCAAATTTTGGCATTTTAGTCCCTATTTCATAAAATCACAAAATACACATAATTTCACATTTCTCATGCTTAGCTGAATTTTCATATAGTCTCTAGTAGCCCCATAACTTTCACTTATTTCACATTTTAACCCTTCAATTTCTCATTTTCACAAATTAGCCCATAATAATCAAATTCATCAAAAATCCCAATACAAAACATATTAACCCAACACATATCTTTCATTTTTCATCAATTAACAACACAAAACTCATGGATTCATCCATGGCATATCTTAAAATCATCATTAAATTCAAAAATTCAAGCATGGGCTAGCTAGCGTACTAAGCAACAATCACAAAAACATAGAAATCATCAAAAATGGATCAAAAATCACATACCAATTAGCCAAGATAAGTGTCGAATGTTTAGAAACCTTATTTTTCTTTCTTTAAATTTGGCTAGATGATGAACATATTAGCTAATTTAGTGTTTTGTTTTATTTAATGCATATTAATAAACCATTTACCAATTTAACCTTAATTATAACATTAATGATCCACTAACTCATGTCTAACTTTGTCCATGCATTAATCCAAGGGTCCATTTACAACATAAAGACCTCACATTTAATATATCAAAGCAATTCGACACTTATTCATGTAGCACACAACTTTTTGCATTTTCTGCGATTTAGTCTTTTTGTCAAATTGGACACTCAAACGATAAAATTAATTCACAAAATTTTCACACATATCATATAACATACTGTAAACACGAAAAATAATATTAAAATATTTTTCTAACTCAGATTTGTGGTCCTAAAACCACTGTTCCGACTAATGTCTAAATCGGGCTATTACAACTCTCCCCCCTTGGGGATTTTTGTCCCCAAAAATCTTACTAGCAAATAGATTCGGATGTTGCTCTCTCATAGCATCCTCGAGCTCCCACGTAGCCTTTTCGACTTCATGCCGATGCTATAACATTTTTACTAACAAAATTTTCTTATTTCTCAATTCTTTAATCTTGCGAGCCAAGATACGGATTAGTTCTTCTTCATAGGTCATATCGGACTGAATCTCTATCTCTGAAGGAGAAATTACATGCGAGGGATCAGATTTGTATCATCGAAGCATCGATACATGAAACACATTATGAATCTTTTCTAGCTCAGGTGGTAATAATAATCTATATGCAACCGGCCTGATACGCTCGATAATCTCATACGACCCGAAGAACCTCGGACTCAATTTGCCTTTTCTGTCGAATCGAAGTACTTTCTTCTATGTGGACACTTTCAAAAACACTTTATCACCGATCTCGAATTCAACATCTTTTCGTTTCAAGTTTGTGCGTGATTTCTGTCGATCAGAAGCTGCTTTCAAACTATCACAAATCATTTTCACTTTCTGTTTTGTCTCTTTTATCAAATCTATCACGTGGATCTTATTCTCACTAAGCTCTGAAAAATATAATGGTGTTCGGCATTTTCTACCATATAAGGCTTCGTACAGTGCCATTTTAATACTCGATTGAAAACTATTATTATACGTAAATTCAATCAATGACAAATATTATTCACACGTACCTTCAAACTCAAGAATGCAACATCTCAACATATCCTCAAGTATCTGAATAATCTGCTAGGATTGACCATCCGTCTGCGGGTAAAAAGTAATACTGAAATACATTTTGTACCTAAAACCTCCTACAGTTTCTTCTAAAACTGTGAAGTGAACCTCGGATCTCTGTTTGAAATGATAAACAATGACACCCCGTGCAATCTCACAATATTGGAAATATATAACTCAGATAACTTATCAAGTGAGTAACAAAAATATGAAAAATCTAATTTTAAAAAACACTATGGATACGGTTTTTTATCATATAAATTTATTAATTATCAAGATAAGAGGGACTTGTATGCTTATGGATCACCATTCCAAGTAAATATTACTTATTCAACAAAGTTGATTGGTTGATATGCGTTGATTTTCTATTACAATAAATTGATGACACAATAGCTGATCCAATAGCTACTTCAGCGGCTGCAATAGCTATAACAAAAATTGAGAAAATATTTCCCTTTAATTGCCAACTATCAAAAAAATCAGAAAATGTTACAAAATTTATATTAACCGCATTCAGTATAAGTTCAAGATACATAAGGGCCCTAACCATATTTCGACTCGTGATCAATCCATAAATACCGATAGAGAATAAATAGGCACTCAAAACAAGTATATGTTCGAGCATCATTGACCAACTCCTTATCAATTTCGATTCATTATTAATATGAACAATAATTCAACAGATTTGATTGACTAGAGTATAACAAAAAAAAAAAGAATCTATTGGAAATATATCGAATCAACGAATTTCTATTTTATACACGAGCAATATTCAAATAGAATTCAAAGAAAATGGATGCGATAAGACAGAAAAAACAGAAAAAGGTTTAATTTTGATTGCTTGCTATTCCTAGTTAGAAAGATTTATTGCTAACGAGCCACAGCAATTGCACCTATCAAAGAAACTAAAAGAATTATTGAAATGAATTCAAATGGAAGAAAAAAATCAGTTGCTAAATGAATTCCAATTTGTTGACTATTACTTATCAAATCTTGTTCTATAATTTGATTTGATCTTGTAGTCCAAATAATCCCATACCATGATGTATCTAATATGGTAGTAATTAGCGAAACAAGAATACTTGTACAAACCAACGAAGTAAGGCCATTCCCAATGGTCCACAGATTAAAATTTTTATAATGTTCTGAACCATTCATGAACATCACAGCAAATAGGATTAAAAAATTTATGGCTCCCACATAAATAAGGAGCTAGGTAACAGCTACAAAATGAGAATTTGAGAGAATACAAAATAAGGATATACAAACAAGAACCAATCCCAATGAAAAGGCAGAATAAATTGGATTGGTAAGTAATACCACTCCCATGCCTCCTAATAGAAGACTTGATCCCAGAAAAACTAAAAGAAAATCGTGTATTGGTCCAGGCAAATCCATTTTGTGTAAAACAAGAGATAAATAAATCGAAATGCTTTTCATGATCTTATTGACCCGACCAAGAATTTTTTTTATGATATGTTCCTAATTGAATAAAATCCTAATCTATTAGGAGTGAAATGCTCTAAGCACAATTATTGGATAGTTTCGTTTTTGATTCTTTTTTGTTCAAAAGAAAAGGGTATTTTGTTTTTTGAAACTATATATTTTGAAATAATTACAAATATTTTAATATATTTTAATTTTCAATAAAAAGGAATCTAAAATTCTTATCAACCTGTTAATTTGCAATTGAATTTTTATTTATTGACCAAAAGCCACATACTGATTCGGTATACTCTAGAAATACCTTTAGTACAATATTGGCGATCTCACAAAGATTGAGTTTTGGTGAATTCCCATTTACTGATCCCATCTTTTATGAAATCGATCCCCTACAAGAATATGTGGAGCTCGGCACGTGTGAAAGCACAGGAGAACGTTCTTTTGCTGATATTATTACCAGTATTCGATACTTGGTCATTTATAGTATTACTATACCTTCCCCATTCATCGCGGGTTGGTTATTCGTCAGCACTGGTTTAGCTTATGATGTGTTTGGAAGCCCTCGTCCAAACAAGTATTTTACAGAGATCTGACAAGGAATTCCATTAATAACTGGCCGTTTTGATTCTTTGGAACAACTCGATGAATTTAGTAGATCTTTTTAGGAGGACCCAATGACCATAGATCGAACCTATCTAATTTTTACAGTGCGATGGTTGGCTAGCACCTGATATTCAGCTTTAACTTGCTAACATATCAAACATTTTGAAACAAAATCGGAGATATCTCTTTTCATTCCAGGCAACTAGTAAAGCTGGTTTAGATCGTTATACATTTTCGTACTTCCTAGATGAACAGATAGACGACTGCTATGAGCTTCTTTCAAAATCATCTGAATCAACTCTGGATTTCTCGGAATACAAATTCTATCTCGGAATCTTAAACAATCTTTATCATCAACTCTAAATTTTGAACCAGAATTCAATTCACACTAAGCTCGTTTTGCTATTATCTCATTATCAACTCTTTGGGCATCACAAATCTGTTGTAAAAACAACGATCTTGCTTTCAATTCAGCTAAAACTAAACCATCATCAGACAGAACTAAATGAGCATTCATTGTACGTAAAGCAAACAATGATTTTTGACTCAAAGCATTAGCAACCATATTTGCTTTTCCCGGATGATAATCAATTATAAGCTCATAATCTTTTAACAGTTCTAACCACCTTCTTTGATGCAAATTCAAATCTTTCTGAGTCATCAGATATTTCAAACTCTTATGATCTGAATAAACATGACATTTCTCACCGAATAGATAGTGACGCCAAATTTTCAAAGCGAACACAATTGCAGCTAACTCAAGGTCGTATGTCGGATAATTCTTTTCATGTGACTTTAACTGTCTCAAAGCATAAGCTATAACTTTGTCTTCTTGCATCCAAACACAACCCAGGCCGTTCAACGAAGCATCACTATAAATTACAAATTCTTTACTCGATCCTGGTTGTACTAACACCGAAGCTTCAGTTAATAGGGCTTTTAACTGATCAAAGCTTTTTTGACACTTTTCATTCCATTTGAACTTGACATTTTTCTGTAACAATCTCGCCGATGGAGTAGCAATCATTGAAAAGCCTTTTACAAATCATCGGTAACAACTGACAAGTCCCAGAAAACTGCGGGCTTCAGACACATTTCTCGAAAGCTTCCAATCTAAGATAGTTAAAATTTTGCTCGGATCAACTTGTATACCAGATGCTGACACAATATGTCCTAGAAAACCAACTTCGAGAAGCCAGAATTCACATTTACTGAACTTAGCAAATAGCTGCTTATCACGCAGAGTTTGTAACACAATTTTCAAATGCTCAACATGTTCATTTTCATTACGCGAATAAATCCATATGTCATCAATGAATACAACAACAAATCGATCTAAATACGGTCTGAAAATTCTATTTATTAAATCCATAAAGATTGGAGGAGCATTCGTTAATCTGAAAGGCATTACTAAAAACTCATAACGTCCTTTACCATGTTCTGAATATAGTTTTCGGAATGTCTGGATCTTTTACTCACAACTGATAGTAACCTGATCTCAAATCTATCTTTGAAAACACAGTAGCTCATTTCAACTGATCGAACAAATCATCAATTCTGGGCAAAGGATACTTGTTCTTAATAGTCATTTTGTTAAGCTGTCTGTAATCGATACACATTCTCATCGTACCATCTTTCTTTTTCACAAATAATACGGTAGCACCCCAGGGCTAAAAAATCGATCGTGCAAAACCACTATCGGTCAACTCTTGCAACTGAGACTTTAATTCTTTTAATTCTATCGGAGCCATTCTGTATGGAGCTATTGAAATAGGGTCATTCCCGACACTAACTCAATGCCAAACTCAACTTCTCGAATCAGTGGTAATCCTGGTTATTCTTCAGGAAACACATCTGAATATTCACACACAAGAGGTACTGATTTAATCTTATTTTTTGTTACTTTCATACCGATCACATAAGCGAAATAAGCTTCGCAACACTTTTTCACATAACTCTGAGCTTTCAACAACGAAATCACAGCCGGTAACCCATTCAAATCACTACACTCAATCTGGATTATCTCATCATTTTGACATCTCAAATCAATAGTCTTCCATTTGCAATTCACAATAGCATCATGCAATGTTAGCCAATCCATACCCAGAATTATATCAAACTCATCAAAGGGTAATAACATCAAATCAGCTGGAAAACAGAAATTTGTTATCATCAATGGACATTTCTTACACACTTTATCAACCAAGACACACTTGCCTAAGGGCTTTGATACTCTAATTACAAATTCAGTAGACTCTATAGGCAAAGTCTTACTGAATACTAAGTTCATGCATATATACGAATGTGTCGATCCTGGATCTATCAATGCAATCACAGAAGTTTCATAAAGAGTAAATGTACCAGTAATAACATCTGGAGACGAAGCTTCCTCACGAGCTAGAATGGCATAGGCTCTAGCAGGTGCTCTAACCTCAAATCTAACAACTGTATCATTAGTTGCTCTTTGAATTCCACTAATATTTCTCGTGTTTCTGGGTGGTATACCCCTAGCTGTATTGCCACTCGGCCTCGGATTTTGCACAAACTCTTGCTGAACAGGATCGTAAAAATCACGGATAAAATGATCTAAAGATCCACATTTAAAACAAGCCCGATCGTTTTGTCTAAAATTGCCAATATATCTTTTACCACAATGTCTACACTTGGGTCAATTAGATCTGACATTTCTGACACTAGCAATCGAAGTAGCTAGAGCTCTAAAGCTCGAATGTGATTTTGCAAGATCTTTACTCGAATGGCCCATAGTAGCCTTTGAACTACTATAATCATCTCAGAAATTCTATGATGTAGACTAAAATAACTTAATCGATGATCTTTTTCGTACCTCTCTAGCTTCTAAGTCTGCTTTTCTTTTCTCTTTACTCAATTCTTCAACTTTACACGCTCGTTCAACAAGCACCACCATCTCTTTTATCTCCAGAATCCTGACTAACAAATGGATGTCTTCATTTAAGCCATCTTCAAACCTTTTACACATTATTGCTTTGGTCGAGACACATTCTCGTGCATACTGGCTCAATCTTACAAATTCTCACTCATAGACTGTAACATACATACGGTCCTGTTTCAGCTCAAGAAACTCTTTGCATTTCTGATCTATGAATCTCTGACTGATGTATTTCTTTTAGAATTCAGTTTGGAAGAAATCCAAACCACAAATATCAATGTTTTTCACTAATGATACGTCGTATCTCTCAGAAGTGAAACAACACATTTAAGACATTCATCAGAAGTACATGACATTTCATCAAATACTCAGATTGTATTCTTGTGCTAGAATTCAGCTCTTTCTGCGTCATCACCAATAGTAGCACGGAACTCTCTAACCTCATTTTTTTAATTTTATCAACAGGTGACTTATTCAAACGGATTGGGTCTACAACTTGGAGAGCTACTAGATCTTGAGGGGGTGAAAGTTGTTGAGTATCTAGATTCATTTGAACGAACTCCGTAAACCACTCATTCATCATCTGGAAGAAGGCTTGCTTAACCTCTCAATCGTGGCTACTAGTAATAGGTCTAGAATTAGACGACGCTGTCCCTTCAGTGGAAGTAGGCGCACTACTTTCAACATCGTCAACTACGGCTCGTTCAGGATCTATTTACTATATGAAAACACATTTTCATTGTCAGGAATCACCACACTATTGCAGTTCATATATATATGGCATGTATAGCTAAACTCACATATGCTACGTTAGTCCTAGAATCAACTAAACCGTAGCTCTGATACCAACTAAATGTAACACCTCTAACCCGTATCTGTCGCCGGATTAGGGTTAAGAGTTATTACCGGACGTATCAAAACATTTTACGATCAATTCATAAACATCATCCACACATCATAGCATCATAGTCAAACATCATCACAAAATCTATTTCTTAGGTCAATGAGATCTTAAACATGCTTTAGGAAGGGGTCGAGACTAAACCGAGCAAATACAAATTTTTTCTAAAACTTAACAAAATTTTCAAAGTTACAGAGGTCACACGCCTGTGTAGGCAGGCCGTGTACATATATTTTTTTATTTGGTAACAACTTAAACGGAGCAAGCAATATAGACGGCCACTTATTTTCATCTAGGACCAGTGGGAATACATGTCTCCACACATTGTACATATATTCTAATTTGTACACTTCGTTGACATAACTCATGGGATCCAAATAAAGATTCTGACAAGCTGTAATTACATGAGTGCATGGATTACAAAGTGCGTCAAACTTCTCATAGTCATAAGTCTTTATCTCTAAGGTGTACACGATATTGCCTGCCGGTAATACTTTAGTTCGGTCTGTCGAACTTCGTCATACGAAACCATAGGTTATCGTGATCGTGATGCACTATGTGCATGGTGTTGGCCTGCAACTTCTCATTGTTAATTTCATGTAACACCTTCCTTCAATTTGTACCAATGGCTTGTAGTACACCAATGCATCCGAAAATTACTTAAAGCTCCAGAACAAACGCTTGAACACTTGACATCAACGGAGCAAATGGTCGTTGTAGTATGTAGGGCCTATTTCAATGTTTGTTATACAACCTGAGATGTACTTCTCCAGCACCTTACACCACTGCCACACTTCATTATATGAAGCGTCCCACCCACTATGCATATTTTCCAATGCCTTCTACTTAGCTATCCAAGCCTTGTAGTAAGAAGGTGTGTACCTGAATTGGCTACGAATATTGGCAATTAAGATTGGTACAGAAGTACTGGGATCTGCCTTTACCATTGGTAGTATTAATCCCACTATCATATCCGAATCCATCTTGGGATGATCTTGTGAAACACCTATCAACGAAGTACGTTAAATAATGCAACACTAAATAATAACAGTAATACTGTACCGGTAACACACGTATGTAGACCTTTGTACTTTTTTTATCTCCTACAACCTTGTCTTTTTCCTAATTGAAACTATGATTTTCCATGAACATGTATCGTCTTGCACTACATATTTGGCCTCAAACTTCTCGGATTTAGATTTAACCACATGGTAGTTAACCCCGTTCATGATGCTATATTATTTCAATGCACCCGAATTCAATGACAAAGTTTTATGGTCACACCTTCGTGTGGTAGATCTGGAAACTCTAACACATCATCTACAGATAGATCGACATCATGCATGAGGGCTGGAGGCGAGTACGCTGTAAATCGCAGATCTTCATCATCATCATCATATAAACCCCCTTCACGGTCTTTAAGTTTAATTGGAACAGACACTGGTTTAGAAAATAATGCAACTTGTACACCATCGGGGCCGGGCTCTCAAGGTGGATCCACATCGGACTCATCATCCAACCTACCATCATCTATAATGTACAAGGTCCATTCGCCGGTAGAAGTCATAGAGAGTATATCATCCATTCTTATGGACATTTCGTAATGTAATGACCTGAAATTTACGGTTATCGGAAAGTGTATTTACGGGTCTTCGTTTTCGACAAACGGATTCGTAAATATTTATTAAAAATATTTACAAAGTTAATTGTGTGGTTAATTAGGTTTTGGTTAGATGAATTAAGGTTAATTACGTATAAGGATTAAATTGAATAAAGTATGAAAACTTAATTATAAAATAGATAAAAGTCAAGGGACTAAATAAATAAATAAACCTAATTGTGACAATTGTATGGTAATAATAAAATACATGTGTAATAAATACATACATTTGTAATACATATATATATTTACTTATTATTTAAGAAAATAATATTATATTATAATATTATTATATAATTATATTAAATAAAATAAATAAAAGAAAAGAAAAAGGAATTAAAGAAACAAAACAAACGAAACAGAGAAGGGGGAAAGAAGATAGAAAAAGAAAAAGAAAAATTACAGTTTAAGGTTCAAAGTGTAATTGGTAAGTCAATTCAATCCCTTTCCTTGTGATTTTGATGTTTTTGGAATCCTAGAACAAAATATTACATGATTTAAGGTAAAATTTTGAAAGTTAGTGAATTTTTAGATGTTGTTTATGTTGAATAAATTGAAGAATTATGGGTTAAATTGATAAAATTTCAAGTTAGAATTGAGAAAAAGGATTTAATTGTGAAATAAATTATAGGTTTTGAAATAATAGGGACTAAATTGAGAGAATTTCAAAATTAGGGTTTTATGGTGAAATTAGAGAGTTGAAATTAGTTTTAAGTGGTACTTGAATGAAAATAAAGAATAAAAGTGTGAAGAAAATAAGGTTAGATTTGATTAAGGATTAAATTGAAATTTAGGCAAAAGTTGTGTATAAATTGAATTATTCAATGTTAAATTGTGTTCTATTGATAATTTTTAATTGTTTAATTCTCGTAGCTAACGTTGAGCCGGAGACTTTGGTTAAGAAAGGAAAAGACAAGATTATGGAGGAGTAACTCGAGAATTACCGTTTGTATTTCTATAATTTGAATCTAATAATTAATTGTTGTAATTATTATTTAATATGTATGGTAAGTGAATTGAGGTGAGTACTTGATATTATGGTATTGAATTGAGTTGAATTAAATCCATGAGTATATGTAATTTATTTGATATTGAATAGAATGTATGTGAATTTATGATTGGTGTGGATTTTGATTGAAATTGAATTGAGAAATTGAAATTGAAAACCCTATTGATTGTATCGGGCTAAGTCAGATATAGTTGGCATGCCATAGGATTGGAATAGTTCAGGGATACTTTGACCATGAGTCAATGAGACATTGGGTGTCAAACTATTACTTTGGTTCAATGCGGTACTGGGTACCAACTTACTTCGGCATGGCCGACGAAACACTAGGTGTCAACTTATTACTTCAAATTATTTGATGAGGCACTAGGTGTCGTACTAGTGTGTTTTGGTTGGATCCTTGTATCCGCAAACCCCGACTCCTGTTAATTGGGGTAAATAAATGAATTGACAATACGAATGGTATTGGATGATTTTGAACATAAATTGGATTGAGATATTGAATTGAGTTATGAAATTGAAATGTATGAACCAATGAGTTCATGAAATGGTTATTGATGTAGTGAAATGATGTATGTATTCTATTGAGAAAAATTATTTGATTATCAATCATGAGATTGAAATAGTAAGATATGAGAATTGAAAGTGTTATGAATGATGTGTTATGAAATTGATTATTTGTTTAAATGATTTTTGTTATGCGTGTTTAGATATATAAATTTTGTAAATTCTTATTTAATAAGTATTTGGATTATAGAAATACCGCTGAGTTTATACTCAGCGTACGGTTTGTTTTCGTACGTAGGTTAAGTTAAAGCCAAATCGTTGAATCAGCATCCAAGGCCGATCCCAAACTTATTGTGGTGAAGTACATTTCTTTTTGGTAAATGGCATGTACCTAGGATGTTGTGTTTGTCATTTTGAGAAATGTTTGTAAATGATGTTGTAATATGATAATGGTTAGTTATATATATGAAGTGTTAAAGTTATTAAATGATAAGTTTAGTAGTAAATTTGTATGAAATTAGGATTGGTTAATGAGTTTTAATTGGATTGATTTGGTTAATATACATGAAATACCTATAAGAGTACATTGGTTGGGTACTTAGGGTGATTAATTAGACATGTTTAAATGTATTTGAACGTGTTTTGGATTGGTTGAATGTTTGATTTTTGTGTTGCTTGAGTTTCAAGATTTGCAGGGTTGGTAGACTTGATGTATAAGGCTCTTTTTTAGTCCACACGGCCTGGTACACAGGCAGGTGACCAGACCATGTGAGACACACGGCTATCACATGGGCATGTGGTTTGGTCGTACGTGTAATATCCCGAATTAAGGCCTAATCGAAATAGTGGTTTCGTGACCACAAATCCGAGATAGAAATAATTATTTTATAATTATTTTGAGGTTTATGATATGATTGCATAATTGTGTGAAAATTTCGTGAAGAAATTTTTGGCATAACGAGTTTAATTTAATGTTAGGAACTAAATCGAATAAGTTGCAAAACTTGCATTCTAGAAGTTTTTAGTATGAAATTTCTTTGAAATATTAATTAGGAGGTCTTAAATGCTACTTTGACCAATTTTAAGTTCATGGACAAAATTAGGACATGGAAGGAATTTTTTTGAAAGTTTAATAAGGAGGGGCATTTTGGTCATTTGGATATTAAATGAAATAAAAAGGGAAAAATAACACAAAATTGGTTATCATCTTCCTTAGTTGTTGCCGAATGCTCCCTCTCTCCATAGCTAGGGTTTCTTCAACTTTCAAGCTTCATAGTAAGTGATTCCAAGCCCCGTTTTTAATGATTTTACGTTTTGAAATCCAAGCAACTCGGTATAACTTATGATAGTAATTTTTGAGTTAGAGTTCATATTTGGAAAAATACCCATAGGTGAAATTTGTGAATTTTGATGTTTTATGATAGAATATGAGGTTTTAAATTATGTTAGACAACTTGTGCTACTCGGTTTTGAGTGAAAACGAGTAAAAGAGCTTAATCGGCAAAAATACCTAATAGTCATTAGTACATGTTAGAGTGAGTATTTGATGTTGCCATAGAAGGGAAAAGTGATCAGCATGTTATAAAACATAAGAATAAGGAATTAAGTTTAATTCTCGAGATTTGGGGCAAAAGTGTAAATATGCAAAAGTTTAGGGGTAAAATTGTAATTTTTCTAAAATTTGAATTAAAGACTAAATTGATAATGTGAGTATTAAATAAGCTAAATGTGTTATATTAGATCAAGAAAGACGTGGAATCGACCCCAATCGAGGAAAAGAAAAGATTGTGGGCTAAATTACAAAATCATTATATTTTGGTACCAAGGCAAGTTCATGTGTGAATAATGTAGCATAATTGTTATTTATAAGTTATTGATGTTAATTATATGATATGCTGATTTTATCATGAAATATATGCTTTGTGGTTATTTTCGAATAAAATGCAAATTATGTGTATTATTTGTTAAATATAAAGTGCTACCGAGTATTGGTTTCGGTATTTTACAGAAGATGGCAAGGATATCTGTTCAATGAAAATCCCGTTTGAACCTTAGGAATAGATTAGGATACAAGTGACATGTCACTAGGATGGTTGAGCATCCGAACTAGTTGAGTTGAGTCCGAGTTCACTTACGGATGCGAATGTTCGAACTCGTTGAGTTGAGTTCGAGTTCGTGAGATGTAACTAGGCATCCGAACTCGTTGAGTTGAGTTCGAGTTCACTTATGGATGCGAACGCCCGAGCTCGTTGAGTTGAGTCCGAGTTCACTTAGGGGCGAATTACATGATTTCTTGATTACATATGTGGCACTTATGTGCAAATTATCCATGTATCCGAGTTATATTCCGATGTGTTCAACGGGTAAAATTTCTAATGAAATGGAAGAACACTTAAGATGCAAGTGACGTTTTGATAAGTGTTGTGAAATGGACACTTTGGACAGGTATGTACTTAACCCTCGGGTTGAAAATAGATACAACAACGATAAGGTGGTAAGATGATGAATGATGTTTAGAAATGTGATATATGTTTTGGTGATACTATGCTAAGGTTGTTTGGTATAATTGTATTGTTATGTTACTTATTATTTGCATATGAACTTACTAAGCATTTATGCTTACTCCTTCCTTTTTATTCACTGTAGTTTTGAACAAGCCGGCTCGGGAATAGGGACAGGTCAAAGGTTCGATCACACGAAGGACATTTTTTGGTAAATGGCTTGTAAAACTTAAGTATGGCATGTATAGCAATATACCTATTTCGTGTAAATAATTTTGTGATATGGCGGTGATTTGGTTGAGAAAATGCTTGATAATGATAGGTCATGGAAATGACTAATTTAGACCATGTTTGATGTCATGGAAAGTTAATAGATTATCTAGTCCATAAAAACTCATGAAAAATGAAATTTGCCATAAATGTAACATTGCAAAAACAATCGACATGAGTTTGAAAATTTACTAAAATCATAGAAATCGAATTTGGTGATGGATTAAATATGAAATTGAAGCCCAATATGTCTATTTTCACATAAAACAAACGAAACAGGTAAAGGAAATATATGTTAGAAGATATTTGAATTTTTGTGAAACAAGGCCAGAGTGATTTCTGGATCCCCTGTTCCAACTTTAGGAATTTACCATAAATTGTAAAAAATTAATTAGGTGTTGTATTTTATATTCTTGGAATCCTTATTTAGTCTAGTCTTAGGATAAACAAACGACACAGTCATATAAATTTTCACAGAGAGATATATGGTTTGTAGCAAACAGAGGTCAGTCCAGCCAAGTCCTAAAATAGGGGTAACTTTAACTAATAAACTGTACTAATTTGCCCAACCAAAAATTCTAGAACAAATTTAGTAAATATATATATGAGTCTAGATTTAGGAAAAATTTACAGATCTTGATTTCGAGTTTTGTAACTCGAGATATGATTTTTCTTGTAACTGTGACGCAGGTAACTAGAAAGCTGTGAATGTAGAAACAAATGATTCGAAGTTCTTAATTTGATAAATTATGTTCGGTAACACCTTAAGCTCGACTCTAGTGACGGTCTCGCGTGGGAGCGTTACAGTATGTCCCCTGGAACTTAAAAATTTTAAAATAGAATGCCCAGGAATCTCCACACGAGTAGAGACACGAGCATGTGTCTTGGCCTAGCACAGAGGCATGTGTTTCGGTCATGTGAAAACTACACTTAATTTCTGTTTAAGTCAGAGAGTTACACCAGGTTGGACATGGCCTGAAACACAGGCATGTTTAGGGTCACACAGGTGTGTCCCTAGACCACATGGGCGTGTGAGACCTATACCGAGAAAAAATTTTGAAATTTCAGGAAAATTTTTCTAAACTTCCGAGTAAGTCCCGATTTGTTTCTAACATGTAATTTGAGCCTTGAGGGCTTGCTAATGGGACACTATGACTAAATTATGATGTGTATGTTATATTATTATATGATTGTTCGTATTTATTCTGATATGTCCGGTAATGTTCCGTAGCCTTGTTCCAGCAATGGATAATGGTTAAGGGGTGTTACATTTAGTGGTATCAGAGCTATTCAAGTTTAGTCGATTCTTAGACTAAATCGAGCTCAAAATTGAGTTTAGATGTACATGCCATAATTGATTCGAATTGAGTCAGGATTGGATGCTGATATATTTGTTTGTTTTTGTTTTCTAGTTAAATATGTCGTATGAATATATTACTGATACTGATCAAGAAATGTATACTGGAGATATGAATCATAGGAAAAGGATGAAACTGAGTCAGTAACACCGAGTGCAAATCCAGTAAGAAATCAATCACCTAACGTGGAAGGAGGTAATGTTAGAGAGAGAAATGATTCATAGCTACTTAGGGTTATAGTTGATGCCCTTTAACGTGCAGCAGGAACTATATCTGCTACGATATTTGCTCCTACTCCCCGACGAATCTCGATAAAAGAATTACGTAAGTATGGTGCGACTGAATTTCTGGGTTTGAAAGATGTTGATCCGTCTATAGCTGAAAATTGGATGGAATCTACAAAAAAAAATTACAGCACCTTGAATGCACTCCTCGAAAAAGTTTATTATGTGATGTATCTTTATTACAAGGGAAGGCTTATGTATGGTGGCAATTTCTAATAGACATGTACCGACAGAACAAGTAAGTTGGGATTTCTTTTAAAGAGGATTTCAGAAGAAGTATGTCGGTGAACTATACATTGAATATAGAAAATAGGAATTCTTGATGTTAAAACAAGGTGAAATGTCAGTAGTTGATTATGAACGAGAATTTTCACGATCAATATATATGCAACTGAATTTGTACCAACTGAAGCTGATAGTTGTAAGAGATTTCTATGGGGTTTATGTGATGAATTACGTGTGCAGCTGGTATCTGTCAGAATTACAAAATTTGCAAACTTAGTTGAGGGAGCAAAGATGGTTGAACAAGTATTGGGTCTTGACAAAAATCCTAAACATACTCGTTTGATTGGGAAACGTACTGGAATTACTAGTTCAAATTCGCAACCTAGAAGATCAAAAAAATCTCGTGGTAGCTGGATATCGAGTTTTAGATCAGAAAGGAGTGATAGAAACCGTGAAAGATAGATGATAGTTTCTACTGGTAGTATACGAGGTCCATCACGGGATATTAAAATTCTAGATTGTGAACACCGTGGGAAAAAGCATAGAGGTGAATGCTGGAAATTGACTCGATGTTGTTTTCGTTGCGAATCTACAAAGCATTTTTTAGAGACTGTCCGAAGAATGAAAACGTTGTACCTATTACATCTCAGAGCTCAGTGTCTACTTCTAGTGGTCGAGGATCAGGTAGAAGTGGTTCATTTTTCAGAGGTGGTGATAGAAGAGGAAATGATGTAACTACTCAACAATTAGAAGCTAGAGTACCAGCTTGAGCATATGTTGTGCGGACACGTGAAGAGGGTGATCCACATGATGTGGTGACAGGTATATTTTTATTGCATCCAGAACCTGTTTATGCTTTAATAGATCCGGGCTCATATGTTAATACAAAATTGGTTGAGTCGGGAAATTTAAAATTTGAAATGTTTAGAGTATCAATAGCGGTGTCTAGTCTATTGGGGCAAACTGTATTAGTGGATCAAGTGTGTAGAAGATGTCCGCTAAAAATAAAAAACATAATTTTTCCTGTTGATTTGTTGATAATGCCATTCGGCGATTTTGATTTGGGAATGGATTGGCTTACTGAGCTTGGGGCAATTTTAGACTGCTATAAAATAAAGTTCACTGTTCAGAGTGAAAGTGGTGACACAATTGAGGTGAATAGAATTTGAACCAGTAGGTCAACTCGTATTATCTCAACGATTCAGGCTAATAAACTTTGTTATTGGGGTTGTGCAGCTTTTCTGGCTTATGTTATTAATTCAGATTTTATTGAAAGTAAATGCAGTAAAATTCAGATTGTTTGTGAATTTCGTGATGTATTTCTTGAAGAATTGTCAGGATTACCACTTGATCGAGAGGTTGAATTTGCAATTGAAGTATATCCTAGTTCAGCTCCAATATCAATACCCCCATACCGTATGTCACCTACCGAGCTAAAAAAGAATTGAAAGTGCAGTTGCAGGATTTACTGGATTGAAGATTTATACATCCTAGTATTTCACCTTGGGGAGCTCCAGTGTTGTTTGTTAAAAAGAAAGACGATTTTATGTGGTTGTGTATTAATTATTGACAATTGAATAAGGTAACTATCAAAAATCGATACCCGTTACCTCGTACTGATGATCTACTTGACCAGTTGAAAGGAGTTTCTATGTTTTCAAAGATTGATTTGAGATCGGGTTATTACCAGTTGAAGGTGAAAGAAAATAGTGTTGAAGACAGCATTTCTTACAAGGTATGGCCATTATGAATTTTTAGTAATGCCTTTTGAATTAACAAATGCTCCAGCAGCTTTTATAGATCTTATGAATCGTATCTTTCAACCGTATCTGGATCAGCTTATGGAAGTTTTCATTGATGATATTTCGGTTTATTCAAAGTCTGAATCTGAACATGAACAACATCTCAGATTTGTTTCGCAAATATTACGAGAGAAACAGTTATATGGAAAACTTAGAAAATATGAATTCTAGTTATCAAAAGTTGTGTTTTTGGGACATGTGGTATTGACAGATGGAATTAGAGTTGATCCAAAGAAGATTGAAGCAATTATTCAGTGGAAAACACTGAGAAATGTGTTAGAGGTACGTAGTTTTCTGGGATTAGCTGGTTACTATCAAAGATTTGTACATAGATTTTGAAAGATAGTCTTACCGATAACAAAGTTGTTTCAAAGAATGTTTCATTTGTCTGGGATGATCAGTGCCAGGAGAGTTTTGAGAAGTTGAAGCAAATGCTGACTGAAGCACCTGTTTTGACTTTGCCAGATTCGGGAAAAGATTTTCTTATGTATAATGATGCTTCTTTGAATGGTTTCGGGTGTGTATTGATGCAAGATGGAAAGGTAATCGCTTATAGATCTCGACAATTGAAACTGTATGAACGTAACTATCCAACACATGATTTGGAATTAGCTGCTGTGATATTTACACTACAGATCTAAAGACATTATTTGTATGGTGAGAAATGCTACATTTATACTGATCATAAAAGTCCCAAGTATCTTTTATCTCTAAAGGAGTTAAATTTGAGACAACGTCGGTGGATAGAGCTTTTAAAGGATTATGATTGTGTTACTGATCGTCATCCTGGTAAAAAAAATGTTGTAGCTGCTGCATTTAGTAGAAAAGTAGCAATTGAATTACAAGCAATGTTCGCACAGCTCAGTATTAGTGATGATGGAAGCTTATTGGCTGAATTGAAAGTTAAATCGGTGATTTTTTATCAGATCAACTCAGCACAGTTAGAAGATGGCAAATTGATGAAGAAAAGAGAAATAATTCAGAATGGTATGTCAGGAAATTTCAGCATTGATGATCATGGTTGTTTGAGATTTCATAATCGGTGTACCAAATGTTTTAGAACTGAAAGAGTTGATACTTCATGAAGCATATGATAGTCCTTTTGCATTACATTTAGGAGGAACAAAAATGTACCGTAATCTACGAGAATCTTATTGGTGGTCAAGTATGAAAAGAAATATAGTTGAATATGTAGCTAAATCCTTGACTTGACAACGACTAAAGGCAGAGCATCAGGTTCCTACTGGATTACTTCAGTCCATTAATATTCATGAATGGAAATGAGATTGTATTACGAAGGATTTTGTAACGGGGTTACCATTTTCGACAAGCAAGAAAAATGTTATTTGGGTGATTGTTGATCGACTTACAAAAAGCTCATTTTATAGCGGTCAGTACTGATTGGTCACTCCAGAAACTTGCTGAAGTTTACATTCAGGAAATTGTGAGATTGCATGGTATTCTTGTATCGATAATATCTGACCAGGATCTACGGTTCATATTAAGATTTTGGAGACAGTTACATGAATCTTTTGGTACTCGACTCAACTTTAGTACAGCTTTTCATCCACAGACTAATGGACAATCTAAACGAGTTATTCAAATTTTAGAAGATATGCTTCGAGCTTGTGTCATTGACTTTTATTCATGTTGGAAATGTTATTTACCATTCGCCGAATTTGTGTACAATAATAGTTTCCAATCAAGTATTCAAATGGCTATGTATGAAGCACTATATGGTCATAGATGTCGAACATCTGTGTGTTGGATGGAATTGAATGAAAGAAAAATTATTGGGCAGGAGTTAATTCAAGAAATAGAGAATACTGTTAAAAATATTCGAGATAGACTGAAGGCAGCTTTTGACAGACAGAAATCATATGCACACTTGAAACGTCGGGATATTGAGTATTCTGTTGGTGATAAAGTATTTCTTAAAGTTTCACCTTGAAATAAAATTTTGAGATTTGGTCGGAAAGGAAAATTGTGCCCTCATTTTATTGGCCGTATAAGATTATGGAAAGAATTGGGCCAGTTGCCTACCGGTTAGCCTTGCCTCCAGAATTACAGAAAATTCATGATGTTTTTCATGTTTCAATGCTCAGAAGATACAGATCAGATCCCTCTCATATTATTTCGACAGAAGATATTGAAATTCAACCTGATTTATCATATGAAGAAGAACCGGTTGAGATATTAGCTCGAGAGGTGAAAGAGTTACGTAATAAGCGAGTTCCATTAGTGAAAGTATTGTGGCGAAGTCATAGTATCAAAGAAGCAACTTGGGAACCAGAAGAAACAATGAGATCTCAGTACCCCCACCTCTTTTCAGGGAAATTTCGAGGACAAAATTTATTAAGGGGGAGAATTGTAATTACCTGAAATTTACGGCTATCGAAAAGTGTATTTTCAGGTCTCCATTTTCGACGAACGAATTCGTATAAAAATATTTATGAAGTTAATTGTGTGGTTAATTAGGTTTTTGTTAGGTGAATTAGTTTGAATTAAGGTTAATTAGGTATATAGATTATATAGATTAAATTGAATAAAGTGTGAAAGCCTAATTATAAAATAGATAAAAATCAAGGGACTAAATAAATAAATATACCAAATTGTGACAATTGTATGGTAATAATAAAATACATGTGTAATAAACACATCCGTACATTTGTAATACATATATATATTTGCTTATTATTTAAGAAAATAATATTATATTATAAGATTATTATATTATTATATTAAATAAAAGAAATAAAAGAAAAGAAAAAGGAATTAAAGAAACAAAACAAACGAAACAGAAAAGGGGGAAAGAAGAAAGAAAAAGAAAAAGAAAAATTAGGGTTTAAGGTTTCAAATGTGATTGATAAGTCAATTTAATCCATTTTCTTGTAATTTTTATATATTTGGAATCCTAGAACAAAATATTACATGATTTAAGTTAAAATTTTGAAAGTTAGTGGATTTTTAGATGTTGTTTATGTTGAATAAATTGAAGAATTAGGGTTAAATTGATAAAATTTCATGTTAGAATTGAGAAAAGGATTGAAGTATCAAAATTAATTATAGGTTTTGAAATAATAGGGACTAAATTGAGAGAATTTCAAAATTAGGATTTTCTGGTGAAATTAGAGAGTTGAAATTAGTTTTAAGTGGTAGTTGAATGAAAATAAAGAATAAAAGTATAAAGAAAATAAGGTTAGATTTGATTAAGGATTAAATTGGAATTTAGGCAAAAGTTGTGTATAAATTGAATTATTCAATGTTAAATTGTGTTGTATTGATAATTTTTAATTGTTTAATTCCCGTAGTTAACGTTGAGCTGAAGGCCTCGGTTAAGAAAGGAAAAGACAAGATTATCGAGGAGTAACTCGAGAATTACGGTTTGTATTTCTATAATTTGAATCTAATAATTAATTGTTGTAATTATTATTTAATGTGTATGGTAAGTGAATTGAGGTGAGTGCTTGATATTGTGGTATTGAATTGAGTTGAATTAAATTCATGAGTATATGTGATTTATTTAATATTGAATTGAATGCATGTGAATTTATAATTGGTGTGGATTTTGATTGAAATTGAATTGAAAAATTGAAATTGAAAACCCTATTAACTGTATCAGGCTAAGTCGGATATAGTTAGCATGCCATAGGATTGGAATAATTTAGGGATACTTTGACCACGAGCCGATGAGGCACTGGGTGTCAACTTATTACTTCGACTTATTCGATGAGGCACTAGGTGTCATACTAGTGTGTTTTGGTTGGATCCTTGTATCGGCAAACCCCGAGTCTTGTTATTTGGGGTAAATAAATGAATTGACAATAAGAATGATATTGGATGATTTTGAACATAAATTGGATTGGAATATTGAATTGAGTTATGAAATTGAAATGTAGGAACCAATGAGTTCAAGAAATGGTTTTTGATGTAGTGAAAAGATATGTATATTCTACTGAGAAAAATTATTTGATTATCAATCATGAGATTGAAATAGTAAGATATGAGAATTGAAAGTGTTATGAATGATGTGTTATGAAATTGATTATTTGTTTAAATGATTTTTGTTATGTAACTGCTCGTTTTTAAGGTTAATCGGAACAGTGGTTTCGGGGCTACCAAATCTGACAAGTAGGTTTGTAAATATTATATTTAATAATTACGAGTTAATTGTGAGTTTAAAAAAGGTTTTTGATATTATGATTTTTGTTTTATAAGCGATTTATTAAGTTCAAGTGATATGACCATAAGGTCAAGTGGGTTTAGAAAATGAGGTATCGAGACCTCGTTTCTATAAACCTAGTCGTAAATATTTTTATAAATATTTACGAAGTGGCAATAAGATGGTATTAAGGTTTCGTTGAAAAATTTTATCGTTTTGATAGTTAATTAAGCAAAAAAGACTAAATCACGCAAATCATAAAAGTTGTGTTCTATAAGTTAAAGATATTAAATGACTATGGAATTAAATAGTGGGAGTCCTTAAGTGGTAATTATTCCATAATTGTTGATAGTGGAATTTCATGGCTTGGTATAATGGAAATTATTAATGTATATTAAGGTTAAATACGAAATTTGGTAATTATAATAAAATAAAATAAAACAAAAGCCAAATTACATGTTATCATCTTCATCAATAGCCGAATGTAAGAAAGAAAATAATGTTCTCAAAGCTTTGAAGGTTCGGCCATGGTTGTTCATGCATGTAAGTCCATTTCGTCTCGGTTTTTAATAATTTTTACGTTTTTGAGATCGTTGCTTTGTGTTCTAGCTAGCCCGTACCTCCGATTTCAAATTTGTTAAAGTATTTGGATGATGCCATTGTTGAATATTTGAGTATCTTGATGTTTAATGATAGAAAATAAATCTTTGATGGTAGATTATTGAGTTATGTTAAGTGAATTTTAGCAAAAATGTCAATTTTGGACTAAATTGTGAAATATAATAAATTGTGTGGTAAAAGTGTGAATAAATGAAAAATATGGGCTGATATGAGCATGTATGAAATTCGGATAGCTTGGGCTATGATGAAATTGACTAAATTTGCATTTTACAAGCTTAGGGACTAATTTGTAAAAAGGTCAAAGGTGTAGGGGTAAAATAGTAATTTTACTAAAATATGAAATTGAGTTAAAATGAATAGAATATGAATTGAAATAGCTGAATTTGATTGATTAGATCAATTTAAGCCCCGTGCGAGTCTATATCGAGGGAAAAATAGAGTTTCGGACTAGTTGATCCATTTTAACGTTTTGACGATCGAGGTAAGTTCGTATGTATTAAGCATTGTTAAATTTATGCTTTTAATGCTTGATATTGTATAAATTGTCTATACGTGATTATTGTTATGATTAACGACTTATCGGCTAAAATGGCACTTAGTGTGCGGTTCGAAATAGCTTCGGCTAAAAGTGGCACTTGGTGTGCAATTTGAAATAGCTTCGGCTATATAAATAAATGGCACCTAGTGTGCAAAGTATCGAGGATGGCATTTAGTGTGCGAAACATCCTGAATAGCACTTAGCGTGCGAGGTATTGAGTATGGTACATAGTGTGCGAGACATCGAAGATGCAACGGCATTATGTATATGTATGAAATGGTAAGAATCGATATAGGTATGTACAGAAACTCAACTTAATATGAAATCCATGAATAGCAAGTCCATAAGCATTGTGAAATGATGTTGTGTTAATTTGGTGAATAATGATATATGTTTATAAATGTACGGATTTCTAATTGAAAGAAAGGAAGGTGTGGTAAATTTAGTTATTATCATTTTCTTACTAAAATAGTTTTGGATAGCAGCAGCAGTCCGACTTTGAAAATACACCAAAAAAAGTAGAAAGTGAGTTAGAGATTGAATAAAATATGAAATTGAATCTTATTGAGTCTAGTTTCTTATAAAGAAACGGTGTAAGCAAAAGAATTTAATATTATGAGATATTTTAATTTGTGTGAGACAGAGTCAGAAAGATTTTGAAATCCCCTGCTCTGATTTTAGAAAATCAATAAAAATTGTACAAAAATATTTATGGGTTATAATTTATATGAATATAATTATTAATGAGTCTATTTTCAATAAAAATATACGGGAACATCATCCGAGTCCCGTACTATGAGATAATTATTTTTTAGTGAAGAAAGGTCGAAGCTGTCGGGCAGAAAAATAGGGGTGAATTTAAAGAATAAACTGTACTAATTGGCTAAACCAAAAATTCTGAAAAGTTTATGGTAAGAATATATATGAGTCTAGTTTCAAGAAAAATTAGCATAACTTAATTTTAAGTTTCGTAGCTTCAGATATAAATAAATTAGTGACTGTGACTCGAGAAAATAGCTTGACCTAAACATAAGTAAAAATGCAAATATGGTTGTATTACCTTGAGAAGGAAGTTAATAAATTGCTTATTATTTTCATATGAACTTACTAAGCTTTATAGCTTACTTCCCTTCCTTTCATCTCTTATAGGTTTATTTAGCTAGCTCGGGTTGGAGATCGCCGGAGACTCAATCATACTATCAAGCTACCATTTTGGGTATAAGTATTCAATTACTTAAGTCTATGGCATGTATAGGAGCTTTATCTTTTGCAATTATGTCATTACTAATGTGGCCAAATGTGTTGGCCTATGATGGTTATAGTTCAATTTGTGTATAGCCATGAATAGTGGCTTATGTTGATTATATGATTATGCATGTGCCTATGTCATGGAGATGAGGCTTGTGATTGTGTGTATGTAATGAGTTATATTTTTTGTGGTGAATGCTTGATGGTTTAATTGAGATGAGATGATGTGTTGATAACTAAGGCTTAAATGTGTGATATGAGAGTAATCTTATAAACTTTGATGCATGAGAATTAGTAAATTTGAGCTTGACTAAGCATGATGTTTTAAGTATGTAAAATATGATATGAGGTTACCATGATCTTGTATTGTTTGTGGATGATTGAATGTTCAAATGTGCCATGTTAATGGTCAATAAAAGTAAGCATGTGAGTTTGTTATTGAGGGTGGCAATTGGCTTAGAAAATAGCCTAAAAATTGTCCACACGGGCCGTATGTCCCCTGCATCATGTACTTTAGTTTCGAATTGGCCACACGGGCTGTGGCACAGCCATGTGCCTCAGCTGTGTGAGGGACACAACTTGAAGGCACGGGCGTGTGCCTTGGCCGTGTGCCCTTATTTTTGTGATGACGTCATAAACATAGAGTTACATGGGCTGAGGACACGGGCGTGTCCTGAGCCACACGGGCATGTGACCCTATTTCATGATGAAATTTTCTAAGTTTTCCAAAAGTTTCCAAAGTTTTCGGTTTAGTCCTGAACCACCCCCGATGTATGTTTTGTATGAATTTTGTAAATTCTTTTTTTATAAGTATTTGGATTATAGAAATACCACTAAGTTTATACTCAGCGTATGGTTTGTTTCTGTACACAAGTTAGGTTAAAGCTAAATCGTTGAATCAGCATCCAAGGTCGATCCCAAACTCATTATGGTGAAGTACATTTCCTTTTGGTAAATGGCATGTATCTAAGATGTTGTTTTTTTCTTTTTGAGAAATGTTTGTAAATGATGTTCTAATATGATAATGGTTAGTTATATATATGAAATGTTAAAGTTATTTAATGATAAGTTTAGTAGTAAATTTGTATGAAATTAGAATTGGTCTGAATGAGTTTTAATTGGATTGATTTGGTTAATATACATGAAATACCTATAAGTGTACATTGGTTGGGTACTTAGGATAATTAATTAGACATATTTTAAATGTATTTAAACGTGCTTTGACATATTTTAAATGTATTTGAATGTGCTTTGGATTGGTTGAATGTTCGGTTTTTGTGTTGCTTGAGGTTCAAGGTTTGCAGGGTTGGTAAATTTGATGTACAAGACTCTTTTTGAGTCCACACGGCTTGGCAAACGGGCGTGTGACTAGACCGTGTGAGACACACGGCTATCACATTGGCGTGTAGTTTGGCCATGTGTCCCCTGTAACTTAAAAATTTTAAAATAGAATGCCCAAGAAACTCCACACGGGCAGAGACACGGACGTGTGTCTCAGCCGTGTGAGGAACAGGCCTAGCACACGGGCATGTGTTTCGGCCATGTGAAAATTGCACTTAATTTGTGTTTAAGTCAGAGAGTTACACGGGGTTGGACACAGCCTAAAGCACAGGCGTGTTTAGGGTCAAACGGGCATGTGAGCCTAGTACCTAGGAAAAATTTTGAAATTTCACAAAAAAATTTTTAAACTTTCGATTAAGTCTCGATTTGTTTCTAACACGTAATTTGAGCCTTGAGGGCTTGATAAAGGGATACTATGACTAAATTATGATGTGTACATTATATTATTATATGATTATTCGTATTTGTTCTGAAATATCCGGTAGTACTTTGTAACACTGTTTCGACAACGGATAAGGGTTAAGTGGTGTTACAAATAACGTCCCCAATCAGATCTGGATTGCCAACCACTAGAAGTTGATGTCATTCCCTAGTACGTATTTCTAGCAACAAACATCGACCCACCAAGGTGTATGTCACATCAACTAACTGAGTGTCGTGCAGGGGTTGTGTATTCTATACTGCCACCAAACACGGGCACTTTCGTGTTCTACCTCCTAGTAACGTGGTGTAGGGCAGATATCATATATTCCTCTCGAACAGCAACATTTTTTGAAGTCGCAAGTGCTTCATTTGGTGATGAAATTTGTACATATAACTCAGGATAGAGTAATCCATTAGCAAGATAAGTCTGCACCATCACCTCCAAGCTACGACTACCTTTGATATCAAATGAGTCATATATCACGAGATCACTCGAAGCACAAAATCGATATTTAATAGATGAAACTCTCATTGGCATCGTTTCGAATATTTTGAGCCTAATTCTTTTATGAAGTTTTGTCAAATCTATGTTCTGGTTAAAAATCAGTCGCGCTGTATTGTCCGATAGAAAACAACGTCGTTCTTGATGTCACGGACCTCACCATTGTAGTAAATAACAGCACTAATATGTTTAATCATCTTCAATTTCTATTCTTCTGAACTTCTCTAATTTTTCTTGCTATAAATTACACAACATGAGAATGAAATTTGGCTCAATTATAGCTGAAGGCCAAGCTGTAACTATTGTAGAAAAAGAGCATTCACGTGGGATTTTTTTCAGTACTTTTGCTATCAGTGCATCCTGCGTGAAACGTTTTTGACATTATTTTTTCAGAACCGTTTTCTTAAAATTATTTTTTCAAAAACTAATATAGAAAAAGAGCATTCATGTGGGAGCTTTTTTTAGTACTTTTGTTGACAGTGCATCCTGCTTAAAGCAGGTTTTTACACTTTTTTTTTCAGAACCGTCTTCTCAAAATTACTTTTTCAAAAACTACTGTAGAAAAATAGCATCCACGTGAGAGCTTTTTTCAAGACTTTTGTTGATAGTGCATCCTGCTTGAAGCGTTTTTTACACTATTTTTTCAAAAATATCTACTTAAAATTATTTTTCAGAAACTACTGTAGAAAAGAGCGTCACGTGGGAGCTTTTTTTAGTACTTTTGCTGACAGTACATCCTGCTTGAAACATTTTTGACACTATTTTTCAGAACCGCCTTATCAAAATTATTTTTTTAAAAACTACTAAATGCAAAAAAAAAAAACAAAACTCATCTTGTCAATATAATTTTTTTAAGACTCATTCCTAAAACTATTAAAAAACCCTAAAACCCTAAACACAAAATTATTTTTAAAAATCTCTAAATCCTAATTTAATTTATTTAAAAAAACCTTAAACCCTAATTTAATTTACTTTTAAAAAAAAGCCTAAACCTTAACCTCACAAATAAATTCCTAATTTATTTTAAAAAAACCTTGACCCCAAACCCCATAAACCCCTAAACCCATAAACTCTAAGCACTAAACATGCAAATGGCCCTAACTCTAGAAAAAGCATGGGTTAAAGCGCGTCCTTGAGGGAGCGTTTTTGCCGCGTCAACAAAACACGTCCACGTCAGCGCGTTTTATGCTGACATGACAAAAACGCTCCCTCAAGAAAGTACTTTTCTAAAATTTCCCCTTAAAACGTGCCTACGTGGAAGCATTTTTTATTTTTTGGCCCATTTCAGTAAATAAAGTTTAAAGTGGCCAATTTTCTTCAATAAAGTAGGAAATAGGTTTCTTTTAGTAAAATGGTCTGATTTAACAATTTAATGTTCATAGTTTGGTGTTTTTTTTTTTTTAAATGAAAAGAATATGTAAAGTTCAAATCATCATGCATAGAAATAGATCTAAGTTTAAAAATAATATCATAAGTGTAGAGCCTAAATGATAATGGACATTTTAGCAAGGGTCCAAATCAAGTAAAGTTGGCTAAGTCCCCTCCTACATCCATAAAACTCTAGCACTATAAATATAGTACAGGAAGGTGGTTTATCCCATTGATAGCCACAACATTAAGTCGGTTTGATTTACTTGAAACTGATATTGTAGCTCGTTTATTACATAATTATCAAATAAAAAGGTATTTGATTGGTTTTATAAATAATGAGGTCACATGATTTTTTAGATAAAAATGAGTGATAATTATATCAAAATAGATTTTCAATATCACATGTGTTTTAGCCAATTTTAAATACTATTTATTTCAATTTTACCCCACTCAACCACTCAACTTTTACATTACTTTTTTCTCAAAAATTACTTTACTCTTATCTCTTCCTTGATTTTTAGGTTTTTCCTAGAGCTGCATCAGTTCAAATTGGTAACACATACCACTAATATTCTATTATTATTATGTTTGAAATTGTGATTTTTGCTTTAAAACTTCACGGTAATTTTATTTTTGTTAGATTTGAGTTGTATTATATAAAATCATAAAAAATTTATGAAAATTATAAAACAATTTTACAAATTATAAAATTAAATTTTGACATTATAATTTCTAGAATTTTAATTAACAATTTTTATGATTTTTCAAGGAATTTTTACCAAGTACCTAGTCACAAACGTGTGTTTCCAATAGGAATTTTAGTATTTGGTTATAAAAAATCATTTTTCAATAAGAATTTTAGGAATAGTTGAAAGATTTTGGTTTTCAATAGAAATTTTAGTATTTTGTTACAAAATTGATTTTCCAATAGAAAATTTAGTGATAGTTGAGAGATTTTGGTTTCCAATAGAAAATTTAGTGATAATTTGAGAGATTTTGGTTTCCAATAGGGAAATCAGTAATAGTTGAGAGATTTTGATAGTTGTTATAAGAATATTGTTATATATTATATAAATAAATTTTGAAATTGATGATGCGACACCTTGACCCTAGACGTTGATCGCTATTGACTGGAATTGATCAGTTAACGCTCGAAGTCAACTTGCCATGTCATATGTCAAAATTTATAATTGATAAGAATATACTTAATTTTATATTTCTAGATATATGTTAAAATTTATAAAATTTGTGTCAAAAAAATTAAAAAGAATATGGAGTTATGCCTCGCATTTTTGGACCAAACAGAGTGTGATGTCACAATGAGGAACTGTTCTTCGTCCTGACGAACAACCGACATCACAATGGAAAGAAAGCTTTCATCCCGACGATGCGATGTCCCCTTCGTCTCGACGTCGCGAATGCCATGTCACGACATGCTAACGTGTTTCTCAAGTTTCTTGGTTTTCTTCTCTTAGTTAAACTCTGTTTTAGTTTCCCACTTAAACTTTGATTAACCTAGGGTTATTTTAGTCATATATACTAAGAATTTCAACCTATAAATAAGCCTTACTTACTCTATGTTTTACATAACAAAAATATTTAGATTGAGAGAATTTTGTTCTTTATTTTGAAAGGTTTTTTTTTTGGGGCTTCGGGTTTTTCTATTGATTCTCTTCATCATTTGTACTATCATTTTTTTATAGTGAAATCTCCTTTTACATGTGATTTTTTATCCTCTTCGAATGAGTTTTTCCATATTAGAATTTGTGTGTTCGATCTTTTTTATTCTACTTTATTTACTTGTTTGTTGCATACATGGGTTAGTTCCCTACAAACCGATATCTGAGCTAGTTCGATTACCATATTCAACCCGTTCAAAGATGGAAACATCAATGTTTGATATTCATAAGTTTGACTGCATCACAAATTTCAATCTGTGGCAAGTTCGTATGTCAGCCATACTGATTCAAAGTAATCTTGAGAGTATCTTTACAGATAAGAAGCTCGCAGACATGGATCAGTTAAAAGGGGATAGGCTAGATAAAAAAGTTCTATCCACAATTCAATTATGTCTAACAAATAATGTGTTACCGGAGGTTTTTGAAGGAGAAAACAACGTTTACATTAAAGAAAATGGAAGCTTTGTACATGACGAAATCTTTGGCCAATAGGTTAGTGTTAAAACAACATCTTTACACGTTCAAAATGGCTGAAATTGAGTCTATTAAAGCTTATATAGTGAGTTTGTTATCCTTCTAAATGACCTAAAGAATTTCAAAGTAAAAATTAGCGCCGAGGACCAGACTATGTTATTGTTATGTTCTTTGCCCTCTTTAAAAAAATTTTAGGGAAACTCTAATCTATGAAAGAGATCACCTCTCATTTGAGGATGTGAAGGAGAATCTATTGAGCAAGGATAAAATCGAAAATGAGTTAGGCCCAAACAAAAGATCATACGGGCAAGCCTCAGTTCTAGTTACAAGGGGCAGACAACAATCCAGAAAGCTAAATAAAAATAGTTCCTGGGCGAGATTTGAATCCAAAAACCGAGATTAATAATATGGCTATTACAAGAAGGGTCACATCCAGTCGACATGTTACAAACTTCATAATAAGATTAAAAAGGATGCCGAAAATGACGAGAAACATAAGCAAAAAACTGAAATTGCTAATGCTAGTGTAACCAAAGATAGAGGCGATGATTTCTTGTTAGTGTCGACGCACGAAAGCTCTAAGCTTACTTTCGAATGGATCTTGAATCCAGTGTGCTCCTATCACATGTGCCCCAACTAGATTGATTATCCACGTATAGTTGTTGAAGGTGGAGTTGTGCTAATGAGGAATTACTCCCCATGTAAGATAACCAAAATAAGAACTATACAAATTAGGATACATGATGAAATTATTTGAACACTGTCAGATGTCATGTATGTACCCAACTTAAAGAAAAACCTCATCTTGTTGGGAATTTTGAATTTTAACGGTTGTAGGATAGTCATTGAGTCAAATGGCTTAAAAGTTCCTCGTGGAGCTCTCTTTGTAATAAGATGACAGAAAAACGGTAACTTATGCATCTGTAAGGGTAAACGGTTACTGATGCGGCTGCAATTATCGAAGAGGAGCCAAAATAATCACCAAAATGTGATGAAAATCAATATGACATCTCTACGACGCGACATGATTCTTTCTCTACAAATTCCAATTCAACTAAACTCTGGTACATTTGACTCGGTCATATAAGCAAGAAAGGTATAACAACATTGTGCAAGCAATGTCTTCTTGAAGACACTGGAATTGGTAAGTTAAGTTTCTACAAACATTGAACTAACGGAAAGCAGACGCCAGTAAGTTTCAGTCCAACAATGCACAAAAGAAAAAGGACTCTTGACTACGACTATTTTGATTTAAGAGGTTTGACTCCTGAAATCTCAAAAGAAGGTAATAAATGTTTCTTAACTTTTATTTATGATCATTCCAGGAAAGTTTGGGTTTATTTCTGAAACAAAAAAGCGAAGCCTTTAGAATCTTAAAGCAATGGAAAACACTGTTAGAAAAATAAATTGGGAAGTCCGTGAAATGGTTTAGAACAAACAATAGACTTGAGTTCTATTCATCCGAGTTTAATGACTACTGCAAACGGGAAGGGATAGAGAGATATTGCACCATTATAGATACTCCACAATAGAATGAAATTGTAGAAAGAATAAACAGAACCTTGTTGGAAAAGCCTGATGCATACTTTCAAAAGTAGGACTAGGGACGGAGTTTTGGGCTAAAGCTGTAAATTTGGCAAGCTATTTGGTAAAACTATCTTTACATTGAGAATTGAACAGTAAAATTCCAAAAGAGATATGATCAGGTAATTCTTCCGATTATTCTAATACTAGAATTTTTTATTGCCATGTTTATGCTAAAGTTAGCCAGGGAAAGCTCGATCCAAGGGTCGTAAAGTGCATTTATCTAGATTACTCAACCAGTACGAAAGGTTTCGAACTGTGGTATCCAAAAACCAACAAAACTATTGTTAGTGGAGATGTCATGTTCAATGAATCTACCATGTTTCGATCAAAAAAAGGGTCACTTATTTTTAAAGACATAACAATTCAGAGTGTCTCGAGAAAGGTAGAGTCAAAAGCCAAAATAAGGGTGACATCATGATGAATAGGGTCGTCACCCTGACGAGGAAGCAAGCGACATCACAATGATACGACAAAATCCCGATTCTTACGAAACTAAAGTTGTTTCGGATTAGTTTAGGACTTCATTCGACCCTCAAGTATCCTTATCATCTCAATTAACTAATTATAAGTTGGCTCGTGATAGAAAAATTCCAGAAATCTAACCACCACAGAAGTACTATGAAGGAAACCTAGTGGCATATTCTTTAAGTGTTGTAGAGAGCACTGATTCGAACAATACTTCATGCTATTCTGAGGCAGTTGAGGCCTCTGATTCTAGCAAATAGCTCGTTGTTACGGAAGAAAACATGAAATTATTTCAAAAGAATGAGACTTAACGATAAATAAAACCACCCATCGGTAAGAAAATAGTTGGCTGCAAATGGGTGTTTAAGAAGAAGGAATGTTCAGGTCCAAACAAAACTAGATACAAAACAAGATTGGTTGCAAAAGGATACAATCAAGTGGAGCGAGTTGATTTTAATGATGTTTTCTCCCTTGTTGTGAAACATACATCCATTCGAGCACTTTTGAATCTTGTTGCATTAAACAATCTTGAGTTAGAACAGTTAGATGTAAAGACTGTTTTCCTTCATAGTGACCTAGAGGCATATGCTCGATTTAAGTCTCGTTTTTGTATGATTAGCATGATTATTGAATATTTATCTATTAATGAATGATTAAATTGAATTTTGAGTTGAAATTGCATATTCTTTATTGGTGAATTGTTGTAGCATCCCATAACCCTAATTCGATGTTAGAGATAGGCGAAGGGTGTTACACTTCTTGTGAAGTAGCGTTGTTTCAAGGAACTCAAACTCTTCAGAAAGTAACCTCAACAATATCAAAGTCAAATATTCATCTTTGAATATCTCATCCATATTCACCAAATTAATGACTAATTGATTAAAACTAGTGACGTGATAATTCATAGTGGCACCCGAAACATAAGTGAAGCCAAACAACCTTTTGTTTATGTGAAGTTTATTATGACTGTAAAAAATTCTTCTAATGTCAACCACAATATATTTGCAAAATTATCCTCTAAGAAAGCATACCTCTGTTCTTGAGAAAGGCACGACCGAATTGTACCACATGAAAAACGATTAATAGTCTTCCAATCTTTCTCCTCTATATCATCTGATTTTTTATCATCAATGGAAACGTCTAAACCTTGCTGAAAGAGAGCATATAGAACCTAATTTTGCCACACGTCAAAATAACCTACGCCATCAAATATCTCCACTGCAAATCTCATATTTTCCATTGTCGATCTCGCCCACATAGACGATGTTGGAGCTCTTGGATTGTCTACCATTTCAAACATAATCTTTCAATATACCCAAGAAAGATTTTTTTAATGTGGAAGATGTGTTTAAACAACAACTACAGAGCATACTTTGAATAACCTTTGACTCTGATACCACTTATTGTGTGAATAAGGTAAAAGAGAATAATTTAATATACTAAAAAGCCACACTAAGTTCAATTCCCAAAAAAGATTGAAAGGGTCACAAATGGTACCTTTTAAAACCTAACTTTCTAGACAAAATCTTTCTCTAATGTAATCTAATAACACAATATATCACTACAAATATACCCTACAAAATATTGAAAGAAAAACAATAAAGAATACGAAAATTTTAATGAGTTTTGGCAAATTACACCTACGTCCTCAGACACTACCAAATATATTTCACTACAAAAGATACAAGTGAAAATTACAAATAGGAAAAGAGAAAATTTTCCTTATGGTTAAAATGACAAATTTTGGGATAATTAAAGGTGGAGAGGCTATGGATCTGGTGTCTTTAGTGTAGTATATTCATTTGTAAACTTGTAATTTTTCGAACAGATTGAATAATAAAACAAGTTCATGAATTACATCAATATACTTTGTATGATTGCTCTTATATGATTTTTGCACGCAAAGTAAAATGTTAGCAAATGTTGTTCATTAGCTGTCTAATGTTTAAACTAATACTAAGCGGCATTACGTGGTCAAATCATAATACGAAAAGATAATTTATATTTGTAGATGAACCTAAATATGTCCTTAATCTAACCGAAAATGAGCAAACCGATTGAAATACTAATATGTCATCTATCAAGACCAGTTGGGGAGATGTTTTGTCTTGGGCATCGGAGTAAATGACTCCCAAAAGATAGAAACATAAATGTGAGTGAATGGATTGGTAGTACATTAGGCTAGACCCAAGAAGAATAGATCCTGAATCCGTTTATAGATTTATTCACTTGTAACGTTCATAGTGTGGGATACCTAAATCCAAATAAAAATACTAAAATTCATGATAAAATTACTAATATGACATTAAACTATTGGAAAGGGATTATATCACTGTTTCATACAATCATTTCTCTTAAAAATGAGTTTTAAATGTTTAAATTAGATGTTCTAAAGATGAAATTAAGCAAACAGTAGATAAAAAATGTCTATGGACACAAAATATAAAATTGTTTATTGGAAATTTTCGTTAGTTCAGATAAAAGGTGTTAAAAACTTGTGCAGGGTCTAGAAATGCAATACAAACGATCGTGTGACCATTACAAAAGCATGTCAACACTAAGGTTGTGCTTAGCAATGTTGTGGAGAAACACTTTTGGAAGAAAAATTGTGTTAAATAAGCAAGTTTCGATTGAAATTTTTAATTTTTCAAAAGCACTTTTGACCAAATGGAAAAGCTAAAATTTTTAGCTTTTCTTCTCCCAAAAACACTTTTAAGTGCTTAATTACTTTTTCATCCCTCATCCATTTTCCTTCTTTTTTCTTTTTTTTTTTCTGCAGAGAAGGAAGAAACTTGTTATTTTGTAATATTATTTTTAAAATAATACAAATGTGCTAATATTTAATTAAAAATTTAATGGTTATATTTAAATATTTAAAATATAGGTTATATATTCTAATTAAATTTTATAAATAGTTCATATTAATTGTTTAAAAATATTTAAAATTTATATTTCATATATTAAAATATTAACAACAAGTTCGATAAATTATTTTTATATTCGACTAAAATATCATAATATTAACTAATGTGAACATTATTTAAATGTATATTTGTTACTTTATAATAGCATGTCTAAAATGAACATTTTATTTCTTAAAAGCACTTTTTGACAGCAATACTAAATACTTTGTTAGGGATAAACCCGATTTAAGCAACGAACAAGTAAAATAACGAAGAAATTGAAAAGATCAAACACAAATATTTTATATGGAAAAATCTCTCTAAAGAGGATAAAAAGCAAAAATAATTTCACTAAAACGACAAAAACAAAGAGTACAAAAGACAGAGATAAAACTAAGCCCAGAAACTCGAAATAAAAACCCTCAAAACGTAAACACAATATTTTTTGAAAGCTAGTAAAATCTAATACCTAAATGTGTAATTGGTTATTTTTCGAAGGTAAAAAAATAATCTATTTATAGGCTAAATTTGTAAGTCAAATAATATTAAAATAACCCATACTAATCAGAATTTAAGTGAGAAACTAAAAACAAAATTTAACTGGAAGAAGAAAAGTTAAAAAATACGAGGCATAACTCCACAAATCTCCACCTTGACTCGTATTTTCATGACTTCTTTGTCAAAGCCCGTCACGAGCTTATCTCGAACTATGCAGGATATTAACTGAAATGAAGTTGTGCTTAGAAGTTGAAAGACTTCTAACCTTCGACTTGTGCATTGTCAAATCAAAACTGACTCGAGTCTGATTTCCATAAACACAGTGTCCTATCTTTTCAAAACCTACATCCAAAAGAGAACATCTTATACGAAACGGTCATACCTTTTTCCCTTTAATGACCAAGTTGTTTCCACTTCAAATGAGTCAACTTCAACTCCTTAACAGACATGGACGGCCTATTTCACCGAACACCATTGATCCCTCCAGAACATAAAGACTATCAATCTTTTTACCTTTCATCAAAACAAGAGTCTCACGAAATACCTTAATGTCGCTGGACTCGATGTTAATTCTACAATCATTCGAATCCAAAATTTCTAAGAATATGAGGTTTTTCTTTAAGTTAGGGCATGTCTAACATCTGACAGTGTCCTAATTATTCCAAGGAGTCCTGTTGCGGTGACATAGGTAACGTAAGACAAATACTTGAATTTTTTTTAAGAATTTTTAATTTTTTTTTAATTTCTCATGATTTTGGTTCAGACAGACATAGTTTTTATGGTTAGTACATCAATTAATGATGTAGCATGTCCAAACTTGATTAGTCCATAATTTAGCATTCAATATTTGTATTTTTTTTATTAATTTGGTTTTTATTCTTTTTGAACTAAATTTAACCTCAACCTTTATAAAATGTTAATTAAAACATTAAACTTCTAATGATATTGACTTGACAACCTATGTGATAGTCTACGTGTACATCATACTAACATGGTACCATTTGTTATATACTCCACATCAATAAATAAATAAAAATTCAAAATGTTCATAAAATAAAAAAATTCAAAATCAAAATACATAGAGTTCATTAAAATTATAAATATTTCATAAAAATTTCAAAAAAGCATAAAGTACACATAGATTATCATGTAAGCTACCATGTTTAAAAATTTAGAATTTTAATGTATTTCCATTAAAAAAGCAAATACTCTTTTGAAAGATTGGTCCAATTTCTCCTTTTAAAAGATCGAGGATTGAATTTAACTAAAAAATAATAGTCAAATTGATAAAAATATAACTGTTAAGGGCTAAATTTATCATTATATTTAAAAAGACATATGTACCAATTTATATGTGGAAACCAAACTTAAGTAAATATATATATATATATATATATATATATATATATATTTTACCTTTCCATAAAGAAAATTTTGACCTTTTACCCTAATAATAATAGGATATTAATAAATGGTAGGCCAAATAACGGTTGGCCATGGAAAAGAAGACCTTTTTACAACTTGTAAGGGCTTGTTTATTTGTGCTTCCAAAAGAACTTTCATCAAAAAAGTGTTTTTCCCTTAAATTATTTACTGAACAAACTCCAGTTCAACTTAAAAAGCCCGTTTAACAAGTCCTTTTTCTTCCATTGAAAAAGTTGAAATTTTTAACTTTTTTCTAGGCCAAAAGTGCTTTTAGTTAGTTAATTACCTTTTTGTCCTCATAATTTTTCACAGTAACAATTTTTTCTTAGTTAATTAAAAATTTTAAAAATGTTATGAATATCTTATTAAGTAGATGTTCATCATGATCAAGGTAAAATTTTGATTTACTTTAAATTCTAATAGTTATTAGAATTAGATCTCTACTTCTTTTATACTTCTTATGCCTAGAAATAGAGACTTTGATGAAGTATTGTAATCATCCCATTGATCAATGAAATACATTATCTATTACTTCTCATATTTTCTTTGTTCTTTACTCTCTCTATCTCTCTTTATTTTATAACACATTATCAGCAAGATCTTTCTCAAAGTGATAGTTCCTTTTGTCGACGATCAAATTTATCCTTCATGATTTTCAATATCTTTGACGATAAAATACAAATTTTTTTACAAAAAGTTTCTTTTATTTAATATTTCACATCTGATTATTATTTTTCATTCTTCTTTCATTATACGTTATCGTTGTTTTGATTAACTTGTTTTACTTTTTGTTCTTAAGGATGGTGAAAGATTTGATACCATTACCTATATGAAATCAAGAAGTAAAATTCACCCTCAAAGTTTACTTTTTAATATTTGTTTGGGGATGATCTCTTTTTTTCATTACAAAAGGAGATTTATAATCACTACTTCTTATCCATGGTAATGTAAGCCAATCTAATCAACTTATTCTAAAATTTAATTTGATTTCTATTAAAAAGTTAAATTTATATAATTCACTATCGGGATCTCTAATGCTTTACGTGGTTCACATTAATGGCTTGGCCATTCTCCCACTTATTCAATACAATAAAACTTTTCAGGGGTTTGGTTGGCTGTAAACCTATTCCTTTAAATAACCATTACAGTTTGAACAGCCATTACAGCCTGATTCCTCAAAACCTGTGAATAGCTATTCAATGCCACCTCCTCTGAATAGTTATTCAAAGCTTTCAGTAATATACAAAATTATTTTTCTTTCCTTTTCTACCCATCTCACATCATTTTGAACTCCCAACTCCCATATGAGATTTTTTCAACAAATTTTAAAGATTATGCGAGTATGAAATTTCTCTTTTTTATATAAACTTTCTCTTCTTTTACTTTCTCTTTACTCTCACCATTCCCCCAATATACCCGTGTAGAACGTTTGGAGTGAGCAGGAAGAGGGGTTTGAAAGAACAGCAGAAGCAGCCATGGCGAAGAAGATCAGCGTAACAAAGAAAGCCTTGATTCCAGGTTTAATCAAATCCTCAAGAATGTCCAAGGGTACCTCTTTCTAATCTTTCCAATTTCCCATTACTTTTCTTCCTCTATTTTCTTTCTGGTTTCTTAATGCTGATTTTGGATTGTTCTTTTTTATTGGATTTAGAGAAATACCTTCTGATCTTTCAAATTTTAGTTTTGATTCTAAATTCCTGTGGAAGAAATTTTCCTCTTTAGGGGGAAATTTTGATTTCGCAAAAATTTTCAATTAGGTTTATTGGCATAAAAGTCAAGTTATTTCCAGCTTGAGATTCTTATTATAATTGATATTTTGGTTTCAGTGTATGTGCCCTTGCTTTTTGTTTGTATATGTTGTCGTACTTGCTATAAAGAGATTCTGATTTAGCAATCTCTTTTACAATACAATTAGCGTTTCGTTACATGATGCTAATGTTGGTATTTTTCTTAAATGTGTTATTGAATGGAAAGTTTATAGCAATCTCTTTTACATGTCAAGGTTCTAATCATCTGTTGTGTACTGCACTTTTTATAGTAGAATGAAAAAAAAAAATTTGGCTTGTAGAAGCTGAATATGGAGATAAATTGCTTATTGCAGGATAATTTTGCCTTCTTCCAGAAATTGTTGTATTTCATTCTTCAAATATCGTTTGCAAACTCTTTAACTTCTTTGCTTGTTTTGTCTGACAATTTTTTTGTTCCCTATGTGAAGCTAGAACAATATTTGATGTTGACATTGACAATTTTGAATAAAAGCCGTGGAAATATCCTGGTGTTGATCTTTCAGGCTTCTTTAACTTTGGTCTAAATGAGGAGAGCTGGAAAGATTATTGCAAACAACTGGTAATTACTACAGTGATTCTTTATATTTAGTTCTTGTCGGAACTAAGATCTTGGAACGTTCAATGTTGAAATCTTCTAGGAACAACGTCGCTTGGAGACAACTATGCAAAGCAAAATTCGTGTTTATGAAAATGGGCAAACAGAGCAGATAAATTAGGTGCTTATGCATATCTAAAAAATTGTTTCCCTTTGATTGTTGAGTACTTGGATTAACGCCATGATTTCTGTTGTTCTGCTATTGCTAATAAGGGTAAAATTGTCTTGGTTTCTTCTAGGGTTATGATCCAGATTTGCCTCCAGAATTGGCAGCAGCAACTGGGCAAGAGACTTCAGCTGATACTGCTAATCTTGGAAGGTCAAATGGAGGATCTTCGAGGAGATCTTGCATCTGAAGCTGATATTGCGCATGAAGATACTGAATATGTTAATGGTTTTCCAGATGCTTATAGCAGCCGAAAGAGGGAACTAGTTGAAAGAACTATGAACTCTATTCAGACTAATGTGCCTGAAGATGATGGCATTTTGCCCTTCTGTGGGGAAATATCACGCCCATATGGTCCTGGATTTAGGAGCCAGAGTCCTATGTATCATAACGGAAACTTTGGCAGTCCTCGTGATGAGAGGTATTAATCTTTTATTAATTTATTGTCATTTTATTTGGCTTAATAATATTATCTAATATAATCTATTGTGTTGGTTTTTTCTGATTCTGCACTGCTTCATGTAGCATGATGTTGTCTGCTTCAAACATGACCTGACATTTGCTTAGTTCTGGTTCTGTTCTAATTTTTTTACTTTTCTGTTTGCATAATTCATGTGGAAAAATATAAGCAAGATATAGTTGGGATAAACTGATTATTCATTACAATGGAATGGATAAGTTGCTATGTTAATTGTTAAGAAATACGCCTAAACCTGCTTTCTCATGCCCTGAGAAGCTATGAATGAACTTGATGGATGTTGGGAGTTATCAAAAATGATGATGTGTTAGTTTTTATTTATCTGAAGGGAAAAGGAAAATAAATGGGAATCAAGATGGCCATAACGTAAACTGATGTCATTGTGCAATCAAAATTGTCCTATGTAAACTGATGTCATTGTGCAGTTTTCATCATAGTTGGTTTTCTTTAAGCAGACGCGTTACTCTCTAGAATGTTTTGCTGTGATGAGAAATTATCTATGTTGATGTTATCATTGACTCTTTCTTGTTTGCTAATAAGCCGATTACATAGATGAATTCCATGCCGTCATAATCAATCTCATAATTTTGAAGTGAAAGATAGAAGCTGGTGTGAAAGGCTGCATTTGACTTTGAGCAAGGATTTCTTCATTGTCTTTGTTTAGTTTTATGGTTTCCATTAGGTTTAAGTCTTAGTTTGTTAGTTAGGTGGTCATGCTACATATGCATGGATAAGTGCCCTAACTCTCTTCTTCATGCAGGCATAGGCAGGGAAGAGCACGTGAGAGATCCCCTCACATGACACCTAGTCGAGGTAAACGGGACAAGTTAAGTGATACCCATTCCCATGAGGAATCTGTTGAAAGCATGGATCACAAATCTCCTCTTCTCGTTAAGGATGACGTTGATGATGAGCTTGAGCCAACTGATAGAAGCCCTGTTACAGAAAAGGACTTTGAGCTTGAGCCAGCTGATAGAAGCCCTGTTACATAACTCGACAAAGTACCGCTACTGAGTATTCTTACAACCTATAGTTGATCAGAATGTAGAATGTGTGTCGTTTGCAATGCTTGGTTGCATGAATGTGTAGGATAATCCAATTTGAGATGAAACTTTGAAATATATATTTTATGTGCTATTTTGATGCTTTTTTACAGTATAGCACCTTAGTTTGGAGTAACTTTCTTTACAGTTTGATAAGGAACAAGTGTTTTAATTTAACTATATAAAAATATAAATGATATGTTTATAAAAATGATAGTCTATTGATTCAGCCATGGTTGTAGATGGATCTTCTAATTAATTCAATTGAAGATTATATAAATTTGATTTTATTATATAAAAGATAAAAGAAATTTATTAAAGGAAGAAAAATAGTGCAAGGAAAAAATAAATGGATAATGGAACATTTAGCACATTAAATACATGTTTAAAAATAATAAAGTAGTTATATATTATTTTTAAATATTATATACTATGATTTTTATTAATCCATATTTTAATAATAATATTAAGAATGTTATTAAATTATATATTATTTTATTAAATTATATTTAATAATAATTACGTTAAAATATGATTAAATTATTTATTTTATTTTATTAAATTATATTTAATAATAATTTTATTAAAATTTAAAATAATAATCATCTATCAAAAAATTTTACTAAGAGTATTTTGGTCATTTAAGTCTTTTTCCTTATGCCATTACAACATCTATTCCATTCAACCAAACACAAGAATATTATTACTACTCTATTCCATTCCATTTAACCAAACAATTGAATTATTGATTATAGCTTCATTCTATTACAACTCTATTACAACTCTATTACATTACAGCTCTATTCTATTCCCCCCAACCAAACGTGCCGTAAAAGTTTATAAAGCCCTTCACGCAATTAGTTATTGGGTTTTTTATGTGGAGATAAATATATTTTCATATTTAATAGAATTGATTTGTTTAATTTTGATTTTGATTAAGATATGTGATTATTGCGAATGTGAGTAAAACTACTTACTTGTCATCAACTTTGAAATATTCACCTTACCTATGATAATTTCATATCATTGTAAAATTTAAGATGAAATTATGTCATAAAAATGAAGGTTAGAAAATGTTTATGTTTAAACTTTTATAACTGTAAAGTTATTTTAATTTGACATTATAATATTTTGTATTTTGTTGTGGTATGATATATAAAATATATATGATCTAGCCACAATGATTTATTAGTGACATGAATTTATTATTTGTTACGTTTAATATATATTTTATTTATACCTATTCATTTTATTTTTATATGACTAAATAAAATTTTATTTAAAATAAATTAATCATTCATTAAAGTTATACAATAAAATGATTATATGCTCCTGAATAGCTAATATTGTATCATACTATAAAAAGCTCTTTAAGAGCTTATATTTTAGCTCCTTGTAATACAAAATTTTATAAAATATAATATTATTTTTCAAATCAAGAAATATATGTTGAATAAAACCTTCATGTGTTTTACATTAAAACCATATATATAAATAACATGAGATACTCATGTATTTGTATTATATATATTCCCGAATGAATATACTATACTATATGATTGAAATATCTAATGTGCTCCTCAGTAATAATATTGTGAAAATGACTTTAACAATATGTATGAAAGATCTCATACCTTCTAGTGCTTAAGCAAAATAATAAATTACTAATGAAAAACTATAAAATTCTTTCCATTAATTTTGCTTCATTCCCTGAAGTAAACGTAATAATACATAACATTTATGAAAAATAAAAATATAGAGATCATCATTATTCTTGTAATTGAGGATGTGTTTGGAGACTAATTATGACAACATAAATAGATGGATTTTGATTTGAAATCCACGCATGTTTTGCGATGGTGATTATGAAATAAAGAATCAATGGAGGCGTTTAAAAGTTTATCCTACTAGATTTATTACATTCCTTGAAGTGAATGCAAATATAAAGAAAATAAAAGATATAATCATGGATCACTAAAATTGATAACACAGAATAAATAAGAGAACAATGAGAATTTTTAAGATAACTCTTCAAAGGGTAAAGATAACTTATGTTATCAATGTGAAGTGAAAATTATTGGCCATATATGTGGTATATGCCTAAATATTTTGTTTCTATTAATATTTTTGAAGAAAGATATGAGAATGTAATAATAAATTCTATCATTATAAATAGAAAGTATTTATCTTATTTAATACTAAACCAAATAAATATTATTCAAATATTTGATAATACAAAATTAGTCGAAAGTTCTAAAAGAGTTAATATATTAATATCTTGTTATGATTAATCCATTGGTTTTAAAATATATTTATAATGGATCTTATATTGAGATTGTGAATGAAGAAAATATTATATTTCATATAAATCACTATTGCTATAAATATCTATTTTGAAAGGATGAAAAGTGAGGATTGGGTTATTAATTTATATTTATTTTATAATCTTTGTGATATTCTTTTGTCATCATCCCCATTAAGGAGTTGGAAGCAAAATATTTGACTCTGAAAGATCTATTTATGAGCAATAAAATATAGTAATTCTATCTAAAGCTCGTTATAGTTGGATGCACATGAAGTTACAATTTTTTTTAGATATTTGAAGATTTTGGCATTTTCCCGAGTAAATATTACATAAAATTGTTTAGAAATTATATTTATTTTGTTGACTTGGTGACATTATAATAATAACATTGATTTAGTCATTTTAGTAGTAAATGTCATAATAACACTTATATGTGAATTCAAAGTAAAAGGAATGATAATAAAATTATTAATTTATTACAAATTTAGTACAATTAGAATACATGTTAAAGTAAACCGAAGTTTACTATTACAAATGCATTTACTACTTAGTGTGACCAGTTAAACTATCTTGGATCATATATGATACAAAAATTAATTAAGAATTTATATGATCATTCATTAAGGAATCATAAGATTCTTTAATATAAAAGAATTTTCATATGTTTCTTATTCTCAATGAAAATTGATTATTAGAAACTCATTAGCTAAAATTGAGATTTTAATGTCTTATATTCCTTAAACGAATATGGACCTAGTCATCCACCATGTGGATGGTTTTGATATTATATAATTTTGGTAGATGCATTTACAACATAATCACATATGTTATCAATTTACAACATGTTGTTTTCAAGATTACTTATTTAAATAATTAATTTCAAATCATGAAATTAAAACAATTCATCTTGTTAATATTGATGCGTTTATATCTCAATTTTTATTTATTGAGTTTGAAAATTTTTGTAAAAGTTTGTTATTTATGCAAATAATAATTTAGAAAAATTATTGATTAAACACCTCGATTAAAGTCTAAACAATTACTTATAAGAACTAAACTTCCTATTTCAACATGAGATTATGTTGATTTACGTGTTGTACGATCAAACCAATAAGTTATAAATACTCTCCATTATAATTAATTTTGATCAAGAGTTAAATATTTCTCATATTTGAATTTTTATATGTGCATATATATTCCAATTGCTCCACCACGATACACAAAGATGAATGAATCCTCAAAAAAATTGAGAATATATATTAATTACAAGTTTCTTTATACTATTAGATGTTTTGAATGTATTCAAGATTCAATTATGACATGATTTGTAATTACAATTTTGATTCGATAGTTTTCCCGACATTAGAGGGAGAGAAATAATTTGTAATAAGTTAGGGAGAGAGTAATTTGAACCAGAAGTTCAATAAGAATAACTCATTACAAGTTAATTGTTAGATATATTTATAAACTTAAACAGAATAACCAAATATTACATACCATATAATATTTTAATTTGAATCCAAGTCCTAATAAGACAATCAGTTAGAATAAATAATAGATTGATCGGTTCCAAAGATGAAAATTCTTTTAAATAGTCATATACTAGAAGCGAGTGCTCTAGAAGAGACCTAAGACATAACTAATAAGTAAAACTTCAGAACAGATTCAGATACCTGAAACTAAATTTTAAAATAATAAAAATAAGATATCTCGATAAATTATGTCAATTCGAAAAATATGAAACCGAAAATAAAAGTGATCAATAATAATTTTGCATGTAATATTATTATTGAAATAATGAAATAAAATGAATATCTTGAATAAATCTATTGAGAAATATAGATATGAAATAAATTGATTAAAATAAAATACACAACTCAAATACAATTAAATTCATAGAGTTTTAGACCAATAACCTAAATATATAAATGTATAAAGCCGGTGAGATACAATTGAAATACTTTTGCAAAAACAGATTAAAAATATGAAATTTTTCGCTAAGTCTTGACATTGATTATGAAAAGATATAATATTCTTTTGTGGTGGATACAATAACCTTTAAATATATTATTAAATTGACAATTCATAAAAGATTTAACTTATGTCTAATATTATTGTTACAACCTTTTATAAATCACTATATAGTAAAGTTTATATTAAAATCTTTAAAAGATTTAAGACGCTATAAGCATATTAAAATTCTTGAGAAATTGTTTATTTATATGAATTGAATTAATTTAAACATACGTAGTAAATTTGACTCGATGAATAGTAATTGAAGGGGATTATAAAATAATCTAAAATATCTATTTGTGTTTTTATAAAATAATCATGATTAAAGTTTGTTATGATTATTGTTTAATCTCCAAAAGAAATTAAAATATATTTCCCAAATTTTCCTAACTCATGACTTTAAAAGAATGATAATATAAATGCTTAACAAATACATTCAAATAATCATTTGTAAAACTAATATTCAAGATTGAATACATAAAATATAAAAAAATATATGATGTTTTTATGAAAGGGAGTAAATACACGTTGCACTATTTTTTCCTTAATCGAGGTTTTTATCCCATAAAGTTTTTCCTAATATAATTTTATCGAGGCACATTATCTACCAATAGATATCTAAAGAAGAGTGTTATGAATATCTTATTAAATAGATGTCTATTATAATCAAGATGAAATTTTAATATATTATAAATTCTAATAGTTATTAAAATTAGATATCTATTTCTTTTATACTTCCTATGTCTATAAATAGAGACTCAAGCATTATAATGATTCTATTGGCTAATAAAATACATTCTCTATTGCTTCCCATATTTTCTTGTTCTAATTATAAATTTTAATGATTATATTTAAATATTTGAAATATAATTTTATATTCTAATTAAATTTTATAAATAATATTAATTACTTAAAATATTTAAAATTAATATTTTATATATTAAAATATTAACAATAAGTTATAATAAATTATTTTTATATTCATGCTAAAATATTATAATATTAATTAATTTAAATATTATTTAAATGTATATTTGTTACTTTATAATATCATTTCTAAAATGGACATTTTATTTTTAAAAACAATTTTTGACAACAATACTAAATATTTAAATCTTAAACTAAACTTTTCAAAAATATTTCTCAAAAGCACTTTTCAATTTTCAAAAGCAATGTTAAACTAGCCTTAAAACTATTATTAATACTACTACTAAGGCTAATTGGCGTTAACTAATTCATGCAACTATTCTTCAGACAAAAGTTTGGCATCCAACTCTAATTATCAACATCATAGAATTACCAACTTATCTTCAACACCATATTTGGAACTGAGATACTCAGCATGCACTCTAGCTGCTCTCGCTCTCTCTGCCTTGAAGCAGTTTCCCCCTCCTTTCTCATTTTTAGTAAAAGGATCTATACTCATCTTCTCCAGCAATATTGCATTCTCCACCAAGTAGATGCAAAATTCTGAATCAACTATTCCCCCTACAAACCCCCTAATTTCCACCTCCTTCAGGTTATAATGATGCCTCTTCACTTTCATCTCTCTCCTCCTCGTATACGATTTTGACCAACTCAGCTGCATTATGATATGGACACTTTAATTGCAATAGGAGTTTTTAGTTTTATTTATTTATTATATATCAGGTTTTATTAAGAGTTTTAGTTTTACTTATCTATTATATTAGGTTTTTATTTCCTTCATAAACTCTAAGTTAGGAATTCTATTTTATGTCAATTAGTACTCTTTCCTTTGTCATTAACAGTCTATAAAAGGCTGCCAATATGAAATAAAAGGGGGGTTTTATTTTTTATCACAAACGTTAGTTTGGGAAGGGGGTTCAGTCAAAGACGAATCTGCCTTTGAGTAACCATAGGTCGAAGTAAGGATACTTTCTCGTCTAGACCTGTGACTAGATCTTACGCCAAGGCGCATAACACAGTATTCCACACATGTATTCCATCATCTCACACCTTATCTAAATTCATGCCTCGTGCCTACTACAAAAATAACCATTATTTAATTCAAAGCAATAACAGCTTACCTCCAATGAAAGTCGGTTCAAGGAAAGAGAGGCATTTATCAACGAAGTGAGACAAAGAAGGCTATCATGATCACGTGCTCTAACCTGCAGCTCCAATTCCTTGAGTTGACTCAATATGGGGTATTCAAACAACTTCATTTTCCTCTGAATTACCAAACCAGGAGTTAGAAACTAAAGAACCAATCTAACTACAACCAATGAACCAAAATTCCGCAGACTGACCTCATCAACTCTCATCTCTAGTACAAGCTTCCGGAGTAGAGAGGCAAATGTTGGAACCAGAGGCAATAAATAGCTACGAGTACAGGTTTCCACAAACATGCCTCCGATAAATAATTCAGCAAGGTTTGGAACCCCGATGAAGCGAATTTCTATACTTTGTCCAGAATATTTCAGTGATAATAGATTGGGGGCATCAACTTCTAGAATTTTCATTCTTGCACAGGCAGTTATCTCCAAGTATGTCAAGCAAAGTGATGGACCAGCCACTCTCAGATGGACAAGAGAGGTCGAAGCTCCAATGCATAGGCGTTCGAGAAAAGGGCTATTGGATAGAAGGTTTTCGAGAACTTCCCCACTCACACGTACTTGCTTTAGTACAAGGGATATGAGTGAAAGAGGAGTTTGAAAATGAAGAGTGTGTAAATATAACTCGCAACCAGAATCTTGAACATGAGAGATGACTCAAGAACTGGACAAATCCAGTTCGAATCTTTGAACTTTCTTTCCAAATGCAAACCTGACCCAGTCATCAATGTCACTTTGATAACATTGGTCGAGATAAAAGCGAATTTTGAATTCATCAATGGCTGCATCATGATGAGATTCTAAGACATCGTTCACCCAATTTAAGTACTTAAACTGTTCTGATTCTAAAACTTGCTCCGACCTGTAATGAATGCCACGCAATGAGTTTGAACCGTCAAAGACTAGATATGGATGGGAAGTCCAAAGCTTTTTCCATCGGCGTGAAAGGACACTAGTTCTCGCTGCTTCTTTCATTGGCATACGAGCCAGAATCGAAATCAAAAGTTCATCTGGTAGTTCATTTATGTTATCATATTCTCTCTAGTGCCCCCATAAGTAAAGGAAACCAAATCAATCAAAGAATCAATACGAAAAAAGAAACAAAAAACAGCTTAGGTCAGACAGATTAAAGCAAATACCTTTTGTGCTTTCGAAACAGAGGGGCTGGTAATTTGTAAAACTTCACTCATCTCAATCTCCAAAATGAAATAAATCCTATGGCTTTTTAAGATTTAGCTGCAAACAATGAAATTAAATTAATAAACAAACTAAAATTCAGCGGAATTGTTACAGGAACAGCATAACGCGAGTAAGAAAGAAAATCATTACAGATACTGAGATGAATGAGATATAAAAGAGGAAAGTAGGTTTTGAAAATTTGAAGACTGGTGCTTGCGTTGCCTTGTTCAAGTTCCTTTAATATAAAAAGACGTTGGGCCTAACTAGTTTATTTAGTGGGCTACTTACCGACTAAGTTTAGGCTATCGAATATCATACAATTTGGTTGCTCGCTTTCACATTGTAACGAGTATATTATAATTCCTGTTATTTTTCAGTTAATTTTTTTTAGGTTTAAGGGTGTAAGTGCTCTCAAACTATTTAAAAATAATAATTAATTTTTTCTATACTCAATTCAGTATTTGAATTTTTAAATTATAGATCTTAAATTTTTTTAAGGAGCAACTATGTTCTTGCTTCGTTTTTTTTTTTCACTTGATTGGATAGTCGAATTACAAAAATGCATCAAAAAGGCCATTTGACAGTTAAAATTAATCGTTCCTAATCTTTTTCAATTAAAGCCACCAAGTGTCACAACCACAGTGTAACATGTGACAAAAATAATAAAAATAAAATCAATAAAATTTATAAAAATTATTATATTTTAATAAAAATATATAAAAAGTATAAAATCGAAAAAATATAAAATTGTAAATTTTATAAAAATTATAAAATTAATTATAAAATATATAGAAATATAAAAAATAAAAATTTTATAAAGTGGTAAGAAAATTATAAAAAAATGTAAAAATTCTCAAAACTATCGTGCCAAAAGAAGTATTTTATAATATTTCTATAAAATTTTATTGATTTTTATTTTTTTATCATTTTCGCCACATGTCATGATGTGTTACGACACGTGATGGCTTTAACTGAAAAAATTGGGTTCTTTAACTTCAACATCAATAGTTAAAGTTAATGGTTAAAGGGCTTTTTTATGTATTTTATAATTATTTTATGATTTTTATAATTTTAAAAATTCTAATTTTAATAAATTTTAATTATTTTTATTTTATTAAAATTTAATAATATTTATAACTTTTATTGATTTTTATTTTTATATTTCTTTTGCCACGTGTCATGCCGTGGTGGCTTTAACTGAAAAAAATTAGAGCAATTAACTTTAACGATTAACTGTTAAAATTAATGGTCAAAAGATTTTTTTGATGCATTTTGATAGTTCAAGTATCTAATTGAGTGTAAAAAAAAGTAGAGGCTTAATTTTATTTTATTTTTAAGTTTGAAGGCCTTTTCGGTGTATTTTGAAAGTTCAAGTACCCAATTGTGCGCAAAAAAAAAATAGGAGCTTAATTTGTAACAGTCCGATTTTTAGTTGTGGCGGAATAGTGGCTTCAGGCCCACAAATTTTCGTTGTATCAACTTGTAAATATTACTTTTAGAATATTTATAGAGTCATTATAGTCGTATTAAAATTTGGTTTAGAAATATTAACGTTTAAATAGTTAATTAAGAGAAAAAAGATCAAATTGAAAAAGGTGCAAAACTTGTTAATTAATGCATTTAGGTGATTAAATGGTTAATTAGTATTTTAGGAAGGAATTAAGCCTTAATTTAAATAGTGGGAGAGCTAATTAAAAGAAAATGACAAAATAAAATGTTTTAATGGCAATTTTGTAATTTATTCAAAATTAAAGAAACAATTTGAAATAAAAGCTTTATTTTTCTCATTTTTCTCTTCTTCTTGGCCGAACCTCACCATTGATAATCTAGGAAGCTTTGTTTATATTTTGTCTTTGCATGGTAAGGAAATTGAATCGTTTTCTTGTAATTTTTATGTTTTTGAGATCATTGCAACTAAGTCCAACTAGTCTGTACCTTCGTTTTTATACTGTTAAAAATTTTGGAAGTTACCATTGTTGAGTATTGAATGTTCTTGATGAATAACATGTATTTGGAGCTTTGATTATACTATTTGATGAATTTGTAAAGTGATTTTTGTTAGATTTTGATTTTAGGATTAAATTGTGAAAATGTCAAAATTTTAGGGTTTAATAGTGAATTTGATGTTTATGAGAGGATTTTTGAGAGCCTATTATATTTTGATAAAATATTTACTTGAGAAAAATGGTTAATTTGATGAATTTTGGGTTAAGAGACTAAATGCAAAAAGGGTAAAAGTTTAGGGTAATTGTGTAATTTTAAAAATAAAATAGTATTAATTGTAAAATAGTTTGGAAATAAAATATGTTCTAATAATGAAAAATTTTACATTTTAGGTCCAAATCTCGTAGATACTCGTGAAAAAAGAAAAATAGTGGAATAGTCTCTGAACTTCTACAACGACTACAATTTAGTCCAAGTAAGTCCGTATGGTTAAAATTTAACATTTTTATAAATTGATGATTGATATTATATATATATATGTTCTATTATTGGAAATGAATTATTGTTGATATTATATTATTGATGTTAATACTCGGTTTGGATTGAATACGGGATTTCAGTGCATTCATGTTTTGTGTATGATGGGGGTTTGGAGTGGAGATGGTATTAGAGGGAGATATCGGCATATTACCCAAGTAAACTGAGGTTCAGCATTTGTTGTGAACTTTCGCATTATACTTTCTGTTTGGCATGATTCGGTTGGATAAGCTCTTACGAGCTTCTGTTAACGTGGTCAGGAGGACCAACTCTTATGAGCTTCTGTTGATGATGTACTCTTACTCGTAATTCGTTCTTCAAATGGAAAATCTCAATAAGGTAGTTCATTTAATGAATTTGAAAGATATGTTGTTTATTTCATATTAATCTGAATATAGATGAATTATCGATTGAAGTTGTGAATGACAGGTTTCTTTTGAATGGTTATTATTGTTTGAATTATTATAATTAGTTCGGTAAAATTTATCATTTAATTCGTTGAACTTACTTAGCTCATTAGGCTTACTTGTGTTATTTAACGTCATTGTAGATTTTCAAAAGGTTGGACGATTGGATTGGCACCCAAGTCACACTATCCAGCTTATCTCGGTAGTTTTTGAACGTTTAATTCGGATTATATGGCATGTATAGGCTTTTGTGCAGTTTTGGTCAATGTTTGGCTTATGTAAATATTATGAATGATATTTTGTGCAAATAACCAACTTGCATATTGTATGAGAATGAGGTATATTTGTTATATTAGTATGTGTGGTATATATATATTTGAATTATTGTGATTGTGGTAACTTTGTTAGGTATATTGATTTGGTATTACTTGAATGAGTTGAAAAATTGAATTAATGTTTATTTTGTTGTAAAATTGTATATACTTGGGGTACCAACTATGGTACATTGGTTAGACACTTATTAGGTTGGTTTTGATGTGTTTTTGGCTCGATTAATATCACTTTGAGTTGGTATTTTAGTTGGTATTTGGGTTTATTAAGGTCAAGCAACTTGAAATGGTAAACTTGTGTTTTAAGGTTCATTTTGGGGCCACATGGCTTGAGACACGGGCGTATGTCTCACCCGTGTATGACGTACAGTCATGCGACACAGCCATGTGCCCCTTGTAGGTTCAAGGCTTACAAGTCAGGCAGTTAAACAGCCTGGCACACAGGCGTGTGAGGTCATATCAGAGGTACACAACCTGGCACACGGGTGTGTGGCTTGGTTGTGTAACCCAAGTTAGTGAGTTACACGGGTATGGACACGGGCTGGGACACAGTCGTGTGTCCCTATTCTGAATATCCACACAGCATGAGACACAGGCGTGTGTCTTAGCCGTGTGAGTCTCACAACCTGATCACATGGTCTTGTGTCTCAGCCTTGTGAGTCACACAGCCTGGTCACACAGCCGTGTGACCCTTACAGTCCAAATTTTTTTAGCTTTTTCCTAGAATTTCCAAATATTTTCAGTTTAGTCCCGAATTGTTTCTATAGTATTTTTAGGGTCTCGAGAGCTCTATTAAGGGACATTATGAATGTATTTGAATGAAATTTGATTATGTTTATATTAATGTATGATTTGAATATTTTACTATTTCGTTTGTCCGGTAATACTACGTATTCCAGTTTCAGTGACGGATACGGGTGTATTCCAGTTTCAGTGACGGATATGGGTTAAGGGTGTTATATAATTGCCTTTTTTTTTAAAAAAAGTTTGAAGGCTTTTTAAACTCCTAATCCATTTTTTAAATAAAAGTTATAAAAATCTAAAGTTTTTTACCTAAATAATAAAAAAAAGATAGGTTGTAGATTAATTACGAGAATGGTATGTTTCCTACAATAAAATTGGGTGCCTCCAACGTGTTAGGTGGCACCAACTATAAAAATAATATTTTCAATAAATAAATAAATTAATAAATTAAAAATAATATTTTAATGTAAAAAGGGGTGCTGCCAAAATGTCTCTCGTCACTTATTTTTCTCCTTCCGACTTTTAGTTTTGTCTTTTTTAATGAAGTGGTTATGGTATAATTTTGAATTTCATAATTCAATTTTATAATAATTAGAAGTAAATCCTTTTATTTTCAATTGTCAAAATTTGGCCTTTGTATGTTTTCAAATTTAAAAAGTTAGTCAAATTATTTGATACTATTAAACTCGATCATCAAATTACTTACTCCAAGATTAAACTCGATCATCAAATTACTTACTTCAAGATCAAGTGTTTATCAAATTCATATGCAAAGAATTAATAAAATCATCAATTCAACAATTTATATGTGGCAAATTAGAAAATTTTGGTAAGTTTATGTTTTTATGTTTTCTCATGTTTTAATTATTTTTTGTATCATATATGTTTCTATAACCATACAATGTTTAGTATTGCTATGTTTGTTTTAAAGGTCTAATTATGAATTTTATCTATGTACTTTATAAAATTGAGAAATTAATCCCTTTACTATGATTTTTTAAAATTTAATCCTCGCACATTATCAAAACTAAGCCAATTGTTGATAAAAACATATAAACTTGAACCGTTGATTCTTTTCTAATTTGCCATATATAAATGGTTAAATTGATGGTTTTATTAATTATGGTAATAAAAGGACTAAATTCCATAAAATAGAGGTATGAAATTTAAAATTATACTACTACCCCAAATTAAAAAAAGAAAAGCTAAAAGTCAGAAGGAGAAAAAGGGGTGCCGCTATCATTTTGGCATCACCCCTTTTTACATTAAAATATTTTTATTTCATTTTATTTTTATTAAAATATTATAATTTACAACTGGTGTCACCTGACACGTTGACGACACCCAATTTTACTATAAAAAACATATCATTCTCGTAATTAATCTTAAACCCATCCCTTTTTTGTAATTATTTTTGCATTATTTAGATAAAAAAAACTCATTATTTTCATTAAAAGAAATTCTCTTAACCAATCGATTATAGGTGGTATAAATAAATTAAATTATGATTTAATATTGGCTCTTTTTCAAAAATTATACTAAAAATATAATTAAATACAAAAATAGGATAGGAAATAGATTAATTATGAAAATGGTACGTTTGCCCCAATGTTTTTCAGTGCCGCCATTGTTGCTCATTGGTTGTCTAACATTTAAACTAATACTAAACGGTATTACGTGGTTAGATCATAATACGGAAAGACAAATTGTATTAGCAGACGAACCTAAACATGTCCTTAGTCTAGTTGAAAATGAGCAAGCCAATTGAAAGACTAATATGTCGTCTATCAAGTCCAATTAGGGAGATATTTTATCTCGAGCATCGGAACAGATGACTCCTAGAAGATAGAGACATAGATGACTGACTAGACTAGCAGTACATTTAACTGGACCCAAGAAGAATAGATCCTGAATCCGTTTATAGATTTATTCACTTGTGACATTCATAGTGTGGCATACCTAAATCCTATGTGGATGACGGATTATGTATACGTGACTTGTACACTTTGATGTAAGTAAATGCCAAAGTTCGAATAGATAAGGAACCAAAAATTGGTGTGTTTGGTGTACGACTTCTACAGTATGTAGGGTCATTCACAATAGTGAAATTCATAGCCTGAGACATGGGTAAATGATATCCTCTCATTGGCATTATATGGTTGATGAAAAATAAACATGGTCATGGGTCGTTCATTTTTGTGATGAATGACTTGATTACTATTTTATAGTAATTGACTTTGCAAAAAGTCTTGACTTACTACCTCCAGTTCATCATAATGGAAAAGAATAGTAGCCTTCTATCAATTCTCATTGTTTGCACATGTTAGTGCCCATTGGTGTTTGGAGAATATTGTAAAGATCCCTCAGATGAGTTAATATCATAGTTGTTGATCTAGTTGCAATCTTAATCTACCTTTTCCATTAATATATCCTTAGAAACAATTTTAGAGAATAAAATACGTAAGAACTAATTGTTTTTTTGAAACTGAGAACTACCTTGTACATAACCATGTATAGTAGAGAAAAAATATGTTTCTATTTCTACAATTAGGAAGCAAAGATCTCACTTGACATATAAAAATCTACAACTACAAAGTTATAATACTAGTAGAGTACTTTGTAACAACCTTTAACTGACCCGATTGCCAGGACCGGGTACCGAATGTTACAACCACTTGATTAACTTCACAAATTCCTAAACTATGTTGTTCACATACTGAGACAATATCTGATTCAAAAATTTAACTTCTACTAATGACATTTATGCGAAATATATATATCATATTAACCCTGTCAATTATCTAAAAATTATTAAAAAAATTCTAATATAGAGATATCCAGCTTGATCCCTAAGGCGTGGCCTTTAAAGGTGGCTTCTAAAGGTGCCCCTCTATAAGCATGTTACAATTTTCGCAACCTTCGTACAATGCTAGGAATGTCTGGCTTGATCCATTCTTCTACAAATTTATTAATCTTGAACCTACATCCAAAGCAGTACAACCATAAGTTCAAATAAACTTATTGAAATCTTGTACAACAATGAACATAAGTATTGTATTTCTAAGAATGAAATATATATATATATATATAAACATGGAATTCATAACCCCCTGTGCATCTTTAGGAATTTTCGTCATCTAGTAGGTGTATCCTAAGCCATGAAATCTCCAAGCCATTCGTTTAGTGGACTTAGTTCCTGGTATAGACTTAGATGTACTCTTCCAAATAACTTCTATCAAAATTTGACCCTATACAACTTCTTCACATATCTTCATATCCCCCTTCCCGACTTGTCTATTTAAAGATAGTTACATACTTTATTCATTCAGATTGTTTACTTCTACCAACGGTCTGACCATTGCCACCGCCTCAATGGTAGGTCCTTGCCCTAATTCATTCATTCTACACTGATCTCGACATATGGTTACATTATTACCCTGATACTTATCTTATTCTATTTTAGCCCTCGCATACACACTTCCTTAAGGAAGGCCTAATTCTAATATCTTCTCTTGCAGCCCCATATATGTCATTTGGTTGTGTAAACACTCATTTTTCTTGTGGTCTTACTCTCTGCAGGATTTCACTATAGGATATTTCCCCTTCGGTATATTTGTTGAGACATTTCCAATAGCAGATAGCCCCTTAAGGATTTTCCTATGTCAAATTAGATTCAACAAACATCCACGAATTTATTAAAATCCCGGTGGATTATTTACCAAAGATAGTCCTTGGCAGACTCACCCAACTCTTGTTGCCTTTTCCCCCCCGACCTTTGGGATTTGTATCTATTTGTTCATCTCAATATCTTACCCAATACTAGTTTACTCGCCAATCTCTAGCGGGCTTACCAGTCAGATACTTAAGTACCTCTAATACAATATCTCCTACATTACATCTGACGTGTTAAAACCACTTATACCAATTCCTCACAACATTGCAGTTTGGTAGATGCCCTTATTAGCCTACCTGCCTTTCCAGACTTTCCTACTTGTTTCCTTATATTCGTGAGTTAGTAGATTCTCTTACTAGCCCGTTTATTCATTTTCTTAAACATGCCTCATCCATCATATTATACTACCTACCACGCGAGTTATCCAACGATGTCCCCATTTTTGTGCCGTGTCAGCTTACTAGTTCACTATCTTTGTAACATCCCGAATTAGGGCCTAGTCAGAACAGTGGTTTCGAAACCATAAATCTGAGATAGAAATAATTATTTTATGATTATTATGGGGTTTATGTTATGAATGCATGCTTGTGTGAAAGCTTCATGAAGAAATTCTATGCATAAAATGTCTAATTGCATGTTAGGGACCAAATTGAATAAAGGAAAAACTTGTATTCTAGAAGCTTTAAGCATGAAATTGCATTAGATTATGAATTAGAAGGTCATAATTAGCAATTTGACCAATTTATAAAATTTTGGACAAAAATAGACATGCATAGAAAAATATTGGAAAGAGAAACCCTAAGGGCATTTTGGTCATTAGGTAATTAAAAGAATAAAAAGGGAAAAACCAAACCAAAAATGTGTCCATCTTCCTCCTTGGCTATCGAAAATCACAAAACACCATAGTTAGGGTTTTGTTTAACATTTCCAAGCTCAATAATAAGTGTTCCCTACCCCCGTTTTTAATGTTCTTTGTATTTTTGAAGTCCCGAAAACATGATCTACCCATTTCTAGCTATATTTTGAGCTAGGGTTCATGTATGAAAATTGACCCAGGCATGATATGCTTTTATTTTGATAATTTATGGAGGAATATGAATGTTTGATGCATGGTGAACATATTTTATTAAGTGATTTTTAGTGAAAACACCTAAACAAGGGACTTGTTTGTAAAAGTGTAAAAGTGAGTAGTAATAATGTGAAATAAAAGAAAATATGGGCTGATATTAGCATAGAAAAGGTCTGGCCTAGCTTGGGTAATCAAGAAAATGCATGCATTTCATTTTACAAGCCGAGAGACTAATGTGAAAGTTTAGGGGTCAAAATGTAAATTTGCAAGAGTATGATTTATGGACCCATTTGAATAATGTGAATAATAAATAAGTTTGGCATTATAGATCAAGAAACATGTGAATCGGGACTTGATCGAGAAAAGAATAAAGTATACGACGATTAGGCTCGATTATCATCGTTTTGTACCGAGGTAAGTACATGTGCAAATAATGTGGTATTGTAGTATGTTTTAATGCTTTAATATGATGTGATAAATGTTTTATTGTAATTATGAGTTATATGCCTATTGATTGTTATGAAAGCATTAATGTTATCATGGTCGTTAACCACAATGTTACGAGCAAGTACGATGGAGAAACTATATGCAAGTGAGGAAAATCCTGTTTGAACCTTAGGAATAGTTTAGGATACAAGTGACATGTCACTAGGAACTAAGGGGTCTAAACTCGTTGAGTGGTCTAGGTTCGTGAGGTATGTAGCATCCGAGCTCGTTGAGAGGTCTAAGTTCATTATGAATGCGAGCATCCGAGCTCGTTGAATGGTCCGAGTTCATGATGGATGCGATTCATGTAACATTCGAGCTCATTGAGAGATCTGAGTTTATTATGGATGTGTTATATGTTATATGGTAGCTTCAGCTACGTTTGTATATGTAGCACTTATGTGCAAGGTTTCCACGTATCCAATAGTATTTCGAGTGGTCAATCGGTAATGTAACGATTGTAATAAAAGTCTCGAGGAGGGCATATGAAAGAGGTATGGTTATCGATATCTACGATGAGTACAGGTACGTACGCCAAACCTATGAGTAATGCTTTGATAAGGATCTATTTAAGATGAGCAAGTATGTATGAGCATATGATGAGTAAGCAAAAAGGTTTGAATAGAGAAAAATCTTTATGTATATATTACCATGTTTTTACATGTTGATTGTTTATTACTTTTACATATTATTTTTATATGGAATTATTAAGCTTTAATGCTTATTCCCCTCTTCTGCTAAGCTAACTCAGGGATCGGAAGCTGTTGGAGTATTCGATCACACTATCAAAAGACTATTAGGTATAGTGAAATTATTATTTTGAGTATGGCATGTATAGGAACTTGGTCATTTTGTGATATGTGTCATGTTATTTGGCTAATTTGTGAAGGCATATGATGATGATGATTCTTTTGTAATGGCTATGTGATATGGCTCATATTTGATCATTTTGGTTGTAATCTAATTATCCATACATGCATGTGTTAGTGTCTTAATGGTAGGATATGTTATTGCTTGGTGAATACATGATAATGATGTGGTATGTTGTTGATTGATAAATGCATGGTAAAGTGTGGATTAAGTGCTAAAGGTTAAAGGATGACCTAATGACTTAAAATGACTATGTGCATGAATACACAATTTGAGGTTATGGTAACAAGTTTAATAATGCATGAAATGGGTGTGGAATGCCTCTAAATGGTGTAACAAATGAGGGTGCAATAAAATGACATTATGAAGATGTGAGAGTGCCATGGTGTGGAATGTTTGAGTGTATAAATATGTCATGTTGCATGTTGTAAAGTGTGTTTGAATGTATGAGTGATTGAGGGTGACCAATAGCTTGGAAAATAGCTTCCAAAAAGGTCCACACGGGTAAACATACAAGCATATGTCCCTTGGGTGTGTTGCCCAGTCGTGTGTCCCTTGCACCTAAAATTTCTAAGTCAGTTTGCATGGTAGTAAATACACGGGTAGAGACACGACCGTGTGTCTCAACTGTGTGAAGGACACGGCCTAGCACACCGGCGTTTGCGATAGCCGTGTGCCCCTAAATAAGTGATGATGTCATAAAAAGAATGTCCAAGTTTTTGGACACGAGTGAGGACACAGACGTGTCTAGGCCTTGTGAGGGACACGGGCGTGTGCCCAGCCGTGTGAAAACCCCTGTAGGTTTGAAATGAAAAATAATTTTTAAAAATCCCATACAAGTAAAGGACACGGGCATGTCCTAAAGCACACGGGCGTGGCATTACCTCCACACGGGCGTGTAAAGCTCAACCCTAGAAATTTTCTTAGAATTCTCTTAAGTTCTCGGATTAGTCCCGGATTGTTTTTAATATATGTTTTGGACCTCATAGGTCCATAATAAGGACAATATGATTTTGTTTGATTGGTTTTAATTTGGAATGAAATTTGATGGCTCATGTGTTTTGAAAATGCCCTGTCTATATACGGTAATGCCTCGTACCTTGTCCTGATCTCGGGTATGGGTAAGGGGTGTTACAATCTTGGCAGACTTCATATGTTGTCATAGCTGAGCTATGGTCTCACACAATATGATCCCATGTTTATTGTCCTGGCGGACTTCATATGTTACCATAGCTGAGCTATGGTCTTACACAATATGATCTCATGTTTATTGTCTTGGCGGACTTTTGATTCCGAGGAATCAATAAACTCTTCCAAGGTATCACCCCGTAGGACCTAAGAATCGATTTCACTCTATAAATTTGATAGATTGTCATCACAATACCGCTGTAGTGAGCCATTCGATAATTGGCGTCACGGTGTCACTCCACAAAGTCAATAGACCGTCATCACGGTGTTGCTTTAGCGAGCCAGTCAATTCCATTTTCGCGGTGTCACCCAAACTCCCTTGTATACCCATTGCAGTCCATCTAATCCTTCATTTCACCTATTATTCCTAACTCCATCTACCCTATCTTGGTACATCCCTCTGTACTTCACATATAATATATACATGCATTACACACAAAGTAAAGTATATCACAAAACACATAATACGCCAATTGTTTAATCGCCATGTGATTATTATTTGACAATCAACAATCATACTTTTACAAGGGTATGCATCCATAATATACTTATTTACTATGTTTACTCATAATAGCAGATTCAAACAACTCAAAACAATCACAACACATTTTACATCAATCACCCAAAGGTAGAGAACAAAACTCACCTTAAATTCTTCTTCCATGTCAGCTTAGCTTGTCCCATTGTCAAAGCCTCATTCGTCCTGGCAGCTAAGCATGTCAACTTTTTATCTGGTTTAATTTGAAGTCATTTAAACCTTAAAACCTAAAACCCAGTTTACAGAAACTTATTAGGAGTCCTTGCCCTCCTTCTTTCCCTAATTCTCAAGCACTGAAGATTAATAAGCTTACTAGTTTCTCAATTTCTCTACTTCCAAACTTCAACTCTTACGACTTCTGCTCCATGCAGAGCTCTCCTAAGTTCTCTTCTTCAGAACAACCAAAGAAGACAGTGCAAAGAATAAAAAGGTTATAAACTAATTGAAAAGAATTCCTTCCTCCCTCACATACGTATATATATCACAATCTTGCATGATTTCCTTAGTCCTTTGTAGCCATCTATTGCTAATTATTATGTCTCTAACTAAGGAGCCAACCTGTTCCAATCTAACTAAACCAAAATTAAAATCCAACTATTCACAATTTAACCACTAAGATTTTTGAATTTCCCAGCAGAGTCCTCTATTTTTTTTCATTTTACTCAAATAACTCTTATTTCCTTAAATTTCGAGGCATAAGTGAAAACTGAGTGTGACATACGTGTTTAAATAATTAGGACAAATGGAGTGTACACTGAATTAAATCAAACCATTGTCAAATTAAGAAGAAACCCACACTAGTGGAAATTAATTAAAACATATAAACAAATTACAATATTAGTGGATATTTATAGAGAATAGAGATATGGATATGAATTACCCTAATAGTGCCCGAATTTGATTGCTAGAATCAGAATCATAAGATTGAAAAAAATAAATTAACGTTCGCTTAAAGGAGAAGTTTGCCTCAAAAAGGTTCTTTTTTTCTTTACCCTTTTTGATTAAAGATTTTTCTGTTTATATTTAGCGAAATAGAGTATACATTCAACATTACATATGTGCACATATGTATATCTCAATGTTTTTGGAATTGGATCAGTAGTCGAACAAATCAAATTATCAATTTTCAGTTTAATTAGTCTAACTGGTTCAGCTATTGGTACAACGGATTCAAATATTAAAATAAATAATTTTGAAAATTTTGAAAAAAAAGTATTTTAATCTTTTTGTCTTTCACGACTCAATTTACTTCTAACTGTATGCCACACTCCTAATGTGAATAAAAAGAAAACTTTTGAAGTAAATACTTTCATTAATAAGAAATAATCAATGTTTACAAAACCAAAGTCATCCCGTTGGAAAGCAAATTTCAAAAGCATTAGTCTTGAACGCAAATAAATAATAATCTATTTATTCCCAATGATAGAATTGGTCTTGAAAAAGTGAAAAGGAAGGAGGAAAAACAAAAGATGGTGAAAATCATATCCTTATCTCTCCAAAATAATCTTTAAAGCAAGAAATGGTGGTCGGCAATGGTTAAAGACAATTATCAACAGTAACTAAGGTTGAAACTTGTGATGAGAGAAGAGTTGAAGAGAAGTAGAGAGGTAGTCGTCAGCTCACGGTAGAGCAAAGGCCAAAGCAAAGAGCAATAGAGTTGAAGACTTTTCTTCAAGTGTTTTACTTTTAGAGTTTTAGTAGGTACAAGTAGAGGGGATTATGGGTCGGGCAGAGTTAGGTCCGAGTTGGGTATCAATAAAATTTTAGGTTTTTTTTAGGCCCTGACTTAGCTCGGCCTAAAAAATGGGCCAGAAATTTTATCCAACTCTGCCCTGGATAAAAATGCTAAAATTTGAGTTCGGTCCAACCCGTTCGTATTAAATTTTTATATTATTTTTTTATATAAAAATAAATTTAAAAAATATAATACATCAAATATGTTAAAAAAATTAAAAGAAATATTTCCTAACAAATTGAAAATAAATTTAAAAAATTATTTATACTTAAATAACATTAAGATATGTGCAATTTAATAAGCAAATACCTCTAAAATAGTAGTAAAATTAACAATAAAACAATAACAACAAAATAGTAGTAATATAGTAGTGAAATGACACCAAAATAGTGACAAAATATAATAAAAAACAGTAAAAACAACAAAAAGGAGTGGGTTTTTTTTTTTACAAATTTGAGCTGAGCTTAGACAAAAAAAAGCTTATACGAGGCTCAAACCATTTAGAATGTGCCTCATTTTTTTTCCCAAACCCATTTTTTTGGGCATATATTTTTGTCTAAACTCTCTCACTTTTTGTGTGGGCCGAATGACTCAACCTATGATTAGGTCTAGGTATAAGGCAGATTAGGGAATTGAAGGTTATTTTTTTAACTTTATTTTTATTTATAGAATTATTTTAGGTCAGGTGTTTGGGTTGGGATTATTAAATTTTAAGGGTTTGGGTTTACTTTCAATGAATATAAGTTAGAAAGTTTGGTCCCAAAATAGAAAAGCCAATTCAACCGGGTTTTTTTTATTAGTTTATCTAATTTATGGGTTGTGATTTACAATTCTACTAATTCTCATACTTATTCCAGTTCGATATACCAGCTAATTTTTTATTTAACCCATTTGATTGACTGATTTGGCCCAGATTTAGGGCTAGTTTAGCATTACTTTTGAAAAATGTTTTTAAAAAGTAATGTGGAAAAGTGTTTTTGAGAAATAAAATGTCCATTTTAGACTGGTATTGTAAAGTAACAAATATGTATTTAAATAATGTTCAAATTAGTTAATATTATGATATTTTAGCAAAAATATAAAAAAATATTATAACTTATTGTTAATATTTTAATATATGAAATATTAATTTTAAATATTTATAAGTAATTAATTTTAATTATTTATAAAATTTAAATAGATTATATAAACTATATTTTAAATATTTAAATATAACCATTAAATATTTGTAATTAAATATTAACACAGTTGTATTATTTTAATAAATGCTTTTTATTTTTAATTAATGATTTTAACACATTTGTATTATTTTATTTTAAAATGTAATTTGAATATATAACCCATATTAGATATTAACGTAACATAGAAAACATAAACCTAACAAATTAAAATATTACATGTATTTGGATTAAAGTTTCAAAAGAGGTAATATTTATATACCAAATATAAATATAAAAAATTTACATTAGCATTTACAATTTAAAATGAATTCATTAAACTAGAAGCTATAGCATCTCTTGTTAATTTCATTTCAAAACCACTTAAATTGTTTGATTCACCCTCACTACCACCCCCACCATCATCATCGTCACTTCTCCATCATGTACATCTTCTGAATCAATAATATTCTCATATGCCCTATTAATATTTTTGTATTCGATAAAATTTGCACCATTTTGACTGACATGTTTTCGAATAAAATTGTGTATCGTCATTGTAACAACAACGATCATCGTTTGCTTTTCAAAACTATAACTTGGCATATCACTTAAAATGACCCATTTATTTTCAAAACACCAATAGTTCGCTCAATCACACTATATAATGATGAATGTGAATAATTGAATATCTCTTTTTTACCAGATATCGATCTATCTCTACGAAAGTCTGGTAAATGATATAGCTAACCTCTATATGGTCCAAGATAACCTTTCATTTGAGAATATCCAGAATCAACAAGATAATATTTTCCTATATACCATAATATAACAAACAATTAATTCAAGAATTGTTTATTTTTTAAAATTATCAATTAAAGAATTTATACTTTATTATGTTTTAAAAAATAAATAAATGAAATATCTTACCATTTAGTGGGTGCGAAAATTTATATTTTGGATCTCGAATTGTATCAAGAAATATTCTAGCGTCATACGCCAATCATTCCCATCCAATCATAACAAAGGTGAAACACATATTACAATCACACACTGTCATAACATTTTGAGTCAAGACACTTTTTCTTCCAATGTAGGGAATTTTTTCATTTGGTGGAAGAATAGTGGCAATATGAGTACCATCAATTGCATCTATGCAATCCTAATAAACAAATAATCATATTAGTCCCATGCATATTTTTAATTGACCAAAAATATTAAAATATAATAATATAATATTAAGTTTTAGCCTTAAAATGTAGCATATATTTAGAATCATTACGTATTTGTTCGGGTATTAAGCTAAAAAAACAATCTTCGGGTGCAATTAGATCAATGGCCATCCTTGAAACTTTCTTAAGCACAATTGCAAAGTATCGACTTATTGTTGCTTCAAACCTTTGAAATCTTTCTTGACATTGGAAACTTTTGCATTAGTGCCTAAGATGTATAAAAAAATTCCAACATTTCATAAGAAGATATGTCTTGAAATTTGCAAATTGTATCTCGTCTACAAAACACTAAACAAACTTATGAATGCAATATTAGACATCCTAAAATTAATCATACAACATGATCTATGACCATTAAGGATCTCTCGAATCCATGCCTCAGTTGACTGTTTTAAATCCATGCGTGGTTACTTTAATATATCCTTCTTATAATATAATTGTACAGAAGAAGATGCAACAACAAATAATCAATTAAAACATTCCATGCGTTGTAAAATTTCTTTCATTTCCCTTTCATCATCACTTTCATCACCGTTGGAATTATTAACCATACTCATCACCTGTGAACAAATTTTATATCCAAAATCAAATATAAACAACTATTGATAAAATTAGATTACACATAAATAAGTAGAACACAAGTTCAATATCCAAAAACCAAACATAAACAACTATTGATACACAAGTTCAATATCCAAAAACCAAACATAAACAACTATTGATAAAAGTAGTTTAACATTGTTGTTTAGTCACATAGTAGATATCTCTATACCCTAGAATACTAGAAATTTTCAATTATACTCCATTTCCGTCTTAAGCCACAAAGCTCTTGTCTTGGGATTAATTGATAAAAACATAATTCTCTTCTCCTTATTGAGTAATAATTTCAGTGAGAAAAAGTATAGCGGCCTAGCTTTTGAAACTTCCTTCGACATGCTATGAAGCACTTTGACTACTTATGAAATACCATATGGATCCAAAATAGGAGTCAAACAAGATGTGCCTCGACTCATATTGTAAGCTGTATTGCATAATTTTTCTATTAGACTAAACAATCTTGCAACCCCTCTAATTTGTTTTGAGGATTTCTTCCTTCCAGTTTTAAAATGTAAAGTTGATTTCTCAGGTGTTTTCCTTTTTCAACCGTTTCCATCAATGTGAGCATCATTTGAAATGTTAACATCATTTCTCACATTTTCTTCCTTACTCTCTTTAAGGATATCATTGTCAACATCATCAAAAAATTCACTACGGAGTGTACCAAAAGAAGGTGCTTATGCTTTATCACCGGTTGCAACTACCCCTATGAATATTTGGTCCAACTTCCCTTCGAATTCAGGATCAATACATGATGTTTTAAATTGTTAAGCTTCAAGCACAATCTACATATAAAATGGTATTTTAATAAGAAATTATATATAACATCATAAATAAGTAAAAACAAAAATATCCAGAATTATTAATGTACCTTTAGCCTACTCTTCCACTAATCATCTAATGCATCAACGGCTCTTTTTATAGGATTCCACCTTAGGCCAGTATTCTGCCTTTAAGTTTCTTCCAAGCCTTCCATTCTTTTTTCAAGGCATCCCACCTATTTTTAAGTTATCTTTGTGAATAAGCCTTGCTTGTTTCTTTCTCGAAGTTGGTCATTATTTTCAACCATCCATCTTTTGTGAAATGAGTACCAAGTCTATTGCCTTTCAATATCTCTTTAATACAAATATTACGGAATATTTCTGTCAATCTCTTATCCCACATTACTTTGACTTTTTCACCACTAACTTCAATCGCCGAAATATTCTTCTATTGTGTATATGAACATATTTGTTTCAACCAGTAAAGTAATCAAGAAAATCAAATGTCACATAAGTATATTTTTTACACGTTTGAAACTATTAAAAGGAACAATTGAAGATAACATGATTTTTCCAAATGGTGGAGATGTGTATCAAAATCAAGATAGGATCCTAAGATTTTTTTTTTCTCAATCAAAATCAACTTTCCAAGACTGGAATAATAACCAAGAAAGAGAATATAACTAATAACAGTGTCAAACACAGTTAAAAAAGTGAGTATGGGCAATATTTGGTCAATACCAACAAGATCTAAATGGAACCAACTATCCCACACACAAATTTTTTTGTCCATTATTTCTTTACCTAATCATGAAATCTAAAAAAACCAAACCAATGAGTTTTTATGACTTATTCAAATAAATTCCTCAATTACAACTGATGCATAACTACATCATCAAAAACAAATAAACAAAAGTTTAATACCCAACAATTCTTAACTTACTAGTACATATTCTATTAGTTCATTGATATTCAAAATTTAAATAAAGAATCCCTTGATTTTTGTTGCATGTAAATAACTAATGCAATTGTGCAAGTGTATACGTCATTCAAGAAATAAAGTGATAAGTAAGTATCGTCTCCACAAGGATCAGAAATTGGTAAGAAATTGAGTAAGTTATTACAATCCTATTGACTATACTATACTAAATAGCAGGAAACATTCTCAAGTTGAATAAGATGTTTGTATAATGAATTAATGAAATCAAATGCTAAAAACAAAGAATTGATATGGAAAATAAATGCTGTGGCAAATTACAGAGAAAAACAAGAGTATTTCTATTGTTGAATGAATAGGGCTGGAATTATTTAGGTGAAATGTTCATATCAAAATAATGCCATGGAAAAATATTGTCTAATCAACTGCTTAGAGAGTCACTACTGTAACCAGCCTCTTTCGATTGCTAGATCTTAAGCTAGAAATCTAAGTTACTTAATGTCTACAGTACTCTAGATTAATAACTACAATGAACGTTCTTCTTGTACAACTCGCAACATCTATGTCTAGAGTGCTACGAATATTCTATCGATTATTCGCTTGCATCAAATTATTCAGGATCTAGTATATTTAACCTTTTCAGAATTAAAAATACATTTAAGAACTCATCACAATCAATTATGCTAGAGCTTGTATGCATGTATTTGAATAAGCATAAATCGAATGAAATAATAACATAGGCAATCTCAAATCATGGGCATTAAAGATGATAAAACATTCACCCAAATAACCCCAACCCAAAAAAGATTTAGTTCATGGGTAGAAAAGTTAACATCAAAATAAAATCATTCATCAACATTCTCAAATAAGTTCGAATAACAAAAATTAGGAAAATAAAGGCAGAAATGAAAGAATTTTCGCCACACTCCAGCTTCTCTTGGATGTTCAGATTTTACGTGAATCCAAGATAGCTATCTCCCCCCTTCTTTACATCTGTATTCTGCTTTCTTAAGCTGCTGCCCTTTCTTTCTCTAGAATTCTCTATCAGCTTTTTCTAGAGAGAAAATTGATCCTTAAATCGTCTCTAATCCCTCTCTCCAAAAATCCTCTTTTCATTTCATTTCTCCTTCCTATTTTATAGGGTCGGTTCCCCTCTTTCAGCACACACTTTTCTCCCTCTTTTTCAGGTGGATTTATCTGATACAAGGACAACTAGCTGAGAGTGACAAGAGTTGAGTGTTGCGTCAACATTATCTTGGAATTGCCATGGCATTTATGTTGGAAATCCATCCAACCTTTTGCCATGGCAATATTTCACTTCCTTCATTTGTTTCCTCTTTTTTCTCCTTTTCTTCATCTTTCCTACACCTGCTATATATAACAACCAATTTTCTTTCTCCCAACAGGAAAAATAACATAGAATGACATTCAATGCACAATCCAAGCATTCTTATGCAATATTCTAAAAATAACCTAAAAATACAAATATATATACTTAAATATAGACATTTAATCAAGTTTAGAGGCTCGAAATATAACTCTTTTCAAGAGTTATCAATTTCTATCTACATATGTGACAATTCAAATCAATATTACTTTACTGCAACAATGTAATGATATTGACATTATAGCGTTGGTTATAATTTCAAGAAAAATGAAAAGTGATAGGAACCATTTAGATTATATATGTTTAAGGTGAAGGGCATTGACATAGTTTGATTGGCAAGGTCTGCGATTGCACTCTCCAAAGGATTAGTCGTATGGTATTCTATCCCTTGTGTTTTTAAGACATTTTACAACTTTGAACAACGAAGGATTTTCTTAAGGAATGATCGTTATTTATGAATTTAATTAATTTATAATCAATGTGTTTATATTCCTATCATGTTGAATTGCTCTGCTCTCAACTTGGAAGGGCGAAATCAAACAAAAGATGCCAAAAGAAAGGCAAAAAAATTGGAAGGATTGCAAACAGATAGCCCCAGGAAAAATTACGCTTACATTATGGTGCACATCAATTCCAGCTTGTGTTAGACACGAATATCATGATGTCGTGACAGAACAGGGACTACTCCGTTCAAGACCATGCCCAGGACCCACCTTAGAAGCGCTCTCTAAGTCCTTGACTTACTATGGTGATTGTGTTTGCAGTTGGGAGAATGAATGAGTGCAATGGTGTTGCAAGAATTGGTATATCAAGCATACCAACATTCAGAAGGTTGGTTCCAATGTATAATCATTGGAGGCAAAAACAACTCCCTCCTATATCTATGGGTAAAAACTACTTTATAATATCAATCCAACCAAAGAACCCTGAGCCTTAATAATTGATTTTAAATTCAATGCATTCCTTTCTCCTACCTTATTTATCGTTTTAGAATCAAACCATAGATTCAGTTGTTAGCAAGAAATAAGTAACAAATATTTGACACTTAGAAAACATCAGCTTTAACACTTAAAGAATGTTGACATAATATTGTAAGTCTACTACTTTACTGCATCAAAACTGTTTTTAAAATTAGAGACAATGAAGCTAAACTATCGGGCAAGACTTGAATAAATGTAGAACATACTAAAAGACTTGTAATTATCCAATATCAAGAGCTATAAGACCTAATTCTTTCGCAAGCCAAAACAGTAAACCCTAGCTTTTAATGTACAGGACTGTTTTTAATTATCCAATATTATGTTGAAACCCTAGAATGTTGACATAATATTTAAAAGGTATTTTCCAGTCCTAAGCTAAAACCCCAAAAAAACCCAGAACCCAAGCAACTCTTAACTTTACTGCCATAGCTGTTTTAAAGAATCCAAATTCATAAAACCCTAGAAATGGGTGTAAAAGCGCTCTTCCCTTGCTCCCTTAAAGCACTAAACATAAAAATTAATGAAAGTCATGTGAGCGAAAGCAGGAAAAGACTAAAACTAAGCATAAATAAGATGGATTTACAGCCAAATTGATGATCAAACATGAAAAGAATAAAAAGTGGGTGTAAAAGAGAAGAAGCTCACCGATGGAAGAATTAAAAAGGAAATGGGGAACCAAAAATAGCTTAACTTGAAATGGCGAAAAAATGAAAAAGTTTGGGGAGTTGAAATGAGAAGATGGAATTAGAGAAGTAGAGAGAGAGAGAGAGAGAGAGAGGGGGGGGGCAAAAACCTTGGAAGAATTGAAGAAAATAAAAGGGAAGGAGAACCAGAGACTCAACTTTGATAAAAGGGAATGAGAACCAGAGAATCAACTTTGAAAGAGAAAATGAAGAAGAAATTGGAATATACCGTGTGTTTTGGGAGAAGAAAAATGGAGGATAAAAAAATAAATTAACAGCAAAATAAAAAGTTTGTTTCAAAAGTATAGTTGAACAAAGTCTTAATAACATTGAGATATCTTATATGCAGAGGTTGCGTCAATTGAATACCGTAATTGTATTTTGTTATGCTTCCTGCCTTTGGTTCTAGCTGTTTCATTTTCTCTAACATTCATGACTTTTTTTAATGTACAGGAGGACGGACTTAGCTTCCTCGAAAAGTTAATGTGCTTAGACCTACGTATCACCTGCTTCAACATCATATGAGAAGTCATATCACATTTCTTAGTTTCCTTCAGCTACCCTATATGCTAGCCCGCCATAAAAGGCAATGAAAATGAAAACACAATCATCGGTATGTAACTACTCATGTCATACAGATACGCATGCCTTATCATTTTATTTATTCTTTTTTTATATATTTAACATCATACTTCATACTTTAATATCTATTTATTAATTCATTCATCTTTGTCTATCATCCAAATAAAACATTAAGCTGACTTTGAATTGGTTTAGCAGCCAATATTTATAAACTTTTTTACTATCCAAAAATATTCATCTAAATCAGTTTGTGTACAAGGGAAATGGTAATACGAATCAATGATGTTGCCATTTCTTTTCCTTGTAGATAGACATGAAATTCAGGGTAATGTGAGTAATGAGAATATGGCATATTTTATTGTCCCATTCCCATACTATTCAGATGGTAGATACAGATACTTATGTAATCATGATAACGTACAGAACAAAACAAATAAAATAATCTATAAGATTTCACAAGTCTTTCTCCAAAAGGAAAAGAAAATCACAGAAGCTACTTAATTTGAACGATTTTATGTCCATAGTTTGAACAAAACAAATGAAAGTAGAAAAAAACCTCAAACAAAGGTAGAATTTCTTAAACAAAGACTGAGTAGCCCAAGTCAAGACGTGGGAAGCTTGGAACCGCGTTTTACATATGCATTTAGACAAAATACAGGATATAATTAAAATCCCAATTGCTACCATTATATATAACACCTGGTGTAGCAACCAAAGTTTCCAAAACTTGTCCATGGCCGAGCAGGAGCAGGTCAAGCCCTTAGCCCCGGCAGCCTTCAGAGACGAGGAAGAAGCCTTGTCTACGCAATTGAATCTGAGAAAGAGAAGATATGTGCAGTGCTGCGGTTGCATCGCTGCGCTTTCCTTAATCCTAGCGTTGGTAGTTCTCGTGCTGTTTTTCACTCTTTTTCGCATACACGATCCCAAGATCAAGATCAACTCTGTAACCATCCAGCGCCTGGAGCTTATAAACGGGAGTCTCAGGAATGATGTGAATGTTACACTTTTAGCCGATGTTTCAGTAAAGAACCCCAATGTGGCAACCTTCAAATTCAGTAACAGCACAACGTTGATTTACTACGGTGGGAGGGTGATCGGTGGGGCCATCCATCTCCAAGGGCAGGCCAAGGCACGGCGTACACTGCAGAGGAATGTGACGGTGGAATTAGATCCTGAGAAAATTGAGGCCGTTCCAAGCTTTAGGAGCGATCTTAATTCAGGGGCGTTCAGCATAAGCAGTTACAGTACAATTTCGGGTCGAGTTAAAATACTTAAAATTGTAAGGAAACGCGTTGTGGTTAGATTAAATTGTACCACGACTTATAGAATCTCGGGAAGACAGTTCATCGGAGAAAGTTGCAGGCCTGAACTAGATTTCTAGACTCATTTTCTTTTACAATCATTTGTGGCCTTCCATTGGATCCCTGTATGATTGTTTTCCCATCAAAATCCTTTGTCAAGATTATTTACTAATTTCTCAATAATGCATGATACAAATATCTGGGGTGGAAAATATCTTGCAAGTTTAGGAAAAAAAGTGCATCCCAAGTTTCGATGTAATTTATTTGGTAACAATTTTTTTTTTTTACATAGAGTGGTTAATTTTAATGAATAACAGCTCTAAGTCTAGTTACACTAATCATGTTCTTTTGAATAATCCTTAGTAAGGTTTTTAGAGGGTGAGCCAACTTAATTACTATGGAATAAACCCTTAACTCAACTATAATTAATTAATTCCACCGAATTAAATGGATTTAAATCCACTCAAATATAAATATTTTCAAAACGTTAATTGTAACGAGACTGGCGAATTTGGAAAATGTAGATTTGGAATTAAGGATGAGATGAAGTACAAGTGGTATCATCTTCAACACCATAAGCGAAAGAAATTTCTTTTTCCACGTTAGATCCTTCTTTTATTCTGACTGTTCATCTTTCTACTGAAGCTTCCTAGACTATCATTGGTCAAATGTTTAATATTCTATTGTTGTTTAAGCACCACTTTTTTTTATTTTTCAAATTTTAAGCACGAGCTCAAATGCTATACATTGAAATTTCTTTGACATAGACTATTCTCCTAACATCTCAACTTCTTCAATTACGGATTTATTTTCATATTTATCATTTATAATGTTTTAAAAAAATAAAAATACCTTTTTAAAAAATATTTAACTATTTAAATTGTTTTTAAATATTATTTAAGAAATAGACCGAAAAACTGACGTGTCAAAAGGCACATCCTATAAAAATGCTTTTTAAAAACACTTTATACTAAATATGCTGTCTTTTTTTAATTAATAATAACAATAAAATTTATATATACTATTTTTATATTTTTTCTTTATATATAATTTTCATATGTCAAATATTTATTTCTTTCACATAGATTGTAAGTATGGTAAATTTTAATATTATAAAATAATTATTTCAAATATCATTATTTTTCACATACATAGATTGTAAGTATAGTAAATTTTAATATTATAAAATAATTATTTCAAATATCATTATTTTCACATACATTGTGGATATAATAAAAAATATTTTTACATATCATTATGTTGAATACATTTTATTTTTAAAACATCAACTAAATTTTTTTCTTTATATATAAGTTTCATTTTTCAACTTTAGCATATTAAAGGCCTATACTATATTATAAGTCTGCCACTTTGGCAAGAGTTTTTCTCTATCTGCTACCTTGGCAAGATATCTAGGGTTTCTAGTTTCTTTTATGTTTTTCTCCTTTTTGCGCTATGTGCTTGAGATTTTAGGATGATGATAGGAGGGTAAATCAAAAGAAATATGGAAGACGAACTGGCTAGCCTAAACTTGTTAGATGACGAAGAAGATTTGTTGCAAAATCAAGAAGAGATCGAGGAAGTGGAAGACAAGTTCTAGTTATGTTTGGTTGGAAGGGTTTTAACAGAAAGCGTGGTTCATTTTCCTTCAATGAGGAGCACTTTAGCAGAACTTTAGCATGCATTGGATGGTATTACTATCACAAACATTGGTAAAAAGAGAAGTTTGTTCCGATTTTATCATGAGTTAGACCTAAAAAGGGTTCTTCAAGGAACACCATGGGTTTTCAATAGGTATCTTATTTTATTTCATCAACTAAATCAGGGGGAAGATCCTTTACAAGTTACGTTGATATTTGTGGAGTTTTGGGTTCAACTACATAATCTACTGATGGGGCTTATGTCGGAAAGAATGGCACACCAATTTGGAAATTTTATTGGACAATTTATGGAATATGACACGGGGTTAGTTACAAGAGGTATTAAAAGATATATGTGTATACGAGTAAGGTTGGATATTAGAAGGCCATTGAAAAGAAAGAAACGAATAGCAATTGGCTCAAACCAATCAACATATGCGACTTTTTAGCACAAAAAACTGTCATATTCTATTTTTATGTGGCAAATTAAGGCATGGAGAAGGTTTTTGTCGGATTAGGTTAACACTGCAATCACAAGAAGTAAAATTTAGCTGGGATATTTCATTAAGGGCGACGCCAAGAAGAGGTCAAATAGAAGTAAGCAAGTGGCTGAGGGAGGACAATAAGGGGGATAATTCGTTGGGAAGGGAGGTGAGAAAGGACAAAGAAGGAATCAAACTTTGATCTAGACAAGCGCCATGGTCATATCAGTAGAGGAATAAAAAAAGGGGGTTTTACCCAAATGCCAAGGTTGAGGAAGAATCGAAACCTAGTAAAGGGAGGTTCAATCGATACTGAAAGACAGAATCAACATCGAAACTAGAGGAAGATGGACAAATGGAGTTAGGTTCAGATTTGGAAGATAGACCAATTGAGATGGTAGAAAACAAAAAAAGGCAAAGAAAACATAATGTAAATTCGAGTGTTTCTATACAAAGTGATTCAATAGGTTTAAAAGTTCGTATTAATGTATTGGCAATCACTGGAAAGTAGACCAATCGGAAGAAATAAAAATCTTAAGTTGGAATGTTTGTGGGTTGGAACAACCACGAGCAGTAAATTGTCTCAAAAATAAGCTGAGAAAGGTCAAGCCCCATATTTTGTTTCTCATTGAAATAAAACTAAATACAAAAAGAATGGAAAAGGTTAGGAATAAGTGTGGATATTTGAATGGAATTGAGGTTGAAGCCATATGATTAAGAGGAGGTCTGTCTTTAGGATGGACAAGTGATTATTGTGTTCAACTGAGAAGTTTTTCAAAGTCGCATATCGATGTTGAAGTCTCTGAAGGGGAAGGAATGACCCCGTGGAGGTTAACAGGCTTTTATAGTGCACCGGATGAATGATAAAGAATGGAATCATAGGATTTAATCAGACAGTTAAATAGTATCAGTTCTTTGCCATGGTTAGTTGTTGAGGGCTTCAATGAAATAAAATATTCTTTCGAAAAGAGAGATGGATGGACTCGGAATGAGAATAATATGCAAGTATTTAGAACGGTACTAGAGGATTGTCAACTTGTTGATTTGGGATTCTCGGGAAGTGGTTTATATAGGAAAGAGGTTGATTACCGAAAAATAACATAAAAGCAAGGGTAGATCGAGGAGTGGTGAATCAATGATGGTGGAGCATTTTTTTTTCCAAATACTGTGTGAAACATCTTACTCATTCCATATCTGATCATTACCCATTATTGGTGGAAATAGAAGGAAACAATAGAAGAAAAAGGAAAAGAACACAACCTCAGTTTCGTTTTAATGCAAATTGGATTTTAGAAGAATATTTGGAGGAGGAGGTAAAAATGATGTAAGAAGAAGGTAGTGGGAAGGTTACCAGAGAAGTTATATAATCTTGGGCATGGGATGGCGACGTGGGCAGCAGTAAATCAAAAAAATAGAAAGTGCGAGACGACTATGCTAAATTATAGGTTAAGTGAAATTAATAAAGGTGAACCTGATGATGAAACTTTGGAAGAGTTAATCGAAATTAAACTCGCATCAATTAGGAGGCAGATAAGAAGAAAGTTCTTGTTGGGAAATGTGTTCATATTGTAGTAAACATGTAACTGTTTTCTATTTATTTGAACGATGAATAAATAAATAAAATTAATTCCATATTTCACTATTATATCTTTTGTATTTATATCTTTTATATTTTGGATATATAGCGAAATTGTGACAAGCAAATATTAGCTTATTAGTTGTCTAAAGTTCAAACTAAAAATAAGTGGCATTGTAAAGAACGATTATATTGTGAGACAAAAACTTACTTCAGTAAATAATCTAAATAAGTCCATAATCCCGTAAAAGAATCAAAGTGAGCATTTGATTCAAATATTAAGAAAGATTATTATGTCGTCTACAATTTTAATTGGGAAGATGACTAGTCTTGTTTATCAAAACAGTTGACTCCACGAGTAGAGACATAGATATATTCATTGGCAGAATGATACATTGACCAGACCAAGATGAATTAATTCTAAACCCGTTTTTTAATTAATTCATTGTGATGTTCATGGTGTGATTTACCTAAATCCTATTGACCATGCGTATGCAACTCATGTACTTTGATATAAGTGGAGGCTTATGCTCTGAAGATGATTGAGCCCATAGTTGGTATGTTGGGTACATGACTTGTATATAGCATGGCTTTACTAGCAACAGTAGAATTCATAGCCCAATTAAAGAGTTAATGATATCCTCTCATTGGCATTATGTGAATTGATAAATATGGAACTTGGTCATGGGTTACTTGTTCTCGATGAGCAATTTATCATAGTCATTTAATGACAGTGATCATATTAATAATTAAGAAGACACAATGGTGACAATGAGATAAAATAGGATTGTATTTAGTGAACAGATTTAACTCAAAGGAGTTAAGAATATCATATGAAGGTAACGCACACATGACGAGGTCATTGGACAAAGCAGTTGGATAAATTGCTTTCGTAAAGGGTATACAATAAAGAGTTTTCAATCATGGTACTTCTTATGGACTGACTCCATGATTAAGTAATTGCAATCACTAGAGCATAATTGTATATGTCTGATTGGTCCCTCTGCTAGCTCAACAAAAGCTCAATCAAACTGCTTTTGAATCAAACGAAAATTCTACGACTTTGAGAATAATTTAGTTGAGTCAATTTATTTGATATGGAATTAAATTAGGTGGTCGTGAGAATTGTTCAACTAGAGAATTTAATTAAAGAATTTTCTTGAAAAAATGATTTGAAAAATCTAAGTAATTTAAAAAAAAATTAATTTTGATCAAGTAAAATTAAAATTAATCAAATCAGTTACAATTAATATGATATTTTTGGAAGTTAATTTTCAAGTCCTACAATTGGCCAAATGAGTAATTGAACTTGAAAATTGGACCTGAGATCGTTAATTGGGCCCGAGAGCTTAAAACCGAGACTAAGACCTAAAACTGGTCGAATCGAGCCCGATATGTGAAACCAGGCATACGGTCCAATCAGTGGCTAGACTGAACCGATTAGGTCGTCATTGACAAGGATTGCATCAACTCAGGGTGCTGTAAGGGTGTCGCACCTGCATCACCAAACACAACGGTGTCGGTGACTGCGATAGCGACATCCCGATTGTCGGCATTGGTTGGTCGTCAGTGGTTGAGCAATGAAAGAGTTACACTCTTATTTGGACTCTACTAAAAAATTTGATTTTAAATTAAGTATTCCAAAAATAATATTACTTTAGTAGTTTAATATTATATTAAATTAAATATTTATATTAATAATATTTTATTAATTTAATATTGAAGTGATTATCTTAATATTAAATTTAATTTAATATTTATCTTAATAAATATTATATTAATTTAATATTAAAGTGATTAAGTTTAATCATAGTTGAACTTTCTAAACTCTCCCTATATAAAGAGAGCCTTGGGTCATTATTTACATAGAGTTAAATTCAAGAGAAAGTTGCAGACAGAAAATTTCCTAAAGAGATTATTTCAGAAAATTTATAGAGATATTTTTCTAATTTACAATTTGACCCAAAAGTTTTGAGAAATTATAAAATTACCCTGCTAGTAATTTTTGTGAAAAATTTTCTGATTCAAAGAGAACCCATACTCGGTAGATGTGAGTTTGAGGATAGCGGAGAAAACTACTCGGTCAAAGCGCTCATCTTGGACGAATCGAAAATGTACAATTTTGATTAAGTATTTATTACCTTAAATATCACAACCAAAATCTTTCCCTAAATTAAAAAAAAAATTAAAATTCTGATTTTTCCCTAAATTTATTTTCCACTACGTTTTCCAAACCCATTTTTCCAACAGTTCTTTGTTTGGGGGCAGAGAACAAAAGCTAATTGGCTTCGTTTTGGGGATCGAAACAAGAAAAAGAAAAATCAAATTAAAGGATTGTGCAAGAAAAATGGAGAATGGGCTCATGATGATAAATGAATGATGAGAGTGGCGACATCTTATTTTGAAGAGTTACTTTCAACTAGTGAAGTGCAATATTGCGATCACGTGTTATCAAAAGTGCAACAATCAAAAGTGCAACAATGTGTAAGAGGAAATGAACGAAGAGCTTAATACAGAATTCACAGTTGAAGACGCTTTGGAGATGGTTAAAAGTGTAGCTCCATTGAAAGCCTCAGGTATGGATACATTTCCAGCCCTCTTTCATCAAAAATACTGGCACATCGGTAGAAAGGATGTTTCAAAATACTTAGATGTGTTAATGAATAGAGAGGATATGACCCAGATTAATCGAGCTAATATTATCCTCATTCCAAAGATAAATATGCCTAACAACATGACTCAGTTCTGGCCCGTTAGTCTATGCAATGTAATCTACAAAATAGTCTCTAAAGTAGTCGTTAATAGATTTAGACGAGTGTTAGATAACTACATTGAAGAGGTACAAGTGCTTTTACTCTAGAAAGGCATATTACAGACAATGTCTTAATTTCATATGAATTGTTGCATTCTCTAAAAAGAAGAAAGGTGGGAGCTAAGGGAACAATTGCATTAAAGCTAGTTATGAGTAAAGCATATGACAGCGTAAAATGGAGTTTTATTATGGAGTTTTATTGAGAAGATGATGGCATTTACGGTGTTCTGTAAAAGGTGGATTAATATGGTAATGAGTTGTGTTAAAACCATGTCATATTCAGTAGTGCTTAACGGAGAACAAAGAAAGGTATTTAGGCCTTCTAGGGGATTGAGACAAAGTGATCCGTTAAGCCCCTATCTTTTTTTAATTTGTGCGGAGGGTTTTTCGCGTCTTATTAATCTAGCAAGGAATGATGGGTTGATTAAAGGGGTTAAGTTGGAACGTAGTAGACTAGAGGTAGCACACTTATTCTTTGTAGATGATAGCATTTTATTTGCAGAAGCAAGTGAAGAAAGCGTGATTGCCATTAAAGGATTATAGAGGAGTATGAAGGGGTATCAGGTCAATTAGTTTTTAGCAAAAACGTGCCAAGCGTGGTAAAGAATCAAATTGGTCGAGTGCTTGGGGTAAGGATATCTAATAATCCTGGAAAAACCTTGAACTACCAACAACGGTGGGCCGGAAAAAGGTAGACGCATTCGTAAGCCTGAAGAAGAAAATGGTCAGAAGAATGGAACTTTGGAGCACACGACAACTTTTAGCAGGGGGTAAGGAGGTATTTATTAAATCTATATTACAGGCTATATTGGTATATGTGATGCAATGTTTTTTATTGCCATGATATATATGTCGTGAATTAGAGAAATTAATTTCTAGATTCAGATGGCGCAATATAAAAACAAATAAAGGAATTCATTGGTGTCAATGAAAGCAAATTGCTGCTCAAAAGCACAAGGGGGGTTGGCGGTTAGGAACCTTGCTAAATTTAAATTGCGCTGCTGTCAAAGCAAGGCTGGAGAATATTAATGAATCAAAATATTTTGTTGGCAAAAGTTACAAAAGCAAAATACTTTCTGAATGGTGATTTTATAACGACTAATTTAGGCTCTTGCCCATCTTTTACCTGGAGAAGTATCTGGAGTGCTAGGAAGTTGCTGGAGCAAGGTTGTGGGTGGCGAATTGGGGGAGGAACTAGAGTCAATATATGGAACGATGCTTGGTTGCCGGGGTCTGGTCAAGGGAGAGAGTTCAAGTGCAAAGAATTAGTACGGAATATACTACAGTTTCTGATTTAATTAATGAAGAAGAAAATACCTGGAAAGAGGATGTGATTTGTGAGTTGTTTGAGGAAGATGATGCAAGAAGAATTTTGACAATCCCACTGAGCAATTGTGTGCAAGATGACAGGTGGGTTTGGAGAGGTGACAACAGTGGTGTATACACCACAAAGAACAGATACAAGTGGTTAATGACAGAGGCCACGAACACAACAAACAGAGAGAGCACATTACAAATTACAACACTAAAAACCTATTATACAAAGCTTTGGAATTTACAGATTGCTATTAATATAAAGATTACGCTATGGAGAACAACTAATAACTATATGCCTACATTACAAGTGTTACAAAATAGGAAATTTGCAGTGACAAATCAATGTCCTGTTTGTGGAGCTGGAGAGGAAACTGTTGAGTATGGGTTTCGAGATTTTGCTCGTTCACAAGGCAGGTCCTTCTAGACCTGGGAGTATCCTTCACAACAGACAACAACAACCAAGAATGGAGAATGTGGTTAGCAGTTGAGTTTATAAAAGCAAGTATAGATGAATGCAAGACAATAACAGTGGCTTTCTGGGCTACATGAAAATGTTGGTCAGAATAGTTTTAGTGTTATATCCTACGTTAAGGCATATATCAAAAAAGTCAAGGATATCAGAAATGTAACATCAGACAAAAAAATAGATGGAAGGCAAATCACGGCACCCACCAGAGGAATCGATAGTAAAAATCAACTTTGATGCTTCGTTTCAACAAATCACAAATTCAACAATATTAGGAATCATCATTCAAGATCATGAAGGATTAATAATGAGAGCATGCACATACCCGATTAAAAATGTCTTGGACCCAGCAATGGCGGAAGCGAGTGCATGTCAGCAAGCAGTGTAGTTTGCAGAAGAGATGGGCTTTCGTTGAATCACGGTGGAAGGAGATGCATTGACAGTAATCAAAAAAGTAATATCAAAAGACGAAGACAAATCAATATTGAGCACAATGATTAAAACAATTAAAACAAACGCCCAAAATTTTGAAAAGATAAAGTTTAGATTCATACCTAGAGAAGCAAATGTCGCAGCGCATGGACTGGCTCAAAAAGGCAAGAGGTTTGAAACGGTCAAGTACTGGATAGAAGAGGCCCCGATGAGAGTGGAAGAGTTGGTGATAGAGGACAAAAGGCGAATGCAGAGGGGAGGAAATGGAGTTATAAAGGAAAGTCAGGATAAAAAAAGAAGTTAAAAAGCCCTTAGAGTGTCAGATCGGCAATAGGAAAGCAATTAGGACTATAAGATGATCATTGGAATGGAAGGTTGCAAGATTTGGGTTGTCGAAATAACCACTGATTGAATAGATTGTGGGAAGAAATGGGAATTGTTTAGTTACCCTCTAATGAAGACTTAGGTTTTATGTTTGCTTTAGGTTTTTTTCTTTCTTTTTGTTTTACTGTTTTAATTTATGTGGCTGTTGGCTTTTCTTAATTAGAGTGAACCGATCTTATGGGCCAATTAGGATGAGATGTCATTTATTCCTTTGTCAGAAGGTGTAAAGAAAGGCATTCCTTATTAATGGATTAGTGGAATTTTCTGTTTAAAAAAAAATTTCATGTCAAATATTTTTTTTATATAATAAATTTTAATATTATAAAAGTAATTATTTTAAATATCATTATTTTTCACCTATAAAACGACAATATATTTATATATCATTATATTGAATATATTTAGTTTTTGATATATTTTATATATAATTAATTTTTATATGTTATTCTTATATATAATGAAAAACAAATATTTGACATAAAAAATATATTAAAAATAAAAATTAGTTGATGTTTTTAAAACTAAAATATATTCTACATAATGATATATATAAATATATTTTCATTATTATATCCACAATGTAGGTGAAAAATAATAATTTTTGAAATAATTATTTTATAATATTAAAATTTACCATAAAAATTTGACATAAAATTATATATAAAGAAAAATATATCAAAAAATAGTTGATATTTTTAAAAATAAAATATATTTAACATATAAAATATTTATTTTAATTACATAATTATATAATTTATTATGTTGTCTATATAGATAAAGAAATTATTAATTAAAATAAATTAAAAACTTTAAAACATGTTTGTTAATTAAAAACTTGAAAATAACATGCTTATTAATTAAAAATATTAATTAAATTAAAAAGCCTTTAAAAACATTAATATAAAAAAACAATTAAACCAACATAGGAGAGATTCGAACTTAGAACCTATAAGTAGAAAATACAAATATTTAACCTACCAAACAAAAAAACTAAGTTATTAAAAGAAAGTATGTTTGGTATAAAGTACTTTTTAAAAGTGCGATTCATATACACTATTGTCTAAAAGTATTTTTTACAAGACGCATTTTCTATCACGTCAACTTTTAACTCTAAAAATGGGCCTCTATTTTCCTAAATAATATAAAAATAGCCTAAATCGTCAATTTTTTTAAAAAAAGCGACATTTTCACTAGATCTATTTTTTTAAAGCATTTTAGTAAAAAAAACCAACTACCCTCCTTTAATTTGTCAAAGATTAATAATTTGACTTTCATATCCATGTCATCTAAGCATCCCTTGTAAATCCACATTAGATATAATAGAGCATAAATTTTTCAATATTTGTGATAATTTCTTTTTTGAATTGTGTTATTGAATACTTTAATTATTTTATTTTGTCTCATATTTCAATTTTTATGTATTAGATGAAATAATTGGAGAAAAGTGAACTTATATTATTTTTAGCAAATTTTTGTAGGTTAAACTTTCAACTTACTCTACTTCAATATTTTGACCATATTATAAGTTGCAAAATTCCGATTTATGCTCATAATATACTATTTTGAAGATAATCAAAATATCTAGCCAAATTTATTTCACGCCTTGGACCAAAAAAAGGTTATGAAAGTGCCTAAAAATGGCTAAAAAATTCGAGACCCGAATTTGCCAAAAACTTAAAAAAAACTCTTTTAATTTATTACAGAAACTTTTGTTCTATAATCCTTCTTATGCAAATTTTGTTCTATAAATACATAGTTTTAGATTTGGAATTAGACCTAGTCGCATTCAATATTATTTGATTTTTACGTGTTCTTTTCTCCATGACATTTCTTTTCCAGTAAAAGGGATTTCGATGTTTTGATTCTAAAATTTATGAGATTAATTTATTTTTACGTTTTTGGTATTTGTATATATTTTTTTAATTAAAATATTTAGATTTGTTAAATATAGAATTTTATTTGACAACTTGAAATATTTATCTTGTCAATTAGAATTTGATTGTTTAATTGGTTGTAATACTCATGACAAATAACATTATTGAGTATAAACTACCTATGCAATTCTTGTCATGTAAATATGTAATCTAATTTAAATAAAATCATTGTTTGCTGATTTGAATTTGGTCTTTTCATTGTTAATATTATTGATAAAAATTTAATCACTATTAAGAAAAAGAAAATAGGAAGGATGTTATAAATACATTAATAATAGATGTCTATAACCCCTTTAAACCCTTATTAAAGTGATGAGATAAAACTCTCCGATTCATTTATGATCATAAGATGTTTCAATGAAGTAATTAAGAACGCTTAATTTACATTTGTTGAATTGATAAAGCACCTTGTAAGTGAAAGTTTAATTTATGAAAATTATCATGTATTTTTCATCTACCTTTTACTTATTATTCTCTTAATTTGTCTATAAAACGTTATTAGCACGATCTTGCTTAGAAGTATAATTCTTATCCATTAAAGATCAGACTTACCCTCCATAATTGTTCATTCGAAGCTTTAGACACAAGATGCAAAAAGTTTTGTAGGAGTTTTTATTTAATGTTTCATATTGGATATTTATTTTAAAGTCTTGAATAATTATGATGATTTTGTTTATTTTATTTTATTTCTATATTTTAAGGATGGTAAAAGAATTTATCTCAATATAGATTTTGATCAAAATTAATTTTATGTCAAATTTTATGGATTGCTTGTCGTACTATTAAAACTTTAGTAGAAGATAAAAATTCAGGTAAATTTACTTATCACATATCACATGCTTATATGTACTTAGATTTTTGTTCATAATTTATCTTCTTAATATATGTTATTTGATAATTGCTTGGTGATTATGTTTGAATGACGATAGATTAATTTTAATGTTATAAATTGATAGATTTGTAAATAACAATCTATAATTTTATCAATCATTTTATTAATCAAGGTCCAAGGTTCATCATATTATGTGACTTTGCATCGATTCTTAGTCATCATTAAACTAATTATTTTATGTGTTTAAAGTATACTACTAAAGCTTTATTTGCTTACTTCATGATAAATTCATCAAGACTCAATATCAAACAACAAAGATATATCAACTTATTATATCTCTATCTTTACGTGTTTTTCCTCAACAATAGTGTCTTTAACTATTAAATTGGCTTGATATATGATTTAAATATTTGAGATGGTATTTTTTTAAGTTTTGATTCCATGGGCTACTTATTATTTTAAGCATATTATTTATTTATAAAATGAATATTGATTGACTTATTTTTGTCGCTATAATAGGTTTTATAATTAAATAATATATTTGATTAAAACATATTTAGTAGGTAAATTTGTATTGATAAACCAATGAATTTTATGATTATTCATATTTTATTTAGTTCAAATATAGATAACGCTCTCTCTCTGTCTCTTCTTAATTTGGTTATACAATTTGAAATTTTTCAATACTAATACAAGCATAGTTCTAAAGACAATTTTAAGGAATGTTTAAATTGATTTTGGGTTTATTCTAATATAAAATTTCAAGTTTAATAGTTGTCATTTTTAATTTTAAATTATTTTGGTTAGAAACATTTTCATAAATTTTAAAATGAAAATTATTATACTAATTTGGCCATTGACATTTCTATGGATCTCGCTTGTATTAACCAATTGTTGTTTGATAAGAAGCATAAAAGAAAAGCTCGTGTGGTTTAATTTTGTAAATGACTTATATTTTTCCTACTATACAGTCCTAAGAAACTTGTTACTTTTGTAGAGTTGTTAAAGGTGGTTCATACTAGAGGTGAGCATGGGTTGGGCCGGGTCGGGTTTGGGCCGAACTCGACTAAAAATTCAGGCTCATTTGCTAGGCCCGATCCAAAAATGGGTCTAAAATTTTTCCAAGCCCGACTCGAATAAAAAAGCTAAAACTCGGCCCGACTGGTCCGCCCATATTAATTTTTATATTATTTTTATATAATTTTAAAATATATATAATACATCAAAAATACTAAAACATCAAAATAAATATTTCCCAAAAATTGAAAATAAATTTTAAAAATATGTGTACTTAAATAACACTAAGATAAATGCAACTTAACAAGCAAATGTCTCTAAAATAATAACAAAATTAACAAATGTCCTTAAAGTAATAAAAAAATTAACAATAAAATAAGTTTTTATAATATCCAAACAATAATAACAAAATAGTAGCAACATAATAGTAAAACGGTGGCAAAATAAGGAGAAAATAACAAGAAAATAATATTAAAAAATTAGATTTTTTTGTCCTTTGGTGAATTCGGGCCAAGCTGGGTCCGGGCCAAAAATGCCTTACCCTAGGCCCGGTTAGTTTTTAAACGGGCCTTATTTTTTTGTCCAAGCCCATTTTTCAGGCTTATATTTTTTTTTTCCAAACCCTCTCACATTTCAAGCAGGCCTTCAGGCTGGACCGGGTGGCCTGACCAATGCTCACCTCTAGTTCATACGCTTTATATTATTCAATTTGTTAATTATTTAGAGAAATGATATGATCAATTATAAATGGAAAGGTTTTAGTAAACATGAAACATATTATTTTGAAGTAAATTTCATGCATGTCTACAATGATTTATGGATTTTTTCTAGCACTACCATTATATCAGGTTTGATATTTTAGATTTCAATTTTAGCCATACATTTGGTTGATAATAAACTCCATGCATGACTTGACTATTTCTTAATAGTTAATTGATTATGCAAAACTCTTGTGAAAAGAATTTTAAAAGTATTATGAATTGATCGCATGCACTCTTTGGTCTAAAAAAAATAATGAGTTATTCGTTCCACTAATTCTGCTCCGTTCCCCAAAGTGAATGTAGCAATACATAACAAATATGAAAATGGAACCTATTGTGATTATTGGCAAATAAATAAGAAGATGGATGATTCGAAATGTTGCTAAATGTTCATTCTTATAAAGAATGATCAATGATTTATATTAATTAATCATTCCTTGAAGTGGGTGATACCTATATGATCTTATTGGTAAGAAATATGATATATGATTACATTATTGTCTAAATTATTTTTTGCACATTCCTTGAAGTGAATGTGTGCAATAAATATTTTATAATCACTTTTGATCATTAAAGTCAATTTGGTCATTTGAAGATTTTGGCATATTCCTTGGAGTGAATATTGCATATAACAGTTTGCAAATTATATTTCTTTTATTGAGTTAATGACATTATGTACTTCACATTGATTTAGATATTTCTAGAAGTAAATGTCATAATATTGATTATATGTGGATACAAAGTAAAAGGAATGATAATAAAATTATCAATTGTCAAAATTTATATTGACATTATTTGTACAATTGAAAAGCATGTTAAAGTAAATCAGAAATTTACTGATACAAATACATTTACTACTAGGCGTGACCAGTTAGACCATCTTGGATCATATATGATGCGAAAATTAATTGACAATTCATATGGACATTTATTAAAGAACCAAAAGTTTCTTTAATTTAAAGAATTCTCATGTGTTGCTTGTTCTCAATGATATTGATTATTAAAAACTTACTAGCTAAAGTTGAGATTTAATATTTTACATTTTTGAAATAAATATGGGTCTTTGCATCCACCATACAGATTATTAAATATGGGCACAAACTTGAGAATATGCTATTTTGCATGCAAAAGCACTTGTGTGTATCAGGCCAATAAGTTATAATAAAAACTCCCTATTACAATTGGCTTTTGGTCAAGAGCCAAATATTTTCCATATTAGAATTTTTAGATATGTTGTATATATGTCAACTGATCCACCACAACACATAAAGATGGGCCATCATAGGAGGTTGAAAATGTATATTGATAAGAGTCTCCTTATATAATGAAATATTTTTGAGCTATTAACTTGAGATTTAGTTATGATATGAGTTTTCAATTATTATGAGATAATTTCCCCAACATTAGGGGGAGAGAATAAAAAGTTGGATGAATAAAGTACTTGAAATGAATTATCATTGTCTAAGATCCTCGTTTTAGTAGATAATTCATTTTACAAATCAATTATCAGATTCATTTATTAACCTAAAGAGAATTACGAAATCTCACATACAAGCTGAAAATGCTCCAATACGAATTGATGTCCCAATAGGGCGAACTGTTAGTGCAAAAGAAAATAATCCACACCTGAAGCGTAGAAGGCCAGCCGGTTTCAAAAATAAAAATCATCGTAAAAAGAAATGAGCAAATATTCAATATGTTCATATTGTGGAGGCAAGTGTCCAAGAGGCCAAAGATATAACTAATAAAAAAACCCCAATGTAATACCCCTATCCCGTCTCCGTTACTGAAATAGAGATTACGAAGTGTTACCGAGCAAAATAGAACAATTTGACTTCTTTACAAAATAGTTAAACAAATAAATTACAAACATATAACTTACTAATCAATTTATGATATAATTACATTTATGGGTCTTAAATCAAGCTTACGGGACCCTAAAAACAGTTTGAGAACAGTCTGGGATCAAATCAATACAAATTAGAAAATTTTAGAAAAACTTGAAAATTGCAACACAGGGGTTACACACAGCCTGTGGCCAAGCCATGTGACATAGCCTAGACCGTGTGAACATTCAAAGTCAGGACACACGACTGTGTTCCAACTCGTGTGAGTATTCGAAATAGGGCCACACGATCGTGTCGCAGGCCATGTGACATGTAACACCCCTTAACCCTAGACCGTCGCCTGAACAAGGTTACGAGGCATTACAGAACATATCAGATAATTTACAATTAATTCGAAATAAATGACATACATATCTTGATTTAATCATAAAGTCCCTATAATGGACCCTCGAGGTCCAAATCACACGTTAGAATCGAATCGAGACTTGTTCGGGTACTCTGGAAACTTTTCGTAATTTTTTTTTTAAAACTCAATATAACCCCTTTATAAATATCTAACCTTCTTTGCAAGTTTCAAACTGATACCAATCCAAAACAAATCTTTCAACCATTACATTTGCACACTAAATATACCTAAATTATGCCTATAACTTTGACTTAACCATATAATCAAATTACATTCATAAAATCATATAAAATTTTACTAACTAGCTTTATTCATTTTTCTTCCCAAGTTTAATACCAGACTTACCAAATTTGTCAAACCATTTCATTTAACTTAGTACCAAAACACCAAATATCATTTATTACAACCAAAATAATAAAATATTTTAAAGTGACCATTACAACACCTATGTACATACCACTTTCATTTAAGGAAGAAAACATCACCAAAATTTTTGTGCTAGAGTTAGGATCGTTTGGATGCTGGACCGGGATTCTGGAATCCTATTGACCTGCGCACGAAAACAACCGTACACTGAGTACTTTATACTCAGTAGTATTACTATAATTCAAATAATAATAATAATGGAATATAATTATCAAGCATATAACTACCCAATTTTTCAAATATCAATTCATTCTTAAACTTTCATTAATTAACAATAACAATATAATTTTTTTTAGCTATTCTTCAATTTCATTCACATATCATATGTCTCAATTTCAATCACTACATGAACATTTAGTTCATGCCTTTCATTTCCAATCTCAATTTCAATCCACAATTCAACTTTCTCACATTTTCAATAGTACAATCAATCAAATTTATTTAATTTTTCCCATTTTGGTTATTCACCCTATTAACAAACCTGGACTTTGACGGATACATGGATTCCAACCCAAACACACCAGTACGGCACATTGTGCCTAAGACGGTACATAGTACCTGATTAGTATACGACACATAAGTGCCTGAAATGACACACGAGGTGCCTGATATACGACACATAAAGTGCCTGATCGGCAAAGCCGATAAATCCCGTACTCTTCCAAATCCTATGGCATGCCAACTATATCCGACTTAGCCCAACTAGTTCATAGGGTATTCCAATTCTCAATTAAGTTTTCACTTTCATACCAAATTTAAGATCACTATTTAGTTTCAATTTCACATTCAAATCAATATACAATTCAATTATACATACAAATTTACCATCCAATCCAATTCCCATTCAACTCAAATATTAATACTTACCTTATACTCATTTATTAAATATAAAATTTATTTAAAACATTTAATAAAAATTAATTTGAATTATAGTAATACAAACCTGGATTTGTTTGATTACTCCTCGATAACTTTTCCCTTTTCTTTCGATGCCGATGCTTCGGGTTCTTTGCTAGCAATTAAAGCTTTAAGCTCCCAAACCCTAGTTTCTCCTTTTATTTTCTTTCTTTCTTTTCTTTCCTCTATTTCGAAATGCTTCTGTTGTTCTTTCTTTCTTTTGTTTTCTTTATTTATTTCATTTATTTTATTCTTTTACTTTATTAACTTAATAATAATAATAATTATTATAATAAATATTTTATTTAATAACAAATATATATATTAAAATTGGATGCACATATATTTTACACTTGCCTATTATCATCACCATCCAATTGTCCTTATTTTATTTATTTTATATAATTTAATATTTTAATATAATAAAATTCTTTTTACTTAAATAAAAATAATTAAATAAATATATTACAAATGTCTAAATATATGCATTATTCTTATATAATTTAATCACCATACATTTGTCTTTATTTTAATTTATTTTAATAATAATAATAATAATAATAATAATAATAATCATAATTTAGTAATATAAATTGTAATTTGATAGAATAATAATAGTGATAAATAATAAATATCTATTTACTTAAATAAAAATAATTAAATAAATATCTTACAAATGTATGCATATTATTATTACATTTGTATATTTTTATCATCATACACTTGGCTTTAATTTAATTTAATTCATAATATGATATTTATAATTAATTAATTTAATAATATATTTTATAATTAAATTATATATATTTACATGATTAAAATCTAAAATATCTTAGATTTTTAACATGCTTGCCGCCTCAACTTATGCTAAATGGCTTATTTGCCATTTTAGTCCTTTTTACTTTCTATTAATCTATAATTCAACTTTTACCCCTTATTTAATTTAGTCATTTTTCCTAATTTCTCTTAATTAGGCTAAATTCACTTAATTAAAGCATATTTAAACACACAACTAGCCTAAAAAATATTCCTAATAAATATTTGCGAACCCATTTTGCTAAGAGGGAGGCCCGATAATGTACTTTTTCGATGCTCGTGAATTTTGGGTCATTACATGACAAACTGTTTTGGATCACATGACCATGTGCTAGGCTATGTGAATACTACACCTAAAAACAATAAATACACACGGCTGTGTGACGGCCTGTGTCTCTGGCAGTGTGCACCATTTTTTACTCTTAAAACAAGCAATTTCATGCACCATTCCTTGCACAACAAGACATGCCATATCTAGATCATTTCCTAGGTTCAAAAACACATTCAAATCATCAATTACATGCCAAAATTTCATTCATCCTATATTTAACCAATATATCCTTCAAAGGCACCATGATCAAAGGTTATTCCTTCAAACAACCAAGCTAAGAAGAACACATAACATTAACCACCTATTCATGATCAAACCATCAACCAAAATGGCCAAAGCATAGACATACTAAAAAATTACCATTCCAAAGTGTTAACATCTATCTCTTCACTATTAAGAATCAACCCAACCAAAAACATTTCAACTTCATAAGCCCAATCCAAAGATACAAAAAAGATGAAAAAAAGATGAAAACTAGATATGCATAAACAAGTTAACTAGTCTATAAAAGAGAAACATCAATGCCTCTAAAATTATGAGGGTAATCAGTATTGGGAATTTACATATTTTTGTTTCCATTTCCTCTCCTTTTGAAGATGAAGGATGGCCCATCACTTATCCATTTTCTTGTGGTAAACAACAATTGTTCCTTTTCAAGTTTAAGGCTTAATCATATCCCATTTCTAGCTCCTTTACTTTTTTTTTTCTTTTTTATTGCTTCTCCTTTTCAGGTTTATTGGGCTTTTTAAACCAGTTTCTCCCTAAGCCCAATCCAAATGTTAGTACATTGCCCCAGGCCCTAGCAATCTGGGTTGTTTTTAAGTTCTAAAATTCTCCTTATTTCTTTTAAGTATAAAAATATTCTTGGCCCTGCTTGCTGCTTTATTTGCCAATAACTGGGCCACAGTGGCATTTCTCACAACTACTAGACGAGCGCTGCAGAACTTAATTTTTAATTTTTCCAAGTGTAAGCAGATAAGGCATATTCGTTGAAGTTTGGAATGTTCTCTTTTTACAACCAAAGCAATATGCCATTGGCTTCTATGATAGCAGTGTGCCCTTATTTCGATTGTAGACTGCAGACCATAGCATTTGAAGCTCAAGTCCGTATTTTGTTGATTGAAAGCGTGCAAGCTGATATCATGAAGCCACTTAGAGGAGGCTATATATTTTCTTTCTGGATTGCTTTTTTTTTTAATCTTTACAGCACCAAATGAGGTACGTATTCCTACCCCTACTCTACTTTTGTCCAGCAATTGGTGTTTTTTTTTTCTTTATTCGTATTGTAGGGTCATCCAATACTTTATACTTCTTTTTCTCTGTATTATAAAACCTAAAGATGGAAGAAAAGGAAGTCTATGGGTGAAGAAAAGGGTAGCCTTTATATGTTTAACTGCCTACCGCAACACAACTTGTGAAGAGATGTTGATAATTTGAACTTGTGAAGAAAAGGGAATATGTCTTGGTTTGGTTGGGGTTTTGCCATTTTGGAAGCTGAGGGTGAGGGATAGCATTAGCAAAGCCCTTCATATTCCTAACAAGCCTTGAAAGGTTGCCCTCTATGACTAGAGGATGGTCATTATGGTTAATTCATGACAAAACAGTTCCCTCGATGAGCTGATTTATGACTATGCTAGTCAATGAGACATACATGTTTACTGGTTAGCTCCTGGATCTGTGGGGTTCAAATCTTAGATTTGTTGAATGCCGGTTCTTAACCGTGATTGAATGAATTGGTCACATAGGAACGGAACTGGATGTAGGGTCATCAACATCTGTCAACATAAGTAATAATCTTCCCATCCTGAAGACATTTCAATCTTCAAAAGGGTTATATGACAGAATTTGCTGTTTGTTTTTGAATTTGTGATGCTTTTTATGGCTACATCTTTCACGGATTTGTTGGGATATTCTTATTTGTTCCTCTTGTGGCCCTACGAGGAAACTCCCTTTGTGGCTGTCAGATAATTGTCTTAACCACTAACAAGAAGTCCCAAAAATTTACAATGCATGCTTCCACAGCCTAAATTCCTCTAGTTGCAAATCGAGCTTCAAATTTCACCCACATTTTGTCAGATGTATGCATTATCAGATTACAAGTGTGAGTAGTAATAAATGATAAGGAATAAGACACATGTCCTGCACCTTCCTTTAAAACATGTAAATATATATTCAATATCATGTTAATTAAACTTTTCTTATTTTTATACTCGAGAAGGCGGTATTAGTTGTATTTGTATATTGATGAACCTTTTCCTAGAAACATCTTTCTAGATTATGTCTATTTATTTTATTTTTCTTTGTTAAATCTAGAAGAGACACATCACACATTGAAAAGGGACTCATAATTTTCAAGTTAGACTTCCTTTAGTATTGACCACAAATCAATCATTTAATTATAAGCGGGTCCCTTCAATGAGGTCTACAAAAAAATTCAAATATTTTATTTTTGTCTACAAATTCATCATGTCTTTTAATATTTTTATTAATATCATTCTTCTAATTTCCCAATTAAAATAATAAAACTAATTTAATATAATAATTAAGGACTTACGCATTACCTCCAACATCAAGAAATATAAACAAATCTGACGGTTTATAAAATTCCACGTTTTAGTCATGAATGTCCCCATCAAGATCTAACGCCCGTTAACCTCGAATCTGTAAAACCTACTGTATGATCATTTTACATACGCCTGCTCCACATCGGGTTCCGGTTTTGCTCCAAACTTACAGCTTCGGAAATCCAAACCTATGAACAGTCCAGATCAAAACCGCAACATTAAGCGGTCTAGATTAAATCTAATTTGTAGACCATCTATTTAGCCTCAAAAGGAATTGGAGTTTAAAAAAGTAGAACAGAATAGCACAAGTAGAAGTAGAACACTGTAATTTCCGTTTCTCGAGTTTCCTTTTCGATCTTCAAACTCTTAGTTAGGCTTATAGAAATACTGTGGGAAAATAATGTCTGATCACGAAGACAAGCACGAGGAATCGTTGTTGGAGAAGATATCAGAGAAGAACAAAGGCCATGATTTATCTTCCTCCTCCTCGGATTCCGATGACGACAAGCCATCAGAATCCTCCATGAAGGCCAAAGTCTTTCGTCTGTTTGGAAGAGAAAGGCCCGTTCACGACGTTTTCGGTGGAGGCAAACGTATGTTACAAAACCCTTTTCTTCATTTCTTAAATTTGTTCACTTCGTTTTTTAGCTTCTTATAAGTCTGGGTTTTTTTTTGAAGTTTCGGTTTTCGTTTTGCATCCGTGAATCCGTTTTCAAAAAAAAAAAAAAAATTGTTGGTGATCGTAAAGAGTTATTTTCTTGCTCATTTAGATGGAGGTTTTGATTAACTGATGTTGTTCGAGTTGAATTAAGGTTTTTGATCTGTTGGTATCTGATTGACTATAGAAGAAAGTAAATTTTTGGATCTTTAATCGATTTGATGTGAATTGTTGTACTGAAGTTTACTTTTTTGCTTTATGAGAAGGAACAATGTCTGAGATTATCTTATTTCATCAATAATTTTGTAGTTAGTTGATTATCAATAATATTCCCTGATAACAATTTGATAACTTTTAATTGATTGTCATCAGTAACTACTACCTTCTGGCTGGCAATAATTGTTTATAATGCATACTTATAATTGGGTGTATGTGTAATAGAGGCTGATATTTTCCTGTGGAGGAACAAAAAGATTTCGGCAGGAACACTAGGTGTTGCAACTGTGATATGGGTTTTGTTTGAATTGCTCGAATACCACCTTCTCACACTAGTCTGTCACTTGTTGATACTTGCTCTTGCATTACTCTTCTTGTGGTCAAATGCTGCTACTTTCATCCACAAGTAAGCTCTTGAATTTTTTCTTTAATTTAGTGACTGTATTTGTATACTGGTTTCTCATTGCTTGAGATGATGTTAAATTGTTTTGAATAGGTCTCCACCTCGCATCCCTGAAGTTCAAATACCCAAGGACCCAGTTTTAGAGTTTGCCCAAGCGCTTAGGTTTGAGATTAACAGGGGTTTCGCCGTCCTGCGGGATATTGCATCAGGAAGAGATCTTAAGAAGTTCCTCTCTGTATGTTTCTTTTTCTTTACTTGTTTTATTGTTATGAATAGCTTTCTTGTTGATTATTTGCAGTTATTCCTTCGACTTATGATTGAGATACTGATGCAATAGTTACATAGTTTAATTTTACCTGAGCTTTTTATCTATTTAAAGATGTTCTAGCATTTTACCATGCATTTGACCATCATATTGGATTCGGCACTATGATTGGTCAGGTGATCGTTGGCTTGTGGGTCTCGTCTATTGTGGGAAGTTGGTGCAACTTCTTGACACTGTTCTACATAGGTATATGACTTACCTTCTAACGCTTTGCTTCCTTCCCCTTAAATACATTTTGGTTTCCTTATTTTATTTTAATGGTCTTGCAAAATAGTATTCGTACTACTGCACACCGTGCCTGTTCTGTATGAGAAGTATGAAGACAAGGTGGACCCATTGGCCGAGAAAGCATGGCATGAGATCAAGAAGCAGTATGCAGTGTTTGATGCAAAAGTACTGAGTAAGATTCCCAAGAGACCATTGAAGGAGAAGAAGAAAGATTAGATTACTGGTGAAGATGTTGGTGTTGCTAGGTCCTGACATACATCTGCTAGCTGTGTTTGTGAAGGTAGTAATATTGTATCCAGTATTAGCTAGAGGCCTGCTTTCATACCTTTATTTTCATAGTCACTGTTCATAATTTGATGAATATGTGATCTCTTTTTAGATCTTGTTTTTACTACATACATTGTGGCCTTTTATGGGTCCATATGTTATGTAGCAATATGTTATTATATTGCATGTTGTGAAGTAGTGTATTGTACATTGGGTTGAAGGTTCTCTCAAATTATTCTGGATACCTTTCTGAATGATTCACTTTGCTGTATGTTTGTTGCATATGTTAACTGTTGACATATAACTGCAGCCTATTGCTAGATATCTGATGTGCATCCTATAGTATTTGTTATCTTAGGAATTTTCTTGGAAAGACGAGTAAAATCTTGGTTTGCGTTAGAATTGCAACTAGCTTATGGTAGGAAATCCTGCGTGAAACTACAAAATGGTTGGTGCAGCTCCAAGTCCAACTGTAAGAGAGTTGAGTAATAAAAAATTATCACAAGAACAGAAGTACTTCTCCTCGCTTGGCATCGTGCTCCTACTCTACTCTTGACCATATAAACAAAGATGGATAATAGTTGAAGGATTCACATATTCTTCCAGCCAATTTTGCAAGTCTTGATAGGTAGACATATCAGCGAAGCTTGGTCCAGCATCTTAGGCGATTGACATTGACTAGCATAGTCTTCCTTCAACTAACATTTATTTTTCTGCAAGGCTTTACAGTTTCACCTTTAAGTTCTTCGGGCCTTACGAGAACAAGCATCACTAGCTCCTTTGCTCTCGTGTCACTAAATATAACATGCTTGTTTGGTGCAACCTATGTGATTTTGTCAACTGCCCTACCGTGCGCTTAAGAAATGGATCAATGTTACTCCAGTTGTTCCATTAATATTGAATATATTTGAGAGCAACTTCACCTGAATCTAGGACTCATTTGATGCACTGCATGCATCCTCTGTAATTGGTCTTTATGGCTTTTTGTGCGGATGATGATTACTGACAACGGGAAGGATCAAATTTTGAATGAAATGCAACCGAAAAATTAAAACCTTATCAAAAGCATTTTATAATTAATTAAAAAAAAAAGAGAGAATGCTGGGGCCTGAAACTGGAATCACCGTCGAGATATTGATAAATGGAAGGTACACGCACTATTATTTCCAAGGCGAAAATACATGCATTCCCTGTACCTGAAGATTTTTTTTTTTTAAATAATTATTTTAATCTTTCACTAAAAGAGGAGAAAAGAGGAGACCCTTTTTGTTTTTATTGGACATAATTAAAGATTTAAGACCTTTTTGTTAAAATCATCTGATTGATGGTTTAGTAGCATTGGTCTATACAAAAATAGAATGAATTTTCAAACACCCTAGCAACAAATGGAAAAGCAAGAATTATTATCTACCATAAAGAAAGAGAGAGTCCTCATCTAACAATTCAAACTTGCAGTTTTACAATTCCAAGATTGAAGGCTGCCTTTGGCCAAAATGGACATGTAATCTTCATTCCGTTTGGTTGCTTTTACTGTCCCCGGTATAGTGGACAAACAGAAACAGTGGAGCAGTTCTCTGGAGCCACGTTGGATCAACTGAATCGCATTCGTGTTGCTTGTACCATTCAGTTGGAGACCTGTAAATTCCTAGACATTTATTCAATCAAGAATATACTGTAACAAGCATACCCCAGAAAATTGGCCTGACGCATGTGCTTCACTAGCACTGGATCAGCCAAAGCTAACATGAGAAGACAAGATTGATTATCTCATTAAATCCAAGAACACAAAGCCGTTCCAGAGGCTGTGCAGAAGCATAGATGGCAATAGATTCCTTGACCGTGCAAAAACAACACCCATCACCATTCCTAGGAAAATAAGCGGCAACATTCTCTGTACATTAAAATGTGCCAGAGCAAAGGCAACTGAACTTACCAGTATTGCACTCCATACAGGCATGTATCTGGTCAAGGAAGGGAGAAGGAAACCTCGAAAAACTATCTCCTCCCACAGAGGAGCACAAATCGAAACAACTATCGCATATAGTGCCATGGCTACTGGATCTCTTGCTAAAATTGATTGTTCAACACTTGAAAGGGTTACAGGTGTAGAAGGCATAAGGGGCAACAAGGTCAGATTGAACTGAGATAATTGGTTGACGAAAGGGAACATGAGGCATCCTAGAGCAACATCAAAGAGCCACTTCCCTCTTAAGCTAAATCTAAACCAATCTGATGGAAGGGGATGAAAGTGAGACAGACACCGATGTAGTATTGCAATCCCAGCAATGCCTTCAGTTACATCAGTCACAAGGCTGAACAAGGCTTGTCCTTTGAATGTTAGAGATTCCTTGCTGAAGCCTGCCATGTGAGCTGCAAAAGGAATCATCCAAGACCCAATGAACCAAAATGCAGCTACCCAAAGAAGCATAACCTGCATAACCACAAAAAATATTATCATGCAACTGATTGACACATTTATACTTCATCCAAGTTTCAATGAGATTGGCATACAACAACCTTTCATTCCTTCAGTCCCCTCATTTATTACAGTTTCTAGTCTTATTCATTAACATCTAGCTTCAGATATGATGATTTTAATCTATTATAAAAAATTGTTCCACTTATTTACTGAAATTCATTTTCAATACTTATCTCATGGACAGAAAAAAAAAAAAAAACTGTCAAGTGCCAGCTATGAAACAATAAACAAAGATTTGTTCATGCTATCTAGCAGAAAATATTGAAACTACAACCAGTGACAAACTAGGAAGAATGTAAGACAAAGTCTCAACTTTCTTAGCTGTATCTTTCTGTCTAATTAACAGACAAACCATACTTAACATCTACAAAAGCTAAGAAGGCAGTTGCAGATGCCAAATGTATTTCTACAGAGTACCAAGTAAAACAAACTAACCTGCAGAATAGTCTCTGCTGTCCATGGTACAGTCCACCCACTACCAACAGTCCTCGAGACAGCATCAGCAGCCTGCACTATAACCAGATAATTTCATCATTTTTCCCCATATTGTTAAAAAAGAAAGAATGGAGAACAAAAATGTAAAGAAATTAGCAAACATGTTTACACAATTGACAAACTCTGCACTTCAAAGCTCAAATTTTTTATCCCTTGAATCTATTTCTACACCTTTGATCTAGAACCACCTAGTCTGTATTGTGGTAAGAGTCAGATGGCATTTAGTAAAATATGCCATATAACATTTTCTCAACAATTGCAAATAAGTTCACCTATAACAAACGAGCAACACCTTGATTCTCCTATAAATTCTATCTCAGATTGAAGTTTGGTTAATAAATCCATCGTCCAGCCTCAGCGGGCTTGTTGCTATAGAGTCAGTGATCGACCAAAGAGTAGTAGTGGGCATACAGATTAAACTGAAGGTAGGCCATGCATTGAATTTAACCACATTAAAGGAACACATCACCTCTTTAAGAGTAGATTTCCAATCTCTTCTGTGAGCACTTGACTTATATAACTCAGTTTGCACTAATTCTTCAGGCAGAAAATGTTCAATGTATTCAGGTTTTGGATTCTCTGGGGAAAACCCCTCATGTCTAAAGCATGAAATTTTCCATTTCTGCGATTTAAAAACAAAACCATTAACCATAAATGACTATGAACCAATATTATAGTTAACATAATTTCATTAACATAACCGGAATAAGGAGATATTCAATTGAACGACCAAAAAAGAAAAACCCAACATGTTAACAAAAGCTACTTTGTGGTTTAAATGGCCTGATCAAGTTTCCAGATACATAGTTTACTCTTTCTTCCTCCTTTTTCTCAGCAACCAGGCAGAACTAAACTAACTACAATTCAGCTCAGGGTCAAAAACCAATATTAAAAAAATATCCATTTAGGTAAAAGTTTAACTAACCAACACAGGCGTAGAGAGATTAAAATTTCCAATTTTGTTTTAATTAAAATTTCCTCCATTTTCTCGGCAGCCCATTTTTCAGCTTCAGATTGTCAGAGGTAAAGTTTAACATAAAAATGAAAAGAGCAAAAATGCATGAGCATTTGTACTTACGCTCTTGGTGAGCCTGGGTTTGCGTTCAAAGATCCGCGATAAAGAAAAGGTAGGGGGGCGGTTGGGAACCCGAAATTTGAAGAGAGAAGGTGCAATAATAGGGCGGTGAGAGAGAGAGTGGGAGCTCAACATGAGGCCCTAATTTCAACAACTTCTGTCAGCTTGCATTAAAAGGCATAACTGGAAATGACAAAGCTTATTTTGTGAATTTGGGTCTCTGTGTTAAGGGTGGCGGAAGCTAGTTTCCAGTTTCCTTGGTGATTTATTTTGGGTGGTGGACAGGATTTTAGGGGGTTGTTTCCAATGGAGGAATTCATATTTCTGTGAATAATAATAGTTCCGGGAAATGGGATTCTTCTTTTTTCCTAAAAATAATAAATTTTCATTTGGTGGTCCCTTTCATGTTACCTTTTGATTTTCCCCCAAAATAAGTTAAAAAATTTCATTAGGTTTAAAATCTCGATGCAATTGCAATTTTGTCCAATTCCCCCAATTGATTGAGAGATGCTATTTCAATTTAGGATTAGAATATAGAGAGAAGAGAGAAGAGAGAAGAGATTGGTGCTCAAAAGAAATCGCAATTAGACTTAGATATTTAAAAATTAATAGTGGACCAATAGGATGATACTTTTGAAAACTATTATTAATTCGTGCTTTTAGTCTTTGGTGATTTGCAATTTTTTTTTTAAAGAAAAGATAAGTTACATCAAATTAATTGCATAAAAGCACTACTCTTTTATTCTTTTATAAAAAATTCTAAATTTTTTTTAGAAACTTCATTAAAAACTTGTAGACTTGATTTCTCTCAGCATATGTTTGATCCTTTATTGCCTTTCAACTCTCATAACACGTTGGGCCCTTTTAAGCACAGTAATACCTAGATCGTTTAATCTAAAATCAGTCAAGGCCTGAATTATCTCAAGATTATCAGTCTAAATTATAGTCCGTTTGTACCCTTTATTCAGTAAAATAAGGATCCCATCTAGGGTACCCTATACTTCAGCCTTAAACGGGGAAAAATTACCCAAGTAACAATTGAATCCTAGTATCCAATTTTTAAACTGATCTTGTACCATGCCTCCTGTAGTAGCATTGCCCGTATCTCAGACCACCTTACCATCAGTGAGTAAATGGACCCACGTACCATTGGTATTAGTAACGTAACTTGAGCTGGGGGTATTATTTTTGCACCCACTAATATGTAGCTTGAGTTGACGAGCCCATCCAATAGAGTCTTTTACCACTTCAATTACCAACCAAGAAATATTTTAAAAGATGAAAAGATTCCTATTCTTCCAGATGCGCCAAGCAATTAATCCAAAGAGACACGACTGTGTGACCCCACTATCCTACAATCTCAAATGACAACAAAGGTTAGAAGAAAGCCAAACTTGGAAAGTGTCAGAAAAGAACCTTTGTTAGAGTTGATTTGGAAGCACATGCATCAACACATCCTTCGCTGCTAGATAATCTCAGAGTACATGCACCATATCCTCGAAATCATGCCCGTACACAGTGCAAAAGTTACTATGACCAATCCCATGTCTTCTGCGCTCCAAATTAATAATGAGTCTTTCTTTAAAAGCTATCCAAAGGAAAAATCTCACTCTCTGATATCCCTCATATTTCCAAATAATCTTTCAAAAATCCTCTTTAGAGTTTCAAGTTCCTTCTTTTAAAGACCAGAAAGCACTATGTATGAAAAGGCACCTGATGCTGAACGAGCCCATATCACTCTATCCGAGCCTGAATCATGATGAGGAGGAGGGGTACTAACAATCCTGTTAATCACTTCTTTAGGTAACCATATGCAAAATAGATCCAAGTTCCAGCTTCCATCAGATTTGACCAAATCCCTTACAAAGCAGTCCAAATCAAGGTTAGCAAAAGATGGAATTTATGAAAGTAAAGGACCAATACCTGGGATCCAAGAATCTTTCCAATAGTGGATGCTTGTGCCATTACCAATGGACCAAGCTAAGTTCTCACGGAGCAAAGACCATATCTTAGAGAGTGATCGCTATAAGTGCGAACATTGGTTCCTAGTAATAAATTCTAGGAGTTGCTCTTTTCAGCCATATTTCAAACGGAGGACACAAACCCATAAAGCATTATTCTTGGACACTAAGTTGAAATCGATCTTCATGAGAAACGACATATTTTGATAATTCAAGTGACAAAAACCAAGCCTACCTCGAGACCATGGCTGACATATTGAATCCTAACCTACTAACGACATTTTTGGATGACCATCAATGCAGCCCCAAATAAACTATCTAACCAATCTCTCGATTTTTGTGTAAACTCCTCAGTATCAGCATAAACTGCATAAAGTAATTCAGAATGCATAGAAGAACTGACTGGGCCAAGGTTATTCTTCTCGCTATGGATAACTTCCTTGCATCCCAATTTTGCAATTTGCGCCTTACCTTTTCAACAACAAAGCTCATAGTACTATTAGTTACCCTATCATGAAGGAGAGGGACACCTAAATAGGTACCAAGGTTCTGAACATCTTAAAAGTCGAACATTTGGGTAATTCGATTATGAGTATCATCTTCAATTCCTTTATAAAAGTAAATAGTACTTTTTCTATTATTGATTTTGTGCCTCAAAAACTTGAAAAAATGGTTCAAAATGTTCTACAATAAATAAGCTTAATTAAGCACTACTTTACAAAAGATAACCAAGCTATTTGTAAAGAACAAATGAGAAATTGTAGAGCCTGCTTTTGAAAGATGAATTGGTCGCTATATACTGATATCAATTTCTGAATGAATAATATGAACAAGTCATTCCATGCATAACACAAAGAGGTATGGTGATAGTGGACATCCTTGTTAGATCACTTTTATCGACTTAAACTTCTAGGTAGGAACTCTATTTTAGAGAATCTGCATAGAAGAGGAAGATATTGCTGACATGATCACTTTTCGAAGAAATTCAAGTATCCGAGCAGCCTTCAAAGAAGCGCCAATAAAATTCCAACTGACTCTATCATAAGCCTTTTCCAAATCCAACTTAATTGCCATCTAGTTTTTCCCATTTCGTTTGTATCGCATAGAATGTATGACTTCCTGCGCTAAAATAATATTATCATAGATATTTTAACCAAATATGAATCTGGCTTGCTCTTGAGAAATAAATTTAGGGAAAACCAACTTAAACCGATTTGCAATCACTTTCATTACCAATTTATACAAGACAAAATATAGACTAATTGGATGAAACTGACTGAAGTTTTCAGGGCAATCCTTTCTGGGGATTGGAACAATCAGAGTATTATTCAACTCCAGTTCAATAGGATTCCCAAAAAAGACCCCCTTCACCCACTTGCAAACATCATTACTAAGGGTGTAACGGCCCGTTTTCGGTAAAATCAGAATATGGTTTCGGGACTACAAATCCGATTTCAGAAGAAAAATTATTTTTATATTATTTTATGGTCTATAGTATGATAGTAATGTCATATAAAAATTTCGTAAAGAAATTTTACCAATAACATGTTTAATTTGATAAAGGACCAAATTGCACAAAGTGTAAAAGTTGAGTTCTAATAGCTAAAAGGATTAAATAGCTATGGAATTCAAAATTTGAGGTACTTATATGACAAATAGACCATTAAAAATGCTTATTGGTTAAGGATGATGATTCATCCATGGAAAATAAAATAAAGAAAAGGATTAAATTGGAAAGTGAAATAACAAAAGATGATAAATGATAAAAAAAATAAAAATATCATCATTTATACCATCTTTCCAAAAATAAAACCATGGAAACCCTAGCCATGGAAACCTAAGCTCAAGCCAACTTATTTTGCTTGATTAGGTAAGTATTCTTGCCCCATTTTTAATAATTTTTATATTTCTGATATCGTAATAGCTTAATCTAGCTATCTCGGGGACTAATTTGTAAATTTATCAAAGAACTAGGGTTTTTCCATGGATGAACATAGATGAATTATGAAGTTTTATGATAGAAAATGAAAGGTTATTGATAGATAAACAACTTTTATAAAGTAAACTTTGATGAAATTATGATTTAGGGACTAAATTGAAAAGATGTAAAATTCATGGAAAAATCAAAATTTTATGAAATACATGGGATGTAAATTTTACATGTAAAAATCGGCTAGGCTTGGAATAAGGATTAAATTGCATGAATTTCATTTTTCGAGCCTAGTGATAAAATCATCATTAATTAAAAGTTTAGGGGTAAAATTATAATTTTTCCTAAGATCTGAATTGAATTGAAATGAATATGAATTAATTTTAAATTCATTCATATAGATTCGGATAGACCAAATTCGGAGTTAGAACGAGGAAAACAGAAAATGTCGTATTTGTATATTTTACGTACACGAACATTTGTTGAGGTAAGTTCGTGTAACTAAATTGTGTATATTTATATGCTCGAATTAAATGTTGTGTATGAGAATTGCATAAATGCCAAATATATGAAATCGGTTACATATCCAACAAAGCCCGATAAATATTAAATCCAGTTTGAATAATGGAATTCGATGGATACAAGACTTCCCGATTGGTTGTGGTCCTGCATGTGTTGCGGACACACCACAGCTAGTACGAGCATCTCGTTATAAGCCCTCTCGAGCTTCCCATTATATGGTTCCTGCAAGTATCCTGATCGATAGTGATCTTGCATGTGTTGCGGACTACCGCAGCTCTTTGTGAGCGTCCTGTTATATAATCAGTTGTGATCCTACATATATTGCAGATACAAACGCAGCTCTTTGTAAGCGTCCTGATATGGCTTGCTTGAACTTCCCGATATATGGCTATCCGGAGCTCCTAATTAAAAGTTCTTTGTGAACTTCCTAATTATGGCTCTTATGAGCTTCTCGTTATATAGCCCGAATAAGCTTCCTGATAGGCTCTTTGTGGGCTTCCTGATTAATGGCTCTTTGTGAGCTTCCTGTTGTATAGCTTGAGGGAGGATTTTCCCGATTATGTGCTTTAAAGAGCACTCCTGAATATGAATTTACGGATTTCTGATTTGTACACTTCGAGTGTACTACTTGTATATCCATCAATATTTTCAATAATTCAACGGGCAAAATCTTGAAGTGAGAAAATATGAACATGAAATGAATTAATACACATATCTGCCTGAAATACATGAAAATGATGATATATTATATATGGAAATACGAGATGATAATTTATGAACATGAAATTTGTTTGATGAATATGTTTATCCATGATTATAGAATTGCACACCTTGAGTGTATTACTCGTGTGACACTGACATTTCAAATGATTTAATGGGAAAAATTCCGACATGAAATAATCTAAACTCAAGACGAATTATAATGAAAATGTACTTGAAATACAAGGATATGATTTGTATATGTTATATATGTGGAAAGTTTATGTACATGGAAATCTAATTATTGTTGAGCCCATACATGTTTTTTGATATTTATATGAAATATATGACTAACAAGGGTAATAAGGATATTTGTTAGGGCTCGTGATCAAGTTGATTGAATGTGCCTTGTATGTTTATATTGGATTTAAATGAGTGGTAAGTTAATTAGGGTTTAGGGTTTATAGTTTAGGGTTTAAGGTTTATGGTTTTAGAAGTTTAGGGTTTAGGGTTTAAAGTACGAACTTACTAAGCATTACATGCTTACTCTATTTTATTTTCCCTTGTTCTATAGTAATTCAGAGGCTCGTTGGATTGGAAGCATGGCGGAGATCACTCACACTATCCATCAGCCCATTTCGGTATATATATGGTAAATCAATTATAGTTATAATGGCATGTATAGGTTAATTGGCCAATATCGGCATATAAATGCTTATTGGAATGGCTTGTGATGGATATGTTTGGTATGTGTTTGAAATGGTTGATTGATAGAAATTATATTGGCATATTGATGATTGAATTAAGTTAGCATATTTGATAAGGTATGCATATATGTGAACTTGGTAATTTAAGTAAGTGTGTATACTTGATTATATGAGGTATTATATCATGTATAGGACTTGATTTCGAGTTGGGTTAAATGACCTATAATAGCTTGCGAATGTGTTAAAGTGTTAGTATAGGAGGATGACAAAATCGGGTGAGAAATATGGCTTGGAAAATAGCCTATTTTCATCCACATGAGTAAAGACATGGGCGTGTGTCTCAGTTGTGTGTGACACACAACCTAGCACATGGGCGTGTGACTTGGCCGCGTGTCCCCTGCTCATTAAAATGTCAAAAAAGAATGCCCAGAATTGATCACACAGTCTGGCACACGGGCGTGTGACCCGTGCACCTATACACGACTTAGCACACGTGCGTGTGACTTGGCCGAGTGTGCCAAGTTAGAGAGTTGCATGGCCTGAGACACAGGCATGTCCTTGGCCGTATGAACCATACAGCCTAACCACACGGGTGTGTGACCCCTGCACCTAGGAAAAATTTTGAGTTTTTTTGAAAAATTTTCTGAGTACCCGATTTAGCCCCGACTCGTTTCAAATGCATGTTTTGGACCTTAAGGGTTCATATAAGGGACTTTATGATTGATTTATGATATGAATACTGTATGATGTGGAATATCTATTATTTTATCTGTAAATTCTGGTAATGCTCTGTAACCCTGTTCCAGTGAAAGATTCAGGTTAGGGGTGTTACATTTATTGGTATCCCATTGACTTTGAAAAAAATGTGCATGGTAGCCATCACTTTCGAGAGCTTTCAACGGAGCCATGTCAAATAATGCCCTATTGATCTTTTCATTTGTGACTAACTCTTCCAAGAAAGCAATATTCGAAGGATTAAGACTAGGAAAGATATTGTTTAGAAGGTCCCTATGACCTGCGAAACTCCTCCATATAATCTCTCAAAGAAACCCACTGCCTCTGTTTGTAGAATTTTCTAATCAGAGCACCACTCTCCATTATCGAGACATAAGGCCATGATACGGTTAAACTTCCTTCTCTAAATTGTACGATTATAGAGGAATTTAATATTTCGATCCCTCAATTGAAGCAGTTGTACTATGCTTTTTGTCTCCAAAGCAACTCTTCATGGTTAAACACATTTTCCAACTCATCACGAATCTTCAATTCTTGTTGAACTAAATGATTTGAATCAGAATGATCTAAAGCCTTTTAGATGTTATAAAGAAACCTCATGAGATGTCGTTTATGGGTTGAAAGGAACCTTTCTTTTGCCCGACTCCCATTACTACTATTAGCAGCAGGTTCTTATTGGTTCACCAAGCCCTTCCTTGGTTGGTTTAGAAAGGAGCAGGCTTTATCTTCAATTGGTCCATTGAGGCCCAAACTGGTTTTTCCCCCCTTAGATTCTTAAAGAACCTCCGTCCAAATGAGAAATTGTTGTGGCCTTTTTGTTTGACAAGTTAAACCCAACAGTTGGTCCAATATCACATTTAGAAATATTTATCGGGCTTGCAATATTTTTAAAACCCAACTTATGAAATTGGCCTTTATTCCTTGACCCATTATCCAACCAACCATTGGTCTGGTAATAAGCCTCCCTTTTTTTTTGATTTCCACTAGGGGTTCCCTTCTAATTTATTACTCTGAATATCTGCCAACCCATTCACATTTCCAGAAATTAATTCTAGATTCAAATCCCAATCAGTTAAGGACCTAAAACGGGAACCTTCCATATCCTTTTCCTGAATTCTAGCATTCTTCTGTGCAATATCACTAAGCTTCTGCCTTGGTTTCCTTTCTACAAGCATCCAAGGCCCATAATTTTCCCCTTCTCCTCCAATCTCTCCACAGCCATACTGTGATTTTCTGGTAGCAATTCAGACGGTGCTGGTTCCTTTTTCACATTCAGTTCAGAATTTCTAAATGTACAATTCTCCTTCACATGGCCATACCTTCCACAGTGGAAGCAAACCATCAGTAATATTTCGTATTCCACTCTTTGTGTTTTGCCATTGATTAAGATTTGGGACACCAATGGCCTCTCCAAACTAACATAAACAACCATCCAAGCAAAACGGTCTCTTGCCCTACTGTCTGTGTTCATATCTAATTTGGCTACCTTTCCAACCATTCCCCCTACCTTGACCAGAATTTTATGCTTTATACAAATACTTTGGTAAACCAGGGAGTCTGATCCATGCCATTACCACATTCGGATATGCCTGTGATGGGTTAAAGGCCACCGTTCATGGTTGCACTATTAAGTATTGGCAAGAGCCTTCAAAAATAACCTTCTTGTAGCCTAGCTTGTTTTGAAATTTAACCAAAAAATAACCATTTTCAATATCCATCATGTGAAATGGTGATGAGGGTTTCCACAGGCTATGAACTTTATTCTGTAAAATTGAAAAACCAATATTACGACCCAAAAGTTCTAAAATCACTGTATTATCCATACCCTTGATGAGAATTTGGTAGGTCCTATTTGAAAAATTAAAAGATTGAACTCCATTTACGAAGGACGTTTGTATGTCCCATTCTAGAATATTAAAATCTTCCTTTTCCTCTAAGCCATTGTTAGCAATCTTGGAATGACCTACAAGCTTTTCTCTCTAAGAGATTGCTTGTTGTAGACATGTCGATCAGCGTATTATTATCCGTATTATCATCTTTATCTCTGAATCGAACCTTTTTAGAGATTAATCTTTCCACAGAAGAATTGTAATATCCTGATCTTGGGCCTAGTCGGAATAGCGGTTTCGTGACCACAAAATTCGAGATAGAAATAATTATTTTATGATTATTTTGAGGTCTATTATATGATTGCATGATTGTGTGAAAATTTCGTGAAGAAATTTTATGCATAAAGTGCTTAAATTGAAATTAGGGACTAAATCGAATAATTTGTAAAACTTGCATTCTAGAAGTTTCTAGTATGAAATTGTTTTGAAATATTAATTAGGAGGTCTTAAATAGCAATTTTACCAATTTCTAAGTCTATGGACAAAAAATTGGACATGGATGGAATTTTTGGAAAGTTTAGTAGTAAGGGCATTTTGGTCATTTAGGGGTAAAATGAATTAAAATACAAAATTAAAAGCCAATTTTGCTCATCTTCAACCCCATGGCCGAATATAGCAAGGAGAAACCATGGCTAGGGTTTTTCAAGCTTCCAAGCTCGATTGTAAGTCCGTTCTAGCCTCGTTTTTAATGATTTTTACGTTTTTAGAGTCCTAGTAGCTCGATTAAGCTTATGCTAGCAATAATTCAACCTAGGGTTCATATTTGGAAAAATACCCACAGGTGAAATTTGTGTATTTTGGTGTTTTATGATAGAATATGAGGTTTTAAATTATATTAGACAACTTGTACTACTCGGTTTTAAGTGAAAACGAGCAAAAGGGCTTAATCGGTAAAAATACCTAATAGTCATAAGTACATGTTAGAGTGAGAATTTGATGTTACCATAGAAGGGAAAAATGATCAGCATGTCATAAAACATATGAAAATAGGCTGAATTTTAATTTACGAGCTTTAGGGAAAAAGTGTAAATATGTAAAAGTTTAGGGGCAAAATTGTAATTTTGCCAAAATATGATTTTGGGTCAATTTGTATAATGTGAGTCCTAATTAGACTATATTTTAAATGATAGAGCAAGGAAAACTAAAATTCGGGCTAAAATAGGGAAAATACCAAGTTGTGGACGAAATGGTAAAAGTAGCCTTTTTCGCATACGAGGTAAGTTCATATGTAAATGTTGGTAACATAGTTATTATTTTAAATGTTTTAATGTTATTTAAATGATATGATAATTATTATGAAATATTATACTGTGATAATTGTTTGTTAATATGTCAAATTATGTGATATACTTGGAAAATGTGAAATACTACCGAGTATCGGTAACGGCATTCTGTAGAAGATGGTTGAGACACATGATTGGGAAAAAGGTCCCGTTAAACCTTAGGAATGGATTAGGATACAAGTGACATGTCACTAGGATATTTGGGCATCCGAACTCGTTGAGTTGAGTCCGAGTTCACTTATGGATGCGAATGTCCGAACTCGTTGAGTTGAGTCCGAGTTCTAGAGATGTAACTAGGCATCGGAGCTCGTTGAGTTGAGTCCGAGTTCACTTATGGATGCGAACGCCCGAGCTCGTTGAGTTGAGTCTAATTTCACTTATGGGCGGGTTACATGGTAGCTTGGCTACATATGTATCACTTATGTGCAAACTTTCCATGTATCCGAATTATATTCCGATGTGTTCAACGGGTAAAATTCTACTCAAATGGAGGAATACTCGAGATGAAAGGGACGTATTGGTAAGTGTTGTGAAATGAATACTTTGAACAGGTATGTACTTAACCCTCGGGTTGAAAACTCGATATAACAACAATATGGTAAGATGATAAATGAAAATGTGATATGAATGTCTCGGTGATGATTATGCAAATGATGTTTTATGTTTGCGTATATAGTTGTGTTACTTGCTATTTGCATGTGAGCTTACTAAGCATTTATGCTTACTCCCTCCTTTTCATTCCTTGTAGTGTTGACAAGCCAGCTCGGAAATCGGGAACGGTCGGAGGCACACTCACACTATCCGTATACCATCTTGGCATAATGGCTTGTATATTTTGAGTATGGCATGTATAGCATTATAATCATTTTGTATATATGGTCTTATGATACGGTTATTGAGTGGTATGGAAATGCTTGGTAATGATTAGCCATTGGAATGGCTAATCATGGTCATATTTGGTGTTATGTATGCTAAATTGCTAGCTAATCCATGGAAACCATGAAATAGGTAAAATTTACCATAAAATAGATTCAGACAGCAACAGTGATGTGAGTTTGAAAAATCATTAAAAATAGTAGAGATACAATTAGATAATTAATAAAATATGGAATTGAATAATTATGAGTCTATTTTCATATGGATGGAACAAAATAGGTATATGAGTTATATTTTATGAGATGTTTAAAATTTTGTGAAATAGGTCCAGAGCGATTTCTGGATCCCCTGTTCTGACTTTGGAAATTCACCATAAATTGTTCAAAGATAATTATAAGTCATGATTTATATGTACAGATTCCTTATGGAGTCTAGTTTTATTAGAAACAAACGGTATAGTCATTGAAACTCTTTACAAGGAGATATCTGATTCGTAATACACAGAGGTCAGAGCAGTCGAACCCTGAAATAGGGGAGATTTTAACTAATAAACTGTATTAATTTGCTAGACCAAAAATTCTAGAAAAAAATTAATAAATATAAATATGAGTCTAGTTTTAGGGAAAATTTACGAAATCGGATTTCGAGTTTTGGAACTCAAGATATGAATTTTTAAGCGACTGTGACGCAGATTGCTAGCTTGACTGAAAATTTAGAAATAAATTGTTTGAGCTGTTTAAGTAATGAATTAAGTCTGTTAACACCTCGTGTTCGACTCCAGCGACGGTCTTGGGTATGGGGCGTTACATTTGGTGGTATCAGAGCAAGTTTAGTCGATTCTTGGACTAACTTAGCATGTGTAAAAGTTTAGCTATACATGCCATTGATCTGTGATAGTGTGATGTCTTCCGACGCGTATGAGTACCGTCTTATTTAGATAGGGTACTCTCCAACCGAGCTGTGCCGACCATGTTCAATGTTATGTGAAGGTATTTGAATAAAATTATGATTATGATAAGTCTCGGTTCAGAAAAGTATGAATAAAAGTTTATGATACATATGTGATAAATATCCATATTTGCTTAATGCTTATATGATGTAGTGTATATGGCTTACTTGATAAGATGAACGGAATAAATAGAAAGTAGTAGAGGTATGAATAAAAGTCATAATATTATGATACGAATGAAAATGTCCTTGTCTTGATTTGGACGTCGAATGTTGATGAATGCAAATGATATATAATTTTATAAGATAAAGGATTATAATGAAATGAACTTATCTATGTTAAATTGTTGGATGAATTATATGATTGTAATGATATGTACATGATGATGCATGAAATGAATGTTGTGATTGTGATGCAAATATCTATGTTTGTTTGGCCTTATATGATGTCATGAGCATGAATTAATTTAATTAAATGAATGGATAAGTAAAGCTATCTAGAAAACATAGAATGTATGCATAAGTATATTGTCTAAATGGGACAATAGGAAAATTTGTGTAAGCCAACATGAATGTTTCATTGCTGAATGAATGACATGATTTTGATGATGTTGCTATGATGAGGAAGTTGTGTCATATGTGTATGTATAAGAAAGTCGAGTCGAGGTCCTCAGCCCTCCCCTCATCAAGTGGTACTTATAATGGAATTTCATGAGATTTGTATTGAATAAGTTTCGGTTGAGAACCCAAAGAGTTCAGTGATAGAATAATTATAAGTATGATCAGAGATTGAAAATGAGCTGATAAGTAAAGTCAAAGTCAGTAAAGTATCGGATTGATATAAAGATTATTGGAATTATGCACTGTCCCAGTTAGAGAAGGAAATTCTCTTTGGTAAATCGAATTACTCAGGTGCAAGGTCGAGAAAAGTGTAAATCAAAATTTATTCAGAACTGACCTTCTTTAGTGAATGGTTTAATATGAAATTTGTGATGGCAGAACTAGTTTTTGAAATGTGAACTATCTGAGTGTGACAGTTATGACTGGACAGATTTAGCAGTCTCTTTTGAGATGTTCTATGTGTTTACCCGTTCTCAGAAATATTTCTATGGCTATTGATCTTTTGAAGAAATTCTTGTTATATGGGAATGTCTTCTAATTATAGTGTTGGATGAAAGCATTGGTAGTCTGACTGGTTTATAATTTATATTACTCTATTTCATCAGGTATTCTATTTCATTTCATCTGATAAGAATTGATGAGAGAATACATATGATATTATGATTCTGTTTCTTCTACTTGATGCTTCATCTGATATATATGTATGGGAAGATATATTGTTCTTGTTATATTTGATTCCAGTGGGATTAAATGATGTTTTCTTTTGGACTTTCTTTCTTTGAAGAATTATCGGGGTATTCTGTATTTTTTCTATGAGTTTGGTTTTCGATTCTCCGGCATAGTATCGTATCTTGGATTTCTTTATTCGGTTTTCTTGTTATCTTTGTTCTATAATTTGTCAATTATGACTCATGTTCGAAGTACGTTCTTCAGCTCGTGATAATCATGTCAAATATGACTATACATCTAATTTGATCTTGGTAATGTGGTGATTTTAGTATTAGGATTTTTTTTCTAATTTCTGTGTAAGGATTTGACATCAGTAAAGGCATAGGTGATAAAAGCGCGAGTTTCAGTTGGTATGGTGAATTATTTATTTGAAAGATTTCATGTGACAATTATGTCAGGATTATTTTTCTCAAGTCTGATAATATAATTTCATTTTTGTATTGATAAAAGAGTAAATAGTCTGAACGAGAAGTGTATATTTATTAGAAAGAGTTGGATATTAGTTAAAGTCACTACGAATGATAAGGTTTTCATATTGTGAAAGCTGAAAAGTTTATTACATGTTGACAAAGTTTGGATAGATGAGAATATTGGTAACCGAAGCGTCTGAACTAGACTAGTCTACATTGAGTAAAGACTTCCTGACTTTCAGTAATGTACCGTTGTATGAATTGTGATGTGTTTCAAGCATTGGAATCTATCAAAATTATCCTTGTCAGTGTTGATATTGGGATGGAAATGAGAAGGATTATTCTTGAGGCCATATCAGAATTAATTCCATAGCAGAAAGAGGAAAATGTGATGTATCCTATTGTTAAATGTTTAGCAAGATCTATAAATCATATCTGTATTGAATGAATTCCTACTCATCAGATTCATGGAATTTTAGGTCTCTTTGATTGTTGGATTTCTTGGAATTCCGGTCTCCATTAATCAAGTTAAGATCCGAGTTTTATGTCATGATATCATGGGAAACTGAGAAGGGTTGAAAATTTAAGAACAGTTGAGAGTTGAGACTGTAAGTTTTCAGATCATATGAGAAATTAAAGAGATGTATTGGAGGTACAACCTAAGTGAAAGTTCTTCGGCACCGAATATGAGATTAAAAGTGCAGACCACTTTTTTGGTAAGATTTTCGGGGATGAAAATCCCTAAAGGGGGGAGAGTTGTAATATCTTGATTTTGGGCCTAGTCGGAATAACGGTTTTGTGACCACAAAATCCGAGATAGAAATAATTATTTTATGATTATTTTGAGGTCTATGATATGATTTCATGATTGTGTGAAAATTTCGTGAAGAAATTTTATGCATAAAGTGCTTAAATTGAAATTAGGGACTAAATCGAATAATTTGTAAAACTTGCATTCTAGAAGTTTCTAGTATGAAATTGTTTTGAAATATTAATTAGGAGGTCTTAAATAGAAATTTTACCAATTTCTAAGTCTATGGACAAAAAATTGGACATGTATGGAATTTTTGGAAAGTTTAGTAGTAAGGGCATTTTGGTCATTTAGGGGTAAAATGAATTAAAATACAAAATTAAAAGCCAATTTTGCTCATATTCAACCCCATGGCCGAATATAGAAACCATGGCTAGGGTTTTTCAAGCTTCCAAGCTCGATTGTAAGTCCATTCTAGCCTCGTTTTTAATGATTTTTACGTTTTTGGAGTCCCAGTAGCTCGATTAAGCTTATGCTAGCAATAATTCAACCTAGGGTTTGTATTTGGAAAAATACCCATAGGTGAAATTTGTGTATTTTGGTGTTTTATGATAGAATATAAGGTTTTAAATTATGTTAGACAACTTGTACTACTCGGTTTTAAGTGAAAACGAGCAAAAGGGCTTAATCGGTAAAAATACCTAATAGTCATAAGTACATGTTAGGGTGAGAATTTGATGTTACCATAGAAGGGAAAAATGATCAGCATGTCATAAAACATAAGAAAATAGGTTGAATTTTAATTTACGAGCTTTGGGGCAAAAGTGTAAATATGCGAAAGTTTAGGGGCAAAAATGTAATTTTGCCGAAATATGATTTTGGGTCAATTTGTATAATGTGAGTCCTAATTAGACTATATTTTAAATGATAGAGCAAGGAAAACTAAAATTTGGGCTAAAATGGGGAAAATACCAAGTTGTGGACGAAATGGTAAAAGTAGCCTTTTTCGCATACGAGGTAAGTTCATATGTAAATGTTGGTAACATAGTTATTATTTTAAATGTTTTAATGTTATTTAAATGATATGATAATTATTATGAAATATTAGACTGTGATAATTGTTTGTTAATATGTCAAATTATGTGATATACTTGGAAAATGTGAAATACTACCAAGTATCGAGAATGACATTCCGTAGAAGATGGTTGAGACACATGATTGGGAAAAAGGTCCCGTTGAACCTTAGGAATGGATTAGGATACAAGTGACATGTCACTAGGATATTTGGGCATCCGAACTCGTTGAGTTGAGTCCGAGTTCACTTATGGATGCGAATGTCCGAACTCGTCGAGTTGAGTCCGAGTTCGAGAGATGTAACTAGGCATCCGAGCTCGTTGAGTTGAGTCCGAGTTCACTTATGGATGCGAACGCCCGAGCTCATTGAGTTGAGTCTGAGTTCACTTATGGGCGGGTTACATGGTAGCTTGGCTACATATGTATCACTTATGTGCAAACTTTCCATGTATCCGAATTATATTCCGTTGTGTTCAACGGGTAAAATTCTACTCAAATGGAGGAATACTCGAGATGAAAGGGACGTATTGGTAAGTGTTGTGAAATGAATACTTTGAATAGGTATGTACTTAACCCTCGGGTTGAAAACTCGATATAACAACAATATGGTAAGATGATAAATGAAAATGTGATATGAATGTCTCGGTGATGATTATGCAAATGATGTTTTATGTTTGCCTATATAGTTGTGTTACTTGCTATTTGCATGTGAGCTTACTAAGCATTTATACTTACTCCCTCCTTTTCATTCCTTGTAGTGTTGACAAGCCAGCTCGGAAATCGGGAACGGTTGGAGGCACACTCACACTATCCGTATACCATCTGGGCATAATGGCTTGTATATTTTGAGTATGGCATGTATAGCATTATAATCATTTTGTATATATGGTCTTATGATATGGTTATTGAGTGGTATGGAAATTCTTGGTAATGATTAGCCATTGGAATGGCTAATCATGATCGTATTTGGTGTTATGTATGCTAAATTGCTAGCTAATCCATGGAAACCATGAAATAGGTAAAATTTACCATAAAATAGATTCAGATAGCAACAGTGATGTGAGTTTGAAAAATCATTAAAAATATTAGAGATACAATTAGATGATGAATAAAATATGGAATTGAATAATTATGAGTCTATTTTCATATGGATGGAACAAAACAGGTATATGAGTTATATTTTATGAGATGTTTAAATTTTTGTAAAATAGGTCCAGAGCGATTTCTGGATCCTCTGTTCTGACTTTGGAAATTCACCATAAATTGTTCAAAGATAATTATAAGTCATGATCTATATGTACAGATTTATTATTGAGTCTAGTTTTATTAGAAACAAACGGCATAGTCATTGAAACTCTTTACAAGGAGATATCTGATTCGTAATACACAGAGGTCAGAGCAGTCGAACCCTGAAACAGGGGAGACTTTAACTAATAAACTGTACTAATTTGCTAGACCAAAAATTCTAGAAAAAAATTAGTAAATATATATATGAGTCTAGTTGTAGGGAAAATTTACGGAATTGGATTTTGAGTTTTGGAACTCGAGATATGAATTTTTAAGCGACTATGATGCTGATTGCTAGCTTGACTGAAAATTTTAAAAATAAATTGTTTGAGCTGTTTAAGTAATGAATTAAGTCTGTTAACACCTCGTGTTCGACTCCGGCGACGGTCTCGGGTACGGGGCGTTACAGGAATCCACAATACCAACATTTTCATAGAGAAGACATTTTTACACTATTCTCCTGTGATTTGCTAACTTAAATTCTATGATGTCGAAAATAATAAGGGGAGCGCCTATTAATACTATAGAGGATATACATTTTTCGATTTAAAGATTTAGGGTATTGGAGTAATAATAATTCAAAATATTATGTAACTGTGTAATTGAATTGGTGTCACAAATTAACTAAACATCAATTTGGTTAAGGTTAATAAATCAAACTAACTCGTAATTTGCATGTAAAAGAAACTAGTATATCTAATATATATATTAAAGTAATATAAAGAAAAAATTGACAAATAATCTTTGTTGTCATAGTTAAATAAATCTACTTTAGTATAAAATTTTCAACATTTCATATTTCTTTATATTAAAATATCTTAAATAAGTATCAATATTAAATTTAACAAGGAAATCATTTTAAACTTAATTAATATCCAAAATGCAATTAAGCTTTAGCTTAGTTTTAAAAAAATTAATCCATTATAATAACAATATTAATATTTTCATATAATTTAAAATTAAGTATAATGTATGATACTGTAATTTTCAAAATAATATGCAAATAATAATTAATTTATGTTTTAAAATTATTCAAATAGAATTATAAAAAATAATCCTAGAATATTTATAAAACATACTTTATACCTTTCGAAATTTCCTTTTGAGTAAAAAAAATCATAATAAAAAATTCCTAAAATAAAAGAATAAGATATAATAAATGTAATAATAAAAATTTAAATAATATTTCTATATTAATTTTGAGTCCAATTGGTAGTATTATGTTTTGTTTGTGGATGTTCATAGGCGATTTTCTTGGTTTTATCTCATTCAAAAGAAATCTCAAGCTATTTTCTCAGTTTGTTACTAAGAAATTAAAGTATATTATTTTAAGGTTATTGTGTTTGTTTGTGAGATTCTTTCATGGTATTAGAGCTATTTTCTGGGTTATTTTCCATTGTGCTCAATGACTACAGTTCATCCCAAAACCTCCACAAATGAAGGTGTGTCTCACTAAAATTTAGCTCGTGTCAACAGATCATTGTCGCCATGTTTTTCTGATGGAGATAATGCTTATCGAGTTGTGCATTTGTTTCTCCGGCATGACGCTATCAAGCTTCAAGCGAACACCTTTGTCTAATGGAAATAGCAAGTCATGCTCATCGTCGATGGATATGAGCTCACTGTAACAACCCTATACCCAGTCCAATCATACAGACCCGGTATAAGACTATTACATTTAGTGTCAAAACGGTTATGGCTAAATACTATTTAATTAAAACATTTGTACATAGTATTTTAACTTACCAACCATAAGTATTTTAACTTACCAACCATATTTGCAAACATACTTATAATTTCACTAATTCATTTCAAGTAACTCAAAATAGATAGAATTTCAAGAGTTTACATTTTAGTCCCTAATACATGAGAGCACATTTAAACTTCCTACGTACATGCCATTTTAATTCAAAATATGGTACCTACTTCTGAAGCTCTTGAGGATGTAATGAGATGAGAGATCTTCTAACCCGACTCTACCTCTTCGAGTCTAATTGTACCTATGCGTTAAAATTAAACGCATTAAGCTGATGAAGGCTTAGTAAGCATTACAAGAATAAATAGGTAAATAAATCCTAATAAAATATTTTAAACCTATTCCATTAATACATATTTACACACATATAAGTTTCTTTAGCTATGCCTTATATTAATAAAATTTAATTTATCTTTTTGTAAGTTATAAAACTTACCTTAACACATTGATGATTCGCTTTTGTTCACAACTCATATTCTTAGCCTAAAGTAGACTTTATAGAACACATCGGATATGTGGAACAAATACAGAGGTGAATTATTATGCACTAATGAACAGAGAGCACTAAAGTGCTATACAGAGAGTATGAATGTGCTAAATGGAGAGCACTAATATGCTAATAATCAGAGAGCATTAACGTGCTAATAATCAGAGAGCACTAACATGTTAATAATTAGATAACGCGCTAAGGTTCCTTACTGGCATGCCACTAATATCCTAGTAGTTCTAAATTCTGTATACTTGGGCATTAAAACTAAATTTCATACATTTAAATACTTTACATAAATATTTTGAAAAAGACTTCTCATTTCTCCAGCATTACAATTTAGTGCACATTTCACAATTCACAAATATCACTCCTTTTTCACATATATATGGTCACAACATTATTACTTAATGTTCAAAAAATATACCATCTTATATTCTCCATCTATAATTTTCTTTACAAATTTCATAATTTCATAATCTATTATTTTTATTTTTTCTATTTATAAATTTAAATATATATTTTACATTTTTATTTCTAAGTATTTCTATACTACAATATAAGCATTTAAATAAAATAATTTAAAATTCTTGTAGTACTTACAACAAAAGGTTGAGATAATGTCTTCCTTCACTCCTTAGCCTTTTCTTTTCCTTTTTCTTCAATTAAGTCCTCTCCTTTCTTTTCTTTCTTTTCACTTTCATATAAAACATATAACATTGATATGTTAAAAAAAAACAATCAAATGACTTTCCTATACTATTTAATAAAAATAAACATGTATGATATAATAATTTCATCATTTCTTACCTTAGCTCACATTTCAATTTAATCCATTAATCAAAACTAACTTTATTTTTATTTGAAACTAATTTCATATTTTCATTCAAATCCCACTTTAGACTAATTTCAACTTTCAAATTTTACCATAAACCCTAACTTCAAAATTCTCTCAATTTAGTCCCTATTAATTAAAAACCTATAATTTATTTTACCATTCAATCCATTTCAATTCTAACTTGAAACTCTATCAATTCAAACTCTAATATTTCAATTTATTCAACATGAACAACATCTAGAAATCCATTAACTTTCAAAATTTCAACATCAAATAGGTAGTATTTTGTTCTAGGATTCTAAAAACATCAAAATCATAAGAAAAAGGATTAAATTGACTTACCACTTGAACTTGGAACCTTTAAAACCCTAATTTCCCTTTTTCTTTTCTTTCTTTCTTTTTCTCATTTCTTTCCCCTGTTTCAATTCTATTTCTTTGTTCTTTGTTTCTTTTTTTATGTTTTATTTTATTTTATGTTTTATTTTAATAATGTAATATAATAATAATTTAATAATAAAATAATGTTTACTTATATAATAAGTAAATAAGTAATTATTATTAATTTATGTATTTTATTTTTCCACATGTATTTCACTATTACCACACACTTGGCACTTATGGTTTAATTGCTATTTAGTCCCTTAAATTTCCTCTAGTCTATAATTAAACTTTTACACTATGTTCAATCTAATCTTTATACCTAATTAACCTTAATTCAAGCTAATTCTTCTAACCAAAACCTAATTAACCACACAAATAATCTTCGTAAATATTTTTAATAAATATTTACGAATTCATTTTTTGAAAACAAAGACCTGAAAATACATTTTTCAATAACCATAAATTTTGGGTCGTTACACTCACTGACTATGTCATTGGAACCTTTACTATTTCTCCTCATTTTGTGCTAGATCAAGAAGGGAAGTTAATTTCTTAACCTGATTTCGCCTCTTATCGTCAATAAGACAAACTCTTGGCTTCTTGGCTCTTATCAACTGTCAGTAGCAATGTGTTATTATGTTTTATAAGTGCGAACACCGCTTACGCCGTTTGGAGTAAGGCATGCTTCCTGTTCGTCACCGCTTCTAGTGCCAAGGTTTCCTAGCTTAAGCATATCTTGCATTCTCTAAAGAAAGGTCATCTTTAGGTGAAGGAATATCTGAATAAAATTAAGGGCATTTGTGATTTGCTCAATGCCTTTATCTATACTGTCTCCAATGATAAACAAGTAGATATCATTCTTACCGGCCTTTCGGTGGAATTTAAGTTTGTTCTAACTATCGTCTCATTTGTGTCTGAGCCATTACATTTGGATTGACTTCTCAACATGCTTTTTGAGTGCGAAACTAGACAGAAACAGTTTGCCTTTGAGGTTCCTATTCAGACGAATCTGGTTCAACAAGCTCTTGCTCAGTTCATGTTGTCTTCTACTAAACAAAATGTCACAATGGCTGATTCTTGTATGACTAGTTTTTCACATCGTGGTGGTTATGGTTCTTACTATACTCGCGGCTGGAGTAGTCGTGGCCATCCGCAGCATCAGTTGTATGGCTGGATAGGGCATGTTGCCCAACGATGCTACTATCGATTTGATAGGCCGTTTAAAGGTTTTTCAATGGTGAATAGGCTTTCAACGGGGGGCTATAACCCTATTTCAAAATATTCCTCTTTTTATGTTGGGTCTCAACCACAATTGAGTTTCTCTAGCCCACCAGTTTTTCTAACTGGCCCCATATTTTAGTCCAAACCCCTGGTCTAAGAAAATTAAGTCTCATTCTAGCCAACATATGGTCCAATATCATACGGACCTGTATTCTTTGGTCCTTTTAAGAAAGCACGTCGTGTTGGCCTGCCTCTACCTAGCTCCGATGGCACATTTTTAGTTCCCCTTCTTGGGTTGTCCCTTGCTTCCTCTGGCCTAACAGTTTTAGTCCCGCTTGCTTCTATTGTAACACCCTTAGCCCGAATCCGATCGCCGGATTAAGGCTAAGAGGTATTACCGAACTAAACATTTAATTATCTCATTCACATTGACTATAAACATAAACAAAGATCGAGCTAAAATACATACAGATATTTAAATTATACGCCATTTTCATATGGCCAAAATATTTACAATTTCCAAACATCGTTATCATCAGCCTAACCTATATATGCCATATCGAGTCCAAAATATAATTGTACCAAAAAGATCGATAGTGTGATGAACTCCTGACGATCCCCGAGTCGGTGGCCAAGATCAACAATCTATAAAATAGAGAAATAAAGAATAGAGTAAGCTTTCAAAGCTTAGTAAGTTTTAAGCATCACAAACAATTAAGACTTATCGAACATCGAAACATTTATTTAAACAAACCTAATCTCAATTCAAATTTGCTTCATGGCCGAATACACATAAACATGGCCGAATACACATAAACATAAACATAGATTCTCAGCACATATTTTTCTTTTACTTAAAGTTCATATGATGCATTTAAATAAAATAATCTCATATATTAACAACATTTGACCGAATAGGTCATTGTTTTACTCGTAGATATAACAATCATTCACACTTAAGTATCATTCTTTAATACTAATAATTCCCAAAATCATTGACTGAATGTACATGTGTCATAAAGTAATTTTAACATATAATTCATATACAAATATACCATGACCGATTAAATCATTCTCATATTCGTAAATATAACCATCAATCACATTTATATATATATATTCTTCTTTGATGCTAATGATTCACTTCGAAATCAATTCACCGATGTGTAAGTAATACGTACCTGAACATCTTAAATGTATAGTACTTACTCAACAATGGTTTACTGCGAACATTCAATATCGTAATCCGTTTATGTTTAATCTATAACCCATTTGGCCTTAACTACTCAAACTTAGCCTTCATATTTAATTCCATTTTATGACCGAATGTAACAAATTCATATAGGTTTCACCTATGCCAAACAATGACTGAACCATTTAATCATGCTTATGGCCGATTATCATATTAACACGAGACACACAAACATCAATATCCAAGTATGCTAATATATCACACCATCAACTAAATCATACATATAGAAACATAAAACTCATTTGACCTATTATACTTTCATGTGCACATTTTTAACCATATAGCCAACACCTTAATAAACAATTTAAATACATATCACCTACCAATTCACATCTCTAAAATCCCCGATACAATCATTCATTTTTTTTTATCATAGCGAATGTCACAAAACAAGGCATCCAAAATCTCAAATCACTTTATATAATCCATTCGGCCATTTCAAATTAGATACACAAAATTTTATTTTATTTTTTTAAACTTAACATACTTTTATAATTTCAACCGAATGGAGTACTTTTATTAATTCAAAACAAAACATCAAAGTATCATTTCTAAATGAAAAATCCTCTCATGGCCAATTGCTCCCATAGCTACCAAAATGAAAATTTGCACATGGGTTATGAAGAACTAAGAAACTATCCTAAAATACACAAGTAATTTCTTTCAAAACACTTCAAACATACTAATGACATCAAAACATCTACTAAGAATTTTAAACTCCTTGGCCGAATTTCAATCCTCCCAAATAACAAAAATTCGAACCATGAAATAAGTAGAATTCAAACTAACCATCCAAATTATGCATAAATTTCCAAGAGTGGCATTGTACATACCTTATTCTAGCAATCTCCTTAGCCAAAATTTTAACAAGAATTTTCTTCTTCCTCTCTTCTAGCTACGGTAATGGAGGAACAAAGATGAACCAAATTTTGGTTTCTCCTCCCACTAACCCATTATTTTATTACCCTTTATTCATTTATTCATTCTTTAATTCATTTAATTGAAAATAATGTTAATGGAAAATACATATAATATATTAATCAACAACATGGCCGGCCACTATAAAAAAAATGGATAATTTGACATGCAAGTCCACTTTTTTTATAACATGCATTAGTAGACCATTTTAAATTAACCTATCACATTTCAAAAGTGTCTCACATAAATCCTATTTACTAAATTTTACATACATTTGACAAAATCAAAGCACAAAACTTTCACACATGCGTTTACACATATAATAAGCATAAAATATAACGATTAATTATTTAATGACTCGGTTTTGTGGTTCCAAAACTACTTTTCGACTAGGGTCAAATTAGGGCTGTCACAACTCTCCCCTCCAAAGAAATTTTCGTCCCCGAAAATTCTTACCGGTGAATAAGTTAGGATAACGTTCTTTCATTGAGTCTTCTGGCTCCCAAGTTGCTTCTTCAACCCCGTGTTTGAGCCACAGTACTTTCACTAATGAGATTTTCTTATTTCGTAGTTCCTTTACTTCACGAGCCAAAATACGAACCGGTTCTTCTTCGTAACTCAAATCAGATCGAATCTCAACCTCTGATGGACTAATAGCATGCGATGGATCGGATCTATAACGTCGAAGCATCGAAACATGAAAATCATTGAGAATCTTTTCAAGTTCAGGGGGAAAAATCAATCTGTATGCTACCGGCCCAATTCGTTCGGATATTTCATACGGCCCGATGAACCTTGGACTCAATTTGCCCTTACGACCAAATCTGAGCACCTTTTTCCAAGGTGAAACTTTAAGAAATACTTTGTCTCCGACCTGATACTCAATGTCTTTTCGTTTTAAATCCGCATATGACTTCTGGCGATCTGAAGCTGCTTTCAGACTTTCACGAATCATTTTTACTTTTTGTTCAGCATCTTTAATCAAATCAACCCCGAAGATTTTACTTTTACTGAGCTCGGTCCAAAACAATGGTGTACGACATTTACGACGATACAAAGCCTCGTAAGGTAACATTTAATGCTTGATTGAAAACTATTGTTGTAAGCGAATTCAATCAAAGGCAAATACCATTCCCATGAACCACTAAACTCAAGGATGCGACATCTCAACATATCCTCGAGTATCTGAATTATCCGCTCGGATTGACCATCGGTCTGGGGATGAAAAGCCGTGCTAAAATGCAACTTGGTACCTAATGCTTCTTGCAATTTCTTCCAAAATCGCGATGTGAATCTCGGATCTCTATCTGACACAATAGAAACAGGTACCCCGTGTAACAATAAAAACAGGTACCCTGTGTAATCTGACAATCTGAGAGACATACAATTCGACTAACTTATCAAGTGAGAAATCTGTACGTACAGGAATGAAATGAGCTGATTTAGTCAATCTATCCACAACAACCCATATCGCATCTTTTTTACTCGGTGACAAAGGTAACCCAGACACAAAATCCATCGTAACTCGATCCCACTTCCACTCGGGTATCATGATCGGTTGAAGTAACCCTGAAGGCACTTGATGTTCTGATTTCACTTGTTGACAAATTATACACTTCGATACAAAGTCAGATATATCACGTTTCATACCATGCCACCAATATTGATGTTTTAGATCATTGTACATTTTCGTGCTACCAGGATGGACCGACATTCGGCTATTATGAGCCTTGTTCAAAATTATCAAAATAGGTTTCGAATTTCTTGGAACATACAATCGACTTTTGAACCTCAAACAATCATTGTCATCAATTTGAAATTCTGAATCCATATTCGAAATACATTCAGCTCGTTTAGCAATCAATTCATCATCGACTTTTTGAGTTTCACATATTTGATGAATCAATAACAGTTTGGCTTTTAATTCTGCTACTAACACATTATCGGATGAAACGGACAAGTGTACATTCATCGCTCGCAAAGCAAATAGTGACTTGTGACTTAAAGCATCGGTAACCACGTTAGCCTTTCCCGGGTGATAGTCAGTGACAAGCTCATAATCTTTCAACAATTCAAGCCAACGTCTTTGTCTCAGATTCAAATCTCTTTGAGTCATCAAATATTTGATGCTTTTGTGATCCGAATATACATGACACCTCTCTCCAAACAAGTAGTGTCGCCATATTTTCAAAGCAAATACAATGGCAGCTAATTCGAGATCATGGGTCGGATAGTTTTTCTCATGTGTCTTCAATTGCCTCTAAGCGTAAGCTACAACTCGACCTTCTTGCATCAATACACAACCAAGCCCATTTAAGGACGCATCACTGTAAATAACAAACTCTTTACCAGATTCAGGCTGCACTAACACTGGAGCTTCAGTCAAATAGGTTTTCAGTTGGTCGAAACTTTTCTGGCACTTTTCTGACCATTCGAACTTAACATCTTTCTGAAGTAGCTTCATCATTGGTGTGGCTATCATCGAGAAACCCTTTACAAACCGTCTGTAGTAACAGGCAAGTCCCAAAAAGCTCCAAACTTCAGTAACATTTCTAGGAGGCTTCCAATCAAGTATGGCTGATATTTTACTCGGATCAACACGAATACCCGATGCGGATACCACATGCCCCAAAAAGCTAACTTCTCTCAACCAGAATTCACATTTACTGAACTTAGCATATAACTGCTTGTCCCGTAAAATTTGCAACACTAATCTCAGGTGCTCGGCATGTTCAGTTTCATCTCGCGAATAGATCAAAATGTCGTCTATAAACACAACTACAAACCGGTCCAAATACTTTCTGAAGATCCGATTCATCAAGTCCATAAATACCGCAGGGGCACTAGTGAGCCCAAACGGCATCACTAAAAACTTGTAGTGACCATATCTCGTTCTGAAAGTAGTTTTAGGCACATCTGAGTCTCGAACTCACAACTGATAATAACCCGATCTCAAATCTATCTTTGAAAAAACTGAGGCTCCCTTCAGCTGATCAAACAAATCATCAATATGCGGTAATGAATATTTGTTCTTTATTGTCACTTTGTTTAATTGACGATAGTCGATGCACATTCTCATGGTTCCGTCTTTCTTTTTCACAAACAATACTGGTGCACCCCAAGGTGAGAAACTCGGTCGAGCGAAACCTCTATCCGTCAACTCTTGCAACAGAGCTTTCAATTCCTTCAATCCGGTTGGTGCCATACGATACGGAGCTATCGAAATTGGTGTAGTCCCAGGTACAAGTTTAATGCCGAACTCTACCTCTCGAACAGGTGGTAATCCCGGTAACTCCTCAAGAAAAACATCCGAATACTCACAAACCACTGGCACTGATTCAAGTTTCTTTTCTGACTCTTTACTATCAAGTACGTATGCAAGATATGCTTCACACCCCTTTTTTACAAATTTCTGAGCCAACATCGAAGATATTACTGCGAGTAACCCATTCAAGCCAGTAGACTCAACTCGTATTATCTCATCATTTGCACATCTCAAATCAATAGTCTTTCTTTTGCAATTCACAACTGCATCATGTACGGTCAACCAATCCATACCGAGAATAACATTAAATTCATCAAACGGTAAAAGCATCAAATCGGCCAGAAAACAAGAACCTCGGATTATTAGGGGACATTTCCTGCATACTTTGTCGACTAGCACATATCGACCCAAGGGATTCGACACTCGAATCACGAACTCAGTAGACTCAACAGGTAGAGTCTTACTGGATGCTAAAGTCTCACATACATATGAATTAGTAGAACCAGGGTCAATCAATGCAATCACAATAGTATCAAAGAGAGTGAAAGTACCGGTAATAACATCAGGCGAAGAAGCATCCTCGCGTGCCCGTATGGCATAAGCTCTAGCAGGAGCACGAGCCTCGGATCTGGTCATAGCATCTCTAGACCCTCTCTGATCGCCTCTAGCATTCCCCGTATTCCTAGATGGTCTACTTCGAGCTGTAGCAGTTCCCGGTTTCTTACTCTGATTCACATTTTGCTCTTACATTTTTGGGCAGCCTTTGATAAAGTGGTCGGGTGATCCGCATCTATAATAGGAGTGATCATGAAATCTACAACTTCCCGAATGCCATTTCCCACAAAACTTGCACTCGGTCCTATCCCGACGATCATTTCCAACACTGGCAACTGAAGTGGCTCGCGTACTCATAGGAGGCCGATCACGGTCTCGTCTGGAAAAACCTGAAGTGTTCTTAGATCGGCCCAAATCATCTCGAAATATCTTCGATGATTGCTGAAAAGGCTTTCCCGAAGATCTTTTACGAAACTCTCTACCTCCAACATCAGCTTTCCTTTTTTATTTACTAAGCTTCTCGACTTTGCAAGCTCGCTCAACAAATACTACGAACTTTCTGATTTCAAGAATACCAAAAAACATTTTAATATCTTCATTTAACCCGTCTTCAAAGTGTTTACACATAATAGCCTCAGACGATACACATTCTCGAGCATATCTGCTAAGTTTGACGAACTTCCGTTCATAATCAGTAACTGATATGGAACCTTGTTTAAGTTCAAGAAATTCTTTCTGTTTCTGATCGATGAACCTCTGACTGATATACTTTTTTCGAAATTTAGTTTGGAAGAACTCCCACGTCACCCGCTCTCTGGGTACAACAGAAACCAATGTATTCCACCAATAATAGGCAGAATCACATAGCAAAGATATAACACATTTCAGGCATTCATTGGGTGTGCAAGATAGTTCATCAAGTACTCGAATAGTGTTGTCCAACCAAAATTCAACTTGCTCGGCATCATCACTGTCTGTAGCTTTAAATTCAGTAGCCCCGTGCTTTCGAATTCTGTCAACCAGGGGCTTATTCAACCTCATCTGATCAATTACCGGAGGTATAGTGGGTGCAAGGGGCGTATTTGTCGGAAGTGGGGGTTGTGGAGTAGCCGCATTAGTTCGAATGTATTGGTTAAACCAATCATTCATTACATTATAAAAGGCTTGTCTAGCCTCGTCATTTTGATTGCTTGCAATAGGTTGTGTAACACCCCTATCCCGTATCCGTCGCCGGAATAGGTAAAGGGGCGTTACCGGACTTGAAACTCATATCAGAACAGTAAAAATTTTGAATATTTTTTTTAATAAAGAACATTCCTTTAGGTAAATACTAAAGACAGTCAGGGATACAATTTAAACTTCTATAAGTACACATTCAAAAGATGCCATTTTCGCATGGCTTATATACATTAACCAAAATATTCTTCGGCCACTGGTCTATTCTTTACATGCCATAAAATAATTCAAAACATAACAAGAACAAGCGGTGGATAGTGATAGTGTGACTAGTTCTTGACGATCCCCGAGCCTGTAGCTTCCAAATGAGATCTATAAAACAGAGGAAACAAAGTAAGCGGAGTAAGCATTACAATGCTTAGTAAGTTTTAAGCAAGTCAACAGATAACAATCAAATTTTAACATAGTTGTTCGTATTTTTATTTCACTCTTCCTTCGGGCATACCATCCCTTTACCGAATATGCACATCTCATCATATATAATAGGCAGATAAACTTTCACATAAAAATGAGCTCATGTGACATAGATATATTGTATAATTTCACATAACCCCTCACACTGATCCGATGTCACATAATCATAGGAATAGTCTCATAGATTGCTCACATATGCATCACATAACTACATTATGATTTAGTTCAAATCAAGCTCACATATAAACTTGGAGTACATACCTGTTCAACCTTTCGTATTGAATATATTTATAAGCAATTCTTATTGCTAAGTCTTATAGCTTTAAACTCTACTCGGATTATCGGCGAGACCTTTAGCTCAGATGAAATCTCCACACAAAGTCAGCGGGTCTTAACCCAGACATAGTCACCACATATGGTCATCTGGTCTTTAATCCCGGGTTTACATCATAGAGTTTCTGTAACACCCCGAACCCGAGACCATCGCCGGTGTCGGACACGAGGGGTTAACAAGCCAAGTTCACTTGTTTTGCCCATCCATTTGACATTTCCAATCAGTTGGAAATGCTGCGTCATTGTCGCCTTAAAAATCATATCTCGAGTTTCAAAACTCGAAACTGGTTTCGTAAATTTTCCTGAATTTAGACTCATATATCCATCCATGGATTTATTTCTAGAATTTTTGGTCGGGCCAATTGGTACAGTTTATTAGTTAAAGTCACCCATGTTACAGGGATCGACTGCTCTGACCTTCGCGCGGTATAACTTGAATATCTCTCTGTACAGGGCTTTAATGCTGGTGCCGTTTGTTTCTAATGAAACTAGACTCAAAATGGAATCTGTACATATAAGGTATGTCTCCTAATTCTTTTGGATAATTTATAGTAAATTTTAAAGTTGCAACAGGGAACCCAGAAACCGTTCGCCCCTGTCTCACAATAGCTTTAATATCTCTTAACATGTAACTCCTATGACCATTTCGTTTCTTCCATATGAAAATAGACTCATCAAGGTTCATTTACATAGCCAAATGCATCATTTCATTAATACACATTCTTACTTCACACTTCATCATTATATACTTTCACAAAGTATCAATCAATTCAATAAATGAAATTCATTAGTCGATTGAGCGAATGTTGCTCAAACATGTCGACTTTCCAATGCACATATAACGTACCTTATCCTTTGGGCTTTTCGAGTGTACTAATTGAATTCATTACAGCAACCAACACTCACCTCCAGCCCAAGATTCTTGAATATAACCGGATATAATCACGTGCACAAATGCCTTGGTCTTAGCCCGATAGAATAACTCGCACGAATGCCTTGGTCTTAGCCCGGATATAGCCACTAGCACAATTGCCTTGGTCTTAACCGGATATAATTTCAGCATAATTGTCTTGAGGCTTAGCCGGATATCATTCAATTTCTCATGTACACATACATCAATAATCATTGGACATACATATTTCATTTTCGTTACTAAGGCTCAAACGCACATATATTCACAAGCATATTCGCCTTCGGGACTTAGCCCGTATCATTCAATTTCTCATACACACATAAATCAATAATCATACACATCCATACTTCATCTCACATAATTCAAGTAAGGTCACTTCTTGAGGACTTACCTCGGATGTTGTCGAACGGCTTTTTCGGCTATTCGATCACCTTTTCCTTCCCCTTGTCCAATTGTGGCCCTCTTAGCTCTTGAGCTAATTCAAACAAATTCAATTTATTAAAACCTCATTGTGCTTGCTTGTGGCGAATATGACAAGGAGTTTAAATGGTCATATGGCCACTCTTTAGCTTGAATACACAATGGTCATGCACATTTTATACTACATCAAGCAATTCAATACAATTTATTTGAGCATCAAGGAAAAGCTAAGGCCTTCAATAGGCTACCCAAGGCCGAATATTCATGTACATGTTGAGGCCAATTTTGCACTTAATACCTCACAAAAACAGCATGCATTTTACTAGTTAATGCTTTGCACATTGTGGCTCAAAACTTATAATATAGCATCAAGCACTTATATGTGTGCTAGGTCAATCGTGCTTGCAATTTCACAAGCATTCTTCAACATCTTCTTCTTTAAACCAATATATTCATCACTTACTTCATAGCCAAAACATCATGTGCAAACATATATATACAATATGAGCATGGCGAATTTCAAGGTGTCCATAGCCATCCAAAATACAAATTTTAACTAACATGCAAGAAGCATGAACCATGCTCATGAATGCATCATATATGACAATCTTGCTCCTTTTCAACTTCAATCATGATAAAACAAAAAGAAACTCAAAATCTTACTCAAGAGTAGACAATCCATCATTGCATGCATCATCATCAAGCTTCACACTTAGCATGCAATGGCTTTATCACCATAACAACTTTGGCCAAATACCATTTCCATGGCATAACCAAGATTTGAGCCATGGCTAACATGCACATCAAGTTAGCAACCAAACCATGCATGAAACTCCCAACACAACCTCATACATACCTTAATCTTGATGTAAACTTAGCCAAATCTCCTTCTAGGTCTCTTCCAACCCAAGCATGAAGCAAAAATCCTCCCCTTTTCCTTAGTATTTTCGCCAAGAAGATGAGAAAGGATGAACAAATTTTCTTTTCTTTCTTTAGGACATTCGGCCAAAGTGTTTAGAATGGATGAACAGTTTTTTTTCCTTTCTTTTCCTTTACTCACGGCAACAAGGGGGCATCCATGCTCATCATTTTTTTTATTTCTTTAATGCTAGTCTTTATTTTATGACTTCCTACATACACCACTAGCAAAACATGTTGGAAACATGTTCCTTGCCCATAACCTTGTCATGGCCTCGCCACTCCTCCTTAGGAAGGGATTATTTGACATGCAACTCCACCTTTTGTTAACATGTACTAACAAGCCATTTAAAATTAGCCTATCATATTTCACCATGTTTCACTTTGATCCCTATTTAATACTTTCTCATACAAATGGGTAAAATTACAGAATGAAATTTCCACATATGCATGCACACAAGTAGTAAGCATAGAATATAACAATTAATTATTTTTATGACTCGGTTTAGTGGTCCCAAACCACATTCGGCTAGGGTCTATTTTGGGTGTCACAACTCTCCCCACTTAAGAAATTTTCGTCCCAAAATCTTACCGTAAATAGGTTTGGATATCGCTCTTTCATAGAGTTCTCGGTCTCCCAAGTAGCTTCTTCTATCCCGTGCTTGAGCCATAACACTTTCACTAGCGGAACCCGCTTGTTTCGTAACTCTTTCACTTCTCGTGATAGGATACTGAATCGGTTCTTCCTCATAACTCATATTAGCTTGAATTTCAATTTCGATGGACTAATCACGTGCGATGGATCGGATCTATAGCGTCGAAGCATCGAAACGTGAAAGACATCGTGAACCTTTTGAGTTCGGGGCAAAATCAAGCGATACGCCATCGGACCGACTCGCTCGATATCTCATATGGCCCAATGAACCTCGGGCTCAACTTGCCCTTACGGTAGAACACGAGTATCTTTTTCCAAGCGATACCTTGAAAGCAGTTTATCACCCACCGGATACTCGATATCCTTACGCTTCGGATCCGCGTCGACTTCGACGATCGGAGGCTATCTTGAGACTTTCACGGATTACTTTCACTTTCATTCAGCATCCCTAATCAAATCCACCGAAAATCTTGCTTTCACCGAGCTCGGTCCAAAACAATGGTGTACGACATTTACGACCGTACAAGGCCTCGTAGGGTGCCATCTTAATACTTGATTGAAAGTTTGTTGTTGTGGCGAATTCAATCAACGGCAAATACCGCTCCCATGAACCACTAAACTCGAGGACGCAACATCTTAACATATCCTCAAGTATCTGAATTATCCGCTCGGATTGACCATCGGTTTGGGGTGAAAGGCGGTCTTTGAAATGCAACTTGGTACCCAAAGCTTCTTGCAACTTTTTCCAAAATCGCGAGGTAAATCTCGGATCTCTATCCGACACGATGGAAATAGGCACCCGTGTAATCTCACAATCGAGAAACGCACAATTCAGCTAATATGTCTATTGAAAAATCCGTGACGTCGGGGACAAAGTGGGCCGACTTAGTCAATCGATCTACCACGACCCAAACCGCATCCTTCTTACTTGCGACAATGGCGGTCCGGATACAAAGTCCATTGTGACTCGATCCCATTTCCACTCGGGTATCGTGATTGGTGAAGTAATCTGAAGGCACTGATGTTCCGCTTTCACTTGTTGACATATTAAACATCTCAAACAAAGTCGGAGATGTCTCGCTTCATACCATGCCACCAAAACCGACGTTTCAAATCATTGTACATCTTCGTACTCCCGGGTGGATTGCCATTCGGCTACAATGGGCTTCATTGAATTATCAAAATGAGTTCAATTCTTTGGGACACACAGACGACTTTTGAACCTCAAACAATCGTCATCGTCGATTTGAAACTCCGAGTCCTTGTTGAACACACGCAGCCCGTTTGCAACCAACTCGTCGTCGACTTTTTGAGCTTCTCGAATTTGGTGTGTTAATAATGGTTTGGCTTTCAATTCAGCCACTAACACACCGTGTCGGATCGGACGAACAAGTGCACATTCATCACTCGTAAAGTGAATAACGATTTACGACTCAAGGCATCCGCAACCACATTCGCTTTTCGGGTGATAGTCAATGATCACTCATAATCCTTTAACAACTCGAGCCAACGTCTTTGTCGCAGATTTAAGTCTCTTTGGGTCATCAAATATTTGAGACTTTTGTGATCCGAGTATACATGGCACCTTTCACCAAATAAGTAATGTCGCCAAATCTTTAAGGCGAATACGATGGCGCCAATTCGAGATCATGAGTCGGATAATTTTTCTCATGTGGCTTTAATTGCCTCGACGCATAGGCCACAACTCGACCTTCTTGCATTAATACGCAACCTAACCCAAGTAGAGAGGCGTCGCTATAGATGACAAACTCCTTGCTTGGACTCGGGTTGCACTAGAATTGGGGCTTCATCAAATAAGTTTTCATTGATCGAAACTTTTTGGCATTTCTCCGTCCATTCGAACTTAACATCCTTTTGGAGTAACCGTCATCGGCGTGGCTATCGTTGAGAAGCCTTTTACAAATCGTCGGTAATAACCTAAGCAAGCCCCAAAAGCTCGAACCTCAAGAATATTCCTGAGGCTTCCAATTAAGTATGGCTGAAATTTTATTCTGAATCGACTCGAATACCCGATCAGATACCACATGACCCAAGAAGCTAACCTCTCTTAACCGAACTCACACTTGCTGAACTTAGCATATAATTGCTTATCCCGTAAAATTTGCAAAGACTAACCGCGGTGTTCAAAGATGTTCGGTCTCATTTCTTGAATAGACCAAGATGTCATCAATGAACACGACTACTTAATCGATCCAAATATGGTCTAAAGATCCGATTCATTAAATCCATAAATCTGCAGGGCATTAGTGAGCCCAAACGGCATCACTAGGAACTCATAGTGACCATATCTCGCTCAAGGCGGTCTTGGGTACGTCCGAATCTCGGATTCGCAATTGATAATAGCCCGATCTCAAATCTATTTTCGAGAACACCGAGGCTCCCTTCAGTTGATCGAACAAGTCATCAATACGTGGCAATGGATATTTGTTCTTTATCGCCGCTTTATTAAGTCGACGATAGTCGATGCACGTACCGCATGGTTCCATCCTTCTTCTTCACGAACAATCTTGGCGCACCCAAGGCGAAAAACTCGGGCAAGCAAAACCTCTATCCACCAATTCTTGCAACCGAGCTTTCAACTCCTTTAATTCCGTTGGTGCCATACGATACGGAGCTATCGAAATTGGAGTGGTACCGGTACCAATTCGATGCCAAATTCTATTTCCGAACAGTGGTAAACCCGACAATTCTTGGAAAACATCCGGTATTCACAAACCACGGGCATAGATTCGGGTTTCTTTTCGATTCCTTGTCATCGAAAGCACGTCGCAAGGTACGCTTCGCACCCTTTTCTTACATATTTACGGGCCAACATCGGCGATATTACGGTGGCAACCCTTTAAGTCCGTAGACTCAACCCGAATTATTTCATTATTCGCGACCTCAAATCGATAGTCTTGCTCTTGTAATTTACAACCGCATCGTGCATGGTCAACCAATCCAAACCAAGAATAACGTCGAACTCATCGAACGGCAAAAGCATCAAGTCCGCGGAAAACAAGAACCTAGGAACACTAGGGACTTTTCTTGCACACTTTGTTGACAAGCACGTAATGACCCAAGGGTTTGACACCGAATTACAAACTCGATGAGACTCAATGGGCAAAGTCTTCTTGGATGCTAAGGTTTCACATATATATGAATGAGTAGAACCAGGGTCAATCAAAGCAATCACATTTGTATTGAAAAGAGTGAAAGTACCGGTAATAACATCCGGAGAGCAGCATCCTCGGCGTGCGCGTATGGCATAAGTCCTAGCAGAGCACGAGCCTCGGATCGATGGTAGCATCTCTAGATCCTCTCGACCGCCATGACATTGCCCATATTTCTAGGTGGCCTACCTCGGCGATGGTAGCACCCGGGTTTGCACTCGACTTACATTCTGCTTCATGCATCCTCGGGCAATCCTTCATAAAGTGGTCGGCCGATCCACACTTATAGCGAGAGCGATCACGAAACCAACAGCTCCCGAATGCCATTTGCCACAATGTGGACACTCCGCCCTCTCTCGGCGATCATTTCCACCACCGGCGATCGAGGTGACTCGTGTGGTCACGGGGTCGATCGCGTCCTCGTCTAGAAAAGCCCAAACGCCTCTAGACCGGCTCACATCATCTCGAAATCTCTTCGATGCTTGTTGAAGAGACTTTCCGAGGACCTCTTTCGAATTCTCCGGTTCCCACATCGACTTTTTGTTTCTCCTTTCTAAGCTCTTGACTTTACAAGCTCGCTCAACAAGTACTACGAACTCTCGTATCTCGAGGATGCCAACAAACATCCTTATATCATCATTCAGCCCATACTCGAGCGTTTACACATAATAGCTTGGACGAAATGCATTCTCGCAGCGTCTGGCTAAGCCTCACAAATTTTCGTTCGTGTCGATGGCGACATCGAACCTTGCTTAAGATCAAGGAATTCCCTCCGCTTTTGGTCGATGAATCTCGATGATATACTTTTTGAACTCGGTTTGAAAGAATTCCCAAGTCACTTGCTCTCTAGGCACCACGTAAGTCGGGAATGGAGGTTGTGGAACAGTAGTGTTAGTTCGAATGTATTGATTAAACCATTCGTTCATCACACTATAAAAGGCTTGCCTAGCCTCGTCATTAGGATTGCTGGCCATAGGTTGAGAGTCCGCCGGCCTTGTCCCTTGCGCGGAGCAGCGCCACACTCTCCACATCATCACTATCGCTTCGGTTGGGATCGGGATCCATTGCTATAAACAAACACAAAGTCAAATTGTCGAAATCACCACACTATCGATTCATCATTTAATGGCATGTATAGCTAGACCCCAAACACATCACGGTAGTCCTAGAATCGACTAAACCGTGGCTCGATACCAATAAAATTGTAACACCCGAACCCGAGACCATCGCTGGTGTCGGACACGAGGGTTAACAAGCCAAGTTCACTTGTTTTGCCCATCCATTTGACATTTCCAATCAGGCTGGAAATGCTGCGTCCTTCGTCGCCTTAAAATCATATCTCGAGTTTCAAAACTCGAAACTGGTTTCGTAAATTTTCCTAAATTTAGACTCATATATCCATCCATGGATTTATTTCTAGAATTTTTGTCGGGCCAATTGGTACAGTTTATTAGTTAAAGTCACCCATGTTACAGGGATCGACTGCTCTGACCTTCGCGCGGTATAACTTGAATATCTCTCTGTACAGGGCTTTAATGCTGGTGCCGTTTGTTTCTAATGAAACTAGACTCAAAATGGAATCTGTACATATAAGGTATGTCTCCTAATTCTTTTTGGATAATTTATAGTAAATTTTTAAAGTTGCGACAGGGAACCCAGAAACCGTTCTGGCCCTGTCTCACAATAGCTTTAATATCTCTTAACATGTAACTCCTATGACCATTTCGTTTCTTCCATATGAAAATAGACTCATCAAGGTTCATTTACATAGCCAAATGCATCATTTCATTAATACACATTCTTACTTCACACTTCATCATTATATACTTTCACAAAGTATCAATCAATTCAATAACTGAAATTCATTAGTCGATTGAGCGAATGTTGCTCAAACATGTCGACTTTCAATGCACATATAACGTACCTTATCCTTTGGGCTTTTCGAGTGTACTAATTGAATTCATTACAGCAACCAACACTCACCTCCAGCCCAAGATTCTTGAATATAACCGGATATAATCACGTGCACAAATGCCTTGGTCTTAGCCCGGATAGAATAACTTCATACGAATGCCTTGGTCTTAGCCGGATATAGCCACTAGCACAATTGCCTTGGTCTTAACCGGATATAATTTCCAGCATAATTGTCTTGGGCTTAGCCGGATATCATTCAATTTCTCATGTACACATACATCAATAATCATTGGACATACATATTTCATTTTCGTTACTAAGGCTCAAACGCACATATATTCACAAGCATATTCGCCTTGGGACTTAGCCGGGTATCATTCAATTTCTCATACACACATAAATCAATAATCATACACATCCATACTTCATCTCACATAATTCAAGTAAGGTCACTTCTTGAGGACTTACCTCGGATGTTGTCGAACGGCTTTTTCGGCTATTCGATCACCTTTTCCTTCCCTTGTCCAATTGTGGCCCTCTTAGCTCTTGAGCTAATTCAAACAAATTCAATTTATTAAAACCTCATTGTGCTTGCTTGTGGCGAATATGACAAGGAGTTTAAATGGTCATATGGCCACTCTTTAGCTTGAATACACAATGGTCATGCACATTTTATACTACATCAAGCAATTCAATACAATTTATTTGAGCATCAAGGAAAAGCTAAGGCCTTCAATAGGCTACCCAAGGCGAATATTCATGTACATGTTGAGGCCAATTTTGCACTTAATACCTCACAAAAACAGCATGCATTTTACTAGTTAATGCTTTGCACATTGTGGCTCAAAACTTATAATATAGCATCAAGCACTTATATGTGTGCTAGGCCGAATCGTGCTTGCAATTTCACAAGCATTCTTCAACATCTTCTTCTTTAAACCAATATATTCATCACTTACTTCATAGCCAAAACATCATGTGCAAACATATATATACAATATGAGCATGGCCGAATTTCAAGGTGTCCATAGCCATCCAAAAATACAAATTTTAACTAACATGCAAGAAGCATGAACCATGCTCATGAATGCATCATGGCCGAATATGACAATCTTGCTCCTTGTCAACTTCAATCATGATAAAACAAAAAGAAACTCAAAATCTTACTCAAGAGTAGACAATCCATCATTGCATGCATCATCATCAAGCTTCACACTTAGCATGCAATGGCTTTATCACCATAACAACTTTGGCCAAATACCATTTCCATGGCATAACCAAGATTTGAGCCATGGCTAACATGCACATCAAGTTAGCAACCAAACCATGCATGAAACTCCCAACACAACCTCATACATACCTTAATCTTGATGCAAACTTAGCCAAATCTCCTTCTAGGTCTCTTCCAACCCAAGCATGAAGCAAAAATCCTCCCCCTTTTCCCTTAGTATTTTCGGCCAAGAAGATGAGAAAGGATGAACAAATTTTTCTTTTCTTTCTTTAGGACATTCGGCCAAAGTGTTTAGAATGGATGAACAATTTTTTTTTTCCTTTCTTTTTCCTTTACTCACGGCAACAAGGGGGGGCATCCATGCTCATCATTTTTTTTTATTTCTTTAATGCTAGTCTTTATTTTATGACTTCCTACATACACCACTAGCAAAAAATGTTGGAAACATGTTCCCTTGCCCATAACCTTGTCATGGCTGGCCACTCCTCCTTAGGAAGGGGATTATTTGACATGCAACTCCACCTTTTTGTTAACATGTACTAACAAGCCATTTAAAATTAGCCTATCATATTTCACCATGTTTCACTTTGATCCCTATTTAATACTTTCTCATACAAATGGGTAAAATTAGAGAATAAAATTTCCACATATGCATGCACACACGTAGTAAGCATAGAATATAACAATTAATTATTTTTATGACTCGGTTTAGTGGTCCCGAAACCACATTCCGGCTAGGGTCTATTTTGGGCTGTCACAGTTTCATGCATATTTATTCACATGTTACAACATTCACATCGACTATCATATCTGTAATTCATTTACCTCATCAAATATCTAATAAAACACACCTTCCGCCGTCTGTCATTTGGCCACAATATATATATATATATATACACATCTCATACATATCTCACATTAGCCATTCGGCTTCGCCACATATATACACTTCCACGTTTATCACATTAGCCATTCTACCTTATCACACATATGCATGTTCACATTCATCACATTGGCCATTCGGCCTTATCACACATATGCATGTTCACATTCATCACATTGGCCATTCGGCCTTATCACACTTATGCATGTTCACATTCATCACATTGGCCATTCGGCCATATCACACATATGCATGTTCACATTCATCACATTGGCCATTCGGCCTTATCACACATATGCATGTTCACATTCATCACATTGGCCATTCGGCCTTATCACAGATATGCATGTTCACATTCATCACATTGGCCATTCAGCCTTATCACACATATGCATGTTCACATTCATCACATTGGCCATTAGGCCTTATCTCATATATACACATTCACATTCATCTCATAAAATCCTAAATCAAAATATAAATTTTCATGTATTCACATCACAATTATCCAAATATACTTCACATACCACATATACTTTCATGTATACACTTTGTCTTGGCTGAATCTACATCTATCATTTTCAAATGAATAATTCAATTTCATGCCATACTATCATTTCATATTCGAATACTTATAAACTTACAATTTCACAAATTTTAATATCAAAGATCCATCTAACACTCATATATCATTTTACAATATCACAATTTAGAATTCACGTATGGGTTTAATCAATAGCTTATGAGCAACTAAAACAAGTTTTATCCATGTTTACAACATAACCACAAATTCTCTACAAGCTGTTTTCCTGAGCAACAGTTGTTAAATTATTTGTAACTGGGGCTACGAAATTCCAAATTATGTGCCGTTAGTTTTCCATGAAAATAGACTCGTATATTCTATATCCACAAAATTTTCAGAATTTTTGGTTTGGCCAATCAATACCATATTTTTCTTAAAGTTTCCCCTATTTTACTGCTTGACTACTCTGACTACTCTTCACTAAGAATTTAATTTCTCATTGTACCGAATTCAAAATATGTTTTCGTTTATTTTGTTTGAAACTAGACTCATTAAGGAGTCTAAGCATATAATTTTATCTTATATTCATTTTTGTACGATTTATAATGATTTTCCAAATACTGAGCAGGGATTTGAGCCATTCGACTCTGTCTCACACAACTTTGAAAATCTCATTATCGGCAACCCCTTTACTTACGATTTCTTTTATACGAAACTAGACACATCAAGCTTTAATTACATAATTTATTCAGCCTTTAACTCAACTCCCGCAATTTATGGTAATTTTTCCAAAACACGCTACTGCTGCTGTCCCTAGCAGATTTATACAATTTACTCTGTAAAGTTCTCATTCACATATTTAAAACATAATATCATATATGCCGTCATTTAGAAAAGTCATTGACCTTAACGTATATACATAATTCATACTCATCCCGTTTTAAAACTTAAAACTTACAAAGGTATCAAACGCAATTACTTAAGAACTTACCTCGAAAATTGCCGAACGATTACAGATTGACTATTCGGTTAGGTAGCTTTTTCTCTTATCCGAATTAGACTCCCTAAGCTCTTGAGCTTGAATAAACAAATTGAATCTATTACAAACCAATTATACAAACTCATGGCCGAATATAACAAGAAGACTAACTAGATTCTACTAGCCACTCATTGCTCTATTATTAACCTTAATTATAAACACATTCGGCAATTACCTCAACCTTATTTAATACAATTAACACCGAATTCCTCATGTAAAAAGTACCATTGCCGAATATCATTTAGTTCACCTTAATCCATCTCATGATCGAATGCCTTTAAGCTTAATATCATGGTATCGTAACTCAACATTTATCAATATGTCATTAACAAAATATGCTCATGTCAAATTTACTCCCAATTACATCTCAAAATTCAACAAGCTTATAACTCATTTAATAATTAAATTCCATTTCAAAGTATCAAAACATTATCAAATGTATACTCATCCTAAATGACCGAATGCACATTAACTAAGCACTTAACAATTTTCTTTAGCCATTGAACTCATTCGGCAATGATAAGGACAAATTTAACAAACCTTAAATTTAACTTATAATTGTACATATCTCATTCAAAACATCCACACCAATTTATTATCCAATCAACCATATCCGAAAACCTATCATACAATTAAAACCCTTGTTCAAATTATTATTCACTATAATACTATGGCGAATCCTCAATTAGCTAACATAGCCTCTTGTTTTCAATCTAAACACGTATATACAACCTAAATCCCTCTTTTAACACATAATTCACTATCTTGGAACTCATTTCCTAACTAATTTAACTTAGTCCAAAGCCGAATGCTATTTGAGCATTAAGCTCATGTTCTTTTCATTATTAAGCAAGTATTATAACTTAACTAGCTTCATTAGCCGACTACTCAAGCTCATTTGAGCCACTTATAGTAATTTAGTTTGTTTAGACTCAATTAGAAACATTTCTCCTTACAAATTATCAAAACATACACAATGTAACCCATTGAGCTCATGATCGAATGCTTCATGCATCACAAACACAAAATCACATACATGGGTCATTTTAGTAGCTCTAAAACCAATTTAAATTTCTCAAAATCCAAAGAAAAACATATGAAATCATACCTTAATTCCCAACACAAGATGGCCGAATGCCTTAGGTGTTCTTTCTTCCATTTTCTTTTCTTTTCCTTATGGTTTCGCAAGATGAAAAAAAGATGATGGAACTTTGTTTTTATCACCACTACTAATATAAATTTATTATTTCAATATATAAAAATCATTTTATAATAAAATGTTTATTTATGTCTTTATTATACATAATTCCTACCAATTAAAAATGGAGACAAGAGAACACATTGTTACATGCATGTGTTGGCCGGCCATTTACATTAAAAAATGGTCTAATTGACATGCAAGTCCACATTTTTGAATACATGCTCTATTAGATCACTTTATATATTTACTTAACCTATTTTACCAATGTTTCACATAAGTCCCGTTTCAAAATTTCACATACAAATGGCAAAATTAATGCTTGAAATTTTTACACATGCATTTACTCACCTCATGAACATAGAATATAACTTTCAATTATTTATAAAACTCGGTTTCGTGGTCCCGAAACCACTTTTCGACTAGGGTCAGATTAGGGGTGTCACAGGTTGAGAGTCCATTGGCGCTGTCTCTTGTGCGGGAGCAGGCGCTACACTCTCTACATCATCAGCTACCGCTTGATCGGGATCGAGATCCATTACTATACGAAAACACATTTTTAACTGTCAGAAATCAACACACTATCGTATTAACACTATATGGCATGTATAGCTAGACTCATATACGCTACTTTAGTCTTAGAATCGACTAAATCGTAGCTCTGATACCAATAAAATGTAACACCCCTAGCCCGAATCCGATCGTCGGATTAAGGCTAAGAGGTATTATCGAACTAAACATTTAATTATCTCATTCACTTTGACTATAAACGTAAACAAAGATCGAGCTAAAATACATACTGATATTTAAGTTATACGCCATTTTCATATGGCCAAAATATTTACAATTTCCAAACATCGTTATCATCAGCCTAACCTATACATGCCATATCGAGTCCAAAATATAATTGTACCAAAAAGATCGATAGTGTGATGAACTACTGACGATCCCCGAGTCAGTGGCCAAGATCAACAATCTATAAAACAGAGAAATAAAGAACAGAGTAAGCTTTCAAAGCTTAGTAAGTTTTAAGCATCGCAAACAATTAAGACTTATCGAACATCGAAACATTTATTTGAACAAACCTAATCTCAATTCAAATTTGCTTCATGGCCGAATACACATAAACATAAACATAGATTCTCAGCACATATTTTTCTTTTACTCAAAGTTCATATGATGCATTTAAATCAAATAATCTCATATATTAACAACATTTGACCAAATAGGTCATTGTTTTACTGTAGATATAACAATCATTCACACTTAAGTATCATTCTTTAATACTAATAATTCACAAAATCATTGACTGAATGTACATGTGTCATAAAGTAATTTTAACATATAATTCATATACAAATATACCATGACCGATTAAATCATTCTCATATTCGTAAATATAACCATCAATCACATCTATATATATTCTTCTTTGATGATAATGATTCACTTCGAAATCAATTCACCGATGTGTAAGTAATATGTACCTGAACATCTTAAATGTATAGTACTTACTCAACAATGGTTTACTGCAAACATTCAATATCGTAATCTTACTTAATTTCTCGGCATTAAGCACTGTCGGTCTTAGAACTTGAAACGATTACCGACAAGCTGCGAAATTTAAACCCGGTATAATACCATTTCGAAGCTGCGGGACTTTAGCCCGGACATATTTCTAGCACGTAGCCTGCAGACCTTAAGTCCGGTTATAATTCCAGCATATAGCCTGCGGACCTTAAGTCCGGATATAATTCCAGCACATAGCCTGCGGACCTTAAGTCTGGAAATAATCACAGCACATAGCTTGCGGACCTTAAGTCCGGATATACTTCATCACTGAGTGTCATGCATACTTATTGGCAAGAGAATTCAATTCACATAACATCTCACAATCATAGTTCATTTATTCCATTCAAATAATAACATAACATAGGCACCATTCATATAACCTTTGGTTCAATAACATACATGAGAATATATGTCCGTTTTACTTTCCAAACTTATCTTCTAATGTCTATTCGGCTTTAAGCCTTAAACATAAGTTATTTGACAGACAACTATATTCGAATAGCCTCAATAGATCTCAGTACAGTTATCATACATATATCAAGATATTATCAATTACGTACTAAATATGACTATTCAAAACTTACCTCGGATATACTTGAACGGTTGTGGAACGGCTACTCTATTACTTTCTCTTTTCCCTTATCTGATTTTGATCCTTTTTGCTCTTGAGCTTAATTAAAACAAATAGATTTGTTTAATAACTTAACATTATTTCTTAATAGTCACATTTGACAATCATATATAACTTCAATATGTATTATATTTTATAAAATATGCCATGACTCGATTTCATGCTTATATAATCTATATCTAATTCGCATACCAAGCAAAGATTCACATAACTTATCATGCTTCCTTATACATGAATTTAACCATATCCCGGAATGTCTCTATAAGCACAAGGTACATACATAAGGCATATATATATACTTATATATGACTATCACAATTTAATCATTTACTCATATTTATGCACAACCGCGTATACACATGCATATATATAATGCATGCTTTAATATCATATACTTTTATTATTTCAAATTACACTATGGCTCCAAGACATATAGCTAACTCCGAATGTCAACTTATTAAACATGTACCACATTACCAATTGCCATTTATCATCAATGCCGCACACACAAATACATACATACTCATATGCATAAAATCCATTTATGTTTAATCTATAACCTATTCGGCCTTAACTACTCAAACTTAGCCTTCATATTTAATTCCATTTTATGTCCGAATGTAACAAATTCATATAGGTTTCACCTATGTCAAACAATGACTGAACCATTTAATCATGCTTATGGCCGATTATCATATTAACACGAGACACACAAACATCAATATCCAAGTATGCTAATATATCACACCATCAACTAAATCATACATATAGAAACATAAAATTCATTTGACCTATTATACTTTCATGTGCACATTTTTAACCATATAGCCAACACCTTAATAAACAATTTAAATACATATCACCTACCAATTCACATCTCTAAAATCCCCGATACAATCATTTTTTTATCATAGCCGAATGTCACAAAACAAGGCATCCAAAATCTCAAATCACTTTATATAATCCATTCGGCCATTTCAAATTAGATACACAAAATTTTATTTTAATTTTTTTAAACTTAACATACTTTTATAATTTCAACCGAATGGAGTACTTTTATTAATTCAAAATAAAACATCAAAGTATCATTTCTAAATGAAAAATCCTCTCATGGCCGATTGCTCCCATAGCTACCAAAATGAAAATTTGCACATGGGTTATGAAGGAACTAAGAAACTATCATAAAATACACAAGTAATTTCTTTCAAAACACTTCAAACATATTAATGACATCAAAACATCTACTAAGAATTTCAAACTCCTTGGCCGAATTTCAATCCTCCCAAATAACAAAAATTCGAACCATGAAATAGGTAGAATTCAAACTAACCATCCAAATTATGCATAAATTTCCAAGAGTGGCATTGTACATACCTTATTCTAGCAATCTCCTTAACCGAAATTTTAACAAGAATTTTCTTCTTCCTCTCTTCTAGCTACGGCAATAGAGGAACAAAGATGAACCAAATTTTGGTTTCTCCTCCCACTAACCCATTATTTTATTACCCTTTATTCATTTATTCATTCTTTAATTCATTTAGTTGAAAATAATGTTAATGGAAAATACATATAATATATTAATCAACAACATGGCCGGCCACTATAAAAAAAATGGATAATTTGACATGCAAGTCCATTTTTTTTATAACATGCATTAGTAGACCATTTTAAATTAACCTATCACATTTCAAAAGTGTCTCACATAAATCCTATTTACTAAATTTCACATGCATTTGACAAAATCAAACCACGAAACTTTCACACATGCATTTACGCATATAATAAGCATAAAATATAACGATTAATTATTTAATGACTCGGTTTTGTGGTTTCGAAACCACTTTCCGACTAGGGTCAAATTAGGGCTGTCACATCTATCGAGACTACTACTTGGTATCTTGATTCTAGTGATACAAACCAGGTTTACCATAAATAGTTTGGTTACTTTTGATACAAATGAATGAATTTATACACAACTAAACAGTTGATAAACTACTGCTAACAACATAACAAAATCCTCAAGAATCTAACTAATTATGTTCAAGTAACTCTAATATTCACCCATCATCTACAACTTTTGTGACCTAGATCTCGTCCCTTAACTGAAAAAAATGGAACAATGATAAAAGTTTGGTAAGAACGTCGGCCACTTATGGAATTTCACCCACAATCAATTTCTATCTATAATTTTCTTAAAACAAAAAAAAAAGAAGGTCAAGTTCAACATGTTTGAACTTTGAGTGGAGAACCGGGTTGGCAACAACGACAATCGCAATAGAATTGTTACACAAATAATGGTTTTGTCATTCGGGCCTACGTAAAGTTCACCTAACAAAGACTCAAGCTACATAATATTTATGCAACAGCTACTATACTTCGATATTCTAATTCAACCGTAGAACAAGAGACAACTTATTGTTTCTTGGAACACCAAGAGCCCGGATTCCTACCAAAATACACACAATACCTGGTGGTTGAGTGACGATCGTCAAAATCAAGACCCTAATTTGCACCAGCAAACCCAACTAGATATAGTCATTCAGATGATTGAATTCGTAACCCATAGTCAATAGTGTCATATAGATAACTCAAAACCCGCTTGATTGCTACAAAGTGAACATCATCTAGGGCGTATATAAACTGACATATAAGATTAATTACATAAGCAATGTCAAGTGAAGTAAGAATTACATATTTTAATGCTCTAACAGTGCTACGATACTCATGTGGATTGAAAAATGGTTCACCCATATGCTTGGACAATTGAAAATAATTAATCATGGGTGTAGGTACTCTTTTAGCTTTGTCCATTGACATTGTTCTAATAAGTTAAGAACATATTTTCGTTGAAAAAGATGGAGACCACTATTCTTGAGTCGAGTTACCTCAATGCCTAAGAAATAGTGAAGGAACCCCATATCCTTGAGTGAAAACTCAGTGTACAATTGGTTGACAAATGTTTCAATCTCTGTACTTGATTCACCAGCAATAATTATGTCATCCACGTAAACCAACACATACAAAACATATTGGTAATTCTAACAAATAAGGAGGCATTGGATTTGGAAACCTTAAAACCAATGGAAACGAGAAATTCCTTCAACTTATCAAACTAGGCTCTTGGAGTTTGTTGTAAACCATACGAGGCTCTATTTAATCGACATACAAGTGGTTGCCTATTTTCATCTGTTTTGACATATCTGGGAGGCTGCTTCATGTACACTTCCTCAGTTAAATCATTATTAAAGAATGCATTGTTGACATCTAGCTATCACAACTGGAAACATTTAGTGACAATAATGAAAAGAATTGTACAAATTGTAGCAGACCAGACTGAATGTTTCACAAAAATCACACCTAAGAACCTGAGAACATCCTTTTCCAACCAATTTCCCTTTTCAACGAGCCATTGTACCATTGGGATTCTGTTTTATCTTGAAAATCCACTTGTAACCAATCACTTTCTGACCTAGAGGTAAGAGAACCAAATTCCATGTGTTGTTACGAAGTAAAGCATCATACTCCTCTTAAGTAGTCATCCTTTACTCAGCAAAAGCTTCTTCAATGTTGCAGGGTTCTCGTTCGACAAGTTCAATTATTAGAACTTTTGGTTTGAAAATACCAACTTTTGACTGGGTAACCATAGAACGGGTATTGGTAGAATGAGGACCAACCGGCAGAAGAACATTATCAAGAAGAATCAGAACTTCTAGTGTAGGAAAGGGAGCACTAGAGCCACTATAAAAACAAACACTATCACTCCCTTCAACCAGATGCAGGTCATGAAATTTAGATGTAAGTAAACACCCCGAAGAAGAAGCAGGACGAGAAATAAGAGACATGGGAACACTAGTAGGCACAGAAAAGTGAACCTTCAAGATACCAAAAGAGAAACTACGGGGACATGAGATAATTTGTGCGTTGAACAATAACGAAAGGCTGGAACGAATGTGTTGGTATGGTCTAAGTGTAGGGACACATAGTGAGCACTTGATGACAGTTCAAATAAGAACTGATCCTCATCAAACACCACGTGATGGGAAATAAACACTTGACCATCTGGAGTAAGAAATTGATAACCTTTATGTTATAGGCTATATAACAAGAAAAGTGCAAGGTTGAGCTCCAACTTATGTCGGTTGAACGAATGAAGATACGAATAACAAAAACACCCAAAAACACGAAGATGATCATAATCTGGAGGTGTGCCATGAAGAACCAAATATGAGTACTGATCTTGGAGAACCAGAGTAGGCAATTGATTGATTATATGGACAGCACATGAAAAAGCATTGTAACAACCCGTTTTTCAGTGGTGACAGAACAATAGTTTCAGGACTACGAATTTCCATCGTGTCAACCTATAAATATTATTTATAGAATATTTATGGAGCCATTAGGGTCGTATTAAAATTTGGTTAAGAAATTTCAACGTTTAGATAGCTAATTAAAAAAAAACTAAATTGTAAAATGTGTAAAACTTAGTAATTATTGCATTTAGATGATTAGATAGCTTAATAAATTAATGAGGAAGGACCTATGTGGTAATTTAGCCCCAATTAATATGGTTGGATGGCAACTTGAATGAAAATGATAAAATAAATTATGTTTAGTGGAAAATTTGTAAATAAGTTGAAATTTAACTTAAAACATAATGAAATTCACCATCATTTTTCTTTATTTTTCTTCTTGGATGGCTGAAACCTCCATTTTCAAAAGCTTGAAGTTTCCGTGGCTTTAGGTGGATGCATGTAAGTGAAATTGATACCCATTTCTTGTAATTTTTATGTTTTTGAGATTGTTGCAACTAGGTCCAACTAACCCGTACCTTTGTTTTTGAATTTGTTAAAAATTTTGGAAGTTACCATTGATGAATCTTGGTTGTTTGTGATGATAATAATGTGTTTGAAGCTTTGAATATAATTTTTGGTTGTTTTGTAAAGTAATTTTAGTTAGTTTTATTAAAGGATTAATTTATTAAAATTTTAAAATCATATGGTTTATTGGTGAATAAGTGCTGTTTTGTGGACTATTTTAGGGCCTAGAATATTCAGCTATAATATGATTTTGAGGAAAATGATTAATTTGATGATTTTCGGGTTAAGGGACTAAATTGTAAATGTTAAAAAAGTTATGGGTAATTGTGTAATTTTAAAAATAAATGGGTATAAAATGTAAAATAAATTGGAATATGAAATGTAAAGTAAATTGGAATATGAAATGTAAGCTATTAATTGAGAATTTTACATTATAGATAAAGACCTTGTTGATTTACATGGAAAAGAGAAATTTACGGAATTGTCCCTGAACTTCTGTAACTCTTACAACTTAGTCCAGGTAAGTTCGTACAGTTTATAATTTAATATATATGAATTGTTTGATGATATAATATGATATAATGGATGTTAATTGTTTTATTGTTAAATTAAAATTGTTTGAGAAATGTCATTGAATTTCAATATTGGATCGGATGAATGCGAAATAGAGTACAATTGAATGATGGTGTGTATGTGGGGATTCGAGTGGAGGTTGATGTGGTGTGATATATGCATTTTTGTCAAGTAGGCTGAGGTTTAGCATTTGTTGGAACTCTCGTGTTATACTCCTTGTTTTGGCGTGTTTTGCTATTGGATTAACTTTTCCGAGTAATTGCTTGTATTGGTTTGATTAACTTTTATGAGCATTTAGCGTATTTTCAGATGGATTACCATTCTTGTATCTGTAAGTCATTCATCAGATCATAAATTATTGTATTATTCTTAAATAATGGCTTTGAATGGCATGGTATGTAATTAATATGTAGAATTGATTATATTGTGGATATGTATATTATTCTCAGAGAACTTTGATCGAGCTTTGAATTGAATTATGCAATTCACCGGGTTGAGATTTTGGATGACAGGAAAACATTGTAGTTGAGTTATTATTGGTTGAAATGTTGTTTTTACTTCGATAAGATTTATTCTTTCTGTATATTGAACTTACTAAGCTTCAATGAGCTTACTTGTGTTAATTTCTGTTCTAGTAATACCTTTGAAGTTTGGACGGCTGTATCAACACTCAAGTCACATTATCCACCTGTTTTCGGTAGTTTTTGGAACATTCATTTTGGATTATATGGCATGTAATAGGCTTGTTGTGATCTTACTTTTGTTTTGGGTACGTGTAATGTAAATAGTGAATCTAATTGCAAATCGGTATCATGAACACTTATACATGATTTTGATGTTGTTTGAAAAAAGTTTAGTTAATGCCTTGCTATGGAATGTGAATGATGGAATATGTTTTTGATATAAACTTGTGGAATATGTATGACTAAGAGGTCTAATTGACTTGTTGAGATTTGAGGTGCCTATGATAGGCATATTGGTTAGAAGTTAAGTTGTATGAATTTGCATGTTTTAGATAATGATTTATATTGTTGATTAGGTGTATATTTGTGGTACCAATGAGGGTACATTGGTTAGGCACTTAAGATGATTGAAAATCTTATGATTTGAGCTCGTTTAAAGTCATTTTGGATAGGTCTATTGGTTGGTAAATGGTTTACTTAGTGTCCAAGAAAGTTTGAAATGGTAAACTTGTCATTTAAGGTTTATTTAGGTGCACATGACCTAAGACACGCCTATGTCACTTGGTCGTGTCCCACACACGGTTAGAGATATGACCGTGTGTTTCAAGTCAATATGTTACACGGCTTAGCACATGGCTTGCGGCACGGCCGTGTGTTACAAGTTAGAGAGTTACACGGTCTGGTACACGGTTGTATGACCCAACTCAGTGATTTACACGGGTTGAGACACAAATGTGTGTCCCTACTTTGAAAGTTACACTGCCTAGGGCATTCCACATAGCTGTGTGTCCCTTGTTTTTGTAAATTGTCATGTTTTCCTGAATTTTTCTAATTTATTTCAAATTAGTCCCGAATTGCTTCTAAACTATTTTTGGGGCCCCGAAGGTTCGATTTAGGGACAAAATTCATATGATAGGTTGGTTTTTAATAATTTTAATATATTTAATGGTATGATGCTAAATGAATTTTGCTTGATCAGTAATGCTCTGTAACCCTAATCCGATGACGAAGACGGGTTAGGGGTGTTCCAAGCGTACCCCAAATACTTCATTAATAAATGGTCTTTAGCAAGTAATGTAAGCCAGCTTCTACTACATGACAATACTTTCTTTCAACAATACCATTTTATTCTGATATGTGTGGACATGTAACACGATGAAGGATGCCAAGCTTAGTTAGATAAGAAGTGAAAAAATGAAATTCACCACCATAGTCGCTCTAAAACTACTTTATGTCCCGATGAAATTGCACTTTAACAAATTTCTAAAAATACATGAAAGAATCAATAGCTTGAGATTTCTTTTGAATGAGATACATCCAAATAAATCGACTATGAACATCCACAAGCAAAACATAATACCAAATGGACCCATAATTAATAGGAGCTAGACCCCATAAATCGAAGACAACAAGATCGAATGGATTGTGATAGATGGTGGTAGAAGCCAAAAATGAAAGCTTATGTGACTTTCCTTGTTGACAAGCAGAACAATCATGTTTCATTTTTTTTTGCATTAATAAGAATGTTACAAGATTTAAAAACCTAACTTAGGACACTAGAAGCGTAACACTCTTCACCCGTATCAAGCGCTGGAACAGGGTTTGAAGGGCTACCAAACTTAAACTCAACCAATCTTAAGAAATCAAGCCATAAAATTTTGATCAATTCAAAAATTTTAGTTCTATAAGCAACCTGTCCCTTAATTGGGCTTAAGAGGCCCAAAACATACATTCAAGGTGGTTCGGGGTCAAACCGCGGGCTCAAGAAAAACTTGGAAAATTCATGCTTTAAGGTTCCACACGCCCGTGTGGGTATGGACCATGTGGTCACGCACGCCATGTGGCTTGGGACATGCCCGTGCCCTTAGCCTGTGTGCAACACTGACTTTAAAACATGGCCATGGCACACGCTCGTGTGGCTTGCCCGTGTACAATATTGACTTTAATACACGGCCATGGCAAACGTCCGTGTGGCCTGCCCATGTTCAACAATGACTTAAAATTTTAAGTGCAGGGGACGCACGACCATAACACACACCCATAGGAGTGAGCCGTGTGTCACAAATGGCCTAGACACACGCCTGTGTGTCTTGCCCGTGTGGACAAAGGAGGCCATTTCCAAGCCATTTTGTCACCCATTTATACTAATTTCACCACAATAGAAGCCAATTCATCCATAGAAAGAGCATTATAAGCATTTACCAAAATGAATAACATCCACTATTCTAGGCTTGATACAAAATGAAAGGCTTTTAACTTAGCCAAAATACATAACCAATTTCTCATTAAATCAAACATTCTAGTCTAGCCCTACACATGCCATTATAACAAAATAAAAGGTTTCAAAAATACCCAAAATAGGATCAGGTCGATAGTGTGATCAACCTCTAACCGTCTTCCAATCATCAAGAGTCCACGAGTAATGTAAAACAGAGGAAAATAAAAAGAGGGTAAGCATTAACATGCTTAGTAAGTCCGGAAAACGGGAAAGTAAACTTACCGATTATTTAGCATGTGACCATAATAAACACTTCATCCAAACAAGTATAGAATAGATTTCCTATCACATGCACTCACCCACTAAGTTAGTCTCATGGCATGACAAGATAATAGTATATCTAGATGAGCTCATCATATCATTATTCCCAATTTACATCTTATGTTAGTCCTATTGAATTTCTCAATTTTTTGATAGATATCTCATTTTCCGTCAACTCATACAAATGATCGTTTCGAGTACGCACTCCTACGAACCTCGCATCTTATGGTGGAATTGCCAAAATCAGGCTAAATTTTCTGTAATACAAACTCATAGAGTAAATGTCGGGATTACCAGTCTAGGCTAAATCCTCTTACAACGACATATACTCTAATGAGCTCGAATCTGAATTACCAGTCCAGGCTAAATTCAGACCCTACTTCAGATTACCCGTCCGGGCTAAATCCTTAAGGCACACATATTCTTCGGGAGGCTAGATCACTTTAGGGTCACCCGTCCGGGCTAGATCCTTTTCACCGTCAATTCAATTTTGAGATGTTCCGTCGAGTAACCCTATTCATTCAACCGGGACATTCTTATATGCATTTTACTTACTTTATTAAATCTCATAAATTATCATGCAATAGGAATTTACCACATTTATACAGTCAAGAATATACATTTTAAGTACATTAGAGTCTACTTTGAGTTATTCAAACTTACCTAGTGATTGTTTCGGGTTTGAGCTTTTATCACTCCGAAACCTTTTGTTTCCCTCGGTCAACTTTTGGATTTGGTTTATTGGGGTCTATATCAGCAAAATAACTATATCAATACATCATTTCATTCCTTTGAAATCCCTATCTCATCCTAGGATAAAATGACTAATTTGCCCTTGAACCTTGCTAAAATTACAATTTTGCCCTCAGGCTCGTAATTCAATTTTCATCGAATTTTATAATCATTCAAGCCTAGAATAATAATATTTATGCTTATGGGATCTTACAATTCCATCTATATCATACATTTCTTAACAATTTCACAAACTTTGCAATATGGTTCAATTAGGTGTTTTCATGCTAACACCTTTCATAAAAGTTGTTTATCTAACAACTAAGACTCATATTCTTCCACCAAAGCTTAGCAACTCTCATGAACCCTTTCATGGCAGCTTTCTAGAACATTTACCATTTTGTAACATAGTCCCCTCAAAAGAAAGTTCATGCAATGGGGACTCCAAAAGTACAAAAATTTTCAAGAAAATCACTTACTTGAGAGGGCTCCAAGTTGCTGAAATTTTTAAGCTTAAAACCCTTGAAAATGGTTGATTTTTGGTTAAGAAGAAGAGTGAGAAATAAAATAAATTGAAGGCTAGACCTTATGGCATTATTTAAAACACATTTTATGACATCACATACCTAATCCTTTGACCATTTCATTTTTCTTTGTCTCATGGCCGGCCAAGCTAATTTTTAAGGGTCTATTTGCCCTCTTTAGACCCCCAATTTCAGTTTCATGGCAATTTAATACCTTTAGTAATCAATTTGGGACTTTTGCACTTTATGCGATTTAATCCTTTATCGCAATTGGACTCAAAATCGCTAAAATTAATTCATCAAAATTTTCATGTATCTATATAATCATGCTAGTACTCCAAAAATATAAATAAAATAATTTTCTTAGCCTCAAATTCATGGTCTCGAAACCAAAATTCTGACTAGGCCTTATTTTGGGATGTTACAATTCTCCCCCTTTTAGGGACTTTCGTCCCCGAAAGTCTTACCAGAAAACAAATTCGGGTATTGTCTCCTCATGACTTCTTCAGGCTCCCAAGTGGCTTCTTCCACTCCATGCCTATACCATAACACTTTGACCAAAGCTATATCCTTGTTCTTCAACTGTTTGACTCCCCGAGCCAAAATCTTGACTGGTTCCTCACCATAAGTCATATCCGGTCTAATCTCGACTTCTGTCGGTGAAATCACGTGAGAGGGGTCTGATCGATATCTACGCAACATGGAGACATGAAATACATTATGGATATTTTCCAATTCGGGTTGCAGTGCTAAACAGTAGGCTAATGGTCTAACTCTTTTAGTGATCTCATAAGGTCCAATAAATCGTGGACTTAATTTGCCTTTCCGGCCAAATCTCAATACCTTTTTCCATGGAGATACCTTCAAGAATACTTTATCCCCAACTTGAAATTCAATTTCTTTTCTTTTCAAATTGGCATACGATTTTTGTCTATCCGATGCCGCTTTCAAGTCGGCACGGATCACCTTAACTTTTTCTTCCATTTCCTTGATTAAATCCACCCCGTGAATCTGGTTTTCCTTGAGTTCCATCCAATACAATGGAGTTCGGCACTTTCGGCCATACAATCTTCATACGGAGCCATCTTTAAACTTGTTTAAAAGCTATTGTTGTTGGCGAATTCCACAAATGATAAATATTTTTCCCAACTACCTTGAAATTCAAGGACGCAACATCGTAACATGTCCTCAAGAGCTTGGATCGTCCGTTCAGACTGATCATCCATCTGAGGGTGGAATGCCGTACTAAAGTTTTATTTGGTACCCAAAGCTTCCTGTAGCTTCTTCCAAAATCTTGAAGTAAATCTCAGGTCTCTATCCGAGATGATTGACAACGGTACTCCATGTAGCCTTATGATCTCGGATATGTACAAGTCAGCCAACTTGTCAAAAGAGTAATCGGTTCATACTGGAATAAAGTCTGCCGACTTGGTTAGCCTATCAACTATAACCCAAATAGCGTCTTTCTTCTTCGGGGTCAATGGTAATCCGGTCACGAAGTCCATGGCAATCTTGTCCCATTTCCATTAGGGAACCAACATAGGCTGTAACAGACCCGAAGGTACTTGGTGTTCAACCTTGACCTGTTGACATATCAAACATTTTGATACAAACTCTGAGATGTCTCTTTTCATACCCGACCACCAATATATTTTCTTAAGGTCGTTGTACATTTTTACACTACCTGGGTGGATGGACAAACAACTACCATGTGCCTCACTTAGAATCTTCTGAATTAGCTCATCATTCTTGGGTATACAAATTCTGTCTTTGAACATTATACAACCGTTGGTACTAATACGAAAATCTGAGTCCATTTCTAACTCACATTGAGTTCTCTTGGCTTACAATTTCTCATCACCTTTCTGAGCTTCACGGATTTCATGAAGAAAAGTCAGTCTGGCCCTCAACTCTGTTAGGATTGAATCATCATTAGATATAGTTAATTGAGTGTTCAAGGCTCTCAAGGCAAACAACGACTTCCTGTTCAAGGCGTCGGTGACTACATTTGCCTTTCCCAGATGGTAATCAATGATCAGTTCATAATCTTTAATCAGCTCTAATCATCTCCTTTACCTCAGGTTCAATTCTTTTTGAGTCATTAGATACTTTAAACTCTTGTGGTCGGTGAATATACGACACGTCTCACCATACAAATAGTGCCTCCAAATCTTCAAGGCCAAGACGATTGCAGCAAGCTCTAAATCATGTGTCGGGTAGTTCTTCTCGTGCGGTTTTAGTTGCCTCGAAGCATAGGCGATCACTTTGCCCTCTTGCATAAGTACACAACCCAGTCCATTTAGGGACGCATCACTATAGACTACAAACTCTTTTCTTGGCGCGGGTAATACCAAAACTAGAGCCTCAATTAACAGCATCTTTAATTTTTCAAAACTCTACTGACATTCCTCAGACCATTCAAACTTAACATCCTTTTGTAGCAATCTCGTCAATGGACTTGCAATCATGGAAAATCCTTTTACAAAGCATCTATAGTAACCGACTAAGCCCAAAAAGCTTCTAACCTCGGTTACATTCTTTAGTGGTTTCCAATCGATGATAGCAAAGATCTTGTTTGGATCAACTCAGATACCATCACCCAAAACAATGTGACCCAAAAACCTTACCTCACAGAGTCAGAACTCACTCTTGCTAAACTTAGCGTAAAGTTACTTATCCTGTAGAGTCTGTAATACAGCCCTCAAGTGTTCCGTATGCTCTGATTCATCCTTGGAATAAATTAGGATATCATCAATAAACACTACAACGAACTTGTCCAAGTACGACCGAAACACCCTTTTCATTAAATCCATGAATACAGCTGGGGCATTCGTTAGACCAAACGGCATGACCAAGAATTCATAATGACCATATCTTGTCTTAAAGGTAGTCTTGGGCACATTCAACTCTTTAACTCGCAACTGGTAGTAGCCGGACCTCAAGTCTATTTTGGAAAACACAGTGGCCCCTTTCAACTGATCGAACAAATCATCAATCCTTGGCAATGGGTACTTGTTCTTAATGGTCACTTTGTTGGGTTGTCTATAATCTATACATAACCTCATCGGTCCATCCTTCTTTCCAACAAACAAAACAGGAGCACCCCAAGGCGAAAAACTCGGCCTTGCAAAGCCTTTATCAGTCAATTCGTGCAACTGTACTTTTAACTTTTTCAATTCATTCGGTTAGACGCTGTTCTGGGTGCTAGCTCAATACCAAACTCTACCTCTCTAATAGGAGGTAACCCAGGTAACTCTTTGGGAAACACATCTGGATATTCTCGTACCACCGGTACCGACTCCATCCTCAATTCAAATTCTTTGGTATTCAAAACAATGGCCAAGTAGGCTTCAGACCCTTTCCTCAAATACCTTTGGGTCGGCATCGAGGAAATCATAACCAGTGATGAGTCCGACTCACTAGAGTCAACCCAGAGAGTCTCACCATTAGGACACGTCAATTCAACATACTTGCTACCACAATTTACAACCATGTTATGGACGGTCAACCAGTCCATGCCAAGAATCACGTCGAACTCATCAAAAGGCAATAGCATAAGGTTGGCTGGAAAACAATGGCCTAGAATCGTCAAGGGAAAATTCTTACAAACTTTATCTACCAGAACAGACTTGCCTAGAGGGTTCGACACTCTAATTACAAATTCAGTGAGTTCTATAAACAAGTTCATACAATTTCATATAGATATATGAATGGGTCAACCCCTGATCGATCAAAGTAATAACACGAGTATTATAAAGAGAAAATATACTCGTTATGACATCAGGAGCAGAGGCCTCCTCTCGAGCACGGATTGCATAGGTTCTTGCTAGAGCTCAGGCTTCTAATTTTGCAGTGGAGTTTCTGGCAACTGTTCGACTATCACTAGCACTTCCGGAAGGTCTAGGAGGTCTACTCCGAGAATTAGAAGCAATTGATTTTAAAGTTGGCTCAAATTCTCTATTCGATCTTTCCGGGCAATCTTTAAGGAAATGGTCAAGAGAACCACATCGATAACATGCCCCACTCTTCATTCTGCACTCCCCGAAGTGGAATTTGTTGCCTTATGCACTTCGGCCTTTGATCATCAACACTTCCCACACTTGTGGTCGAAGGAGAAGAATACTTTGGGTTATGGCGCTTGGAACTCTTTCCACTGCCCGAGTATCCCACTAATGAAGTAGAGTGGTCTTGGCGACTCCTTGATTGCTTTGTAGGAAAAGAATGCGCCTTGCTACTGGTTCTCTTACTTGATACCCGAGCCTCTCTCTTGACTTGCTTCCTTTCATTGTTAGGCCCTTCGACCTTCTTAGCTTGATCAGCTAAGGCAGTGAATTCTCGTATATCAAGAATTCCAATAAACAGCTTAATTTCTTCATTCAAACCCTCATCGAAATGTTTGCACATTTCAACTTCTGTTAGGACCCATGCATTCACATACTGGCTTAGCCTCACAAATTCTATTTCGTATTCAGACACAGTTCTATCCCCTTACTTGAGTTCTAGGAACTCTTTTTGTTTCTGATCTAAAAACCATTGACTGATGAACGTCTTTTTAAACTTGGCTTAGAAAAATTCCCATGTAATGGTCTCTTTCTGTGCCACCGAAGATATGGTCTTCCACCAATTATAACAAGTATCCTTTAGAAGAGATACCGCACATTTTAAACTTTCTTTTGGAGTACACGACAAATCATTGAGCACTCTCATAGTGTTTTCAAGCCAAAATTTCGCACGTTCTGGGTCATCATCTAGGGTGGCTCTGAACTCTTCGGCTCCATATTTCCTGAGTTTGTCTACCGGAGCCTTTCCCAATCTCATAGGTTCCACGACCTATGGTGCTCCTTCAGGTTGGGTAGCTGGTGGAGGAGGTCGGTGTATCTCAGGACGATTTCTCATATATTCCTCGAACCACTTGTCCATCATTTCGAAGAAGGCAGCTTTTGCCTCTTCTTGGCCCCCAGGCATGGGCCTTCTACTACTACTAGAGTTATCCCGTACGGAAGCTGAAGCATAGCTCTCGGCTCCCTTGGACTTATCTCGAGCTTGATTGAAAGACATTTTCTACATTCGAATACGATAAAAAAGGTTAGGAGATGTCACACTATCATCACTTGTATAATGGCATGTATAACTAGACTCAGTACATGCTAAGTTAGTCCGAGAACTGACTAAACCTTAGCTCTGATACCAATAAATGTATCACCCTCACCCGTATCCAGCTCTGGAATAGGGTTTGAGGGGCTACCAAACTTAAACTCAACCAATCTTAAGAAATCGGGCCATAAAATTTTGATCAATTTAAAACTTTTTGTTCTATAAGCAACGTGTCCCTTAATTGGGCTTAAGAGGCCCAAGACATACATTCATGGTGGTTCGGGGTCAAACTGAGGGCTCAAGAAAAACTTGGAAAATTCATGCTTTAAGGTTCCACACGCCCATGTGGATATGGACCATGTGGTCACGCACGCCCGTGTGGCTTGGGACACGCCCGTACCCTTAGCCCGTGTGCAACACTGACTTTAAAACACGGCCATGGCATACGTCCGTGTACCCTGCCCGTGTACAATACTGACTTCAATACATGGCCATGGCACACGCCAGTGTGGCCTGCCCGTGTACAACAATGACTTAAAATTTTAAGTGCAGGGGACGCACAGCCATAACACACACCCATGAGAGTGAGCCGTGTGTCACACACGGCCTAGACACACGCCTGTGTGTCTTGCTCGTATGGACAAAGGAGGCCATTTCCAAGCCATTTTGTCACCCATTTTACACAACCTATACAAGATCATTTCAATATACTAATTTCACCACAATAGACGCCAATTCATCCATAGAAAGAACATTATAAGAATTTACCAAAATGAATAATAGCCACTATTCTAGGCTTGATACAAAATGAAAGGCTTTTGACTTAGCCAAAATACATAACCAATTTCTCATTAAATCAAACATTCTAGTCTAGCCCTACACATGCCATTATAACAAAATAAAAGGTTTCATAAATACCCAAAATAGGATCAAGTCGATAATGTGATCAACGCTTCAACCATCTTCCAATCATCAAGAGTCCACGAGTGCTATAAAACAGAGGAAAATAAAAAGAGGGTAAGCATTAACATGCTAAGTAAGTCCGAATAACGGGAAAGTAAACTTACCGATTATTTAGCATGTGACCATAATAAACACTCCATCCAAACAAGTATAGAATAGATTTTCTATCACATGCACTCACCCACTAAGTTAGTCTGTAACACCCCGTACCCGAGACCATTGCCGGAGTCGGACACGAGGGGTTAACAGACTTAATTCCCTTATTTTTACAGTCCATTTTAAAAATTTCCAGACTAGCTGGCTAACTGCGTCACTGTCACCTTAAAAATCATATCTTGAGTTCCAAAACTCGAAAATCAGTTTCGTAAATTTTCCCTGAAACTAGACTCATATATTCATCTACAAATTGTTTTCTAGAATTTTTGGTTGGGCCAATTAGTACAGTTTATTGGTTAAAGTCTCCCCTGTTTCAGGGTTTGACTGCTCTGACCTTCATGCATTACGACTTATATATCTCCCTGTACAGGGCTTCAATACTTATGCCGTTTGTTTCTAAAGAAACTAGACTCGAAAAGGAATCTATAAATATATTGCATGACTTCTAACTATCTCTGGTTAATTTATAATGAATTTCCTAAGTCCGAATAGGGAATCCAGAAACTGCTCTGGCCCTGTTTCATGAAAACTTTAAAATCTCATAAAATACTGTTCATATGATCGTTTCATTACTTTCCTATGAAAATAGGTTCATCAAGGTTCAATTACATAATTTATTCACTATTTAATTCCATTCTTACTATTTTTAGTGATTTTTCAAATCCACACCACTGCTGCTGTCAGCATCTGTTTTTAAGGTAAACCTTACCTATTTCATGGTTTTCCATGAATCAACTAGAGTTTGTCATACATAGCATCAAAATAATCATAATTAACCATTCCCAATGGCTAATCGTTACCAAACATTTCCATACCTCTCAATGAACAACATACAAGACGATTATAATGCTATGCTCAAAGTGTATATAAGCCATTTTCGCGTGGCTATCCAAATTTATACAAAACCAAAGGGTACATGACCAACAACAAAAGGGTAGTCCTATACATGCCATTTTCAGAGTTCAACCAAAAGTGTACCAAAAGGGCTTTGATAGTGTGGACGACTTGACTTGACAATCCCAAGTCCGATAGGTGACAAACCAAAATCTATAAAACAGAGATTCAAAGAACGGAGTAAGCATTTAATGCTTAGTAAGTTTTGAGCAATAAAATTAGGCACAAGCTGAAGTATAGCATTCATATAACTAAGCGGATAATTTCATATACACATATTCTCAAAAATCAGTCCTACTTCACATTTCCAACCCTTATATTCATACATAAGGGATCAACTTAACCAAAGGCCAAAGCTCACTAATCGATTGGCGGATAATATTTAAACGAAATCACTACTCCAATGCATATCTGAAGCGTACCTTATTGTTGGGATTTTACGAGCGTATTAATTGAAATTATTACAGCAAGATCGCTCATTCCCAAACCAAGTAACTTTAAGGGTTTAGCCGGATATAGCTACTCGCTCAAATGCCTTCGGGACTTAGCCCGGTTATAGTAACTCGCACAATTGCCTTCGGGACTTAGCCGGTTATAGTAACTCGCACAATTGCCTTTGGGACTTGGCCGGTTATAGTAACTTCGCACAAATGCCTTCGGGACTTAGGCGGATATAGTAACTTCGCACAAATGCCTTCGGGCTTAGCCCGTTATCAATCCGAATATCCATGCACATATCAATAAATCATGACACATCAATATTTCATTTTCGTAACTAGAATTCAAACACAAGTCACTTATCAAGCATTATCATTTTCAGCTCAAAAGCTACATACAAAGGGCATGATTTTGATTTTCTTATAACATAATCTAATTGAATCATAATCTAAGTTTCATTACTTGAAAACTTACCTCGGATGTGGTCGAACGATTTGGTGGCTATTCGATCACTTTTCCTTTCCTTATCCAACTTTGATCCTCTAAGCTCTTGAGCTTAATAAACAAATAAATTTATTCAATTACTTATCCAACTTTATTATATACAAATATCTATTTATTTAGATTCATTTCGAACTAATATTAGGCAACCGATCATATATTCTCCCCATGGCGATATTCAAACATTGTAGCCAAAGAATCACAATTATCGAATGTTTAACTATGATCGGACATATGATATTACCCGTATGTCTTAAGCTAATTGCCAAACCTATTGCCTCAATTTGTGTACATATCAAATATAGTAATCCTTACTTGAACTATTAACCAACCTTATCAATGAACAATTATACTTAAAATACCATATATATATATATATTCATAAGTGCATAGATACTATGTTACCAACAATTATTTCCTTGCTTAGCAGCCGAACCAATATACACATTACTCCATATCTACCCGTCACGTTTACTCTCGTAAACCGAATAAACTTGCACATAAGGTCCTTGGCGAACCTCATTAAAACAAGTCAACCAAAATCTTAGTATTCATCTTGTGTATAATCTTATTTACCTTCCAAAATCACAAAACATCAAACTCTTAATGTTTATGTACAAGGCGAATCTTAACATGATCCAACCTCCAACTCATTCATTTCAATCACTCACACGGCATTTGTTCAATTCTTTAGACAAATCTACGTTTGGCCATTGTACTCATGAGCATTAAAATTTATAATTTGACTACTTAAACCCTTCTCTTCAACAATTCTTCATAAAACATAAAGATTATAACCCAATCTCATCCTTTAATAACTAAAACCGAATGCTCAAGCCATCACCAAGATTTCGAAATTTTTGCCATGGGTTGTGCAAGAAATTAGCTAATTAACTAGAAACAAGTTTAAAATTTAAGAATCTAACACAACATACTAACCTCCCCTTAAGCTCAAGGTGACCGAGACCTCTCTTCTTCCTTTCTTCAATTCGGCCAAGAAGAACCAAAGAATGAAGCTCTTTTTTTTTTTCTTCTTTCAATTCACGGCAATGAAGAGGGCAACCACACACATTTTTTTTTTGTTTCTCCTTCTACTAACACTAATATTTTATTGCCCATGTTCTTTATTTTATTATTCCTAACATAAGCATTAACATAACATGTTTATGACATGTTTTGCCCATAACATTTTGTCCACCCTCCTTGTCATGGCCGGCCACTTACTAATTAAGGGGGAAATTGACATGCAAGTCCACCCTTTTGATCTCATGCACTAATAGATCCTTATAGATCGACCTATCACATTTCAAAGGTGTCACACATAAGTCCTATTAGCTAAATTCACATGCAATTGACTAAATCGAAGCTTAAAACTTTCACACACTCATATTCACATATTTTAGACAATAATCATTATATTCAAATAATTTGGTGACTCGGTTTAGTGGTCCTGAAACCGCTTTCCGACTAGGGTCACTTTAGGGCTGTCACATAGTCTTATGGCATGACAAGATAATAGTATATCTAGATGAGCTCATCATATCATTATTCCCTATTTACATCTTATGTTAGTCCCATTGAATTTTTCGGTTTTCCGATGGATATCTCATTTTCCATCAACTTATACAAATGATCGTTTCGAGTACGCACTCATGTAAACCTCGCATCTTACGGCGGAATTGCCAAAATCAGGCTAAATTTCGCATAATACAAACTCATAAAGTAAATGTTGGGATTACCAGTCCAGGCTAAATCCCCTTACGATGACATATACTCTAATGAGCTCGAATCTGAATTACCAGTCCAGGCTAAATTCAGACCCTACTTCGGATTACCCGTCCGGGCTAAATCTTTAAGGCACACATATTCTTCGGGAGGCTAGATCACTTTAGGATCACTCGTCCGGGCTAGATCCTTTTCACCGTCAATTTATTTTCGAGATGTTCCGTCGAGTAACCCTATTTATTCAACCGAGACATTCTTATATGCATTTTACTTACTTTATTAAATCTCGTAAACTATCATGCAATAGGAATTTACCACATTTATACAATCAAGAATATACATTTTAAGTACATTAGAGTCTACTTTGAGTTATTCGAACTTACCTGGTTATTGTTTCGGGTTTGAGCTTTTATCACTCCAAAACCTTTCGTTTCCTTCGATCAAATTTTGGATTTGGTTTATCGGGGTCTATATCAGCAAAATAACTATATCAATACATCATTTAATTCCTTTGTAATGCCTATCTCATCCTAAGACAAAATGACCAATTTGCCCTAAACCTTGCTAAAATTACGATTTTACCCTCAGGCTCGTAATTCGATTTTCATTGCATTTTCTAATCATTCAAGCCTAGAATAATAATATTTATGCTTATGGCATCTTACAATTCCATCTATATCATACATTTCTTACCAATTTCACAAACTTTGAAAAATGGTTCAATTAGGTGTTTTCATGCTAATACCTTTCATAAATGTTGTTTATCTAACAACTAAGACTCATATTCTTCCACCAAAACTTCCTAGAACAGTTACCATTTTGTAACATAGTCCCCTCAAAAGAAAGTTCATGCAATAGGGACTCCAAAAGTACAAAAATTTTCAAGAAAGTCACTTACTTGAGAGGGATCCAAGTTGATGAAAATTTTAAGCTTAAAACCCTTGAAAATGGCTGATTTTCGGTCAAGAAGAAGAGTGAAAAATAAAATAAATTGAAGGCTAGACCTTAGGGCATTATTTAAAACACATTTTATGGCATCACATACCTAATCCTTTGACCATTTCATTTTTCTTTGTCTCATGGCCAGCCAAGCTAATGTTTAAGGGTCTATTTGCCCTTTTTAGACCCCCAATTTTAGTTTCATGGAAATTTAATACCTTTAGCAATCAATTTGGGACTTTGCACTTTATGCGATTTAGTCCTTTATCGCAATTGGACTCAAAATCGCTAAAATTAATTGATCAAAATTTTCATGTATCTATATAATCATGCTAGTACTCCAAAAATATAAATAAAATAAATTTTCTTAGCCTCATATTCGTGGTCTCAAAACCACTGTTCCGACTAAGCCCTATTTTGGGATGTTACAAGAAGGCGGGTGCCCAAGTTAGTGATGCCACAATTCAAATGAATTACATTTAGTAGATAAGAAAAAACTATCTCCTAAATCAATGTTGTTTAAGGAGAAACTGAAACTACGAATGGAATCTGAAATAGCGGAGGAGGGCACTAGAGAAAATCCATACAACCCATCATGCGTGTAGCCTCGAAGTAGAATTTCCTTGGTCTAGATATCCTTTACTAGATAATGAAAAGGGTGAAACTAAAAGAAACATTATTATCCCTAGAAAACTAAGAAACCGAGCTCAAATTCTTACGAATAGTAGGAACATGTAACACATTTGTCAAATGCAAAAGTTTGCATGAAGTAGATATGACACTATGGCCTAAACGAGCAATATTTGCACATGTACCATTACCTATAAGTAAAGGTGTTATACCTGAATACTTACTCGAGTCATGCAACCCTGAGGCATCATGGAAAACATGGTTTGTAGCACTAGAATTGGGATGCCAAGTAGTGGTCTCTCGATAGAAGCAAGCAAGACTGAAATTATTGGGCTAGAGGAAGCAATGGGCAGCTTAGAAGGTGGAACCAGAAATGAGCCATAGGAGCTGGGTAGAGGTAGACTCACACGACGTGCTCCATTAAGAGGACCAAAGAATGTAGGTCTGTATGATATTGGCCCATATGCTAACTAGTAGGAGACTTAATTTGCTTGGACTAGGGGTTTAGACTGAAACATCGGGCCGATTAGAAAAACTAGTGGGCTAGAGAAACTTGATTATGGTTGTGACCCAACATAAAAAGAAAAAGATTTTGAAATAAGGTTATAGCCTCCCATCAAAACGTTATTCGCCACTGAAAAACCTTGAAATGACCTATCAAATTAGTAGTAGCATCGTTGGGCAACATGCCTTATTCGAACACACAAATGGCACTGCAGACGACCATGACCACTCTGGTCGCGACCACAGTAAAAACCATGACCACCACGATGTGAAGAACTAACTGTATGAAAATCAACCACGTTGACATTTTGTTCAATAGAAGATGACGTGAATTGAGCAGGAGGTTGTTGAACTAGATTCGCTTGAATAGGAACCTCGGAGGTGAACTATTTCTGTCTAGTTTCGCACTCAAGAAGCATGTTGAAAAGCCAATCCAAGCGCAATGGCTCATACGTAAATAAGATGGAAGTTAGAATATACTCAAACTCCATCGAAAGGTTGGTAGTAATGATATCAACATATTTGTTATCAGAGACAGTATGGAGAAAGGCATTGAGTAGATAAAAAATACCCTTGATTTTAGCCAGATATTCCTTCGCCGAAAGATGACCTTTCTTCAGAGAATGCAAGGTATGCTTTAGCCGAGAAACTTTGGTACTGGAGGCATGCCTTACTCCAAATAGCGTGACCGGTGTTTGCATTTGTAAAACATGACAAAACATCGCTATTAATAGTTGATAAAAGCCAAGAAGCGAAGGGTTTGTCTTGTTAACGATAAGAGGCAAAATCAAGGTAGAAATTGACTTCCCTTCTTAATTCGACACAAATTGAGGAGGATCAGTGAGGGTTCTAGTGACATAGTTATTGAACCCGTATTCATAGACAATGAGCATTAATTGATGCTTTTACTGGACAAAAGGTGTCCTTTTGAAGCTTGATCGTGTCATGTTGGGGAAATAAATGTACAACTCAGTAAGCACCATCTCCATCAGAAAAATATGGTAAAGACGATCTGTTGACACGAGTGATCTGTCGTAATTCGGTGTAATAGATTAAACTAGTTTTCATACTTAAGGAGCTTGAATACGAGCAATTCTAATATGTTTTAGTTATGTTTTCTTGGTTTAATTTAAATTTAATAAGAAGTGTATTAAGTCTTTTATTGACCTTAGGGGCCGAATGAGGCCTAAAGGCTAGCTAACGTACTTAGTAAGTGTACAGAAAACCATTTAAAGGCGTGGGAAGTTAAAGCTGATTGTTGTGTTGCAACACGAGGAGTTTTATGTCGCAACATAGGGAGCAAAATACAAGAATTTCAAGTTTGCCTTAGGGGTTGCAACACAGCCATGAGATGTCATGGCATTTCCCTAAAGTTACCCCTGAACTATGCATACTGCCTTCGATGTCACGGCACAGACAATAGGGTGTCACAACACCGGCCCTGCATAAGATTAATTATGAGTCAAGGGTGTTTCTGTCTACACAATGGAGATTAAACACGAGAACATCAGGTGCTAGGTTTGAGAACGATGGCTACCCCAATTCTATAAATAGGCTCATTTAGCACTTGTTGAGGGAAAACTTTTCATATTCTAAGTTTTTCTCTGTAATTTAGTTTTCAGGTTTCCGTTCCTTTAGGTTTTAGATTTCTTTTTAGTTCTTTCATTCGTGTTCTTTGGGAGACCTGATTTGTAAACGAAATCAAACACTAGTGGATTTCAGCACTTCATCATTCAAACACAATCATGATTCTCTAAACTTTATTATTGATTTATTTTTTATGCACGTTTTTATTATCAAATTTATTATGTTCATGGATTCCACGAGGAACTAATCCTCTTATTGAGGATTAGCGAGTGGAGGTGTGATTGACTAATTTTATGGAAGGTTTTTTTAGCGGATCACCTGTTTTGGAGAGGAAGAACTTAAACCCTAGGCTTCATGACTCTAGAAAGTCATTTAGGTGGGAATTAACCCCAAATTAGTATGGCTTATCCGTGAATATATTAGCCCCGAATCGGTCTGGGCTGTGAGGTCGAGAGATAAGTAGTTATTACCGACTCGTTAGTTTAGTGGAAGATTGAGAGATCCTGCTAGGGTAGCGACTAATTGATTGAATAGAAACCCAAAATAGAAATTAGTTATGATCACCAAAGCTAGCTAATCACCCATGTCTACATCTTATTAAGTTTAGAAATAAGTTTTCCGAAGTCCCTTTTTGTTTATGCCGTGTTTATTTCTTTATTTATAAAAACCTAAAAATCTTTCCTTTATGTTTTGTTGTGATATAATTTATTTAAACTACTAATTAATTCTATTTGCATTTAGTTTAACTTTAATTTAGTACTTGCTTCCCTTGGGTACGATCCTCAAAATGCTCACATATTCTATTGTAAAAACTATATTACAACCTAACCCGTATACTTGTGAACACCGCCTCAAATCTATATTTTTAGTTGTAGTATTCACACTCTGGACATTGGTACATTCGGAGGCTGTGAACGAGTTGGGTTCTAGTGAGACACATCTTCATTGGTGGAGATTTCGAGATGAACTATAGTCATTGAGCAGAACAGACAACAACCGAGAAAATAACTTCTGATATAGATGAATGAATTTATACACAACTAAAAAGTTGATAAATTGCTGCTAACAACGTAACAGAATCCTCAACAATATAACTAATTCTATTTAATCGACTCTAAATAGATTGATAATTAATTCTATAATTCAAAATTAATATCAAATTAAAATTGAGAATCCAATTTTAATAAGTAAAATAGATATTGAACTCTCTATAGCTAAATTTTTAGAGTTACATGGTATGTTTATGATTTGGCCATGTTGAAAAGTGGTTAAGTTGATGATTTAACACATAAGCTTGTTTTAATTATTATATTATTTGATAATTGCACCTTAATTCATGTTTTCATAATTTGGTTTTAAATTCCAAAATTTGTTTTTCTTTTTAAAATAATAAAAGAGTATATTACAGCTTATTACAACTTCAGAGTATTAAATTGAAATAGCATCACGATTCAGAAACGTCCGGCTTAAAATTTGCATTATTTCTATGTGTACATTATGGAAGTTTGCTTGCATCTTTCTTCTATCAATATTAAAATAATTACCTTCCACGATTGTCAAGGAAGTATTTTTGTTCATTAATATCTCAATTTAATCTTTTACTAAGTCAAAAGGAAAGAGCCTTGCCAATTATAAAAATAAAAAAAATTACTAAAATAGAAAATCTTACCAATTCTTTAATAACATATATTTCTATTCCATTGTAACTCGAAATCACAATAAAATTTTGGTTTTCCAAAGATATATTCTATTTTATTAACATCTTGATTGTGACTTAATTTACTAAATTAGTTTTTGTAAAATGATTTATATTTCAATGTAATTTTGCCTTAATTCAAAGTTTTTATAAATAGTTTCGTTCTTAATTTTTTATTGAATCATTTTTTACTTAATATTTTAATTTATTAAATTAAATTATTTTCTTTTCTATTATGATTTAATGCTATTTTTTTTGTCAATGTGTTATTATTGAATTATTTTTAAAATGATTTTATAGTTCAAGACTGATGATTAACACTCTATTAAATCAGTGTTTTCTTTTGTATTATATAAAAGAAGCAACATGTACATTTTGTGGAGTTATATTTTTACATTTGTTTTACTCATATTCTAAATAAATCATGTTTTAATATCTTAATATTTTTGGAAATAATGCTTTTAATTAAATAATAGAAAAGATATTATATGCAATTAAACTCATTTTATCTTTCAATTTTGATTACTTTCAATTATAAATTATCTCAATTAATTTTTTAATTTAATCACTTTAAATAAAATAATTGTGCAATTAATTATCACCATTAAAATTTTTATTTGACGTGCCATATTAACCCATTAAATAATTGACACGTTGCATTTTTGGCTATAGTTTAAGAATCTCTCTGTAATAAATCTAAAACTTTTCTTCTTTTAAAGTTTAGTCAACAAAAAAATACTACATGTTAATCATTTAATAGGTTAATATGTTCCATCAACAATACGTTAAAAGAAAATGAAAATTTTACCAATAATGACTAATTTTTACATTAACTTTAATATTAAACTAAATTATCTTTATTTTTATTCTCATTGTTTAGTACCAAAACAGCCAACATATCTATTACTTCAATCATAATCACTGAAATTAAGGTATAGTATGTTGGCATTTCAATTAAATACCAAAAATAACGCTTTTCGTTTTCCAAGTCCCAAACTATCTAAAATATTCTTCGCCGCTGCAACAACAAAAAAAAAAAAAGGAAAGAGAAACTTCACTTTCTACAGAAAATTTAAACTCAATTGGAAATTTTATTAACTTTAATAAAGATACCGACAAAATGTCATTGCCATATACCAAATAATATAATTTTTAAAAATATATATTTATGTTATTTTATTTTTACTTTTTAACATATTATTATTGAAACATTATAAATTTTATACAAGAATAAATATAAAAATATTGAAGTCAATACTACAAGGATAAAAAAACTAGTTATATATATAATATAGCAAGAATTTCTTGATTATTTTGGAAATAATAAGTTTTGGAGCAAGGAATTATAGTATTTGTACAGCATTAAAATATAATATTTAAATATTTCATATTTTAGAATACATTATTTAATATTATTTGTGAAAAAGTAATAATTAATACATAAAGAAACTAGTTTATTATATATAATTTTATGATATTGATAAATCATATACTAAGAATGAAAACCAACAATTATTTAATTTTATGAGATTATATTATATGATTATGGCAGTAGACTTGTAGTAAACTAGTAATCTCATTGAATTTTAAATACTAAGTATTGATGTCCAATAAGAAGGAGAAGGTGATGATGGTTAGAGGACCTAAATAAAAGAATTTGTAAAAAATGATTTTTAATGCATTTTGTTATTTATTTAAGTCATGTGTCATACTATCACATGACATATTACAGGGTTAACTCAATTTTTTTAAAACAAGACTGTTAGTTTAATGGTCAATCGTTAAAGTTAATGATCGAATGATCTTTTTAATACATTTTGTCAATTTAAGTACTTAATTAAGTATTTTGAAAAGTTTAAGGGTTTTTACACTGTTAAGTTTTTTTATTTAAATCTATAATATGCCACAAATTTGAAACTTAGTCCTGTATTTTTATTTTCAAGAATTTAGTTCATATATTTTCTTATATCAAAATTCAGGTTCAATTGTTAATGTTATTGAAATTTTTGTTAAATTTATTGGTGTGACATTTTGAAATACTCACTTGTAGCCATGTAATTAAAAATGACATTGCAATGAACTTGAATTTAATAAAATAATTTTAATGATGTTAATAGTTGAAACTGAATTTTGAAATACAAAATTAGATGTAGTAAATTCCTAATTTACAAAACTTATGGTATATTTTAACTTCTTTATCTCTTTTAATGCGCTTGGGTTATCTATCTCTTCGGGTATATTTTAGATTTTGTGGGTTGAAATATTTTGGGAGAAATGTGAAGGAGGATGAAAATATTTGGGACATTTGGCTCATGAATTGTATCTCTTTAGATATGTTTCAATTATCTGTTTGGGTGTGTTTCAAATATTAGGGATTGAAATATTTAGGGTGAAATTTCTCCAAAAAGGATGAAATGATTTGGGATATTTGGCTCATAAATTAGGTCGGGTATTTTGGGTAAATGGATTTGGTAAGATTATAACAGATTTGGTCCTTGTATTTCAACAAAATTTCTAATATAGTACTTTTACTTTCAAAATGTCGATGGATTTGGTAAGATAATGACAGCCTTGTACTTTGTACTTTACACAAATCTTCTAATGTAGTAATTTTACTTTCAAAATACCCATTAAAGTTTAGGTATGGATATTGATAATTTAAAAGTAGAAATACCATATTAGAAAATTGATTAAAGCACAGGGGCCAATTCTGTCATTATCCCTTTGGTAAAATATGAAAAAAGAAATCATTATAATGCTACTCATTCCAAGCCAATCCAAGTGAGCAATGTAAAATTCCACGTCAACATATGAGGGCATAAACAAATGGAATTTGTAAGAATACAACTTTTTTTTTTTGGATATTGAATCACAGATAAAGAACACAAACAGTGTAAGGATTGCCTTAAAGAAAAACGCAGAGATGTAATCAGGTAGTGTTGTAGGCCAATTTTGGCCCGTTTACAAAATACCCAGGCCCATTAAACCATTTAACCCATCCTCAAACCCAAAACCTAAAATTAACCTAGCCCAACATCCAAGCCCAATTCCAAAACCCTAGACTCCCACTTGCCTCTTCCCACTCTCCCATCTTTCGCCACCAAGACCACTCCCACTCTCCCATCTTGTCTCACCACAACACCATCACACACCCCATTGTCCATGCCCATGCCACGCAAACAAGCAAAATGAAGCAAGAATAGAGAATAATAACAAAGTATGTAAAAATTAGGCTATATAAAGCCACCCAAACAACAAAAAAAGGGGAAAGGGATAAAAAGTTTGTATCAAGAACACAAAAAAGGAAAGTTCGGAAGGTGAACTTCAATTTTTCTCTGTTATCTCAATCTTTACATTTATCTTTGCTTTGTTTTATTTTTTTCTTTAACTTACTTTAAAGCGAAAAAGAATCAAGGAAGAAAAGAGTATTACGGATCTACCCGTGGCGCTCCCTTTCCGTTCGACACGGTGAATCGCCGTGATGATGGGTGTTGAAACCTTAATCAAGAAAGGAGGAAGAGATAAAGAGGGAAGCAAAAAAAAAAATCCAGCAAAAATTCCAGCACCAAAAAAATTTCGGAAAAAATTTCCAAAAAAAAAACCAAAAAAAAGAATAGAACGACCCAAAACAAATTCAAATTAGAGATTGAAGAAACAAAAAATCTAAGGTGATTTTTTTATATTTTATTTTAATCCGATTTTAAGTTTTTAACCTATATATATTAAAACATAAAATATAAATAAAATAAAATAAAAACAAAAAAAAGATTTTTTTTACCTTTCCCAAGCAGGTAATACGGTGGCGCGCCCGGCAACAGACCTCACAGTGACCGGTCGCCCGGCCGGATTCCCTTCCCCTCCTTCTCTCTCCTTCTCTCTTCCTCTCTCTTCCTTTTTTCTTTCCCTCCTCCAAATGATTTTTTGGGTTATTTTGGCCTTATATAGCCTTCAAAATGACGTCGTTTTGGGGTTGTCATTTAACCCCAAAACGACGTCGTTTGACTTGGACCGTTCGACCGACCCGACTCGCCTAGGATCCGCGTGTTTTTTAAAGGAAGGGCAAATTGTGCTTTTAGCCCTTCCGCTTTTTATTACTTACAATTAAGTCATTTTTGTTTTTTAATTTGGCCTGAATTTGTCGCGATTTTCAATTTAGTCCACAATGATGTCTTGCATTTTATGGGAAGGAATATTTGCTGTTTTGGTCCCCGATGTTTCAGCGTGTGTTTAATATAGTCCTTTCCTTTTATTTTTATTTCAATTTTGCCCCAAATATTTTGTTTTTAGCTCAACTTAATCCTTTTTAGTTATTTTACTATTTAAATCAATTATTTTAGTATTATTATTATATTTTATTCACTTATGTAGTGTGTTAATATTTTTATCATTTCTAATATGTATATATATATATATATTATGTGTATTATATATATATTATGTATATATGCCATTAGTTATATATTTCTTATGTATATATTCTTAAATACTATTATATACATATATATATATATATATGCATATTTTAAATTCCATATTGTGTATATATTATTATTACAAATTATTACTATTGCTAGTATTATTATAACTATTATTATATTAGTGTATATTTTATATACATACATATGTATATATATATATATATTTGCACATATCATTATTTTATATTATTGTTGTAAATTTTTATGTATATATTTTTTATGTACGTTTCCCAATATTTTCTTTTATTGTAGATATTATTATTATTATTATTACTTACTTTTATTATATATATATACATATATATGTATTTTTATGTACATATTATTATTTTATATTATTATTACCAAATATATCATTTTTCCTATTTTATTATTAGTACATGACTTGTTTCTATTTTGTAAATATCATTATTATTGTTATTTTAATATTCTAGTATTCCATGTTAATATTTTTCATTAATGATATCATTTTTTTTTTATTCTTTATCTATTTTAATTTCTCACTTTAGGAATATTTTTCTCATGTTTTAATTAATTTCAAAAATAAGGCAATGTACCGATTTAATATTAAGCTATCGATTTCATCGCTATGTTGGGTGAAATTAATTGACTTGTGAAACGGGACACCCTTTCTAAAAAAATCGAAAACTAAAATTCCTATTTTTCAATCGGATCACGATTAAATATTATATTGAACTCGTATTTTTGAAAATCAAGTCAATACATGTTTATGAGATACCAATTTTGGGCGTCGTGAGGGTGCTAATACCTTCCTCACAGAATCGACTCGAACCCCAATTTTTCTCGAACTTTCACGTAGACCTAAATTTGGCCTTCTTTTTGTTTTAAAATAATTTTATTAGGTGTCCGATCACACCTATAAAAAGGATCGGTGGCGACTCCCTTTGTTAATAAAATCGGAAGTTGGTTTTCAAATGTTTAATAAATCACCATAATTAGCGACCAAGCGTAAAATTTTTTTTCGTCGCAACAGGTAGCTACTTAATGGATGTTCACGTGCTTCCACTTGCATCTTCCTTCATTTGCCACTGGATGAAGAGTCCAATTGAGTATATTGACATTTCCAGTCTGCAAAACGAAGATAAGTACCTTGCATCCCCATAACTTGCAGCTTTGCCTCCCATAAGGGAATCTTAATGCCAACAAGCAGAACTGAAATTTTTATCAAGTATGGAGCTCCTTTGCTTAATTTTTAATGTACAAGAGTGAAATGCAATCTTGTTATAGTATACGGTAAAAGTATCATGGAAGTCTTTATACTTAAAGACGGACTGCATTTCGACTCTTTTACCTAAAAAATAGACAAACTAGCCCTTATATATTTTGAAACATGCAAATTAGTCCCTTCATTAAATTTTATCTGTTAAATGATGACATGGAATGCTAATTTAAATGGTTAATTACTAATTTGATCATTGAACTATAGTTAAAATATCATTTTGATTTTTTTAAAAATTCTTAATAATAATTCTAATTTTTTAAAACTTAAAATAAATATAAATTATTAAAAATATTAAAAATTAAAATTATGTTAAAACAAAATCAAATCCAGATTTATTAAAGCCAAAACTTACATTCAAAGAAGTTTTTTTTTGGTGAATCATGGTGTTTTTATTTTTAAAAAGTTGAGCTCTCTTTCAATAATTGGGAAACATATACATTTTCAATAAAATTCTCGATTTGATGAGAACTATCTAATGCAATGAGACACTAACCTTACTTGTTGAATATGCTTTCTAGTGCAGTTCTAAAAACACCCATTTCAATTAAAATCATGGTTTTATTATTGTCGAAATACAATCAAACCAAAGAAATAACACATTTGCAATAAACAAAATCTTTCGCTTGCATCTCTCTTTGGCGACGACGACGATGACGACGAAGAAGAAGAAGAAGACAATGAACTCTTTTCGTTGCTTCTCCACTGTTGGAGATGTGTTGATGGCTTTAAAGTTTTATTTTAAATTAAAATTTCACTCTTATTTTTTTTATTTCTTTCCATAATAAGTTTAAAGCATTATTTTCTAAAATTTTAAAACCCATAAAGTCCTAGGTCAGAACCCAAAAATTTATATTAAAAATTCAAAAGAAATTGTTAAACCCAATAACTTAAAGATTAAAGCATTTTAGGATATTAAACAATAAGATCTTAAAATGAGAAACTTTATAATAGCAAAAGAGATGCGAAAATGAGTAATCAAAATTTTACAACGGTGACTATACACCATCATGAGATACGAAAGCATAGGAGAAATGAAAAAGAGTATTCATTAAATTAGAAGAAAGTAAAATTATATAAATTTTTATGTACCTTTTAGTTGGAAGCATGAAGATGAAACTAAACATGTAACGCCCCCACGCCCGAGACCGTCGTCGGAGTCGAGTATGAGGTGTTACTAAGCTTAATTTAACATATTTAGAACTTTGGATTATTTATTTCTACATTCGCAGCTTTTAAGCTACTTGCATAACAGTCACAAGAAAAATCATATCTCGAGTTACGAAACTCGAAATCAAGATCCGTAAATTTTCCCTAAATCTAGACTCATATACCTATCTACTATTTTTTTTCTAGAATTTTTGGTTGGGCCAATTAGTACAGTTTATTAGTTAAAGTTACCCCTGTTTGAGGACTTGGTGGTCGACCTCTGTTTACCACGAACCACATTTCTCTCTGTACAAAATCCATATGACTATGAGGTTTATTTCTGAGAATATAAAATACACTACTCAATTATATCTTTACAATTTATGGTGAATTTCTAAAGTTGGAATAGGGGATTCAGAAACTGCTATGACCCTGTTTCACTAAAATTCTAATATCTTCTAACATATAATTCCTTTTCTTGTTTAATTTATTTCATGTGAAACTAGACATAATAAGCTTCAATTTGATATGTAGTCCATCACCAAGTTCAATTTCTATGATTTTTAGTAAATTTTAAACTCACGTCGATTATTCATGCGATAATACATTTATGGCAAATTTCATCCCTTTTATGAGTTTTTATGCACTAAGTATCTTAATAATTTTCCTTAACATCAAATATAATCTAAACTAACTATTTTCATAATTTATCATTATCAATCATTTCCTCAACCATTCCATCACCATACCATAAGATCATTTACACAAAAAGGTATATTGCTATACATGCCATACTTAAATTTACAAGCCATTACCAAAAGTCTTAGGATAGTGTGGTGAGCCTTGACCTATCCCGACTCTGAAATGGCTTGTCCAAAACTACAATGAGTAAGAAGGAGGAGTAAGCATAAATGCTTAGTAAGTTGATATGCAAATAATAAGTAACATAACAAACAGTCATACCAATCAACATTAGCATGTATCACTAAAACACATATCACATTTTTAATCATTTTCATCATCTTATTACCTTATCGTGGTTGTATCAATACTCAACCCGAGGGTTAAATACATACCTGTCCAAAATATCCATTTCACATCACTTACCAATCGTCTCTTTACATCTCAAATATTCCTCCATTTGAGTAGAACTTTACCGTTGAACACATCGAATATAATTGGATACATGGATAACTTGCACATAAGTGCCATATATGCAATCAAGCAATCATGTAACCCGCCCATAGCGAACTCGGACTCAACTCAACGAGCTCGGGCGTTCGCATCCATAAGTGAACTCGGACTCAACTCAACGAGTTCGGATGCCTAGTTACATCTCACGAACTCGGACTCAACTCAACGAGTTCGGACATTCGCATCCATAAGTGAACTCGGACTCAACTCAACGAGTTCGAATGCTCAACCATCCTAGTGACATGTCACTTGTATCCTAATCTATTCCTAAGGTTTAAACGGGCTTTTCCTCGAACACTTATCCTTGCCGTCTTCCGTAGAATGCCAAATCAATACTCTCAGTAACAATTATATTTAACAAGTAGTTCACATAATTTACATATTATTTGAAATTAACCACAAAGCATACGTTTCAAAATAAAATTCAGCATAACATATAATTAACATTAATAACTTAAAAATAACCATTATGCTACATTATTTACACATGAACTTACCTTGGTACCAAAATACAAGGATTTTGCAATTTAGTCCACAATCTTTTCTTTTCCTCGATTGAGGTCGATTCCACGTATTTCTTGATCTAAAATAACACATTTAGCTTATTTAATACTCACATTATCAAATTAATCCTTAACTCAAATTTTGGAAAAATTACAATTTTACCCCTAAACTTTTGCATATTTACATTTTTGCCCCTAGGCTCGGGATTAAACATTATTCCTTATTCTTATGTTTTACAACATGCTGATCACTTTTCTCTTCTATGGAAACATCAAATTCTCACTCTAACATGTACTTGTGACTATTAGGTATTTTTACCGATTAAGCCCTTTACTCGTTTTGCTTAAAATCGAGTAGTACAAGTTGTCTAACATAATTTAAAACTTCATATTCTATCAAAAACATCAAAATACACAAATTTCACCTATGGGTATTTTTCCAAATATAAACCCTAGGTTAAATTATTGCTAACATAAGCTTTATCGAGTTACTAGGATATCAAAAAACGTAAAAATCATTAAAAACGGGGCTTGGAATCACTTACTATGGAGCTTGGAAGCTTGAAACAAACCCTAGCTATGGATAACCCTTGAAATTTCGGCCTAATGAAGAAGATGGACAAAATTGGCTTTTAATTTTGTTTTAATTCATTTTAATAACTAAATGACCAAAATACCCTTACTACTAAACTTTCCAAAATTCCTTCCATGTCCTAATTTTGTCCATGAACTTAAAATTGGTAAAATTTCTATTTAAGACCTCCTAATTAATATTTCAAAGTAATTTCATACTAAAAACTTCTAGAATGCAAGTTTTGCAACTTATTCAATTTAGTCCCTACTTTCAATTTAAGCACTTTAGGCATAGAATTTCATCACGAAATTTTCACACAATCATGCAATCATATCATAAACCTCAAAATAATTATAAAATAATTATTTCTATCTCGGATTATGGTCACAAAACCACTATTCCGATTAGGCCCTAATTCGGGATATTACAACTCTCCCCATTAAGGATTTTCGTCCTCGAAAATCTTACCATAAAAGATGTGGGTATTGATTTCTCATAGTTTCTTGGATTCCCATGTAGCTTCTTCTACTCCATGCCTTTGCCACAACACCTTCACAAGTGCAACATTTTTATTCCTTAGTTGTTTGACCTCTCGAGCTAAAATCTTAATCGGTTCTTCTTCGTAGGTCATATCTGGTTGTAGTTCAATTTACGTCGGTGAAACTACATGTGAAGGATCCGAACGATACCGACGTAACATAGATACGTGGAACACATCATGAATCTTCGTAATTCGGTGGTAATGCTAGCCGATATGCTACCGGTCCAACTTTTCAATTACTTCATACGGCCCAACAAAATGCGGACTTAATTTGCCCTTCCGTCCAAATCTAAGGACTTTCTTCCATGGAGTCACCTTTAAAATACTTTATCACCAACTTGAAATTCAATGTCCTTTCGCTTTAGGTCTCGCATAAGATTTACATCTATCTGAGCGACTTTCAAACAATCTCGAATTATCTTCACTTTTCTTGATTTCTTTTATTAGATCAACTCCATAAATCGATTTTCCTTGAGTTCACCCAATTCAATGGCGTTAAACACTTACGACCATATAATGCTTCATAAGGTGCCATTTTCAAGCTCGTCGATAACTATTATTGTAAGTAAATTCCACCAACGGTAAGTATCTTTCCCAACTTCCTTGAAATTCTAATACACAACATCTAAGCATATATTCAAGAATCAAATTATTCTTTCGATTGTCCATTAGTTTGTGGATGAAAAGCGATCTGAAATTTAACCCATACCTAACGCGTCTTGCAACTTTTGCCAAAACCGCGAGGTAAACCTTGGATCTCTATCTGAAATAATCGATAATGGTATTCCGTGTAATCTAACAATTTCTCTAATATACTGATTCAACCAACTTGTTAAGAGAATAATCCGTACGTCTTAGGGATAAAATGAGTGACTTAGTTAATCATCAACTATTACCCGGATGGCATCTTTCTTTCCGGAGTCAATGGCAATCTGAAACAAAATCCATAGTAATCCGATCCTATTTCCATTCAGAACCATAATAGGTGGAGTAATCTGAAGGTACTTGGTGTTCACTTTCACCGTTGACAAATTAAGCATTTGGACACAAACTCGATATATCTCTTTTCATTCCATTCCACCAATACATTTTCTTCAAGTCATTATATATTTTCGTACTACCGGATGAATCGAAAATAACCACTATGTGCTTCTGTAGGATCTTTTGAATCAATTCCTCATTCTTGATTTTCACAAATCCGATCTTTAAACATTAAGCACCCATCGAACCAATTACAAATCGATCCCATATCGACTTCACCTTGTTTTCTTTTGGCTAGCAAATCTTGATCATTTTTCGAGTTTGAAATCTCTTCTAAAACATCGGTCTTGCTCTTAACTCTGCTAGAATCGAACCGTCATCTGAAATTTTGAACTGAGTGTTCATAACTCTCAAAGCAAACAACAACTTTCTGCTCAAAGCATCAGCAACCACATTCGCTTTTCCCGGATGATAATCAATAACAAGCTCGTAATCTTTCAATAACTCCAACCATCTTCGCTGTCTTAAATTTAAGTCTTTTTGTGACATCAAGTACTTAAGACTTTTATGATCGGTATATACCCGGCACTTTTCACCATACAAATAATGTCGCCAAATTTTCAAAGCAAACACCACCGCAGCCAATTCCAAATCGTGAGTAGGATAATTCCTCTCATGGGGTTTTAACTGCCTCGAAGCATATGCCACCACTTTTCCTTCTTGCATGAGCACACATCCCAAACCATTTAGAGAAGCATCACTATACACCACAAATTCTTTACCTGATTCGGGTTGTATCAACACTGGTGCTTCAGTTAATAACTTTTTCAATTCTTCGAAACTCTGTTGACATTCTTCCGTCCATTCAAATTTAACATCCTTTCGGAGTAGTCTAGTCATAGGAGCATAATTATAGAAAATCCATTTACAAACCGCCGATAATACCTAGCTAGCCCCAAGAAACTTCTAACTTTAGTTACATTTTTGGTGGTTTCAATCAACAATGGCTGAAATTTTTCTAGGATCAACCCGTATACCATCACCGAAACAATATGACCCAAAATCCAACTTCCGTAGCCAAAATTCACTTTTACTAAACTTAGCATACAATTGTTTATCTCTCAAAGTTTGCAAAACTATCCTCAAATGCTCAAGATGCTCTGTATCATCTTTTGAATAAATTAAAATATCATCTATAAACACCACAACAAATTTGTCCAAATATGGCGAAATATGCGATTCATTAAATCCATAAACACAATGAGGAGCATTTGTCAACCCGAATGGCATAACTAAAATTCATAATGACCATACCTTGTTCTAAAAGCGGTTTTAGGTACATCCGACTCCTTTACCCATGATTGGTAATACCGGATCTCAAGTCAATCTTTGAAAACCATGTCGCTCCTTTTAGTGATCAAACAAATCATCAATTCTTGGCAAGCGATACTTGTTTTTGATTGTCACCTTGTTTAATCGGCGATAATCAACACATAACCTCATAGAACCATCCTTATTTTCACAAATAACACGGAGCACCCCAAGGTGAAAAACTTGGTCTCACAAAACCTTTATCATCAACTCTTGCAATCTGCGACTTTAATTCCTTCAACTCTGCTGGTGCCATTCTATACTGAACAATCGAAATCGAGTGTTCCGGTATCAAATCAATACCAAATTCTACTTCCCTGACTGGAGGCAAACTCGGCAATTCTTCTGGAAATATGTCCGCAAATTCACACACAACCGGCACTGATTCAACTTTCTTTTCAACTTCTTTTGTATTAATTACATACGCCAAATAAGCTTCATAACCCTTTCTCAAATATCTTTGAGCCGACATTGAAGAAATCACACTAGGCAATGCCTCTGATTTATCTGATTCAACCCGCAGAGTTTCACCATTTTCACACTTTAATTCTATAACCTTTTCTTTGCAATTTATTTTAGCATCATGTAATGTCAACCAATCCATACCCAAAATAACATCAAACTCATCAAACGGCAACAACATCAAGTCAGCCGGAAAGTAATGCTCCCGAATCATTAAAGGACATTTCTTACATACTTTATCAACAGTCACACATTTGCCTAACGGATTCGACACTCTAATCATAAATTACGTATTCTCAACAGGTATATTCATACTAGACACCAATTTCATGCACACATATGAATGAGTAGAACCGGATCAATCAAAGCAATAACATTAACATTATAGAGAGAAATGTACGGTAATCACATCGGTGAAAAGCATCTTCACGCGCTTTAATAGTATAAGTTCTAGCGGAGCCCTTCCTTCAGTCTAACCGGTGCATCCTCGGCTACATTCTTCTTGCTTGTTTCACTTCCACTTTTCTCGGATACCTTCCCTCGAGTCGCACCACTAGCTTTTACATTCTGAAATTTTTCTTTCTCGGCTCTCTCTGGCGTCTCTAATAAAATGATCCGGAGAACCACATCGAAAACATTCATTTGCTCTGCACGGACCAAAATGATTTCTACCACACCGCTGGCACTCGGGTTTAATAAATCTTGAGTTCCCTACACTGGCTGCAAAAGTATTCTGAGATTTAGGACCAACATTTTGCTTCTTATAATTCCCATATGATTGTCCAGCTGAAGCTTGGGAACAAGGATTCATATTCCTTGACTTTCCAGGTTGCTGTGAAAATGAACTACTCATCGGTCTTTTCTTCCAATTTCTAGTTTCAGCCTCTACCTTTTTCTTTTCTTTAAGTAATTCTTCGGCCTTACAAGCTCGATCAACCAATACTACCATTTCTTTAAATTCAAGAATTCCAACAAATACCTTGATGTCTTCGTTGAGTCCGTCTTCAAATCGTCGGCACATCTTGGCCTCTGTAGGAACATACTCTCTGGCATACTTACTTAATCGAACAAACTCTCTTTCATACTCAGAATCAGTCATATTACCTTGCTTCAGCTCAAGAAATTCTTTACGCTTCTGATCAATAAATCTTTCACTAATATATTTCTTCCGAAACTCTTCTTGAAAAAATTCCCAAGTTATTTTCTCTTTCGGTACCACCGAAATCAAAGTCTTCCACCAATTATAAGCTGAATCCCTCAACAAAGATATAGCGCATTTTAAACATTCTTCAGGTGTACAAGATAATTCATCAAATACCCAGATAGAATTCTCAAGCTAGAACTCTGCTTTCTCGGCATCATCATCAATATTTCTTTAAATTCTTCGGCCCCTTGCTTGCGAATTCTATCAACTGGAGTTCTGTGAAATTTCATCAGATCCATACCTTGAGGCATCGGGGTGCAGGTTGAGGAATTGGGGAGGTGGGGAGGTCGTACATTTGGGTTCGTCTGAACGAACTCGATGTACTATGCACTCATCATTTGGAGAAAGGCTTCGATCCCTTTCTCCTCCTCAACGACCAACAATAGGAGGTGGATTTTCAGTCATGCTGCTCCTTCAATAGGAGTGGCGCATTACTCTCTACTTCATCGCCACAACCGGATCGGGATCCATTTACTATATAAAAAATTCATTTAAAAGGTCAAGTCGTCACACTATCACAATTCATACATATGGCATGTATAGCAAAATCCGTACATACAACACGTAGTTCGAGAACCGACTAAACCTACTCTGATACTACTAAATGTAACGCCCCCACGCCCGAGACCATCGTCGGAGTCGAGTATGAGGTGTTACTAAGCTTAATTTAACATATTTAGAACTTTGGATTATTTATTTCTACATTCGCAGCTTTTAAGCTACTTGCATCACAGTCACAAGAAAAATCATATCTCAAGTTACGAAACTCAAAATCAAGATCCGTAAATTTTCCATAAATCTAAACTCATATACCTATCTACTAATTTTTTTCTAGAATTTTTGGTTGGGCCAATTAGTACAGTTTATTAGTTAAAGTTACCCCTATTTCAGGACTTGACTGGTCTGACCTCTGTTTACCACGAACCACATTTATCTCTGTAAATAATCCATATGACTATGAGGTTTATTTCTCCTGAAACTATACTCAATAAGGATTCTGAGAATATAAAATACACTACCTAATTATATCTTTACAATTTATGGTGAATTTCTAAAGTTGGAACAGGGGATTCAGAAACTGCTATGACCCTGTTTCACTAAAATTCTAATATCTTCTAACATATAATTCCTTTTCTTGTTTAATTTATTTCATGTGAAACTAGACATAATAAGATTCAATTTGATATGTATTCCATCACCAAGTTAAATTTCTATGATTTTTAGTAAATTTTTAAACTCGCGTCGTTGTTGCTACAGATATACATTTATGGCAAATTTCATCCCTTTTATGAGTTTTTATGCACTAAGTATCTTAATAATTTTCCTTAACATCAAATATAATCTAAACTAACTATTTTCATAATTTATCATTATCAATCATTTCCTCAACCATTCCATCACCATACCATAAGATCATTTGCACAAAAAGGTATATTGCTATACATGCCATACTTAAATTTACAAGCCATTACCAAAAGTCTTAGGATAGTGTGGTGAGCCTTGACCTATCTCGACTCTGAGCTGGCTTGTCCAAAACTACAATGAGTAAGAAGGAGGAGTAAGCATAAATGCTTAGTAAGTTGATATGCAAATAATAAGTAACATAACAAGCAGTCATACCAATCAACATTAGCATGTATCACTAAAACACATATCACATTTTAATCATTTTCATCATCTTATTACCTTATCGTGGTTGTATCAATACTCAACCCGAGGGTTAAATACATACCTGTCCAAAATATCCATTTCACATCACTTACCAATACGTCTCTTTACATCTCAAATATTCCTCCATTTGAGTAGAACTTTACCGTTGAACACATCGAATATAATTCGGATACATGGATAACTTGCACATAAGTGCCATATATGCAATCAAGCAATCATGTAACCCGCCCATAAGCGAACTCGGACTCAACTCAACGAGCTCGGCGTTCGCATCCATAAGTGAACTCGGACTCAACTCAACGAGTTCGGATGCCTAGTTACATCTCACGAACTCGGACTCAACTCAATGAGTTCGGACATTCGCATCCATAAGTGAACTCGGACTCAACTCAACGAGTTCGAATGCTCAACCATCCTAGTGACATGTCACTTGTATCCTAATCTATTCCTAAGGTTCAAACGGGCTTTTTCCTCGAACACTTATCCTTGCCGTCTTCCGTAGAATGCCAAATCAATACTCGGTAACAATTATATTTAACAAGTAGTTCACATAATTTACATATTATTTGAAATTAACCACAAAGCATACATTTCATAATAAAATTCAGCATAACATATAATTAACATCAATAACTTAAAATAACCATTATGCTACATTATTTACACATGAACTTACCTTGGTACCAAAATACAAGGATTTTGCAATTTAGTCCACAATCTTTTCTTTTCCTCGATTGAGGTCGATTCCACGTCTTTCTTGATCTAAAATAACACATTTAGCTTATTTAATACTCACATTATCAAATTAATCCTTAACTCAAATTTTGGCAAAATTACAATTTTACCCTAAACTTTTGCATATTTACATTTTGCCCCTAGGCTCTGGATTAAACTTTATTCCTTATTCTTATGTTTTACAACATGCTGATCACTTTTCTCTTCTATGGAAACATCAAATTCTCACTCTAACATGTACTTGTGACTATTAGGTATTTTCTTGATTAAGCCCTTTTACTCGTTTTTGCTTAAAATCGAGTAGTACAAGTTGTCTAACATAATTTAAAACTTCATATTCTATCATAAAACATCAAAATACACAAATTTCACCTATGGGTATTTTTCCAAATATAAACCCTAGGTTAAATTATTGCTAACATAAGCTTTATCGAGTTACCAAGATCTCAAAAAACGTAAAAATCATTAAAAACGGGGCTTGGAATCACTTACTATGGAGCTTGGAAGCTTGAAACAAACCCTAGCTATGGAGAACCCTTGAAATTTCGGCCTAATGAAGAAGATGGACAAAAATTGGCTTTTAATTTTGTTTTTAATTCATTTTAATAACTAAATGACCAAAATACCCTTACTACTAAACTTTCCAAAAATTCCTTCCATGTCCTAATTTTGTCCATGAACTTAAAATTGGTAAAATTGCTATTTAAGACCTCCTAATTAATATTTCAAAGTAATTTCATACTAAAAACTTCTAGAATGCAAGTTTTGCAACTTATTCGATTTAGTCCCTACTTTCAATTTAAGCACTTTAGGCATAGAATTTCATCACGAAATTTTCACACAATCATGCAATCATATCATAAACCTCAAAATAATTATAAAATAATTATTTCTATCTCGGATTTATGGTCACAAAACCACTATTCCGATTAGGCCCTAATTCGGGATATTACAAAACATTAACAAAAATATGAGAAATTTGAACGTGAGCGATCAAAAATTTTAGTTGATTTTTTTTTTTTTGCTTCAATCAAGATTTTATTTATTTATGGCATAATCAAGCATGGAAAACCTTTTTTATTTTTATAGGTTTTGTAAAATAGAGAAGAAAGTCTTGTAAAAGGACTTCTGGGTTCCAACTCGAAAGTTTAATAACAATTTTGAAGATTTTTTTGTAAAATTTTTAGATTTTTTATAAATATATTTTGAATTTTTAGAATTTTTCAATTATAATTTTATTTTTAAAAATATTTTAATTTTTAGAATTATTGTTAAGAAAAAATTAAAAAATTCAAAATGATATTTAACTATAGTTTAGGGACCAAATTAGTAATTAACCATTTAAATTAACATTCCATGATATCATTTAACAGATAGGAGGGGCTAATTTACATGTTTTGAAATGTATAAGGGCTAATTTTGTCCATCTTTTTAGAAGAGGGGTCGAAATGCAATTTGCCCCCAAGTATAAAGGCTTCATTAGTATTTTTACCTATAGTACACAAATTTGCGCACAACTTTGATAAAAATGATTCTACTTTTTATAAGAAAAAAATAATTTGGAAGACAAAATTATACACATGGTAAGAAAAGAAATTTATTTGCTAAGGTTCTATTGATGTGAGGTATCACTATCAACAAGGGAGGGGATAAGGAGGAGGATGTGGTGGTGCTAAGGAAAATTGGTTCATCCTATAGATTGAAGAACCAGAGGAGGTAAGTGAGCGAGGAAGTAGAGGATGCAAAAGCGAATGTTTTGGGCAAAAGGGTTACTAGAATCCTTTCTTCATTGAGTCGCGAGATATATATAGTGGAGGTTCCATGCTTGGAGATGTTGTCATCATTGTGAAGTCCATGAAAGGATGTTCAAGATGGGACTATTCTATCATTCCTTCTGAATTGTGAAGCAAGGCTGTTATGTTTAAGTGGGGTTTGGTGGCCTAAAAGTCATTATTACAACAAAAGAGTGGGTGTCCTGATGAATGGATGGATAAGACCATTTTGAAAGGAACGAGTAGCTAGCTTGCAGGGATGATTGTTTAGGACCCTTTGAGGAAGAACAAAAGGTCGACTGGAATCAGACCTTCCAGGTCATTGGTCCTTTAGTGACTAGTTGATTAGTATGAGCAAAAGGGTGTTTGTGGGTGCGAAGGGTTATAACAACTCTACATTAAAAAGAATTATTGTAATATTTAGTGATATTAAATTATTCAATTATCAAATAAGGTTAAAATATGCCTATAGTCTTTGTACGTTTCAAAAAATAGAAATTTAGTCCTTGTCATACCACTACCTAGGCTAGACATGTGACACCTTCAAAAAGTACTGGCTGCACATTTGAGGGTAGACCTTCACCCTCCATTCATCGATTCGTCTTTGATTGTCCAACCTCTCAAATCAACCATCATCCGTGGAGCTGCTTACTGATAAAAGAGACATCATCCCTTTAATTGGCCACTAGCTTTTCAATGTGAACATTCATTCCAAGGATCATCGGGACCCAGTCGAGCATAACAGTCTCATATTGTGCAACATTCCACACCCGTGCCCTACGTCAGGACGAAATACGAGGCGTTACTAAACTTAAAACACATGCATTCAAATGTTTCCTAGTCACCAAGACTTGAACAAATTTAAAACTTTTTTGAACTTTGTTTAAACTCCTGAATATAGGCCTACGAAGCCTCAAACATTCCTTAGAAGCCATTCGAAACCAACTCGGGTCCTTAAACCAACTAAAAAAAATTACCCTTAAAACAGGTCACACGCCCGTGTGGAAGGGCAACACGCCCGTATGGATATTATGACATGGCCGTGCTGATGGCCCGTGTGGTTCACAAGGCCTAAGCAGAAGAGGACACGCCTGTGCCCCAAGCCCGTGTGAATTAAATTCTAAATTCGAACCTACAGGGGTTTTCACATGGCCTGACACACGCCTATGACCCTCACACAGTCATGACATGCCCATGTCTTAGCCCGTGTCTAAAAACCTTGACATTTTGTTTCTGACGTCAGCATCCAATTTAGGGCACAAGGCCAAGGCACATGCCCGTGGCCATAGGCCGTGTCCTCCACACGGCTGAGACACACGGCCATGTCTCTGCCTGTGTGTTTACTACAATGCACACTGCCTTGCAAATTTTACATGCAGGGGACACACACTAAGCAACACGCCCATGGGTCTGACCGTATGTCACACACAGCCTAGACACACGTATGTGTGTCTACCGTGTGGATAAAATAAGGCTATTTACCAAGCTTTTTGCCACCCTTACTTGCACTAACCTACATAACATCTAACATGAAAAATCCATACAACAATATAAGGTCTAATCAGCCACACAAGGCTTTATCTCATTTAGGAAAATATCATCATTTGTATATATCAATAATAAACATTAGCCATTATCCATGGCTTTATACAAAATGAAGGGATTCATCCTAAGCCAACACATTTGGCCAAATTAACATTGACACAAAACTCAAAAGTCTAAGCCCTATACATTCCATATTCAAAAAAATAAAACCAACTATACCAAGTGCTTTGGTTGATAGTGTGATTGATGCCTCCGACATCCGATGATACTCGAGCTAATTAGGTGGCACTATAAGAAAATGGAAATGAGAGGGAGTAAGCATAAAGCTTAGTAAGTTGCAGGCAAATAAATATAACAACAACTTTACCATTCATCATCATGCTCATAATATAAAAGTAAGCATAAGCACAACTTACTCATCACTATCCAATACAATTCACATAGCATATATTGAGCTCACATCTCATACATTTCAAATAGGTACCTGTACCACTCACAACATGGTTATACTTTTCTCGTTTAACTCAAACTGTAACTCTAACCTTTGAACCATTTGGAATGCTATTAGATATTCACTAAGCCTTAAACATAGGATATAATGCCTATGCCATGTCCTAGACATGGTCTTACACTGACTATCGAAATCGAGGCCGATGCCATGTCCCAAACATGGTCTTACACTAGCTCTTACATATCCGTGACAATGCCATGTCCCAGACATGGTCTTACACTGACACATCTCGTAGCTGATGAATGGCATGTCTTACACTAGCTTACATCTCGAGGCCGATGCATGTCCCAAACATGTCTTACACTAGCTCTCGTCTCGATGCCGATGCCATGTCCTAGACATGGTCTTATACTGGCTTTCATAATGTGGCCAATGCATGTCCCAGACATGTCTTACACTAGCAACGAATAACCCGAATGTCATGGCATGAATATCTGATTTATTCCTAAGGTTCAAACGGGAGTTCTACTATCTCAATATTCATCATATATAATCGTTTTCACAAACAAGAAATTTATGCTATATCAATTCAAACACATATAATAACAATGTAGTTGTGTTATTTACATACAAGTTACCTCAGATTACAAATTGTAGACTACTAGTTCGGCTTAGTCCACTTGTTTTGCTTTTCCCCTTTCAAGACCCAGATTTTGTAATTCTTAATCTAAAATGATAGAAATTCATTCATTTCATCAGCATATTAATCTAGACACTCAAAAATTCATAATTGGGCAAAATGACCATTTTGCCCCTAGACTTTCACAAAATAACCATTTCAGCCCTAGACTCAAAAATCAATTTTTATTGAGTTTCCTTATTATTCAAGCCTAAACGACCATTTTTCTCTCTTATGACAACCCCAAATTTCCAATATTTCACAACATTACTATCTATTTTAGAAACTTTACAAAATGGTCCTATTAGGGTTTTCATAAGAAGTCCCTTCACAAAAGTTGTTTAGTTCACAACCATGGTTCATTTTCTTTCATAAAATTTCAGAAAACAACATGAAGACTGTAATAGCCCAAAATTGGGTCTAGTTGGAACAGAGGTTTCGGGACCACAAAATCTGAGATATATATAATTATTTTATGATTATTTTGAGGTCTATGATATGATTGCATGATTGTTGGAAAATTTTTTGAAGAAATTCTATGCATAAAGTGCTTAATTTGAAGTTAGGGACTAAATTGAATAAGTTGCAAAACTTGCATTCTAGAAGTTTCTAGTATGAAATTGATTTGAAATATTAATTAGGAGGTCTTAAATAGCATTTTGACCAATTTCTAAGTTATGGACAAAAATTGGACATGGATGGAATTTTTGGAAAGTTTAGTAGTAAGGGTATTTTGGTCATTTAGGGGTAAAATGAATTAAAATACAAAATTAAAAGCCAATTTTGCTCATCTTCTTCACCATGGACGTGTATACCAAGGAGACTCCATGGCTATGGTTTTCAAGCTTCCCAAGCTCAATTTTAAGTCCGTTCTAACCCCGTTTTCAAGTTCTTTCGTTTTGGAGTCCCGATAACTTGATTTAGCTTATGCTAGCAATAATTCAACCTAGGGTTCATATTTGAAAAAATACCCATAGGTAAAATTTGTGTATTCTGGTGTTTTATGATACAATATGAGGTTTTAAATTATGTTAGACAGCTTGTGCTACTCGGTTTTAAGTGAAAACCAGCAAAAGGGCTTAATCGGTAAAAATACCTAATAGTCATAAGTATATGTTAGAGTGAGAATTTCATGTTGCCATAGAAGGGAAAAGTGATCATCATGTCATAAAACATAAGAATAAGGGATGAAGTTTAATTCCCGAGCATAGGGGCAAAAGTGTAAATATGCAAAAGTTTAGGGGCAAAATTGTAATTTTTCCAAAGTTTGAGTTAAGGACTGTTTTGAATAGTACATTAATTAAATAAGTAAAATATGATGTTTTAGATCCCGGAAAACGAGATTTGAACCTAGAATGAGAGAAAAATTGAAAATTAGGAAAGTTGGTAAAATGGCCATTTTAATATCAAGGTAAGTTCATATGTATAATAAGCATTAATTTATGCATGTTTCAATGTAAAATTGATATATTTACTATGATCTTTGAGGTGTTGAAAGTATGTAAGTTGGTATGATAATAATACAACAATAATACAAGTTGGTATGATAATAATACAACAATAATCTTTGTAATTTATATTTGAAAGTTAAATTTAGTGAATTAATTGAATTATGTTAAATTAAGTAATTACGTGCCAAGTTTATAAATTGATTTAAAAATATGTCTATGGTACATGAAGTGCATTGAATTATCATACATAAATGTGATTTCTATGATTATGGATATTATGGGAAATTGTAAGTTCATATGATTTTTAATAAGACAATGTGTAATTTCTTTGTTATTGCGTTGATATTAAATGAGATGTAAGTTTATATGTAAGTAATACATTACTATTACTTGTATTATGATATTTTATAAAAATATTGGAAATATGTTTGTGGATAATTACTTGATTGGTGAAATTGTTGGAAAAGAGAGAAATCCTGTTGAACCTTCTGAAAGATTGGATGATCTGAGATGGTATGTAGCTAGGTCACATGTATAGTCTTGAGTGCACATCATGTGTACAAGAGAGCTACAAGACATTATGATGTAGCTAGGTCGCATGGGTGATACTATGTGTACACCATGTAGACCAGAGAGCTATGGGATATATGTAGCTAGGTCGCATGCGTGGTTCCAAGTGAAGGACACCATGTAGACAAGAGAGCTACGAGATAAACTGGCTAGGTCATATGGGTGGTACTAAGTGTTCACCATGTGTACAAGAGAGCCGAACTATATGATGGGTGGAGCTATGTGCTGAAACCACCAAGTATCGAGGATTGATCCGAAGTGTTCAACGGGAGACTCTCTATGTATTGCTTTGTGAGTTTTGTGATGAATAAGTGCAGGAACTTGGTTATGTGAATGATGTGTTCATTAAGTGAGAAGGATGTGGTAAGGTTACAAACAAGTAAGTTATACATGAGCATGATTTTATGGTGACCTTGTGATCATGGGCCTATACTTGTGATGTATGAAATGTGGTGAAAATGATTTGTGATATGTATGTTAAAATGAGGTTAATACAAAAAAAGTGTGAAAGAGTGAATTAGCAATAAAACTGTTTTGGACAGCAGCAGTGACATGATTTTGAAAAATCACCAAAAATAGTATAAATTGAATCAGAGACTAAATGAGATATAAAATTAAATATTAGTGAGTCTATTTTCATATAAAAGAAATATAGAAATCAAAGGAGTTCTATATTTTGAGATATTTATGTTTTTGTGAGACTGATTCAGAATGATTAAGTGATCCCCTGTTCTGACTTTGGAAAATCACAAAAATTTGGAGAAAAATAATTAGAGGCTCAAAATTATATTTTTAAAATCCATAATGAGTCTATTTTCAAGATAAATCAACAAGAACATTATCTGAGTTCTGTACTGTGAGATAATTATTTTTTAGTGAAGAGAGGTCAGAACTGTCAGAAAGTGAAATAGGGGAAATTTTAAAGAATAAACTGTACTAATTGGCTAAACCAAAAATTATGAAAATTTTATGATGGAAATATATGTGAGTTTAGTTGCAGGGGAAATTTACAAATCTTAATTTGGAGCTCTATAGCTCGAATTATAAATAATTAAGTGACTATGACTCGTGTGGACAGTTTGATGTGAACATTTATTAGTAAATTGTGAAATCGTACTTACAAGAATGCTATATACATTAAGGATGTGGAATGGAGAGGAGGAGGAGGAAAATAAATATATGTGGAATACATGGAAACTATGGTATATGAAATATTGATATAATGAAATAAATGATACGTGTTTATAAGAAAACAAAAAGAGAATGTTATGTATCATGACATGTATATATATATATATATATATATATATATATATATATATATATGACTAGTCTCAATGTAATGCTTGTTGGGTATGAAATTGAATTGAAATGTTTCAGCAAAGATGTTATTCTCATGATCTGAATCGTGGTATTTTATAAAGATATGATCTAGCTTTAAATATGAATGCTTGATGATTAAGTCAAGATATTTGGTAAGATGATAATCTTGGTATAAATGTATAAGTGGTACTATAAAAACAAGGTAAAATGAGTATGAGAGACACATGTATGATGACATACAAATGCTATGTTTGTGGTTTAATTGAGGATGTTTAATCATTAAATGAATACCATGTTATATGCTTTTGATTTTGTATAAGTGTGTAAGAGATCAAGGTTGACCAAAGCTTGGAAAATAGCCTAGGTATATTCCACACAGGCAGAGACACGACCATGTGTCTCAGCCGTGTATGGAACACGACTTTGGGACACGGGCGTGTGGAGCCTTAAAGCATGAAATTTCCAAGATTTTCGTAAGTTCTCGGTTTAGTCCCAAACCCTTTCTAAAGTATGTTTTGGGCTCCGTAGACTCAAATAAGGGACTATGTGTAAGAGAATGAACGCTTTGAAATATGAATAAAATTTTATGGCTCGTATTTTAGTTTAATGTTTGTATGTTTGTCTGGTAACACCTCGTACCTTAGCCCGGCCTCGGATACAGGTAAGGGGTGTTACAAAGACTCTCATGGTAAAACCCTAGACTTTCAACATGTAACATCCCCAAATTGGGCCTAGTCGGAATAGTGGTTTCGGGACCACAAATCCAATGTAAAAATATTTATTTCGTGATTATTATAAGGCATAGAATATGAAAGTAATAATGTGTTAAAGTTCATGAGGAAATTCTTAGTGTACGGTGTCCAATTGGAAATTAGGGACCAAATCGAATAAATGGCAAAACTTGGATTCTAGAAGAAATTTGCATGAAATTGCTTTAGACTATTAATTAGAAGATATTAAAGAGTAATTTTACCAATTTCTATGTTTTTGGACAAAAATGGGCATGCATGGAAAATTTTGGAAGTTTAGTAAGGAAGGGCATTTTGGTCATTTGGTAATAAAATCAATAAAAAGGGCAAATGAAATCATCCATTCTTGTCCCTCTTATTGTTGAAATTTCAAGGGGCACCATAGCTAGGGTTTCGTTATTTTCAAAGCTCAATAGTAAGTGATTTCTAGCCCCGTTTTTAATGTTCTTTGTATGTTTGAGATCCTTGTAACATGTTCTCTCCATTTCTACCCATATTTTAAGCTAGGGTTCATGTATGCAAAATGAACCATGTGTGACAAGTTTGTTCTTTGATGATTTATGGGGGAATATGAAAGTTAGATGTGTGTTAAACATCTTTTCCTAAGTGATTTTCATGAAAAACACCAAAAAGGGTATTTTTGCAAAAGGTACAAAATACGTGGTAGAAATGTGAGATAGGGGAAAATGTGGGCTAGTATGAGTTTATAATACATTTGGATAGGCTTGAGTAACCAAGGAATTTCATGTATTTCATTTTACGAGCCTAGGGACTAAGTTGTAAAATTTTGAAATGTTAGGGGCAAAATGGTCAATTTGCCCGGGGGTGAATTTTAGGTCCGAAATAAATAGCATGAAGTATTAATAATTCATTTTTACTGATATAGACCCCGAGAAACCGATTCCGGAGATAGATCGTGGAAAATGAAAGGATTTAGAACAACTGAAATATGAAACCTAAGCAGTTATTATGTAAGTTCGTGTGACTCGAATGTAAACTATCTTTAAAATACATTTAAGATGTATGTACATAGATGAATTATAATAGTAATATTTATTGTATGAAAACTCATGAATTATTAATGTTATGATGAAATGTCCTGGTTGAATAAACAGGAATGTCTGATGGATTACTTGAAAATAAAATAATGGTATAAAGGATCTAGCCTGGATGGGTGATCCTATAGTGATCTAGCATATCGAAGAATATGTGTGCTTTGATGGATTTAACCTGAACGGGTAATCTGAATAAGATCTAACTTTAGCCTGGACTGGTAATTCAGACCTGAACTCGTAGGAGTACATGCCACTGTAAGGGATTTAGCCTAGACTGGTAATCCTAACATTACTCTATGAGTTACGTTGTGGGGGATTTAGCCTGGATTAGTAATCCCGCCATAAAAGTGAGGTTCACGGGAGTGCATATCTGAATGGTCACTTGCATGATTTGATGGTAAATGAGATATCCATCGATATTCCAAGAAATTCGATGGGATTAAAATGTTAAATGGGAATAGACATGTTTGAATTGATGAGCTCATCTATGAAGGATGTTACATTGTACTGGCATGAGACTAACTTGATGGTTGAGTACATGTGATAGGAAATTTACTATGAATGTTGGCCTGAATGTCTTGTATGATTGCATGCTAAATAATCGGTAATTTTACTTCCCGTTATTTGGACTTACTAAGCATGTTAATGCTTACCCCCTTTCCTTTACCTGTTTTACAGAGCTCGTGGACTTGTGAAGATTGGAGGACGATTGGAGCATTGTCAACACTATCAACTTGTTTTGCTTTGGTATATAGATAATTTATTTTGTTTCAATGGCATGTATAGGTTATGGTTATTTTGTGATATGTGTCATTGGTTGGCCTATGTAAAGGCTTAAAATATTTAACTTATTCTTTTTGTATATGGCCATAAGACATGGCTAATTTTGATGTAGGCTATGACCTACTAATTGTGCTTGTTTGTGGTTAAATGTTCTTGTGATGGTCAAATGTGGCATATTATAAATAGAGATATGAAATGTGGCCATATCACTTGGGATGGTTAGATCATAATTGGCAATGATTTATGACAATGGGTCAAGCCTAAATGTGTTTTTGAATGAGACGGAAATCCTAAATACAAAGAGGACAAATTAGCATGTACATAATTGATGAGATAAGGTTAACATGCGATAGACTATTATGGTAGTACTCGGACATATTTAGGCCATGTTAAACATCATTGAGGTTCGCGAATATGAGTGGTTATAAAGGGTGACCATTAGCTTAGATTTGTAGCTTCCAAAAAGGTCCACACGGATAGACACATGAGCATGTGTCTAGGCCATGTGTGACACACAGTCAGCCCCATGGGTGTGTGGTAAGGCCGTGTGTCCCCTGCACCAAAAATTCTTAGGTCAAAATGCATGGTAGTAAACACACGAGTAGAGACACGTTCATGTGTCTCAACCGTGTGGTGGATACGACCTAGCACACAGGCGTGTGTTCTGGCCGTGTGTCCCTAAATGCATGATGACATCATAAATAGAATGCTCTAGTTTTTAGGCACGAGCAACAACACGAGCGTGTCTAGGCCGTGTGAAGTACACGGGCCAGGGACACAGGCGTGTGCTTGGCCGTGTGAAAACCCCTGTAGGTTCGAATTGAGAAATAAATTCAATTAATTACACACGGGTAAGGGACATAGGCGGGTCCCAAAGCACACGGGCGTGTGCATTGCCTCCACATGGGCATCTCAGGCTTAATCTAGGAAATTTTCCAAAAACTTTCTTAAGTTCTCAGTTTAGTCCCGGACCATTCTCAATGTACGTTTTGGGCCACGTAGGTCCATAATAGGGACATTACAAATATGATTGACTGGTTTTAATTTAGACGAAATTTTTATAGCCCAAACTTTCTGGAAGTGTCATGTTCGTGCACAATAATGCCCTATACCTTGTCCAGGTCTCGGGTACAGGTAAGGGGCATTACACAATCGTTTAACCAAATAGTCCCCTTGTTAGAAAGCTCATGCTACAAGGGTTCTAAAAATGTAAAAGTTTTCAAGAAAAGCCATGAAAGTCACTTACTTGCAAGAGTAGAGAGTGGCTGAAATTTTTGAAGCTCAAAAACCCCTACAGTGGCTGAATTTTCGGTGAAGAAGGAGATAGGGAAAAAGATGATATCTTTTCTCTTTATTTTATTTCATTTTGGTCAAATAAATTACCAAATTTCCACCTAACTTTGACTTTCTCTATCTTTTGTCTCCTATGGCTGACCATGTCTCTTTAAAGGGTCTAATTTCCCTTTAAAGACCCTCAAATTTAGGTTCTTTAGCTATTTGACACCTTTAGCTATCAAAATAGGACTTTTGCACTTTATGCGATTTAGTCATTTTTCACAATTAAGCATGAAATCGTTAAAATTACTTCACCAAATTTTTCATGCACTAATATAAACATGATATAACTCTAAAATAATAATAAAATAATTTCTTTGACTTTGGATTGGTGGTCTCGAAACCACCATTCCGACTGAGCCCAAAATCGGGTTGTTACAATTCTCCCCCTTAGGGATTTTCGTCCCCGAAAATCTTATCGGTTAATAAATTTGGGTATTGGTCTCTCATAGTCTCCTCAAGTTCCCAGGTGGCTTCCTTGACTCCATGTCGATGCCACAAAACTTTCATGAGTGCTATACTTTTATTTCTCAATTATTTGACCTCTTGAGCCAAAATTTTAACCGGCTCTTCGCCATAAGTCATGTCTGAGCTAATTTCAACCTTTGTTGGCGCGATCACATGCGAAGGATCTGATCTATATCGATGTAACATGGACACATGAAACACGTTGTGAATCTTTTCCAATTTTGAGGGCAAAGCCAATCGGTAGGCAATAGGCCCTACTCTCTCGGTAATCTCATAAGGTCCTATGAAACGAGGACTCAGGTTGCCCTTTCTATCAAATCTGAGGATTTTCCTCCATGGGGATACCTTTAAAAACACCTTATCCCCTACTTGAAACTCAATCTCTTTCCGTTTCAAATCCGCGTAGGATTTCTATCTATCCGAAGCGGCTTTCAAACAGTGTGAATCACCTTAACTTTCTCTTCAGTCTCTTTAACTAAATCAACCACGTGTATCTGATTTTCTCTCAGCTTAGTCCAATGCAAGGGTGTTCTGTAACACCCCTACCCGTATTCATTGCCGGAATAGGGTACGAGGCATTACCGGAGTTTACGAATTAATTTTTTTTTTCAATTCAACATATTTTCATGATAGATTCATGCATTTATATAAGATAACGTCATCACATATCTATAACCAGGTTTGTTAACCATACTAATGGCTAACTTTACATTCATTTCACGTTAACATTTATTTTGTTAGCTTATACATGCCATTGATTTCCAAAATAAAGTTTCTTTATATACCGAAATCCCGAGGTTGACAGATGTGATGTGTCTCGACCAAATCCGACCTCCGAGCTCTTAACACTACAAAACAGGGAAAAAGGAAGCGGGTAAGCACTTTGTGCTTAGTAAGCTCATGTAACAAGAATTATACTTACCTAATATTTTCAATACAATATAATAAACATTCATATATCCATTCAATGCATTATTACCCTAACATGCACAAACTCAACATTCAAGTTAGTACAATAATTTCCATGTATCAATAATATATATATATATACCATGATTGATGTACTCATCAATACCATGATTTTCATCCCTTATTATTTTCATATTTATCCCGTTGAATTTATCGAATTTCGATGGATTTTCGAGGTACACTTTTAGTGTACAATTCGGTCCGTCAATTCATATTCATGTACGCACATTTCTATTTTAGAGAGCACACTCCGCGAACCTCAACCTTGCAATGGGATTACCGGTCGAGCTAAATCCTCGCAATATAAACTCATAGAGTATTGTCGGGATTACCGGTCGAAGCTAAATCCTCGCAACGACAATTACTCTAATGAGCTTGGATCTGAATTACCAGTCCAAAGCTAAATTGACCTAATTGGATTACCCGTCAAGCTAAATCCATTTTACACATATTCTTCGGAGGGCTATATCAGATAGGATCACCCGTCCGCCAGATCCTTTTACCGTCAATTCCTTTTCGAGATCCATCAAATTTTCCTTTCATTCAAACGGATTTCAAAGAACGACAATCTGCTTTGTTCAAACTGCTTTTAGTGCAAGTCGTTTATTACCATTTTTCCTAAGCTTTTAATAAATGATAATTTCGTCCCTACTCAATTAGCCTCTCAATTGAGCTGATTTTTCTAAATTAACATTTTATTCTATCACCTTAAACTAGTTTACAACCTTTAGGAATCAAAATTTTAGCAATAGACTTTAATTCCAAACATTTTCACAATTAGGTCCCAAAATCAATTTCCATTGAAATTGCCTAATAAAATCATCTCATAAACAAATTAAAGCTTTAATTTCATTCTATTTCATCATAAACTTACAGCACTCAACCATGGTGACTTTAAATTTCATCCATGAAATCAAAACTAATGAATTTAATAGTAGGATCTAGTTGTAAAAGTCTTAGAAACACAAAATTACAAGAAAAGGCAAGGATTAACTCACTTGATGCAAAAATTATGAAATACCAGCTTAGAGAACCCTCCTATGGCGTTTTTAGCTGCTGGAATTGAAGAGAAATGAAGAGAAATCTAGATATTTCCTATTTAGTCCTAGTTTTATTTAGTTAATTTTGCAATATTCCAATTTTACCCTTAATTTATCAATTTTTCTCACGATTTCATACCCTTGCCGTCCAGCCCAAATAACTTTTGGGTCTAATTGCCTTTATATCCTTTCTCATTAGACTAATAAGCTATTTAATCATTCTAGCAACTTTTACACCTACTACAATTCAGTCCTTTTCATTTAATTGACTACCCAAACATTAAAATTTTCTAACTAAATTTTAATACCACATTAATAACATTTTATAAATATTTATAAAATTATTTTGACTTCGGTTTTACGAGATAGAGGTCCCGATACCATATTTTACCCAATTTCTTCAATAGTTTCTTTTTCTAACTAATCACTAAATTGATAAAATTTTCCTATCAATATTTTCATACGATTTTCCTATCATATAAATTTTCAAGCAAAAATATTGAAATAAATTTCTCTTTAAATCGGATTTGTGGTTACGAAACCACTGTTCCGATAACATTGAATTTACGCCATTACATGTTCGACTAGCGGTAAATACTTTTCCCAACTGCCTGGGAACTCAAGAACACAACACCGTAATATGTCTTCTAATATCTGAATCACTCTTTCTGATTGACCGTCGATTTACGGGTGAAAAGCCGTGCTAAAATTCAGTTTCGTTCCCTATGCCTCTTGCAACTTTTTTCAAAACCACGAGGTAAACCTTGGATCTCTATCCGAAATAATCGACAAAGGCACTCCATGAAGTCTCACGATCTCAGAAACATATAGATCAGCCAATTTCTCAAGGGAATAGTCAGTACGCACTGGTATAAAATGTGCCGGCTTAGTAAGTCTATCAACAGCTACCCAAACTGAATTCTTTTTTCCTTGGTGTCAAAGGCAACCCTGACACATATTCCATGGCTACTCGGTCCAACTTCCACTCGGGAACCATCACAGGCTGAAGTAAACCTGAGGGTACTTGGTGTTCAGCCTTCACTTGTTGGCAAACTAGACACTTAGAAACAAACTCAGAAATGTCTCTTTTCATCCCCGACCACCAGTATATTTTCTTCAAGTCGTTATACATTTTTACACTACCCAGATGGATAGACAAGCAACCACTATGTGCCTCTCGTAAAATCCTCTAAATAAGCTAATTATCATTGGGTACACAAACTCTGTCTTGGAACATCAAGCATCTGTCGGTACTAATCCAAAAATCTGATTCAATACTCGACTCATACTGAGTTCTCTTCACTTGCAATTCACCGTTGTTATTCTGAGCTTCACAAATTTCTTGGAGAAATGTCAGTCTAGCCTTTAACTCTGCTAGAACCGAACCATCCTCTGACAAGGCCAATTGGGCATTCATTGCTTTCAAAGCAAATATGGATTTTCTACTTAATGCATTAGCGACCACGTTCGCCTTTCCTGGATGGTAGTCAATAATCAACTCATAATCCTTTATCAACTCTAATCACCACCATTGCCGTAAATTCAGCTCCTTTTGAGTCATCAAATACTTTAGACTCTTATAGTCAGTAAATACTCGACATCTCTTGCCATACAAATGGTGCCTCCATATTTTCAACGCGAACACAATAGCGACCAACTCTAAATCATGCGTCGGGTAGTTTTTCTCGTGTGGTTTTAGCTATCTCGAGGCGTAGGCTATCACCTTGCCTTCTTGCATGAGCACGCACCCTAACCCATTCAAGAATGCATCACTATACACCACAAACTCTTTTCCTGGTTCTGGTTGCACTAGAACTGGGGCTTCGGTCAACAAGGTCTTTAGTTTCTCAAAACTCAGTTGGCACTTCTTCATCCATTCAAACTTGACATCCTTTTGTAACAAGCTTGACATCGGAGTAGCTATCATGGAGAATCCATTCACAAATCTTCTGTTGTAACGAGCTAAACCTAAAAAGCTTCGAACCTTTGACACATTTGTCGGTAGTTTCCACTCAACAAAGCTGAGATCTTGCTTGGGTCAACTCTAATCCTATCACCCGACACAATGTGTCCTAGGAATCTGGCCTCTTTAAGCCAAAATTCGCTCTTACTGAACTTGGCGTATAATTGTTTATCTCTCAAGGTTTGTAAAACTATTCTCAAATGCTCCGTGTGCTCACTCTCATCATGCGAATAAATCAATATGTCATCGATAAAGACGACTATGAACTTATCTAAGTACGGACAGAAAATACGATTCATTAAGTCCATAAAAACCGTCAGACATTTGTTAAGCCAAAGGGCATGACGAGGAACTTATAGTGGCCATACCTCATCCAAAAAGCAGTTTTTGGTACATTTTACTCTTTAACCCGTAACTGGTAGTAACCTGACCTTAAGTTTATATTAGAAAACATGGTGGCTCCCTTCAACTGATCGAACAGATCATTGATTCTTGGCAAGGGATACTTGTTCTTCACAGTCACCTTGTTGAGCTGTTTGTAGTTTATACATAACCTCATCGACCCGTCTTTCTGCTTTACAAAAAGTACCGGAGCACCCCACGGGGAAAAACTCGGTCTTACAAAACCCTTGTCAGTTAACTCTTGTAGTTGAATTTTCAACTCCTTCAACTCCGTAGGAGCCATCCTATACGGAGCAAACGAAATGGGTGCCGTACCGGGGACTAACTCGATTCCAAACTCAACTTCTCTAACTGGAGGCAATCCGGGTAATTCCTCTGGAATCACGTCCGTAAACTCACATACCACTAGTATCGATTCAATCTTTGACAAAGACATTTGAGTATTCAACAAAAAAGCAAGATAAGCTTCACACCCTTCTCTCAAATATCTCTCCACAATCATAGATGACATCACTATAGGTGAGTCATCTGATTCATCTGGTTCAACCCGAAGAACGTTCCCGTCTTCACATTTCAACTCAATAGATTTCCTTCCATAGTCCACTACAACACTATGAGAAGTTAACCAATCCATTCCAAGGATTACATCGAATTCATCAAACTGCAACAACATGAGGTTAGCCGAAAAACTATAACTGTGATATCCCGAATTAGGGCCTAATCAGAATAGTGGTTTTGGGACCACAAATCTGAGGTAGAAATAATTATTTTATAATTATTTTGAGGTCTATGATATGATTTCATGATTGTGTGAAAATTTCGTGAAGAAATTCTATGCATAACGTACTTAATTTGAAGTTAGGGACTAAATTGAATAAGTTGCAAAACTTGCATTCTAGAAGTTTCTAGTATGAAATTGCTTTGAAATATTAATTAGGAGGTATTAAATAGCAATTTGACCAATTTATAAGTTTATGGACAAAAATTGGAGATGGATGGAATTTTTGAAAGTTTAGTAAGGAATGACACTTTGGTCATTTGGATATTAAATGAAATAAAATGGAAAAAATAACAAAAAAATGATCATCTTCTCCATAAGTTGCTGCTGAATTTTTCTCTCCACCATAGCTAGGGTTTCAACACTTTTAAGCGTTGATTGTAAGTGATTTCTATGCCTGTTTTTAATGTTCTTTACATTTTTGAAATCCTCGTAGCTCGGTTTACCTGTTTCTACCAATATTTTGAGCTAGGGTTTATATTTAAAAATTTACCCATGAATGATATGCATGAATTTTGATGTTTTATGGTAGAATATGAAGCTTGAGATTGTGTTAAACAACTTTTGCTAAGTGATTTTACGTAAAAATGACTAAAATGACATAATCGGTAAAAATACCTAATGTTCATAAGTACATGTTAGAGAGAGATTTGGATTTCGAGTTTTGTAACTCGAGATATGAATTTTTTAGTGACTATGACGTAGTTAGCTAGCTTGTCTAGAAATTCTAGAAACAAATTAGTAAGTAGATATATGAGTATAGTTTCAAGGAAAATTTACGGAATTGGATTTCGAGTTTTGTAACTCGAGATATGAATTTTTTAGTGACTATGACGTAGTTAGCCAGCTTGTCTAGAAATTCTAAAATAAATTGTTTGTGCTGTTTAATTAATGAATTAAGTCCGTTAACATCTCATGCTCGACTCCAGCTATGGTTTAGTCGGTTCTCGGACTAACCTAGCATGTGTAAGAGTCTAGCTATACATGCCACGGATCTGTGATAGTGTGATGCCTCCCAACGCGTATGAGCACCGTCTTGTTTAGACAGAGGTACTCTCCAACCGAGCTGCACTGACCATGTTCAATGTGATGCGAAGGTGTTTGAATAAAATTACGATTATGATGAGTCTCGATTCAGAAAAGTATGATTAAAAGTTTATGATATATATATGTGATAACACGTGAGATGAAAGTTCATGTTGTGATAAATATCCATACTTGCTTAATGCACATATGATGTAGTGCACTTGGCTTACTTGATAAGATGAACGGGATAACGAGAAATTCATAGAGGTATGAGTAAAGGTTCCTAATATCATGATATGAATGAAAATGTCATTGCCTTGATTGAACGTTGAATGTTGATGAATGTCAATGATATTTTTTATGAGATAAATGATTATAATGAAATGAATTTATCTATGTGAAATTGTTTGGACTGAATTATATGATTGTAATGATATGTATATGATGATGCACGAAATGAAAGTTGCGATTGTGATGCAAATATCTATGTTTGTTTAACCCTTATATGATGTCATGAGTATGATTTGTTTGAGTAGATGAATGGATAAGTATACTTGTCTAAATGGGATAACTAGAAAATTTGTGTAAACCGACATGAACGATGCATTGCCTGAATGAATGATATGATTTTGATGATGTTGTTATGATGATGGAAATTGTGTCATATGTATATGTATGAGAAAGTCGAGTCAGAGGCCCTACAACCCCTCCCCTTTACCGAAGTAGAGCTTATAATGGAATTTCATGAGATTTGTACTGAATAAGTTTCTGGTTGAGAAACCAAGGAGTTTAGTGCTAGAATAATTATAAATATGATTAGAGATTGAAGAATGAGTTGGTAAGTAAAGTCAAAGCTAGAAAAGTATCAGATTGACATAAGGATTATTGGAGTTATGCACTGTTCTAGTTAGAGAAGAAATTTATTTTGATAAATCGAATTACTAAGGTACAAGGTCAAGAAAAATGCAAATCAAAATTTATTCAGAACTAGTCTTCTTTAGTGAAAAGTAATATGAAATTTGTGATGGCAGAAATTGTTGGGGAAATGATATTTGAAATGTGTAATATCTGAGTGTGACAGTTACGGCTGGACAAATTTTAAAGTTTCTTCTGAGATGTTCTATTTATTTATCCATTCTCAGAAAAAAAAATTTCTATGGCTGTTGATCTTTTGAAGAAATTCTTGTTATATAGGAATGTTTTCTAATCCTGGTGTTAGATCGATGCATTGGTAGTCCGACTGGTTTATAATTTGTATTACTGTATTTCCTCGGGTATTTTATTACATTTTGTTTGATAAGAATTGATGAGAGGATATGTATGATATTATGATACTGTTTCTTCTACTTAATGGTCCATTTGATATATATGTATGGGAAGATACATTGTTCTTGTTATATTTGATTCCAGTGGGATTAAATGATGTTTTCTTCTGGACTTCTTTTCTCTGAGGAATTTTCGAGATCTTTTATATTTTCCTATGAGTTAGGTTTTTGATTTTCCAGCATAGTATCGTATCTTGGATTTCTTTATTCTGGGTTTTTCTATCTTGGATTTCTTTATTCGGTTTTCTTATTATCTTTATTCCGCAATTTGTCAATTATGACTCACGTTCGAAGTGCGTTCTTTAGCTCGCGATAATCATGTCAAGTATGGCTGTACTTCTGATTTGATTTGGGTAATGTGGTGATCTCAGTATTGGGATTTTTCTAATTTTCGTGTAAGGTTTGACAACAGTAAAGGCATAAGTGATAAAAGTGCGAGTTTCAATCGGTATGGTGGATTACTTCTCTCAAGTAAGTCAATTATAGTTAATGTCTTCAATTGAGATATTTTGGTTACTTGAGCTAATCCAATTGAGATGGTTTTGATTAACGTAAGGAATGAATAGTAAGGATGGCATGATGAATTGTTTTGTAACTAGAAGAAAGGATTACTTGAAATGTCATTCACTGGTGATTAAGATCGACTCGAGTGTTCAATCTGTATGAATTGTAATGTGATTCAAGACAATAAGGTAATGTAATAGTTTAGAGCATTCGATGCTACGGAAAATCTGAGTTGTTAATGGGGTTAAAGTTGAGCATCAGGATCTACCAGAGTTATCTCTACCAGTATTGATATTAGGATGAAAATGAGAAAGGATTATTTTCGAGGCTATATCAGAATTATTTCCGTAGTGGAAAGAGGAAAATGTGATAGTGAGTAGTAAACTAAAAGAGTACAGTGAGGATCGACTTCTGATGTTGAATTTCAGATTGGATCTGATTCATGGTATTATTATTCCGAGGCTTATACAGAAAGAATTGTATGAAGCTCACAGTGAAAATTTGCCTATTCATTCAAAGAGTAATGACATATACCGTAATTTGATTCAGATGTTATTGGATTGTGATTTATCGATGATAAAAATCTTTATGATTATTTTGGAAGAGTGCAGGTCCCTTTGATTGTTGGATTTCTTGGAATTCTAGTCTCCATTAACCAAATTGAGATCTGGGTTTTATGTCAAGATGACAAAGGAAACTGAGAAGGGTTGAAAATTTAAGAACAATTGAGAGATGAGTCCGTAAGCTTTCAGAATATATGAGAAATTAAAGAGATATATTGGAGGCATTGCCTAAGTGAAAGTTCCTCAGCACCGAATATGAAATTGAGGAATCTAAGTGAAAACCACTTTTCCGGTAAGATTTTCAGGGACGAAAATCCCTAAAGGGGGGAGAGTTGTGATATTCTGAATTAGGGCCTAATTAGAATAGTGGTTTCGGGACCACAAATTTGAGATAGAAATAATTATTTTATAATTATTTTGAGGTCTATGATATGATTGCATGATTGTGTGAAAATTTCGTGAAGAAATTCTATGCATAAAGTGCTTAATTTGAAGTTAGGGACTAAATTGAATAAGTTGCAAAACTTGCATTCTAGAAGTTTCTAGTATGAAATTGCTCTGAAATATTAATTAGGAGGTCTTAAATAGCAATTTGACCAATTTATAAGTCTATGGACAAAAATTGGACATGGATGGAATTTTTGAAAGTTTAGTAAGGAAGGACACTTTGGTCATTTGGATATTAAATGAAATAAAATGGGAATAATAACAAAAAAATGATTATCTTCTCCATAAGTTGCTGCTGAATTTTTCTCTCTACCATAGCTAGGGTTTCAACACTTTTAATCCTTGATTGTAAGTGATTTCTATGCCCGTTTTTAATGTTTTTTACATTTTTGAAATCCTCGTAGCTCGGTTTACCTGTTTCTACCAATATTTTGAGCTAGGGTTTATATTTAAAAATTTACCCATGAATTATATGCATGAATTTTGATGTTTTATGGTAGAATATGAAGCTTGAGATTGTGTTAAACAACTTTTGCTGAGTGATTTTACGTAAAAACGACTAAAATGACATAATCGATAAAAATACCTAATGTTCATAAGTACATGTTAGAGTGAAAATTGGATGTTGTTGTAGAAGGGAAAAATAATCAGCATATCATAAAACATAATAAAATAGGATGAAGTTTAATTTACGAGATTTGGGGAAAAATGTAAATATGTGAAAGTTTAGGGGCAAAATTGTAATTTTTTTAAAATATGATTTTGAGTTGATTTGAATAATATGAGTCCTAATTAGGCTAAATTTGAAATGATAGAGCAAGAAAAATCAAAATTCGGGCTAAAATTGGCAAAATACCAAGTTGTAGACAAAATGGTAAAAATGACCATTTTCGCATACGAGGTAAGTTCATGTGTAAATAAGGTAACATAATTTTTATTTTAAGTGATTTAAAGTTATTTATATGACATGATACTTATTATCATGAAATATAATGTTTTGTGAATTATTATTTGGTGATATGCAAATTATGTGAACAATTTAATAAGTATGAGATGTTAGCAAATATCGATTTCTATATTCCGAAGAAGGCGATCGAAATGTGTAATTGAAAAGAATCCCGTTGAACCTTAGGAGTAGATTTGGATATTTGGGCATCCGAACTCGTTGAGTTGAGTCCGATTTCACTTATGGATGCGAACGTCTGAACTCGTTGAGTTGAGTCCGAGTTCGTTAGATGTAACTAGGGATCCGAACTCGTTGAGTTGAGTCCGAGTTCGTGAGATGTAACTAGGCATCTGAGCTCGTTGAGTTGAGTTCGAGTTCACTTATGGATACGAACGCCCGAGCTCTTTGAGTTGAGTCCGAGTTCGCTTATGGGCGGGTTACATGGTAGCTTGGCTACATATGTGGCACTTATGTGCAAACTTTCCATGTATCCGAGTTATATTCCGATGTGTTCAACGGGTAAAATTCTAGTGAAATGGAAGAATACTCAAGATGCAAGTGATGTATTGGTAAGTGTTGTGGAATGGGCACTTTGGATAGGTATGTACTTAACTGTGACATCCCTAAATCGACCCTAGTCGGAAAGTGGTTTCGGGACCACCAAACCGAGTCATAATAATAATTAACCATCATAATTGATGCTCATTATATGTATATATGCATGTGTGAAAATTTCGTGTTTGGATTTTGTTAATAGTAAGTGAATTTTTATCAAATAGGACTTATGTGAGAAAATTTAGAAATGTGCTAGGCAATTGTAAGGTGGCCTATTAATACATGTGGGAAAATAGTTGTCCTTGCATGTCAAATAACCCACTTCCTAAGGTGAGTGGCCACCATGACAAGAATATGGGCAAGGGAACATGTTTCCAACATGTTTAGTTAGTGGATTATGTAGAAAAAATAAAGAAATGAAAAAAAGAGCATGGATGCCCCCTTTGTTGCCGTGAATAGAGGAAAAAGAAAGGAAAAAAATTTGTTCATCCATTCTCAAATCTTGGCTGAAAATACTAAGGGAAAAAGGAAGGATTTTTGCTTCATGCTTGGTTTAGAAGAGAACTAGAAGGAGATTTGGTCATACTTGTGTCAAGATTAAGGTATGTTTGAGGTTGTGTCATGAGATTCATGCATGTTTTAGTTGCTAACTTGATGTTCATGTTAGCCCATGGTTCAAATCCTTGTTATGCCATGGAAATGGTATTTGGCCAAGGTTGATATTGTGTTAAAGCCATTGCATGCTAAATGTGAAGCTTGTTGATGATACATGTAATGATGGATTGACTACTCTTGAAATTTCTTTTAGCATTCTTGAGTAAGACATGGAGTTTTCTTTGTTTAACCATGACCAAAAATTGAAAGGGGGATGGTGTGGGATGTATTCGCCATGGCATGCTCATAAGTGCGATTTATGCTTGTTGCATGATAGGTAAAAATTTGTGTTTTGATATATGTGTATATGTGTTTGTACATGATGTTACAAATGGATGTGAAAATATATGCTAGATTGGGAAAATTTGATTAAATGTTCATGAGATGAAATTAGGTGATTAAAAGATGTTAGTTGACATTGTACATATATATATATATATTCGGCCATTAAAGTGAGTATGTAGGTAATGTTGAATCAAGTTTTTGGTGCATATTCGGTTAGGTGTATAATCGACCAAATGGGCGATTAGTAAGAATGGTTGCCGAATATACAAGCATACATATGCATGTGTAGTTGAATTATGAATGTTTAGCAAGATGGTTAAACTAGTGATTTATTGATTAAGCTCAAGGAGTTAAAGAAGGAGAATCAAGCAAGGGAAAGACGAAGGTCATCGAGTAGCCGACTTGGAACTATTTTACCCAACACGAGGTAAGTCATTAAGCACGTATTTGATATTGCTTAAATGATTGTAAAATTTATGCAATTGTGTTTAATGGGATGATATATATATATAAATGAAAATGTATGTGTATGGAGTGATGACATTTGTTGAATGTAAAAGAAATAGTGAAATGTGTAGAAAGTTTGCTTTCGGCACTAAGTGTCTGAACAATACGTGTATGCGGTGACGAGATCGGCACTAAGTGTGCGTGCTGGAAATATAGGGCACTAAGTGTGCAAGCTGAAAAAATACTGACCTTGGGTGTGCGAGCTCGGAGGGTATGGCACTGTGTGTGCAGGCTTAAATTACGTGGCACTAAGTGTGCGAAATCAAGTAATAAGCACTGTGTGTGCGTACTCTATATATATGGAGGTGTGTCTCCATCGAATTGGGTATGGACAGCGGATCGTGTAAGTACCTCGAGCTCATGACGAATAGAGAATACGTTCATGCTTGGGGTTGAATTTGGTAAGCCTTAAATCTATGTGATGATTGAAATTGTATGGTTGTGCTGGAAAATGAGTTAATGTGTAAAATGCTTGATCATCTTGTTGTGTAGAATATGAAATGTGGATGTATGAATTGGTGCGAGATTGGACCGAAAGGTCCGAGGTATTATGGTATAGATTCGATATGGACGAGTACCTAGCCTCATTTGTTGTACATGTAGTAGTAAGTTTATCGATGGATTGACGAATGCTTATGACTTACTGAGTTGTAAACTCACTCGGTGTTTTCTTGTCACCCATTTTAGGTCTCTTGGACTCGTATTGTTGCGTGCTCGGAACCGTCGTTGAAGTCATCACACCGGCTGAAATCTTGTGGTATTGTTTTTGTTGTTGAAGAACATTTGGCATGTATAGGCTATTATATTTTGTCGAATTGTGGGTTGTAAACTTTAAGCCATGTGAAAATGGCCTATGTGGTCGTCGAGTGGGATGCTAGAACCTATAGCCACGAGTCTTAGAAACTCAAATTTTGTTAAGGTGGCCATAATTTGTGTCATGTATGATGGATGATTAAGGCCAAGGAAAATTCATGAAATTGGCATAGTCTACTGCAGTAACTGTTGCGGACAGCAGCAGTGAGATGAGATTGAAAAATCACTAAAAATAGTAGAAGTAGAATTAAATAGTGAGTAAATTATGGAACTGAACCTTGATGAATCTATTTTTATATGGACGAAACGAAACGACCATATGAGCAGTATACTGGGAAATATTAAAGTTCTCGTGAGACAGGGCCAGAACGGTTTCTGGGTCCCCTGTCGCGACTTTGAAAATTTACCATAAATTATCCAGAAATAATTAGGAGTCATGCCTTATATGTACAGATTCCATTTTGAGTCTAGTTTCATTAGAAACAAACGGCACCAGTATTAAAGCCCTGTACAGAAAGATATTCAAGTTGTAACGCGCGGAGGTCAGAGCAGTCGATCCCTGTAACATGGGTGACTCTAACTAATAAACTGTACCAATTGGCCCAACCAAAAATTCTAAAAATAAATCCATGGATGGGTATATGAGTCTAAATTCAGGGAAAATTTACAAAACCAGTTTCCAAGTTTTGAAACTCGAGATATGATTTTTAAGGCGACGGTGACGCAGTTTTCCAGCCCGTCCAGAAATGCCAAATTGGTCGGTACTTTAAGAGGATTTGTCTCGTTAACCCCTCGTGTCCGACACCGGCGTCGGTCACGAGTTAGGGGTGTTACATTAACACTCGGTTTGAGACTTGATACGACAACAATAATGTAGTAAGACGATGAATGATGAATAGTAATGTGATATATGTTTTGGTAATATTATGCTAATGTTGGTTGGTATTATTGCTTTGTTAAGTTATTTGTTATTTGCATGTGAACTTACTAAGCATTTATGCTTACTCCTTCCCTTCCATTCCTTGTAGTTTTGACAAGCCGGTTTGGAGATCAGGACGGTCGGAGGCACGCTCACACTATCAACGGACCATCTCGGTATAGTGGCTTGCATATTTTGAGAATATGGCATGTATAGCATTATAATTCTTTTGTGTATATAATATTATGATATAGCTCATGGATGGCATGAAAATGTTTGAGAATGAATAGCTATTGGAGTGGCTAATCGAGATTATATTTGATAACACGTATGCTTTATGTGCTAACTAATCTATGGAACTCCATAAAATGGTGAAATTGGCTATAAAACAGAATCACACAGAAGTAGTGACGTGAATTTGAAAATTCACTAAAAATAGTAGAAATAGAATTAGATGATGAATAAAATATGTAATTTAAGATTAATGAATTTATTTTCATGTGGAAGAAACAAAATAGGTAAAAAAGTTGTATTTTATGAGATATTTACGTTTTGGTGAAACAGGGTCAGAGCGATTTCTGGATCCCCTGTTATGAATTTATAAATTCATCATAAATTGTGTAAAAATAATTAGGACTCAAATTTTGTATTTATGGATTCCTATTGAGTCTAGTTTTATGAGAAATAAACGGAATAGTTATTGAAATTCTATACAGAGAGATATATGATTTGTAATACACAGGGGTCCGAGTAGCCGAACCTTGAAACAGGGGAGACTTTAACTAATAAACTCTACTAATTGACCCTACCAAAAATTCTAGAAAAAACTTAGTAAGTAGATATATGAGTCTAGTTTCAGGGAAAATTTACGGAATTTTATTTCGAGTTTCTTAGCTCAAGATATGATTTTTTTAGCGACTGTGACGTAGTTAGCCAACTTGTCTAGAAATTCTAAAATAAATTGTTTGAGCTGTTTAATTAATAAATTAAGTCCGTTAACATCTTGTGCTCGACTCTGGCGACGGTCTCGGGTACGGGGGCGTTATAGTGATCCTTAATTGTCAAGGGAAAATTTCTACATACTTGGTCAACTAACACATGCCTGCCTAGCGGGTTAGACACTTTTACTACAAATTCAGTAGATTCGACTAACATATTCATACTGGGTACCAATTTCATACAGACATAAGAATGGGTAGACCGCGGATTAATTAAAGTAACAACAGAAATATCGTGAAGAGAAAAAGTACCCGTAATCACATCTGGTGAAGATGCCTCTTCACGAGCACGAATGTCATAAGTTCTTGCAGGTGCTCGACCCTTGGACCTCGCAGCTAAATCTCTAGGAGCACCTCTACTGCTAGCCACATGGGTCTACCCCTCGAAGGAGCACTATTCGCCCTCATATCATGCTTTTTCTCTTCTTCATCTAATTCAGGGTAGTTTCAGATGAAGTGGTCTAGTGATCCACATTTGAAGCAACCCCTCTTATTCCCTCGGCACTCGCCGAAATGACTCCTACCACATTGTGAACACTCTGGCCTATTTGGCCAAGCACTACCAACACTTGCGATAGAAGTGGTTTGAGCTTTAGACGTCATGCGCTGCTTGTTATTGCTCTTGCTCAAGAACCCCACTGACGTGTTTGATCGAGTAGGAAACTCTCTCAATCTCTTAGATGAGGTCTGCTGTGATTTCCCCATCTGTCTTTTCCTTGAGTCTCGAGACTCGATGCCAGCTTTTCTCTTTTCTTCGGCCAATTCCTCGGCCTTACATGCTCTCTCCACAAGCACCACAAATTCCCTCAATTCTAAGATGCCAACTAATAGACGGATATCTTCGTTCAGACCATATTTAACCTCTTGCACATGATAGTTTCTTTAGATACGCACTCCCGTGCATACTTACTGAGTCTCACAAACTCACGCTCGTACTCCGTTACCGTCCTATGGCCTTGCTTCAGCTCTAAAAATTCTTTCCTTTTCTGGTCTATAAACCTCTGGCTAATGAACTTCTTCCAGAACTCTTCCAAGAAGAATTCCCAAGTTATCCCCTCTCTCGGTATAACGGACATGAGAGTATTCCACCATTGGTAGGCCGAATCTCGTAGGAGTGACACTACGCACTTGACTCACTCTTTAGACGTGCACGATAGCTCATCAAATACCCAAATAGTATTTTCTAACCAAAAATCTGCTCTCTCCGGGTCATCATCATTATTCGCCCAGAATTCCTCAGCCCCTTGCTTACAAATCTTGTCTACCGGAGGTTTCTCTCTCCTAACCATGTCTACTCCTTGAGGAGCTACAGAGGGGGCATGCTGAGGAACCGGAGGAGGTGGGGGAAGTGGAGTGTTCAGATTCGCACGAATGAACTCTGAATACCACACATCCATCATTTGAAGGTAAGCTTCTCTAGCTCCTCCGCCCTGACTCAGTGTCAAAGGCCCACTATCTACTGGCGCGGTCCTTTCGGCGGGAGCCGGAGTATTACCTTCCATGTCATCCATTGTAGCTACGTCAGGATCCATTTACTATATATAAAAACAAAATTTATCTTGTCAGGAGTCGTCACACTATCAATATACAATTATGACATGTATAGCTAGACTCGTTCTCACTCTAGGTTAGTCTTAGAACCGACTAAATCATAGCTCTGATATCACTAAATGTAACACCCCACACTCGTGCCCAACGCAGGGAAAAAATACGAGGCGTTACTAAACTTAAAGCACATGCATTCAAACGTTTCCGAGTCACCAAGACTTGATCAAATTAAAACTTTTTTGAACTTTGTTTAAAGTCCTGAATATAGGCCTACGAGGCCTCAAACACTCCTTGAAAGCCATTCGGAACCAACTCGGGTCCTTAAACTGACTAAAAAAATGACCCTTGAAACAAGACACACGCTTGTGTGGAAGGGCAACACGCCCGTACGGTTATTATGACATGGCTGTGCTGATTGCTCGTGTGGTTCACACGGCCTAAGCACAAGGGGACACACCCGAGCCTTGAGCCTGTGTAAATTAAATTCTAAATTCGAACCTACAGGGGTTTTCACACGGCCTGACACATGCCCGCGTCCCTCACACAGCCATGACATGCCCGTGTCTAAAAACCTTGACATTCTGTTTCTGACGTCAGCATCCAATTTAGGGCACACGGCCAAGGCACACGCCCGTGGCCGTGTCCTCCACACGGCTGAGACACATAGCCGTGTCTCTGCCCGTGTGTTTACTACTGTGCATATTGACTTGAAAATTTAACGTGTAGGGGACACACGACCAAGCAATATGCCCACGGGGCTAAACGTGTGTCACACACGGCCTAGACATACGCCCGGGTGTCTACCCGTGTGGACAAAATAAGGCTATTTCCCAAGCCTTTTTGCCACCCTTACTTGCACTAACCTATATAACATCTAACATGACAAATCCACACAACAATATAAGGTCTAATCAGCCATACAAGCCTTTATCTCATTCATGAAAATATCATAATTTGCATATATCAGTAATAAACATTAGCCATTATCCATGGCTTTATACAAAATGAAGGGATTCATCCCAAGCTAACAAATTTGACCAAATTAACAATGACACAAAACTCAAAAGTCTAAGCCCTATACATGCCATATTCAAAATAATAAAACCAACTATACCAAGTTCTTTGGTTGATAGTGTGTGTAACACCCCTAACCCGTATCCATCGCCAGATTGGAGTTACGAGGTATAACCAGACGAGACACAAATTTTGAACAAACGTATGCATGCACTTGCTCAAACTTTTAAACCAATCAAATGTTAACATATATAGCTAATTTAAATTCTTTACGAATCATAACATAACAATTTAAATATATTTTCAAAAAACACCAAATAATCTATCCATTAAAATATACACAAAATTTCACAAATCATTTCCATAAGGAAAGTCGAATTTCACCTATAAATAATAAAACTAATATTCTTATTTGACTGAATAATAAGCTAAAAAATCAATCATTTTATACTTATTATTTAACGACTAACCTATACACTACTCAAATATCAAATTTGAACCAAGTAGGACATATATACACCACATAAAACTCATATAATCCTTTTCTTTAACCAATGCCCAAATTACTATTCATTTGGTCATTTTTCAATATATTAGTGAATGTAATCATGCTAAAACATAGCTTTATTTAATGCTTAAATTTTCAACATTTTCAACCTATAACTTTATACACATAACCTTTCATAGATTCAAATCAATATACATATATATATATCAACCATAATTTGCACATTAAGTCAAACATATTACAAATATATTTCAACTAGTGTATACTTATTAAATCACTATGTAACCGAATGCTAATACTTCAAATCATAGTCATTTACAAAATACATCGCATTTATATACCATGCCTATCACTCAACAAAATATTCAACCACAATTTCACATCATACGAAATATACCATACACATATATTTTGACATATCTTCATCACCATTAGCAAATATATCTACCATATTTCACATATAAATACAAAATGGCCGAAACATCAATACCACAACCAAACATAACTATCAATTGATCAAAACATAAAAATCCAAGCTTAATAAAATAATAAGCCATTTTCACAACATATACAAGGCATGTCAAAAACAAGCATTTAACTCAACACATATGAAAAATATAGCCAATAAAGTCCAATCATGCTAGTACATTTCCTCACATAAGCGCAACATGTTTCAAAATTTAACCTTATCAATATCTTTTATTTATTCAAGATCCAAACCAAACTAACATACTTCAAAACCATGTTTACCATATCATAATTCCCACATTCGAACCATAAGACCAAAACATCATAGCGTTCGAACTCCTAAATATAATTATACATAATTTAACTCATATACCCAACCTACATTAAAAACATTCTTTAATATAATTTCATGCCTTTAGCTAATATTAATCATACCATTTTTAAACATAAATTACAATTCATAGTATACCAAATTTGCATGCTCAAACCAATCCAAACTACCTATATCTAGCCATTGAACTATATCTATTCGTTCATCAATATAACTTCCAATGTTCAAACCAATTAACAAATAAATCAAATTCATTCGTTAACATCACCAACCGTACCTAAATAATCAATCCACAATAGGCATGTTATAAACATATACTTTGATTTTTACTAGATATGACCGAATATAATCATACCTTAGCAAATCACCATTTTCCTCACAAACAACCAAATCCAAACATATCACCAAAACACCATTCATACCTATCATATAATATTCATACCAAATCAAACTCCAACCATATCAATTATAACCAAAATATACTTTAATACCAAGTCACATAATAACACCTTAACAAAACATAACAACCAAGTTCACATATAATTTTTATCTATGCATGAACCATAACCGAATCAATCGAACACACATCCAAAATCACCAACCAAACATAATTATAATTCATTCAAACCTTGAAACCAAAATTAACAAAATAAACAAGCCATTTTCGCATGGATCATATTTATATACCCCAAAATCAAATATATAAACTAGCCTATACATGCCATAAATTCGAATTCAATTTATAAAAATACTGAAACAGTCGATAGTGTGATATACTTTGCTAACGATTCTCGAGCTCGTAACTAGACTCCAAAATCAATAAAACAGAGGCAAACAAAAAACACACACAGAGTAAGCAATCATAGCTTAGTAAGTCATAAGCAAATAAATAACTCAATGTTACTATCAACTCAACTTAACCAAACTAATTTATACTATCATAATCACATTTATTTTCAAAACCATAATTTCATACATAACATATACTTCCATATAAAAGTTTTACCTTGGCTGAATATACATGTATCTATTATTAAAGTAACATTTAATTTCAAAACCATAATACCATTATATAACCGAATATACATAAACTCATATATATATTCATGAATCATTAAAGAAATATTCACATTATATAATCAAAAGGCGAATATACTTTCCATATGCTCATATATTTTTCATTTATATCATACATAATTTGCAACACATATTAAGTAACCTACTTACCTTATTTTAAATAGATAATAAGCTATCACATACCTGATCACTTTAGCTCGTTTTACACATTTGATCACAACTTATCATTGCCCGTTGAACCATTCAGAATTGAATAGGATACTTGGATAAACACATATATCTTATAATGCGAACGTACCAGACGTGGTCTTACATATAATGACATATCGATGCCACTGTCCTATGTAGGGTCTTACTCACACACATATATCGGAGTCACATATCGATGCCAACGTGTTAAATGTAGTCTTACTTGCACACATATATCGAAGTCACATATCGATGCCAACGTATTAAACGCGGTCTTACTCGCACACATATATTGATGCCATGGTCTTACTCGCACATCACATATTGGAATCCTATGTCATGACATATGTATCCTAGCTATTCTTAAGGTTCATACGGGGCTTTCGGACGTCATAACTCTGTCAAAATGATATTGTAAACATAGTTCCCAAGTATAAACACATTCGGCTATCATATATAAACAAGCTCATAAAATTTAAATCAGCATTCTACATTCACGTATATTCAAAATTTTATGGCATTTATTTACTTATAAACTTACCTTGGACAACAATAATCAGAACGGGACGACTAATCAACAACTTTGGTTTTCCCCTGATTCAAATCTGATTTCTTTAGTTCTTGATCTAAACATATTCAAATTAAAATCATTCAAACATAATTTCACTCAATTTAGTCCAAAAACACATAAATGGGAAAATTACCATTTTACCCCTGACATTTTACACTTTTTACAATTTAGTCCAAATTGCCCAAAACACAAAGCATGCAAAATTTGCACACATCATGCTTAGGCCGAATACTAGCCATGTTCATACAAGTCCATATATTTCATTTATTTCACATTTTAGTCTTTCAATTTATCATTTTTACACATTAGCCCTAATTACTCAAATTCATCAAAACTTCAAATACAAAACATGTTAATCTATCACATATATTTTATTTTCCGACATGAAACAACAAAAATCACAAGCTTTCAACAATGCAAAAATACAAAATCATCATCAAATTCAAAAACTGAGACATGGGTTTGATAGATAACATAGCAGCGATCTCAAAAACGTAAAAATTATCAAAAATCGAGCTAAAACTTACCTTGAATCAAGTTTGTTAATGGCCGAATGTGGCTTTCTTTTTCTTTTTATTTCTTTTGGTATTTTCGGTCAACCATAAACTAAAATGCATGGCCATTTTTTTGTTTGTTTTATTATAATAACATATTAATACATCATTTACATTTTTAACCTTATAGAATATTACAAAACCATGCTATTTAACAGCAAAACCGTCCATCCATTTCAACTATGGTCAAATTGCATTATAAATGCATCATATTATAAATAAAAATTCAATTAAGCACTCTCACATTAAACTATCAACTTTTCATTTTACGCGATTGAACCCTTTTTATTAAATCGGCATCCAATCAATAAAATTAAAACACGAAAAATTAACACATATAAGTTCACATATAATAAACTCAAAAATAATTTTTAAAATATTTTTTTGACTCGGATTCGCGATCCTGAAACCACCGTTCTGAATAGGGTCTAAATCAGGCTGTTACAACTCTCCTCCTTAGGGATTTTCGTCCCCGAAAATCTTACCGGTAAATAGGTTAGGATAACGTTCTTTCATTGCATCCTCTGGCTCCCACGTTGCCTCTTCAACTCTGTGTCTATGCCACAGTACTTTCACTAACAGAATTTTCTAATTTCACAATTCTTTAACCTCGCGAGCCAGAATACGAATCAGTTCTTTCTCATATGTCATATCAGATTTAATCTCAATTTCTGATGGATTAATCACATGTGAGGGATTAGATCAATATATATGAAGCATCGAAACATGGAATACATTATGGATCTTTTCTAACTCAGGTGGCAACAATAGCCTGTACGCAACCGTCCCGATATGCTCTATAATCTCATACGGCCCAATAAATCTCGGACTTAATTTGCCTTTATGACCGAATCCGAGTATTTTCTTCCACGGTGATACTTTCAAAAATACTTTTTCCCTGATTTTGAAACTTTATATCTTTTCATTTCAAATCTGTATACGATTTCTGACGATCTAATGTTTTTTTTAGACTTTCACGAATTACTTTCACTTTTTGTTCAGTCTCTCTAATCAAATCTACCCTGTGTATCTTGTTTTTAACTCAGCTATAATTGAACCATCAGCAGACATAACCATATGCGCATTCATTACACGCAAAGAAAATAATGATTTTCGGCTTAGAGCATCAGCAACAAATTAGCCTTTCCCGGATGGTAATCAATCACAAGCTCGTAGTCTTTTAAAAGCTCTAACCATCAACGCTGTCTCAAATTCAGATCTTTCTGAGTCATCAAATATTTCAAGCTCTTGTGATTAGAATAAACATGACATTTCTTACCGAACAGATAGTGACGCCATATTTTCAATGCAAATACAATTGCTACAAATTCTAGGTCGTGTGTCGGACATTTCTTTTCATGCGGCTTTAACTGTCTCGAGGCATAAGCTATAACTTTTCCTTCCTACATCAAAACACAACCCAAACCATTTAAAGATGCATCACTATAGATAAAAAAAATTCTTTACCCGATTCTGGCTGAACTAATACTGGATCTTCGGTCAAAAGGGCCTTCAACTGATCAAAACTTTTCTGACATTTTTCTGACTACTCAAACTTTACATCTTTCTGTAACAACTTCATCATCAGGGTTGCAATCATAGAGAAACCTTTCATGAACTGTCTATAATAACCATCAAGTCCCAGAAAACTTCAGACTTCAGAAACATTTCTCGGAGGTTTCCAATCAAGTATAGCCGAAATCTTACTCGGATCAACCCAAATATCTGATGCTGATACAACATGTCCCAGAAAACTGATTTCACGTAACCAGAACTCACATTTGCTGAACATTTCATACAACTATTTATCTCGTAAAGTCTGTAACACAAGTCTCAAATGTTCGTCATGCTCGGTTTCATCACAGAACTAGATCAAAATGTCATCTATGAACACAACCAAAAATCAATCCAGATACTGTCTGAAGATCCGATTCATCAAATCCATAAAAACAGCAGGTGCATTAATAAATTCGAAAGGCATAACCATAAACTCATAATGTCTGTGCCTCGTTCGGAAAGCAGTTTTTGGCACATCGGAGTCTTTAGTTTGCAAATAATAATAACCTGATTTCAAATCTATCTTTAAAAACAATATAACCCCTTTCAGCTAATCGAACAGGTCATCAATCCGTGACAACGAATATTTATTCTTTATAATCACCTTATTCAGTTGTCTATAGTCAATACACATTCTCATAATTCCATCTTTCTTTTTCATAAATAAAACTGGTGTACCCTAGGGAGAGAAACTCGGTCGTGCGAAACCTCTATCTGTCAACTCTTGCAACTGAGTTTCCAGTTCTTTTAATTCAATAGGTGCCATTCTGTACGGAGCTATCAATATCAGAGTCGTCCTCGGCACTGTCTCAATACCAAACTCTACTTCTCAGAGAGGTGGTAAACCAAACAATTCTTCAGGAAACACATCCAGATATTCGCACAGAACTGATACTGATTCAATCTTTCTTTCGGTCACTTTACTCTCAAGTACAAACATAAAGTAAGCTTCACAACTCTTTCTCACATATTTCCAAGCTAACATCAAAGATATCACTGCCGGTAAACCATCCAGATCATTAAACTCAATCCGATTAATCTCATCATTTTGGCATCTCAAATCAATAGTCTTTCATTTGCAATTTACAACAACATTGTGCAAAGTCAACCAATCCATACTCTGAACTCGTCGAATGATATTATCATCAAATCAACTAGAAGACATAAATCTCAAACCATCAACAGACAATTCTTACACATTTTATCAACCAAAACAAACAGGCCCAAAGGGGTTCGATATTCTAATCATAAACTCAGCAGACTCTACAGACAAAGTCTTACTGGATATTAAGGTCTCACATGCATAAGAATGAGTCAAATTAGAATCAATCAATGCAATTACACTAGTATCATAGAGAGTGAATATACCAGTAATATCATCTGGGGTTGAAATCTGCTCACGAGCGCAAATAGCATAAGCTACAGGTTGAAATCTCCTCACGAGCGTAAATAGCATAAGCTACAGGTGCACAAGCCTCAGATTGAACTGCTATGTCTTTATATCCTCTCTAAATGGTACTAATATTTCCCACATTTCTAGGAGATCTACCCTTGGCTGAAGGGTTACTCAATCTTAGATTTTGCATAATCTCTTGCTCAACTGACTCAGAACAATCTTGGATAAAGTGATTTAAGGATCCACATCTGAAACAAGCTTGATTATTCAATCTACAAATACCCGAATGTATTTTACCACAACATTTGCACTCAGGTCGATCAGATCTGACATTTTCAACACTAACGATCGAAGTAGTTGAAGCTCTGAAGTTCGAATGTGATCTAGTACGATCTCTACTCGAGTGTCCCATATTAACTTTTGAACAGCTATAATCATCTTGGAATTTCTTTAATACAGATTGAAATAATTTACCCGCTGATCTCTCACAGAAATCTCTGGCTTTAAAATTAGCTTTTCTTTTCTTTTCTTTTCGTATAACTTGGGAAGTTACAGGAACTTGAGGGAGTGGAGGTCATTGAGCAGCCGGATTCGTTCGAACGAACTCCGTGAACCACTTATTCATTAACTAGAAGAAGGCTTGCTTAGCCTCCCAGTCTATACTACTTTAAATAGGCCTAGAATCAGCCGGCGCTGCCCCCTAAGCAGGAGCAAGCGCATTATCTTCTACGTCATCCGTTACGGCTTGATCGAGATCCATTTACTATATGAAAACACATTTTCAAATGTCACGAGTCATCACACTATCACAGTATAAAATATGGCATGTATAGCTAGACTCACACAAGCTACGTTAGTCCTAGAACTAATTAAATCGTATCTCTGATACCAATCAAATGTAACACCCTAACCCGTATCTGTCGCTGGATTAGAGTTACGAGGTATTACCGAACGAGACACAAATTCTGAACAATAGTATGCATGCATTTGCTCAAACTTTTAAACCAATCAAATGTTAACATATATAACTAATTTAAATTCTTTACGAATCATGACATAACAATTTAAATATATTTTCAAAGAACACCAAATAATCTATCCATTAAAATATATACAAAATTTCACAAATCATTTCCATAAGGAAAGTCGAATTTCACATATAAATAATAAAAGTGATATTCTTATTTGACCGAATAATAAGCTTAAAAATCAATCAACTTATACTCATCATTTAATGACTAACCTATACACTACTCATATATCAAATTTGAACCAAGTAGGACATATATACACCACATAAAACTTATATAATCCTTTTGTTTAACCAAATCCCAAATCACTATTCATTTGGTCATTTTTCAATATATTAGCTGAATGTAATCATGCTAAAACATAGCTTTATTCAATGCTTAAATTTTCATCATTTTCAACCTATCACTTTATACACATAACCTTTCATAGAAAAAATCAATATACATATATATATATCAACCATAATTTGCACATTAAGTCAAACATATTACAAATATATTTCAACTAATGTATACTTATTAAATCACTACATAACCGAATGCCAATACTTCAAATCATAGTCATTTACAAAATACATCCCATTTATATATCATGCCTATCACTCAACAAAATATTCAACCACAATTTCACATCATACTAAATATACCATACACATATATTTTGACATATCTTCATCACCATTAGCAAATATATCTACCATATTTCACATATAAATACAAAATGGTCGAAACATCAATACCATAACCAAACATAACCATCAATTGATCAAAACATAAAAATCCAAGCTGAATAAAATAATAAGCCATTATCGCAACATATATAAGGCACATAAAAAACAAGCATTTAACTTAACACATATGAAAAATATAGCCAATAAAGTCAAATCATGCTTGTACATTTCCTTACATAAGCGCAACATGTTTCAAAATTTAACCTTATCAATATCTTTTATTTATTCAAATTCCAAACCAAACTAACATACTTCAAAACCATGTTTACTATATCATAGTTCCCACATTCGAACCATAAGACCAAAACATCATAGCATTCGAACTCCTAAATATAATTATACATAATTTAACTCATATACCCAACCTACATTAAAAACATTCTTTAATATAATTTCATGCCTTTAGCTAATATTAAACATAACATTTTTAAACATAAACTACAATTCATAGTTTACCAAATTTGCATGCTCAAACCAATCCAAACTACCTATATCTAGCCATTAAACTCTATCTATTCGTTCATCAATATAACTTCCAATGTTCAAACCAATTAACAAATAAATCAAATTCATTCTTTAACATCACCAACCATACCTAAATAATCAATCCACAATAGACATGTCATAAACATATACTTTGATTTTTACTAGATATGACCGAATATAATCATACCTTAGCAAATCACCATTTTCCTCACAAACAACCAAATCCAAACATATCACCAAAACACCATTCATACCTGTCATATAATATTCATACCAAATCAAACTCCAACCATATCAATTATAACCAAAATATACTTTAATACCAAGTCACATAATAACACCTTAATAAAACATAACAACCAAGTTCACATATAATTTTTATCTATGCATGAACCATAACCGAATCAATCAAACACACATCCAAAATCACCAACCAAACATAATTATAATTCATTCAAACCTTGAAACCAAAATTAACAAAATAAACAAGCCATTTTCGCATGGCTCATATTTATATACCCCAAAATCAAATATATAAACTAGCCTATACATGCCATAAATTCGAATTCAATTTATAAAAATACTGAAACAGTCAATAGTGTGATAGACTTTGCTGACGATTCTCGAGCTCGTAACTAGACTCTAAAATCTATAAAACAAAGGCAAACAAAAAACACACACAGAGTAAGCTATCATAGCTTAGTAAGTCATAAGCAAATAAATAACTCAATGTTAATATCAACTCAACTTAACCAAACTAATTTATACTATCATAATCACATTTATTTTCAAAACCATAATTTCATATATAACATATACTTCCATATACAAGTTTTACCTTGGCCGAATATACATGTATCTATTATTAAAGTAACATTTGATTTCAAAACCATAATACCATTATATAACCGAATATACATAAACTCATATATATATATATATTCATGAATCATTACATAAATATTCACATTATATAATCAAAAGGCGAATATACTTTCCATATGCTCATGCATTTTTCATTTTTATCATACATAATTTGTAACACTTATTAAGTAACCTACTTACCTTATTTCAAATAGATAATAAGCTATCACATACCTGGTCACTTTAGCTCATTTCACACCTTTGATCACAACTTATCATTGCCCGTTGAACCATTCAGAATTGAATAGGATACTCAGATAATCACATATATCGTATAATGCCAACATCCCAGACGTGGTCTTACATATAATGACATATTGATGCCACTATCCTATGTAGGGTCTTACTCACACACATATATCGGAGTCACATATCGATGCCAACGTGTTAAACGTGGTCTTACTCGCACACATATATCGAAGTCACATATCGATGCCAACGTATTAAACGCGGTCTTACTCGCACACATATATTGATGCCATGGTCTTACTCGCACATCACATATCAAAATCCTATGTCATGACATATGTATCCTAGCTATTCCTAAGGTTCATATGGGGCTTTCGAACGTCATAACTCTGTCAAAACGATATTGTAAACATAGTTCCCAAGTATAAACACATTCGGATATCATATATATACAAGCTCATCAAATTTAAATCAGCATTCTACATTCACATATATTCAAAATTCTATGGCATTTATTTACTTATAAACTTACCTCGGACAATGATAATCAGAACGGGATGACTAATCAACAACTTTGGTTTACCCTCGATCCAAATCTAATTTCTTTAGTTCTTGATCTAAACATATTCAAATAAAAATCATTCAAACATAATTTCACTCAATTTTGTCCAAAAACACATAAATGGGAAAATTACCATTTTACCCCTGACATTTTACACTTTTTACAATTTAGTCCAAATTGCCCAAAACACAAAGCATGCAAAATTTGCACACATAATGGTGAGGCCGAATACTAGCCATGTTCATACAAGTCCATATATTTCATTTATTTTACATTTTAGTCCTTCAATTTATCATTTTTACACATTAGCCCTAATTACTCATGTGACAGCCCAAAATTGACCCTAGTCGGGATGTGGTTTCGGGACCACAAAATCGAGGCATAAAAATAATTTAAAATTTATTTTGATGCCTATGATATGTGTTAATTTGTGTGTGGCATTTTTGATGATTCGACTTAGTGTTATAAAGGTGAATTTCACTAGAAAGGACCTAGTAGTAAACTTTGAAAGTATGATGGGGAAATGTGTGATGACTAGTTAATCATGCATGCAAAATTAAGGGATTTGCATGTCAAATTCCCCAAAGATGGAATAGTGGCCGGCCATGACAAGGAGTTATGGGCAAGGAAAAACATGTTATGACATGTCTTGATAATGCATGATGTGATGAAATGATAAAAAAATTTAGTTGTGGGAAGAGAAACAAAAAAAAAATGTGTGTGAGTGTGGTATTCTCCCCATTGTTGCCATGAGTGAAAGAAAAGCAAAGAAAAATTTTGTTCATCCTTGTTCTCTCCTTTTTGGCCGAAAATACTAAGGAAGAAGATAGGATTTTGCTCCATTTTTGGTTTAGAAGAGATCTAGAAGGAGATTTGGCTATACTTGCATCAAGATTAAGGTATGTTTGAGGTTGTGTCATGAGGTTCATGCTTGTTTTGGTTGCTAACTTGATGTGCATGTTAGCCATGGTTCAAATCCTTGTTATGCCATGAAAATGGTATTTGGCCAAGGTTGATATTGTGTTAAAGCCATTGCATGCTAAATGTGAAGCTTGTTGATGATGCATGTAATGATGGATTGACTACTCTTGAAATTTCTTTTAGTATTCTTGAGTAGGACATTGAATTCTTTGTTTAACCATGACCAAAGTTAAAAGGGTATGGTTGTGATGTATTCGCCATGGTGCATTCATGAGCATGATTTATGCTTGTTACTTGATTGGTAAAATTTGTGTTTGGATGGGTATGAACCCTTGAGATTTAGCCTTGCACCTATATGTGTGTATATGTTTGCACATGATGTTTTGGTTATGAAGTAAGTGATAAATATGTTTGTTTAAAGAAGAAAATGTTGAAGAATGGTTGTGAAATTGCAAGTACATTCGCCTAGTACACATATGATGTGAAAATCTTGGAATTTATTGTTGATTTGGTGCAAGAATGACTAAGTATAATCGGCCATATGAGTGCTTGATGCTATATTATAAGTATTGAGCTACAATATGTAAAGCATTAGGTAGTAAAATGTGTGCCATTCATGTGTGGTGTTAAACATGTAATTGGCCTCAACATCAACATGCATAATCGGCCATGAATGAGTAACTAAGAGGTTGTGTTGTTCGGCCATGAGTAAGCATGTTGAAGGCTTTGTGTGTTGAGTCGATTCATGAATTCCGTACTTATGTGACTTTAATGTCTAGTGATTATATGTGGGCTAAGTGCCTTGAGTTCCTCTTTTTGATACTCAAATGATTGAATCAATTTATTTGTTAAATTAAGCTCAAGAGCAAAGAGGGACCAAATCCGATAAAGGGAAGGAAAAAAAAAGTAGTCGAATAGCCATCGGAATCATTCGACAATATCCGAGGTAAGTTTTTGAGTATCGAAACTTAGATTTTGATTCGATTGAATGAAGTAATAAGCAATCGAAATTGTGCCCTTCTATGTGGCCATTGAGCCGAAATGATATTCTTGATTAAGTAAATTATGCACAAAAGTTTGTTATGAAATTGAAACAAAGATGTGTATGAATGTGCGAATTGTGATATCCAGGCTAAGCCTGAAGGCAATTGTGCGAGTTGTGATATCCGGGCTAAGCCCGAAGGCAATTGTGCGAGCTATGATATCCGGGCTAAGCCGAAGGCAATTGTGCGAGTTGTGATATCCGGTTAAGTCCGAAGGCATTTGTGCGGGTTATCATAACCGGCTATGTCCCAAGGTGTTTTGAACAGTAGCTATATCCGGATAAACTCAAGGTATGTGAATTGAAATTTATAAGCTGCTGGAAAATTTTCAGTTATTGCACTTGTGAAATTCCCAACAACAAGGTATGTTTTGTGTGTGCTTTGCACACTATGAGTAAATGCGTCTTTAATATTCGCTCTAATGATAAATGAGCTATCGGCATTAACTAGGCCGTTATTTGTGTATGAATATAAGAGTTGGGATTGTGAAGTAAGCATGTCTTTGAGAAATTGTGCATATGAATTATTGTTTAGCTACTTGAATGCTATGCTTTGGTTGTGTGTATATTATGGCTCGAAACTTACTAAGCATAAATTGCTTACTCCGTTTCTTTGTTTCTCTGTTTATAGATTTTGCTCGTTAGCAATCGGATTCGGGATCATAGAAGTTGAAGTCAACCACACTATCAAAGCCCTTTTTGGCACTCCTTTAGTTGAGTTTTGGATATGGCATGTATAGGACTACCCTCGGTTGTTTTTAAGTACTTTGTGATGTATATGTGTGCGGCCATGCGAAAATGGTTCGTAAAAGTGGAGTATGGAATTTGATCATATGTGGTTTGTAATTATATTTGGTTTCATGATGTGATTATGGTTTGGAATGAGAGAGTTGGTCACATGATCAGCCATTGGAATGCCTAAATATGATCATATGTGGACCTAAGTATGACTAGACTATAGTTGGTCCATGGGAACTACAATATAGGTAAAGCCTACCTTAAAAACAGATGCTGCCAGCTGCAGTGACGTGGATGTGAAAAATCACCAAAATTTTTAGGAATGGTGTTAAATAGTGAATAAATTATGAAATCGAACCTTGACGAGTCTATTTTCATATGAAAGTAACGAAACGATCATATGAACAGTATACCGAGAGATATTAAAGTTCTTGTGAGACAGGACCAGAACAGTTTCTGGGTCCCCTGTCACGACTTTGAAAATTTTCCATAAATTATCCAGAATGGATTAGAAGTCATGCCTTATATGTTCAGATTCCTTTTTGAGTCTAGTTTCATTCGAAACAAACGGTATCAGTATTGAAACCCTGTACAGAGAGATATTCAAGTTGTAACGCGCGAAGGTCAGTGTAGTCGACCCCTGTAACATGGGCGACTTTAACTAATAAACTGTACCAATTGGCCTGACCAAAAATTCTAGAAATAAATCCATGGATGGATATATGAGTCTAAATTCAGGTAAAATTTATGGAATCAGTTTCCGAGTTATGAAACTCGAGATATGCTTTTTAAGGCGACAGTGATGCAGTTTTCCAGCTTGCCTGGGAATGTCAAATTGGTCGGTGCCATAAGTGGTTTTGGCTTGTTAACCCCTCGTGTCCGACACCGGCGACGGTCTCGGGTTCGGGGTGTTACAACTCAAATTCATCAAAACTTCAAATACAAAACATGTTAATCTATCACATATCTTTTATTTTCCTGCATCAAATAACAAAAATCACAAGCTTTCAACAATGGAAAAATACAAAATCATCATCAAATTCAAAAATTGAGACATGTTTGATAGATAACATAGCAACCATCTTAAAAACGTAAAAAATTCTCAAAAACCGAGCTAAAACTCACATTGAATCAAGCTTGTTAATGGGTGAATGTGGCTTTCTTTTTCTTTTTATTTCTTTTGGTATTTTTGGCCAACTATAAACTAAAATGCATGGCCATTTTTTTGTTTGTTTTATTATAATAACATATTAATACATCATTTACATTTTTAACCTTATAAAATAATACAAAACCATGCTATTTAATACCAAAGCTGTCCATCCATTTCAACTATGGTCAAATTGCATTATAAATGCATCATATTATAAAGACAAATTCAATTCAACACTTTCACATTAAACTATCAACTTTTTATTTTACTCGATTAAGCCCTTTTTATTAAATCGACATCCAAACAATAAAATTAAAACATGAAAAATTAACACATATAAGTTCACACATAATAAACACAGAAAATAATTTTTAAAATATTTTTATGACTCAAATTCGTGATCCCGAAGCCACCGTTCCGAATAGGGTCTAAATCAGGCTATTACAATGTGATCGATGCCTCCGACGTCCGATGATCCTCGAGCTAATGAGGCGGCACTATAAGAAAATGGAAAGGAGAGGGAGTAAGCATAAAGCTTAGTAAGTTGCATGCAAATAAATATAACAACAACTTTACCATTCATCATCATGCTCATAATATAAAAGTAGGCATAAGCACAACTTACTCATCACTATCCAATACAATTCACATAGCATATATTGAGCTTACATCTCATACATTTCAAATAGGTACCTGTACCATTCACAACATGGTTATACTTTTCTCTTTTAACTCAAACTGTAACTCTCACCGTTGAACCATTTGGAATGCTATTGGATATTCACTATGTCTCAAACATAGGGTATAATGCCGATGCCATGTCCCAGACATGGTCTTACACTGACTATCGAAATCGAGGCCGACGCCATGTCCCAAACATGGTCTTACACTAGCTCTCACATATTTGTGCCGATGCTATGTCCCAGACATGGTCTTACACTGACACATCTCGTAGCTGATGCATGTCCCAAACATGTCTTACACTAGCTCTCGTCTCAATGTCGATGCCATGGCACAGACATGGTCTTACACTGGCTCTAATAATGTGGCCGCTGCATGTCCCAGACATGTCTTACACTAGCACACAAATAACCCGAATGTCATGGCATGAATATCCAATTTATTTCCTAAGGTTCAAACAGGAGTTCTACTATCTCAATATTCATCATATATAATCATTTCCACAAACAAGAAATTTATGCTATATAAATTCAAACACATATAATAACAATGTAGTTGTATTATTTACATACAACTTACCTCAGATTACAAAATGTAGACGACTAGTTCGGCTTAGTCCACTTATTTTGCTTTTCCCCGGCCTAGGCCCAGATTTTGTAATTCTTGATCTAAAATGATAGAAATTCATTCATTTCATTAGCATATTAATCTAGACACTCGAAAATTCATAATTGGGAAAAATAACCATTTTGCCCCTAAACTTTCACAAAATGACCATTTTACCCCTAGGCCCAGAAATTGATTTTTATCGAGTTTCCTTATTAGTCAAGCCTAACCGACCATTTTTCTCTCTTATGAAAACCCAAATTTCCAATATTTCACAACATTACTATCTCTTTTTTCAAACTTTACAAAATGGTCCTATTAGGGTTTTCATGAGAAGTCTCTTCACAAAAGTTGTTTATTTCACAACCATGGTTCATTTTCTTCCATAAAATTTCAGAAAACAACATGAAAACTCTCATGGTAAAATCGTAGACTTTCAACCATTTAACCAAATAGTCCCCTTGTTAGAAAGCTCATGCTACAAAGGTTTTAAAAATGTAAAAAATTTCAAGAAAAGCCATTAAAGTCACTTACTTGCAACAGTAGAGAGTGGCTAAAATTTTGAAGCTCAAAAACCCCTAAAATGGCTGAATTTTCAGTGGAGAAGGAGATAGGGAAAAAGATGATATCTTTTCTCTTTATTTTATTTCATTTTGGTCAAATAAATTACCAAATTTCCACCTAACTTTGAGTTTCTCTATCTTTGTCTCCTCTGGCCGGCCATGTCTCTTTAAAGGGTCTAATTTCCCTTTAAAGACGCCCAAATTTAGGTTTTCTAGCTATTTGACACCCTTAGCTATCAAAATAGGACTTTTGCAAATTATGCGATTTAGTCATTTTTCACAATTAAGCATGAAATCGCTAAAATTACTTCACCAAATTTTCCATGCACTAATATAAACATGCTATAACTCTAAAATAATAATAAAATAATTTTTTTGACTTTGGATTAGTGGTCTCGAAATGACCATTCCGACTGAGCCCAAAATCAGTCTGTTACATATTGCGTGAAGGAATAACATAATGGGCCCAAATGTGCACATCCTCCACGTATTTTATGATGACAACCTCCTCTGTAACTACCTTTCACGCCATACTTGCAAACAAAAGGACCTTTTCTCATAAATACCCTCTCAAATGATGAGAAAATGATCCTTCTCCCCTTGGGCATTCCCTGTGTACTTACTCTTTGCAATCAAGCTTCCTTAACCCTTAAAATTGTCTCTTTATTCTCTTGTCTTTTTCGACTCTCTGCTTATTAAGGTGAACCGACCTCATTTTCACTACAACCTCCTTCTTGTATCACCCTTTGTTGTACTTTGATCAATAGTCCTTGTACTTATATTTTCAGGAAGTTAGTCCCTCTATTTTCCAGGTTTCAAAATTCAGGTCCAACTATTAATACTGGTAATTTTTTTGTTAATTTCATGTTAATTACAACATCTTTTTATTTAATTAAATGGGTACCAAGTGAGTAATTTTTTTATTTTAGAAAGCCAAAGAAAAAAAATTAACAAAAAAATGTAATAGTGTTAACAATGGAACCTGAATTTAAAAGCTGAAAAGTAGAATAGCTAAATTCCTAATTTTTGAGAAGTATAAAGACTATAGGCACATTTTCATTGAAAAGAAAATCTAAAGTTAGAACAGAAATTTGCCCATAAAATAGTTGCATTGAAAAGGAAATCCCCTCTTTGGATGTCTGAAAAAGCCTTCAAATGTGCTAGGAGCTTGTGAATGTCTGAAATCCACAATGAGTACCTTCAGTGCCAGCTGTTTCTTCCATGCTTCAAGAGACCTGCCAGACTTTTATCTTTTGTGACATGCACACAAAGCCGAATATTAAGATGTTTTGCAGTCAGTATAAGTTCTCTGATAATAACAACTTGGCCATGACTCCATCTGCAACAGCAATTGTTTTACAAAATTGTTTCAAGTAGCGCCCAGCTCCATCTGTGATCACAAAAGAGGCTCCGTAACCAGCATCACCCTTCTTCCAAGCAACATACCCAACATAATCATAGCAGTTATGAATTGTTGCTGCTGAGCCATTTGGAGAACCAACGTTTGCCTAGAGTCGAACCCGGGTCTATTGATTGGAAAGCAATTATCCTAAACGTTTGACTACGAACGCTTGCTTACCTTTAATGATGACTATTTACTTTAATAAACCTGTAGAAAAATGTGAGTGCGGCATTTTCTTTCTTTTTTGAAAGCATGTGCTGCCAGTATCGAGCTCACCATTTTGTGTATAAGGAACCCATTTTTGGAACTTGAGTATGTGTACCAAGATCTCATGTTTTACACCTTTTTATTCAAAATCTTTCAATAACTTTCACTTTATATATTTTTATTAAACATATTCGTATTTAATTTTGAATTAGCTATAATTTTAGCTTTTAATTATTTTGATATAAAGTTTTCAATATTTTTCATTAATTTAATATAATAAATGTATATAATCATATATTAATTAAAATATTTAAAATAAATATATAAAATAATGTATCTATCTTAATATTAATATTAATTATTTATTAATTTTTTATGTTATAAAGTCCTTTTAAATACAAATATTATTTTAATGTCCTTAAAAGTAATTTTTTTCCTCATTAAAGTTCACCTCACCACTATTGCTGCGTTTGAATCCAAACACATATCTCATCACTAATTTTAATCTCAGCACTACGATATTCAATCTTATCGCTATAATAACTAAAATCACTATCATAATTGTTTTTAACCTTATCGGGGGTAAACAACAACCCATCCAAAAGAAGCCTCAGTCTCTGTGTAGATTTCAACATTTAAAATCACACTTACATTTTCATTCATTACATCGCCATATAAACTTTTCAAGATTTATAACATACCTACAATGTAAGTGAAACATATTTAAGTAACAAATATATTTATTAAAAATTTATATAAAAACCAAAAGATACTTTGGTTGTAGGAGTTAAATATTTGATAAAACCATCTTAGGTTACAACCGGTCTATTCACTACTTCCATGGTGGCCTCTTCCCTCCCTATTGATAACTCTTTATTAGTACAAAGCTTTCTGATCTTGTTACCCAAGGTCTCTGTGCGGCAATTACCTCTGTGGAGATATCTAAAGTGGTTTGGTCTTTTAAACCTGCCAAATATTCTGGTCTAGATGGGTTGCATCCCTTTAGTTTCTAGATATGTTTGCAAGAGGTTAAGGACAAAGTTACGAATCTAGTTTAGGTGTTCTAGCAAGCTTCGATCCTAGAAGCTCTAAATGAAATCTTTATCTCACTTATCCCTAAAGTTAAAGAGGCTTCCTCTACCACACAGTTTAGACCGATTAGCCTCTGTAATATTGCTTACAAGATCATTGAAAAATTCATGGTCATGAGACTTCGACCTATTCTGCACAAGTTAATGTCTCCATTTTTGTAACATCCTGATTTTGGGCCTAGTGGGAACAGTGATTTCGGGACCTCGAATTCGATGTAGTAAATCTTGTTTTTATTATATTTTCATGGTCTATAGTTTCACAAAATGATTTTGTGAAAATTTAGTTCGAAAATTCTGACGTTTGGGCACTCAGTTTAGTCAAAAGGACTAAATTGTAAAAAAAGTGCAAAAGTTGAGTTCTACATGTTAGAGGTGTCCAATTAATATGAGATTTTAAATTAGAGGTCCTTAAATGGTAAATACACCATTTGTTAAGTTTTTGGACAAAAATGAACATGGAGAGATAAAATTTCAAAGAAAGGCTAAAAGGGCATTTTGGTCATTTGGTAAATAAAAGAATAAAAAGGGAAAAACAAGTCAAAATTGTGTCCATCTTCTTCTTCCCTTAGCCGAAATTTTCAAGACACCATAGCTAGGGCTTCTTCAACTTTCAAGTTTGATAGTAAGTGCATCCTAGCCTCGTTTTTAATGCTCTTTACGTTTTTGAAGTTGTATTCACCCGATCATTCCATTTCTACCATTATTTTGAAGTAGGATTCATGTTTAAAAATTTAACTATGTGTGACATGCATGTATTTTGATGTTTAATGGTAGAAAATGAAGGTTTGATGTGTAATAAACAACTTTTACTAGGTGATTTTTCATGAAAATACCAAAAAGGGACCTATTTGTAAAAGTTGTAAAATGTGTAGTAAAAATCTAATTTGATGAAAAACGTGATCTGATATGAGCATGGGCATAGGTCGGCTAGGCTTGGGTAACAAAGAAATTAAATACATTTCATTTTACAAGCCTAAGGACTAATTTGTAAATATGTAAAATTTTAGGGGAAAAACTATAATTTTCCAAAGTATGGTTTTTGGACTGATTTGGACAATGTGTTAATTAAATGAGCTAAATTTGCTATTATAGATCAAGAAAAATGGAGTCCGGACCTAGATAGGGGAAAGAACAAGGTTGTGGACTAAATTGAATTAGTTAGCAATATTTTGTATCGAGGTAAGTTCATGTGTAAATAATGCAATATCATGATCACATTTTCAATGCATTAGTATTGTATGAATTGTATAATTGATTCGATGAAAACATTCGACAAGTTTCGACAAGAGAGAGAAAATCTCTTTTGAACCTTAGGAATAGAATAGGATACGAGTGACATGTCACTAGGACCCCATGTGATGTATATGATTATGTGATCCAGGTGCTGGTCATGTACGTCCTACCGATGGCTAGGTAGTCCAACATGTGTTGTGGACACTTGATAGCTTGTGTGAGTAGCCCGTATAGCTATGTCTTGACCGTTAGCTTGTGTGAGTGGACTCGTGATTAGCTCGAGAGAGACTCTTTATGTGATATGAAATATGAGGTAGCTTTGGCTACATATGTGTCACTTGTGTGCAAAGACCTTCCGTGTATCCATTTAGTATTCCAAGTGTTCAACAAGTATGTCAAGAATGAGAAAGAGTATGTTTAAGTCACGAGTTGGTATAGGTATGTGTGAAAAACTCATAAGACTGACCTTGTGACATCCCTAATGTGACCCTAGTAGGAAAGTGGTTTCGGGACCACAAAACTGAGTCATAAAAATAATTAACCGTCATATTTGATGCTTATTATATGTATGTATGCATGTGTGAAAATTTCATGTTTGAATTTTGTTAATTGTAAGTGAATTTTATTAAATAGGACTTGTGTGAGAAAATTTAGAAATGTGCTAGGCAAATGTTAAAGTGGCCTATTGATGCATGTTAGAAAATGCTTGTCCTTGCATGTCAAATTACCCAAAACTTTAGGTAGTGGCCAGCCATGCAATGGGTTAAACATATTATAAACATTTTGTGTTAATGTGTTATGTTGAAAATAATAAAATAAAAGGTTGGTAATAAAGTAATGAAAAGGGAGGGGTGATGAAAACAAAGTTGTTTCATCCATGCTCCTCCATTGCCGTGAATTGAAGGAAGAAAGAAGAGGAGGTTCGGTCACTTGGAACTTAAGGGAGGTTAGTCATTTGTGTTAGATTTTCTTTAAACTTTAAGCTTGTTTCTAGTTAATTAGCTAGTTTCTTACATAACCCATGTCAAAATTATGAAAATCTTGGTGATGGTTTGAGCATTCGGTCTTAGTTATTAAAGGATGAGATTGGGTTATGGTTTTTATGTTTTATGAAGAATTGTTGAAGAGAAAGGTTTTAGTTAGTCAAATGATAAATTCTAATGTTCATGAGTACAATGGCCAAACATAGATTTGTCTAATGAATTGAACAAATGCCGTGTGAGTGATTGAAATGAATGAGTTGGAGCTTGGATCATATTAAGATTCGGCTTTGCACATAAATATTAAGAGTTTGATATTTTTATGATTTTTGGAAGGTAAATAAGGTTATGCTCAAGTTAAATACAAGATTATGGCTGATTTGTGTTTAGTGAGTTTCGCCAAGGACTTTATGTGCACTTTCGGTTCAAGTAGAGTAAACGTGATTCGTAGAAAATGGTTGTTAATTGAGATAGTTTAAGGTATTTGTAAGTAGTTTGAATAAATGAACAATAATAATAAATCATCTAGTGAATTGGTGTAATTGCCGAATTTGAACTAGAAAGTTATTGAGTAATGTTTGTATGTTAAGTGATAGAATAGAGCGAATGCTTGGAATGTGATATGTATGAATTATAAGTTGGATTAAAGGCTGTTATATTGCCTTATCATTTTCGGGAATGTGCTATGTCAAAGAAATTAAGGGTTGATGTTTAAGTAAGGTAAGTATAGGTATATTCGGCTTGTAGTTTTATAAATGTGATATGAGTATTTTGTGTTGTAAATGAGTAGTAAGTATGTTAAGAATGGTTCTAAAATGTATATGGATGCCGTACGATTGTGTTTGATTGAGAAGTAAATTGTTTGATTTAGCTCAAGAGCTTAGAGGATCAAAGTTGGATAAGGGAAAGGAAAAAGTGGTCGAATAGCCATTGAAATCGTTCGACAACATCCGAGGTAAGTTTTCGAGTAATGAAACTTAGTTTATGATTTGATTAAGTCATGACATATAAGCATAACAAATAAACGGTGATATAATGATTCTACTTGAATTGTATATTGAGGTGATTAGTTTATACCTATGACGGGTAGCCGAATGTGTATAGAGATTATGTTATAAAGCAAATCAAATCATGCTCTTTGTATGTGGCTATTGAGCCGAAAATGGTAATGGTTGATAAGTGTCTTGTGTTTGAATTCTAGTTATGAAAATGAAATATAGGTGTGTCATGATTCATTGATATATGTGCTTGATTATTCGGATGATATCCGGGCTAAGTCCCGAAGGCATTTGTGTGAGTTCCTATATCCGAGCTAAGTCCCGAAGGCATTTGTGCTAGTGACTATATCCGAGCCAAGTCCCGAAGGCATTTGTACGAGTAGTTGCTATACCCGGGCTAAGTCCCGAAGGCATTTGTGCTAGTGACTATATCCGGGCTAAGACCCGAAGGCATTTGTGCGAGTTGCTATATCCGGCTAAATCCCGAAGGTACTTGGGTTTGGAAGTGAGCGATCTTGCTGTAATAATTTCAATTAATACGCTCATAAAATACAAACGATAAGGTATGTTTCGTATATGCATCGGAAAGGTTGATTCCTTTCAAATAGTACTCGCTCAATTGATTAACGAGCTTCCGGCCTCTAGTTAGGTTTGATACCCTGTGTATGAATATATTGGCTGAAGCATGAAGAAATTATGATTGTGAGAATGTGCATATATGAAATTATTCATTTAGTCATATGAAGGCTATACTTTAGTCGTAAATAATTTCGTTACTCAAAACTTACTAAGCATTAAATGCTTATTCCGTTTCTTTAATTCTCTGTTTTATAGGTTTTTGTTCGTCAGCTATCGGACTCGGGATTGTCGAAGTCGAAGTCATCCACACTATCTCAGCCCTTTTGGTACTCTTTTAGTTAAACGTTGATATGGCATGTATAGGACTAACCTTTGTTGTTAATCAAGTACCTTTGGTAATGTGTATATATTCGGATAGCCATGCGAAAATGGCTTAAATATTTTGAGCAAAGTATTAAAATCATTTTGTATATATATGGTTATTGAGAGGTGTGGAAATTCTTGGAAATGATTAGCCATTGGAATGGTTAATCACGATCATATTTGGTGTTATGTATGTCCAATGGCTAGTTGAATCATGGAAACTATGAAATAGGTGAAATTTACCTTAAAATAGATGCTGACAGCAGCAGTGATGTGAGTTTGAAAATTCACTAAAAATAGTAGGAATGTAATTAAATAATGAATAAATTATGTAATCGAACCTTAATGAGTCTATTTTCATATGGAAGAAGTGAAACGACCATATGAGCCGTATTTTATGAGATGTTTAAGTTTTTGTGAAACAGGGCCAGAACGGTTACTGGATCCCCTGTTCTGACTTTGGAAATTTACCATAAATTAACCAGAAATAATTAGAAGTCATGATTTATATGTAAAGATTTCTTTTTGAGTCTAGTTTCATTAGAAACAAACGGCGTATGTATTGAAGCCCTGTATAGGGAGATATCTAAGTCGTAATGCATGAAGGTCAGAGTAGTCGAACCCTGAAACATGGGAGACTTTAACTAATAAACTGTACTAATTGGCCCGACCAAAAATTCTAGAAACAAATCTGTAGATGGATATATGTGTCTAGTTTCAGGGAAAATTTACGGAATTAGTTTTCGAGCTCTGGAACTCGAGATATGATTTTTAAGGTGACAGTGACGCAGTTAGCCAGCTTGTCTGGAAATTTTAAAATGAACTGTGTAAATAAATGAATAAAGTTCGTTAACACCTCGTGTTCGACTCCGGCAACGGTCTCGGGTGCGGGGCGTTACAGACCTGGTTAAGTGATGAGCTTTTGGTAAGATTAAGAATGATAAAGTTATGCTTATGAAACCATAATGATAAATATGTGAATTATGTTAAGCTAAATAGCATGATATTCATGCTAAATGTTAGTTAATATTGTTTATCATTGCATGTGAACTTACTAAGCTTTATGCTTACTCCCTTTCCTTTCTATTTTCTTATAGTATCGCCAAGCTAGCTCAAAAATCGATGGACGTCGGAGCTCGATTCACACAATCAAATTAATCATTTGGGTATAACTAGTTTAGTTATTTTGAATATGGCATATAGAGGGACTTGGTCTTTTTGTAGCATGTGTCATTATTGATTTGGCCAAATGTGTTGGCTCGTAATGGTAATTGATTCATTTTGTAAATGACCATTTGGTATTGGCTAATATTGGTCAAGTATATATACATATGATGATGCATTCCATGGATGTGGTTATTGCATGATTTGTGATGATAAGTATGAGATGTTGTATGTGATAGAAATTAGCATGAAATTGATGTGTGGAAGTCTTGGTTGTGGCTAAATTGGTTTGGATTGGTGTTGTGTAGGTTGGTACAAGTAAGGGTGGCAAAAAGGCTTGGTAAATAGCCTTATTTTTGTCCATACGGGTAGACACACGGGCGTGTGTCTAGGCCATGTGTGACACACGGCTTGCCTTTAGGGTGTGTGATCCAGTCGTGTGTCCCTGTATTGTAATTTTTAGCTTCAAATTCGCCACACAGGTGGAGACATGGCCGTGTGTCTCAGCCGTGTGAGAGACACGACCTTAGGACATGAGCATGTGAAGTCTGCACATTAATTGCGGAAATTTAATTCGCGACACAGCCTAGCACACGAGCGCGTGATTTGGCTGTGTGTCCCTATTTTGTTGATGATGTCATAAGTAGAGAGCTACATGGGTTGAGGACATGGGCGTGTCCCATGCCACACTGGCGTGTGTGACCACACGGTCTAACTACACGGGCGTGTGAGTCACCAAAGCATGAAAATTTTCTAAGTGTTAAAAAAATTTTGAAAGTTCTTGGTTTAATCCCGAACTCCTCCCAATGTATGTTTTGGGCCTCGTAGGCTCGTGTTATAAAACTTTTCTATGTATTATAAAAATAGGGACGATATGAATGTATAAGAAAAGTTTTTAATTTGGTTGGAAATTTATGTTTCGGTTCTAAATTATTGCTTGTGTATAAGTCCGGTAATGCCTCGTACCCTATTCCAGCGTCGAATACGGGTAAGGGATGTTACATTTAATGGTATCAGAGCTACGGTTTAGTCGATTCTTAGGCTAACGTAGTGTGTATACGAGTCTAGCTATACATGCCATTTATATATTGTGATAGTATGATCACTCCTGACATTTTTAAAATTGTGTTTTCTTATAGTAAATAGATCCCGACCGAGCCATGGCGGATGATGTAAAAAGATATATGCCAGCTCCTGCTCAAGGGGCAGCGCCAGTCAAAATAGACTCGTAATTGTGAGTCAAGGAGGATGAGAAGGGGATAGGGAAGCCTTTCTCTATATGATGAATGCATAGTATGCGGAGTTCGGTCGAACGAACCCGAACGCTCAACCCCCTTCACCCCCACCAAATCGGCAACCTATCCCTGTAGCCCCCCCAAGTTGAGGAAATGGTAAGAATGAACAAACCTCCGGTTGACAGAATTTGTAAACAAGGAGCCGAAGAATTTCGAGCTAATATAGACGATGATCCCGAAAGGGCAGAGTTCTGGCTCGAGAACACCATCAGGGTGTTTGATGAGTTGTCTTGCACACCTGAGGAATGCATGAAATGTGTTGTGTCACTCTTGAGAGACTCAGTTTATCAATGGTGGAGCATCTTTGTGTTGGTTGTACCAAATGAAAGAGTTAATTGGGAATTCTTCCAAGAAGAATTCCGTAAGAAGTACATTAGCCAGAGGTTTATCAATCAGAAAAGAAAGGAATTTCTTGAGTTAAAACAGGGCCGAATGACAGTAATGAAGCATGAACATGAGTTTGTAAGATTAGTAAGTACGCTCAGGAATGTGTATTGACTGAGGCTATCATGTGTAAGAGATTTGAAGATGGATTGAATGAATATATCTGATTGTTGGTTGGTATTGTTGAACAGAAATAATTTGTGGTACTTGTAGATAGAGCTTGCAAGGCCGAGGAATTGGCTAAAGAGAAAAGAAAGGCCGAGATTGAAGCTAAGGACTCAAAGAAAAGAATTATGAGTAAGCCGTTTCAGTTTTCATCAAAGAAGTTGAGGGATTTCTTTTCTCGTTCCAATACTTCTGTTAGGCTCTTAAACAGAACTCAGAATAAACAGTATTCGGGTTCAAAAGCTTAAACCACTTTGATTGCTAATGTTGGCAATACTCAGCCAAATAGATCGGAATGTCCACATTGTGGTAGATGTCACCTCGGTGAGTGCTGGATAAGTAACCGGGAATGTTTCAAGTGCAGTTCACACAATCACTTTATCAAATATTGCCCTGATATGGTTGAGAAAGAAAAACTTCAGAGTGCGAAATCTGGTAATACTGCTGCTAGAGGGAGGCCATAGAGAAATCTAGGAAATAGAGCAAGTACGTAACACCCCTAACCCGTAACCGACATTAGATTAGGGTTATAAGGCATTACCAGACAAACAGAACATTTCGAACCAATTCAGAATCACAGATATCATATACTATCAATAAAGAAACATTCATCGCCAATTTATTCAACAATGTGGCCTACGAGACCTAAAACATACATTTAAGGAAAGATCAGAACTAAACCGAACCTATTCAAATTTTTTAGAACTTAACCAATTCGTTGAAACGATCAAAGTCACACACTTGTGTGACTAGGCCGTGTGTCACACACGGGCACTAAACACGCTCATGTGAACTAGCCGTGCCAAAAATAGTTCCTATAGTGACTTTTTCACACGGCCAATAGGCATGCCCGTGTACTATGGCTGTGTGATACTTAGCTAGCTACTGACTTTAGCCCACGGCCATATGACACGCCCGTGTGTCAAAACTGTGTGATACTTAGGAGAATACTGCTTTTCTTACAATGCCACAAGGCACGCCCGTGTACCCTGACCGTATGGCACAATGCAGGCTTGGTTTAACCCAATTTGCCACTTCTCTTGGTGCCAAACCTTCAAGCAATAATATACAACATTAATACCAAAATTTCCAACCAATTCCATGCTTAAAAAAAATGACCAAAACACATTAGAACTTAGCACATTACAAACTTACACAAAAACCATACACAAATTTGTCATTTGTTAGCCAACTCTCATGGCATAATATATACACATCAAAACTTATACATAGACCTTCTAGCCTATACATGGCATACTTTAAAATATAAATACTTTCAAAAGTACCAAAATGAGATCAATAGTGTGGTGATAATCCTCAACTATCCCAGAGCCTTCAGTAGCTACGATAATTGAAAAATAGACAGTAAACGCACAGAGTAAACAACAAAGAGCTTAGTAAGCTAAATACAATTAGTCTATGTAACACCCCGTACCCGAGTCCGTTACCAGAGTCGAACACAAGGTGCACACAGACTTAACTTAATTGTTTTCACAGTCCATAAAAACAAATTTCCAGACAAGCTGGTTACTGCATCACTGTCGCCTTAAAAATCATATCTTGAGTTTCAAAACTCGAAAATCAGTTTCGTAATTTTTCCCTGAAACTAGACTCATATGTCCATCTCAAGATTTTTTTCTAGAAATTTTGGTCGAGCCAATTAGTACAGTTTATTAGTTAAAGTCTCCCATGTTACAGGGGTCGGCTACACTGACCTTCGCGGGTTACAACTTGAATATCTCCCTGTACAGGGCTTCAATACTGATGCCGTTTATTTCTATAGAAACTAGACTCAAAGAGGAATCTATACATATATGGCATGACTCCTAATTATCTCTGGTTAATGTATAATGAATTTCCAAAGTCGGAACAGGGAATCCAGAAACCGTTCTGGCCCTGTTTCACGAATACCTAAATATCTCTTAACATACAACTTATATGACCATTTCGTTTCTTCCATATGAAAGTAGATTCATCAAGACTAATTTACATAATTTATTCACTATTTAATTCCATTCCTGCTATTTTTAGTGATTTTTCACATCCACACCACTGCTGCCGTCAGCATCTGTTTTCAAGGTAAACTTTACCTATTTCGTGGTTTCCATGGACCAACTAGAGTTTTGTCATACATAGGTCCACATATGATCATATTTAGCCATTCCAAGGGCTGATCATTGCCCAACACTTCCATTCCAATCCATAGTCACATCATGAAACCATATATATATATACATAAACACAAATGGTCTAATGCCATACTCCACTTCTATGCGCCATTTTCGCATGGCTGTAAACACATACATCACAAAAAGTACTCGAAAAACAACAAAGGGTAGTCCTATACATGCCATTTCAAAGCTCAACCAAAATTTGTACCAAAAGGGGGCTTTGATAGTGTGGGAGACTTCGACTTCCAAAAATCCCGAGTCCGATAGCTGACGAGCCAAAATCTATAAAACAGAGAACAAAGAAACGGAGTAAGCAATTTATGCTTAGTAAGTTTTGAGCAAGGGATTCCAGCACAACAAAAGCATAGCATTCATATAGCTAAACGGATAATTTCATATGCACACATTCTCAATATCATACTTACTTCACATTACCAACCCTTATGTTCATACACAAAAGATCAACTTAGCCAAAGGCCGGTAGCTCGTTTATCAACTGAGCGAATACTTACTTGTAAGGGCTCAACTAATTCAAGCACATACGAACATACCTCATTGCTGGAATTTTTGCAAGCGTATTAACTGAAATTTTTACAGCAAGATTACTCATTCCTGAATCACGTACCTTCAGAATTTAACCGGATATAGCGACTCGCTCGATTGTCTTCGGGACATAGCCCGGTTATAGTGATTCGCACAATTGCCTTCGGGAATTAGCCCGGATTTAGTAACTCGCACAAATGCCTTCGGGACTTAACCTGGTTTTGGTAACTCGCACAAATGCCTTCGGGAATTGACCCGGTTTTGGTAACTCGCACAAATGCCTTCGAATTGACCGGATTTAGTCACTTAGCACAAAAGCCTTCGGGACTTAGCCGGATACCATTCAATAACCAAGCACATATATCAACAAATCAATACGCATTCTTATTACATTCTCATTACCAAAGCTCAAACACAAGACACTTATCATATTTACAATTTCGGCTCAATAGCCACACACAAAGAGCATGATTTCGATTTGCTTAAAACATGATCTAATCAAATCATAATTTAAGCTCTATTACTCAAGAACTTACCTCAGATGTTGTCGAATGATTCCGATGGTTATTCGACCACTTTTTCCTTCCCTTTATCGAATTTAGCTCCCCTTTGCTCTTGAGCTTAATTTAACAAATAAATTGATTTAATCATTTGAGCATCGAAAGAGGAATTCAATGTACTTAGCCCACATATTTTCGTTAGACATTTAAGTCACATATGTACGGAAATCATGAATCAAACTCAACACATTAGTTAGTACTCTCCTTAGCCGAATTTTCCAAGCCAAGAATAGGCATCAATATGCTTGCCTCTAACCGAATGCATGCACACCAATCCCCTCATGTGGCGAATATGCATGTCCATGTTGAGGCCAATTATACACTTAATACCACACATAAATGGCATACATTTTACTAACTAACGCATTCCATATTGTAACTCAATACGCATCAATCATTTACTTCATAACCGAAACATCATCATATGAAAATATATACCTTGAGATAGTATATATGTCATACCAATACATCATGTGCAAACATATATATATATATGTATATGCTAGAGCCGAATCTCAAGGTTGATTATAACTAAACATGAACATAAATCCAAAACACAAATCTTGCCTACCATGCAATAAGCATAAATTATACTTATGGATGTACCATGGCCGAATACATCACAACACCATACCATTTCAATTTTGGTCATGGTTAAACAAAGAACTTAATGTCTCACTCAAAAATGCTAAAAAGAAAGTCCAAGAGCCATCAATCCACCATCACATGTATCATTAGCAAGCTTCATATTCAATATGCAATGGCATTAACACAAAATCCACCTTGGCCGAATACCACCCCTATGACATAGCAAGGATTTGAACCATGGGCTAATAAGAACATCAAGTTAGCAACCAAAAACATGCATGAATCTCATGGCACAACATCAAACATACCTTAATCTTGATACAAGTATGGCCAAACCTCTTCTTAATCCTCTTCCAAACCAAACATGAAGCAAGAACTCCCTCTTCTTCCTTAGAATTTTTGGCCAAGAGAGAATGAAAAGGATGAACAAATTTTTTTCTTTTCTTTTCTTCCACTCACGGCAATGGGGGGGGGGGACACTCACCATTCTCTTTTTTTTTTCTTCCCTTTCATTATTCAATTCCCATGCTCATTATTTTATTTTTTCTTACATACACCATTGTCTCAACATGTTTTATGACATGTTTTTGCCCATAATCCTTGTCATGGCGGCCACTAGCTATTAGGGGGAAATTTGACATGCAAGTCCTCCTTTGATTACATGCACTATTAGGTCCTTATAGATTAGCTTATCACATTTCAAAAGTGTCACACAAGTCCTAATAACTGAATTCACATGCAATCGACTAAATCGAAGCTTGAAATTTTCACACATTCATAAATACATATTCTAGACAATAAATATTACGTTCAAACATTTCCGTGACTTGGTTTAGCGGTCCCGAAACCACTTCCCGACTAGGGTCAATTTTGGGCTGTCACAACTCTCCACTACACAAGAAATTTTCGTCCCCGAAAATCTTACCGGTAAATAGGTTTGGGTATCGCTCTTTTATAGAATTCTCAGGTTCCCAAATATCTTCTTCCATCCCGTGTTTGAGCCATAACACTTTTACTAACGGAACCCTTTTGTTTCGCAACTCCTTCACTTCATGAGCTAGGATACGAATCGGTTCTTCTTCATAACTCATATCGGCTTGAATTTCAACCTCTGATGGACTAATTACGTGCGACGGATCAGATCTATAACGTCGAAGCATCGAAACATGAAAGACGTCGTGAATCTTTTCAAGTTCAGGGGGCAAAATCAAAGGATACGCAACTGGACCGACTCGTTCAGATATCTCATATGGCCCGATGAACCTCGGACTCAATTTGCCCTTGCGCCCAAATCTGAGTATCTTTTTCCAAGGCGAAACTTTAAGAAACACTTTATCTCCCACCTGATACTCAATGTCTTTTCATTTCAGATCCGTGTACGACTTCCGACGATCGGAGGCTATCTTGATTTTCACGGATTACTTTTACTTCTGTTCAAAGATCTTTAATCAAATCCACCGAAAATTTTGCTTTCATCGAGCTCGGTCCAAAACAATGGTGTACGGCATTTACGCCGTACAAGGCCTCGTAAGCGCCATCTTAATACTCGATTGAAAACTATTGTTGTGCGAATTCAATCAAAGGTAAATACCGTTCCCATGAACCACTAAACTCGAGGATGCAACATCTCAACATATCCTCAAGTATCCGAATTATCCACTCGGATTGTCCATCGGTTTGGGGTGAAAGGCGGTCTGAAATGCAACTTGGTACCCAAAGCTTCTTGCAATTTCTTCCAAAATCGCGAGGTGAATCTCGGATCTCTATCCGACACAATGTAAATCGGTACCCGTGTAATCTCACAACTGAGAAACGTACAATTCAGCTAGTTTATCCAATGAAAAATCCATACGCATGGGGATAAAGTGAGTCGACTTAGTCACCTATCAACAACAACCCAAATCGCATCCTTCTTACTTGCGACAATGGCGGTCAGAACACAAAGTCCATTGTGACTCGATCCCATTTCCACTCGGGTATCGTGATCACCAAGTAACCACAAGGCACTTGATGTTCCGCTTTCACTTGTTGACATATTAAACATCTCGAAACAAAGTCGGAGATGTCTCGTTTCATACCATGCCACCAAAACCGACGTTTCAAATCGTTGTACATCTTCGTACTCCCCGGGTGAATTGACATTCGACTATAATGGGCTTCGTTCAAAATCATCGAAATGAGTTCTGAATTCCTTGGAACACACAGATGACTTCTGAACCTCAAACAATCATCATCATCAATTTGAAACTCCGATTCCTTGTTCGGAACACACTCAGCCCGTTTTGCAACCAACTCATCGTCGACTTTCTGAGCTTCACGAATTTGATGAATCAATAATGGTTTGGCCTTTAATTCACTACTAACACATTGTCGGGTAGAAACGCATAAGTGTACATTCATCGCTCAGAAAGCAAACGGTGATTTCGACTTAAGGCGTCCGCAACCACATTAGCCTTTCCCGGGTGATAATCAATGACAAGGTCATAATCTTTTAACAACTCGAGCCAACGTTTTTGTCGCAGATTCAAGTCTCTTTGAGTTATCAAATATTTGAGACTTTTGTGATCCGAAAATACATGGCACTTCTCCCCAAATAGGTAGTGTCGCCATATTTTCAAAGCGAATACGATGGCGGCTAGTTCGAGATCATGGGTCGGATAATTTTTCTCATGTGGCTTTAATTGTCTCGACGCGCATAGGCCACAACTCGACCTTCTTGCATCAACACGCAACCCAACCCAAGTAGGGAGGCGTCACTATAGATGACAAACTCTTTGCCCGACTCGGCTGCACACTAAAATTGAGCTTCCGTCAAATAAGTTTTCATTGATCAAAACTTTTCGACATTTTTCCGTCCATTCGAACTTAACATCTTTTGAAGTAGCTTCGTCATGGGTGTGGCTATCATCGAGAAACCTTTCACAAACCGTCGGTAGTAACCGGAAGTCCTAAAAGCTCCGATCCTCGATAATATTTCTGGAGGTTTCGATTAAGTATGGCTGAAATTTTGCTCGGCCGACTCGAATACCGATCTGAGATACCACATGACCCAAGAAGCTAACCTCCTTAACCGAACTCACACTTGCTGAACTTAGCATACAACCGCCTATCCCGTAAAATTTGCAACACTAATCTCGGTGTTCAAGATGGTCTCATCTCTTGAATAGACCAAGATGTCATCAATGAACACAACTACGAACCGGTCCAAATCATGTCAAGATCCGATTCATCAAATCCATAAATACCGCAGGGGGCATTAGTGAGCCCGAACGGCATCACTAAGAACTCGTAGTGACCGTACCTCGCTTAAAGCGGTTTTGGGTACGTCCAATCTCGAATCCATAATCGATAATAACCCGATCTCAAATCTATCTTTGAAAACACCGAGGCTCCTTTAGTTGATCAAACAAATCATCAATACGCTGTAACGGATATTTATTCTTTATCGTCACTTTATTCACCGACGATAGTCAATACACAACCTCATGGTTCCGTCCTTCTTTTCACAAACAATCTTGGTGCACCCAAGGTGAGAAACTTGGTCGAGCGAAACCTCTATCCGTCAATTCTTGCAACTGAGCTTTCAACTCTTTTAACTCGGTTGGTGCCATACGATCACGAGCTATCGAAATCGGCATAGTCCCAGGTACAAGCTCAATACCAAACTCTATCTCCCGAACAGGTGGCAAACCCGGTAATTCTTCGGGAAAAACATTCGGGTATTCACAAACCACCGGCACAAATTCGGGTTTTATTTCTAACTCCTTATCATCAAGTACATACACAAGGTATGCTTCCCACCCCTTTCTTACACATTTCTGGGCCAACATTGATGATATTACAGCTGGCAACCCCTTTAAGTCCGTAGACTCAACTCGGATCATCTCGTTATTTGCGCACCTCAAATCAATAGTCTTGCTTTTGCAATTCACAACCGCATCATGCACGGTCAACCAATCCAACCCAAGAATAACATCAAATTCATCGAACGGCAAAAGCATCAAGTCCGCCGGAAAACAGGAACCTCGAATTATAGGGGACATTTCTTACACACTTTGTCGATCAGCACGTAACGACCCAAGGGATTTGACACCCGAATTACGAACTCAGTAGACTCAATAGGTAAAGTCTTACTGGATGCTAAGGTTTCGCATATATAAGAGTGAGTAGAACCAGGGTCAATTAAAACAATCACATTAGTATCAAAGAGAGTGAAAATACCCGTAATAACATCTGGCGAGGAAGCATCCTCGCGTGCGCATATTGCATAAGCCCTAGCAGGAGAGCGAGCCTCGGATCTGGTCGTAGCATCTCTAGATCCTCTCTGACCACCACTAGCATTGCCCATATTTCTAGATGGTCTACCTCGAGCAGTGTTAGCGCCCGGTTTCCCACTCTGATCTACATTCTGTTCAGACAACCTCGGGCAATCATTAATGAAGTGGTCAACTGATCCGCACTTGTAACAGAGCGGTCACGGAATCTACAACTTCCGAATGCCATTTGCCACAATGTCGACACTCGCTCGTCTCGACGTTCATTCCCAACACTGGCGACCGAAGTGCCTCGTGTACCCAGAGGGGTCAATCACGATCTCGTCTAAAAGGCCGAAGTGCCTCTAGACCGCCCACATCATCATGAAATTTCTTCGATGCTGTTGAAGAGACTTTCCGAGGATCTTTTACTGAAACTCTCCGCTTCCACATCAACTTTTTGTTTTTCTTTTCTAAGCTCTTCTGACTTTACAAGCTCGCTCGACAAGTACTACGAACTCTCGTATTTCAAGAATGCCAATGAACATTTTTATATCTTCATTCAGCCCATCCTCGAAGCATTTACACATGATAGCCTCGGACGAAATACATTCCCGAGCGTATCTACTAAGTTTAATAAATTTTCGCTCGTAATCAGTGACTGACATAGAACCTTGCTTAAGCTCAAGAAATTCCTTCCGTTTTTGATCAACAAATCTCTGACTGATATACTTTTTCCGAAACTCAGTTTGGAAAAACTCCCAAGTTACTTGCTCTCGGGGCACAACAGAAGTCAGAGTACTCCACCAATAGTAGGCAGAATCACGTAGCAAGGAGATAGTACACTTTAGGCACTCATAGGGTGTGCAAGATAGCTCATCGAGTACCCGGATAGTGTTGTCCAACCAAAATTCAGCTTGCTCGGCATCGTCGCTATCCGTAGCTTTAAATTCAGTAGCCCCATGTTTTGATTCATCAACTGGGGCTTATTCGACCTTATTTGGTCGATTCACGGAGGCATTGTAGGTCTTGAATGTGTTTGTTGGGAATGGAGGTTGTGGAACAGTAGTATTAGTTCGAATGTATTGGTTGAACCAATCATTCATCACGCTATAAAAGCTTGTCTAGCTTCATCATTTGGATTACTAGCATTAGGTTGAGAGTCCATTGCCACGTCCCTTGTCTTGGAGCAGCGCTACTACTCTCAAGATCATCACTACCGCTTCGGTCGGGATCGGGATCCATTACTATAAATAAACACATTTGCAAATGTCAGAAATCACCACACTATCAAATAATCACATAAAATGGCATGTATAGCTAGTCCCAAACGCATTACGGTAGTCCTAGAATCGACTAAACCGTAGCTCTGATACCAATAAAATTATAACACCCCATACCCGAGTCCGTTACCGGAGTCGAACACAAGGTGCACACAGACTTAACTTAATTGTTTTCACAGTCCATAAAAAAAAATTTCCAGACAAGCTGGTTACTGCGTCACTATCGCCTTAAAAATCATATCTTGAGTTTCAAAACTCGAAAATCAGTTTCGTAATTTTTCCCTGAAAGTAGACTCATATGTCCATCTATAGATTTGTTTCTAGAATTTTTGGTCAAGCCAATTAGTACAGTTTATTAGTTAAAGTCTCCCATGTTACAGGGGTCGGCTACACTGACCTTCGCGCGTTACAACTTGAATATCTCCCTGTACAGGGCTTCAAATACTGATGCCGTTTATTTCTATAGAAACTAGACTCAAAGGGGAATCTATACATATATGGAATGACTCCTAATTATCTCTGGTTAATTTATAATGAATTTCCAAAATTCGGAACAGGGAATCCAAAAACCGTTCTGGCCCTGTTTCACGAATACCTAAATATCTCTTAACATACAACTTATATGACCGTTTCGTTTCTTCCATATGAAAGTAGATTCATCAAGGCTCATTTACATAATTTATTCACTATTTAATTCCATTCCTGATATTTTTAGTGATTTTTCACATCCACACCACTGCTGCTGTCAGCATCTGTTTTTAAGGTAAACTTTACCTATTTCGTGGTTTCCATGGACCAACTAGAGTTTTGTCATACATAGGTCCACATATGATCATATTTAGCGATTCCAAGGGCTGATCATTGCCCAACACTTCCATTCCAATCCATAGTCACATCATGAAACCATATATATATATACATAAACACAAATGGTCTAATGCCATACTCCACTTCTATGCGCCATTTTCGCATGGCTGTAAACACATACATCACAAAAAGTACTCGAAAAACAACAAAGGGTAGTCCTATACATGCCATTTCAAAGCTCAACCAAAATTTGTACCAAAAGGGGGCTTTGATAGTGTGGGAGACTTCGACTTCCAAAAATCCCGAGTCCGATAGCTGACGAGCCAAAATCTATAAAACAGAGAACAAAGAAACGGAGTAAGCAATTTATGCTTAGTAAGTTTTGAGCAAGGGATTCCAGCACAACAAAAGCATAGCATTCATATAGCTAAACGGATAATTTCATATGCACACATTCTCAATATCATACTTACTTCACATTACCAACCCTTATGTTCATACACAAAATATCAACTTAGCCAAAGGCCGGTAGCTCGTTTATCAACTGAGCGAATACTTACTTGTAAGGGCTCAACTAATTCAAGCACATACGAACATACCTCATTGCTGGAATTTTTGCAAGCGTATTAACTGAAATTTTTACAGCAAGATTGCTCATTCCCGAATCACGTACCTTCAGAATTTAACCGGATATAGCGACTCGCTCGATTGTCTTCGGGACATAGCCCGGTTATAGTGATTCACACAATTGCCTTCGAGAATTAGCCCGAATTTAGTAACTCGCACAAATGCCTTCGGGACTTAACCTGGTTTTGGTAACTCGCACAAATGCCTTCGGGAATTGACCCAGTTTTGGTAACTCGCACAAATGCCTTCGGGAATTGACCCGGATTTAGTCACTTAGCACAAAAGCCTTCGGGACTTAGCCCGGATACCATTCGAATAACCAAGCACATATATCAACAAATCAATACGCATTCTTATTACATTCTCATTACCAAAGCTCAAACACAAGACACTTATCATATTTACAATTTCGGCTCAATAGCCACACACAAAGAGCATGATTTCGATTTGCTTAAAACATGATCTAATCAAATCATAATTTAAGCTCTATTACTCAAGAACTTACCTCGGATGTTGTCGAATGATTCGATGGTTATTCACCACTTTTCCTTCCCTTTATCGGATTTAGCTCCCGTTGCTCTTGAGCTTAATTTAACAAATAAATTGATTTAATCATTTGAGCATCGAAAGAGGAATTCAAGGTACTTAGCCCACATATTTTCATTAGACATTTAAGTCACATATGTATGGAAATCATGAATCAAACTCAACACATTAGTTAGTACTCTCCTTAGCCGAATTTTCCAAGCCAAGAATAGGCATCAATATGCTTGCCTCTAACCGAATGCATGCACACCAATCCCCCTCATGTGGCCGAATATGCATGTCCATGTTGAGGCCATGTAACACCCCGAACCCGAGACCGTCGCCGGAGTCGAACGCGAGGTGTTAACAGACTTCAACCCACTTATTGACAATTTTCAGACAAGCTGCCAATCTGAGTACTAGTCGCTCCAAAATTCATAACTTGAGTTTTACAACTCGAAAATAAGTTCCGTAAATTTTTCCTGAAACTAGACTCATATGTCCATCTACATATTTTTTTCTAGAATTTTTGGTCGAGCCAATTAGTACAGTTTATTAGTTAAAGTCTCGCCTGTTGTAGGGATCGACTACACTGACCTTTGTGCGTTACGAATTGGATATCTCCTGTACAGGGCTTCAATACTAATGCCGTTTGTTTCTATAGAAACTAGACTCAGAGAGGAATCTACACATATATGGAATGACTCCTAATTATCTCTGGTTAATTTACAATGATTTTCCAAAGTTGGAACAGGGATCCAGAAACCGTTCTGGCCCTATTTCACAAGAACTTTAAAATCTGTTAACTTATAACTCATATGACCATTTCGTTTCTTCCATATGAAAGTAGATTCATCAAGGTACACTTACATAATTTATTTGCTATTTGATACCATTCCTACTATTTTTAGTGATTTTTCACATCCACGTCACTGCTGCTGTCAGCATCTGCCTTTAGTAGGCTTTACCTATTTCATACTTTCCATGATTCAATTGGCCCTTTTTACATACATAGCACAAAGCGTGATCATGATTAACCATTCCAATGGCTAATCGTTTCAAAATAATTCCATACCTCATAAGGGTCAACATACAAACGATTATAGTTCTATGCTAAAACGTATATAAGCCATTTTCGCATGGCTATCCAAGTTTACACAAACCGGAAGGTACATGACCTTCAACAAAGGATGGTCCTATACATGCCATTTCAAAGTTCAACCAAAATTTGTACCAAAATGGGGCTTCGATAGTGTGGATGACTTGACTTCTTTGATCCCGAATCCGATAGCTAACGAGCGAAACCTATAAAACAGAGAGCCAAAGCAACGGGTAAGCATTTTAATGCTTAGTAAGTCTCAAGCAATGAAATCAGCTTTGACTAAGGTATTTTATTCACATGGCTAATTAAACCACTTTACTAATTCACATTCCCATACTCATACTTATTTCACATCACCGACCCTTATGTTCATACACAAAAGAACAACTTAGCCCAAGGCCGGTAGCTCGTTTATCAACTTAGCGCATACTTACTTGTAAGAATTCAATTAGTACAAGCACATACAAACATACCTCATTGCTGGAATTTTCACAAGTGTATAAGCTGAAATTTTCACAGCAAGATTGCTCACTTCGAATCACATACTTTCGATTTAACCGGATATAGCGACTCATACGATTGCCTTGGTCATAACCGGATTTGGTGACTTGCACAAAGGCCTTGGTCTTAGCCCGGATATATCAACTTCGCACGAATGCCTTGGTCTTAGCCCGATATATCAACTTCGCATACGAATGCCTTGGTCTTAGCCCGGATATATCAACTTCGCACGAATGCCTTGGTCTTAGCCCGGATATATCAACTCGCATACGAATGCCTTGGGTCTTAGCCCGGATATATCAACTTCGCACGAATGCCTTCGGTCTTAGCCCGGATATATTTCCAATGTTCACTTACATATATATCAATATTCAAGACACGTCCATAGTTCATTTTCAGTTACTAAAGCTCTAACACAAAATATCTATCAACCTTTACTATTTCGCTCAATGGCCACACAAACAAGGAGCATAATTTTGATATAATTCAAGTAGGGTCATCACTCGAAGACTTACCTTGGATGTTGTCGAGCGATTTAACGGCTATTCAACTACTTTTTCCTTCTCTTTATCGGATTTAGCTCCCTTTGCTCTTGAGCTAATTTACACAAATTTAACTTATTAAAATCTCATCATGATAGCTTATGGCGAATATGACAAGGAGTGTAAATGGTCATATGGCCATCCTTTAGCTCAAATACACAATGGTCATGCACATTTTACATCACAACAAGCAATTCAATACATTCAAACATCAACGTGAAGTTCAAAGTACTTGGCCCTTATATACATTAGGCATCAAAGTTGTATATGTACGAAATCATAAATCGAACTCAACACATTAGTTAATATTCCTCTTAGCGAATTTTCTAAGCCAAGAATAGGCATCAATATGCTTGCCTCAAACCGAATGCATGCACACTAATTACCCCTCATGTGGCGAATATACACTTAATACCACACAAAAAAAAACAGCATACATTTTACTACTAACACATTACATATCGTAATTCATTGCACATCTCTTATTTACTTCATAATCAACACATCATCACAAGCAAATATACACTTTGAATTAGTATATATGTCATACCAATCCATCATGTGCAAACATATATTCATGTAGGTGCAAGGGCGAATTCTCAAGTGGCTTATATCCAAATATATACACATTTCCAAAGCTTAAATCTTACTTACCATGCAACATGCATGAATTATACTTATGGATATATCATGGCGAATACCACAACACCACACCATTTCAATTTGGTCATGGTGAAACAAAGAACTTAGTATCTCATTCAAAAAAATGCTAAAAGAAAATCTAAGAATCTTCAATCCTCCATCACATGTATCACTTTCAAGCTTGTTATTTAACATGCAATGGCATTAACACCACATTCACTTTGGCCGAATTTCATTCCCATGACATAACAAGGATTTGAACCATGGGCTAACAAGAACATTAAGCTAGCACTAAAAACATGCATGAACCTCAAACATACCTTAATCTTGATGCAAGTTTAGCCAACCTCTTCCTAATCCTCTTCCAAACCAAGTATGAAGCAAAACTCCTTCCTTAACCTTAGTATTTTCGGCCAACAAGAGAGTGAAAAGAGATGAACAAAATTTTTTTCTTTCTTCCTTTAGGACATTCGGCCAAGCTATGGAGGAAGATGGACACTTTTTTTTTTGTTTCTCATCTACTAACATTAATTGTTTATTCCATACCCCTTATTTTATTCTTTCCATCATAACCCATTTACCAAACATGTTTCATGACATGATTTTTGCCCATAAATCCTTGTCATGGCCGCCACTAGCTATGGGGGAAATTTGACATGCAAGTCCATTGTTTTGCATGCATCCTTTAATTAGTCATCACACATTTCCCTCATACTTTCAAAGTTTATTACTAGGTCCTTTCTAGTGAAATTCACATCTATAATTCTAAATCAAAGCATAAAAATATCACACATGAGTTAACACACATTATAGGCAATAAAATAAATATTAAATTATTTTTATGCCTTGGTTTTGTGGTCCCAAAACCACATTTCGACTAGGGTCGTTTTAAGGTGTCACAACTCTCCCCACTTTAGAAATTTTCGTCCCGAAAATCTTACCGTAAATAGGTTTGGATATTGCTCTTTCATAGAGTTCTCGGGTTCCCAAGTAGCTTCTTCTATCCCGTGTTTGAGCCATAACACTTTCACTAGCGGAACCCTTTTGTTTCGCAACTCTTTCATTTCACGAGCTAGGATACGAATCGGTTCTTCTTCATAACTCATATCGGCTTGAATTTCAACCTCTGATGGACTAATTACGTGCGACGGATCAGATCTATAGCATCGAAGCATTGAAACATGGAAGACGTTGTGAATCTTTTCAAGTTCAGGGGCAAGATCAAACGATACATAATCGGGCCAACTCGTTCGGAGATTTCGTGACGGCCCAATGAATCTCGGCTCAACTTGCCCTTACGGCCGAATCTGAGTATCTTTTTCCACGGCGAAACTTTAAGAAACACTTTATCTCCCACCGATACTCAATGTCCTTTCGTTTCAAATCCGCATACGATTTACGACGATCGGAGGCTATCTTGATTTTCACGGATTACTTTTACTTTCTGCTCAGCATCTTTAATCAAATCCACTCCAAAAATTTTGTTCTCACCGAGCTCGGTCCAAAATAATGGTGTACGGCATTTACGCCGTACAAAGCCTCGTAAGGCGCCATCTTAATACTTGATTGAAAACTATTGTTGTGGCGAATTCAATCAAAGGTAGGTACCGCTCCCACGAACCATCGAACTCGAGGATGCAACATCTCAACATATCCTCAAGTATCTCGAATTATACGCTCGGATTGACCATCGGTTTGGGGGTGAAAGGCGGTCTTTGAAATGCAACTTGGTGCCCAATGCTTCTTGTAATTTCTTCCAAAATCGCGAGGTGAACCTCGGATCTCTATCCGACACAATGTAAATCGGTACCCGTGTAATCTCACAACGAGAAACGTACAATTCAGCTAGTTTATCCAATGAAAATCCATACGCACGGGGATAAAGTGAGCCGACTTAGTCGGTCTATCAATAATAACCCAAATTGCATCCTTCTTACTTGTCGACAACGGCGGTCCGGACACAAAGTCCATTGTGACTCGATCCCATTTCCACTCGGGTATCGTGATCGGTGAAGTAACCACAAGGCACTTGGTGCTCCGCTTTCACTTGTTGACATATTAAACATCTTGCAACAAAGTCGGAGATGTCTCGTTTCATACCATGCCACCAAAACCGACGTTTCAACTCATTGTACATCTTCGTACTCCCGGGTGGATTGCCATTCGGCTACAATGAGCTTCGTTCGAATTATCGAAATAAGTTCAATTCTTTGGAACACACAAACGACTTCGAACCTCAAACAATCGTCATCATCAATTTGAAACTCCGATTCCTTGTTCGAACACACTCACCCGTTTTGCACGCAACTCCTCATCAACTTTACGAGCTTCACGAATTTGATGAGTCAACAATGGTTTGGTATTAATTCGGCTACTAACACATTGTCGGGTAGGATAGACAAGTGTACATTCATCGTCAGAAGCAAACAAGCGGTGATTTCGGCTTAAGGCATCCGCAACCACATTAGCCTTTCCGGGTGATAGTCAATGACCAGCTCATAATCCTTTAACATTTCGAGCCAACGTCTTTGTCGCAGATTTAAGTCTCTTTGAGTCATCAAATATTTGAGACTTTTGTGATCCGAATACACATGGCACTTCTCACCAAATAAGTAATGTCGCCATATCTTTAAGGCGAATACGATGGCGACCAATTCGAGATCATGGGTGGGATAATTTTTCTCATGTGGCTTTAATTGTCTCGACGCATAGGCCACAACTCGACCTTCTTGCATCAATACGCAACCTAACCCAAGTAGGGAGGCGTCACTATAGATGACAAACTCTTTGCCGATTCGGTCGTACTAGTCTTTGGAGCTTCCAGTCAAATGAGTTTTCAATTGGTCAAAACTTTTCGACACTTTTCCGTCCATTCAAACTTGACATCTTTACAAGCGGTTTACGTCATGGGTGTGGCTATCATCGAGAATCCTTTTACAAACCGTCGGTAGTAACCGCAAGTCCCAAAAAGCTCCGAACCTCAAGTAATATTTCTTGGAGGTTTCCGCTTAAGTATGGCTGAAATTTTGCTTGGTCGACTCGAATACCCGTCGCGAGATACCACGTGACCCAAGAAGCTAACCTCTCTTAACCGAACTCACACTTGCTAAACTTAGCATATAACCGCTTATCCCGTAAAATTTGCAACACTAATCTCGTGTGCTCGCATGTTCGGTCTCATCTCTCGAATAGACCAAGATGTCGTCGATGAACACAACTACTGAACCGATCCAAATATGATCCAAGATCCGATTCATCAAATCCATAAATACCGCAGGGCATTAGTGAGCCCAAGCGGCATCACTAAGAACTCGTAGTGACCATATCTCGCTCGAAGGCGGTTTTGGGTATGTCCGAATCTCGGATTCATGAATCGATAATAGCCCGATCTCAAATCTATTTTTGAGAACACCGAGGCTCCTTCAGTTGATCGAACAAATCATCGATACGTGGTAACGGATACTTGTTCTTTATTGTCACTTTATTAAGTCGACGATAGTCGATGCACAACCTCATGGTTCCGTCCTTCTTTTCACAAACAACACCGGTGCACCCCAAGGTGAAAAACTCAAGCGAGCAAAACCTCTATCCATCAACTCTTGCAACCGAGCTTTCAACTCCTTTAATTCGTTGGTGCCATACGATATGGAGCTATCGAAATCGGTGTGGTCCTGGTACAAGCTCAATGCCAAACTCTATCTCCGAACAGTGGCAAACCCGCAATTCTTCGGAAAACGTCCGGTATTCACAAACCACCGCAGATGCATTTGGGTTCTATTCCTAACTCCTTATCATCAAGTACATACGCAAGGTATGCTTCACACCCTTTTTCTTACATATTTCGGGCCAACATTGATGATATTACAACCGGCAACCCTTCAAGTTCATAGACTCAACTCGGATCATCTCGTTGTTTGCGCATCTCAAATCAATAGTCTTGCTTTTGCAATTCACAACCGCATCATGCACGGTCAACCAATCCAACCCAAGAATAACATCAAATTCATCGAACGGCAAAAGCATCAAGTCCGCGGAAAAGCAGTACCTCGAATTACTAGGGGCATTTCTTACACACTTTGTCGACCAGCACATAACGACCCAAAGGATTTGACACCGAATTACGAACTCGAGAGACTCAATAGGCAAAGTCTTCTTTGGATGCTAAGGTTTCGCATATATAAGAATGAGTAGAACCGGGGTCAATCAAAGCAATCACATTAGTATCAAAGAGACCGAAAGTACCGTAATAACATCCGGCGAGGAGGCATCCTCGCGTCTTGCCAGATAGCATAAGTCCTAGCTGGAGCGCGAGCCTCGGATCTGGTCGCAGATCTCTAGATCCTCTCGACCACCACTAGCCTTGCCCGTATTTCCGGATGGTCTACCTCGGCGGTGGTAGTACCCGGTTTCCCACTCCGATCTACATTCTGCTCGCACAACCTCGGGCAATCTTTAATGAAGTGGTCAACTGATCCACACTTGTAACAGAGCGGTCACGGAATCTCTGACTTCCAAAATGCCATTTGCCACAATCACGGCACTCGTCCTCTCTCGTCGATCATTCCCACTCATGGCGATCGAAGTGATTCGTGTGGTCACAGGGGTCGATCGCGATCTCGTCTAGAAAAGCCCGAAGTGTCTCTAGATCGGCCTAAGCCATCTCTAAGTTTCTTTGATGATGTTGGAAGGGCTTCCCGAATACCTCTTCTGAAACTCCCTTGTTCCCGCTTCGCTTTCCTTTTCTCCATACTAAACTCCTCGGCTTTGCACGCTCGCTCGACGAGAGTCACAAACTCTCGGATTTCCAAAATGCCAACATACTGACTTTATCTCATCATTCAGTCCATCTTGAGCGTTTACACATCACGACTTCGAAGAAATGCATTCTCAGCGTGTCGGCTAAGCCTCACGAATTTTCGTTCATAGTCGATGAACCGACATGGAACCTTGTTTAAGTTCGAGAAATTCCTTTCGTTTTTGGTCCATAAATCTCGACCGATATACTTTTTCCAAACTTCGGTTTGGAAGAACTCCCAAGTTACTTGTTCATGGGCACAATAGAAGTCGAGTACTCCACCAATAGTAGGCGTAATCACGTAGCAAGGAGATGGTACACCTTAGGCATTCATCGGTGTACAAGATAGCTCATCGAGTACCGGATCGTGTTGTCCAACCAAAATTCGCTTGCTCGGCATCATCACTATCCGTAGCTTTAAATTCAGTAGCCCCATGTTTTGGATTCTATCAACTGGGGCTTATTCGACCTTATTTGGTCAATTAAGGAGGCATTGTAGGTCTTGGGTGTGTTTGTTGGGAATGGAGGTTGTGGAACAGTAGTATTAGTTCGAATGTATTGGTTGAACCAATCATTCATCACGCTATAAAAGGCTTGTCTAGCCTCGTCATTCGGATTGCTAGCAACAGGTTGAGAGTCCGCCGGCGCTGTCCCTTGTGCGGAGCAGCGCCACACTCTCCACATCATCAGCTATCGCTCGGTTGGGATCGGGATCCATTACTATAAATAAACACAAGTTCAAACGTCGAAATCACCACACTATCATATAATCACATAAAATGGCATGTATAGCTAGACCCCAAACGCATTACGGTAGTCCTAGAATCGACTAAACCGTAGCTCTGATACCAATAAAATTGTAACACCCGAACCCGAGACCGTCACCGGAGTCGAACGCGAGGTGTTAACAGACTTCAACCCACTTATTGACAATTTTCAGACAAGCTGCCAATCTGAGTACTAGTCGCTCCAAAATTCATAACTTGAGTTTTACAACTCGAAAATAAGTTCCATAAATTTTTCCTGAAACTAGACTCATATGTCCATCTACATATTTTTTTCTAGAATTTTGGTCGAGCCAATTAGTACAGTTTATTAGTTAAAGTCTCGCCTGTTGTAGGGATCGACTACACTGACCTTTGTGCGTTACGAATTGGATATCTCCTGTACAGGGCTTCAATACTAATGCCGTTTGTTTCTATAGAAACTAGACTCAGAGAGGAATCTACACATATATGGAATGACTCCTAATTATCTCTGGTTAATTTACAATGATTTTCCAAAGTTGGAACAGGGGATCCAGAAACCGTTCTGGCCCTATTTCACAAGAACTTTAAAATCTGTTAACTTATAACTCATATGACCATTTCGTTTCTTCCATATGAAAGTAGATTCATCAAGGTACACTTACATAATTTATTTGCTATTTGATACCATTCCTACTATTTTTAGTGATTTTTCACATCCACGTCACTGCTGCTGTCAGCATCTGCCTTTAGTAGGCTTTACCTATTTCATACTTTCCATGATTCAATTGGCCCTTTTTACATACATAGCACAAAGCGTGATCATGATTAACCATTCCAATGGCTAATCGTTTCAAAATAATTCCATACCTCATAAGGGTCAACATACAAACGATTATAGTTCTATGCTAAAACGTATATAAGCCATTTTCGCATGGCTATCCAAGTTTACACAAACCGGAAGGTACATGACCTTCAACAAAGGATGGTCCTATACATGCCATTTCAAAGTTCAACCAAAATTTGTACCAAAATGGGGCTTCGATAGTGTGGATGACTTCGACTTCTTTGATCCCGAATCCGATAGCTAACGAAAGAAACCTATAAAACAGAGAGCCAAAGCAACGGGTAAGCATTTTAATGCTTAGTAAGTCTCAAGCAATGAAATCAGCTTTGACTAAGGTATTTTATTCACATGGCTAATTAAACCACTTTACTAATTCACATTCCCATACTCATACTTATTTCACATCACCGACCCTTATGTTCATACACAAAAGAACAACTTAGCCCAAGGCCGTAGCTCGTTTATCAACTTAGCGCATACTTACTTGTAAGAATTCAATTAGTACAAGCACATACAAACATACCTCATTGCTGGAATTTTCACAAGTGTATAAGCTGAAATTTTCACAGCAAGATTGCTCACTTCCGAATCACATACTTTCGGATTTAACCGGATATAGCGACTCAAGACGATTGCCTTGGTCATAACCGGTTGGTGACTTGCACAAAGGCCTTGGTCTTAGCCCGGATATATCAACTTCGCACGAATGCCTTGGTCTTAGCCCGATATATCAACTCGCACGAATGCCTTCGGTCTTAGCCCGGATATATCAACTCGCATACGAATGCCTTGGTCTTAGCCCGGATATATCAACTCGCATCGAATGCCTTGGTCTTAGCCCGGATATATCAACTCATACGAATGCCTTCTTGGTCTTAGCCCGGATATATTTCCAATGTTCACTTACATATATATCAATATTCAAGACACGTCCATAGTTCATTTTCGTTACTAAAGCTCTAACACAAAATATCTATCAACCTTTACTATTTCGGCTCAATGGCCACACAAACAAGGAGCATAATTTTGATATAATTCAAGTAGGGTCATCACTCGAAGACTTACCTTGGATGTTGTCGAGCGATTTAACGGCTATTCAACTACTTTTTCCTTCTCTTTATCGGATTTAGCTCCCTTTGCTCTTGAGCTAATTTACACAAATTTAACTTATTAAAATCTCATCATGATAGCTTATGGCGAATATGACAAGGAGTGTAAATGGTCATATGGCCATCCTTTAGCTCAAATACACAATGGTCATGCACATTTTACATCACAACAAGCAATTCAATACATTCAAACATCAACGTGAAGTTCAAAGTACTTGGCCCTTATATACATTAGGCATCAAAGTTGTATATGTACGAAATCATAAATCGAACTCAACACATTAGTTAATATTCCTCTTAGCGAATTTTCTAAGCCAAGAATAGGCATCAATATGCTTGCCTCAAACCGAATGCATGCACACTAATTACCCCTCATGTGGCGAATATACACTTAATACCACACAAAAAAAAACAGCATACATTTTACTACTAACACATTACATATCGTAATTCATTGCACATCTCTTATTTACTTCATAATCAACACATCATCACAAGCAAATATACACTTTGAATTAGTATATATGTCATACCAATCCATCATGTGCAAACATATATTCATGTAGGTGCAAGGGCGAATTCTCAAGTGGCTTATATCCAAATATATACACATTTCCAAAGCTTAAATCTTACTTACCATGCAACATGCATGAATTATACTTATGGATATATCATGGCGAATACCACAACACCACACCATTTCAATTTGGTCATGGTGAAACAAAGAACTTAGTATCTCATTCAAAAAAAATGCTAAAAGAAAATCTAAGAATCTTCAATCCTCCATCACATGTATCACTTTCAAGCTTGTTATTTAACATGCAATGGCATTAACACCACATTCACTTTGGCGAATTTCATTCCCATGACATAACAAGGATTTGAACCATGGGCTAACAAGAACATTAAGCTAGCACTAAAAACATGCATGAACCTCAAACATACCTTAATCTTGATGCAAGTTTAGCCAACCTCTTCCTAATCCTCTTCCAAACCAAGTATGAAGCAAAACTCCTTCCTTAACCTTAGTATTTTCGGCCAACAAGAGAGTGAAAAGAGATGAACAAAATTTTTCTTTCTTCCTTTAGGACATTCGGCCAAGCTATGGAGGAAGATGGACACTTTTTTTTTTGTTTCTCATCTACTAACATTAATTGTTTATTCCATACCCTTATTTTATTCTTTCCATCATAACCCATTTACCAAACATGTTTCATGACATGATTTTTGCCCATAAATCCTTGTCATGGCGGCCACTAGCTATGGGGAAATTTGACATGCAAGTCCATTGTTTTGCATGCATCCTTTAATTAGTCATCACACATTTCCCTCATACTTTCAAAGTTTATTACTAGGTCCTTTCTAGTGAAATTCACATCTATAATTCTAAATCAAAGCATAAAAATATCACACATGAGTTAACACACATTATAGGCAATAAAATAAATATTAAATTATTTTTATGCCTTGGTTTTGTGGTCCCGAAACCACATTTCGACTAGGGTCGTTTTAAGGTCATCACAGCCAATTATACACTTAATACCACACATAAGCGGCATACATTTTACTAACTAACGCATTCCATATTGTAACTCAATACGCATCAATCATTTACTTCATAACCGAAACATCATCATATGAAAATATATACCTTGAGATAGTATATATGTCATACCAGTACATCATGAGAAAACATATATATATATATATATGTATATGCTAGAGCCGAATCTCAAGGTTGATTATAACTAAACATGAACATAAATCCAAAACACAAATCTTGCCTACCATGCAATAAGCATAAATTATACTTATGGATGTACCATGGCCGAATACATCACAACACCATACCATTTCAATTTTGGTCATGGTTAAACAAAGAACTTAATGTCTCACTCAAAATGCTAAAAAGAAAGTCCAAGAGCCATCAATCCACCATCACATGTATCATTAGCAAGCTTCATATTCAACATGCAATGGCATTAACACAAAATCCACCTTGGCCGAATACCACCCCCATGACATAGCAAGGATTTGAACCATGGGCTAATAAGAACATCAAGTTAGCAACCAAAAACATGCATGAATCTCATGGCACAACATCAAACATACCTTAATCTTGATACAAGTATGGCCAAACCTCTTCTTAATCCTCTTCCAAACCAAACATGAAGCAAGAACTCCCTCTTCTTCCTTAGAATTTTCGCCAAGAGAGAATGAAAAGGATGAACAAATTTTTTCTTTTCTTTTCTTCAACTCACGGCAATGGGGGACACTCACCATTCTCTTTTTTTATTCCTTTCATTATTCAATTCCCATGCTCATTATTTTATTTTTTCTTACATACACCATTGTCCCAACATGTTTTATGACATGTTTTTGCCCATAATCCTTGTCATGGCCGGCCACTAGCTATTAGGGGAAATTTGACATGCAAGTCCTCCCTTTTGATTACATGCACTATTAGGTCCTTATAGATTAGCCTATCACATTTCAAAAGTGTCACACAAGTCCTAATAACTGAATTCACATGCAATCGACTAAATCGAAGCTTGAAATTTTCACACATTCATAAATACATATTCTAGACAATAAATATTACGTTCAAACATTTCGGTGACTCGGTTTAGCAGTCCCGAAACCACTTCCCGACTAGGGTCAATTTTGGGCTATCACAGTCTAATTACTAAAGCATATATGTAACATTCAACCATATAGATTCATAACCATTTCATAGAATAATTCATACTTAACCATACACCATTGTTTGCATATATGCCATGCTTCATTTCCAATTCCATACATATTTCACAGAGACAGAGTTTTTCATATTCAGAAATTTAGTACGATACAAACATACCTGCATAGGTTATACATTTCATATACTCATATTTTGTACGCTATCATCAGACGGTTCAGAAACGATACAGATGTTCATAACCAAGTACAATGCCGACGTCCCGGACGTGGTCTTACATGTAATTCAATATCGATGCCTCTGTCCCAGACAAGGTCTTACACGAAATCAGATACGATGCCAATGTCCCAGACATGGTCTTATATATAAATTTCAATCGAGGCCTGTGTCCCAGACACGGTCTTATATGATGTCTCAGATAGATGTCAACTTTTCTTTAGAAACATACAGAGCTTTTCAGATACTATCATATTATCAGAATTTATTCAAAATCCATTTATCAGGCTCTCAAGGCCATCCAATACAGATTGTAGTTTATATATACATAATTTATTTCAATTAACACGTAATTGTAATTTGACTTACATCAAACGGATTTCGTATAAAACAAGTTGTCTATTCAACTATTTTGGACTTCCCCCGATCTAAGTCCGATTTTCTTTGCTCTAAATCTAATACAATACAAATTCAACCATTCAACCATTCATTTCATTCAATTTAATTCATATACACATATTTAGGGCACTTTACATTTTAGCCCTTACATTTTCACACTTTGACAATTTAGTCTATTTTTTTCACAAAATCAGCAATATGCAAAATTCACCAAGACTATAGCTTGGCTGAATATACATGGCTTCCATACGAGCCCAAATAACATATTTAATTCACAATTTAGTCCTTCAAAACTTCATTTTCACAAATTAGCCCAATTAGCTCTATTTCATCAAAAATCCAAAGATAAAACATGATAATCATTTACTAAGCCTTCATAATTCATCCAAAAACATCACAAAGCTCATAAGATCAATAATGGCATTACATGAACTCTTTAACAGAAACAGAAATTTAGACATGGGTTTTAAAGAACACGAAGCAACGATCACAGAAACGTAGAAATCATAAAAAACAGACGAAAATTCATACCTTAATCAAGATGAACAAGGGCCGAAACCTAAAAGGGTTTTCTTCTTTTTATTTTCTTTGATTTTCGGTTCTAATAGGTGTTTTATGAAAACATGCATGAATTTTTGTTTTCTTTAATTCATGTTAAAGCATGAATTACCATTGTATCCTTCATTAATAAACATATAAATTACATGAGACAAGGTCATTTATGACCACTCAAAAATTCAATGGAATAATTGCCACATAAGGCCATATAATCCAAAGCCATGCCAATTAAACACATTGAATATCTGACATACAGATTTTATCATTTACGCGATTAAATCCTTTTTGTAAAATTTAGCACAGAAATAGACAAATTAAATCACATAAATTTCACAGATACAAATTCATATATCACAGACTCAGAAAATAATATTAAATTATTTTTCGGACTCAGATTTGTGGTCCCGAAACCACTATTCTGGCTAGGGTCTAAACTGGACTGTTACAATTCTCCCCCCTTAGGGATTTTTGTCCCTGAAAATCTTATCGTTAAACAGATTCGGATATTGCTGTTTCATTGCATCATCAGGCTCCCACGTAGCCTCTTCTACTCCATGTCTATGCCATAGCACTTTAACTAACGAAATTCTTTTATTATGTAATTCTTTAATCTCAAGAGACAGAATACGAATCGACTTTTCTTCATAAGTCATATCAGAATAGATTTCAATATCAGACGGAGAAATTACATGAGAAGGATCAGATCTGTATCGTCAAAGCATCGATACGTGAAATACATTATGTATCTTTTCCAACTCAGATGGTAGCCTCAATCTATAAGCAACCGACCCAACTCGCTCGGTGATTTCATACGGTCCAATGAACCTCGGACTCAACTTCCCCTTTTTACCAAATTGGAACAGTTTCTTCCACAAAGATACTTTCAGAAACACTTTATCACTGACCTTAAATTCAATATCTTTTCGTTTTAAATCCATATAAGATTTCTAACGATCAGACGCAGCTTTCAAACTATCTCGGATCACTTTGACTTTCTGTTCTGTTTCTTTTATCAAATCAATACCGTAAATCTTATTATCACAGAGCTCAGACCAATATAACGGAGTTCTACACTTTCTACAGTATAAAGTTTCGTACAGTGCCATTTTGATGCTCGACTGAAAACTGTTATTATAAGCAAATTCAATCAGGGGTAGATACTATTCCCACGTACCTTCAAACTCGAGAATGCAGCATCTCAACATATCCTTAAGTATCTGAATAATCCGTTCAGATTGACCATCCGTTTGCGTATGAAAAGTAGTGCTAAAATACAATTTAGTTCCCAGAGTATCTTGCAATTTCTTTTAGAATCGTAATGTAAATCTCGGGTCTCTATCAGATACTATTGACAATGCCACACCATGAAATCTCACAATATCAGAAATATACAACTCAGCTAGCTTATCAAGCGAATAATCAAATCAAATCAGAATAAAATGAGCTGATTTCGTCAAACGATCAACTACAACCCAAATTGCGCCTTTCTTTTTCAAAGACAGAAGCAAACCCGAAACAAAATCCATGGTCACTTGATCCCATTTCCACTCGGTTGTAATAACCCAGATGGCACCTGATGCTCAACTTTAACTTGTTGACAGATTAAACATCTCAAAACAAAGTCAGAAATATCTCTTTTCATTCTCGGCCACCAATATAGTTGTTTCAAATCATTATATATTTTCGTACTCCCTGGATGTACAGAAAATCTACTACTGTGAGCTTTACTCAAAATCATCCGAATCAACTTCGGATTTCTCGGGACACAAAGTCTATTTCTGAACCTCATTCAGTCATCATCATCTATTCAGAATTCAGAATCAGAATTACACTAAGTTCATTTAGCCATAATCTCATTATCAACCTTCTAAGTTTCGATAATCTATTGTAAAAACAAGGGTTTTGCTTTCAATCCAGCACTAACCAAGGTATCATCGACAAGATCTTGAATGGCGTTCATAGCATGCAACGCAGAACAACGATTTCCTACTCGAGCATCAAGAATAAAGATTAGCTTTGCCTGGATGATAATCAATCACAAGTTCGTAGTCTTTTAGCAGTTCTAACCATCTTCTCTGTCACAAATTCAAATCTTTTTGCGTCATTAAATACTTTAGACTTTTATGATCAGAAAACACGTGACATTTCTCACCAAACAGATAGTGACGCCAGATCTTCAAACCAAACACAATGGCAGCTAACTCAAGGTCGTGTGTCAGATAGTTCTTCTGATGCAGCTTTATTTGTCTCGAAGCATAAGCAACAACTTTTCCTTCTTGCATTAAAACACAACCGAGTCCATTCAATGAAGCATCGCTATAAACAACGAATTCTTTACCTGACTCAGGTTGTATCAATATCAGAGATTTAGTTAACAGAGGTTTTAACCGATCAAAACTTTTCTGACATTGCTCAGACCATTCAAATTTCACATCTTTCTGAAGCAATTTTGTCAACAGAGTTGCTATCACAGAGAAATCTTTTACAAATCGTCTGTAGTAACCGGCCAGTCCCAAAAAACTGCGGGCTTCAGATACATTCTTCAGTGGCTTCCAATCCAGAATAGCTGAAATCTTGCTCGGATCAAGTCGGATACCGAAAGCTGATACAATATGACCCAAAAAACGAACTTCTCGCAACCAAAATTCACATTTACTAAACTTTGTATACAACTGTTTATCTCGCAGAGTTTGTAGCACTATTCTTAAATGCTTGGCATGTTTAGTTTCATCTCATGAATAAATCAATATGTCATCAATGAATACAACCACAAATTAATCTAAATATGGTCTGAAAATTCTATTCATCAAATCCATAAAAATAGCAGGTGCATTTGTTAATCCAAAAGGCATAACTAAAGATTCATAAAGCCCATACCTCGTTCTAAATGCAGTTTTTGGAACGTCAGTATTCTTTACTCACAACTGGTAGTAACCCGATCTCAGATCTATCTTGGAAAACACAGTAGCACCTTTCAAATGATTGAATAAGTCATCAATTCTAGGCAGAGGATATTTGTTCTTTACAGTCACTTTGTTAAGCTGGCAGTAATCAATACACATTCTCATTGTGCCATCTTTCTTTTTCACAAACAGAACAGGAGCAACCCAAGGTGAGAAACTCGGTCTAGTAAACCCTCGATCGGTCAATTCTTGCAACTGAGATTTCAATTCCTTTAATTCAATCGGAGCCATTCTATACGGAGCTATTGAAATCGGAGTAGTACCAAGTACTAATTCAATGCCAAACTCAACTTCTCGAATCGGAGGCAAACCAGGTAGTTCTTCAGGAAACACATCAGAGAATTCACAAACAACAAGCACTGATTCAACTTTCTTATCATTCACTTTCAGATCTAACACATAAGCTAAGCAGGCTTCACAACCTTTCTTCACATATTTCTGTATTTTTATTGTAGATATCACAGCTGGTAGTCCATTCAGATCACTAGACTCAATTCGGATTATATCATCATTCTCATACCTTAAATCAATGACTTTTCGTTTGCAATTCATAATAGCATCATGCAGAGTTAACCAATCCATTCTCAGAATTATGTCAAATTTATCGCAAGGTAAAAGCATCAGATCAACAGGAAAACAAATATCTCGAATCATTAATGGGCAATTATTGCAGACTTTATCAACCATGACACTTTTGCCTAAAGGGCTCGATACTCTAATTATGAATTCAGTAGACTCTACAGGTAAAGTCTTACTATACACTAAATTTATACATATATAAGAATGCGTTGATCCAGGGTCTATCAATGCAATCACAGAAGTATCATAAAGAGTGAAAGTACTAGTAATCACGTCTGGAGACGAAGCTTCCTCATGAGCTCGAATAGCATAGGCTCTGGCAGGTGCTCCGGCCTTAGATCTAACAGCAGTATCCCTAGTAGCTCTTTGACCTCGGCTAACATTTCTTGTATTTCTGGAAGGTCTACCTCTAGCTGGGGTGTTACTCGGTCTCAAATTCTATAGATTCTCTTGTTTAGCAGGTTCAGAATAATCTCTTATGAAATGATCCAGAGATCCACATCGAAAAAAGGCTTGATCATTCAATCTACAATTTTCTGGATATCTTTTTCCATAGTGTTTACATTTAGGTCTCTCAGATCGGACATTCCCAACACTTGCAACAGAAGTAGCAGGGACTCTGAAGTTTGTATGCGATCTAGCTTGATCTTGGTTTGAATGTCCCACATTAGCATTTGGACGGCTTTGATCATCTTAGAATTTCTTTGGCACAGACTGAAATGATCTACTCGAAGATCTCTTTCTAGCATCTCTAGCTTCAGAATCAGCTTTTCTTTTCTCTTTACTTAATTCTTCATCTTTACAAGCTCGCTCAACGAGCACAACCATTTCTTTAATTTCCAGAATTCCAACTAACAGACGGATGCACATTATTGCTTCATTTGATACACATTCCCGGGCATACTAGCTCAATCTCACAAATTCAAGTTCGTATTCAGTAATAGATATACGACCCTATTTAAGCTCGAGAAACTCTTTTCATTTCTGATCAATGAATCTCTGACTAATGTATTTCTTCTGGAATTCAGATTGGAAGAAATCCCACATAACCCGTTCACTCGGGACTACAGATATTAAAGTTTTCCATCAATGATACGCTGTATCTCTCAAAAGTGAGACAACACATTTTATACAATCCTCAGGATTCAGAGACATTTCATCAAATACTCAGATTGTATTTTCTAACCAAAATTCGGCTCTTTCAGCCCCATACTTTCTAATCTTATCAACTAGTGGTCTACTCAACTGTACCAGATTTACTCGTGGCATATCAGTAATTTGAGAAGGAATAATCGGGGATGCAGGTTGTTGTACAGTCGGATTGGTTCTAATATACTGAGTGAACCAATCGTTCATCATCTGATAGAAGACTTGCTTAGCCTCATTATCACGGCTACTCATAGCCGGTCGTGAATCATCTTACACCGTCCCCTGCGCAGGAGCAGGCGCATTGCTTTCAACATCATTAGCTAAAGCTCTATCGGGATCCATTTGCTATATAAAAGCATATTTCAATGTCAGGAGTCACCACACTATCATAGATTCAGATATATGGAATGTATAGTTAGACTCAAATACGCTATGGTCGTCTTAGAACCGACTAAACCATAGCTCTGATACCAATAAAATATAACACCCCTAACCCGTAACCGACATCAGATTAGGGTTACAAGGCATTACTAGACAAATAGAAAATTTTGAACCAATTCAGAATCACAGATATCATATATTATTAATACAGAAACATTCATCGCCAATTTATTCAACAATGAGGTCTACGAGACCTAAAACATACATTTAAGGAAAGATTAAAATTAAACCGAACCTATTCAAAATTTTTAGAACTTAACCAATTCTTTGAAACGGTTAAAGTCACACGCTTGTGTCACTAGGCTGTGTGTCACACACGGGCAGTAAAACGCCCATGTGAACCAGCCGTGCCAAAAATAGGTCCTATAGTGACTTTTTCACACGGCCAATAGGCACACCCGTGTACTATGGCCGTGTGATACTTAGCTAGCTAATGACTTTAGCCGATGGCCATATGGCACGCCAGTATGTCAAAATCATGTGATACTTAGGAAAATACTGCTTTTCTTACACGGCCACAGGGCACGCCCGTGTACCCTGACCGTGTGGCACAATGCAGGCTTGGTTTAAGCCAATTTGCCACTTTTCTTGGGGCCAAACCTTCAAGCAATAATATACAACATTAATACCAAAATTTCCAACCAATTCCATGCTTAAAAAAAATGGCCAAAACACATTAGAACCTAGCACATTACAAACATACACCAAAACCATACACAAATTTGTCATTTCTTAGCCAACTCTCATGGCATAATATATACACATCAAAACTTATACATAGACCTTCTAGCCTATACATGCATACTTTAAAATATAAACACTTTTAAAAGTACCAAAATGAGATCAATAGTGTGGTGATGGTCTTCAACTATCCCCGAGCCTTTAGTAGCTACGACAACTAAAAAATAGACAGTAAACACACAGAGTAAGCTACAAAGAGCTTAGTAAGCCAAATACAATTGGTCTAATTACTAAAGCATATATGTAACATTCAACCATATATATTCATAACCATTTCATAGAATAGTTCATACTTAACCATACACCATTGTTTGCATATATGTCATGCTTCATTGCCAATTCCATACATATTTCACAGAGACAGAGTTTTTCATATTCAAAAATTTAGTACGATACAAATGTACCTGCATAGGTTATACATTTCATATACTCATATTTTGTAACGCTATCATCAGATGGTTCAGAAACGATACAAATGTTCATAACCAAGTACAATGCCGATGTCCCGGACGTGGTCTTACATGTAATTCAATATTTATGCCTCTATCCCAGACAGGGTCTTACACGAAATCAGATACGATGCCAATGTCCCAGACATGGTCTTATACGTAAATTTCAATCGAGGTCTGTGTCCTAGACACGGTCTTATACGATGTCTCAGACATATGTCAACTTTTCTTTAGAAACATACAGAGCTTTTTGGATACTATCATATTATTAGAATTTATTCAAAATCCATTTATCAAGCTCTCATGACCATCCGATAAAGATTACAGTTTATACGTACAAAATTTATTTCAATTAACACGTAATTGTAATTTGACTTACCTCGTATGGATTTCAGATAAAACAAGTCGTATATTCAACTATTTTGGACTTCCCCCGATCTAAGTCTGATTTTCTTTGTTCTTGATCTAATACAATACAAATTCAACCATGCAATCATTCATTTCATTCAATTTAATCCATATACACATATTTACGACACTTTACATTTTAGCCCTTACATTTCACACTTTAAGAATTTAGTCCATTTTTTCACAAAATCACCAATATGCAAAATTCACCAAGACTATAGCTTGGCTGAATATACATGGCTTCCATACGAGCCCAAATAACATATTTAATTTACAATTTAGTCCTTCAAAACCTCATTTTCACAAATTAGCACAATTAGCTTTATTTCATCAAAAATCCAAAGATAAAACATGATAATCATTTACCAAGCCTTCATAATTCATCCAAAAACATCACAAATCTCATAATATCAACAATGGAATTTCATGAAATCTTTAACAGAAACAAAAATTCAGACTTGGGCTTTGAAGAACACAAAGCAACGATCACAGAAACGTAGAAATTATGAAAAACGGACAAAAATTCATACCCTAATCAAGATGAACAAGGGCCATAACCTAAAACGGTTTTCTTCTTTTTATTTTCTTTGATTTTCGGTTCTAATAGGTGTTTTATGAACACATGCATGAATTTTGTTTTCTTTAATTCATGTTAAAGCATGAATTACCAATGTATCCTTCATTAATAAACATATAAATTACATGAGACAAGGTCATTTATGACCACTAAAAAATTCAATGGAATAATTGCCACATAAGGCCATATAATCCAAAGCCATGCCAATTAAACACATTGAATATCTGACATACAGATTTTATCATTTACTCGATTAAATCCTTTTTGTAAAATCGAGCACAGAAACAGACAAAATAAATCACAGAAATTTCACAAATACAAATTCATATATCACAGAATCAGAAAATCATATTAAAAAATTTTTTGGACACAGATTTGTGGTCTCGAAACCACTGTTCCAACTAGGGTCTAAATTGGACTGTTACAAAGTAGCAAGAGTGCACCTAGAGATTCAGCTGTGAGATCTGAGGGTAGAGCACCTACGAGGACTTATGCCATTCGCAGTCGCGAAGAGGCTTCATCTCTTGATGAGATTATGGGTATTTTTTTTCTCTCTATGATACTCATGTTGTTGCTTTGATTGATTCGGGATCAACCCATTCATATGTTTGTATGAAATTGGTATCTAGTATGAATATGCCTGTTGAGTCTACAAAATTTGTGATAAAATTGTCCAACCCTCTAGGCAAGCATATGTTAGTTGGCGAAGTATGTAAGAATTGTCCTTTGATGATTATAGGTCACTGCTTTCTGACTAATCTTATGCTTTTGCCATTTGACAAATTTGATGTAATTCTTGGTATGGATTGGTTGACCATTCAAGATGTGGTAGTCAATTGTGGAAGGAAAATTATTGAATTGAAGTGTAAAAGTGGTGATATTCTTCGGGTGAATCAGATGAATCGGATAGATTGCTAGTTGTGATCTCTTCTATGACATCTCAGAGCTATATAAGAAAAGGGTATGAAGCTTATCTTGCTTTTGTGTTGAATACAAAAGAGTCTGAACTGAAAATTGAATTAGTGCCGGTAGTGTGTGAATTTTCGGATGTGTTTTCGGAAGAGTTGTCAGGATTGCCTCTGATTAGAGAAGTTGAATTTGGCATTGATCTAGTCCCTGGTACAAAGCCTATTTCAATTGTCCCATATAAAGTGGCACTGACTGGATTGAAAGAGTTGAAAACCCAGTTGCAAGTGTTGACGGATAAAGGTTTTGTGAGACCTAGTTTTTTCCCTTGGGGTGCACCGATATTATTTGTAAAGAAGAAAGATGGTTTTATGAGACTATGTATAGATTACCGACAACTAAATAAGGTAACCATAAAGAACAAGTATCCATTATCGAGAATAGATGATTTGTTTGACCAATTGAAATGAGCAATAGTGTTTTCTAAGTTTGATTTGAGATCTGGTTATTACCAGTTGAGAGTTAAGGAGTCAGACATGCCAAAAATTGCCTTTCGGACGAGGTATGGTCACTATGAATTTTTGGTTATGCCTTTTTGTTTAACGAATACTCCCACTGTGTTTATGGGCTTAATGAATTAGATTTTTAGACCATATTTAGATAAGTTTGTAGTTGTTTTTATTGATGATATATTGATTTATTCCTGAGATGAGTAAAAACATGCCGAACACTTGAGAACTGTTTTGCAAACTTTGAGAGACAAACAAATTTATGCTAAGTTTAGTAAAAGTGAGTTTTGGTTTCGAGAGGTCAGATTTTTGGGACATATTGTTTCGGCTAATGGTACTCGAGTTGACCTGAGTAAGATTTCAGCAATTGTTGATTGGAAACCGCCAATGAATGTATCCAAGGTTAGAAGCTTTTTGGGCTTAGTCGGTTACTACTGATGATTTGTTAAAGGATGCTCGATGATTGCTACTTCGATGACAAAGTTACTATAGAAAGATGTCAAGTTCGAATGGTCAAAAAGGTGTTAACATAGTTTTGAGAAGTTGAAGGAATTATTGATTGATGCACCGATTTTAGTACAACCTGAGCCAGGAAAAGAATTTGTGATTTATAATGATGCATCCTTGAATGGTTTGGGTTGTGTGTTGATACAAGAGGGAAAAGTGGTAGCTTATGCCTCGAGACAATGGAAACCACATGAGAAAAATTATCCGACACATGATTTGGAACTAGCCTCTGTTGTGTTTGCGTTGAAGATTTGGAGACATCATTTGTATGGTGAGAAATGTCATGTTTACACTGATCATAAAAGTTTAAAGTACTTAATGACTCAAAAGGATTTGAATTTACGATAAAGGAGATGGTTGGAATTGTTAAAATATTACGAGTTAGTGATTGACTACCATCCGAGAGGCGAATGTGGTCTTTAATGCTTTGAGTAGGAAGTTGTTGTTTGCTTTAAGAGCTTTAAACACTCAGTTGACCTTATCTGATAATGGTTCGATTCTAGCTGAATTGAGAGCTAGACTGATTTTTTTTTTAAGATATTTGCGAAGCTCAGAAATGTGACAGTGATTTGTAAGCCAAAAGATCCCAAAAGAGCCAAAAGAGTATGGAATTAGATTTTTTGATTAGTCTTGATGGATGTTTGATGTTCCGAGATAGGGTTTGTGTACCAAGAGATGATGAGCTTATTCAGAAGAATTTGTATGAGGCATATAATGATTATTTTTCAGTTCACCCCGGTAGTATGAAAATGTATAATGACTTGAAGAAATTGTATTGGTGGCCGGGTATGAAAAGAGATATCTCCGAGTTTGTTTCGAGATGTTTGATTTGCCAACAAGTGAAAGCCGAACACCAAGTACCTTTGGGTTTACTTTGGCCAGTGATGGCACCTGAGTGGAAATGAGATGGGATTATGATGGATTTAGTAACAGATTTATCTTTGACTCAAAAAAAAAAGATCCTATATGGGTTGTGGTTGATAGATTGACAAAATTGGCTCACATTATATCGGTACGTACTAATTATTCACTTGATAAGCTAGCTGAATTGTACATTACTGAGATTGTGAGATTGCACGGCGTGCCTGTTTTGATTATTTTGGATAGAGATCCGAGGTTTACTTCGAGGTTTTGAAAAAGTTGCAAGAAGCCTTGGGTCCAAAATTGAATTTAGTATTGCTTTTCATCCACAGACCGACAATCAATCCGAGAGAATGATTCAAGTACTTGAAGATATGCTCTGATGTTGTGTTTTAGAATTCGAGGGTAGTTGGGCAAAATATCTACCTTGGTCGAATTTGCCTATAATAACAGTTTTTAGTCAAGTATTAAGAGGGCGCTTTATGAGGCATTGTATGGCCACAAGTGTCGAACACCGTTGCATTGGATTAAACTCAGAGAGAATCAGATTCACGGGGTCAATTTACTCAGAGAAACTGAGGAAAAAGTGAAGACAATTCGTGATTGTTTTAAAGCAGCTTCGGATAGACAGAAACCTAACGCAAATTTGAAACAGAAAGAGACTGAGTTTGAGGTAGGTGATAAGGTATTCCTTAAAGTGTCTCCATGGAAGAAAGTACTTAGATTTGGCTAGAAGTGCAAGTTGAGTCCACGTTTTATTAGGCCAATGATATTACCGAAAGGATAGGGCTAATAGCATATCGGTTGGCTTTGCCATCTGAAATGGAAAAGATTCACGATGTGTTCCATATGTCTGGGTTGTGCCAATACCGATCAGACCCTTCACATGTGATTTCACCTGCAGAGGTTAAGATTCGACTCAATATGACTTATGGCGAAGAGCCGGTTAAGATTTTGGCTCGGGAAGTCAAACAATTGAGGAATAAAAGTATAGCCCTCATGAAAGTATTATGGAAAATGCATGGGGTTGAAGAGGCTACATGGGAACCCGTGGAAACCATGAGAAAACAATACTCAAACCATTTTACCGGTATGATTTTCAGGGACAAAAATCCCTAAGGGGGAGAGTTGTAACATCATGAAAGTATCCATTTCACAACACTTACCAATATGTCCCTTTCATCTTGAGTATTCCTCCATTTGAGTAGAACTTTACCCGTTGAAAACATCGGAATATAATTCGGATACATGGAAAGTTTGCACATAAGTGCCACATATGTATCCAAGCTACCATGTAACCCGCCCATAAGTGAACTCAGACTCAACTCAACGAGCTCGGGCGTTCGCATCCATTAGTGAACTCGGACTCAACTCAACGAGCTTTGATGCCTAGTTACATCTCTCGAACTCGGACTCAACTCAACGAGTTCGGACATTCGCATCCATAAGTGAACTCGGACTCAACTCAACGAGTTCGGATGCTCAACCATCCTAGTGACATGTCACTTGTATCCTAATCTATTCCTAAGGTTCAAATGGGCTTTTCCCTCGATCTCACATTTGTCGCCTTCCATGGAATATCGGGCCGATACTCGGTAGCAATTCATATTTATCAAGTAGTAAACATAATTTGCATATTACTCAACATTAACCACAAAGCATAATATTTCACGATAAAAAAATCAGCATATCATATAATTAACATCAATAACTTAAAAATAACAATTATGCTACATTATTTACACATGAACTTACCTCGTATGCGAAAATGGCTACTTTTACCATTTCGTCCACAACTTGGTATTTTCCCCATTTTAGCCCGAATTTTAGTTTTCCTTGCTCTATCATTTAAAATATAGTCTAATTAGGACTCACATTATTCAAATTGACCCAAAATCATATTTTGGAAAAATTACAATTTTGCCCCTAAACTTTTGCATATTTACACTTTTTCCCCAAAGCTCGTAAATTAAACTTCAGCCTATTTTCTTATGTTTTATGACATGCTGATCATTTTTCCCTTTTATGGCAACATCAAATTCTCACTCTAACATGTACTTATGACTATTAGGTATTTTTACCGATTAAGCCCTTTTGCTAGTTTTTGCTTAAAACCAAGTAGCACAAGTTGTCTAACATAATTTAAAACATCATATTCTATCATAAAACATAAAAATACAGAAATTTCACCTATGGGTATTTTTCCAAATATAAACCCTAGGTTAAATTATTGCTAGCATAAGCTTAATCAAGCTACCGGGACTCAAAAAACGTAAAGAACTTGAAAAACGGGGCTAGAATGGACTTACAATCGAGCTTGGAAGCTTGAAAAACCCTAGACATGGTTTCTCCTTGCTATTTTCGGCCATGGGGTTGAAGATGAGCAAAATTGGCTTTTAATTTTGTATTTTAATTCATTTTACCCCTAAATGACCAAAATGCCCTTACTACTAAAATTTCCAAAAATTCCATCCATGTCCAATTTTTGTCCATAGACTTAGAAATTGGTAAAATTGCTATTTAATACTTCCTAATTAATATTTCAAAACAATTTCATACTAGAAACTTCTAGAATGCAAGTTTTACAAATTATTCAATTTAGTCCCTAATTTCAATTTAAGCACTTTATGCATAAAATTTCTTCACGAATTTTTCACACAATCATGCAATCATATCATAGACCTAAAAATAATCATAAAATAATTATTTCTATCTCGGATTTTGTGGTCACGAAACCACTATTCTGACTAGGCCTAAAATCAGGATATTACAACTGGATTCAAGATGAATTAATTCTAAATCTGTCTATAAATTAATTCACTTGTGATGTTCATGGTGTAATTTTCCTAAATCTTATGTTAGTCACTGACCATGCGTATGCAACTCAAGTGCTTTGATATAAGTGGAGGCTTATGCTTTAAAGATGATTGAGCCCATAGCCGGTATCTTAGGTACATGACTTGTGTATGGCATGGCTTTACTGGCAATAATAGAATTCATAGCTCAATTAAAGAGTTAATGATATCCTCTGATTGAAATTGTATAGATTGATAAATATGGAACTTGGCCACGAGTTGCTTGTTCTTGAACGAGCAATTTATCACAGTCATTTGTTGACAGTGATAATATTAATAATTTTGAAGGCAGAATGGTGACAATGAGATAAAATAGGATTGCATTGAGTGAATGGATTTAACTAAAAGGAATCAAGGATATATATGTGGGTAACACACACATGATGGGGTCATTGAACAAAGCAGTTAGATGAATTGCTTTCGTAAAGAGAATACGAAAAGGAGTTTTCAATCATGGTACTTTTTGTAGACTGATCCATGATCAAGTAATTGTGAATTATCAGAGTGATCCTTCTAGACATAATTGCAATCAGTAGAGCGTAATTGTATATGTCTGATTGGTCCCTTTGCTAGCTCAACAAAAGCTCGACCAGATTGCATTTGAATCAGAAGAAAATTCTACGACTTTGGGAATAATTTTATTGAGTTGATTTTTTTGATGTGGAATTAAATTAGGTGGTTGTGAGAATTGTTCAATTAGAGAATTTGATTAAATAATTTTCTTTTAAAATTAATTTGGAAAATCTAAGTGATTTTTGGAAAAATTAATTTTGATCAAGTAAAAAAAATAATCAAGTCAATTAAAATTAATATGATAATTTTGGAAGTTAATTTTCAACTTAGAAAATTGGCCCAATTGGTAATTGAACTTGAAAATTGGACCTGAGATTGTAAATTGGGTTTGAGAGCCCAAAACCGAGACCAATACCCAAAAATTAGTCAAATTGTACCTGATATATGAAACTAGGCCGACTGTCCAAGCGGTGGCTAGACTGGAATGGCTGGGTCGCCATTGACCCAGACTGAACCGGCAGCAGCCGAACCAGCTCGGGTACCTTAAGGGTGTCGCAAATGCATCACTAGACATGACGGTGTCATTGGCTGCTATAATGGCATCTTGATGGCTGGCATCATTCTTGATTCTCAAGAGCTCATAGGGACGTAGATTGATTCTCAATTATGATATCATTCTTGGCCATAAATTCATCCAACAAGTTTTTGATAGATGGTAATGATGATGATGACTGACCTTGGTGGACATTTTGCCTCGGCATGGGTTGATTATAACCAAGTAGTGCACTGATGGCATTCTATCTTGTAGCATTGAATTACCGTGTGTCCCTTGGGGTACCCTACGAATTAAAGTCAGTATACCCTCCAGTTTTGACACGGCCTAAACACACGGGTGTGTCTACTGGTCATGTGTGGCACACGGGCTGGTGGTTGGCCATGTAGCCAAGTCAATAGCCTCTTTAATTTTCATAAGGCCTGGAACACGGGCGTGTCTTGTGGCCGTGTCGATAAGTCAGTATCTATGCCCTATTTTGCCACAGCTTAGACACACAGGCATGTCTCACACGGCCTGTTCACACAGGCGTGTGACCTTTTAAAAGTTGAAATTTTTTTAAGTTTCTGAAACTTTTATATGTTATCAGATTGGTCTCGAATGCATGAGTTAGGCTTTGTATGATCGATTTAAGTTCTTATTAAATGTGAATGAATGACATTTACTGTAATGATGTGATTATTTGGTAATGATTGTTCTGAATGTTATTATAAGTTTGGTAATGCCTCTTAACCTATTCCGGCAACGGTTACTGGTTAGGGGTGTTACATTACCCATATAACGCATAAATGCTAGATTTGATGCCATTCATCAAACACATGGTCTTCACCACAATAAAAACACGCTAGCTCGATTGATTTCATCTCTTAAGTTGTAGTTGGTCTCTTCATTGTCTTAATCATATTAGTTAAAGATGATACTTGACCAGTCAATAAAGTGATTGTATCAAGATCCATGGTGCCAGTAGCTCTTCTACCAGTCCGAATTCACATGGTAAGATACTAATAATCATTGTTGGCAATCCGTTTCAAGATCTCATATGCCTCATTGTAAGATTTATCCAACAAATTATCATTGGCAGAAGCGTCAACTACCATCCTCATATGTGCATTCAACCCATTGTAAAACATCTCCATCTGAGTCCAGTGTTGAAATCCATGCTTCGAACATTTCCGAATTAACTTTTTAAATTGTTCCCAAGCTTCATATAGTGTTTCATCCTCTAATTTTTGAAAAGATGTGATGTAATTTCTAAACTTCACATTTATATTTGGTGGATTATACCGTAGCAAAAATCTTTGGCATAGATAATTACATGATGCCTTTATTCCTAATGGCAAAGTATTTAGCCATGCTCTGGCACGATCTCTTAATGAATATGGCAATCAATTTCGCAAGGTATCTTCAAGAACACCATGTTGTCTAAATACATCACAAACCTCTTGAAAAATTCATAAATTCAGTCTTGGATCTTCAATGGCCAGTCCTCCAAGCCGTCCTACTATTTGTAACATCTGAAACATTACCGATTTTAGCTCAAACTACTAAGCCTATATTTGTGGTCTGACTATCCTTGGATTTGGGTCATCCAAAATTGGCACAACATGCTCTCAGATTAATCTATCTCGGTCATCTATCACCCCATGAACATGAGGATTAGTGCCATGACCATTCAAATTATCATTCATACCAGGTATTACCCTATGAATAGGAGGAATAGCATCTTGATCATTCGGATTGTCATTGAGACCAGGATCATTCTCGTTCCTAGCCATTTTTCTCAGTTCTTTCCACGTTTTTCGTAAAATTATTTTGACCTTTGGGTTAAGAGGATATTCTTTGTTAGCAGGAATGCCTCTTCTCATACACTGTTGGCAAACCTATGGAAATTAACTTAAAATAAGTTAAATAAAACTAACAAAATTAAGTAAAATAACCAAACCAAATTACACCAAATTGTTGATCCCCGACAACGGTGCCAAAAACTTGTCGTATGTAAAATGATATGCAAATTGTGGAAGTATACATGTTGGATTAAGTAATAAAGTGATTGTAAGCGGGCCAATTTGCTCGAGTCCACCATAATACAAAATAAATAAAAATTAAACCAAATTAAATGTCCACAAGTCCAAATTACATAACCCAATTTTAAAACCCAAACCTAATACAACCCAATAGCCCAGTCACAAGCCCATTTACAAAATAACCTAACCCAAATACCCCTGGCCCAAATGGCCCAAAACTTAAACAAACTTCAGCCAACTAAGAACCCTAGCAAGAAGGAGCGCAGACCTAGCCTCCAGTAGCGCCTCCAGACGACCCCTCTGCGCCTCCATATGCCACCCTCGCTTCCATGTCGCCTTTCGTGACTGTAAGAGAAGACAAAACAAAGACAAAGAAAACAAAGAAAGAAAGAGAAAAAACAAGAAATTTTTTTTTGTATTTTTGTTTTATTTTCGGCTATATAAAAGCCCTATGTTCATTGTAATAAAGAAAAAGGAACTTACGAACGCATACTAGGCAAACAGACACACGCATACTGAATAGCAAAAAGAAATCAAAAAGTCATTGAAAGGTGATTTCACATTTTTTTCCTTCTTGATTTTCGATCTGCTTGTGATTTTTTTAGCATGGAAAACGAAAGGCGTGTTTGAAACAGCACCGATGAAAGCCCACATGTCTCGAAAATATGGAGATTTGGGCTAGGGTTGTTTTCTTTATTTTTTTTTTCATCAGATTTTGCATTGTTTTTTTGGTAGAACTGCATAAGATTTTAAGTTTTTCTTTTTAAAAAAAAAAAGAAGAAAAGGGAGAAGGAGTGCGCTTACCCGATCTCCGTGGGCGTGTCCTCCGTTGACAAGGTCCGGTCACCATTGGCGCGCCATCGGCCATCAAATAAATGATGGTTTAGGCTGCTGCATGAGGGAAGGGTTAAAGCTTCTTTTTTTTTTTTTTAAATGAAAGGTTTGCTGAGTTTTGAAAAGCAAATAAATGGAAATTAAAGTTTAGCATCAGATTTGGAAATGATGGAGTTTAAAGGAGGGGACCCACGCGTGTTGACCCAATCCAAAAGATTGGATCCACGTTCTCTTGTTTCAAATGGGTTAATGGCGCATTTGGTCCTCCTCTTTCGCGCCAATTTTCAATTGGTTTCTGTTTGTACTTTGTTTATTTTTTAAATGTTCCCTAAAATTTGTACGTTTTTTCATTTTAGCCCACGTCTCAACGCAGTATTTCGGGATCAGGGATAATTTCAGTCTTGGTCCCTATGAATTCACGCGTATTATACATGGGTCCTTATTTTACTATTAGTAGTTTTTTTTTATTTGTAAATTATCCTTTTTATTTTACTTTGATTTCAATTAGGTAATTTGTTTAGATTCATTTTATAGTTTTTTTTATTCGAGCTTATTTACTTGTATATTTTGAGTTACTTTAGTAATTATTTTTAAAAAATTTATTTTATCATATCATTAACGTCATTTGTAATGTTTTTATTAATTGTATTATTTGTATCATTTGCTTACTCAGTTATTTTAATTTTGGTAATTGTATTTTCACATTTTGGATATTATTTTTGTAAATGTTTTTATACATTATTATACATATATAGACTTTATAATAAAATTAATTTTATTCTATGTATATTATCAACATTATATTATTTCATACGTATAATTGTTTTTGAATTATTTTACATATTTTAATAGATATATATTTGTTGTTTGAAAGGAAACCACGTGCTTTATACTTTAGTTGAATTTATTTTTATACATATACATTGGTACGTATATTTGATATAAACATTACTAAATCCATGTATTTTATACATATAGTTTTCTTTGTATATATAAGTATGTTCTTAAATCTATTATATATAATTTATAATAAAATTAATTTAATCTTGTATGTATTTCCATGTTTTTGCAAATAATTATTTTTCAAGTTATTTATGTATATATGATTTGTAAATCTATTATGTTTTTAAGATTATATTTCACTATACATTTTATAATCTTTTCATATTTTGTACATAATTTAAATTTTTTATATTATGTATAAATTGTCAATTTTAAACCAATATTCTTTAATGTTTTGTATGTTATTCGATTAAAATATTCATTTCATAACATATATTTTAATAATAAAATATATATCTTTAGGTTGTTTTTAAAAATAGTTTTAAATTCAATAATTCAGTATATTGTATAAATTATGTGTTCATTTATTCGTCCTTATTTTAAATTTCTTATATCACATTGGCTTCAAATTGCTATTTTGTTTTTTACATCTTGCATTGATTGTTTTATATTATGCCATATATATATTATCATTATGTATTATTTATTCATCTTATTGTTATATCAATTATTCTCCATACAAGCTTGAATATTGAGTTATAATTTTAAATTAATTATAGTTAATTGTTTTGTTAGTTGATTAAATAAGTTATATTATCTTCATCCATTGTCGTATTTTATGCATGCATATATTAACCCATGCTCTTTTTGGTTTACGAAATGTTATTTTACAAGGTCCAACTCTTTAAAATTAATTATACCATCTTACTTCAAGTAAAATTAAGGCGTTTTAAGCTAGTTTTATAATCATTCATTTAAAAATTCTTTAAAACGAAGGAAATGTTCGATGTTTGGCAATTCGGGAAATCGTGCCCTATCATGCTGGGTTGCGATTTCCCGTTCGTTCAAAACAATCGAATATTCCTTTGGAATTTCACTCATGTCTTTAAAAATTCTTTAAAACGAAGGAAATGTTCGATGTTTAGCAATTCGGGGAATCGTGCCCTATCGTGCTGGGTTGCAATTTCCCGTTTGTTCAAACGTTTAAAATTTCACTCATATTTTCTAAACTTTAAAATAAGGCAATGTTCGATGTCTAGAAATGCGAGGAATCGTGCCCTACTGTGCTGGGTTTCGGTTTTTCGTTGGACTAAACAATTGGGCATCCTTTTGTGATTTTCAACATATGAACTTTTGGAAGTCGAAATTTATCGTGTTTTCGAGGGCATAAAGGATCGTGTCCTATCGTGCTGGATATGATGCTATATTCCTTCGAAACAAGAGAATTTCGACGACCAACTTGGACTATTAGAATGTTTTTAAAGCAATCACATTTCAAAAATATTTTTAAATCTCAGACATAAGGACAGTATTTAATCAATTTGGTACCAATTTTGGGCGTAGTGAGGGTGCTAATCCTTCCTCATGCGTAACCGACTCTCGAACCTGTTTCCTCAAATTTACGTAGGACAAAATCGGTTTAAATGGAGTAAAATATTTTATTGAGGTGATCCAATCACACTGAAACAAAAGATTGGTCGCGACTCTGTATTTCCTTTTTCAAAAGTCGATCGCCCATTTTTTTTTAAAAATAAATAATGGTTTCGACAGCTTGGCGACTCCACTGGGGACATTGAGAGTCGAGCCTTACAATTGATTATTCGTTGTCCTTTTGGCGAAGAAATTGAAAATTTGTTTTGAAAATCATGATTCTTTCAACTGCATTTGATTGTAGGATTGTTATGGTTTGGATCTTGTAGAATAATACTGCATTTCATTGCATGACCGCTGTGGTCACACCCTCTAAGTGGGAGTGAGAAATTACGCCTTCATGAGGTTTTCACCTCCGCATGGGCTAGTGGATTACTTCCGGGATACATCCGTACCTATGATTTCGTGAGATTTTCATCTCTGCATGGTCATAGGGAAATGTATTCCCCTAAACTGAACTCGATCCGTATGAGCCTATAATGGGTGAGGATCGAGGAATCTGCTGGTTCTGGTACCTTTTCCCTAAAACCGAGCCACATATAGTGAACCTTGAGTGTCCACCTTAGGTAAGACCTTGCCCAAATTTAGTAGTCACCTGAATAGGTACTTTATTTGTTATTTATTTCTCTACTAACGTGTTTTGTTTTTGTTTGTTTATGACTGTATTGCATTACATCATCATAGAAAGGAGGTGTTGATTCATATTTGATTGCCAAATAGAACAGTTTGTCATAAGAAAATGAATTTCTTAATAGAGTGGATTACAATACTGTTGTCTGACTAGGGTCCAAGTGAACACGACAGAAGAAGGCTAACAGTTCGCGGAAGAAAACAAGACTTCACCTAAGGACTCAAGCTGATAAAGATTATTCAAAAGCCGTCACGTCCCGACTTTCTTAAAGGAGCTAATCAACATTGCTAGGATAGTAAGTTATGGCCTGAATCAAGCAAAAAGAGCTAGTAGAGGCATTTATCAGAAGCTCGCGAGATTTGACTTTCACGAGGAAAAGGGATCAGTGTCTTCACCCGGAATATGAAAGCAAGGCCGTATACATAATCCATTTTATGTAAAAGAATTTATTTTCTAGAAAAGTTGTTCTAAGGGAATTGAATTCAAAATCAACATCTTTCTTTTCTTTGCATTCATCCCATACATTTGCATTGTATTGCATCATTTGCATTGCATTGCATTGTATCATTTGCATTAGATTTTCCTAAAAGGACCCTAATTAGGTAAAATCATTTCAGAACTAACAAAGGATATGGACCAAAGGTTGGAGAGAATAGAGCAAAGGCAAATACAGATGCAAGAGCAATTGATCAAATTTCAACAAGACATGCGAGAACAAATGCTAGAACTCCAAAGAAATATGATAGGCCAGTTAACCCAGTTATTGGCCGAAGAATTTGAAAAAAGAAGTGGTCCAGTGGTCAATAGTGAGGATGATAATAAAGAGATCGTCTATTCCCCAGGTTTTACCCCAATAAGCGTGCTAACCCAACCAGACATGCAAGGGGTACCCGTCATTATCGGACCCTAATATCAAGCTGATATCTCAGCATTGTTGAACTTCTCGATGGGTTCAGGTTTTAATCTAGAAGATGATCAAGCCAAATCAGTTGTTCTGACAGAAATGAAAGAAATGAGAGAGTGGACTTTAAAGGCTCCGAAGAAGAAGGAAAAGAAAGCAAATAGCACGAGTAGATATAATAGGGGTCGTTCGGAGCTGATTATAGTAAGCCAGCCAATGACGGTAACTACCAGCCATCAGGCCTCCCCAAGGCAAGAACCTAATCGAAGACCAAACTCAAAAAAACCCCAATTCATGCCCATCCCAATCGCGTACAGGGAGTTGTACCCCATTCTGTTCGACGCACATGTTGTATCCCCTTTTTACATAGAACTAATACAGCCTCCATACCCTAAATGGTACAATGCAATCAGCCAATGTGAATACCATGTGGGAATCACGAGGCATTCCATCGAGAACTGTATCGCTTTTAAGAAGCTAATCGAAAGATTTATCAAATTGGGTATCGTGAAATTCGATGGTCCCTCTAGAGCAGGAATGTGACAGCCTTAAAATGACCCTAGTCGGAATGTGGTTTCGGGACCACAAAACCGAGGCATAAAAATAATTTAAAATTTATTTTGATGCCTATAATATGTGTTAACTCATGTGTGACATTTTTGATGTTTTGATTTAGAGTTATAAATGTGAATTTCACTAGAAATGACCTAGTAGTAAACTTTGGAAGTATGATGGGGAAATGTGTGATGACTAGTGGATCATGCATGCAAAATGAGGGTTTGCATGTCAAATTTCCCATATATCATAAGTAGTGGCCGGCCATGATGGGCTTATATGCACATAATATGTATTAATTATTAGTTAGTAGCTTATATTTTATAACATAAGTAAATAAAATAAGGAAAGAGAAAAGAAACAAAGGAGTCTTTCTCATGTTTTCTTCTTGGCCGATTCTAAGAGAGGAAGAGGAGGAGCCATTCGGCCATGGTACGCCTTCATTAAGGTAAGAAACTCAAGCTAGTCCTTTAAAATCTTAGCATGGTTTTAAGCTAGATTCTAAGTCCCTTACTTAACCATGCCGAAATCTTTGAAATGGATGGTGATATGAACATTCGGCCATGGTAGAGGTTAAAGAAAAATGGTGGTAATGTTATATATTTTGATAAGTATGTTAAATGGTTTGAGATTTGAACTAGTCATCAAATCCTCTAGGTAGCCCATGCTAAGAATTTTGAATTTTGGGATGACTAGAACTTTCGGCCATGGTAGCTATTGAGGATTTAGGTTTGTGTTTCATGTTAAATTGGATGAATCTTGGTGTAAGGGTGTTTGAACTAAACTAATGATCAAATAGGTGCATAGATACAAAATGGAAAGAATCAGCCTAAGTGTTTTAGTCATTGACATATATATATATGTTGCCGAATGTGTGCTTAAGGAATTGGTTAAGTACATTGTTGTTAAATGCTTGTTGCTAAGGAATTTTGAATGGGTTATAAATTGAGTTTAATGTTCGAGGAACATTGGTTTGGACACCTAGTGCCGAATGTGTTCAGACGCAACTTACCAAGTGCATAAATATGATAATGCTATGATGGTAGACTTAATTGGAATTCGGCATTGTAAGTGATGCCTTGGGCTCTTATGATGGTTAGGGACAAAATGTGTGTTGTGAGGAACGAAATGATGTCTATGAATTCGAAAATGCAAGGTATTAAGCTAGTCCTATTATTCGGTGGTGCATGAGTAGAGCACATGTATAATGCTTGAATAACTAGTCAATAAAGCTATTCGCGCCTAATTGTATAATATGAATGTATTTAATCTGTAACACCCCAAACCCGGCCCAGACGTTATGGCCAAATTTGACGTGCCACATCGGAGTTAAAAATCTGAGTTTCGTTTTAGAGTTTTTAAAAGCCATATGTTTTTTGAGTTAACAAAATGTATGGAAGCTAAGCACCGTAGGTATCCGAGGCGAGGAGGTGAGCCATGAAGGTCGCTTAAGTACCAAGCTCTTTAATTGGATCCAATCCTAGACATGCCCACAACCATAGCCACACTTTGTCATTTCGAGTTTAAATTCGTTTAAGTGGGCGTCTTTGATTAACCGATGAATCGTGGTGTTGAGATAATTTGAAAACAAGTATCATTTTGAAAACACGTCCTAAGTCTAGCCCATTTGAATAATAATTAACCAATTTTAAAGTTATTAAAATTAAAATAATCCCGAAAAGAAATAAAAGAAAAGTTAAAATTGGCCTTATTACAACCCAAAAATAAATAATAGTTAAAGGAAATTAAACGGAAACCAACACTTTATTTAAAGCCCAAGACGATCACCGTGGCCACTCTGAATCCCTCCGCCCAAGTCCCCACATCAAGGCTCACCTGCAAGGTTAAGGAAAGGGGTGAGTTTGGAAACTCAAGATGCAACAAGCCCTTTCGAGCCCAAAACAATAACGGCTGTTGGGTCTAAGCCCAAATCCAATCTCAATCATGCATCGGGTAGTAGCCCTTTTCATATTTCATATTTCATAATCTTGGGCAAGCCTTTTCATATTTCATATTCTTGGGCAAGCCTTTATCAGAAGCAGGTATGGCCCTTAGGCCCATTTCAATGTCACATATAATTTCAATGAAAGAATGCAACCCATTTGGGAGACTACTCAACCCACCATCCGCTACTCTCCACCGTACCAACCAACACACCATGTGGGGATTAACTCGACCCACCCCACCAAACTCTCCAACGGCAAAGATAGTTGCTTTATCATATAGTGGAGGCCTAGCCTCTTTTAATAATCGGGCAAAAGCCCTTTCAATAATCGGGGCATAAGCCCTTTTATAAGCGGGGCATAAGCCCTTTTGATAACGGGGCATAAGCCATTTTCACTTCCTCCATCCATATAAAACCCAACCCAATGCATTTATGATTACCTCATGTGCATATCATACATATCATGTGCATATCATACATTTCATGTGCATATCATACATACCATATTTATCAAAATCCCATGTATTAAAATCATACATAAACCCTAGGGGTATAATGGTCATTTTACCTAGGGGCAAACGGTCATTTTCATATTATAAGGGTAATCTCGTAATTTTACCAAAATTAGGGTTTCCATGTTCATTAACAATTACTAACAATCCATGGGTGCAAACAAGTGATTCGGCCCATTTTTAGCGAAATCGAGTTATTGGGCCTAAAACCCTAATGGGCCCTACTTAGCCAATTTCGTCATCTAGGCCCATTTAGCCTATATTCCATAACGGTTTTAACGGTCTTATCATGCCATATAACGATTTCCGTTTTCTACCAATTTTTACCCAAATGGGCCCGAAAGCCCAATGGGCCCCACTTGACCCCTCGAGGCCCAACTTACCAAGAATGCCAAAATCACATTCTTACCGTTTCCATCGTTCTCGATCACCGTCTCATCGATTCTAACTAACTAGTGAGCGTTAAACTTGCTCACAAGTCCTCGAAATGCCAGAATTTCGGCATTTTGGCTTTTCGGCATTTTATCGCTTTAAGCTATGAAAGGGTTCGTTACACACCTGATTTGCGATATTCCTTGACGAGATCTCCTACACGATTTCTCCTATAATCAATTGTTAAATAGATCAGCTCGCAATAATTGAACCAAATTAAGAACTTTCCAATATTAACACTTACACATTCGCCACCATCCATAATGGCCTTAGGCACCTTACCTTTGTCGCGATTAATGACTAGGCCTAGCTACTCCGCAATCCAAGCTACTCCAAATCGACACTACACCTTGCTGCTCCTTCAATAAATAAACCAAAAATATTAAAAGAAGACCCCATAGAGTCTATGCCCATATTCGCCATCTCCCTAAACTTGGAGTTTGACTTTTGACCAAAGCTACACTAGGAATTGTTTAGAGTTTGAACACTTACCACGTCTTTCTCCTCTTGAATCCGGATGCCTAAAAGGTAAGGGAATCGAACGCCAACTATTGAGAAGGAAGAAAAGGTTGCTGGTCACAAAGAATCGGCACCCTATCTTCATCGATTCGACTTTTTACGGCACTTCGGCAAAAATAGAGATAAGGGAAAACAATGGTGAATGAAAGGAAATAGTGGGCTGATTTGAAAGAAAGAAAAAGGAAGAAAATTGAGTAGAAGGGAGGTAGATTCGGCTGGAAAAGAAAGAGAGAAAAAGCTACACACCAAAGAACAAAATCGGCACAACTAAGACCCTAATGCCGAAATTACTAACCTAGTACCCCTCTGCCGAAAATCCCCTCTCCAAACTCCCTTATTCGGCCAACTCTATCTCCATATCACATCCCTAAAATCTCTCCCCTTATCCCTCCTTAATTTATGCATTTGACTTGATCCAACTCTCTCCTCTTACAGAATCCACTCAGGTTCCAACACTTACCCTTCCTGCACAAAATAAATACTCCTATTTGCCAACACAGGAATCGATCCTGTGTCTTCCCCAACACTTACACGCCACCTTTAAAGCTCCCTAGTGGCGTCACTTAGCCACTTTGCCAGAGGATCTTTTTGTGATACACTTTACCCACAACTTAATAGGTGCCAGAACCCCTAACTCCTAAGTCCAAAATTTAAAAATTCCACCGGGTTTTGGCCAACTCATGGGCCTTCCATAAGCCCATTTACACACCCAAATTATGAATTCCATCATCACCTACCAAATTTTAGAAATTTACTTAAAATATCAAGAATCGCGAAAAACTCGAAAATCAGGATGTTACATAATCGGATTGTTAAATTGATAAATTATTAAATAAGCTCTATTTGTTTGAATTAAGCTCAAGAGCTTAGAGGACCAAAGTTGGATAAGGGGAAGGAAAAAGTGATCGAATAGCCGTCAAAATCATTTGACAACATCCGAGGTAAGTCTTCAAGTAATGACCCTACTTGATTTATATTGAAATGATTTGTCATATTATGGCGGATAGCCGAATGTGCATAGAGCCTATGTTATAAAGACAATTGAAATCATGCTCTTTGTGTGTGGCTATTGAGCCGAAATTGGAAAGGTTTTATAAATGATTTGTGTTTGAGCCTTAGTAATGGAAATGAAATATGGATGTGTCATGAATATTGATATATGTGTGCATGAGCATTTGAATGATATCCGGGCTAAGCCCCGAAGGCATTTGTGCGAGTTGTTATATCCGGCTAAGACCAAGGCATTTGTGCGAGTTGTTATATCCGGGCTAAGACCCGAAGGCATTTGTGCGAGTTGCTATGTCCGGGTTAAGACCCGAAGGCAATTGGGCGTGTGGTTATATCCGGCTAAATGCTGAAGAAACTTGGGTTTGAAGGTGAGCGATTTGTGCTATAATAATTTTAATTAATACGCTCGAAAAAAACCCAAACGATAAGGTATGTTTGCATGTGCATCGAAAAAGTTGATTCGTTTTAAATAGTATTCGTTCAATCAACTAACGAACTTTCGGCTCTTAGATAGGTTGATACCTTGTGTGTGTATATGTTGATGAAGTGTGAAGTAAGTATGATTATGAGAATGTGTATTAATAAAGTGATTCATTTAGCTATGTGAATTTAATACTTTAGTCAAAGCTGATTTCATTACTTGAGACTTACTAAGCATTAAAATGCTTACCCCGTTGCTTTGGCTCTCTGTTTTATAGATTTTGCTCGTTAGCTATCGGATTCGGGATCATCGAAGTCGAAGTCATCCACACTATCAAAGCCCTTTTGGTACTCTTTTAGTTGAACTCTGGATATGGCATGTATAGGACTACCCTTTGTTGTTTTTCAAGTACTTTTTGTGATGTATGTGTGTACAGCCATGAGAAAATGGCTCGTAGAAGTGGAGTATGGCATTAGACCATTTGTGTTTATGTATATATATATGGTTTCATGATGTGACTATGGACTGGAATGGAAGTGTTGGGCAAATCATCAGCCATTGGAATGGCTAAATATGATCATATGTGGACCTATGTATGACAAAACTCTAGTTGGTCCATGGAAACCACGAAATAGGTAAAGTTTACCTTGAAAATAGATGCTGACAGCAGCAGTGGTGTGGATTTGAAAAATCACTAAAATTTGTAGGAATGGAATTAAATAGTGAATAAATTATTTAATCGAACCTTGATGAATCTATTTTCATATGAAAGTAACGAAATGATCATATGAACAGTATATTAAGAGACATTAAAGTTCTCGTGAAACAGGGCCAGAACAGTTTCTGGATCCCCTGTTTCTACTTTGAAAATTTACCATAAATTATCCAGAGACAATTAGGAGTCATGCCTTATATGTATACATTCCACTTTGAGTCTAGTTTCATTAGAAACAAACGGCATGAGTATTGAAGCTCTGTACAGGGATATATCCAAGTCGTAATACATGAAGGTCAGAGTAGTCGAACCTAGAATCAGGGGAGACTTTAACTAATAAACTGTACCAATTGGCCCAACCGAAAATTTTAGAAATAAATCCACAGATGGATATATGAGTCTAATTTCAGGGAAAATTTACGGAATCAGTTTTCGAGTTTTGGAACTCGAGATATGATTTTTAAGGCGACAGTGACGCAGTTAGCCAGCCTGTCTGGAAATTTTTTTTTAAATGGACTGTGAAAACAAAGTAATCAAGTCTGTTAGCACCTCGCGTTCGACTCCGGCAACGGTATCGGGTACGGGGTGTTACAAGGAAATCTATTATCCAACCTTTCTGTTAAAGAGGTGGACATTATGAGTTCCATGATGGATAGGGGCATGAGATCTAAGGGTGCATCGAGCTCATGACTCTAATGCAAGACTTGGTATTGGGGAATCCAAACATTAATGATGTATCAGAAGAGGGAACCTGAGAGTAGACTTTTCCAAGCTTCTGCCCTTACGTACTTAGGGTGTTTTAAACAATGGGACTGTGAAAGAGATCCTTGTATTTTTAGAGCTAATCTAGAGTAATATTCAAAACACACTTGTTGTTTTAAGCCTAGAAGCAACAAGAATCCTTTTGTGAAATAGGCTTATATCCAAAATCTTTATTTCAATGAAATACATGTTTGTTATTGTTTTAAGTAAATATTCTTTTATTCTTTCCATTTCATATTGTACAAACGATTATTCTTAGATTCTTTCATTCATGATCATACCATACAAATAATCATCCTTAGAATCATTTATTCTTTGGAATCTGCCTTCGTACCTACAACAGGTCTCCAGATATCAATGACGTGAGCGACGCTGTCACTAATTCGGAGTCTCTTTTTGAGCAAGATATGTGTCTAGAGGGATATCAGGACCTTGAAGATGATAGAGATTGTAGCCTATCCCCTGGTTTGTCAAGGATGGTAGAACAAGATGAGAAATAGATCCTACCTTACAAAGAGGCAATAGACGTCGCGAACCTGAGAGAAAAGAAAGAGATAAAGGTTGGAGTGTATAACACCACAGAGACAAAGCGAGATGTCAAGAATACTAAGATATTTTCACATGATCGTATCAAGATATGCCTGGGCTATTAAGGCTTGTGGATGCTCAAAAAGGTCCATATGGCTGTCAAGAGGACACATGCTAATGGTTGTATGTTAGCTAGGCTAATCATGAGGTTCGAGTGCTGCTGATCCAACATGGAAGGGGATTGTATCAGTCAAGCTGAACGAAAGAAGACAAGACTTTTATGCCTCCTCAATTTCTTCACAGACTTTCTATATGTGGGGCATGGATATTATGGGGCGGATCTCGTCAAAAGCTTCTAACCATACCGATTCATCTTTGAGGCCGTCGATTACTTCGCAGAAAGGGTGAAAGTCATTTCATAGGCCAATGTTACTAAGTCAATAGTTAAGAAAAAAAAAAGAAGATTAGGTGCCGATAAAGAACGTCAAAAAGAATTAATGTTAGAAGTTTGCAATCTGCTCAAAGATCAGACGCCATATCATAACGCAGTAAAAATCATGGAAGATAATCGAGGCTTGTAAAGATTGGCATAAAGAAGTTACCATTTACCCTCTATACTTATCGAACGTCGGCCAGAACCTTCGCTGGGGCAATTCATTGCTCGTTTGCTTAATGGGATAGAAACGGTTTTGAAAACGAGATTTCTTTTGGTCAAGTCTTATCAAAGCTAAAGTTGGATCAGGCAGAATAGATCCAATCCCGATATGATCGGTTGAATTTGAAGAAAGGAGGTTGAAAGCCATCTGTCATGGCCAATGTACCAGAAATGAATGATGCAAGTTTACGTCAGAAAGGTTCATCTTAGAGAATTCCACGAGGGGGACCTGGTATGGAAAAAGATCCTTTTTATACAAAAGGACTTCAGAGGAAAGTGAAAGGCCAAGGCAAAAACCCGCAAAGGACGCTTTGAGACCTTCAAAAAAAAAGAAAAAGAATAAGAAGAAAAGAAAAGCAAAGGAGAGGCCAAGGCGAAAACTCGCAAAGGGCGCCTTGAGACCAAAAGGGATTTGAGTTTATATTATGGTATATTAATTCAAGAAAGGATTAAATTGTAAAAGTGAGAAAAGTTTTGTTGCACACGAGTAAATACTCAAAATTTGAGGGGTTAAAGTGTAAATATGAAAAATTTGAAGGATCAATAGTGTAAATATTTTAAGAGTGGAATGATCTAGAAACTAAGGAAAATTGATGAATTAGGACCAAATTGAATAGATGAAGAACTATGAGGGACTAAATTGTAATTTTACCAAATTAAATAATGACTCAATGATGGAATTTTAAAAGATAATGAAGGGCAAAATGGTCAATTGGAAGAGAGAGAAATCTAGAAAGTAATAATGATGCTAGATATATTTTGATATTTTATAATTATTTAATTAGATAAATATTATTTTATTAATATTTTAATAAGATATTTTATTATTTTATTATTATTTTATTAGTATATAAAGAAAGAAAGATGAGAAATTCTCATCTATATTTACGATGCATTAAGGTGAGAGAAAGAGAGAAAGAAAGAAAATTTTACTTTCTTTATAATTTGGTCCTTTTACCAAAAAAGAATTTCCATAGCTACCAAGAGAGAAAAATGTTAAGGAGACTATGAGAAGTTGGAATATCAAGTTGGATTCAAGAAATGGAAGCTGAAGGAGAGAGAAAATCAAGATGAAGATTGAAATCAATAGAACAAGGTAAGAACATCATGATTTCAATATATTTTTAAGTTTCATATTATTGAAAAAGCATGGGATTAATGTTAATGTATAGTTTCCTTACATATGGTACTATGTTCTTGATATGTTAGTGAAGAGAAAACAAGAGAAAGTTGTGAGAAATAGTGTAGAGAAAGAAAATAAGGGTGCTATAAATATGGTAAATAATATCTTGCACTAAAACAGTTTTGGACAGCAGCAGTAGTTTAATTTTGAAAAATCACCAAAAATGTATAAATCGAATTATAGGATGAATAAAACATGAAATTAAAAATTATTGAGTCTAGTTTCTTATAGAATAAATTATGTAAGCAATTAAATTATAAATCATGAGATATAGTAAATTTTATGAGACAAGGTCAGAATGATTTCGGGTTCCCCTGTTCTGACTTTGGAAAATCATAAAAATTGGATAAAAATAATTATAAGCTAAAATTTATATGCTTAGAATCCTTAATGAATCTATTTTTAATATAAACAAACAAGAACATAATTTTAATTATTTACGAGGAGATAATTAATTTTACTGAAGAAGGGTCAGAACTATCAGACAGCAGAATAGGGGTAACTTTAAAGAATAAAATGTACTTATTGGAAAAACAAAAAATTATGAAAAGTTTATGGTAAGAATATATATGAGTCTAGTTTCAGGTAAAATTAGCGGATCTTAATTTGGAGTTCTATAGCTCCAGATATGAATAATTTAGTGACTATGATACAGATGGACAGCTTGAATATTCATAAAAGTAAATAATAAAAAAATATAGATAATGTTACTTACAAGTGTGTTATATACATTAAGGATGTGGAATGGAGAGGAGGAGGAAAACATATATGAATATTCATTTAGCATGGCTAATTTTCTTATTTTAGGCTCAGGGACTAAATTGAATAAAAGTAAAAATTTATGGCCAATTTTGTAAAAATGTCAAAAATGACCAAATTGCATGAAATGGATTAATTTTATTATTTAAATTACAAAATTTAATGAAATTATTAATTTAGTTCAAGATAGGGGGAAAACATGTTTTAGGGATTAAATTGAAAAGTGTTGAAATTATGGAAAATTCTGATATTTTATAGAATTCATGGATTGTTATCAATATGTACGAGAATAATATCTAGAAATAAGGATTAAATTGCAATAATTTTATTTTTCTGACCCTAAGGATGAAATCGTCATTAATTAAAAGTTTAAGGGCAAAATGGTAATTTTTCCTAGAGCATTAATTAAATGCATTAGAATATGAAATGAATGAAAATGATGATCAAATTTATTTATAAAGATCTGGACGACTCAAATATGAGACTTGATCATGGAAAAGAAAAGATATCGGATTAATGAAATTATAAACACAAACAAGCAATGAGGTAAGTTCGTGTAACTTGAATTATATTCTTAAATACTTGAAATGTATGTTATTGATTTGAATGTTCATTATATAAAAAAATTTATGAAACATTGATATATTTGATAAAAAGGTGAAGAAATCTCGGTTGAATGAAAGGAAAATTCGATGGATCTCTGGGATCTAGCGCGGACGGGTGATCCTATCCTGATATAGCCCTCCCGAAGAATACATGTAAAATGGATTTAGCCCGGACGGGTAATCCGAATTAGGGTCTGAATTTAGCCTAGACTGGTAATCCCGACAATACTCTATGAGTTTATATTACAGGGGATTTAGCCTGGACTGGTAATCCCACTGTAAGGATGAGGTTCGCGGGAGTGTGCTCTCTGATATGAAATGTGTAAGACCATGGTTGAAAGATACCATGGCAACGTGGTATGAAATGAATAAGACCATGGTTGAAAGATACCATGGCAACGTGACATGAAAAGAATAAGACCATGGTTGAAAGATACCATGGCAACATGACAGAAAAGGAGTAAGACCATAGTTGAAAGACACTATGGCATCACGTCAAAGATAAATAAGACCGTGGATGGGAGACACTATGACATCTATTGAACAATTGATATTCAGGTAATACGTATCAGATGACGAATGGTTATATGAAATGGTTGTGTGAAATGTTTACAAGGACTGGTCATATGGAAATATATGTACAAAATAGTTGTATGAAATAATTATGAAGATAGATAAACGAAATAAGTATAAGTACATGGAATATAATTTATGTTAAGTTTGATATAAACTATTCTTGGAATAAATATATATAAAATATATGGAAATGCTGGAGCATGAAATATTGATATAATGAAATGAATGATATATGCTTATGAAGAAAGCGGTAAGAGCATGATATGTTTCATGACATGTACATATATGATTATCTTTGATATGTTGATACAAGGAAATTATGTAAGTTGAGACTATTATTAAACTCAAGTGCAATATGTAGAGAAAATAAGTATATCAATGTTGAATTTAGATGAAATATGTGCAAGTATACTAACAATGATGTTGTTTGACGCTTAGACAAGTGCCAAACTATTGATTCAAGGGTAACATGTTTAACTATAAGGAGCATTGAAATAGTAAGTACTTAGATGAAAATAAAATTTAAGATTTTGCGAAATTTTTTTTATAATCTCGATTTAATTCCGGTTGGTTTTTAATGTATGTTTGGGGCTTCGAGGGCCCAATAGAGAGACGTTATGATTATTTTCAAAATATGAATAATAAATGACTCAAAATTATCTGAAAATGTTCAGTAAACTCTGGTAATGCCTCGTACCCTATTCCGGCAATGGATACGGGAGGGGGTGTTACATTTAGTGGTTTAGTCGATTCTCGGGCCAAACGTAGTATATGTGAAGTCTAAAAACACATGTCATTATAATATGTGATAGTGTAATACCTTTCAACTCTGATGAGATTTGTTTTATTTATAGAAAGAGATGTTTTTCAACCAAGCTAATTCCGATAATGCTAAAAGCGATACTCAAGTATATGAGTAGAAAGTTGATTATGATGAATCGGCACAAAAAAAAAGGTATGAATAAATGTTTTATAATACATGTCAATGATGAATATTATGTTATATGTATTATTAAAAGCAAATTATATAACTATATGAAATATTGTGCTGATGACTAAATTACAAAATATATAAAAGTAATATATGAAGTACATGATAAGGATTATTAGAGAATTATGAATGAATAGTGAATTTTAAAATATATTACACGTATTGAAGATACAGAAGATATAAGCATATGAATTATTGGTACAAGGATTAAATTGTAAAGCATGTAAAAGTATTATGCGAAAGGTGTAAAAGTGATATGCGCACATGAAATAATTTGCCCAAGTAGACAAGATTAGAACTACTAAGATATTAAGGGACCTCAGCATGCTCTCTAATTACTAGCACGTTAGTGCTCTCTGATTATTAGGACATTTAGCACATTCGTACTCTCTGTATAGCACTTCAGTGTTCCCTGTTTAATAGTGCATAATAATGCACCTCTGTATAAGTCCCGTATATCCGAAGTGTTCTATCTAGTCTACTGGGCCTCTGCTAAGTAAAAAAAAAAAGTAAACAATTTTCGTTACGGGGTAAAGGATTATCTTTGAGTAAAAATGTTAGTCATGATGAAGCAAAACTCGTAAAAGTACGAATAAATGTTTTATAGTACTTGAGAATGATAAATCTTATATGAGTAAATATATGAAAATTAAATTATGAGACTTTGCGATCTATACCCCTTTACTAGTACAGTTATATACAATGAAATTCATGAGATTTATATTGATTAAGTTCAGAAGTGGAAAGTGAAAAGTTCAATGGTTGAACAATTAATAATACAATCGGAACTGAGAGTGAGTTAATAGGAAAAGATGGGTTCTGAATAGAGACATCAATTTTTTTTCTGAAAACTAGCTGGGATATACAGTACCACTGTTAAATAAAGAAGTTATTTATAGGAAAATGATTTGTTCAAATATGATATTTACAGAATGGTTAACTGAAAATTTCTTCCGAATTAGTTTCTTGAGTGAACTGAATGATGTGAAATTATTGATGACTATACTAGTCAATAGATTGGTGAATAAATTGCAAAAATATTTGAATATAGCAGTTATAATTGGGTATATTATAGTAAATTTTTGGGATTTTATATGGGTATCTTATATGTACTGATATTTTTAGAAGCATATGCAATTATTAATGTTTGGATGCTATAATCAATATATGAAAAGGTTGAATAAATATGCTAATAGACAGAAATTATTGCAAGTCTAATTGATTCACAAGTGGTACTACTCTATCTTTCTTTGGTTTTCCAAGCTAATATATGTGATAAAACACTTGAAATAATGTCTAAAGGCAAATGTGAAATATTGAATTGAAAATAAAATGTGAAATGAAAGGATAGAGAATGGATATAAATGATAAACTAGGTAAATATGTGCAGAAAGAAACTATAAAATTATAGAAATAATGAAATTCATGACCAAAAGAAAATAAGGAAATTTCGAGGACAAAATTTCCGAAAAGGGCAGCTCAAATTTGAATCAAAGTGGGGCATACAGTAGTCTTGCTACTACTGAATTAACAATGAAGAAGTATGCTACGTCTTGGGGCATCGACAAAGTACTCCGGATCCCCTAAATACATATTGAGCTCAAAATGGACCTCAAGAAGTTTGTACAGAGAAGCTCGGACTGCGATATCTAGGGCACCTAGTTTTCATCTTATCCACACTGAATTTACTATCTTTGATTACTATATTTGTTTCAAAATATGCTCCCAATAAACTTCCTTCTTATTGCATTGCTATCTTTGATTAACTTATTCATGTTGAGTTAATTGCCTTCTTATTGCATTTGCAATCTTTGATTAACTTATTTGTTTCAAGCTGTGCTCTTACTCAATTTCCTTCTTGTCCACTGTTTTGATCTTTTTCGAGCATTTTGCATTGGAATAACAATTAATGAACCAATAATACTTTTATAAAAGAAGTTCTGCATATTACTCTGGAGGCTTCTAAATAGTACAAGAACCTGAAACAGGACTATTGTTTAGAACTCACCAAACCTAAGGGATGGAAATGTCTGAGAAAAAGGAGTCTAAATTGTGGCTATCTCTTCGGATTTTCTATTAAAGGTATCGATTAACGAAGAGGCAAGATATTTCGTCGGTGATACAACCTCGACAAATGACGAGCAATGTCAACACAAGTGTAAGAGGGGATCATTCTCAGGAAAAGAAAAATGATATTCTGCATTCACGCAAATATCAGACATGCACACAGGGTCATTACACCCGAGGAATGGTGTAACAAATCAAATTGATTGAAGATGAAACAAATCCTATACCCTGAGTCGTAGTGGGTTGGATAAGCAAAAACTCCATAAAGTTTCAGTGGGGCAAGCCTGCTGAGCAGATTGAGATTGTTTCTTTGGGTTTTTTGTCAAGAATACCAGCTGAACAAGATGGCCACGTAATACGTCAGTGATAATGTCCTGATGAACGAGCAATGATACCTTAAGCCTTTTTTTAAAAAAAAATGGATCATTTTCATTTCTGCATCATTCATAACACATCTAGTTAGGAGCATTTGATTCATTTCGATCATAGCATCCTAATTATTTGACATAAGCATCACATCTTAGTTAGGAACTTTTGATTCATGTCGATCATAGCATCCTAATTATTTGGCATAAGCATAGGCCTATGAAACCAATTCTACAGATCTTGTCTCCATGAAGTTGCGATGGAGCAGATCGAAGATGGCGATTCTAGTCTTGCTGAAGTTACAGTGAAGCAGATTTAAGCCATTATCCTAGCTCCCTAAAGTTGTAGTGGAGTAGGCTGAAGATTGTAGATCTTGTTTCCCTAAAGTTGCAGTGGAGCAGATCGAAGACGGCGAATCTAGTCTTCCTGAAGTTACAGTGAAGCAGATTTAAGCCATTATCCTAGCTCCCTAAAGTTGTAGTGGAGTACGCTGAAGATTGTAGATCTTGTTTCCCTGAAGTTGCAGTAGAGCAGATCGAAGACGGCGAATCTAGTCTTCCTGAAGTTACAGTGAAGCAGATTTAAGCCACCATCCTAGCTCCCTAAAGTTGTAGTGGAGTAGGCTGAAGATTGTAGATCTTGTTTCCCTAAAGTTATAGTGGAGCAGATCGAAGATGGTGAATCTAGTCTTCCTGAAGTTGCAATGAAGCAGATTTAAGCTACCATCCTAGCTCCCTAAAGTTGTAGTGGAGTAGGCTGAAGATTGTAGATCTTGTCTCCCTGAAGTTGTACTGGAGCAAATCGAAGACATCGAATCTTGTCTTTTAGAAGTTGCAGTGAAGCAGATTTAAGCCACTATCCTAGCTCCCTAAAGTTGGAGTGGAGTAGGCTGAAGATTGTGGATCTTGTCTCCCTAAAGTTGTAGTGGAGCAAATCGAAGATAGTGAATCTTTTCTTCCTAAAGTTGCAGTGAAGCAGATTTAAGCCACCATCTTAACTCCCTAAGTCGTAGGGTAACAGGCTGAAGATTGTAGATCTTGTCTCCCTAAAGTTGCAGTGGAGCAAATCAAAGAAGCAAGCCTTAACTCCCTAAGTCATAGGGTGACAGGCTGAAGATTGTAGATCTTGTCTCCCTGAAGTTGTATTGGAGCAGCTGCAGAAGAGCAGAATAAAAGCTACACGGCTAGTCTCTCTAGAGTTACAGTGGAACAAATAGGGGCGATAATTCCTATATCTCTGAAGTTGCAGGGGATTGGAACAAGGCTACCTCGAAAAAGAAGAACACCAAAGAATTCATGATTCTGCGAGACCGGGCAAAATTGGCCCTCTTTGAAATCTTTGCTCTATTCTCGTTACACGATAATGAGCAAAGAGGGGCAGTTGTAAGCGGACCAGTTTGCCCGGGTCCACCATAATACAAAATAAATAAAAATTAAACCAAATTAAATGTTCATAAGTCCAAATTACATAAGCCAATTTTAAAACCCAAACCTAATACAACCCAATAGCCCAGTTACAAGCCCATTTACAAAATAACCTAAGCCAAATACCCCTGGCCCAAATGGCCCAAAACTTAAACAAACTTTAGCCAACTAGGAACCCTAGCAACAAGGAGCGCCGCAGCCCTAGCCTCCAGCGCGCCTATGTACAACCCTCTGCACCCCTCCGTACGCCACCCTCGTGCCTCCACGTCGCCTTTCGTACCTGCAAGAGAAGACAAAATAGTACAAAGAAAATGATGAAGAAAGAAAAAAAAGAAAAAAATTCTTTATAGTTTTCTTTTATTTTCGGCTATATAAAAGCCCTATGTTCATTGTAATAAAGAAAAAGGAACCTACGAACGCATACTAGGCAAACAGACACACGCATACTGAATAGCAAAAAGAAATCAAAAAGTCATTGAAAGGTGATTTCACATTTTTTTTATCCTTTATTTTCGACCTGCTTGTGATTTTTTTAGCATGGAAAACGAAAGGCGTGTTTGAAACAGCACCGATGAAAGCCCACATGTCTCGGAAATATGGAGATTCGGGCTAGGGTTGTTTTCTTTATTTTTTTTTTCATCAGATTTTGCTTTGTTTTTGGTAGAATACCATAAGATTTTAAGTTTTTCTTTTTTAAAAAAAAAAAGAAGAGAAGGGAGAAGGAATGCGCTTACCCAATCTCCGTGGGCGTGTCCTCCGTTGACAAGGTCCGGTTGCCATTGGCGCGCCATAGACCATCAAATAAATGATGGTTTAGGTAGCTGCATGTTGGATCAAACCTTAGAGGGAGGGGTTAAAGCTTCTGTTTTTTTTTTTAAAAAATGAAAGGTTTGCTGAGTTTTGAAAAGCAAATAAATGGGAATTAAAGTTTAGCATCAGATTTGGAAATGATGGAGTTTAAAGGAAGGGACCCATGCGTGTTGACCCAATCCAAAAGATTGGATCCGCGTTCTCTTGTTTCAAATGGGTTAATGGCGCATTTGGTCCTCCTCTTTCGCGCCAATTTTCAATTGGTTTCTGTTTGTACTTTGTTTATTTTTTAAATGTTCCCTAAAATTTGTACGTTTTTTCATTTTAGCCCACGTCTCAACGCGGTATTTCGGGATCAGGGATAATTTCAGTCTTGGTCGCTATGAATTCACATGTGTTATACATGGGTCCTTATTTTACTATTAGTAGTTTTTTTATTTGTAAATTATCTTTTTTATTTTACTTTGATTTCAATTAGGTAATTTGTTTAGATTCATTTTATAGTTTTTTTTATTCGGGCTTATTTACTTGTATATTTTGAGTTACTTTAGTAATTATATTTTTTAAGAAAAATTATTTTATCATATCATTAATGTCATTTGTAATGTTTTTATTAATTGTATTATTTGTATCATTTGCTTACTCAGTTATTTTAATTTGGATAATTGTATTTTCACATTTTGGATATTATTTTTTGTAAATGTTTTTATACATTATTATACATATATATACTTTATAATAAAATTAGTTTTATTCTATGTATATTATCAACATTATATTATTTCATACGTATAATTGTTTTTGAATTATTGTACATATTTTAATAGATATATATTTGTTGTTTGAAAGGAAACCACGTGCTTTATACTTTAGTTGAATTTATTTTTATACATATACATTGGTACGTATATTTGATATAAACATTACTAAATCCGTGTATTTTATACATATAGTTTTCTTTGTATATATAAGTATGTTCTTAAATCTATTATATATAATTTATGATAAAATTAATTTAATCTTGTATGTATTTCCATGTTTTTGCAAATAATTATTTTAAAGTTATTTATGTATATATGATTTGTAAATCTATAATGTTTCTAAGATTATATTTCACTATACATTTTAGAATCTTTTCATATTTTGAAAGGAAACCACGTGCTTTTTACTTTAGTTGAATTTATTTTATACATATACATTGGTACGTATATTTGATATAAACATTACTAAATCATGTATTTTATACATATAGTTTTCTTTGTATATATAAGTATGTTCTTAAATCTATTATATATAATTTATGATAAAATTAATTTAATCTTGTATGTATTTCCATGTTTTTGCAAATAATTATTTTTCAAGTTATTTATGTATATATGATTTGTAAATCTATTATGTTTCTAAGATTATATTTCACTATACATTTTAGAATCTTTTCATATTTTGTACATAATTTAATTTTTTTATATTATATATAAATTGTCAATTTTAAACCAATATTCTTTAATGTTTTGTATGTTATTCGATTGAAATATTCATTTCATAACATATATTTTAATAATAAATTATATATCTCTAGGTTGTTTTTACAAATAGTTTTAAATTCAACAATTAGTATATTGTATAAATTATGTGTTCATTTGTTCGTCATTATTTTAAATGTCTTATATCACATTGGCTTCAAATTTCTATTTTGTTTTTTACATCTTGCATTGATTGTTTTATATTATGCCATATATATATTATCGTTATGTATTATTTATTCATCTTATTGTTATATCAATTATTCTCCATACATGCTTGAGCATTGAGTTATAATTTTTAAATTAATTATAGTTAATTGTTTTGTTAGTTGATTAAATAAGTTATATTATCTTCATTCATCCATTGTCGTATTTTATGCATGCATATATTAACCCATGCTCTTTTTGGTTTACGAAATGTTATTTTACAAGGTCCAACTCTTTAAAATTAATTATACCATCTTACTTCAAGTAAAATTAAGGCGTTTTAAGCTAGTTTTATAATCATTCATTTAAAAATTCTTTAAAACGAAGGAAATGTTCGATGTTTGGCAATTCGGGAAATCGTGCCCTATCGTGCTGGGTTGCGATTTCTCGTTCGTTTAAAACAATCGAATATTCCTTTGGAATTTCACTCATGTCTTTAAAAATTCTTTAAAACAGAGGAAATGTTCGATGTTTGGCAATTCGGGGAATCGTGCCCTATCGTGCTGGGTTGCAATTTCCGTTTGTTCAAAATAATCGGATATCCCTTTAAAATTTCACTCATATTTTCTAAAATTTAAAATAAGGCAATGTTCGATGTCTAGAAATGTGAGGAATCGTGCCCTACTGTGCTGGGTTTCAGTTTTTCGTTGGACTAAACAATTGGGCATCCTTTTGTGATTTTCAACATATGAACTTTTGGAAGTCGAAATTTATCGTGTTTTCGAGGGCATAAAGGATCATGTCCTATCGTGCTGGATATGATGTTGTATTCCTCCGAAACAAGAGAATTTCAACGACCAACTTAGACTATTAAAATGTTTTTAAAGCAATCACATTTCAAAAACTTTTTTAAATCTCAGACATAAGGATAGTATTTAATCAATTTGGTACCAATTTTGGGCGTAGTGAGGGTGCTAATCCTTGCTCATACGTAACTGACTCCCGAACCCCGTTTCCTCAAATTTACGTAGGCTAAAATCGGTTTAAATGGAGTAAAATATTTTATTAAGGTGATCCAATCACACCGAAATAAAAGATTGGTGGCGACTCTGTATTTCCTTTTTCAAAAGTCAATCGCCCGTTTTTTTTTAAAAAAAATAATGGTTTCGATAGTGATAAGTGAGATCATCTCCACAAGGATTGGATTAGGTATACAAATGGTTTTTAAGTGATAAGTGAACATTTTTAGTTTCTGTAGTCCCTCCACGTCTAGGCATCTCTTACCAATGAGTTTTCCTTTATGTCCATCTCCAAATGTGACTTTTCTTACATCACATTGAACAATGTTCTTTAAGTAGCCCTTTTTTCCAGTCATATCTCGCAAGCATCCACTATCAAAGTACCATATCTCTTTAGTAGCAACCTTTAAAGAAGTATGAGCCAGTAATAGACACTTATCTCTTTTCTTGACTCACACTTTTTTATACTAGTCTGTTTCTTTTTTTGCTATGTTTGCTTAGCTGTTTGCACAACTTTCTGAACAATCACTACTCCAGTCTTCAACTTTCATAAATTATTTTGAAGTTTATAGCACTATAGCCTAATGTGACCAGCTCTTCCACAGTAATGGCAGACGGATCTTTTGTTCTTTTTTGTGTTTTTTACAAGAGATAACCCATTAGTTTTAACTAATTGATTCTCAGAGTCAGTTAGCTTACTTTCAAAGGATATTCAAGACCCCTATAATCTTATTCAACTCTTCCAACAATAAGGAATTAATCAAGTTTTATACTTTGTTCACTAAATTTTTAAGTACAACTTTAGCCTCAGCAAGTTCATTCTTTGAGACTTTCAAGGCTTCTTCCTTTTATTGAGCTTCCACTTTGAGCTCTTATTTTCTTTTTTAGCATAACATTTCATCTCTCAGATCATCGTTCATTTGGGACATTATATCCAATTTTTATTACCATTTGAAGATGTGAATTCTCAAGAGTTCCAATGTCACATTCAACTTTTTCAAAAAATTTAGAGACTATCTAGTTTTTTGTTTAAACAAATGGCTAAGCAGACACAGTGAAGGCCGCATACTTTTTTAATTCCTCATCTAAGTTTGATTACTCACTCTCATCTTCTTCATCACTCCATGTAACCACTAGAGACTTTTGTTTCTTTTTGGTGCTAGCACATTCGGATTGAATGTGACCATATCCTTTGCATTTGAAACATTAAACCACCTTTTTGTTTAAAGCATTATATTCTTTTTGTTAAAATTTTCTATTGGAGCTACTAGCACTGTTTTCTTTTGTAAATTTCTTTCTCAATAACTTTTTGTAAGCTTTATTGAAGTTCTTGGTCAGTAGAGCAAATTGTTCTCTAATTTCGTCGATAGCTTTTCTTGTTCACTTCTCTATTTGAACACTAGATTAAACATTGAAACCAAAATTATTTTCACCTTTCAACTTGTCATGCTTTTCTTCCTCAAGATTCAGTTCAAAGGTCTTAAATGAATCAATCAACTTATCTAACCTAAGGGTGGTGATATCCTTAACTTCTTCAACTATAGTGACTTTGATAACAAATTGTTCTATAAGAGACCAAAGAAATTTCTTGACAAGTTTCACCTCAAAAAACCATTCATTAAGACACATAACTTCATTAGATATGTCATATAAGCTTGTATAAAAATAAAAAATAGTTTCATCTTCATCCATTTTTAAATTTTCAAACCTGGTAGTCAAAATTTAGAGTTTTGACATCTTGATAGAAGCATTCCTTTCATGTTGATTTTGTAAGATGGTCATGCCTCCTTAGCATTTTCACATGTTGAGATCATCTTGAATTGGTCAGTCGACTCCATTAAAAATTGCATAGAAAGCTTTTGAGTTTGCTTGAGCTACCTTCTTTTCTTTAAGTGTGTAATAATTATTTTCTTTTGGTTTGGTTGCTCTATTAGTTCTTGTTACCTTGAGCTTTCTCCATCCTTCCTCGATTGCTTCCTAAGCTGATTCATCAATTGACACAATAAAAGCTCTTATCCATGCTTTCCAATAGGCATAGTTTGAGGAGTCAACTAGAAGAGGTGCTTGAGTGATAGAGCTTCCTTCTCTCATAGTTTCCATGACAACAAACAATGTTTAAGAACGTCTCTAAACAACTTTGAAGATCACTCTAATACTACTTGAAAAATCTCATAAGTTTGTTGTGAATATAACTTGATTGTTTAATAGCGAGTTCATTCACATAATTGAATAGACAATAAAATAGAAAAAAATAACAAAAGTAGGCAGAGATATACACACATTCATTTGTTTACATAGTTCGAAAACAATCCTATTCTGCGAAGCCTCGCTCAGTGAATGGTCTCTTATTCCTCAATTGATTCAACCACTTATTGGTGTAAGCACAAACTACCTTGAACAAGATGTATTTGCATCCCTAATAACTAGTTGGGACTAGTTATTACCACTTACCCAAACCTCACTTACAAAGGTTTAATTCACTCACAATTAATTCCTAAGACTGAATGTGAAAAGAAAGAGAAAAATTAGCTAGAATAGCAATTCACAACTCTCTACACAATAAGAAAACAAACACCTCAAATGTACAAAGTACTACCTATGTATAGGAATCCTAGGCAAGAACAATAAATACCAAGAAATCTAGATAAACTTGACTTCATGTGTGCTTCATAATCAATCAACAGAGCCTTAAGCCAATCATAAAATCCTTCCTTGAAACTAGTCGTTGGCGACGCATTAAAGACAAAAAAAAATGTTCTCTCTTTAATCTAAATCGACTTCTACTTCAAACTCTTCACACACCGCTCCTCTTGATAATTTCATGAAACCCATTTGTTTCAAAAGCATGGCCTATATCAAAAAGGCCAATACATAAAAAATACACATATTGTCTTATATTGTGACTGACTAAGCCCATGAATGATTAGGTCATTGAATAAACATTACTCAATAGTCGTGGTCCTAACACGAACATATCGACCTTCATGGTCTTAATCGAATTATCTTAATATTTATTGGTTCAATTGGATAATTTGGTTAATTAATTTATATAAAATAATTAAAAAGTAATATGTATTTTTTATATATATTATAATTATATTTTTAAAAATAGTATATTAACTCAATTAAATTAACCGGTTCAGTTATAAATTTTAATAGCTAATAATCTACTGAGACAAAACCACTAAAATAAATAAAAGGAAAGTCTTATCTTTTTGACCTTTTCTTTTTTATGCTTTGTAGAAAGAAAATAAAAGATGAAATTCCATTAAATAAACATCTGAAATTTTGAAAAAATATTTAAATTTGTTAAATAAAAGGTTTATATATTTGATAAAATTAGTTAAAATAATATATTTGAAAAATGTGAAAATTTAAATTGACTCCCATATAATTTTTTTCAAAAAAAATCATAATTAAATAAATTTAATTGATTAAAAAGTCAAAATTGTTATGAATATCTTATTAAGTGGATGTCCATCAAGGTCAAGATAAGTTTTGATGTACTTTAAATTCTAATAGTTATTAGAAGTAGATCTCTACTTCATTTATACTTCTTATTCTTATAAATAGAGACTTTGGAGAAATTTTGTAAATATTCGATTGATTAATAAAATACGCTTTCTCTTTTGCTCTCCCATTTTCTTTATTCTTTATTCTTTGTCTATTTATTTTATAACACGTTATCAACACAATTCTCTTTTAATTGTTTTTCTCCATAAGTCACAAAAATATCCCAAAATTTACTATTGTCAATTGCCTTCTAGAGCTGCTGCTACTTCAATTGAGGCCTAGACACTATGTGTAATCATTAGAGCTTTTAGCCACCCAGTGCTCGTGATAATAGCCAGGGTGATGACACTGATGTAAAAAATCTTCAGGTATATTTTACTATAATTTGTTTATTATATCATATTTATTATAATTTGAGACTAATCACAACAACATGAATAGATAGATTTGGATTTGGAATCCACGCATGTTTGCGATGGTGATTATGAAATAAAGAATTTTTTGGGATTTTATAAGTTTGTCCTAGTAAATCTATTGCATTCCCCAAAGTGAACCACTATTTCGATATTATTCTAATATTTGGTAGTATAAAATTAGTCAAAAGCTCCAAAAGAGCTAATTTATTAATATATTGTGATGGTTAATCCATTGGTTTTAAAAGACATTCATTATAATGGATATCAAATTGAGATTGCGAATGAAGAAAATATTATATTTCACTTGAATCACTATTTCGATAAATATCTATTTTGAAAGGATGAAAAAAAGGAGGATTGAGTTATTGATTACTCTTGTTATTAAATTGAATTGACTGTAGCTATCTTTGTGATCATCTTTCATCATCATCCCCATTAAGGGATTGAAAGCAAAATATTTGACTTTGAAAGATCTACTTACAAGCAATAAAATATGGTAAATCTATCTAAAGCTTGTTATGGTTGGATGCACCTGAAGTTGCAAATTTTTTTATTAAATTGTGAGCATAACTCTACAGTATTCAGAATAAATTCTCAATTAAAATTACATGGAAAAATATTACTGATGAGAACTTGCAAGAGAGAAAACTTATGTATGAAAAGTCATTGGTACTACTTGTACATCTGGAAAATAGTGATTTAGACTTCATAGTGATTTCGACATTTCTAGTAGTAAATGTCACAATAGTATTTATATGTGGATACAAAGTAAAAGGAATGACAGTAAAATTATCAATTTGTCACAATTTATATTGACATTATTAGTACAATTGAAATGAATGTTAAAGTAAACCAAAAGTTTATTGGTACAAATGTATTTACTACTTGGCGTGACCAGTTAGACCATTCTGGATCATATATGATGCAAAAATTAATTGAGAATTCATATAGACATTCATTAAAGAATCAAAAGATTCTTTAATTTAAAAAATTCTCATTTTTTGCTTGTTCTTAATGAAAATTGATTCCTAAAAACTCACTAGCTAAAGTTGAGATTTAATGTCTTGCATTTCTGAAATGAGTATGGGCCCATTCATTCACCATGTGGATAGTTTTGATATTATATGATTTTGGTAGATGTATCTACAAAATAATCATGTATGTGTTATCAGCTTGCAACCTATCGTTTGCAAGATTGCTTGTTTAAATAATTAATTTCAGATTATGCAATTAAGACAATTTATATTGCTAACACTACAGTAAAACAGGTTTTTAGTGGCATTATAAGCGTCACTATAACAATTTGTGACGTTCATGAGGAAAAATGCCGCTATAGAACATGACGTTTAGTGGCTCTTCTCATGAAAATGCCACTAAAGAACATGACATTTAGTAGTGTTTGTGGGAAAAGCACCGCTAAAGATCATGTTCTTTAGCGGCATTTTTATGATAAACGCCGCTAAAGGTTAAGTTCTTTAGCGGTGTTTGTGGGAAAAGCACCACTAACTTTAGCAAATTTTACCAAACCATTTTAATGCATATAGAACCGAAATTTTTAACATAATTTCTTGTAACATCAAATCCAACCAAAAACTTCAAATCTAAATGATACTATCATGAAAAAAATATATGTATATGATCTAAATTAACATATGAAATAACAAAATATATTATATTCAAAAGTTATATTATTAAGATATTCTCACAATAAGAAAATAAAAATCTAAGATGGTGGATTCTGCGACTGCAGAAACATCTTCATCATATTTTAAAGTTGTAGCTATAGTTCGTCATATTTTCTTGTTGCCTCTTCTTCCCTCGCTGCTACCTCCGCTTTAAGTTGTAGCTAGAGTTCATCATATTTTCTTTGAGCCTCTGCTTCTCTTGATGCTGCTTCCGCTTTAAGTTGAGCAATTTGCTCAACTGTGCTCCCTTGCATCTAAGCCATATTGTCTCTTAACCTCTGAACTTCAGCTTGAGCCTGATTCACCGAAGGCATGTATTGTTGCAAGACGGATCCAAAATATTAGGTTGGGTTAACAAAATATCATTGAAATCAAACCTGATCATACCTTTCAGGACCCAAAACTTCAGTAATAATTCAGTTATCAATACCGTCCAAATTAATATAGCTATTAGTTAAAGTGATCATTTCATACTCCGCTGTTTTATCCTTTAATTTCTCCTAATAAATCTGTAACATCCTGAATTAGGGCCTAGTAAGAACAGTGGTTTCAAGACCACAAAGCCGAAGTAGAAATAATTATTTTATGATTCTCATGAGCATGATTGCATGCTTGTGTGATGGTTTCATGAAGAAATTCTATTGATAAAGTGTCTAATTTGATATTTAGGACTAAATTGTAAAAGTTGCAAAATGTGAGTTCTAGAAGCTTTAGGCATGAAATTGTCATGAATTATTAATTAGAGGTCCTTAAATATTAATTTTCCCAATTTATATTTTTATGGACAAAAATGGGCATGAATAGGAAAATTTTGAAAGAAATGCCTTAAGGGCATTTTTGTCTTTTGGTTAATAAAAGAATAAAAAGGGAAAACTAAGTCAAAATCGTGCCCATCTTCCTCCCTCGGCCAAAATTCTCAAGGAGCCATAGCTAGGATTTTGTTCATCCTTTCAAGCTCAATAGTAAGGACATCCTAGCCCCATTTTTAATGTTCTTTATGTTTTTGAGATCTTTAAAACATGATCTAGCCATTTCTACCATTATTTTGAGCTAGGGTTCATGTTCAAAAACTTACCCATGTGTGACATGCATGTATTTTGGTGTTTAATGGAGGAATATGAACGTTTGATGCATGATAAACATCTTTTATTAAGTGGTTTTTCATTAAAACACCTAAAAAGGACCTTTTTGTAAAAGTTGTAAAATAGGTGGTTAAAAATCTGATTTGAAAGAAAATGTGGGCTGATATGAGTATGATATAAGTTCGGCTAGACTTGGGTATCAAAGAAAATGAACACATTTCATTTTACGAGCCTAGGGGCTAAGTTGTAATTATGTAAAAGTTTAAGGGCAAAATTGTAAATTTTCTAAAGTATGATTTATGGACTATTGTGAACAATGTGATAATTAAATAAGCGAATTTGCTATTATAGATCAAGAAAAACAGAGTCCAAACCTAAACCGAGGAAAGAACAAGGTTGTGGACTAAATTGAATATTAGCCATATTTTGGGTACCGAGGTAAGTTTGTGTGTAAATAATGCAATGTTACATTATTATGTATTTAATACTTTAATATTGCATTAATTGTATAATTGTCTTTATGGATTTAATTAATGATGACTCGAAGACGATTCGATGAGTTCGATACCTCAAAATCCCGGTTGAACCTTACAAATAGTTAGGATACAAATGTCATGACATTAGGGTTATGTACGATCCCATGTAAGACCATGTCTGGGACAGTTTTTGCATTGATATGTAATTACATGTAAGACCATAGCTGGGCTATCGGCACCGATATGTGATCTCATGTAAGAACATGTCTAGGATATGGCATTGGCATCGACCTACGATCCCATGTAAGACCATGTCTGGGACATGGCATTGGCATCGACCTACGATCCCATGTAAGACCATGTCTGGGACATGGCATTGGCATCGATATGTGATCCCATGTAAGACCATGTTTGGGTCATGGCATTGGCATCGACCTACGATCCCATGTAAGACCATGTCTGGCACATGACATTGGCATCGATATGTGATCCCATGTAAGACCATATCCGAGATATGGCATTGGCATCCTACCATGTATATGAGAGTTCCCGAGTATCCTTTAGTATTCCAAGTGGTTCAACGGGTAATACAACGATTATGTCAAAGAGTTGAAAAGGTATGATCATGTTGGAAGAATATAGGTACATACACAAAGCTCATAAACATTGAGATTATGAATCGATAAAACCTCCGAAGAAGTGAATGAATAAATTATGATAATGAGTTTTGTTGCACATTATGTAAATGGCATGACTTAAAATGTACCTATGATACTTGATGACATTGTGATAAATATTATTGTGTTATGTGTATAATGCATGGTTAATGTTGTTAATTATTTACATGCAAATTTACTAAGCTTTATGCTTACTCCCTTTATTTTCTCATTTCCTTATAGTGTCGCCAAGCAAGCTCGGGAATCGAAGGACGTCGGAGCTCGATTCACACTATCAAACTAATCTTTTGGGTATAGTGAATTTAAGTATTTTGAGTATGGCATGTATATGGACTTGGTGTTTTTGTTAATTTCATATTGGTTTAGACAAGTGTGTTGGCTTATAATGATTTGATGATTCATTTTGTATATGGCCATGAAATATGGCTTATATTAATTATGGGAATGTAATCCTATCCATATATACAGGCATGTGTTAAGATCACTCTTGATAAGGTTAAATTCATTTAGCATGGATGAATTGTGGATGTGACCATAGATTTTAGTGATGGAGTTGTGAGTAAATGGCATAATAGCAACTAAGGCATGAATGTGTAAATTGGAAGTAAATTGATGTTTTATATTGCATGTGAATTTGGTAAGCTTGGTCTAAATAAAAATATGAAGTCTTAAGTAAGTATAAATTGTTAAGAAGTTGACATGCATGAGTCATGTTTATGAATGTGTAAGTGCTCATTTATGCCATGTAAGATGCCATTGGGATGTGTAAGTGTGCATGCGTTATAGAGGGTGACAAGAGGCTTAGAGAATAGCCTCAAAGTTTTCCACATGGGTAGACATATGGGCGTGTGATCTAGTCGTGTGTCCCCTGTACCCTATTAAATGCAAAACAGAATGCTCAGTAGTAAACACACGAGCAGAGACACGACCATGTTTCTCAACCGTGTGAAGGACACAGCCGCAGGACATGGATGTGTGCCCAGGCCGTGTGAAGTCTGCACTTAATTTTTAGAATTTAATTCGCCACACGGCCTAAGCACACGAGTGTGTGACTTGGCCGTGTGACCCTAATTGTATTGATGACGTCATAAACAGAGAGTTACACGAGCTGAGAACACGGAAGTGTCCCAAGCCACACGGCCTACCTACACAGGCGTGTGACCCTATTTCATGAAAATTCTTTTAAGTTTTCCTAAAATTTTTTAAAGTTCTCGGTTTAGTCCCAAACCACTCTTGATCTATGTTTTGGGCCTCGTATGTATAAATGAATTTAATTTAAAAGAAATTTTATGACTCGATTTTGTATGTTTGTTTACGTTTAAGTCCGGTAATGCCTCAAATCCTGTCTTAGCGTCAGATATGGGTAAGGGGTGTTACAAAATCAATTAAGGAGTTAGAAACGAAGTATATAATCAAACAAATGCAACATAACTTGGCATTATTTGTATTACAAATGACGAATTAAACCATTATAATTAAACATGATAAATATTTAAAATAATTCAAATTTTATTAAGTAAATATACCATAATTTTTGTAGCTTCAGTAGTCATAGGAGATCCATCTTTCTTTCTATGCGTAATTTCAAAAAGCTGAAGGCATCCAACATTTTGACCAGACAACAATTCCTACAATATAGTAGGAAAAATATTATTTAGTAGAAAGTAATTAATATTTGACAAAATTAACAAATTCAAAACACCTCATCATTAGCTACAAAAGCAAAACTTTCCGACCCAGCTATGTGCATGAATTTTGTTTTTGCCTACTTGTAGTTCCAACTCACTCACGATCCTACATTATGAAATTATCATTTCATATATAATAAATACTATAAACTAAAACAATTATAAGAGTTTGAAAGTACGTAATACCTCTCCTTTCTTTGAATTCCAAAATCTAACTGCATCTTCCTATTGGTACCTCAACATTCCCGGTGGGACATTTCACAATTTCTCTTCAAGGCTTATATTTTTTAAAAAATATTCCTTCTTCAAAGTACTTTTATGGTCTCTCAATTTCTTTCCTAATGCCTTTTTCACATAATTATCCTAGACCTCTAAAGCAAATCTCTCCTGCAAATAACACAAGTTTAGAAAGTAAATATAAATGAAACTTAAACCAAAGTATTATAAATTACATTCACATTATGACCTTAATATTATCAAGAGCTGGATTTTTGTTACTATTCGGCATATGATGCCATGACTCATAGTTGATTGGCAACAGATTGGCATTTCGTGCTATAATGCCCAAGTATCCTGCTAAAAGTCGAGCTTTTGATCCAATAGGCTGACATGACTACTTCTAGCTACTTTGACACACTCAATAGAACTTAGATTGTATAAATCTTTTAATAGCGTACGTCCTCGAGTTTTGCACCTCTCACCACTTTCATCTAAAAGAAATTGTATATGATAATATAAGAATTTGAAACAAAAATCAATAATAAAAGTCAACATGCATGTAAATTAAAGTTAACATTACTTTGAATTTCTGCAGGTTTGTCAGCTGCATTCAGAACATTCGAAGATCCAATAGCAGTCTATTGTTCACTATTTGTTTCTTCCGAATTTGGAGGATTTTGAATAATACTTAGATCTTGGAATCTTTTTCTAATCATATTAACGCAATACACATAAAATAGTTGAAATATTAGTAACTAATTACAACAATAATAGTACATATAAAATAGTTGAAATATTTAGCAAGACTAAGATTTAAATTATAATATTACATATAAATAGTCCTCAAGTTTTGCACCTCCCACCACTTTCATCTAAAAAAATTGTATATGATAATATAAGAATTTGAAACAAAAATCAATAATAAAAGTCAACATGCATGTAAATTAAAGTTAACATTACTTTGAATTTATGCAGGTTTGTCAGCTGTATTCGGAACATTCGAAAATCCAATAGCAATCTGTTGTTCACTATTTGTTTCTTCCGAATTTGGAGGATTTTGAATAATACTTAGATCTCGCAATCTTCTTCTAATCATATTATCTGCAATACACATAAAATAGTTGAAATATTAGTATCTAATTACAACAATAATAGTACATATAAAATAGTTAAAATATTTAGCAAGACCAAGATTTAAATTATAATATTACATATAATTAGAAAATCAAAAAATCTTACTACATCATGATTCGTAAATATTTTCATCCACATCCTGGCAAACCCATTGAAATTGTGTACTAGTACTAGGGATAGTTTCATTTAAGTTTTGTTCTGGAAAAGACAAAGTTTCTGATCTTTCTTCGATGTCATCTCTACTTCCATTGCCCATGTCAAACAAGTCTCTAGGGGTGTTACGGAGTACAACGTACGAACCCTCATCAATTGGATCTTTCGAGTAAAAAACTTGTTTGACTTGAAAAGAAGATACATACGGCTCATCTATCAATTGTTTTCCAGTGTGAATTAATCGAGAGAAGTTCACCATTGTAAAACCAAATTAATCTTTTTTTAATTCCGAGAGCAGTATTAACATCAGCCCAATCACATCGAAATAAGACAACCTTCCGTTTTCCAGAATAATCCAACTAATAATGTCCGTAACAAGTCCGTAATACTCCACATTTCCCTCAATAGGATTACTGCCCCTAGCACTAGCATCACTTGTAATTGAAGAATTAACAACTATTTCACAATTTTGAGTCCTCCTTAATCTTTCGCGAGATTTTGTATGAAACCTAAATCCATTAATGAGGAAGGCAGTATATCTTTTTACTACTCTGTTCGGACCTTGAGAAAGCCATTTAACTTTATCATTGACGTCCTTTCCACTCCAAATCAATTGAACTGAAGTCATCTTCTCTAACAAACTGATGGTAAGCATTATGAGGATAAGCCAGATTAATCGTTGAAAAGGTTCTACGAGGTGTACATTCTCCATCAAAAATCCATTTTTATACCCCGAATAAAGCCATCAACAATTAGATGTTCATAGACAACTTCACAAAAATGTCAATTGATGTTGCCACACTTCTTACAAGGGCAAAGCATCATATTCTCTTGGCTTGCATTTTTAAATGCAAAATTTAGAAAAGTTTGTACTCCATTTTGATAATCGTTGCTTAACCTTGTCAAATCCATCCAACTTTTATCCATTTTGTAGTTCTTGAAGTCTAAAGTTGACAATTACCTTGAAGATTTAATGCATTGTATTTTAATGTGTGTAAACTAATTCAGGTAAGTTGTTTATTTATAAGAATAATTAAGAGTAGGGCAAAACAATAGAGTTGTCGTAATTTCTATGATTTTTATATATTTTGATCCAAAGTTTTATGTAAGTTATGATATGATATATATATTTTTATATTCTCTAAATGTTAGAAATTGCATTTTTTATTTTCTCTAAATTTGTACGTAAGTTATGATTATCATTAACTTTAAATGTTTAAATGTTTATGTAATTTATGATAATCATTAACTTTAAATGTTTAAATGTTTATGTAAGTTATGATAATCATTAAATTTAAATGTAAAAGTTTAAATTTATTGAATTATTTAAAATTAGGACCAAATCGATAGAATATATAAGTATTGAGGACTAAATGTATTATCATACCAATTACAAAAATGCTTACTATATCAATTTAATAGCGGATCAAAATAGAGTAGTACCTAAATTGAAAAATTGTAAAGTTAAGTTACTAAAAGATGAACACGAACATAATTGAGTTATATTTTTATAATTTACTTTTATTAATAAAGTTTTAAACCCTAAGAATACAACCAAATGATCTAGGGTATAACCTGAAAAGGAAGTGAATAATAGAACTGATTTTGGGTTTCAAGTCCACTAGAATTAGTGGACCTTTAATACAAAAAAATTTAAACTATGATGGTAATTCAACTTTTGTTTGTTTGGTGTAAAGTTTTAGGAAAATAATTTTACAAAAATTAATATTTATCGAATCTATGTATAGTATTTTTTTCATTATTTAGTAAATTTATTTGAAATTATTTTTAAAATTATTTTCAATCGACTAAACACAAATTAACGGAAATTCTTTTTGTTCATAATTAATATGGAGAAGTTTAATTATTAATTAATTAAATTAGTAAACAACATTGATTTGAAATAACCTTTTTATAATAATATAAAAAACTAAAATTTAAGTAACATGTACATAATTAGAAAAATGATTGTATAAAACAAGCGAAACTAAAATCTTCCAATAACAGTTTACTGCAAATTAATTCATTACCAATCCGTTCCTCAATATCTAACAGCCATATACCAATGCATGAACAGATTAAAAAATTTCAATTCTAAAAAGACGGAACAAAGGAAAAGAAAAAAAAAAGTTAATGATATAACTCAAAAATAATAAAAATTAACCTAAAAATAGATGTTTCGAGGCAAAATTGTTTCTAGGTATAAAAAGACAGAACAAAGAACATTATTTGAAATTTAAAAAAATAGATATAAAAAATAATAATAATAAATGAAAAATTACCAGATAAGGTTGTTGTTTCAGGGAAAAATTGTTTGTGGGTTGCTGTTTATACAAATTGTTTGTGGGTTGCTGTTTATACAGAATAGATGTTTATGCGTTGTTGTGGGTTAGAATTTGAAAGATGAGAATAAATTAACAAACAAACTAGACCCAAAACAGAAAAACTTACACGATGATGCGTTAGAGGAGTGTCGACGGCAATGCAGCAGAGGGGACAGTTGACAGTGATGAAGTAGAAGGTCAAGGAAAGTCTAATGGATTTGGGGAGTTTTGATTTGGGGAAAAATAATGGGATTTGGAGAAAATCTTTAGGGGAAAAGATTAAGCGATTTCGTAGATATGATTTGGGGATAAAAATAAGAAGAGCAAAACGACGCTGTTTCGTTTAAAATAAAATGATACTTTGCAGCTTTTTCCTCATAAACGCCGCTAACCTTTTACGGTGTTTTTCCATTAGCGCCACTAATGTATAATATTTGTGGTGTTTTCCGTCTGACACCACTAAAAACTTAATTTCCAATAGTGTAAAGCTGGTGAGTTTATATCTTAATCTTTTATTGATTGAGTTTGAATTTTTTTTGTAAAAGTTGTTTTTTATGTGCATAATGGTTTAGAGAAAATATTGATTAAACGCCTCTGATTAATGTCTAAACCATTACTTATGAGAACTGAACTTCCTATTTTAATATGAGATTATGTTGATTTACGTGTTGTACGCATCAAGCCAATAAGTTATAAATACTCTCCATTGCAATTGGTTTTTGATTAAGAGATAAATATTTCTCATCTTTAAATTTTTGTATGTGCATATATGTTCCAATTGCTCCACCACAATGCACAAAAATGAGTGAATCCTCAAAGAAAGTTGAGAATATATATTAATTATAAGTTTATTTGTATTATGTTTTGAATGTATTGGAGATTAAATTATTACATGATTTGTGATTAAAACTTTGATTCAATAGTTTTCCCTACATTAGGGAGAGAGAAATAATAACTTGTAATGAGTTAGGGGGTGTAACAGCCCGTTTTTAGTCAAATCAGAACAGTGGTTTTGGGACCATAAATTCAAGGTTGAAATATTTATTTTATTATTACTTTAATGTTTACAGCATGATTGAATGATGGTGTAAAATTTTCGTTAAGAAATTTTAGCAATTAGTTGCTCAATTTGATAAAAAGGACTAAATAGCGTAAAGCATAAAACTTGAGTTCTAATAGCTAAAGGTGTCTAATAGCTATAGAACCTTAACGTTAAGGTCTTTATGTTGTAATTACACCATTATAAAATTGACTGGACATTATTGGACACATTATCATGTAATTTGATGGCTTTAAATTAAGGTTAAATAGGTAATTTGATAATTAAAGGTAATTAAAATAAAACCGAAGTGATCATCTTCTCCCATTATCTTTTTTACAACCGAAATTGGCATGAGAAGAAAAAATATCTAGGGTTCTTCATTCGACATTCTTATTTCTATCAATTGGGTATGTATTTTTAATTCATTTTTAATGATTTCTATGTTTTTGTGATCGTTGCATCTAGTACTAGCTAGCCCAAGGACTATTTTGCAAAATTGTTAAAGATTTTGAATGATTCCATTGTTGAATACATGTGTATTTTGAAGCTTCTTGATAGATTATGAATGCTTGTTGATAGATATACAGGTTTTGTTAAGTGATTTTTAGTGAAAATGTAAAATAGGGATTAAATTGAGAAATGTGTAAAGTTAGTGGTTAAAATGTGAAATAAATAAAAATTATGGGTTGTTAGGGGCATTATAGTAATTTTTCTAGCATGGTTTTATTGTGAATTTCATTAATTTGTGATTTTATGAAATAAGGACTAAATTGTGAAAAATGTGAAATATGTGGGGCAAAAGTATAAATGTGTTTTAAAGTGTGCTTTGAACTAAATTGAATGAATAGATGATTGAATAAGTTAATTTTAAATATATTTAGATCAAGAAAGGAGAAATATGGATTTGGATCGGGGAAAAGATAAAGTTATCGACTAATCAACTCGATTCGTTGTTTTAACATCCGAAGTAAGTTCGTATGTTATAATTTAATTAAAAATGTGTTTTACGTGCTTTGATATAGCATGAATTGTGATTATGTGATTACGGACAAGTTCAGAAATGATTCGACGAAGATTCAACAGTTGGAATCCCGGTTGAACCTTAAGAATAGTTTAGGATGCTAGTGACATGTCATTAGGGATACTTTGAGTTGGCTTCGGGCCATGATATAGCACTTTGATAAACGCCAAATTATACATAGATTTTTCCCCAAATACTTAGCATATTTATGGATGTCTACTACTAGATTTGTGGATTTTGGTGCTCTTAATCCGGTTATTTCATGTTTTGTACTCAGGAGAGCACCAAGAGTCAAAATGAGCCAAAAATAAGCTAAAAAGGAACAAAACGGACCAAATCGAGAAGTTCACACGGCCTAAGCCTTGCCACACGGTTTACTCACACGGCCGTGTCCTTCGAGGGTGTTGACCAAGGCTCTCACAATTCACACGGCCTAGCCATTGACCCATACGGCTGTGTGCAATTTAACGGATCGAACACGGCCTGGCAAACACGTCACACTGCCGTGGCACACGGGTGTGTCCCTTTTTCAAAGAATTGTATTTTACACGGAAAAGGGTACTTAGGGAGGAAGAAAGCCAATCCAAAGCCTATATAAACACCCTAAGTATGACCTAGAAAGGGGGCCTCTTCCAGAACTTTTCTGGAATACAGAACCACACGCCAGGAATTACTTGAAGGAAGCCAGTCGATCCATCCCAAAAACGGGAGCTACTCCAAGACTGAATATCTCTCTCAGAATTCCTTCAGGGGTTTTAGAGTTTTCTTCATGTTTTGTTATTTTTATACTTTTGAGATGTACTCTTATTTTATTATGAACTAAACCCTTTATATACCTAAGGGGGATAAAACCTATGATGGATCTTGTTATTATTATCTTAACTGTATGATAAATACTTGATTTGTTCTTAATTATGTGTTCTTAATGCTTGAGTTAATGTTCCGGGAATTAATTCATGATTTGATGTGCTTATGCAGAGGAGGAATAGACCCTGCCTAAGAGTAGATTTGGCATAATTAAGCGGAGTTCATTGAATGCCTAGAAATAGGGTTACGAGATTTTGCCAGATTAAGGTGAAACCTAATATGAGAGTCCATAGAATGGTTTACTGCTTCCCTAGGGGTTTTAATTAAGAAAGAAATTTCGATTAATTTAACTGAGGGTTAAACATTATTAGTCTCGAAAGGGATAATAACATAGGTTAGGGAATCTCACGGATCAAGTCATGTAACACCCCAAACCCGAGACCATCGCCGGTGTCGGACCCGAGGGTTAACAAACCAAGTTCACATGTTTTTGCCCACCAATTTGACATTTCCAGTCAGGCTGGAAAACTGCGTCACTGTCGCCTTAAAAATCATATCTCGAGTTTCAAAACTCGGAAACTGGTTTCGTAAATTTTCCCTGAATTTAGACTCATATATCCATCCATGGATTTATTTCTAGGATTTTGGTCGGGCCAATTGGTACAGTTTATTAGTTAAAGTTACCCCTGTTACAGGGATCGACTGCTCTGACCTTCGCGCGGTATAACTTGAATATCTCTCTGCACAGGGCTTTAATGCTGGTGTCGTTTGTTTCTAATGAAACTAGACTCAAAATGGAATCTGTAAATATAAGGTATATCTCCTAATTATTTTTGGATAATTTATAGTAAATTTTTAAAGTTCCGACAGGGAACCCAGAAACCATTCTGGCCCTGTCTCACAATAGCTTTAATATCTCTTAACCTGTAACTCCTATGACCGTTTCGTTTCTTCCATATGAAAATAGACTCATCAAGGTTCATTTACATAGCTTATTCACTATCTAATTCCATTCCTATGAATTTTGGTGATTTTTCACATTCATGCCACTGCAGCTGGCAGCATCTGTTTTAAGATAGGACTTACCTATTTGGTGGTCTCCATGATTCAACTAGCCTTACCATACATTGGTTCATATATGATCATTTTAACCATGCCAATGGCTGATCATATGACCAACATTCCCATTTCCAAGCCATAGCCACATCATGACACAAAATATATACATACAACCCACCATTAGTCTAAGTTCATACTTCCCTTTTCGAGCCATTTTCGCACGGCCGTACATACTTACATTACAACATATTTAACAAACAAGGGTAGTCCTATACATGCCATCTCAAGTTCAACCAAAATTTATACCAAAATGGAGGCTTGATAGTGTGGATGACTTCACTTCAACGATCCCAAATCCGATTGCCTCGAGCGAAATCTAGAAAACTAAGAGCCAAAGCAACGGGTAAGCATTTTTATGCTTAGTAAGTCTCAAGGAATATAATGAACTATAATTTACAGCAATACATTCACATAGCCAAATGCATCATTTCATTAATACACATTCTTACTTCATACTTCATCATTATATAAGTTCGCAAAGCATCAATCAATTCAATAACTGAAATTCATTAGTCGATTGAGCGAATGTTGCTCAAACACGCCGACTTTACAACGCACATATAACGTACCTTATCCTTTGGGCTTTCCGAGTGTACTAATTAAATTCATTTCAGCAACCAACACTCACCTCCAGCCCAAGATTTCTTCGGAATATAACCGGATATAATCACGTGCACAAATGCCTTCGGGTCTTATCCCGGATAGAATAACTTCATACGAATGCCTTGGGCCTTAGCCCTGGATATAGCCACTAGCACAATTGCCTTGGTCTTAACCGGATATAATTTCAGCATAATTGTCTTCGGGCTTAGCCTGGATATCATTCAATTTCTCATGCACACATACATCAATAATCATTGGACATACATATTTTATTTTCGTTACTAAGGCTCAAACACAATTATAATCATTAGCATATTCGCCTTCGGGACTTAGCCCGGGTGGAATTCAAATACTCATACACACATAATCAATAATCATACACATCCATACTTCATCTCACATAATTCAAGTAAGGTCACTTCTTGAGGACTTACCTCGGATGTTGTCGAACGGCTTTTTCGGCTATTCGATCACCTTTTCCTTCCCCTTGTCCAATTGTGGCCCTCTTAGCTCTTGAGCTAATTCAAACAAATTCAATTTATTAAAACCTCATTGTGCTTGCTTATGGCCGAATATGACAAGGATTTTAAATGGTCATATGGCCACTCTTTAGCTTGAATACACAATGGTCATGCACATTTTATACTACATCAAGCAATTCAATACAATTTATTTGAGCATCAAGGAAATGCTAAGGCCTTCAATAGGCTACCCAAGGCCGAATATTCATGTACATGTTGAGGTCAATTTTGCACTTAATACCTCACAAAAACAGCATGCAATCTACTAATTGATGCTTTGCACATTGTGGCCCAAAACTTATAATATAGCATCGAGCACTTATATGTGTGCTAGGCCGAATTGTGCTTGCAATTTCACAAGCATTCTTCCACATTTTCTTCTCTAAATCAATATATTCATCACTTAGCTCATAACCAAACATAATGTGCAATCATATATATGCATATATGAGCATGGCCGAATTTTCAAGGTGTCCATAGCCATCCAAAACACAAATTTTAACTAACATGCAAGAAGCATGAATCATGCTCAAGAATGCATCATGGCCAAATATGACAATCATGCTCCTTTTCAACTTTAATCATGATAAAACAAAGAGAAAACTCAAAATCTTACTCATGAGTAGAAAATCCATCATTGCATGCATCATCATCAAGCTTCACACTTAGCATGCAATGGCTTTATCACCATAACAACTTTGCCCAAATACCATTTCCATGGCATAACAAAGATTTGAGCCATGGCTAACATGCACATCAAGTTAGTGACCAAGTCATGCATGAAACTCCAAACACAACCTCATACATACCTTAATCTTGGTACAAGTATGGCCAAATCTCCTTCTAGTTCTCTTCTAAACCAAAAATGGAGCAAAAATCCCTTTCTTCCTCCTTATGATTTTCGCCAAAAGATGAGAAAGGATGAACAAATTTTTTGTTTTCTCTTCTTGGTTGCACGGCAATGGGGGAATGCTACTCTCTCACACATTTTTTTTCATTCTTTTCTTACCCATGCTTATTTGTTTATGATTTCTCCCTAATGCCCAACAAAACATGTTTCATGACATGTTTAGCCCATATCTCTTTGTCATGGCGGCCATCACTTGTAAAAAAGGGGAATTTGACATGCAAGTCCATTATTTTGCATGCATGCTTTAATTAGTCATCACATATTTCCCTATCGTACTTTCAAAGTTCACTACTAAGTCCTTTCTTATAAATTAGCACCTAATTAATAAAAATCGAGACACAAAATATTTACGCATACCAATTCCACATACAATAAGCACGGAATATAACACTTAATTATTCTTGTGACTCGGTTTCGTGGTCCCGAAACCACTCTCCGACTAGGGTCACATTCGGGGTGTCACAAGTCAAGTGAATAAATCGTCTGGTTCAGAGTCAAATAACAAGTGAAATCTAGGTGGATTCCTCCTTGGGTGTCCTCTTTATCAATTGCTTTTCTTCAAGTCTTTTTCCAAATTTTCTTTTTGCTTCAATTAAATTAGTTAATTAGTTTAGATAATTAGTTTAATAAACAAACCCTTTTATTCTTAAGCTAGATAATAAAAAGATAGTTATTACTAGTACTTTTGGTTCCCTTGGGTATGATATCCCGGTCTTGCCATTACTATACTATTGTTCGATAGGTGCGCTTGCCTTTTCGTCGTGATAATAGTTAGTCTAGGTTTGATCTTCATTATAAATATTTATTACTTGTTACAAATTACACGATCAAGTTTTTGGTGCCGTTGCTAGGATTCAAAATATTAGGAATGCTAAATTTTTATTACTTTAACCATTTATTTTTCTTGCAATTTAATTTTAGTTTATTATTATTATTTATTAATTTACTTATTTTTTTCTCTTGGCAAGTTTTTATAGTTTATGACTAGAAGAAACTCGTCAGGACCATTACTTTTTGACGAAGAAATCGATCGCACAGTTCGTAGAAATCAAAGAGAAATAAGGCGTAGCTTACGATACACAGAGAACGAGTGAGAAGACGATACTCAACCCCCAACCAACGAGATGGATGAAAACCAAGGCAATCAACTAACTCCTGCTCCACGTACTATGTATGATTATGCTAAACCTTCTTCAATAGGAACTGAATCTAGCATAGTTAGACCTACTGTAGCTGCAAATACTTTTGAATTAAAACCTAACACTATTCAGATGATACAGCAGTTTGTTCAGTTTGATGGTTTGCAGGATGAAGATCCCAACGCTTACTTAGTGAACTTTCTAGAATTTTGCAATACATTTAAAACCAATGGCGTTTCTGATGATGCCATACGTCTTTGGTTGCTTCCCTTTTCACTGAGAAACAAAGCTAAACAGTGGTTGAACTCGTTACCACGAGGGTTTATCACTACTTGGGAACAAATGACCGAGAAATTTTTACTAAAATATTTTTTGCCGGCTAAAACGGCTAAATTACGTAATGATATCTCTTCTTTTGTGCAGATGGATTTAGAAACACTTAACGATGCATGGGAGAGATACAAGGACTTATTGAGAAGGTGCCCTCACCATGGGTTACCGCTTTGGCTTCAAGTACAAACATTCCACAATGGCCTGAATCCCTCGACTCGGCAAATGGTTGGCGCAGCTGCTGGCGGAACCATCAACAATAAAACACTGGAAGATGCCTATGAATTTATAGAGGGGCTGTCACTGAATAACTATCAGTGGCAAGTTATGAGGACAAAGCCAACGAAAATAGCCGGCGTTTATAACATTGATTTAGTCACCATGCTCTCTAATTAGGTAGAACTTCTCAATAAAAAGATTGACGGTTTACTTGGTTCTACGCAGGTACATCCAGTAATGAGGTGTGACTCAAGTGGCAAAGGTTTGCATATAGAATACCAATCTTTCAATCCTACAACTGAAGAAGAACAAGTCAACTATATGGGTAAAAATAACTTCCGATCTCAAAATAACTCATACAGTAATACTTATAATGCAGGTTGGAGGAACCACCCAAATTTCTCCTGGGGTGGTCAAGGAAATCAAAAGCTACAAAATCCTCAGGGTTTTCAACAGCCACCTTATCAACAAAAGAAGAAACCAAACCTTGAAGAGATGCTTTCTAAATTCATCTCGATGTCAGAAACCCGTTTCCAAAATACCGAGACAACACTTAAGAATCAACAAGCATCGATCCAAGGACTCAAAACTCAGATAGGCCAGCTATCCAAACTAATCTCCGAACGACCATAAGGTAGCTTACTAGGTAATACTGAACCTAATCCGAGGGAACACCTCAATGCAATTAGTACTCAAAATAAGGAAGGATTCATTGCACCGAAGCTACAATTACAGCAAGACAACGCGATGAACAAAGGTAGAGAAGAGGTAAATGATAATGATCCTAAACAGGTAAGTAAGAATCATGAACCTCGTGTACCATATCCTGAAGCGATAATGAAAGACAAAATAAAAGAACAATTCGGTAAGTTTGTCAAACTCTTAAAGAAATTACATATTAACTTACCCTTTATTGAAGTTCTGTCGTAGATGCCCAACTCAGCAAAATTCTTAAAGGAACTTCTGAGCAATAAAAGAAAATTAGACACTACATTGCATGTGGAACTCAATGCAGTCTGCTCAGCTATTCTAAAGAATAAGCTACCTAACAAATTGAAAGATCCAGAGAGTTTTACAACTCCTTGCTTAATTGGTAGTTTATCTGTGAATAATCCTTAGCTGATCTAGGGGTAAGTATAAATATTATGCCGTATAAAATGTTTAAACGACTAGGTCTCGGTAAACCCAAACAGACTAGGATGAGCATATAATTGGCTGAAAAAATAGTTAGATTTCCTAAAGGTATTATTGAAGATGTTCTCGTTAAAATTGATAAATTTATTTACCCAGTAGACTTTGTCGTCTTAGATATGGATAAGGATAACGAGGTACCTTTAATTTTAGGATGACCCTTTTTAGCAACTGCCAGAACCATTATTAATGTAGGCACGGGAGAGCTAACACTTCGTGCAGGAGATGACGCAGTAACACTCCAAGCATGCGATTCAGTCAAAACTTCTAAGACTCAAGATAACACTATGAAACTTGTCGATGATAAAACTAATATTCAATTATCCTTACAGGAACCTCCTTGAACCAAGACAATGGAGACAGTGCACTATTATTAAGTAGCGAACAAAGATACCCATGAGGAACGAAGGCTTCAAATAGAGGAGCTAGATGAATGGCGAGCACACAAACCGAGAACACGTGATAATTCGAAACTACACCAAAACAAGCCCGATACCTCTCCTAATCAACTTAAGGTTGGCAATAAAGTCTTACTAGATGCCGCAGATCCCCACATTGTCACTACCACACCAAATCAGGAAATCCCTCTTACGGTAATTAGTATTTTTCCATTCGGTACGGTGAAGGTGAGTCATCCCAAGTTCGGCACTTTTAAGGTAAAGAACACCCGATTAAAACCTTATTTTAAGATTGACAATAGGAATGAGGAGTATCAACTCCTCAAACCACCATGATCATTCAACAGAAAGGTAAGTTGAGCTTAGACTATAAATAAGCACTTATCGGGAGGTAACCCGAGCACTAACATATTTTGATTTCTTTATTTTTAATTTCTAACACTTTGAATCATTAACTTAATCTTTGAACAAAGTTTTTCAGCACACACGGCCAGGCACATGGGCGTGCCTAAAGCCATGTGAAAACAGGGTACATGATTTTCCCAAAACACGGGATGCGATAAATCCCCACGGCCGTGCGACATGGCTGTGGATGAACTTCATAGGTGACCACGAGCGTGGGAATGAAAAACACGGGTGTGCCAGGGGCAAGGCTCGATTCTGTTTCTTCGACACGGGCGTGAGACACGCCCGTGCCTTGAAGTCGTGGACAACAATACACGGGCGTGGTACCCTAACACATGGGTGTGGGAGAAGTGAACAAAGCTAGGCACGACCGTGCGACATGGCCGTGTGCCACACACACCTAAGACACACGAGCGTGGGATAGTAGCCAGGCACGACCTAAATTGTAAAAATTCAAAAAACACAGGCTCACCTTCAAAGTACACGAGCATGGCCCTAGGCCGTGTGTACCTCCCCTGTATAAGCAAACCACTGTTCATCTTCTTCCCCTTTTCAAAACCCTAGCCGAAATCTACCCTTCCCCATTCCCTAATCCCTATTCCAGCCACCATTCCCCATATTCTCACTTCCCCAACCCCCAAACCACCTCAAATCCACTCCCCTTGCATTAATCCCTACTTTCTCCTTTCTATACCCTCCATTTTCCTCCACACGGCTATATCCCAGTGCCACCACCTAAGGGCCCTAGTGACGAGGATCATTGAATCCTCCTATCTTTTTCTTCTTATTATTTATTTTTCTTTTTATTTTTATTTTCATTTCAATTTTATTATTTTATTTTGAAAGACATATCTATATTAGTAAATTTTACTTTTTTTTTTCTAGTATTTCTAACAAGTAATCCCACTACGCTCTCTTCCACACCAACTCTTAATAAGCTCTTCATGATTTTACAAACTTCCAAGCAAAGCTGCTAGGAATATTTTACAGAATGAGGAAACAAATGGGAAACAATACCTTACGAGTGCCATGTTCAACGACCCAATTTCTTCATCTGGCCAAGAACAATGTCAGCTACTACTTTCCCCAACCACTCCAACCTCAGAATCAATCTCTGCATCCATATAACAGGGAGTTTCACCTCCTTTCCTCTTATGATTTTCTTTATTTTGAATAATCTATCTTTGTACAGTGAGGCCAATGTACATCTTAAGTGTGGGGGGGTGAACATGAAACCTAACTTTTTGCATTATTCTCAAATCCCTAAATCTGGTCTTGTGCTTAAGTGATTTTCTCATAATATTGATAGAATGAATTCTGATTGATCTATAATTATTGTTGATATGTCGTGAATTAGACCAAGGGAATTATGCATGATTATTTGATTATAGGACCTTAAAGAATCGAGCATGATAAGTTGATATTTTGAGAAATAAAATTTTTTAGACTATTTTTCCTAAATTGAGGTATTATCTTGAAATCTTAAGTATACAGGAATGACATCAAAAACCAAAATTTTTGGTGAGATTTTTGAGCCTTTTGAGCATATAGCTTTCTTTCTTGCTCACTTCTTTTGTGGTTTGAGTGTGTCAACATTGAAATGTTATTCTAGAACTTGCTTCGATTATACATGTCAAGATCACACGTATGATTTGATACACTGAGATGATAAAGGCACGTAGGATTCAACCCATTTACTCCATAAAAAGCCTTCCCACATAATTAAACCCTCAGTGAACCCCCTTTGAGCCTACTAACCTTTTTTATTGATTAACCTTCATCATTAACCTATTAACCTATTATTTTTGAAATCCTCTTACTTAATTTACTTTTTTTTTATCGAGATTAAATTTAATACTATTACCTCACTATGTTCACCATTTTTTGTTACTGAATCATGAAGTATGATTTCTATATTGTATTGACTTGATTTGTTCTTAAAAACAAAAAAAAAACTCAGTATTATTATTATAATTCTCAGCAAGCTAAAGTTGTCATGAACTCATGTAAAATAGTTCTAGATATTTGTTTGTGATTTAGTAATTAAGTTTTTGATAGTGGGGTAATATATTGAAATTATCTCGATTCTAACCCTTGTCTCTTCAGCTTGTAGCCATACCTGTAATGTAAACCCCATTACAACCGTGCAAAGGCCTTTTTATTAGTGTATCATATCATTTACACGTGGTGGAGATTTGATTTTCATCCAAGCCTATGGTAATAACTTTTCATGTTAGACAATCGAGTGTTTAATCTTGAACCTTAAACACTTTGAGTGATTTGAGTGAATCTTTAGTGAGGATGTCATCTCTTGTATATTTAGGACTAAAGTTAATTACTTAGAGGAAGGAGATTACCTATGATTTTATTATCAAAATATTCGATTTAGATTGTTTGAGGCTTTTAATGCCCCTATAGTTGAATTCTCACTGTATGATTTTCTGTGGAATAACTTGTAACATTATCAGTAATGATTATGTGATTGAGAGGAATGAATTCTAGCAGTAAATGAGAGTTTTGCTTGAGGACAAGAAAATGCTTAAGTGTGAGGGTATTTGATAAATGCCAAATTATACATAGTTTATGGATGTTTACTACTAGATATGTGGATTTTGGTGCTCTTAATCCGGTTATTTCATGTTTTGTACTTAGGAGAGCACCAAGAGTCAAAAGGAGCCAAAAATGAGCTAAAAAGGGACAAAACGGACCAAATCGAGAAGTTCACACGGCCTAAGCCTTGCCACACGGGCTGCTCACACGCCCGTGTCCTTCGAGGGTGTCGACCAAGGCTCTCACGATTCACATGGTCTGGCCATTGACCCACACGGTCGTGTACAATTTAACAGATTGAACACGGCCTGGCAAACACGTCACACGGCCGTGGCACAAGGGCGTGTCCCTTTTTCAAAGAGTTGTACTTTACACGGAAAAGGGTACTTAGGGAGGAAGAAAGCCAATCCAAAGCCTATATAAACACCCTAAGTATGACCTAGAAAGGGGGCCTCTTCCAGAACTTTTCTAGAATACAGAACCACACGCTAGGAATTACTTGAAGGAAGCCAGACGATCCATCCCAAAAGCCGGAGCTACTCAAAGACTGAAGATCTCTCTCAGAATTCCTTCAAGGGTTTTAGAGTTTTCTTCATGTTTTGTTATTTTTATACTTTTGAGATGTACTCTTATTTTATTATGAACTAAACCCCTTAGATACCTAAGGGGGATAAAACCTATGATGGATCTTGTTATTATTATCTTAACTGTATGATAAATACTTGATTTGTTCTTAATTATGTGTTCTTAATGCTTGAGTTAATATTCCGGGTATTAATTCATGATTTGATGTGCTTATGTAGAGGAGGAATAGACCCTGCCTAAGAGTAGATTTAACATAATTAAGCGGAGTTGATCGAACGCCTAGAAATAGGGTTACAAGATTTTGCCAGATTAAGGTGAAACCTAATATGAGAGTCCATAGAGTGATTTACTGCTTCCATAGGGGTTTTAATTAAGAAAGAAATTTTGATTAATTCAACTAAGGGTTAGACGTTATTAGTCTCAAAAGGGATAATAACATAGGTTAGGGAATCTCACGGATCAAGTCAAGTGAATAAATCTTCTAGTTCAGAGTCAAATAACAAGTGAAATCTAGGTGGATTCCTCCTTGGGTGTCCTCTTTATCAATTGTTTTTCTTCAAGTCTTTTTTCAAATTTTCTCTTTGCTTCAATTAAATTAGTTAATTAGTTTAGATAATTAGTTTAATAAACAAACCCTTTTATTCTTAGGCTAGATAATAAAAAGATAGTTATTACTAGTACTTTTGGTTCCCTTGGGTACGATATCCCGGTCTTGCCATTACTATACTATTGTTTGATAGGTGTGCTTTCCTTTTCGTCGTGATAATAGTTAGTCTAGGTTTGATCTTCATTATAAATATTTTTTACTTGTTACGAATCATGCGATCACACTTCGGGTGCAAGATAAAACGATTTCGCTTCAGGCTATGCATATCGACTGATTTGGCTTCGGGCCATGGTATAGGTACTTATCATGTGAGACCTGTAAAATCCCGAAATAGGGCCTAAATGGAACAGTGGTTGCGAAACAAAAAATCTGTGGTAGAAAATTTTATTTTATTATCATTTTAAGGTCTATGGCATGATTGCATGATTGTGTGAAAATTTTGTTTAGAAATTTTATCGATAGAGGGTTCAATTTGATATTTAGAACTATATTGCAAAAGTTGTAAAATGTGTGTTCTAGTTCACAAAGGTATTAAGTACTTGTGAGTAATGGGTTTTTAAAGTTGAGGTCCTTGGATAGCAATTAGACCATTATACTAGTTTGGACAAAAATACCTAAAGGAAAAAAAAACACCATAGTTTTTAATTAAGGGCATTTTGGTCATTTAGTTATTAAAATGAATTAAAAATAAAATTAAAAGCCAATTTTTGCCCATCTTCTTCATTAGGCCGAAATTTCAAGGGTTCTCCATAGCTAGGGTTTGTTTCAAGCTTTCAAGCTCCATAGTAAGTGATTCCAAGCCCCGTTTTTAATGTTCTTTACGCTTTTAGAATCCCGGTAGCTCGAATTAACTTATGCTAGCAATAATTCAACCTAGGGTTCATATTTGGAAAAATACCCATAGGTGAAATTTGTGTATTTTGGTGTTTTATGATAGAACATGAGGTTTTAAATTATGTTAGACAACTTGTGCTACACGGTTTTAAGTGAAAACGAGTAAAAGGGCTTAATCGGTAAAAATACCTAATAGTCATAAGTACATGTTAGAGTTTGAATTTGATGTTTCCATAGAAGGGAAAAATTATCAGCAAGTCATAAAACATAAGAAAATAGGATGAGGTTTAATTTACGAGCCTTGGGGCAAAAGTGTAAATATGTAAAAGTTTAGGGGCAAAAATGTAATTTTGCCAAAGCTTGGGTCAAGGACTGTTTTAATAAATGTGAGTATTAAATAAGCTAAATTTTTTTATTATAGATCAAGAAGAACAAAATCTGGAGTTAGACCAGGGAAAGAAAAAGATAGTGGACTAAATCGATATAGTTGATCGTATTTTGTTTCGAGGTATGTTTGCGGTAAATAAATGCAATATTCTATTATTTTATGTTAATGTTGTTAATTTCCAGCACATGTATATTTATTTTATGAAATTATTCAAAGAAGAGTCAAGCATGAATTGACGGAGAAGTAATTTCAGAAAGTCCCGGTTGAACCTTAGGAATGTGTAGGATACAAATGTCATGACATTAGGGTTTAAGGATACCATGTAAGACCATGCCAAGGAATGGCAATTGGTAAGGTTTCTAAGGCAAGGAAATCATGTAAGACCATGTCAAGACATGACATTGATAAGTTAGTATAAGGCAAAGGTCCCATGTAAGACCATGCCAAGGCATGGCATTGGTGAGTTCATAAGGCAAGGATACCATGTAAGACCATGTCAAGACATGGCAATGGTAAGTTTCAAAAGGATACCATGTAAGACCATGACAAGTCATGGCAATGGTAAGGTACCCGCGTATCCTTAGTATTCCAAGTGGTTCAATGGGAAAATTTAAAGAGAATATCAAGGTAAGGTAAGGTAAGAGCAAAGTTAAGTATATAATGTTCATAAAGGCTTGATAAGGAAAAAGGTAAGAAAAATGTATTAATAAATTTGATTAAGTAATTAAGTATTTAAGTAAGTGAGTAAGTGAAGAAGTTTAAAATATGTCTATGACAATTAATGAAGTTGCATTAAGTAGTATCATGCTAAGTAGTAAGATAATTCTTATGAATGTTGTTATTTATTTGCATGCGAACTTACTAAGCTTAATGCTTACCCCCTTTATTTTCCTTCTTTTTATAGTTTTTTCAAGCTAACTTGGGGATCGTAAAGTACGTCGAAGGTCCGAGCACACTATCACGAGGATTATTTTGGTATAGCTAGTCGTTTCATTTTGAGTATGGCATGTATAGCATCATAGCCATTTTGTGTGTATGATATTATGATATGGCTGATGAATGGTATGTAAATGCTTGATAATGATCAGCTGTTGGAATGACTAATCAAGGACATGTTTGGTGTTATGTATGCCTAAATGCTAGTTATTCCATGGAAATCATGAAAAAGGTGAAATTAGCTTTAAAACAGTATCGGACAACAATAATGACGTGAATTTGGAAAATTACTAAAAATAGTAGAAATGGATTTAGATAGTTAATGAAATATAGAATTAAACATGTGGATGGCACAAAACAGGTATATGAGTTATATTTTATGAGATATTTAAATTTTTGTGAAACAGGGCTAGAGAAATTTCTAGATCCCCTATTCTGACTTTGGAAATTCACAAAAAATTGTACAAATACAATTATAAGTCATACTTTACATGTACAGATTCCTTATTGAGTCTAGTTTTATAAGAAACAAACAGCATAATAATTGAAACTCTGTACAAGGAGATATTTAATTTGAACTACATAGGGGTTAGAGTAGTCGAACCCTAAAACAGGGGAGAATTTAACTAATAAACTGTACTAGTTGGACCGACCAAAAATTCTAGAAAAAATTTACTTGATAGATATATGAGTCTATTTTTAGGGAAAATTTACAAAATTGGATTTCGAGCTCCGTAACTCAAGATATGAATTTTTAAGCGACTGTGATGCAGTTAGCCAGTTTGTCTGGAAGTTCTAAAATAAATTGTTTGAGCTGTTTAATTAATGAATTAAATCCGTTAACACCTCGTGCTCGACTCTGGCGATGGTCTCGGGTTTGGGGTGTTACATTTATTGGTATTAGAGCAAAGGTTTAGTCGGTTCTCAGAATATTTAGTATGAGTAAGAGTCTAGCTATACATGCCATACTTATGTGTTGATAGTGTGATGACGCCTGATGATTTTAAAATGTTTTCTTTTATAGTTATGGATCTCGAACAAGCTAGTACAGATGATGTAGAGAGTAACGTGCCCACTCCTGTAGAAGGGACGTTGCCACCAAATAGTAGTGAAAGGCCCGTTACAGTTAGTCAGGGAGGAGGGGCTCGAGAAGCCTTCTTCCAAGCTATGAATGAATGGTTTGCCGAGTTCGTTTGAACGAATCTGGCTGTTAGACCTCCACCCCCTCATGATCATCAGACCACCCATGTAGCTCCCCTAGTCACAGGTACGGTTATAAGAGAAAAACCACCAGTTGATAAAATCAGAAAACAAGGAGCCGAAAAGTTTCGAGCTACAAAAGATGATGATGCAGAAAAGGCAGAATTTTGGCTCGAGAATACTATCAGAGTCTTTGATGAGTTATCCTGCACACTTGAGGAATGTATGAAATGTGTTGTATCACTCCTTAGAGATTCGGCCTACCATTGGTGGAAGACACTTGTATCAGTTGTACTGAAAGAGAGAGTCACTTGGGACTTCTTTCAGGAGGAATGCCATAAAAAGTACATTAGTCAGAGGTTTGTTGACCAGAAAAGAAAAGAGTTTTTAGAGTTGAAACAGGGCAATATGACAATGACTAAATATGAGCGCGAGTTTGTTAGACTCAGCAATTATGCTCGAGAGTGTGTGTCTACAGAGGCTATTATGTGCAAAAGATTTGAGGATGGGCTTAATGATGATATCCGATTGTCTATTGGTGTCCTAGAAATAAAAGAGTTTGTTATCCTAGTTGAGAGAGCCTGTAAGGTAGAGGAGCTATTAAAAAGAAAGGGCAAAGTTGAAATTGAGACGCAAGACATGAAGAAAAGACTAATGAGCAAGTCATTTCAGTCTACATCCAAGAGGCCTAGAGAGTTCTCCACTAGATCTAATTTTTTAGCTGGATATTCTAGCCAAACAGAGGCGTAAGATTTATGAGTCCAAAGCTCGCACCACTTCGATTACAAGTGTTGGCGGTGTTCACTGATAGACCGAGTGTCCCGATGTGGTCGACGTCACCTGTGTCGATGTCGAGCAAGCGAGACAAAGTTGTTTCGATGTGGTACACTGACCATTTTATTCGGGAGTGTCCCGAGACGATTAAAAGGGAAGCAATACCGAGTGTAAGATCAGGAAAAGCTCCTGTCAGAGGCAGACCACTGAGAAATCTAGGAGCTGGGGCAAATAATAGAAGTGCATCTAGAGATTTAGCAGTGAGGCCAGATGTTAGAGCACCTGCGAGGACTTATGCTATCCGTGCTCGCGAAAAGGCATCCTCCCCTGATGTGATTATGGGTACATTTTCTCTCCATGATACTAGAGTTATTACTTTGATTGATCCGGGTTCAACCCATTCATATGTTTGCATGAAATTGATGCCTAGTATGAGTATGCTTATAGAATCTACAGAATTTGTGATTAAAGTATCGAATCCATTAGGCAAGCAAGTATTAGTAGATAAAGTATGTAGAAATTTCCCTTTGATGATTAGAGGCTACTGTTTTCCGGCCGATCTCATGCTATTGCTATTTGATGAGTTTGATGTGATTCTTGGTATAGATTGGTTGACTACACATGATGTGATAGTGAATTGTGGAAAGAAATTCATTGAGTTGAAGTGTGAAAATGGTGAAATTCTTCGGGTTAATTCAGAAGAGTCGGATAGTTCATTTGCCATAATTTCTATTATGTCTGCTCAGAAATGTTTGAGAAAAGGGTATGAAGCTTATCTTGCTTTTGTGTTGAACACTAAAGATCTAGAATTGAAAATTGAATCAGTGCCTATGGTATGTGAGTTTCCCGATGTGTTTCCAAAAGAACTACCAGGTTTGCCTCCTGTTAGAGAAGTTGAGTTTGGTATTAAGTTGATTCCAGGTACCACGCCCATTTCTATTGCTCCTTATAGAATGGTCTCATTGGAATTGAAAGAATTGAATGCTCAGTTGCAGGAATTAATAGATAAAGGCTTTGTAAGACCCAGTAGTTCACCATGGGGTGCACCAGTACTATTTGTGAAAAAGAAAGACGGATCGATGAGATTGTGCATAGATTATCGGTAACTTAACAAGGTAATAGTAAAGACCAAGTATCCATTGCCTAGAATTGATGATCTGTTTGATCAATTGAAGGGAGCCACTGTGTTCTTTAAGATAGATTTGAGATCCGGATACTATCGGGCTATGAGTTAAAGAGTCGATGTCCCAAGACGCTCGGACTAGGTATGGTTATTATGAGTTCCTTGTGATGCCATTTGGCTTAACTAATGCTCTTGCCATTTTCATGGACTTAATGAACCGAATTTTCAGACCGTACTTGGATAAGTTTGTAGTTGTGTTCATTAATGATATCTTGATTTATTTTCATGATGAGACTGAACATGCAGAGCATTTGAGAACAGTTTTACAGATCCTAAGAGATAATCAATTGTATACCAAGTTCAGCAAAAGTGAGTTCTGGTTACGAGAAGTTGGTTTTCTTGGACATATTATCTCAGGTTAAGGTATCAAGGTTGATCCGAGCAAGATTTCAGCCATTGTTTATTGGAAGCCTCCTAGAAATGTATCAGAAGTTAGAAGTTTTCTTGGTCTTGCCGAATATTATAGACAATTTGTAGAGGGATTTTCCATGATAGCTACCCCGCTGACAAGATTGCTTGAAAGAAGCTTCAGACAGACAAAAGTCGTATGTAGATTTGAAGAGAAAAGAAATTGAGTATCAAGTTGGTGACAAAGTGTTTTTGAAAGTATCCCCGTGGAAGAAAGTTCTCAGATTTGGCAAGAAAGGCAAACTAAGTCCACGTTTTATTGGACCGTTTGAAGTGATTGAGAGAGTCAGACCATTAGCATATCAGTTAGCTTTGCCGATTGAGTTAGAGAAGAATCATAATGTATTTCATGTGTCTATGCTACGTCGTTATCGTTCAGATCCGTCACATGTGATTTCTCAGACAGAGGTTGAGATTCAGCCAGACATGACTTATGGTGAAGAACCGATAAAGATTCTAGCTCGAGAGGTAAAGCAATTAAGGAACAAAAGTATTGCACTTGTGAAAGTACTATGGAATAGACATGGGGTAGACAAGGCTACATGGGAGCCCGAAGAGGGTATGCAAAAACAGTACCCAAATCTCTTCACAGGTAAGATTTTCGGGGACGAAAATCCCTAAAGGAGGGGAGAAATGTAAAATCCCGAAATAGGGCCTAAACGGAACAGTGGCTGTGAAACCACAAATCCAAGGTAGAAAATTTTATTTTATTATCATTTTAAGGTCTATGGCATGATTGCATGATTGTGTGAAAATTTCGTTTAGAAATTTTATCGATAGAGGGTTCAATTTGATATTTAGGACTATATTGCAAAAGTTGTAAAATGTATGTTCTAGTTCACAAAGGTATTAAGTACTTGTGATTAATGGGTTTTTAAAGTGGAGGTCCTTGGATAGTAATTAGACAATTATACTAGTTTGGACAAAAATACCTAAAAGAAAATAAAACACCATAGTTTTTAATTAAGGGCATTTTGGTCATTTAGTTATTATAATGAATTACAAACAAAATTAAAAGCCAATTTTTGTCCATCTTCTTCATTAGGCCAAAATTTCAAAGGTTCTCCATAGCTAGGGTTTGTTTCAGGCTTCCAAGCTCCATAGTAAGTGATTCCAAGCCCGATTTTTAATGTTCTCTACGTTTTTAGAATCCCGATAGCTCGAATTAACTTATGCTAGCAATAATTCAACCTAGGGTTCATATTTGGAAAAATACCCATAGGTGAAATTTGTGTACTTTGGTGTTTTCTGATAGAATATGAGGTTTTAAATTATGTTAGACAACTTATGCTACACGGTTTTAAGTGAAAACGAGTAAAAGGGCTTAATCGGTAAAAATACCTAATAGTCATAAGTACATGTTAGAGTGTGAATTTGATGTTTCCATAGAAGGGAAAAATTATTAGCATGTCATAAAACATAAGAAAATAGGATGAGGTTTAATTTACGAGCCTTGGGGCAAAAGTGTAATTATGTAAAAGTTTAGGGGCAAAAATATAATTTTGCCAAAGCTTGGGTCAAGGACTGTTTTAATAAATGTGAGTATTAAATAAGCTAAATTTTTTTTATTGTAGATCAAGAAGAACAAAATCTGGAGTTAGACCGGGGAAAGAAAAAGATAGTGGACTAAATCGATATAGTTGATTGTATTTTGTTTCGAGGTATGTTTGCGGTAAATAAATGCAATATTCTATTATTTTATGTTAATGTTGTTAATTTCCAGCATGTGTATATTTATTTTATGAAATTATTCAAAGAAGAGTCAAGCATGAATTGACGGAGAAGTAATTTCAGAAAGTCCCGGTTGAACCTTAGGAATGTGTAGGATACAAATGTCGTGACATTAGGGTTTAAGGATACCATGTAAGACCATGCCAAGGCATGGAAATTGGTAAGGTTTCTAAGGCAAGGAAATCATGTAAGACCATGTCAAGCCATGGCATTGCTAAGTTACTATAAGGCAAAAGTCCCATGTAAGACCATGCCAAGGCATGGCATTGGTGAGTTCATAAGGCAAGGATACCATGTAAGACCATGTCAAGACATGGCAATGGTAATTTTCAAAAGGATATCATGTAAGACCATGACAAGTCATGGCAATGGTAAGGTACCCGCGTATCCTTAATATTCCAAGTGGTTCAACGGGAAAATTTAAAGAGAATATCAAGGTAAGGTAAGGTAAGACGAGCTGTACTAAAAAAGTAAGACAAGTTCACGCTAGAAGAGCAAAGGTAAGTATATAATGTTAATGCATGCTTGATAAGGAAAAAGGTAAGAAAAATGTATTAATAAATTTGATTAAGTAATTAAGTATTTAAGTAAGTGAGTAAGTGAAGAAGCTTAAAATATGTCTATGACAATTAATGAAGTTGCATTAAGTAGTATCATGCCAAGTAGTAAGATAATTCTTATGAATGTTGTTATTTATTTGCATGCAAACTTACTAAGCTTAATGCTTACCCCCTTTATTTTCCTTCTTTTTATAGTTTTGTCAAGCTAATTCGGGATCGTAAAAGCACGCTCGAGGTCCCGCACACTATCACGAGGATTATTTTGGTATAGCTAGTCGTTTCATTTTGAGTATGGCATGTATAGCATCATAGCCATTTTGTGTGTATGATCTTATGATATGGCTGATGAATGGTATGTAAATGCTTGATAATGTTTAGCTGTTGGAATGACTAATCAAGGACATGTTTGGTGTTATGTATGCCTAAATGCTAGTTATTCCATGGAAATCATGAAAAAGGTGAAATTAGCTTTAAAACAGTATCGGACAGCAATAATGACGTGAATTTAGAAAATTACGAAAAATAGTAGAAATGGATTTAGATAGTGAATGAGATATAGAATTAAATCTTGATGAGTCTATTTTCATATGGATGGAACAAAATAGGTATATGAGTTAAATTTTATGAGATATTTAAATTTTTGTGAAATAGGGCCAGAGCGATTTTTGGATCCCCTATTCTGACTTTGGAAATTCACCAAAAATTGTACAAAGAAAATTAGAAGTCATTCCTTACATTTACAGGTTCCTTATTGAGTTTAATTTTATAAGAAACAAACGAAATAATAATTGAAACTCTGTAGAGGGAGATATTTAATTCGAAATACACAGGGGTCAGAGTAGTCAAACCTTGAAACAGAGGAGAATTTAACTAATAAACTTTACTAGTTAGCCTAACCAAAAATTCTAGAAAAAAATTAGTTGATAGATATATGGGTCTATTTTTGGGAAAAATTTATGGAATTGGATTTCGAGTTTTCTAACTCGAGATATGAATTTTTAAGCGACAATGACGCAGTTAGCCAGTTTGTCTGGAAGTTCTAAAATAAATTGTTTGAGCTGTTTAATTAATGAATTAAGTCCGTTAACACCTCGTGATCGACTCTGGCGATGGTCTCGGGTTCGGGACGTTACAATACCCTTAAGTATCTGACTTCTATTCCGAATGGTTTAACGGGTAAATGAATGAAGTGGTTGAGTATGAGATTGGTACGATATGGTATAGGTATGTACGGTAATAAATTGAATATTGAAACTATGGAATTGATAAGCTCTTTGGTAAGTGATGTGAATGATTATTTGATAGCTTTGAGATTTAATAGAATTGTTGTATATTGTGTTCTACTATTTGAATGATTAATGAAGGATGATAGCTGCTTATTGTTAACATATGAGCTTACTAAGCTATATAGCTTACTTTGTTGCTTTTCCATGTTTTATAGTGATTTCAAAGCTAGCTCAAACACGGGAATTGTCAGAGACTTCATCACACTATCCACTGACACGTTGGTACCTTTAAAACTATATTTTAGGTCGTATGGCATGTATAGGAATTTTGAGTTATGTTAATTATGTTTTGGTAATAATTTTGGTCAATTAAATTAGCTTGTAAAGGTTTATATTTTGGTATGTATATATATAGCCATGAGTGATGGCTCACTTTGGTTTATATGGTATAATTGAACCTTGTTTTTATGTGTATGAATATGTTTTGTGAATTGTGTTAGTTGTTGATTGTGTGATGATTGATGATAATATGTTATTATAAGTGTTAGATTGATGAATTGTGATTATTGGTACGTTTGTGAAGTGTGGCCAAATAATGCATTTTTGGTAGTGATCATTTTGATGATTAGAGTTTACAAGGATTGGTATGAATTTAGATGACATATTGTGGTACTTATGTGCCTTGATTTAGTTAGTATTGAAATGGTAGTATTTAGGCTTGATTCGGTTGTTTTGGATTGCTTATTTTGCGTTGCTTTTGTGCCATATGTGTAGGTGAAGGTGCGTACCAAATGGGGTGGCAAAATGGCCTGGTAAATAGCCTATTTTTGTCCACACGAGCAGAGACACAATGTGTGTCTCAGCCATGTAACACCCCTTACCCGTATCTGAGGCCGGGCTAAGGTACGAGGCGTTACCAGGCAAACATACAAACATTAAACTAAAATACGAGCCATAAAATTTTATTCATATTTCAAAGCGTTCATTCTCTTACACATAGTCCCTTATTTGAGTCTACGGAGCCCAAAACATACTTTAGAAAGGGTTTGGGACTAAACCGAGAACTTACGAAAATCTTGGAAATTTCATGCTTTAAGGCTCCACATGCCCGTGTCCCATAGTCGTGTTCCATACACGGCTGAGACACATGGTCGTGTCTCTGCCTGTGTGGAATATACCTAGGCTATTTTCCAAGCTTTGGTCAACCTTGATCTCTTACACACTTACACAAAATCAAAAGCATATAACATGGTATTCATTTAATGATTAAACATCCTCAATTAAACCACAAACATAGCATTTGTATGTCATTATACATGTGTCTCTCATACTCATTTACCTTGTTTATTATAGTACCACTTATACATTTTTACCAAGATTATCATCTTACAAAATATCTTCAGCTTAATCATCAAGCATTCATATTTAAAGCTACATCATATCTTTATAAAATACCACGATTCAGATGCGCAGAACAACATGTTTGCCTGAAACATTTCAATTCAATTCCATACCCAACAAGCATTACATTGAGACTAGTCATATATATATATATATATATATACATGTCATGATACATAACATTCTCTTTTTGTTTTCTTATAAACACATATCATTTATTTCATTATATCAATATTTCATATACCATAGTTTCCATGTATTCCACATATATTTATTTTCCTCCTCCTCCTCTCCATTCCACATCGTTAATGTATATAGCATTCTTGTAAGTACGATTTCACAATTTACTAATAAATGTTCACATCAAACTGTCCACACGAGTCATGGTCACTTAATTATTTATAATTCGAGCTACAGAGCTCCAAATTAAGATCCATAAATTTCCCCTGAAACTAGACTCACATATCTTTCCACCATAACATTTTCATAATTTTTCGTTTAGCCAATCAGTACAGTTTATTCATTAAAATTTCCTTGTTTCACTTTTCTCGACAGTTCTGACCTCTCTTCACTAAAAATAATTATCTCACAAAGAGAACTCGATAATGTTATTGTTGATTTATCTTGAAAATAGACTCATTACGGATTTTAAAAATATAATTTTGAGACTCTAATTATTTTTCTCCAAATTTTTGTGATTTTCCAAAGTCAGAATAGGGGATCACGTAATCATTCTGAATCAGTCTCACAAAAACATAAATATCTCAAAATATAGAACTCCTTTGCTTTTTATGTTTATTTTATATGAAAATAGACTCATTAAGATTTAATCTTATATCTCATTCAGTCTCTGATTCAATTTATACTATTTTTGGTGATTTTTCAAAATCACGTCACTGCTACTGTCCAAAACAATTTTATTGCTAATTCACTCTTTCACACTTTCTTTGTATTAACCTCATTTTAACATACATATCACAAATCATTTTCACCACATTTCATACATCACAAGTATAGGCCCATGATCACAAGGTCACCATAAAATCATCCTCATGTATAACTTACTTGTTTATAACCTTACCACATCCTAGTCACTTAATGAACACATCATTCACATAACCAAGTTCCTGCACTTATTCATCACAAAACTCACAAAACAATACATAGAGAGTCTCCCGTTGAACACTTTGGATCAATCCTCGATACTTGGTGGTTTCAGCACATAGCTCCACCCATCATATAGTTCGGCTCTCTTGTACACATGGTGAACACTTAGTACCACCCATGTGACCTAGCCAGTTTATCTCGTAGCTCTCTTGTCTACATGGTGTCCTTCACTTGGAACCACGCATGCGACCTAGCTACATATATCCCGTAGCTCTCTTGTCTACATGGTGTACACATAGTATCACCCATGCAACCTAGCTACATCATAATGTATTGTAGCTCTCTTGTACACATGATGTGCACTCAGCACTATACATGTGACCTAGCTACATACCATCTATATCATCCAATCTTTCCGAAGGTTCAACCGGATTTCTCTCTTTCCCAACAATTTCACCAATCAAGTAATTATCCACAAACATATGTCCAATATTTTTATAAAATATCATAATACAAGTAATATTGATGTATTACTTACATATAAACTTACATCTCATTTAATATCAACGCAATAACATTAAATTACACATTGTCTTATTAAAAATCATATGAACTTACAATTTCCCATAATATCCATAATCATAGAAATCATATTTATGTATGATAATTCAATGCACTTCATGTACCATAGATATATTTTTAAATCAATTCATAAACTTGGCACCATAATCATTTAATTTAACATAATTCAATTAATTCACTAAATTTAACTTTCAAATATAAATTACAGCATTATTGTTGTATTATTATCATAGCAACTTACATACTTTCAACACCTCGGAGATCATAGTAAACATATCAATTTTACATTGAAACATGCATAAATTAATGCTTATTATACATATGAACTTACCTTGATATTAAAACGGTCATTTTACCAACTTTCCCAATATTCAATTTTTCTCTCATTCTAGGTTCAAATCTCGTTTTTCGGGATCTAAAACATCATATTTTACTTATTTAATTAATGTACTATTCAAAACAGTCCTTAACTCAAACTTTTGAAAAATTACAATTTTGCCCCTAAACTTTTGCATATTTACACTTTTTCCCCTAGGCTCGGGAATTAAACTTAATCCCTTATTCTTATGTTTTATGACATGATGATCACTTTTCCCTTCTATGGAAACATCAAATTCTCACTCTAACATATACTTATGACTATTAGGTATTTTTACCAATTAAGCCCTTTTGCTCGTTTTCACTTAAAACCGAGTAGCACAAGTTGTCTAACATAGCTTAAAACCTCATATTGTATCATAAAACACCAGAACACACAAATTTTACCTATGGGTATTTTTCCAAATATGAACCCTAGGTTGAATTATTGCTAGCATAAGCTAAATCAAGTTACCGAGACTCCAAAAACGTAAAGAACTTGAAAAACGGGGTTAGAACGGACTTACAATTGAGCTTGGGAAGCTTGAAAACCATAGCCATGGAGTCTCCCTTGGTATACACGTCCATGGTGAAGAAGATGAGCAAAATTGGCTTTTAATTTTGTATTTTAATTCATTTTACCCCTAAATGACCAAAATACCCTTACTACTAAACTTTTTAAAAATTCCATCCATGTCCAATTTTTGTCCATAACTTAGAAATTGGTCAAATTTCTATTTAAGACCTCATAATTAATATTTCAAATCAATTTCATACTAGAAACTTTTAGAATGCAAGTTTTGCAACTTATTCAATTTAGTCCCTAACTTCGAATTAAGCACTTATGCATAGAATTTCTTCATGAAATTTTCACACAATCATAAAATCATATCATAGACCTCAAAATAATCATAAAATAATTATTTATATCTCAGATTTTGTGGTCCCGAAACCTCTGTTCCAACTAGACCCAATTTTGGCCTATTACAAGCCGTGTGTGATACACTGTCAAGTTTACGACTGTGTGTCCCCTAGTGTTGAAATTAAAATCAAGTCAGTATGCTCTACACGGCCTCACATACGGGCATACGACTTGGTCGTGTGGTATAAGTTAGTATACCGTATAGGTTTGGCATGGCCTAGCACACGGACATGTGTGGCCATTTTTAAGGCACACAGGCTAGCCACAATGGCATGAATGTTGGCTGTGTGACCGAAGTCAGAGAGTTACACAGGTTCGGACACGGGCTAAGACACGACCATGTGCTTCCGTTTCAGATGTCCACACGGCCTGTGACACGGGCATGTCTGGTGGCCGTGTGAGACACAAGGCTTGGCCACAAGGGCATGTGTCCCTGTTTTGAGTAAATTTTCAAAGTTTCGTGAAATTTTCTTCAGATATAGGTTTAGTTTCGAACCATTTCCAAAGCATGTTTAGGGCCTTGTAGGCTCGTATAAGGGAGAAATTGATTAAGTTTGAATGATGATTGTATGAAATGATATTATGCATGTGAAAAGTTCGTGTAATTGTGTTGTAAGTCTGGTAATGCTCCTTACTATTTTGAAATTGAATATGGGTGAGGGGTGTTACATTTTTTAGTATTAGAGCTATGGTTTAGTCGATTCTAGGACTAACGTAGCATGTGTGAGAGTCTAGCTATACATGCCATATATAAGCTGTGATAGTGTGATGACTCCTGACATTTTAAAATGTGTTTTCATATAGTACATGGATCCTAATCGAGTTATAATTGATGAGGCTGAGAGTAATGCGTCCGCTCCCACTCAAGGGACAGTGTTGTCTGATTCTAGACCTGTAACGGGCAGTCAGGGGGGAGAGGCTAAAGTAGCTTTCTTCCAAATGATGAACGAGTGGTTCACTCAATACATTCGCACGAACCCGACTGCTCAACAACCTCTGCCCCCTTTTAATCCCCAACTGGCTCCTGTAGCTCCTCAAGGAGTCGAGCATTTAAGATTGAACAAGCCTCTAGTAGATAAGATCTGTAAACACGGGGCTAAAGAGTTTAGAGTTAATGTTGATGATGACCTTGAGAGAGTCAAGTTTTGGCTTGAAAATACGATTCGAGTGTTTCATCAGCTTTCTTACACGTCTACGTATTAGTGGTGGTATACATTAGTGTCAGTGGTGCCGAGAGAGAAGGTCACCTGAGAGTTCTTCCATGTAACGCCCCAATTTTTGGGTTTTCTGTGTTTCTGTGATTTTTAAAATTTGTGTGTGTTCTGGTTGGTTAATATGTATATTTTAATAGGTTAGTGGGCCTTTGGAAGGCCCAAACTTAAGTTAAATCCGTGGTAGTCTTTGGAATTTAAATTTTATGAACAAGTGATGCAATTAGCGTTTGGGCTTTTAAGAGTAAAGGGGTAAAAGATGACACAAAAAGGAGTGTGGTGTAGTGGCAAGGTGGCGCGACTTAGGAGACAAGGAAGTGATGCCATAGAGGAAGCAAGGGGTCCAAGGTTCAAGTCTTGGCTCTTGCAATATATTTTGGTTTTTCTTTTAAGAGTAAATCTAGAAGCAAGTAGGTGCGCTTTAAAGTTTAATGTGATGGATTTATGACACAAATGAGTTAATGGCCTAGTGGTGGTGGCGTGAGTTGGCAAGTGAGAGGACTTTGGTTCGAATCCCTTGGCACACAAAGATTGATTATTTTGCTATGTTGGGACGGCAAGAGTTGGTGTTGGTTTTAAACTCTGGTGATGGAGGGATGCCACATCTGGAAGCTAATATAAGAGTAGATGGAGAGCTGGCTTTAAATAGAGCAAACCATGAAGAGAGTAGGCATACCCTTCTTGGCTGATCCCTTTCGCTTTATGACGTGCTCGTTTGGGTTAGGCGTTAGCTAAGAGTGTTTGGAGCGCGGATTAACTGCAGTCTCCTAACAGGTGTGTATTTCTCATTACTCTAGCAGTAGGATGGCTATTTCAGGCTGCGATGGGCTAAAATGAGCCATGTGGTCCCAATGGGTCCGTAAGCCCAAGTGGATAAGTTGTAGAATTACTAAAATACCCCTGTAGGGTAGGACTACCGATTTACCCCTGGAGGGTAAAATGACTATTTTGCCCCTCGTGCGTAAATGACTAACTTGTGTGATGATTGGGTTAGTTGACGTGGATTTATGTTAGTTATCATTAATCCGTAAGTCTAATGTGTTAGTGATCGATTGTAGGATTATCGCGTGGGAGATATCGTCATCAATTGTGATCAACCAGGTGTGTAAACGACACCCTCCCTTAGACCGAATCGGTAAAAGCTGAAATACCGAAACATTGGTATTTTGTGAACTCGCGAGCGTGCGAGCACTCGTGAGACAGTTATTAATGAATATGGTGCATTTGGATGATTAGAGTGCAAAATGTGCATTTTCGTGCACAACGATATTTTTGGGCTTAATGGGCCGAAAATGGGCCAATGGGCCAACAGACCCACTTTGGTAAAAAGACAAGGTAAGTACTTTTGATTACTTGGTAAACGTTAGAATGAGCATGAAGCCTTAGCAATAGGTAATAATTACTGAAATACCCTTATGCATGCAAAATTACGATTTTACCCCTAGGGTTATTTTTTTCTGAAAAGCATGATGTTCTTTTTCTGTATACGTATGCCATGACATATTATTTCTGTTGCATGGGACATGGGTTTATATTGATGGAGGAAGCATTCAGCGACCTCATTTGCAATCTGGTGGTAACCCACATATATATATATATATATATATACTTACGTGGCCTAGCCACAATATTCAGATCTGGTGACTTCGTCACAATATCACCACCTCATTGCAATTTACGTAGTGTGTAGCAGTTGGGTGGGTCGAGTAGTCTCCCCACATGGTGTAAGGCTGGTACGGGGGTGTTGTGGATGGCTCTGGGTTGAGTGGGTCTAAAAATGGGAGTTTGTAAGGAAACACTGAATAAAGGTTTTCGAAAGTCGTTTTTTTGGAACTTGATTATAAATTGTTTTCGAGAATGTTTCCAATATTTTCTCTTTACAAATAGATGATTTTAAATATTAAAATTGGTTTTCTAAAATTAGGTTTTTTAGAAGGTAGTACACCGAATCTCTGGCCCAAGTCTGTAAGTTTTCTGAGCCTTTCTGATTGTTTCTGAAATATCTGTTATATGCTTGTACAAAACCTTATCATTGTACTTTAGTTAGGGTAACACTGGAACTATAGAAACTCTGATAAGTAGACTGAGACTGTAGCTAGGCTACCGCAAAAGGAAACAAACTCAAACTTTGAATTACTGTTATTCATAAGATATCTGTATTAAACACTGAAATATTAAACTGATTCATAAAATTCTTAATGTGATAATACGAAATAAGTACACGAGTAGCTCGTGGAAGAGGCCGTGGACGAGGCCGAGGTAATGCTCTGGCTGAATCTTCGTCTTCAGGACATGTGCCGGCAATAGACGCACCGGTACCACCGGTAACGGAGGTAGAGTCTCATGATCAAGGTGCCGGGGACGATGCTCTGTCCCAGGCAATGCTCTGAGTTTTGGAAAGGGTTGCTGGGGCAAGTACGGGAAACGAAATTTGGGGGTCTATTTCTGAGTGGCTCCGGGCCAATGGAGCAGAGATATTTAGGGGCATATCTGGTATAGCTCCGAATGTGGCTGAGTATTGGTTAGAAGCCACAGAGCGAATTATGGATGATCTGGACTACTCTATGGAGCAGAAGCTGAAGGGAGCCATATCGTTACTCAGGGATGAGGCTTATCAGTGGTGGCTCACGGTGAGAGATGGAACTCTTGTTGACAGTGTGACTTGGGAGCTGTTTAAGATAGCCTTCAAAGGAAAGTATGTTGGGGCTAGTTACGTGGACGCTCGCCGAAAAGAATTTCTGAACCTAGTCCAAGGGAGTAAGTCAGTGGCTGAGTATGAGTCTGAGTTTCTGAGACTGAGCCGGTATGCTTCTGGGATTGTCGCTACAGAGTATGAGCGTAGCGTACGCTTCAAGGATGGTCTGAGAGATGAACTTAGGGTGCTGATTGCTCCGCAAAGGGAGCGTAACTTCGCTGCTTTAGTGGAGAAAGCTAAGATAGCTGAGGAAGTGAAGCATACAGAAAGACAGAATCGTGAGAAAGATCGGAACCGTTTTAGGAGAGATTCAAGACTTTCAGGTGGTATGAACAGGAATGTTAAGAGAGCAAGGGTAATGGAGCCAGTTTGAGCAGTATCGATGAATGCTGTTAGACCGCAGGGTTGTGGGAATTGTAGGAAGATGCATATGGGCGAGTGTCGGAAACATTCTGGTGCTTGTTTCCGATGCGAATCTATGGAGCATAGGGTTAAGGATTATCCCCAGGAACCAGATCAGGTTCAAGTTTTAGAGCAGAGGGTCACTCAACCAGTGAGGGGTGGACCACAGTTTCCAAGAGGACGTGGGCAAGGCAGAGGTGGTAATAGAAACGGTCGAGGAAGAGGAGTGCCTGGCAGGGGTGCTGGATGTGCTGAGGCTCGTCAGCCGGCGTTGGTGTATGCAGCTCGTCGTTAAGAGGAGGGTGATGCACCTGACGTCATAACTGGTACATTTCTGATTTCTAGCATGCAATACACTGCGTTGATAGATGTTGGATCTACCCATTCATATGTTGCATGTGCTATATCTAGGTCACTGGGTGTGCGCTCTGAGAAGATCATGAGTGGGGTATCTGTACTAAGTCCTTTGGGTCATTCGGTTAGGGTAGATAAATTGTATAGAGATTTGCCTATAGAAACTAAAGGAAAAGTTTTCTTTAGAGATCTGATGGAGCTACCTTTCGGAGAATTCGATCTCATTTTGGGAATGGATTGGCTTGTTAAGCATAAGGCTACTCTGGATTGTGCTGCTAAGAGAATAATGTTAAAGACCACAAAGGATGAGGAGGTTTTGGTGATAGGCGAGCGTAGGGATTATCTGTCTAATGTGGTGTCGGCATTGAGAGCCGAGAAGTGGATTCGAAAGGGATGTGAGGCTTATTTGGCATTTGTAAGCCAATTGAAAACTGAGGATCTGACAGTGGATAAAATTAGAACCGTCAAGGATTTTCAAGATGTTTTTCCAGAGGAGCTTCCAGGTTTGCCCCCAAACCGAGAGGTTGAGTTTTGAATCAACTTGTTGCCTGGAACGGCACCGGTGTCCATTGCACCTTATAGGATGGCAATGAAGGAGTTGGTAGAGCTGAAAGCCCAAATTCAAGAGTTATTGGATAGAGGCTTCATTAGACTAAGTGTGTCTCCGTGGGGAGCACCAGTGTTGTTCGTAAAGAAGAAAGATAGGTCAATGCGGATGTGCATCGATTATCAGCAGTTGAACAAACTGACGATTAGGAACAAGTACCCACTATCGAGAATCGATGATTTATTCAACCAACTTAGAGGAGCTTCAGTATTTTCCAAGATTGACTTTCGATCTGGGTATCATCAGTTGAGGGTTAAGGAGGTGGATATTCACAAGACAGCATTCAAAACTCGGTATGGTCACTATGAGTTCTTGGTTATGCCATTTGGGTTGACGAAGCACCTGCGGCATTTATGGATCTGATGAATCGAGTGTTCTAGCCATACTTGGATCAATTCGTGGTCGTCTTTATCGATGATATTCTGGTTTATTCTGAAACTGAGGAGAAGCATGATGAGCATTTTCGTATTGTGCTGCAAGTGCTGAGGGAGAAGGAGCTTTATGCGAAATTCAGTAAGTGTGAGTTCTGGTTGAGAGAGGTAACTTTCTTGGGGCATGTTGTCTCTGCTAAAGGGATCAAGGTGGACCCTTGAAAGATTGAAGCGGCTCTGGAATGGAAGCCACCGAGGTCAGTGTCAGAAATTCAAAGTTTTTTGGGTTTAGCTGGGTACTATAGAAGGTTTGTGGAAGGATTTTCTGTAATGGCAGCGCCTTTGACAAAGCTTATAAGGAAGGGAGTACCGTTTGTTTGGACTGAGAAACAACAAGAATCTTTTGAGAAGCTGAAGAAAGTTCTGACCGAGGCACCTGTACTGATTCAGCCGGAGTCTGGAAAAGATTTTACCATATGCAGTGATACATCACATGTAAGGTTGGGCTGTGTGCTGATGCAAGAGGGAAAAGTGGTTGCTTATGCATCGCGACAGCTTAAACCACATGAAGTTAACTATCCTACTCATGATCCGGGTTGGCGTGTAATCTTTGCGCTTAAGATTTGGAGACATTACCTGTACGGAGAAAAGTGTATTATATACCTGATCATAAGAGTCTTAAGTACTTGCTGACTCAGAAGGAGATGAACCTTAGGCAGCGAAGATGGATAGAGTTGCTTAAGGATTATGATTACACGATTGAGTATCACCCAGGCAAAGCTAATGTGGTGGCTGATGCCCTAAGTCGTAGAACTGTATCTGATCTGAGAGCCATGTTTGCTTGTTTGAGTCTGTATGACGACGGTAGTCTGTTAGCAGAACTGCAGGTTAGGTTGACCTGGGTGGATGAGATTAAGGAAAAACAATCGAGGAATGAGTCCTTGGTTTCTCGATTCCTGCAGGTTAAGAATGGGGATACTTCTGAGTTTAGACTGAATAGTGAAGGAGTTCTGTGTTACCGAGGTAGAGTTTGTATTCTGAAGGAATCTGACTTGAGGCAAGCAATTCTGAAAGAAGCTCATCGAGGTCTGTGCTATGCATCCTGGAGGGAGTAAAATGTATCGCGACTTAAAGTTGTATTGGTGGCCTGGATTGAAGCGAAAGGTAACGGAAGTTGTGGGAAAATGTTTGACTTGTCAGCAAGTGAAAGCTGAACATCAATTACCTTCCAGACTTTTGCAGCTAGTGAAAGTACCACTTTAGAAGTGGGAGAGGGTAACCATGGATTTTGTGAGTGGGTTACCCTTGACACAGTAGAAGAAGGACTCGATTTGGGTAATTGTGGATAGGTTGACCAAATCTGATCATTTCATTCCTGTCCGCACTAATTATTCACTTCAGAAGTTAGCCAAATTGTATGTGGCGGAAATAGTGCGACTTCATGGAGTGCCAGTGTCGATTATTTCTGATTGAGATCCTAGATTCACATCTCGATTTTGGCAAAAGTTGCATGAGGCATTGGGTACGTGATTGAACTTTAGTACAGCCTTTCATCCTTAGACTGATGGTCAGTCGGAAAGGGTTATTCAGATTCTGAAAGACATGTTAAGGGGATGCGTTATTGACTTTCGAGGCAGTTGGGAGGATTACTTACCATTGGCAGAGTTTGCATACAACAATAGTTATCAGGCAAGTATTCGAATGGCTCCTTATGATGTCGTACACCTAGTTGTTGGACCGAGTTGGGTGAATGACAGGTTCTTGGACCTGAGTTGGTGGCAGATACTGAGGATAAGGTCAAGTTGATTAGAGACCGGTTGAAGGAAGTATCTGATAGACAGAAGTCATATGCAGATTTGAAGCGCAAGGAAATTGAATACTCTGTGGCTGATATGGTCTTCTTGAAGGTTTCACCTTGGAAGAAAATATTAAGGTTTGGGAGGAAAGGCAAGTTAAGTCTACGGTTTATTGGGCCTTATCAGATTCTTAAGCGAGTGGGTCCAGTGGCTTATCAGTTGGAGCTACCTCCAGAGTTGGATAGGATTCATGATGTCTTTCACGTCTCCATGTTAAGGCAGTATCATTCTGACACTACTCATGTTGTGCCTGTTGCAGAGATCGAGGTCCAAACAGACTTGACTTTTGAGGAAGAGCCCGTGCAGATTTTGGATCGAGATGTTAAGATTTTGAGGAGGAAATCAGTTCGCTAATAAAAGTGCTGTGGCGTAATCATGGCAGAGAGGAAGCTACTTGGGAGCCAGAAGTGGCGATGCATTAACAATATCCTCATCTGTTTGATTCAGGTAAAATTTTGAGGACGAAATTACTTTAAGGAGGGTAAAGTTGTAACGCCCCAATTTTCGGGTTTTTTGTGTTTCTGTGATTTTTAAAATTTGTGTGTGTTCTGGTTGGTTAATATATATATTTTAGTAGGTTAGTGGGCCTTTGGAAGGCCCAAACTTAAGTTAAATCCGTGGTAGTCTTCGAAATTTTAATTTTATGAATAGGTGATGCAATTGGCGTTTGGGCTTTTAAGAGTAAAGGGGTAAAAGATGACACAAAAAAGAGTGTGGTGTAGTGGCAAGGTGGCGCCACTTAGGGGACAAGGAAGTGACGCCATAGAGGAAGCAAGGGGTTCAAGGTTCAAGTCTTGGCTCTTGCAATATATTTTGGTTTTTCTTTTCAATAAATTTGGAAGCAAGTAGGTGCACTTTAAAGTTTAATGTGTTGGATTTAAGACACAAATGAGTTGATGCCCTAGTGGTGGTGGTGTGAGTTGGCATGTGAGAGGACTTTGGTTCGAATCCCTTGGCACGCAAAGGTTAATTATTTTGCTATGTTGGGATGGTAAGAGTTGGTGTTGGTTTTAAACTCTGGTGATGGAGGGATCCCACATCGGGAAGCTAACATAAGAGTAGATGGAGAGCTGGCTTTAAATAGAGCAAACCATGAGGAGAGTAGGCATACCCTTCTTGGTTGATCCCTTTCGCTTTGTGACGTGTTCGTTTGGGTTGGGCGTCAGCTAAGAGTGTTTGGAGCACGGATTAACTGCAATCTCCTAACAGGTGTGTATTTCTCATTACTCTAGCAGTAGGACGACTATTTCAGGCTGCGATGGGTTGAAATGGGCCATGTGGTCCCAATGGATCCGTAGGCCCAAGTGGATAAGTTGTAGAATTACCGAAATACCCTTATAAGGTAGAATTACCGAAATACCCCTGTAGGATAGAATTACCGAAATACCCTTGTAGGGTAGAATTACCGAGATACCATTGTGGGGTAAATTACCATTTGCCCCTAGGGTGTTAAAAGACTATTTTGCCCCTCGTGCGTAAATGACTAACTTGTGTGATGATTGGGTTAGTTGACGTGGATTTATGTTAGTTATCATTAATTCGTAGGTCTAATGTGTTAGTGATCGATTGTAGGATTATCGCGTGGGAGATATCATCATCAATCGTGATCAACCAGGTGTGTAAATGACACCCTCCCTTAGACTGAATCGGTAAAAGCCAAAATACCAAAACGTTGGTATTTTGTGAACTCGTGAGCCTGGGAGCGCTCATGAGACAGTTGTTAATGAATATGGTGCATTTGGATGATTAGAGTGTAGAGTGTGCATTTTCGTGCTCAACGGTATTTTTGGGCTTAATGGGCCGAAAACGTGCCAATGGGCCAACGGGCCCACTTTGGTAAAAAGAAGATGTAAGTACTTCTGATTACTTGGTAAACCTTAGAATGAGCATGAAACCTTAGCAATAGGTAACAATTACTGAAATACCCTTATGCATGCAAAATTACGATTTTACCCCTAGGGTTATTTTTTTCTGAAAAGCATGATGTTCTGCTTCAGATATCGTATGCCATGACATATTATTTCATTGCATGGGACATGGGTTTATATTGATGGAGGAAGCGTTACAGCGACCTCATTTGCAATCTGTGGCCTCGCTACATATATCTGTTACGGTGACTTCGTCACAATATTCAGATCCGGCACCTCGCTTGCAATCCGGTGGCTTCGCCACACATATATATATCTCTGCTTCGGTGGCCTAGCCACAATATCTGTATCTGGTGACTTCTTTACAATATCTAGCACCCTCCTGCAATTTCTGTGGTGTGTAGCAGTTGGGTGGGTCGAGTAGTCTCCCCACATGGTGTAAGGCTGGTACGGGGGTGTTATGGATGGCTCTGGGTTGGGATTTCGCATTCATGATATATTTGTTCAGATCTGCTATGGGCCTATGGGTTTCATTCGATTTACATCTTGGGCCAAGGCCCGATAAGTCCGACTCGAGGTTTGATCTGCTTTGGGCTATGGTTGGGTTATGTTATACATCGAGTTTACCGAACTCACCCTTTATTTTCATCTCTGCAAGAAATCCCCAACCATAGTGGGCTTGAGCCGTGAGGGATTCTTGAGTGGCCACATCATCTGCAAAGTTGGTTTTTCTAAGTTAGTTTATTTTATTATTTTATATTCTGATTTAATTTTGGGTTTTAAGTTGTAATAAGGCCGCTATTAAAATTCCTTTTTCCGCTATGGTTTTATTTTTTTATTATATTTATACTATGACGAAATTGCTAGTGTTAGGCTGCGCGGGTTTTCAAAATTAATGAACGTTTTCCAAGACTCAACAAGCACAACAAATGGATAGCCTAAAGATTGATAAACTGGCTTTTTATTCAACCGCTGTTTTTACAAAGATCACCCCAATCACTTAAACCAACGAATGCATACTAAGTCGTAAGTCCATGTGACACGTCAGATCTGGCCATAACGTCTGGGTCGGGTTTGGGGTGTTACATTCCAGACCGAGTTTCGAAAGAAATATATCAGTCAACATTTTCTGGATCAAAACCATAAAGAGTTTTTAGAATTGAAACAAGGATGCATGACTGTAACTGAGTACAAGAGAGAATTTGTACAATTGAGCAAGTATGCTCGGGAGTATGTTTCTACCGAAGAGATTATGTGTAAGCGGTTTGTTGATGGGTTGAACAAAGATATTAATCTTCTGGTCGGGATATTAGATTTGAAAGAATTTGTTGTGATAGTTGATCGGGCTTGTAAAACCGAAGACTTTAGCCTAAAAAAGAAGATAGATGATTTAGAGGCTAGAGATTCGATGAAAAGATTGATGAATAAACCTTATCATTCTTCATCAAAGAAATTCTGGGATTCATATAGTCGATCGAATGCATCAGTGGGGTATCAAAATAGAGATCATGGAATCAATTTGTGAATTCTAAAGCTCAAGATACTTCAGTTTCAATTGTTGGCAGTATAACACCCCGTACCCGAGACCGTTACTGGAGTCGAACACGAGGTGCTAACCGACTAATTCATTTACTCTCGCAGTCCAATTAAAAATTTTTCCAGACGACTGGCTAACTGCGTCACTGTCACCTTAAAAATCATAACTTGAGTTCCACAACTCGAAAATCAGATTCATAATTTTTCCCTGAAACTAGACTCATATGTCCATCTACATATTTTTTCTTAGAATTTTTGGTTGGGCCAATTAGTACAGTTTATTAGTTAAAGTTTCCCCTAATCTAGGGTTCGACTACACTGACCTTCACACATTACGAATTGGATATCTCTCTGTACAGGGCTTCAATACTGATGCCGTTTGTTTCTATAGAAACTAGACTCAGAGAGGAATCTATACATATATTCTATGACTCCTAATTATCTCTGGTTAATTTACAATGAATTTCCAAAGTCGGAACAGGGATTCCAGAAACCGTTCTGGCCCTGTTTCACAAAAACCTAAATATCTCTTAACATACAACTCATATAACCGTGTTGTTTCTTCCATATGAAAGTAGATTCATCAAGGCTCATTTATATAATTTATTCACTATTTAATTCCATCTCTACTATTTTTAGTGATTTTTCACATCCACATCACTGCTGCTGCCAGCATCTATTTTTAGGGTAGACTTTATCTAACACATAGTTTCTATGACTCAACTAACCCTCTTGCATATATAGTCCAAAATATAATCAAGATGAACCATTCTAATAGCTGATCGTTGCCAAACATTTCCATGCCTCTTAATGAGCATATACATATCGAATGATTATAACATTATGCTCAAAACATTTATAAGCCATTTTCGCATGGCTATCTAAAATTATACAAATCCAAAGGGTCCATGACCCACAACAAAAGGGCGATCCTATACATTGACCAAAATATCCTCTCACTACTAGTCTATTCCATACATGCCATAAGATATTCCAAAACGTAGCAGTACCAAACGGTGGGTAGTGATAGTGTGACTAGTTGCTGACGATCCCCGAGCCTGTAGCTTCCAATGAGATCTATAAAACAGAGGAAACAAAGTAAACAGAGTAAGCATTACAATGCTTAGTAAGTTTTAAGCAAGGTCAACAGATAACAACCAAATCATAACATAGTTGTTCGTATTTTTATTTCACTCTTCCTTCGGGCATACTATCCCCTTTTCCGAATATGCACATCTCATCATATACAATAGGCAGATAAACTCTCACATAAAAGTGAGCTCATGTGACATAGATATATCGTATGATTTCACATAACCTCTCACACTAAACCGATGTCACATAATCATAGGAATAGTCCCATAGATTGCTCTCGTGTGCATCATATATAAACTTGGAGTACATACTGTTTAACCTTTCGCATTATGTATATTTATAAGCAATTCTTATTACGAAGTCTTACCCGGACATAATCTCCACACGTAGTCATCGGGTCTCACCCGGAACATATTTCCAAGTTTCATGTACATTTAATCACATGTTACAACATTCACATTAGCCATTCGGCTTTACCACACATACACATCACACATATATTTCACATTAGCCATTCGGCTTTACCACATATACATATCACACATATATTTCACATTAGCCCTTCGGCTTTACCACATATACACATCACACATATATTTCACATTAGCCATTCGGCTTTACCACATATACATATCACACATATATTTCACATTAGCCCTTGACTTTACCACATATACACATCACACATATATTTCACATTAGCCATTCGGCTTTACCACATATACATATCACACATATGTTTCACATTCATCACATCGGCCATTAGGCCTTATCACATATATATACACTTCACATTCATCACATCGGCCATTAGGCCTTATCACATATATACTCTTTCACATTCATCACATTGGCCATTAGGCCTTATCACATATATATACACCTTCACATTCATCACATCGGCCATTAGGCCTTATCACATATATACTCTTTCACATTCATCACATTGGCCATTAGGCCTTATCACATATATACTCTTTCACATTCATCACATTGGCCATTAGGCCTTATCACATATATACATCTCCTACATATTTCATATTTTTCTTGTACATCAATTTCAGCAATAGCTCATAAGCAACTCAAATAATTTCATCAAAGTTTACAACAAAATCACCTATTCACTACAAGCAGTTTTCTTTTCCTGAGCAACAGTCGCTAAATTGTTTATAACTGGAGCTACAAAACTCAAAATCAATTGCCGTTAATTTTCCCGAATGTAGACTCATGTATCTTTCATCCATAAAATTTTCATAATTTTAGGTTTGGCCAATCAATACCAGATTTTTCTTAAAGTTTCCCTGTTTCACTGTTTGACCAATCTGACCACTCTTCACTACGAATTAAATTTTTCATTGTACAGAATTCATAATGTGTTTTATTTGATTCCATTTGAAACTAGACTCATTAAGGAGTCTAAGCATATAAATCTTATCTCATAACCATTTTTGTACAAATTATAATGATTTTCCAAAAACAGAATAGGGATTTCGAGTCATTCCGACACTGTCCCGCACAACTTTAAATATCTCTTTATAGGAAATTCCTTTGCTTCCACGGTCTCTTTTATAAGAAACTAGACCAACTAAGATTTGATTACATGTTTTATTCAGCCTATAATTCCACACCAACAATTTATAGTGATTTTCTAAAATCACATTACTGCTGCTGTCCAAGCAATTTATTACAATTTGCTCTTAACTTTCCAAGTCCAAACACTTATGAACTTACCATTTGGGCTTAAGACATATCATGGCCACATCATATGTTATCAAATCAACTCATTATGTCCTATTATGATTGAATTTACTCAACGATTAATCGCTTAAAACTTACCTCGGATGTGGTCGAACGATTTCGGCTATTCGATCACTTCTTCCTTCCCTTATCCAACTTGATCCTCTAGGCTCTTGAGCTTAATTAAACAAACAAATTGACTTAATCATTTGAGCATCGAAAAGAGGAATACAAGATACTTAGCCAATATATATACTCATTAGGCATCAAAGTCGCATATGTGCGAAATCATGAATCGAACTCAACACATTAGTTAATATTCCTCTTAGCCGAATTTTCTAAGCCAAGAATAGGCATCAATATGCTTGCCTCTAACCGAATGCATGCACACCAATTTCCCTCATGTGGCCGAATATACATGTCCATGTTGAGGCCAATTATACACTAATACCACACAAAACAGCATACATTTTACTACTAACGCATTACATATCGTAGCTCAATACACCTCTCTCATTTACTTCATAACCAAACATCATCACAAGCAAATATACACTTGAAATAGTATATATGTCATACCAATACATAATGTGCAAACATATATTCATGTAGGTGCAAGGGCCGAATTCTCAAGTGGCTTATATCCAAATATATACACATATCCAAAGCTTAATCTTACTTACCATGCAACATGCATGAATCATAATTATGGATATACCATGGCCGAATACCACAACACCATAATTTTGGTCATGATTAAACAAAGAACTTAGTATCTCCTTCAAAATGCTAAAAGAAAATCTAAGAGTCCTCAATCCCCATCACATGTTTCATTATCAAGCTTGATATTTAGCATGCAATGGCATTAACACCACATTCACTTTGGCCGAATTTCATTCCCATGACATAGCAAAGATTTGAACCATGGGCTAACAAGAACATCAAGCTAGCAACTAAAAACATGCATGAATCTCATGGCACAACCTCAAACATACCTTAATCTTGATGCAAGTATAGCCAACCTCTTCCTAATCCTCTTCAAAACCAAACATGAAGCAAAATTCCTTCCTTCCTCTAGTATTTTCGGTCAAGGGAGAAAAAATGGATGAACAAATTTTTTTTTTCTTCTCTTTTCCTCAATACACGGCAAGGGGGGGTTCACTCACTCACATTTTTTTTTTCATTCTTTATTACCCCTACTTATTTGTTTATTGTTTCTCCCTAATGCACCAACAAAACATGTTTCATGACATGTTTTGCCCATGATTCCTTGTCATGGCCGGCCACTAGAACTTGGGGGGGGGAATTTGACATGCAAGTCCTCCCCTTTGACTACATGCACTATTAGGTCCTTATAGATTAGCCTTTCACTTTTCAAAAGTGTCACACAAGTCCTACTAATTGAATTCACATGCAATCGGCTAAATCGGAACTTGAAATTTTCACACATTCATAATTACATATTCTAGACAATAAATATTACATTCAAACATTTCGGTGACTCGGTTTACCGGTCCCGAAACCACTTCCCGACTAGGGTCAATTTTGGGCTGTCACAGGCAGTGTGAGAAATAATAAACCCGAGTGTCAACAATGCAGGAGAAGACATTTTGGTGAATGCTGGAATAAGAGTACTAAAGCTTGTTTCAAATTTGGCTTGTTAGATCATTTTATTAAAGACTATCCTGCGATGATTGAGAAAGATAAAGCTCAGAAGATGAGACTGAGTAATATGTCAACTAAAGAAAGACCACCAAGAAATGCTGGAAATGTGAGTGGTAGTCGAGGGGTGACAAAAGACTCTGCAGTGAGATCTGAAGCTAGAGCACCTGCCAGAGCTTACGCTATTCGTGCTCGCGAAGAAGCGTGGTCTCCAAATGTGATCACTGGTACATTTTCTCTTTACGACACTAATATGATTGCTTTAATTGATCCTGGACCGACACATTTGTATGTTTACGAGAATTTAGGGTCTAATAAGAAGTTGCCTGCTGAAATTACTGAGTTTATGATTAAAGTATCAAACCCCTTAGGCAAGTATGTTCTAGTTGACAAAGTATGCAAGAACTGTCCTTTAATGACTCGAGGTTACTGTTTTCCAGCTGACTTGGTGCTTTTACCATTTGATGAGTTCGATGTGATTCTGGGTATGGATTGGTTGATTCTACATGATGTCGTTGTGAACTGTAGATGAAAGACTATAGAATTAAAGTGCCAGATTAATGAAATTCTTCGGATAGAATCTGATGAATCGAGTGGATTGCCTATAGTGATTTCATCGATGTTGGCTCAGAAATATGTGAGAAAAGGTTGTGACACTTACCTAGCATATGTTTTAGATACCAAGGTGTCTGAAAAGAAAATTGAATTGGTGTCTGTAGTTTGTGAATATTTGGATGTATTTCTAGAAGAATTGCCTAGGTTACCACCAGTCAGAGAGGTTGAGTTTGCTATTGAGTTAGTACTGGGAACTTCGTCGATATCTATAACTCTATACAGCATGGCTCCAACAGAGTTGAAAGAGTTGAAAGCTCAGTTGCAAGAGTTAACGGATAAAGGTTTTGCACGACCTAGTTTTTCCTCCTAGGGTGCACCTGTATTGTTCGTAAAGAAGAAAAATGGGTTAATGAGGATGTGTATTGACTATCGTCAGCTCAACAGGGTTACAATAAAGAATAAGTATTCGTTGCCGAGAATAAATGATTTATTTGATCAGTTGAAAGGTGCAATAGTGTTTTCAAAGATTGATTTGAGATTCAGTTATTATCAGTTACGAGTTAAAGACTCAGATATGTCGGAGGCTATGTTTCGAATGAGGTATGGACACAATGAATTCCTTGTTATGCCTTTTGAACTAACTAATGCTCCTGCCATTTTTATGGATTTGATGACTCGGATATTTAGACAGTATTTAGACAGATTTGTTGTTGTGTTTATTGATGACATTCTGATCTATTCATGAGATGAGTCTGAGCATGCTGAGCATTTGAGAATTTTGTTGCAAACCTTTAGAGATAAGCAACTGTATGCTAAATTCAGCAAATGTGAGTTTCGACTCCAGGAAGTTGGATTTTTGGGACATATTGTCTCGGCGGATGGCATTCGAGTTGATCCAAGCAAGATTTCTGTAGTAATTGATTGGAAACTACCTAGAAATGTATCCGAGGTCAGAAGTTTTCTGGGACTATCAACACTTCATTAAAGGGTTCTCGATGATTGCTTCACCAATGACGAGACTGCTATAGAAAGATGTAAAGTTTAATGGTCTGAGAAATGTCAACAAACCTTCGATCAATTGAAAACATTGCTAACTGAGGCACTAGTGTTGCTTCAACCTGAGTCGGGTAAAGAATTTTTTATTTACAGTGATGTATCATTGAATGGATTGGTGTTGCGTATTAATACAAGAAGGAAAAGTGATAGCCTATGCTTTCAGACAGTTGAAACCGCATGAAAAGTATTATCGAACGCATGATTTAGAGTTGGCTGCTATAGTTTTTGCATTGAAAATTTGGCGTCATCATTTGTACAATGAAAAATGTTACATATTTATTGATCACAAAAGCTTAAAATATATTACGACTCAGAAAGATTTGAATTTGCGACAACAGAGATGGCTCGAATTATTAAAAAACTATGAGTTAGTAATTGATTATCACCCGGGGAAAGCGGATGTAGTCGCTAATGCTTTGAGTAGAAAATCATTGTTTTCCTTGAAAGCAATGAATACACAGTTGACATTATTTGAGGATGGTTTGATTTTAGCTGAGTTAAAAGCTAAGCCAATATTTCTTTAGTAAATTTGTGAAGCTCAGAAATGTGATAGTGAATTTCAAGCTAAAAGAGTGCAATGCGAGTCGACTAGTGATTCAGAGTACCAAATAGGATCTGATGATTGTTTGATGTTCCGAGATAGAATCTGCGTACCGAAAAAATCGAAGTTGATTCAGAAAATTTTACACGAGGCACATAGTGGCTGTTTATTCGTTCATCTTAGAAGTACGAAAATGTACAATGGTTTGAAGAAGTTGTATTGGTGGTCGGGTAAGAAACGAGAAATTTCTAAATTTGTATCGAAGTGTTTAATTTGTCAGCAAGTGAAAGCCAAGCATAAAGTTCCTTTGGGATTACTTCAGCCTGTGATGTACCAAAGTGGAAATGGGACAGAGTTACGATGGATTTCGTATCGAGATTGCCTTTGTCTCTAAAAAAGAAAGATGCTATTTGGGTTGTCGTTGATCAATTAAGGAAATCAGCACATTTCATTCCAGCACGTACTGAATATTCACTTGATAGATTAGCTGAATTGTACATTGCTAAGATCATTAGATTGTACGGGGTACCAATTTTGATTATTTCGGATAGAGATTCGAGGTTTACATATTTGTTTTGGAAGAAATTGCAAGAAGCTTTGGGAACAAAGTTGAATTTTAGTACAACTTTTCATCCGCAAAACGACGGTCAGTCTAAGAGAGTAATTCAGATTCTTGAAGATATGCTCAGATGTAGTATTTTAGAGTTCAAAGGCAATTGGGAGAAATATTTGCCTCTAGTTAAATTTGTGTATAATAACAGCTTTCAATCGAGCATAAATATGGCACCGTATGAAGCTTTGTATGGTCGCAAATGTCAAACTCCATTGTATTGGACTAAGCTTAGCGATAAACAGATTCATGGAGTTGATTTGGTTAAAGAAACTGAAGAAAAAGTGAAAGTAATTCGCGATTTTTTAAAAGTAGCTTCAGATTTTCAGAAATCGTACACGGATTTGAAACGAAAAGATATTGAGTTTTAGATCAGTGAAAAAGTGTTTTTGAAAGTATCTTCGTGGAAGAAAATACTTCGTTTCAGACGAAAAGGCAAATTGAGTCTGCGATTCATCAGGCCGTATGAAATTATTGAACGAATAGGGCTAGTGGCATATCAGTTAGCATTAACGATTAAGTTAGAGAAAATCCATAACTTGTTCCATGTATCTATGTTACGTCGATATAGATTTGAGTCATCACAAGTGATTTCTTCGTCAAAGATTGAAATTCAACCTGATATGACGTACAACAAAGAACCGATTAAAATTCTAGCATGTGAGGTTAAACAGATGAGAAATAAAAGCATAGCTCTCGTAAAAGTACTTTGGAAACGACACGGTGTTGAATAGGCTATGTGGGACCGGAGGAAGCTATGAGAAAATAGTACCCTAACCTATTCACTGGTAAGATCTTCGGGGACGAAAATCCCTAAGGGGGGAGATTGTAACAGCCCATTTTTAGTCAAATTGGAATAGTAGTTTTCGGACAACAAATTTGAGGTCAAAATATTTATTTTATTATTATTTTAATGTTTAAAGCATGATTGAATGATGGAGTAAATTTTTCATTAAGAAATTTTAGCAATTGGTTGCTCAATTTGATAAAAAGGACTAAATCGCGTAAAGCGTAAAACTTGAGTTCTAATAGCTAAAGGTGTCTAATAGCTATAGAACCATAAAGTTAAGGTTCTTATGTTGTAATTACACCATTATTAAATTGAGTGGACATTATTGGACATATTATCATGTAATTTGATGGGTTTTAATTAAGGTTAAATAGGTAATTTGATAATTAGAGGTAATTAAAATAAAACCAAAGTGATTATCTTCTCCCATTATCTTTTTACAACCGAAATTGGCATGAGAAGAAAACATATCTAGGGTACTTCATTCGGCATTCTTATTTCTATCAATAGGGTATGTATTTTTTATTTGTTTTTAATGATTTCTATGTTTTTGTGATCGTTGCATCTACTACTAGCTAGCCCAGGGACTATTTTGTAAAATTGTTAAAGATTTTGAATGATTCCATTGTTGAATACATGTGTATTTTGAATTTTCTTGATAGATTATGAATGCTTGTTGATAGATATACAAGTTTTGTGAAGTGATTTTTAGTGGAAATGCAAAATAGAGATTAAATTGAGAAATGTGTAAAGTTAGTGGTTAAAATGTGAAATAAATGAAAATTATGGGCTGCTAGGGGTACTATAGTAATTCGGATAGCATGTGTTTATTGTGAATTTCATTAATTTGTGATTTTATGAAATAAGGACTAAATTGTAAAAAATGTGAAATATGTGGGGCAAAAGTGTAAATGTGTTTTGAAGTGTGTTTTGAACTAAATTGAATGAATAGATGATTGAATAAGTTAATTTTAAATATTTTTAGATCAAGAAAGGAGAAATACAGATTTGGATCGGGGAAAAGATAAAGTTATCGACTAATCTACTCGATTCACCGTTTTAACATCTGAGTTAAGTTCATATGTTATAATTTAATTAAAACTGTGTTTTATGTGCTTTGATATAGCATGAATTGTGATTATGTGATTACGGACAAGTTCGGAAATGATTCGACGAAGATTCAACAGTTGGAATCCCGGTTGAACTTTAGGAATAGTTTAGGATGCTAGTGACATGTCATTAGGGATACTTTGAGTTGGCTTCGGGCCATGATATAGCACTTCGGGTGCGAGATAAACCGATTTTGCTTCAGGCCATGCATATCGACTGATTTGGCTTCATGTAACACCCCGAACCCGGCCTAGACATTACAACCGAATCTGGCGTGTCACATTGAAACGTTATTAGGGAAGTCATGTTTTATCTAAAATCTTTCTAAGTGTTCAAAGAATATTTTCATTTTAAATTAAAGTGAATGGAAGCTACGCACCAGGTAGGATTCAAGAAAAGAGGAGGTGAGTCAATGAGACTGCTTAAGTACCTAGCTCTTCCATGATCCAAGCCTAGACATGCACACATCCATTGCCACACTTTAAGCTTATTACTTGTCCACGAACAACAAATTAAGTTTAAGTCAATTTAAAATATTTATTTCCTTTGAAAACATTTACGTTGCGAAAGCTTTGCTCTGTTATCGTGATATTTTGAAAATAAGTAACTTTTATAAAATGCTCCCTAGGGCTAATCAATTTTAAGGAATCAATTTAAGTGATGTGAATCTCAAGTTGAAAACGATTTAAGTAATTTAAAAACCCAAAATGATAGAGCGGCCTTATTACAACTTTAACCAAAATAGAAATAATAAAAAATAAATGCGAAATTTAAAAGGAAGCTAATTGAAGCTTATTTAAAAACCAGAAATTTAATCTTCGTGGCCACTCTGAATCCCGCCCATTTTCGGATAACAGTATGGCCCATAGGCCCATTCCAGAACAGAACAGACATATTTGTGTATGCAAGCCCAACCCAGCCTATAACCAACCACTACACTCCACCCGTACCAGCCCTACACTCCATGTGGGAATAGCTCAACCCACCCAAATTTCACACTCCACACTTGCAGGCGTTCTTTGCTCAGATATCGATAAGTTGAGGCAAAGCCTCCAAGACGTGGTCAAGCCACTTTCAAGACTTCCTCTATCAATAACCCATCCCATGCATCGATAATAATAACATGGCATGCGATAAATAGTAACAATCAAACATGCATTCAGTCAACCTTAACCCTAGGGGTATATCAATAATTTTGCTCCTAGGGGTAAATCTGTAAATTTTCCACCTATAAAGGTATTTCAGTAATTTTATCAGTTTTAAGGGTTCTCACGAATGTTACTGTCCTTACTAGCCCATTTGACATCGCAATATTTTATTTGTCTCAATTTCACAATTTTAGCCATTGGGCCCTAAAACCCCTAATGGGCCCTACAGTGTCCACTAGCAATTTAAGCCCATTTAATTCAAGTTTTATAACCAGTTTACCTGTTTAAGCAATTTCGATTCCACAGTCTAATAGAACATACTTATTGCATATTTTTTTATATTATATATTATTATTATTATTACCTGTATGAGCCCGTAAGCCTATTGGGCCCAGTTTTAGCCTATCGAGGCCCAATTACCGAAGTGCACGAAATTTCACACACGACTAACTTACCACTTGGTGATTTTAGATCTAATGATTTCTAAACATCTTGTGAGCACTCGCACACTCATAAGCCCACGAAATGCCAGAATTTCGGCATTTCGGCTTTTCCCGAATTGAACTATGAGAGGGTGTTCGATACACACCTGTTTCACGACGACTGCTACTAAGATCCCTTACGATGTCCTACAATTGATTACCACAATTCTTAGATTGCAACCCACAACAACCAATCCCAATATTCAAGAACCCATATTGAACCATGCCCCTAAAGCCTTTAGAATCTTACCTTTTTGCTGAAAACCGATGACTAGATCTATGTCTAGTTGTTCCAAAGATCCAAGCCTTCGATCAAACCTCTAGAAGACACTAATCACCAAAAGAAATCTTCGGTTAAAGACCCTTAAAGCCCTATGCCCAAATCGATAGCCTCCCTAGATTTTAGGGACTTCGGCTTTTCTAAATTGTAAAATAAGACTAGATCTGAGGTGATGAGCACTTACCACTTATTCCTCTTTGACTTCTAAGTAGATCTGATGCAGATCTATCCTCTAAACGATAGTTGAACTTGAATCCAGGAGATCTGAAGTTTCAGCTATAAGTCCCTAAATCTATCGTATTTCGGCTTTTTAAGTGACGAAGAAGATGACGATTTGAGGCTATAACTTTGAAGTAATGTTGCCGATAGATACTAAGGGTTTAGAGAAGATGAAAGTTGATCAAAAATAACAAAAATAACTGAAGGATTTTGGCTTGGAGAAATCGGCACAAGAAGTGAGTTTTTGGGATTTCGGCTTTTATGGCAATCGACTATGGAGGTTTTGTGGAGGATGGGATTGACAGAGGAGGTGAGTACGGTGATCAAAAGGTTTCGGCTAGAAGAAAAAGCAAAAAGGAAGAAAGAAAATAGAGGAAAAAGAGAGGAAGAAGAAATCTGCACCAAGGAGAAGGAATTTGCGTTTTCGGCTTTTGTGAGAACTCAGAGAGGATGAATGGCAGTGAAAGCTTTCAGGTGGCTAACCCTAATTCTCCAAGATAGAAAAAGAAAAGAACCTAACCCTAATATCAACTAAAACAATTGGCCCAACCTCCCTAAGGCCCTTACCGAAATTCACTTAAGTGATCACATGCCCGGCACATGCCTAAAAAAAAACATTATGCCTACCGTGAAACTTGAACCCTGGACCTTTAATTCCTTCCCAGACGCCATTTTTTTAGGAACTTAGTGGCGCCACCTTGCCACTTTACCAAGGCCTTATTTGTGTCGTATCTTACCACCTCAACTTTAAAAGCCCATATCACCAGAACCCTCTCTCCCAAAATTAAAATTCAGGAATTGTCTCGAATTAAATTTACTCTTGGGCCTTTTTTCTCACACCATAAACCCTTCGTAATTTATTTAATTACTAAACTAAACATACGAAATAATATTAACATCTAAATTATTCGGGCCATTTTCCACCCAAACCTAGACTCAAGGCCCAATACTGCTAGGCCCAAAAATCGGGGCGTTACACTTTAGGCCATGATATCAGAATTTCAGATAAGTTACCTTGATTTGGCTTCGGGCCATGGTATAGGTACTTATCGTGTGTTGAGTATCCGACTTCTATTCCGACTAGTTCAACGGGTAAATGAATGATATGGTTGAGTATGAGATTGGTATGAGATGATAGAGGTATGTACAGTAATGAATTGAATATTGAAACTATGGAGTTGATAAGTTCTTTGGTAAGTTATGTGAATGATTATTTGATAGCTTTGAGATTTAATAGAGTTGTTGTATATTGTGTTCTACTATCTGAATGATTTATGAAGGGTGATAGTTCCTTATTGTTAAAATACGAGCTTACTAAGCTATATAGCTTACTTTGTTGCTTTTCCATGTTTTATAGTGATTTCAGAGCTAGCTCGGACACGAGAATCGTCGGAAACTTTATCACACTATCCCTAACACTTTGGTACCTTTAAAACTATGTTTTGGGTCGTATGGTATGTATAGGAACTTTGAGTCATGTTAATTATGTTTTGGTAATGATTTTGGTCAATTGAATTGGCTTGTAAAGGTTTATATTGGTATGTATATATATAGCCATGAGTGATGGCTCACTTTGGTTTTTATGGTATAATTGAACCATGTATACATGTGTATGAATATGTTTTGTGAATTGAGTTAGTTGTTGGTTGTGTGATGATTAATGATAACATGTTATTATAAGTGTTAGATTGATGAATTGTGATTATTGGTATGTTTGTGAAGTTAGGCCAAATAATGCATTTTTGGTAGTGATCATTTTGATGATTAGCGATTACAAGGATTGGTATGAATTTAGATGACATTGTAACATCCCAAAATAGGGAGTAAATAGAACAGTGGTTGCGAAACCATGAATCCGAGGTAGAAAAGTTTATTCCAATTAATTTTTATAATTTACCGAGTGATTAGATGCATGTGTTAGAGTATCGATGGAAAATTTTATAGATGGCATGCTTAATTTACCTACTAGGGCTTAATTGCAAAAGTTGATAAATATGAGTTTTAGATGCTAAAGGATTAAATTGAAGAGTATAATTGAAGTAGAGGCGCTTAAATGGAATTAGACCATTAGGTTTTCATGGACAAAAATGGACATACATAGATAAAAATAACTAAAGTTTTAATGAACGATATTTTAGTCTTTTGGTAATTAAAAGATTAAAAAAGGGGAAAAGATGGCAAAATGTGCCTATCTTCTTCATTAGGCCGAAATTTCAAGGGTTCTTCATAGTTAGGGTTTTTTGAAGCTTCCAAGCTTCATAGTAAGTTATTCCAAGCCTCGTTTTTAATGTTCTTTACATTTTTGAAGTCCCGGTAACTTGATTTAGCTTATTCTAGCAATAATTTAACCTAGGGTTCATATTTGGAAAAGTACCCATAGGTGAAATGTATTTATTTTGATGTTTTATGGTAGAATATGAAGCTTGAAATTATGTTAAACGACTTGAGCTTAGTGATTTTAAGCGAAAACGAGTAAAATGACATAATTGGTAAAAATACCTAATGGTCATAAGTACATGTTAGAGTGGGAATTTGATGTTTTCGTAGGTAAATAAATGGTTAGCATGTTATAAAACATAAGAATTAAGGATAAAGTTTCATTTCCGAGCCTTGGAGCAAAAGTGTAAATATGCAAAAATTTAGGGGCAAAATCGTAATTTTTCCAAAGTTAAAGTTAAGGATTATTTTGATAAATGTGAATATTAAATATGTTAAATTTGATATTATAGATCAAGAAGAATGAAATTCGGGGTTAAACCGAGGAAAGAAAAGGGTTGAAAACTAAATCAAAATATTTGATCGTATTTTGTATCGAGGTAAGTTTGCAGTAAATAAATGCAATGTTTTATTATTTATAATTAATGATGTTATTTTTCAGCATCTATATATTTATTTTTTAAATTTATTCCTTGATGTTTCAAGCAAGAATTGACAGAGAAATGATACTGAAAAGTCCCGGTTGAACCTTAGGAATGTGCAGGAAACAAATGTCATGACATTAGGGTTTAAGGATACCAAGTAAGACCATGCCAAGGCATGACATTGGTAAGTTTTACAAGGTAAGGAAATCATGTAAGACCATGTCAAGACATGGTATTGATAAACTACAATAAGGCAAAGATCCCATGTACGACCATGCCAAGGCATGGCAATGGTGAGTTCATAAGACAAGGATACCACGTAAGACCATGTCAAGACATGGAAATGGTAAGTTTAAAAACGAAAGGTACCTGTGTATCCTTAGTATTCCAAGTGGTTCAATGGAAAATTTAAAGAGTGTTCCAAAGGGAAGGTAAGATAAGTCCATATTCGAAAGGTTCAGGTTATCTTGATAATTCATCTAGAATGTTGTTATTTATTTACATGCAAACTTACTAATCTTTATCCAAATTTATGGATTTAAATTTTTAGTTTCGTAACTCAAGTTATAATTAATTTAGTGACTGTTAATAGACAGTTTTATTATAAATAGTGAAATAAATTGTTTTGATTTGTGTAAGTAATTGGAAAATTTTTAATGTTCTCGGTTTGGTCCTGAACTGTTCCAATTGCACGTTTTTGGGCCTCGAGGGCCCTTTTTAGGGGATTATTGGATGAATGTGAGCAAATTAAATTTTTATAAAAGTAAATTTTTTTATGCCTCGAATAGGTAAAATAAGTTTGGTAACGTCTCGTGCTCGACTCTGGCGCCTGTCTCGGGTAAGGAGTGTTACATTTATTGGTGTCAGAGCAAGATTTTAGTCAGTTCTCGGAATATTCAATATGAGTAAGAGTCTAGCTGTACATGCCATGCTTATATTTTGATAGTGTGACGACTCTTGACGAATTTAAAATATTTTTCTTTCATAGTTATGGGCCCTGAACGTGTTGGTGCAGATGATGTAAAAAGTAACGTGCCCACTCCCGTAGAAGGGACAGTGCCACCAGATAGTAGTGAAAGGCTCGTTACAGTTAGTCAGGGAGGAGGGACTCGAGAAGCCTTCTTCCAAGCTATGAATGAATGGTTTGTCAAGTTCGTTCATACGAATCTGGCCGTTAGACCTCCACCCCCTCATGATCCTCAGACTACCCATGTAGCTTCCCCAGTCACAGATACAGTCAGAAGAGAGAAGCCACCAGTTGATAAAATTAGAAAACAAGGGGCCGAAGAGTTTCGGGCTACTTAAGATGACAATGCAGAGAAAGCTAAATTTTGGCTCGAGAATACTATCAAGGTCTTTGATGAATTATCCTGCACACCTGATGAGTGCATGAAGTGTCTTGTATCACTTTTACGAGACTCGACCTACCATTGGTGGAAGACAGTTGTGTCAGTAGTACCGAAAGAGAGGGTTACTTGGGATTTCTTTCAGGAGGAATTCTGTAAAAAAATACATTAGTCAGAGGTTCATTGACCAGAAAAGAAAAGAATTCCTTGAACTAAAGCAGGGTAAGATGACAATGACTAAATATGAATGTGAATTTTTCAGACTCAGTAATTATGCTCGAGAGTGTGTGTCTACTGAAGCGATTATGTGCAAGAGATTTGAAGATGAGCTCAATGATGTATTTCGACTGTCAGTCGATGTTTTAGAAATAAAAGAGTTTGTTATGTTAGTTGAAAGAGCTTGTAAGGTGGAGGAGTTGCTGAAAGGAAAGGGTAAAGCTAAAATTGAGATGCAAGACACGAAGAAAAGACAGATTTGCAAGTCATTTCAGTCTACATCCAAGAGGCCTAGAGAGTTCTCTACGAGATCTAATTTCGAGCAACTGAGACTAGTTGTTTCCGATGTGGTGCATCGAATCTTTTCATTTGGAAGTGTCCTGAGATGGTTAAAAGAGAGGTAATACCGAGTGTAAGATCAGGCAATGCCCCGTTAGAGGCAGACCTCAGAGAAGTTCGAGAATAGGGGCAAGTAGAAGTGCATCTAGAGATTCAGCAGTGAGACTAGATGTTAGAGAACTTGCAAGGACCTATGCTATCCGTGCTCGTGAAGAGGCATCCTCCCCCGATGTAATTACGGGTACATTTTCTCTTCATGATGTTAATGTTATTGCTTTGATTGATCCGGGTTTGACCCATTCCTATGTTTGCATGAAATTGATCCCTAGTATAAACATGTCCATAGAGTCTACGAGATTTGTGATTAAAGTATCGAATCCATTGGTTCAGTATGTATTAGTAGACGAAGTATGTAAAAATTGCCCTTTGATAATTAGAGGTTATTTTTTTTTGGCCAATCTCATGCTATTGTCATTTGATGAGTTTGATGTGATTCTTGGTATGGATTGGTTGACTGGCCATGACGTGATAGTGAATTGTGGAAAGAAATTCATTGAGTTGAAATGCAAAAATGGTGAAATTTTTCGGGTTAATTCAGATGAGTCAGATAGTTCAATTGCTATGATTTCTGTTATGTCTGCTCAGAAATTCTTGAGAAAAGGATATAAAGCTTATCTTGCTTTTTTGTTGAATACTAAAGATCCAGAGTTGAAAATTGAATCAGTGCCTATAGTATGTGAGTTTCTTGATGTGTTTCCAAAAGAACTACCAGGTTTGCGTCCTAATAGAGAAGTTGAGTTTGGTATTGAATTGGTTCTATTTCTATTACTCCTTATAGAATGGCTCCAATGGAATTGAGAGAATTGAAAGTTCAGTTGTAGGAACTAACAGAGAAAGGCTTTGCAAGACCTAATTGTTCACCATGGGGTGCACCAGTGCTCTTTGTAAAACAAAAAAGATGGTTCGATGAGATTGTGCATAGATTATCGGCAGCTTAACAAGATGACTATTAAGAACAAGTATCCACTGCCTAGAATTGACGATTTGTTTGGTCAATTGAAGGGAGCTACTGTGTTCTCCAACATAGATTTGAGATCCGGATATTATTAGTTGCGAGTTAAAGAGTTAGATGTTCCGAAGACTACTTTTCAGACTAGGTATAACCATTATGAGTTCCTTGTGATGCCATTTGGCTTGACTAATGCTCCTACCATTTTTGTGGACTTAATGAATCGAAATTTCAGAACTTACTTGGATAAATTTGTAGTTGTGTTCATTGATGATATCTTGATTTATTCTCATGATAAGACTAAGCATTCAGAGCATTTGAGAACAGTTTTACAGACTTTGAGAGATAATCAGCTTTATGCCAAGTCTAGCAAAATTGAGTTCTGGTTATGGGAAGTTGGTTTTCTTGCACATATAGTCTCAGGTGAAGATATTAGTGTTGATCCGAGCAAGATTTCAGCCATTGTTGATTGGAAGCCTCCCAAGAATGTATCAGAGGTCAGAAATTTTCTTGGTCTCGTCGGTTATTTTAGACGATTTGTAGAGGGATTTTCCATGATAGCTACTCCATTGAAAAGATTGCTACAGAAAGATGTCAAGTTTGAATGGACTGAAAAGTGTCAGCAGAGTTTTGACAAGTTAAAGGCATTGTTGATTGAAGCTTCTGTCATAATACAACCAGAACTGGGTAAAGAGTTTGTGATTTACAGTGATGCGTCCTTGAATGGACTAGGCTGTGTACTTATGCAGGAAGGAAAGGTAATTGCTTATGCCTCTAGACAGTTAAAGCCACATGAGAAAAATTATTCGATACATGATTAGAACTGGCTGCCATTGTATTTGCATTGAAAATCTAGAGACATCACTTGTATGGTGAGAAGTGCTGAATATTTACTGATCATAAAAGTTTGAAATACTTTATGACTCAGAAAGATTTGAACCTTAGGCAAAGAAGATGGCTAGAGTTGATTAAAGATTATAAACTAGTGATCGATTATCACCCAGGTAAGGCAAATGTAGTTGCTGATGCTATAAGTAGAAAATCTTTATTTGCATTAAGAGCTTTGGACACTAGTTTAACCTTATCGGATGACGGTTCTATCTTAGCCGAATTAAGAGCTAAGCCAATGTTTCTTGAAGAAATTTATAAAGTTCAAAAAGATGACAGTGAGTTGTAAGCCAAAAGAGCTCAGTGTGAGTCAGGTATAGAGTTAGATTTTTAGATCAGTTCTGACGGTTGTTTAATGTTTAGAAATTAGATATGTGTACCAAAGAATGATGAGCTTATTTGAAAGATTTTAGAGGAAGCACATAGCAGTTCCTTGTTTATTCATCCAAGTAGTACAAAGATGTATAATGATTTGAAGAAAATGTATTGGTGGGTAGGAATAAAGAGAGATATCTCAGAGTTTGTTTCTAGATGCTTGATCTATGAGCAGGTAAAAGCCAAACATCAGGTACCTTCAGGTTTATTGCAGCCTGTGTTAGTTTCTGAGTGGAAATGGGACCAAGTTGTCGTGGATTTTGTGACAGGATTGCCGTTGACACCGAGAAAGAAAGATGCAGTATGGGTTGTGATTGATAAGCTAACGAAGTCAGCTCATTTTATTCCAGTTCCTATGGATTATTCACTTGACAAGTTGGCTGAGTTGTATACTTCAGAGTTAGTCAGATTACATGGAGTACCATTATCGATTATTTCAGATAGAGACCCGAGATTCACTTTGCGATTTTGGAAGAAGTTACAGGAAGCTTTGGGCACAAAGTTGAGTTCTATTACAGCTTTCCATCCTCAGACCGATGGTCAGTCAGAGAGAGTTATTTAGATACTTGAGGATATGCTCAAATGTTGTGTCTTAGAATTTCAAGGTAATTGGGAGAAATATTTGCCGTTGGTAGAGTTTGCTTATAATAATAGTTACCAGTCAAGCTTGAAAATGGCACCTTATGAAGCTTTGTATGGACGTAAATGTCACACACCTTTGTATTGGATAGAGCTTAAAAAAAATCAGATTTACGGGGTTGATTTAGTTAAAGAAACTGAAGAGAAAGTGAAAGTTATCAGAGATTACTTGAAAGTAGCTTCAGATAGACAGAAGTCTTATGCAGACATGAAAAGAAAAGAGATTGACTATCAAGTTGGTGACAAAGTGTTCTTGAAAGTATCCCCGTGGAAGAAAGTTTTTAGATTTGGCAAGAAAGGCAAACTAAGTCTACATTTTATTGGACCATTTTAGGTGACTGAAAGAGTTGGACCATTAGCATATCAGTTAGCTTTGCCGCCAGAGTTAGAGAAGATTCATGATGTGTTCCATGTGTCCATGTTACATCGTTGCCGTTCTAATCCTTCACACGTGATTTCACAGACAGAGGTTAAGATTTAGCAAGATATGACTTATAGTGAAGAACCAGTAAAGATTTTAGCTCGAGAGGTCAAGTAACTAAGGAACAAAAGTAAGGCTCTTGTGAAAGTATTATGGAATAGGCATGAGGTAGACGAGGCTACATGGGAGCCTAAAGAGGTTATGCGAAAATAGTATCCAAATCTTTTCATAGGTAAGATTTTCGAGGACAAAAATCCCTAAAGGGGGAGAAATGCAACATCCCTAAATAGGGCCTAAATGAAACAGTGGTTGTGAAACCACGAATCGAAGATAGAAAAGTTTATTCCGATTAATTTTTATAATTTACTGAGTGATTAGATGCATGTGTTAGAGTATCGATGGAAAATTTTATAGATGGCATGCTTAATTTACCTACTAGGGCTTAATATGAGTTTCAGATGCCAAAGGATTAAATTAAAGAGTATAATTGAAGTAAAGGTTCTTAAATGGAATTAGACCATTAGGTTTTCATGGACAAAAATGGACATACATAGATAAAAATAACTAAAGTTTTAATGAAGGGTATTTTAGTCATTCGGTAATTAAAAGCTTAAAAAAGGGAAAAAGATGGAAAAATGTGCCCATCTTCTTCATTAGGCCGAAATTTCAAGGGTTTTTCATAGCTAGGGTTTTGTCAAGCTTCCAAGCTTCATAGTAAGTGATTCCAAGCCCTGTTTTTAATGTTCTTTACGTTTTTTAAGTTCTAGTAACTTGATTTAGCTTATTCTAGCAATAATTTAACCTAGGGTTCATATTTGGAAAAATACTCATAAGTGAAATGTGTTTATTTTGATGTTTTATGGTAGAATATGAAGCTTGAAATTATGTTAAACGACTTGAGCTCAGCGATTTTAAGCAAAAACGAGTAAAACGACATAATTGGTAAAAATACCTAATGGTCATATGTACATGTTAGAGTGGAAATTTGATGTTGCCGTAGGTAAATAAATGGTTAGCATGTCATAAAACATAAGAATTAGGGATAAAGTTTCATTTTCGAGCCTTGGGGAAAAAGTGTAAATATGCAAAAGTTTAGGGGTAAAATCATAATTTTTCCAAAGTTAGAGTTAAGGACTGTTTTGATAAATATGAATATTAAATAAGTTAAATTTGATACTATAGATCAAGAAGAATGAATTTCGGGGTTAGATCGAGGAAAGAAAAGGGTTGAGGACTAAATCAAAATATTTGATTGTATTTTGTATTGAGGTAAGTTTACGGTAAATAAATGCAATGTTTTATTATTTATAATTAATGATGTTATTTTTCAGCATCTATATATTTATTTTGTAAATTTATTCCTTGATGATTCAGGAAAGAATTGATGGAGAAATGATACTTAAAAGTCCTAGTTGAACTTTAGGAATGTGTAGGATACAAATGTCATAAGTTAGGGTTTAAGGATACCAAGTAACACCATGCCAAGGCATGACATTGGTAAATTTTACAACGTAAGGAAATCATGTAAGACCATGTCAAGACATGGCATTGATAAACTACGATAAGGCAAAGATCCCAAGTAAGACCATGCCAAGGCATGGCAATAGTGAGTTCATAAGGCAAGGATACTACGTAAGACCATGTAAAGACATGGCAATGGTAAGTTTGAAAAGGAAAGTTACCCGTGTATCCTTAGTATTCCAAGTGGTTCAACAGAAAATTTAAAGAGTGTACCAAAGGGAAGGTAAGATAAGTCCATGTTCGAAAGGTTTAGGTTATCTTGATAATTCATCTAGAATGTTGTTATTTATTTGCATGCAAACTTACTAAGATTTATGCTTACTCCCTTTCTTTTCTCTCCTTTTTATAGTATCGCAAAGCCAACTTGGAAAATTATAAGGACGTCGGAGATCGCCTCACACTATCAATGAGCTATCTCGGTATTTTGTGACTAGAAATACTTTAAGTTATGGCATGTATAGGAACTTGGCTATTGTGTGTGTATGTCCTTATGATATGATTAAAGAATGGCATGTGAATACTTGGTAATGATTAGCTTATGATATAGTTAAATAAGAACATGTTTTGGTGTTATGTATGCCTAAATGAGGTTTGATGCAAAGAAATTATGGAGTAAGAGTTGGCCATGGAATAGTTAGGAAATAGCAGCAATGACGTCATTTTGAAAAATCACTAAAAATTGTAGAAATGGAATTAAATGGTGAATGAGATATAGAATTAAATCTTATTGATCTATTTTCATTGGAAAGAAACAGAGCAAGCAAAAGAAGTCTATATTCTGAGATATTTAAATTTTTGTAAGACTGGTTTAGAGTGATTTCGTGATCCCCTGTTCCAACTTTGGAAAATCACTATAAACTGTAAAAAAAGAATTATAAGTTATAGTTTATATTTATATATTCCTTAGTGAGTATATTTTCATTAGAAATAAACGGAAACATTATCTGAATTCTGTATAATGAGATAATCGATTTTTACTGAAGAGAGTTTAGGTCCGCTGAACTGCGAAACAAGAGAAACTTTAATGAATAAACTGTACTAATTCTCCAAACCAAAAATTCTGTAAAAATTATGCTAAGAAGATATATGAGTCTAGTTTTGAGGAACAATTTACGGATTTAAATTTTAAGTTTCATAACTTGAGTTATAATTAATTTAGTGATTGTACGCAGTGAACAGTTTTATTATAAATAGTGAAATAAATTGTTTTGATTTGTGTAAGTAATTGGAAAATTTTTAATGTTTCTGGTTTGGTCCCGAACCGTTCCAATTGCACGTTTTAGGGCCTCGAGGGCCCTTTTTAGGGGATTATTGGATAAATGTGAGCGAATTAAAATTTTTTAAAAGTAAATTTTTTTATGCACCGAACAGGTAAGATAAGTCTGGTAACGCCTCGTGCTCGACTCCAGTGACGGTCTCGGGTAAGGGGTGTTATAGACATATTGTTGTACTTATGTGTGTTGATTTAGTTAGTATTGAAATGGTAATATTTAGGCTTGATTTTGTAACACCCCAAACCAGGCCTAGACGTTATGACCGGATCCGGTACGCCACATCAATGCGTTCAAAACGTTCCGTTTTACTTAGTTTGGAGAACTTAGTTGGCGTTGTAAAAGATACTTTTTAAAGAAGGTTAAGGTGAATAGAAGCTGTGCACCAGGTAGGAAACCAGGAAGAAGAGGAGGTGAGTCCGTCGGACTGCTTAAGTACCAAGCTCCCTTCGGTTCCAATCCTAGACATGCACACCACCATTGCCACACCTTAACGACTCGTATAATTTTGAGAAAACCGTCTGGTTGTGTCTATCTTAAGAAAAGGATTAAGTTTGAAAACGTTTGCTTAGTGGAAGTCTTACTTGTAATCGTGTTATTTTGAAATCCCTTGATGTTTTTGAAAACGTGTCCTAAAGCTAATCCATTTTCCTTAGTTATCATAGTTTTTTTTTTCATCATAATAAAATAAAATAATAAAAGTAAAACAAAACCATAAAAAAAATAATTAAAAGGCCTTATTACACTTAAAACCCAAAGCCATAAATGAAATTAAAAGGACGTCCAGTTCACCAGAAAGAAACCAGGTTCGTAGAAACATGTGGCCAGTCCAAATCCCTCATAGCTCCAAGCCCACTATGGTTGAGGATTACCTGCGAGGGTGAAAATAAGGGGTGAGTTTTGGAAAACTCAGTGTGTAATTCAACCCAACCATAGCCTAAATCAGTTCAAACCACAGAGACAGAATAAGTTGGCCTCAGCCCAGAACAGATATTAGAATAAAGCCCGTAGGCCCGAATGCACTGAGCAGATATATCATGCTTATGCAGAAACCCAACCATATCCAACCACATACACCCCCATACCATCCTTTCACCATGTGGGGAGACTACTCGACCCACCCAACCGCTACACGCCACAGAAATATGCAGCATGGCTGCCAGATACGAAAAATGTGACGAGTCACGGATCTGATATTTTGTGGCGGTGCCACCGTATCAGATATACGTGGCGGGGCCACGATCAGAATAATTTGTGGCATAGCCACCAGGACGCTTCCTCCATAATATAACCCATGTCCCCATGCAGCAGATATAAATTCATGGCATGCATCATACAGATTTAATTCATCATGCTTTTCAGACAAAATTAACCCTAGGGGTATAGAGGTCATTTTGCATACATTGGGGTATAATGGTAATTTTGCATACATAGGGGTATAATGGTAATTTTGCATACATAGGGGTACTCTAGTACATCTAACTATTTCTAAGGTTTTCATGCATATCGTAGCCATTACGTTTAGCCAGAAACACTTACCGAGTGTTCTTACCGAATTGGGCCCGTTGGCCCATTAACCCAGTTTTGGCCCATTAAGCCCAAAATATCAAAACGCATTTAAATCGCGTCTCGCGGTTTTATCACTTCCGATTACCAGTAATAATTACCCATACGTCTCACGAGCATTCGACACTCAAGACACTTCATAGCGCCCAAAATACCAATTTTTGATATTTGACTTTTCGGCTTTTCGATCTAGCCTATGAAAGGGTGTCGATTACACACATGTTTTCGGATTTCCTCGTCAAGATCTACACCGAACGCCTACAATTGAATCACTTACTATTACTCCAAATATCAAAATACAATTGAGTATCTAGTCCTTACCACATTCACCAAACATGCCAAAAACCCTTATTGCTCTTACCTTACTGCCGAAAGATGGTTAACTCCAAAGATCCGATCGTTCCACCTGTCCAAGCCCTTGATCAACTGCCTCTAAATCACGCTATTACCAAAATAAAATAGTTATTACGACCCTTCAAGGTTACAAGTCCAAATCGACAACCTCCCTAACTTTTAGGGATTTCAGCTTTTCCTAAAATATGTAAGAAGACTAAGTTTTGGCGAAGACTTACCACCGATTCCTTAGTGACTGATTCCAATGAGTTTCCCACTCGATCCTGATGTAGATCTAAGCCCTCAGATGATAACAAAAGTCGATATTTCAGTGACTTCAGTATTCGGCCAAGTCCCTTTTAATGTGGGGTTTTTCGGCTTTTTTGCAACTTGTGTTTAGAAAGGTAAAACGAGAGGGTTTTGCTATGGTCTTGTCGTCAAAAATTGAGGTTTTAGAGGGCTGGTGAATTAGCCACAAATGATGAAGGGAAGAGATGTGGTTTTGTTTATAAGAAATTGGCACAAAAAGAATAAGCTTTCGGGATTTCGGCTTTTTATGATGTTCGCATATAAGGCTAAAAATAAAAGATTAAGGATGTGATGAAGAGTAAAGAGATAGAAGGGTTCACTATGGAGAAGGAAGAGGAGAAGGTAGATGGAGAAAAGAAATAAAGAAAGAGGAGAAGAAAAGATGATCGAATTTCGGCAACACACCCCAAATGCCGAAATTCCCACTACTACAATACCTAGCCGAATTTCCCATGCTAGAGTCCCTTGGCCAGCCACCTCTTGCTCCTTGATCAGCTCCTAGATTTCCTCCTTATCTTTATCCTTATTCAATCCCTTACCTTCTTAAACTCTTCCTTCTGACTTTTATTTCAGTTCCATTACTTCCCTTTCCTGTACACAAAAATTAATCACTTAATTTGCTGTCATTGTGACTTGAACCTGGGTCCTCCCCAAGCTTCCACACGCCACTACATCCTTCCCAGTGGCGTCACATGCCACTTTACCACTTGCTTCCTTGTGATCCATTTTTCACAAATAATTCCTAAAAGCCCAATTTATCAGAACCCCTTTCTCTTACAGATTTAAAATTAATTAAAACTACCGGGTTTTATCCTAAGCTTGGGCCTTCTAGAGGCCCACCAACATAATTAATCCTACACATAACAAATAGAACACAGAATTTTAAATTTTACAACTTTTACAGAATTCCCGAAAATTTAGGGCGTTACAACTCTACCCTCCTTAAAGAAATTTCGTCCTCAAAATTTACCTGATCCGAACAGATGAGGGTATTGTTTTTGCATTGTCTCCTCTGGCTCCCAAGTAGCTTCTTCTCTGCCATGGTTACGCCAAAGCACTTTCACTAATGGTACAGATTTCCTCCTCAGAACCTTAACGTATCGATCCAATATTTGTACAGGCTCCTCCTCAAAGGTTAAATCAGTGAGCACCTCAATTTCTGCAACCGGCACGACATGAGTAGGGTCAGAACGACAACGCCTTAACATGGAGACGTGAAAATCATCGTGAATCCTGTCTAACTCTGGAGGCAATTCCAACTGATAAGCCACTGGGCCTACTCGCTTCAAAACCCGATAAGGCCCAATGAACCGCGGACTCAACTTGCCCTTCTTGCCAAACCTTAGTATCTTCTTCCAAGGTGAAACCTTCAAGAAGACCATATCGCCCACTGAGTATTCAATCTCCTTACGCTTCAGATCTGCATACGATTTTTTCCTATCAGACGCTTCCTTTAACCGATCTCTAATTAACTTGACCTTATCCTCAGTATCTGCCACCAACTCAGGTCCAAGAACTTGTCGCTCCCCCAGTTCAGTCCAACAACTAGGTGTTCGACACCTTCGCCCATACAGTGCTTCATAAGGTGCCATTCGAATACTCGACTGATAACTATTGTTGTATGCAAACTCTGCCAAAGGCAAGTAATCCTCCCAACTACCTCAGAAATCAATAACACATCCCCTCAATATGTCTTCCAGAATCTGAATAACTCTTTCCGACTGACCATCAGTTTGGGGATGGAAAGCCGTACTAAAGTTCAATCGCGTTCCCAACGTCTCATGCAACTTTTGACAAAACCGAGATGTGAATCTAGGATCCCGATTAGAGATAATCGAAACCGGAACTCCATGCAGTCGCACAATCTCCGCCACATACAACTTGGCTAACTTTTAAAGAGAAAAGTCTGTGCGAACAGGTATAAAATGAGCCGACTTGGTCAACCTATCCACAATCACCCATATTGAGTCTTTCTTCGATGGTGACAAGGGTAGCCCACTCACAAAGTCCACGATTACCCTCTCCCACTTCCAAAGTGGTATTTTTACTGGCTGCAATAATCCAGAAGGTAACTGATGCTCAGCTTTCACCTGCTGGCATGTCAGACATTTCCCCACAAATTCAGTTACCTCTCGCTCATGTCCAAGACACCAATACAGTTCTCGCAAGTCATGGTACAACTTATTCCCTCCAGGATGCATGGCACAAAGTCCCCCATGAGCTTCCTTCAAAATTGACTGTCTCAAGTCAGAGTCCTTCGGAACACAAATTCTTCCTCGGAAACACAGAACCCCTTCATCATTTATCCCAAACTCAGAAGTTTCCCCTTCCTTAACTTGTTGAAACGAGGGACCAAAGACTCATCTTTCAACTACTTCTCTTTAATCTGATCCACCTAGGTTGGCCTTACTTTTAATTCAGCCAACAGACTTCCATCGTCAAACAGACTTAGATAAGCAAACATTGCTCTCAGCTCAGATACAGCTCTACAACTTAAAGCATCGGCCACCACATTAGCCTTGCCTGGGTGATACTCGCTTGAACAATCATAATTCTTAAGCAACTCGATCCATCTCCTTTGCCTAAGGTTCAGTTCCTTCTGAGTCAGTAAATACTTGAGACTCTTATGATCTGTGTATATAATACACCTTTCCCCATACAAGTAATGTCTCCAAATTTTAAGCGCAAAGATCACTGCTGCTAACTCCAAATCATGAGTAGGATAATTCCCTTCGTGAGGCTTAAGTTGTCGAGACGCATAAGCAACTACCTTACCCTCTTGCATCAACACACAACCCAAACCTACGTGTGATGCATCACTTGCACACGAGAAAATCTTTCCCAGACTCTGGTTGAATTAACACAGGTGCTTCAGTCAGAACTTTCTTCAACCTCTCAAAAGCTTCTTGCTGCTTCTCCGTCCATACAAACGGTACTCCTTTCCTTATGAGTTTTGTGAGAGGTGCTGCCATCACCAAAAACCTTCCACAAACCTTCTGTAGTAACCTGCCAATCCTAGGAAACTTGAATTTCAAACCCGACCTAGGTGGCTTCCATTCCAAAATTGCTTCAATCTTTCGAGGATCCACTCTAATCCCTCTGCGAGAGACCACATGCCCCAAAAAGGTTACCTCCCTCAACCAGAACTCACACTTGCTGAACTTTGCATAAAGTTCCTTCTCCTTAACACTTGTAACACAAAGCGGAGATGCTCATCATGTTTTGCTTCATCTCGAATATACCGAATATCATCAATAAAGACGACCACGAACCGATCCGAAATGGTTGGAACACACGATTCATCAGATCCATGAGCGCTGCAGGAGCGCTTTGTTAGTCCAAATGGCATAACCGAAACTCATAATGACCATAACGAGTCACGAATCTTTGTCTTATGAATATCGCCTCCTTGACCCTTAATCGATGATATCCGGATCGAAGATCGATCTTGGAAAATCTGAAGCTCCTTTAAGTTGGTCGAACAGATCGTCAATTCTTGGCAGAGGGTACTTATTCTTAATCGTCAGTTTGTTCAACTGGCGATAATCAATGCACATGCGCATCGTCCCATCCTTCTTCTTCATGAATAGCACCGCTGCTCCCTATGGAGACACACTTGGCCTAATAAAGCCCCTATCCAACAATTCTTGAATTTGCGCCTTTAACTCCACTAACTCTTTCGGTGCCATCCTATATGGTGCAATGGACACTGGTGTTGTCCCAGGCAACAGGTCGATTCCAAATTCGACTTCTCGGTTTGGAGGCAATCCCGAAAGCTCCTCCAGAAAGACATCTTGGAACTATTTTACAGTTCTAACCTTATCCACTGTCAGCCCCTCTACATCTATTTGACTTACAAATGCCAAATAGGCCTCACAACCTTTCCGAATCCACTTTTCAGCCCTCAATGCCGATATCACATTAGACAAATAGTCCCTTCGCTCACCTATCACCATAACCTTATCCCCTTCCGTGGTCCTCAACACCATTCGCTTAGCAGCACAGTCCAGAGTCGCCTTATGCTTAACAAGCCAGCCCATTCCCAGAATGATGTCAAATTCTCCAAACGGCAACTCCATTAGATTGCCAGGAAAGATCCTACCTTGAGTTTCTAAGGGTACATCCTTATACAGCTTGTCTACCCTAACCGAGTGACCCAAAGGACTTAACACAGATACCCCACTCACTATCTCCTCAGAATGCACTCCCAAAGACCCAGATATGGCACACGCAACATAAGAATGAGTAGATCCAATATCCACCAAGGCAGTATACGGCATATTAGAAACTAAAAATGTACCATTTATGACATCAGGTGCGTCGCCCTCCTCTCGACGACGAGCTGCATACACCAACGCTGGCTGCCGAGCCTCAGCATTTTCGGCTCCCCTACCGGGCGCCCCTCGACCTCGACCATTTCCATTCCCATTTCCGCCCCTACCTTGTCCACGTCCTCTCGGTGGTTGTGGTCCACCTCTCATGGGTTGAACAACCCTCAGACGATAATCTTGAGCCCGATCACTCTCGTGGATAGTTCTTAACTCTATGCTCCATAGATCCGCATCGGAAACAAGCACCAGAACGTTTCCTACACTCACCCAGGTGTACCTTACCACAATCCCCACAGATTGGCGGTCTAACCATATTCATCGGAATGGCTCGAACTGGCTCCTCCACTCTCGCCCTTTTGGCATTCTTGTTTGCTCCACCCGAAGGTCCAGAATCCTTTCGGAAACGGTTCTAACCTTTCTCACGGTTCTGCCTCTCAGTACGCTTTACCTCCTCGTGATCTTAGCTTTTTCCACGAGCCGCAAGTCACGCTCCCTCTGCGAAGCAATCAGCACTTAAGGTCATCTCTGAGTCCATCCTCAAAGCGAACGCTACGCTCATACTCGTAACAACTATTCCCACAAAGATACCTACTCGACCTCGAAATTCACCTCGTACTCAAGAATGGTTTTGCCTCCTTGGACCAGATTCAGAATTCTTTCCTACAGGCGTCCACATAACTTGCCCCGACGTACTTTCCTTTAAAGGTCAGTCTTAAACAGACTCCCAAGTAACCCTATCATTTGGGTTCCATCCTCACGGTGAGCCACCACCGATAAGCCTCATCTCGCAAAGAACGATCGGCCCCTTCAACCGCGCTCCACGAGCAGTCCAAGTCATCCATAATTCGTTCGTGGCCTTCAACCAATATTACGCCACATTCGGGCTACACCAGATCGCCCTAAAGATCTCCGCTCTATTAGCCCAGTCGTTCGAAATCGACCCTCGAATTCCGTTGCGAACTTACCCCGGTAACCCTTTCCGAACTCGAAGCATTACTGCGACGAGCGTCATCCCGACACCATGATCATGAGATTCCACTTCGTTACCAAAGGTACGGTGCTTCGCCACCGCATATGTCACGAAGACGAAGATCCCGCCGAGCTCTTCCTCGGCCTCGCCCACGGCCTCTACCTCGAGCTTTCGCGTACTCATATCGTATAATCTGATTACGAATTTTATGCATTAATTTTAGCATTCCAGTGATTATTACAGATGTTTTATGATTCAAATAGTAATTCAGAGATGGTTTTCATAGAATAGACGTCTAACTACAGTTTCAGTCTTTTAGCAAGCTTTTCTAGGGTTTCAGTAGCATCCTATCTAGAGTATTCTAGTAAAGTTTCAGTACAGACAGATAATTTAGAATATATTCAGAAAAATTCAGAATACTTACAGGCTTGGGCTGGAGATTCGGAATGCCACCTTCAGAAGTCCAAATTTAAAAACTGATTTTTTTTTTGAAAATCTTCGTTTTTGTAAACCCATTCCACAGTCGAGTTGTTGCAACCTGGCTCTGATACCACTAAATGTAACACCCCAAACCCGGCCTAGACGTTATGACCGGATCTGGTACGCCACATCAATGCGTTCAAAACGTTCCGTTTTACTTAGTTTGGAGAACTTAGTTGGGGTTGTAAAGATACTTTTAAAGCGAGTTAAGGTGAATAGAAGGCATGCACCGGTAGGAAACCGGGAAGAAGAGGAGGTGAGTTCGTCGAACTGCTTAAGTACCAAGCTCCCTTCGGTTCCAATCCTAGACATGCACACCACCACTGCCACACCTTAACGACTCGTACAATTTTGAGAAAACCGTCTGGTTGTGTCTATCTTAAGAAAAGGATTAAGTTTGAAAACGTTTGCTTAGCGGAAGTCTTACTTGTAATCGTGTTATTTTGAAATCCCTTGATGTTTTTGAAAACGCGTCCTAAAGCTAATCCATTTTCCTTAGTTATCATAGTTTTTTTTTCATCATAATAAAATAAAATAATAAAAGTAAAACAAAACCATAAAAAAAATAATTAAAAGGCCTTATTACACTTAAAACCAAAACCATAAATGAAATTAAAAGGACGTCCAGTTCACCAGAAAGAAACCAGGTTCGTAGAAACATGGGGCGATCCAAATCCTCACAGCTCCAAGCCCACTATGGTTGAGGATTACTTGCGAGGTGAAAATAAGGGGTGAGTTTTGGAAAACTCGATGTGTAATTCAACCCAACCATAGCCTAAATCGGTTCAAACCACGAGAGAGAATAAGTTGGCCTCGGCCGAACAAATATCGAATAAAGCCCGTAGGCCCGAGCAGTGCCGTAACGTATATATCATGCTTATGCGAAACCCAACCATATCCAACCACATACACCCCCATACCATCCTTTCACCATGTGGGAGACTACTCGACCCACCCAACCGCTACGCCACGAAATATGCAGCATGGTCGCGGATCTGAAAATGTGACAGAGTCACGGATCTGAATATTTTGTGGCGGTGCCACCGAAACAGAATATACGTGGCGGGGCCACGAGCAGATAATTTGTAGCATAACCACCAGGACGCTTCCTCCATAATATAACCCATGTCTCCATGCAACAGATATACATTCATGGCATGCATCATACAGATTTAATTCATCATGCTTTTCAAAAAAAATTAACCCTAGGGGTATAGAGGTCATTTTGCATACATAGGGGTATAATGGTAATTTTGCATACATAGGGGTATAATGGTAATTTTGCATACATAAGGGTATAATGGTAATTTTGCATCCATAGGGGTACTCTAGTACATCTAACTATTTCTAAGGTTTTCATGCATATCGTAGCCATTACGTTTAGCTAGAAACACTTATCGAGTGTTCTTACTGAATTGGGCCCGTTGGCCCATTAACCCAGTTTTGGCCCATTAAGCCCAAAATATCAAAACGCACGAAATCGCGCGTACTACAGTTTTATCACTTCCAATTACCAGTATTAATTACCCATACGTCTCACGAGCATTCGCACACTCGCAAGCGCCCAAAATACCAGTTTTTCGGTATTTCGGCTTTTCGGCTTTTGCCGATCTAGCCTATGAAAGGGTGTCAGTTACACACCTATTTTCGGGATTTCCTTGTCGAGATCTACACCCGAACTGCCTACAATTGAATCACTTACTATTACTCCAAATATCAAAAATACAATTGAGTATCTAGTCCCTTACCACATTCGGCCAAACATGCCAAAAACCCTTATTGCTCTTACCTTACTGCCGAAAGATGGTTAACTCCAAAGATCCAATCGTTCCACCTGTCCAAGCCCTTGATCAACCGCCTCTAAATCACGCTATTACCAAAACAAAATAGTTATTACGACCCCTCAGGGTTACAAGTCCAAATCGACAACCTCCCTAACTTTTAAGGATTTTGGCTTTTCCTAAAATATGTAAGAAGACTAAGTTTTGGCGAAGACTTACCACCGATTCCTTAGTGACTGATTCCAATGAGTTTCCCACTCGATCCCTATGTAGATCTAAGCCCTCAGATGATAACAAAATTCGATATTTCAGTGACTTCAGTATTCGGCCAAGTCCCTTTTAATGTGGGGTTTTTCGCTTTTTGCAACTTGTGTTTAGAAAGGTAAAAGCGAGAGGGTTTTGCTATGGTCTTGTCATCAAAATTGAGGTTTTAGAGGGCTGGTGAATCAGCCACAAATGATGAAGGGAAGAGATGTGGTTTTGGTTATAAGAAATCGGCATAAAAAGAATAATCTTTCGGGATTTCGACTTTTTATGATGTTAAACTTATAAGGCTAAAAATAAAAGATTAAGGATGTGATGAAGAGTAAAGAGATAGAAGGGTTCAGCTATGGAGAAGGAAGAGGAGAAGGTAGATGGAGAAAAGAAATAAAGAAAGAGGAGAAGAAAAGATGATCGAATTTGACAACACACCCCAAATGCCAAATTCCCACTACTACAATACCTAGCCAATTTCCCATGCTAGAGTCCCTTGGCCAGCCACCTCTTGCTCCTTGATCAGCTCCTAGATTTCCTCCTTATCTTTATCCTTATTCAATCCCTTACCTTCTTAAACTCTTCCTTCAGACTTTTATTTCAGTTCCATTACTTCCCTTTCTGTACACAAAATTAATCACTTAATTTCTTTGTCATTGTGACTTGAACACAGGTCCTCCCCAAGCTTCCACACGCCACTACATCCTTCCCAGTGGCGTCACATGCCATTTTACCACTTGCTTCCTTGTGATCCATTTTTCACAAATAATTCCTAAAAGCCAAATTTATCAGAACCCCTTTCTCTTACAGATTTAAAATTAATTAAAACTATCGGGTTTTATCCTATGCTTGGGCCTTCTAGAGGCCCACCAACATAATTAATCCTACACATAACAAACAGAACACAGAATTTTAAATTTTACAACTTTTACAGAATTCCCGAAAATTTGGGGCGTTATAGATTTGGTTGTTTTTTATTGCCTATTTTGCATTACTTTTGTGCCATATGTGTAGGTGAAGGTGTGTACCAAATGGGGTGGCAAAATGGCTTGGTAAATAGCCTATTTTTGTCCACACGGGCAGAGACACTGGCGTGTGTCTCAGCCTTGTGTGACTCACTGTCAAGTACATGGCCGTGTGTCCCTTAGTGTTGAAATTAAAATAAAGTCAGTATGCTCCACACGGCCTTACACACGAGAGGATGACTTGGCCGTGTGGTATAAGTCAGTATACCCTACAGGTTTCGCACTGCCTAGTACACGGCCTGGCACACGGGCATGTGTGGCTATATTTAGGGCACACGGGCCAACCACATGGGCATGTATGTTGGCCGTGTGACCCAAGTCAGAGAGTTACATGGGGTCAGACACGAGCTGGGACACAACCATATGCTTCCATTTCGAATGTCCACATGGCCTATGACATAGGCATGTCTGGTCTCACATGGCCTGGCCACACGGGCACGTGTCCCTTATTTTGAGTAAAATTTTCAAAGTTTCTGAAAGTTTCGTGAAAGTTTCTTAAGATATCAGTTTAGTCCTGAACCATTTCCAAAGCATGTTTGGGGCCTCATAGGCTCGTATACGGACAAATTGATTGAATTTGAATGATGAATGTATGAAATGATATTATGTATGTGAAAAGTTTGTGTAATTGAGTTGTAAGTCCGGTAATTCTCCGTAACCCTATCCCGGCGTTGAATACGGGTGAGGGGTGTTACAAAGGGAGAGTAATTTGAACTAGAAGTTCAACAAGTATAACTCATTACAAGTTAACTATTAGATGTATTTACAAACTTAATGAGACTAATACCATCTAATATTTTAATTTGAATCAAAGTCCCAGTATGACAATCAGTTAGAATAAATAATTGATTGATTGCTTCCAAAGATGAAAATTCTTCTAAATGGTCATATAGTGGAGGCGAGGCCCTAGAAGAGATCCAAGACATAACTAATAAGTAAAACTCCATAAGAGATTTGGGTACCTGACACTAAATATTAAAATAATAAGAATAAGATATCTCAATAAGTTATGTCAATTTGAGAAAATGTGAAACTGAAGAATAAAAGTTATCGACCATGACTTTGCATGCAATATTATTATTGAAATAATGAAATAAAAGGAGGATCTTGAATAAATCTATTGAGAAATATAGATATGGAATAAATTGATCAAAATAGAAAGACACAACTCAAGTACAATTAAATTCGTGGAGTTTTTGGACCAGTAGTCCAAATATCTAAAGGTATAAAGCCAATGGGGGTGCAAATGAATTATTTTTGCAAAAATGGAATAAAAATATGAAGTTTTTCACTAAGTACTAACATTGATTATGAAAATATTTAATATTCTTTTGTGGTGGATGCAATAACCTTTAGATATATTATTTTGACAATTCATAAAAGATTTAACTTGCTTCTAATGGATGTTGTTACAACCTTTTATGAATCACTGTAAAGTTTATATTAAAAACCTTGAAGGACTTAGGACGCCAGAAGCATAATGAAATTCCTAGGAAATTGTTCATTTATATAAATTGAAATAATTTGAACATAAGTGGTAAATAGTAGTTTAAAGGGGATTATAGTGTAACACCCCTAACCCGTATCCATTGCCAGATTAGGGTTATGAGGTATTACCGATCAATTCACAACATATAGCATAAATTTATCAAACATAATGCATTCATTCTCATAAATCATTCAACACAATCATATTGTCCCTTATAAGGGCCTACGAGGCCTTAAACATGCTTTAAAAATGGTTCGGGCCTAAACCGATAACATACGAAAATATTTGGAAACTTAAAAAAAAATTCAATCATACAGGAGTTACACGCCTGTGTGAACAGGCCGTGTGCCTCACACGGCTCCAAACACGCCCGTGTCTTAGACCGTGTGGAAATAGGGCATACATACTAACTTGTATCACATGGTCGAGGACACGCTCGTGTGCCAGGCAGTGTGAAAACTGGAGGGTATACCGACTTATGCACACGGCCAAGTCACACGCCCGTGTGCTAGGCCATGTGCCAATTAAGGGGTATACTGACTTGTACCACATGGCCAAGTCACACGCCCGTGTGGAGCATACTGATTTCAATTCAATTTCAACATCAGGGGTCACATGACCGTGTAACATGACTGTGTGTAACACACGACTGAGACACACGCTCGTGTCTCTTCCCGTAGGGACAAAAATAGGTCATTTTACCAAGTCATTTTGCCACCCATTTTGCACATACTTATACAAGCCCAATTGGTACCATTTCAAGACACAAATATGTAGCCAAAAATCATCAACCAATACACAATCATTCTATATCCATTTCAACCATTTCTATACTCAATTCAATGTCATTTACCTATTCAAGTACCTATCAACTCAACTTGTTTTACTAGACATAATTCACATATATAATTCATATGGTTAAACCATTCCAACATGCATTATCAATTCAACTTCATTCACTCAATATAGGTGAATTACCTAACTCAAAACAAAGCCATTTACACAACTTAATACATCAACAAATTCACAAGCCAACTCAAATGGCCTAAAAACACATGTTCATCAAACATACTCAAAATGACTCAAGCCTATACATGCCATATACCATATATACATAACTTCAAAAGTACCAAAATAGATATTCGATAGTGCGATGAAGTCTCTAATGATCCCTGAATCCGAGCTAGCTTCGAATCACTATAAAACAAGAAAAAAATACACAAAGTAAGCTAATAAGATTAGTAAGTTCGTATGATATAACTTAACTAACCACAAATACAACATTCATCAATCTAAACATATTATCATTTACTTTATGATTACTAACAAACCTTTCACCTAGTTAATAATAAGCTTATATACAAGCTTTGTAACTTATTCGATTTTAAGCTCATAATATACATGTACATACCTGTACCAATCCATAAAAAGTTCATATATATACAGAATGTTGTTGAATACTCAATGCCTCGCACACTAAGTGCCATACTCGATATCTCACACACTAAGTGTCACTCTCAGTATCTCACACACTAAGTGCCACACTCGATATCTCACACACTAAGTGCCGTATATAGCCGAAGCTATCTCAAATTGCACACTAAGTGCCATAGATAGCCGAAGCTATATCTAATCGCACACTAAGTGCCACAAATAGTTGATTTGCCGTTGAACATAAATGTAATCCCATATGTACAATTTATGCAATATCAAAGCACTAAAAGCATAATTATTACAATGCTTAATACATACGAACTTACCTGAGATGCTAAAACAGCGAATCGAGTCAATTAGTCGATAACTTTATCTTTTCCCCAATCCAAGTCTGTATTCTGCTTTTCTTGATCTAATTATATTCAAAATTAACTTATTCAATCATCTATTCATTCAATTTATTCCAAAATACACTTTAAAACACATTTACACTTTTGCCCCACAGATTTCACATTTTTCACAATTTAGTCCTTATTTCACAAAATCACAAATTAATGAAATTAAAGACTAACCCATGCTAGCTAAATTACCATAATGCCCCTAGCAGCCCATAATTTTCATTTATTCACACTTTTAACCACTACATTTCACATTTTCTCAATTTAACCCCTTTTTGACATTTTTGTCAAAAATCACTTTACAAAAACTATTTATCTAACATTAAACCTTCCAAATCTATCATCAGCCATCAAATTACTCCAACATTCAACAATGGCAACATGTTAAATCTTTAACAATTTCAAAATCTAGGGTACAGGCTAGCTAGAATATGAAGCAACGATCTCAAAAACGTAAAAATCATTAAAAACCGAACAAAATTGGACTTACATGCTTGAGATTAGTGTAGCTGAATGTTAAAGCTCCTCCAATGGAGTTTTCCACCCTTATTTTTGGTAGAAAGATGAACAAAACAAAGTGATTCTTTTGTTTTCTATATTTTATTATCTTTTATTTATAAATTACCATATTAACCTTAATTAAAAACCACCAAATTTCATGATATTATGCCCATTATTGTCCATTCAATTTAATTATGGTCTAATTACAACATAAGGATCTCTACTTTAATGATCCATAGCTACTTAATACATTTAACTAATAGAACTCAAGTTTTACGCTTTACGCAATTTAGTCCTTTTTACCAAATTAACTATTCAAACAGTAAAATTTCTTTACGAAACTTTCACACAAACATACTATCATTTTTTAAAAACTTAAAGTAATATTAAAATAATTTTTCAACCTCAGATTTGTAGTCTTGAAATCACTATTCCGATTTGACTAAAAACTGGCTGTTACAACTCTCCCTCTTTAGGGATTTTCACCCCCAAAAATCTTACCAATGAATACATTAGGGTACTGTTTTCATATAGCTTCCTCGGGTTTCCACATAGCTTCTTCAACCCCATTTCGATGCCATAATACTTTCACTAATGGGATTCTTTTATTTCTCAGCTCTTTTATCTCACGAGCTAAAATTCAAATCGATTTTTCACTGTATGATAAATCTAACTGTATCTTAACTTTAGTTGGAGAAATAACGTGCGAAGGGTCTGATCGATATCTTCATAGCATCGATACGTGAAACACATTATGTATCTTTTCTAACTAAGATGGTAAGGATAGCCGATATGCCACTGGCCCAATTCACTCAGTAATCTCATACAGTCCAATGAATCGCGGACTCAATTTCCCTTTCCGACCAAACCACAATATCTTTTTCCACAGCAGCACCTCCAAAAACACTTTATCCCCGATCTGGAACTCAATATCTTTTCATTTCATGTCTGCATACGATTTCTTTCGATCAGAAGCTGCTTTCAAACTATCGTGAATTACTTTCACTTTTTCTTCAATCTCTCTGATCAGATCAACCTCGCAAATCTTATTTTCACTGAGTTCACTCCAGTACAATGGTGTTTGACATTTACGATCGTATAGAGCTTCGTATGGTGCCATCTTTATAATCGATTAGAAGCTATTATTGTAAGTAAATTCAATCAGCGATAGATATTTCTCCCAGCTACCTTCAAATTTAAGAATGCAACAATGCAACATATCTTCAAGTATCTGAATAACTCGTTTGGATTGACCATCCATTTGCAAGTGAAATGTAGTGCTAAAATGCAGCTTTGAACCCAAAGCTTCTTGCAATTTTTTCCATAATCGCAAAGTAAATCTTGGATCTTTATCTGAAACAATAGATAGGGGAATACCATGTAATCTCACAATTTCGAAAATATATAACTCAGCTAATTTATCAAGCGAGAAATTTGTACATACTGGAATGAAATGAGCTGATTTCGTCAATTTTTCAGCAACAACCCAGATTGCATCTTTCTTTTTCTGAGATAAGGGCAAACCCGATACGAAATCCATTGTTACTCTATCCCACTTCCACTCAGGAATCATAATAGGCTGTAATAAACTTGACGACACTTGATGCTCAGCTTTTACTTACTGACAAATCAAACATTTCAAAACAAATTCTGAGATATCTCGTTTCATGCTGTGCCATCGATAAAGTTGTTTTAAATCGTTATACATTTTCATGCTTCCAGGATGTACTGATAAACAACTACTGTGTGATTCATTTAGAATCTTTTGAATGAGGTTAGAATTTCTTGGTACACATATTCTATCACGAAACATCAAACAGTTCTCAGACCCTATTCAAAACTCTGAATCAGAAGTCAACTCACACTGAGCTCGTTTTGCTTGTAATTCATTATAAAATTTTTTAGTCTCACAAATCTGCTGTAGAAATAATGGTCTCGCTTTCAGCTCGGCTACTATCGAACCATCGTCATGTAAAGTTAATTGTGTGTTTAAAGAACGTAAAGCAAATAAGAGTTTTCAACTCAAAGCATCAGCAACTACGTTTGCTTTCCCCGGATGATAGTCAATCACTAATTCATAGTCTTTTAGCAATTCTAACCATATCCGTTGTCGCAAATTCAAATATTTCTAAGTCATTAGATATTTCAAGCTTTTGTGATCTATATAAATATGGCATTTCTCACCAAACAAGTAATGACACCAAATTTTCAAAGCAAATACTATCGCAGCTAACTCTAGATCATGCGTCGGATAATTCTTTTCATGTAGCTACAACATCGCCTTTCTGCGTCAAAACACAACCCAGGCCATTTAACGATGCATCACTAAAAACTATGAATTCTTTACCCTACTCAGGCTGAACTAACATTGGTGCCTCTGTCAATAATGCTTTCAACTGTTCAAAGCTCTGCTGACACTTTTCTGACCACTCAAATTTAACATCTTTTTAAAGTAATCATGTCATCGGAGTCGCAATAATCAAGAAACCTTTCAAAAATCATCTATAATAAACGGCTAGTCCCAGAAAACTACGAACTTTAGATACATTTCTCGAAGGTTTCCAATCTATAATCGCAGAAACTTTACTCAGGTCAACTCGGATACCCGTGGCTAAAACTATATGTCCCAGAAAACTAACCTCTCGTAGCCAAAACTCACATTTGCCCGATCCAAGCTCGTATTCTGCTTTTCTTGATCTAATTATATTCAAAATTAACTTATTCAATCATCTATTCATTCAATTTAAACCAAAATGCACTTTAAAACACATTTACACTGTGACAGTCCTAAATTGACCCTAGTCGGGAAGTGGTTTCGGGACTACAAAACCTAGTCAAAAATTTTGTAAAATATTAATTTCAGTGTTTTTGTTATGTGAATTACCTATTGTGAAAGTTGGGTGGTCTAATTTAGTTAATTGGATGCTAAATTATTTAGTTGGGATTTGATTGTATAAAGGAAAATTTTAGAAGTCTTTTTCTTAAAGTGGCCAATTGTTAACATGGCTAAAATGTGGGGCTTGCATGTCAATTAGACCCCTTTTTTTTTAGTGGACGGCAATGATGAAGGGAAATTTGTATCTTTGTGCTTTTTATATTAAGTAAAATAATGATAATTGGTTTTATAATATGAAATGAATAAAACATAAAAACTAGTCTCATCTTCCACTTTCTTTATTTTTCTTCACCGTTTGGAAAGAAAGGGGGAATAGAGTTTTAGTTTTCTTCCATATTTGTTCTGCTGGAAAACCGATTGGAAGAAGGCTTGGTGTCACATGCATGCAGGAAAAACTATGATTTTAGCTAGTTAGGTAGCTGAAATTTCAAGTAACTCGGTAATCCATCGAAGAAGAAGAAGAAGAGGGCTGCAACAAAAAGAAAAATGGAGACGGTAGAAGGTAAGAGAAGCGGGAAAATCTTGGTAAGCTTGTTGGTTCTTTAAATTTTTCTTTACGATATTAACTGTGAAAATTTTCAAGTTTGATTTGTTGTGGTTTTATTTAAGACTACTAATGTCCAAATTAGGACACTTGATATTGATTGAATTGATAAGGATTAAATTCATTCTTCGATGTCTGAATGTTAAATAATGCTTACTGTCCAGATTGAAATTATGCTAGAAGGTTGAACAATTGTTGTTCAAATGGAATTTTGGAGTGTTTAATGGACTCCATGTTGCTAAAATTTACATGAATAGAAATTTCCAAGCTTAAATTGTAAGAATTTGAGTTGTGTGGTTTAAATTGTCAAAGATGCATTTGGCAATTGATTATAATTTGTTAAAGGGTGTAAAGTATTGATAGTTCTAAATGGTACATAGTTAAATGAAGATGGAAGCTTGATAAAATTTTATTTAGAATGGAAGTAGGAGAAATGTGTATTCGCCATGTTGTGATGAGTTGAATTTGAATGATTGATGCTTTAGTTTATAAATGGTCATTAGATGAGTTTTAAACTTGTTAAAGTTTGATAATTTGGGGTGTTAAATTGGGAAAACGTGTAATAAAAAAATGGGTTGATAATGTTTGTTTGTTAATTGATGTTTGCACCATTGTCGAATGTGCTTAACATTAAGGCATGATTTAGTTAAATGCAAACTAATGGAAGAATGGAATTTAGCTTTGCCGTACCTGAGTTAAAATGATGGAATTAGTAGGAAATGGGTATGAGCTTGTAAAATTTTTGAAATTAGGACCTTGTGAACTAAATGATATTCGGCAATGGTACTTTTTACATAAGGAATTCGGTGTTAATTGTATTAAATAAGGTTGAGGTAGTTGCCGAATGTGTTTATAATTAAGTAAGGTTAATAATAGAGCAATGAGTGGCTAGTAGAATCTAGTTAGTCTTCTTGTTGTATTCGGCCATGAGTTTGTATAATTGGTTTGTAATAGATTAAATTTGTTTATTCAAGCTCAAGAGCTTAGGGAGTCTAATTCGGATAAGAGAAAAAGCTATCTAACCGAATAGTCGATCTATAATCGTTCGACAACTTCCGAGTAAGTTCTTAAGTATTTGAGTTTGATTCCTTTGTAAGTTTTAAGTTTTTAAATGGGATGAATATGAATTAAGTATATACGTTAAGGTTAATAACTTTTCTAAATGATGGCAAATATGATATTATGTTTTAAATATGTGAATGAGAACTTTACAGAGTAAATTTGTATAAATCTGCTCGGGACAGGAGCAGTAGCGTGTTTTGGAAAAATTACCATAAATTGTAGGAATTGAGTTAAAGGCTGAATAGATTATGTAATTAAAGCTTGATGCGTCTAGTTTCGTATAGAAGAAATCGTGTAAGTAAAGGGGTTGCCAATAATGAGATTTTTTTTAAAGTTGTGTGAGACAGAGTCAGAATGGCTCCGAAATCCCCTGTTTAGTATTTGGAAAATCATTATAAATTATACAAAAATGATTATAAGATAAGATTTATATGCTTAGACTCCTTAATGAGTTTAGTTTCAAACAAAATAAACGAAAACATATTTTGAATTCTGTACAATGAGAAATTCAGTTCTTAGTGAAGAGTAGTCAGAATAGTCAAGCAGTAAAATAGGGGAAATTTTAAGAAAAATCTGGTATTGATTAGCCAAACCAAAAATTCTGAAAATTTTTTGGATAGAAGATATATGAGTCTATTTTCATGGAAAATTAACGGCACATCATTTGGAGTTTCGTAGCTCCAGTTACAAATAATTTAACGACTGTTGCTCAGGAAAATAGCTTGTAGAGAATTTGTGATTATGTTGTAAACCTTGATAAAACTTGTTTTAGTTGCTCATAAGCTATTGATTAAACCCATACGTGAATTCTAATTTGTGACATTATAAAATGATATATGAGTGTTAGATGGATCTTTGATATTAAAAATTGTGAAATTGTAAGTTTATAAGTATTCGAATATGAAATGATAGTATGGCTTGAAATTGAATTATTCATTGGAAAATGATAGATGTAGATTCAGCCAAGACAAAGTGTATACATGAAAGTATATGTGGGATATGAAGTATATTTGGATAATTGTGATGTGAATATATGAAAATTTATATTTTGATTCAGGATTTTATGTGATGAATGTGAATGTGTATATATGAGATAAGGCCGAATGGCCAATGTGATGAACGTGAAAGTGTATATATATATTGTGGCCAAATGACAAACTGTGGAAGGTGTGTTTTATTAGATATTTGATGAGGCAAATGAATTACAAATATGATAGTAGATATGAATCTGTAACATGTGAATAAATATGCATGAAACTCGTGATGTAAATCCGGATTTAAGACCGATGACTATATGTGGTGACTATGTCCGGTTAAGACCCGTGACTTCGTGTGGAGATTTCATCGAGCTAAAGGTCTCGCCGATAATCCGAGTAGAGTTTAAAGCTATAAGACTTCGCAATAAGAATTGCTTATAAATATATTCACTGCGAAAGGTTAAGCAGTATGTACTCGAGTCTATATATGAGCTTGATTTGATCTAAATCATAAGGTAGTTATGTGGCGATCGTGAGCAATCTATGAGACTATTCCTATGATTATGTGGCATCGGATCGGTGTGAAAGGTTATGTGAAATTATACAATATATCTATGTTACAGAGCTCACTTTTAGGTGAAAGTTTATCGCCTATTGTATATGATGAGATGTGCATATTCGGTAAAGGGATGATATACCCAAAGGAAGAGTGAAATAAAAAAATACAAACAACCATATTATAATTTGATTGCTATCTGTTGACCTTGCTTAAAACTTACTAAGCATTGTAATGCTTACTCCGTTTACTTTGTTTCCTCTGTTTTATAGATCTCATTTGGAAGCTACTGACTCGGGGATCGTCGACAACTTGTTACACTATCACTATCCTTTGCTTGGTATCTTGTTATGTTTTGGGTTATTTTATGGCATGTGTAGAATAGACTAGTGGCGAAAGAATATTTTGGTTAATGTATATAAGCCATGCGAAAATGGCATCTTTTGAATGTGTACTTATAGAAGTTTAAATTGTATCCCTGGCTGTTTTTAGTATTTATCTAAAGGAATGTTCTTTATTTCTTTAAAAAAAATCTAAAATTTTTACTGTTCTGATATGAGTTTCAAGTCCGGTAATGCCCCTTTACCTATTCCGGCGATGGATACGGGATAGGGGTGTTACATACACTTTTTCCCTACAGATTTTACATTTTTCACAATTTAGTCCTTATTTCACAAAACCAAAAATTAATGAAATTCAAGACTAACCCACGCTATCTGGATTACCATAATGCCCCTAGTAGGCCATAATTTTCACTTATTCACACTTTTAACCACTACATTTCACATTTTCTCAATTTAATCCCTTTTTGACATTTTTGTCAAAAATCACTTTGCAAAAACTATTAATCTAACATTAAAGCTTCCAAATCTATCATCAATCGTCAAATTACTGCAACATTCAAAAATGAAAACATGTTAAATCTTTAAAAATTTCAAAATCTAGGGTACGGGCTAGCTAGAATACGAAGCAATGATCTCAAAAATGTAAAAATCATTAAAAACCGAACAAAATTGGACTTACATGCTTGAGATTAGTGTAGCCGAATGTTAAAGATCCTCCAATGGAGTTTTCCACCCTTATTTTCGATAGAAAGATGAACAAAACAAAGTGATTCTTTTGTTTTCTATATTTTATTATCTTTTATTTATAAATTACCATATTAACCTTAATTAAAAACCACCAAATTTCATGATATTATGCCCATTATTGTCCACTCAATTTAGTTATGGTCTAATTAAAACATAAGTACCTCTACTTTAATGATCCATAGCTATTTAATACATTTAACTAATAGAACTCAAGTTTTATGCTTTATGCAATTTAGTCCTTTTTACTGAATTAACTATTTAAACAGTAAAATTTCTTTACGAAACGTTGACACATACATACTATCATGCTGTAAACACTTAAAATAATATTAAAATAATTTTTCAACCTCAGATTTGTGGTCCCGAAAATACTATTCCGATTTGACTAAAAACGGGTTGTTACATATAAAATGATCCGAAATACCTATTTGTGTTTTTATAGAAGAATCATGATTAAAGTTTGCTATGATTATTGTTGAAACTCCTAAAGAGATCAAAATATATTTTCTCCAAAGTTTCCCTCACTCGTGACTTTTAAAATAATGGTGATAAATGCTTAGCAAATAGATTCAAATAGTCATTTAAAAAATTAGTATTCAAGATTGAATACGTAGAATATGAGAAAGTATGTGATGTTTTCATGAGGGGGAGTAAATACACGTTGTACTCTTTTCCCCTTAACCGAGGTTTTGTCCCATTGGGTTTTCCTTATAAGGTTTTTAATGAGGCAGCATATTATGCGTATTATAGATATGTGTACTATTTTTCCTTCACTAAAATTTTGTTTCCCACAGGGTTTTTATGTTAGTAAAGTTTTAACGAGGCACATTATCTACCAATGGACATCCAATAGGGAGTATTATGAATATATTATTAAGTGGATATCCATCAAGATCAAGATAAGTTTTGATATTCTTTAAATTCTAATAGTTATTAGAAGTACATTTCTACTTCTTATACTTATAAATAGAGGTTTTGGAGAAACTTTATAATATTCTAATTTATTAATAAAATACGCTCTCTTTTGCTCTACCATTTTCTTTATTCTTTATTCTCTATTTATTTATTTTATAATAAAAATATTATATTTTATCTCAAAGATCAAATAGTAAAATTTGATTACACTTATAATTTTTAAAATTTTAAACAAAGAATATTAATTTCATAATTTAACCATTCTATAATCATTATGGAAAAAATGATAAACAAAAGACTATATAAACAAAAAAAAATCTAAATGAATTATAAAAATATTATTAAATAAAGAAATTAAAAAAGGGCAAATGAAGCCTAAATGACCGCAGAAATCCTTCTTCAATAGTTGAACCGCCGAAAGAGACTTCCTTTACTAGACGCGTGCCATTTTTGCGTTAATTTGTTTTTTATATATAATTGCAGATATATGAATGCGGAGAGAGCCGGAGGTCGAATAGAATTAATGATTATGTTGGTCTGGTCGTTAAATTGTTTATTATTTTTAAGTGTGATTCAAGTTTAAGTTAAGCTAATTAAATTGTTGTTGGAGTTTTATTTTTTTTGTTAATTTATAAAAAAGTGATTTTATATTTTATATAATATTTATTATTATTTTAATAATTTTATAGTTAAATTTTATTTTACTTTTATATAAATTATGTATGTCAAGTTTAAAATAAATTAATTTTTTTAAATATTTGTTTCATGTAGAAAACTTTCAACCATTAAATATATATTAATATAAATAATATTTTAAATCGATATAATAAAAATATTGAATTGACTAAAATTTTATATACATAACAAATATAAATATATTGATAAATACAACGGTTGAATTATTAAAATATTAATAATATACAAAATTATAAAAAAAATATAAAACCCTTTTATATTATATTATATGCAAGTAAATCTCTCTCTATATTTTATATATGATATGTCCTAATTTTAAAAGTTGGCTTAAAAAGCAATACGATTAAATTTTAAAATAGTTATAATTCATTGCCTATTAAGTGACTGTAATGATTAATTAAACTTCTACTAACGTGTACGATGTACAGTAACTTTGAGATTAAAATATTCCATTCATTTATATTTGAATGCATTAAAAGTGTTTATTTTAATTAAGAATAAAAATATATTATGAGTTGTTCTAAACATTACATATAACTATTTCGTTTACAAAATTTTAATTTTGAATTCTAATAAATGTTTTAACGAATACCAAATAAAAACAACCCAATCAATCAAGTTTAATTGTAATTTCGATAAACAATTTAAAAAAAAAAAGCATTTGGGAAATTAGCAACAGCTATGGTGGGAAATCAAATAGGTGAAATGGTGGTGATTGCTGTTTACAAGTTTCAGAGTATAAATAAAAGGTGAGATTTTAGTTTGCATTGTTCGCGCACTGTAGTTGACAGTGGAATATATTCCTCATCTCAAATTCACATTTTCAGTACAGTTAGTACCTTGCTCAATTCGTTCGTTTATGGAGAATAACTTTATTATCAGTTAATAAGAAGTCATAAGATTTATGTTTATTCACGTAACCGTATAGCTCTTCATAATGCATTGTCACTGCAAGTAAGTAATCAATCCATTCAAGCGACTTTTTTTCAAAGAAAGTATTAGTTGCAATAGAAGCAACATTACGAGGCAAGGAAAACAACTGTGAAAGAACAATACGTAGCTTAGCGAATACATTCTGAGATATAATAAAGTATATATTACGTAGTCAGATGCGAAAAAAGGAAAAGAAAGAGAATATTATAGTGATATGCTTAAATCACAATAGCAGATGATGGACTGGTGCACACATCTCAACAGTCTTATTCAAGGTATAATAAATTCTGTAATGGATAAAAGTGAGGCCTTTCTGTTAGCTTTTGTTTAAAATACCCACCAAAATATGCTCTCTTCTTCTAAATAATATCCATAAATTTGCTTATTCTGGAATCATTTGAGAAGACCCTTCGCTTGAAATTTTTTTATTGGCAAACATATGACAATGATTATAGTGGGTTAATACCAAAATGAATCAAGCAACCATGAAATGTAACCGTGAAATGTAAGGTTAATCTTAGAAGAGAATAAAGAAAAAAAAAATTCTATCTATAGAAGAAAAATTTCCCATTTTCGATTCTAATTCTCCATCATTGCAACATTATTGAGGTTAAGCATCTTTATCCCGAGTTTTTAGCTCCATCTACTCTTCTATTAATATTATACCCTATGATTCCCTTTTCTACATTTTATATCCTGAGTTGGACTCCCTTTAAAAACCTATCTTCCATCCATACACAAATCTATTTTCTTGGAAAGTAATACTGAACCACTGACGGTAGGTTTGAGAGAAGTTATATAAATTCAGTGGGGAATGAATGGGAAAAAGGGCAGCGTGGAGATCGATATTCCACCACCTAATAAAGCCAAGCAACCGGAAGATGGCAATAAATCGGGCTTTCAGGGCTTTCCCTGCAAAGCTTGGATATGGAGTGCTTGGGAATTTTGCAAAGACGACGTTGATAGGGTAATATTCTCGTTTAAAGTAGGACTGGCTGTTCTACTTGTTTCATTGCTCATACTTCTACGAGGAGCTTATGAAATTTTTGGTACAAACATCATTTGGTCAATCATCACTGTTGCCATCATGTTTGAATATACAGTTGGTACGTATGTATGTTAATGCAAGACTTAATTTCATGATGAATGAAAATGAGACGAAATGTATTTTCTTACTGTTGTGAAATTTGTGAAGGGGAGACTTTTAATCGAGGATTCAACCGAGCACTTGGAAGCTTGCTTGCTGCAATATTGGCTATTGCAGTTGGTCAGTTACCTCAACTTACAGGCCGAATTGCTAAGCCTATAATAATCGGACTTAGCATCTTCCTTATTGGTATATCCTCTAGGCAGTCCAAACTATATGAAATAGACCTTTCCTTTTTATCCATGTACTATTAAAATGAAGGAAAAAGAAAAATCCACGTACTAATTAAAATGCTGTTTTTGGACATTATGAGCAGGAGCTATTACTTCATTCGTGAAACTATGGCCATCGCTTGTTCCTTATGAACATGGTTTCCGGGTTATAATCTTCACCTATTGCTTCATAATAGTCTCTGGATATCGAATGGGGAACCCGATCAGAACTTCCATGGATAGGCTGTACTGTATTGCCATTGGAGGTTTTGTGGCAGCTTTCGTGAACGTACTTGTATTTCCTATGTGGGCTGGGGAGCAATTACACGAAGAGCTAGTCAACAGCTTTAACTCATTGGCTGACTCACTTGAAGGTAATTAGCAAATTTGGAAAATCTCTCCCATCCCTTTAAGGAGAAGACTTGAATTGGTCATTAGCCTTGGTGAAAGTTAAAATTGCTAAAACTTTCAGAATGTGTGAAGAAATATTTAGAAGATGAGGAGCTAAATCAAGCTGAATTTTCTGAGAAAGTAATGGATGAGTTCCCAGACGAACCTGCCTACAGAAAATGCCGAACCACATTAAACTCTTCTGCCAAATTGGAGTCCTTGGTAATCTAATTTACTCTGTCTTCATTGCATAAATTCTCCTTCGTTTTTCCCTTGACAGTGGTTGATATAATTCTGACTGGTTTCAATCATTAGGCTGATGCATCAAAATGGGAGCCCCCACATGGCAGGTTCCGCAACTTCTTCTATCCATGGTCAGAGTATGTCAAAGTTGGGGCAGTTCTTCGATACTGTGCTTATGAGGTTATGGCACTCCATGGAGTTCTTCACTCTGAGATTCAGGTATTTCCCCCTCTTCTCATAATAAGAACTAACCAGGAAAGAATTTTCAAATTCTGGATGGAATTAAGATTCTGTTCCTTGGTTTTCAGGCGCCTTACAACCTCCGAATCGCATTCCAATCAGAGATCCAGGATGCAGCAAACCAGGCAGCAGAGCTAGTGAGAAGCTTGGGCAAGGATATTTGGAACATGAAGCGAAGCCTCAAAACCTCTCTGTTAAACAGGGTTCACAGCTCAACCGAGCGACTCCAGCGTGTCATAGATATGCATTCATACCTGCTCACCACTCATTATGACCTTCCTGATAACTCTTCTAACCCATTTCCAAAGATTTCTCATGTTTTATCAACAACCCCGAACGACTTCCTAGACCAGCAGGAGGATGATGTTTGGAGCACAAACCATGAAAAAAGCTCAAATCGCTTAACACAAAACTTGACAGAGTCGTACTATGAGATGATGAGGAAACAATCACGAATGCTGAATTCTTGGCCCTCTAGCGAGGTGGATCCTTTCAAAAAGGGAGGGGGTTTTAGAATAAGCATTTTGCCCCAGATGAGAGCAGTGAAGAGCACCGCAGCTTTATCACTTACCACCTTTACTTCGTTGCTCATTGAATTTGTAGTTAGGCTTGATCACCTGGTGGAAGCAGTTGATGAACTTTCAAAGATGGCAAAGTTCAATCATGAGGATCTATAGAGGGGAAATCTAAACATGTATGCAGAATTCATGTTTCTATTACCACACCATGCATGAATATACCATTCCAAACGAGGAGAAGAGGGAGAAACTACAGGCAACAAGTTAGAGATGACAGCCTTCTGTTTGTAATTACAATGTATAGTGGTAATTGAAAACCGAGTGCTGATAGCCACCAGTTGCAAGAATATATAAAGATGCGCTGGACAAAGTCCTAGAACATTTAGAGATGAAAGGCAACAAGAAATACTACAATAGATTTAGTTGAACCAAAAAAAAAAAAAAAAAAAAAAAACAATAAACCCTTCGTTAATTTTATTTAATAAATCAACCCTAATCAAGGTTAAAATATGATTAAAAAGAATTGATTTAGTGTTTGAAAATATAGGATATTAAGTTACATATTTTTATTGGATGCTTAAAAGTGACTTTTTAAAATCATCTTAACATAATTTAAACACTAAATGATAATAGACAAAACAAGTTTTTTCCCAATTAAATTCTCTATTAGTCTCTCTACCATGAATAAGTTTTGATTTTAGTCCCTACACTTTAATTTAGTGAATTTTTGTCCTTGTACTTTTTAAAATTTAAAATTGTAGTCCTAACCAAACGATAATTGTTAAATCATAATCCTTGTACCTTAGTGTGTAATGCCATGTCAACTTACTATTTTTACATATTTTTGACAAAAATGCTAGTAAGTTGATTTAATGGTTATTGTTTGTGTTAAGACTGAAATTTAAAATTTGAAAAGTATAGGGACTAAGAATGATCCTGTTGGAAAGCATGGACTAAATTGATAACTTTACACATTGTATAGGACTAGAAGCAAGATTTAATCAAATGCATTGAACTACTATTGTTTGGATCAAGACTGAAATTTCAAAATTCAGAAAGTACTAATTTGAAGAGTATAAGGACTAAAATTGACCAAATTGAATTATATGGATTAAATCCACAACTTATACAAAATACAAGGAATAATAGTATTTGACCTTTTCCCCTATCTTTCAAACAAGGGACCAATTGCCCGATTGCTGGATTTAAGAAATTGACAATAAACTAAGGAATAGAAATCTTTATCCCCATTGAGGTGCCCCGCCTCCCTGCCCCATTTAACGACATCTTGACTACAACACCCCATACCTAACACAATCGCTAGGTTCGAGCTATGGGATGCCACGTTTATTGTTGGAGCAACTATGATCAAATATAATTAAATTTAATTATGAATACATACTAATATATTACGCATATAAAATATATTATACAATTATTTTTGGGTCTTATATGAGGTTATGAAAGTTGTTAAGCTGACTTGGGATCGAATAAGGAGCAAATTGTAAAATTTGCAAACTATCAGGTTTGTAACATCCTTAACCCGCCTTTGTCACCAGATTAGGGTTACAAAGTATTACAACACACATTCAATCAAATGACATCATAAAACCATTCAAATATTAATTTAAATGTCAATATTCAATCAAAATAATTAACATCATTAATTCATTCAATTATTAATTTAAATGACAATATTCAAATCTATATTCCATTTATAGCATAAATACATTTACTAACCTTAAATCGAGCTTATAGGGCCTTAGAAATAGTTTGGGATCAACTAGGGACTAATTTGAATCAAAGCATAAAATTTTAAAAAAAATTAAAATTTTATAAACAGGGGTCACATGGTTATGTGGCTCAGGAATATGGTCGTGTGGCCAAACCATGTACAAACCGAAGTAAGGGTCAGATGGTTGTGCTGCAGCCTGTTGCTTTGTCGCAGATTGTTTCCCAGACAGTGTAACAACCTATGACCGTGTGTGATAAACCTGTACCAAAATTTAAGAAGACACAGTTATTTGAGTAGGCTATTTGCAGCACACGGCCGTGTGACAGCTTGTGTCCCAAGCCGTGTGTACCTTAAAAAGCTTACAAAACAAGACAAATTTTCATCCAAAACTTAGGTTCCAAGTTAAACCAAAATCAATCATTTATAAACCTTAAAAACACATTCAAACAAGCTTAAAACATACCAAAACGAACAAATGAAGTGCCTAACCAATGTGCCATCATTGACACCACAATTCAATTGCCAAATCAAATTCACATTTCATACCAAACTAGTTTGCATTCAAGTTCACAAGTCCATACTTAAAACACACACCCAACTTACCATTTCATTTTATCCATTCACATTCAATCTTATCATATTCAAACATTTTCAAGAGGTTTGTACCAACTAGCCAAAAACATAGTTATATGAACATATTCATACCAAAACCAAGGCACATACACAAGCAACGTAATACCAAGTTTAAGCAACTTTACATCAACCTAATATGTAAAACATGAAATATGTAACACCCCTAACCCGAGACCGTCGCCGGAGTCGAACACGAGGTGTTAACAAACTTCAAACCACTTATTGATAATTTCCCAGACAAGCTGCCAATCTGTGTACTAGTCGCTTAAAAAATCATAACTTGAGTTCTACAACTCGAAAATCAGTTTCGTAATTTTTCCCTGAAACTAGACTCATATTTTCATCTACAGATTGTTTTCTAGAATTTTTGGTCGAGCCAATTAGTACAGTTTATTAGTTAAAGTCTCCCATGTTACAGGGGTCGACTACACTGACCTTCGTGCGTTGCAACTCGAATAACTCCCTGTGCAGGGCTTCAATACTGATGCCGTTTGTTTCTATAGAAACTAGACTAAAAACGGAATCTATAAATATATGGCATGATTTCTAAATGTCTCGGGTTAATTTATAATGAATTTTCAAAGTCGGAACAGGGAATCCAGAAACCGTTCTGGCCCTGTTTCACGAAAACCCAAATATCTCTTAACATACAACTCATATGACCGTTTCGTTTCTTCCATATGAATATAGATTCATAAAGGTTTATTTACATAATTTATTCACTATTTAATTCCATTCCTACTATTTTTAGTGATTTTTCACATCCACATCACTGTTGCTGCCAGCATCTATTTCTAGGGTAGACTTTCTCTAACACATAGTTTCTATGATTCAACCACCCCTTTTTCATATATAGTCCAAAATATAATCATGATGACCCATTCTAATGGCTGGTCATTGCCAAACATTTCCGTGCCTCTTAATGAGCATATACATACCAAATGATTATAACATTATGCTCAAAACATTTATAAGCCATTTTCGCATGGCTATTCAAAATTTTACATACCAAGTTCAAACAAAACATAATAGCCTATACATGCGAAATGTTCTCTTAGACCATCTAAGAAGAAGATACCAAAAAGTCGCTAGTCGGTGTGATGACTTGAAGACGGTCCCGAATACGCAAAAAGTCGAGTCCAAGAAACCTAAAATAGGTGACAAGCAAACACCGAATGAGTATATAACTCAAGAAGTCATAAGCAATGCACTACCAACCATTAATAACATTATCGCAAAAGGAAACAAAATGGAGCGAGGCTAATTACTCCATTCAAACCGAACTATACCATAGTTCCTTAGACCATTCGATTCAACCACATACCAAGTTACACATTCACATTCCATATACTAATCAATAGGATATTTGAAGCATTTCTATACACCATTTTGTTTTCGTCACAATCATACATCTACATGACCTTTCACTCATTCCACGATAATTCTTATGTACGTGACTTCAATTTACATTGTCACATAGGTTCAAACTTACCAAGCTCAACCCCAAATATAAACATAGCGCCTATTAGCCATGAACTCAAGGTACTTACCCGATCCGCTGTCCGTGATCAACTCAATAGTGTCGCACACTCAGTGTCAATAGTGATTCAAAAGCATATAGTGAGTCCGCACACTTAGTGCTATATAATCAACTCGCACACTTAGTGCTATGTGATCAAACTCGCACACTTAGTGCTGTACAAGTTTTAAACCCGCACACTTAGTGCCATTCTCATGATCACAAATGTTTATACCCGCACACTTAGTGCCGAAATCAACAACTCAATACATCTCACCTCTTTTCCTTTCATTCAATACTTTCATCACCACATACATACATGTATATAAATTCATCATTCCTTTCGACATAATTATATAGACATTATGTCTATTCAAATCAATACAAAATATATGCTTAGTGACTTACCTTGTGTTGGGTAAAATAGTCCAAGTCGGCTACTCGATGACCTTCGTCTTTCCCTTGCTTGATTCTCTTTCTTTAACTCCTTGAGCTTAATCAATAAATCAACTAGTTTAACGATCTTGCTAAACATTCATAATTCAATTACACATGCATATGTATGTTTGTATATTCGGCAACCATCCTCACTTATTACCCATTTAGTCAATAATCTAAGCCAAGATAAGGCTTCAATATGGTTGCCTCTAACCGAATACATGCACACCAATCTACTTCATTTGGCCGAATATGCATGTCTATGTTGAGGCCAATTTTACACTTAATACTACACAAAAAAAAAACAGCATACATTTTACTAACTAACGCATTACATATTGTAGCTCAATACACATCTCTCGTTTACTTCATAACCGAAACAACATCACAAGCAAATATACACCTTAAAATAGTATATATGTCATACCAATACATCATGTGCAAACATATATTCATGTAGGTGCAAGGGCCGAATCTCAAGTTGTTTATATCCAAATATAAACACATATCCAAAGCTCAAATCTTACCTACCATGCAACATGCATGAATCATACTTATGGATATACCATGACCGAATACATCACAACACCATAATTTTGGTCATGATTAAGCAAAGAACTTAATGCCTTACTCAAAAATACTAAAAAGAAAGTCCAAGAGCCATCAATCCACCATCACATATACCATTAGCAAGCTTCATATTTAACATGCAATGGCATTAACACAAAATCCACCTTGGCCAAATACCATCCCCATGATATAACAAAGATTTGAACCATGGGCTAATAAGAACATCAAGCTAGCAACTAAAACATGCATGATCTCATGGCACAACCTCAAACATACCTTAATCTTGATGCAAGTATAGCCAAATCTCTTCCTAATCCCCTTCCAAACCAAACATGAAGCAAAAATTCCTTCCTTCCTCTTTGGTATTTTCGGTCAAGAGAGAATGAAATGGATGAGCAAAATTTTTTTCTTTTCTTTTCTTCAATGCACGGCAATGGGGGGGGTTCACTCACACACATTTTTTTTTCTTTCTTTATTACCCATACTTATTTGTTTATTGTTTCTCCCTAATGCACCAACAAAACATGTTTCATGACATGTTTAGCCCATACTCCTTGTCATGGCGGCCACCTCCTATAGAAAGAGGGATATTTGACATGCAAGGCCATTGTTTTGCATGCATGCTTTAATTAGTCATCACACATTTCCCCATCATACTTTCAAAGTTTTCTACTAGGTTCTTTCTAGTGAAATTCACATTTATAACTCTAAATCAAACATCAAAAATGTCACACACGAATTAACACATATCATAAGCATCAAAATGAGCATTAAATTATTTTTATGCCTCGGTTTTGCGGTCCCGAAACCACATTCCGACTAGGGTCAATTTTGGGCTGTCACAAAATAAGTATTCAAAACATATATACAAAATACACCTATTACATGCCATATAACCCAAAAGTTAAACTTGACAATATCTATCGATAGATCTATGGATAGTTTGATCTTTAGGTTATCCAATCACCCGATTCCACAAAATGATATCTATAGAGAAACAAGAAAAATGACACAAGTAAGCTTTAATAGAGCTTAGCAAGTTCAACGGTTGAAACTATATAATTTATTGTATAAACATATTAATCACATAATATCAGTTAATAAACAATAATCCTATCGACCACAACCATTATAAAGGTGAGTCTTTATATTTATGCACATATTATATAACCTGATCAATTATACTAAATTAATCAATACCAATTCTCATTTATACATTCAGAAGACCATGTAAACATTTATAAAATTAAATAACGAATCATATAACTGTTGAAAACCTACTAGATGAACAATACAACAGATTCAGATACGCGGTTAACCATTCAGAATACACCGAAACACTCAAACAAGCTAAACGAACTGAGTAACACACCTGGACACCAAGTGCCTAGCCCGTAGGCTAACATCCCTCCGGAACACACCTAGGCATCAAGTGCCAAGCCCAAAGGCTTTATATTTGTAACGCCCCGAATTTTGGGCCTAGAAGTTTTGGGAATTTGAGCATAAGAGCAGTGAAGAGGCAGCACATATGTGTTTAGTTGTGCACTTTAGTGACAAGAATGAGCCTGTTGGTTCGAGTGGTAAGGGTGTTAGTGTGTTGGAGGTTCTGAGTTCGAGTATTTGTGTGGGCGTTTTGGAAAAAAATATTTTACTTTTGTTTATTTTACTTTAATAATTGTTTAGCTCTATTTGTTTTTTTTTATTATTTATTTTTATTTATTTTATTATTCTTCCTGTTACACGTTCTTTTCCTTTTCTTTTCAGGGTTTTTGTCTGTTGTTTTCTTCTTTCGCTGTTATTTTGCAACTGTTGATTTATCATCTTTTGGGTATGTGCTAACCCATTGATTTTGGGTTTTAGTTGATGAAAGTGATGAGAAATCGTCACTTTTTGATGATTGTTGATAGGGAAAAGGTTAGGGACAAGTTTGGTGGCTAAAGCGGTGGTTTGGGGCCATTTTAGGGTGGTTTTGTGACCTCTCCGACGGCCAAATTGGGTTTCGGGCCAAATTGTGTGCCACACGGCTTGGCAACATGGCCGTGTGGCCGAATTAGGGATTTTTTCAGAATTCACATGTCCGTGTCACTTGGTCCACATGGGCGTGTGAGTTTGGGGATTAGGGTTTCAAAGATTTGGGATCATACGGCCTAGCCACACAATTGTGTGACTGATTTGGGGATTAGGGATTTCACATGAGTGTGTGTTTCAAAACACACGGCCATGTCTGGTGGGCACATGGGCGTATGAGACCTTCACACGGCCGTGTCTTCTCTGTACCTTACTTTAGTGATTTTGGACAGTGAGTTACACAGCCTGTCCACATGGCCATGCCCTTGCACCACACTGGCATGTGTTTCTGTCACACGGCCGCGTGCTACCCTTCACATGGGTGTTTGGACCCCCACATGACTGATTTGCTTCACATGGGCGGGGCACACAGGCGTGTAGCCCTATATCGCCAAATATGATTTCTTTTTAGGTCAAAGTTACTGGTAATGGTTGTTCTGTATGATCTAACCCTTGGTTAAGCTCTAGTGAGGGTATTTACGACTCCAATCTGAGTTTGAGTAATGTGCTATTTGTGATTGGGTATGTGACATGTTTGTTTCTGAACTAGATTAAATGGGTGAGTATGTGTGCAATGGGTACTGTCTGATTGATTGGATGTGAATGTCTGCTTCTGGCTATTTATCTGAGACTGGTTTTCTGGTTGTGTACATTTGACTGCATACATACATACATATGTATAAACTACTTTGGGTAGGATTGTGAAGAGAAAGGAGTTTGATCTGAACTGACAGCTGCTCTACTGGTTATTACTGATAGCCCCTAGTACCTACAGGGTCGTGGGCGGTCCCAATACCCTGAGGGTCGTGGATATTAGTGATAACGGTATAGCGAATTATTGCATTGCATTGTACCACAAGTACGTTAGTTACGCTACGTACTATTATCTGATCTAGCAGTTTATATTGCACGCCTATACCGCGATTTACCGTATTGCACAATACATCTTATACGCTAGCTTTGCTGCATAATATGTCTAATCTGGCGGTTCATACTGCATGTTTGTACCGCGGTCTTCCGCATGGCACTGTACAACTTACTAATATCCCCTAATACCCAAAGGGTCATGGGTAGTCCCAATTCCCTGAGGGTCGAGGACATTGCTGATGCCCATCGTTACTAGGAAACCCGGGATGACATCATATGGAGTGTAGGGTTGGAGGGATGGGTTGATTATATCCCCACTTGGAGTAATTGGTTTGATGAGCTTACAGCTCTATTGAGGTGTGATGGGGGACTGAGATGGTGTGTTGCTTGGATGGGTGGGTTATTTTATAACTCATTTGCACTTATATGCATCTGATTGTATTTTTGTGACTGAATGTGATGGTACTACTCGATAGAGATGTCCGTGTAACACCCCTATCCTGTAACCGTCGCCAGAATAGGATGAGGCGTTACCAGAAATTAGGAATAAGATCGGAAGAATAAAATTTTAAACTCCTTCTTTAATGTTGTTTTTTTTTGAAATAACGAACATTCATTTAGATAAGTACTAAACACGACCAGGATAAAATCTAAACTTCTATAAGTAAACGTCCAACAGATGCCATTTTCGTATGGCTTATATACAATAGTCATAATATCATTCTCTTGTATTGTCTATCCTATACATGCCATAAGCTAAGTCTAATTACATAGTTGCCGCAATGGTAGATAGTGTGACGAAGTCTTGATGATCCCAAATGGTAGTCAGAATCCACAACCTATAACCAAAACATGATTGAACAGAGTAAGCTTTTGCGAGCTTAGTAAGTTTTAAGCAACACAAAGTGTTCTCATTCACTATCATTGGTCATTCATTTCAACTGTTCGATGAAGTTAATCTAGAGCTTCATCTCGAACCATAATATCAATAGACGAATTACTTGGCTGTCTTATATATATATACCTTCGAATAATAGTGACCTAGATGGTCGAATATTTCCAAAGCACATTCTTCGTCAATTTTCAACTTTCCATGTTCCTTTCCACTTATTCATAATCACACCCTTATTTTTAAGTATTTCAACATGACAAATACTGAATTACCGTAGGCACATAAAGAAACAAACATATTTCTTATCACATATACGTAAATGTGAAAAACATAATTCTTACCTTGTACTGGTACATTTAGCCCAACCCATACTCAAATCATAAGGCTTTTGGGCAGAATATGCTCTAATACATAAGAACATTTCATCACATACTTCATTATACAGGCATACCATTACCAATTAGATCATTCACATATTTGGAGTCATAATATTAATCACATTTACTTACCTCTTCGATACTGATAATTCACCTCGAAATCACTCCACCGATGAGTAAATGTCCTTTTGAACATCTTAAATACATAACACTTATTTGATGGTAACTTATTGCAAATACTCAATATCAAAGTCTTACTTGAATCCTAGCATTTAGCCGTCGGGTCTTTAAAGCTCGGATATAGTACAAGCACGAAGCCTATGGACGTTAATCAAGATAATATTCTCGCATAAGGCTGCGGGGGTTTTAACCGGATATAATCTTGACACAAATGCCCTTCGGGACTTATCACATTTATACACTTTCACATCCATCACGTTGGCCACTCGGCCCTCACATATATACACCTTCACATTCATCACATTGGCCATTCACCTTATCACATATATACACCTTCACATTCATCACATCGGCCATTAGGCCTTATCACATATATACACATTCACATTCATCGCAGAAAATCTTAAACCAAAATATAAATTTTTCATGTATTCACATCACAATTATTCAAATATGCTTCACATACCACATATACTATCATGTACATACTTGGGCTTGGTCGAATCTACATCAATCACTTTTCCAATGAATAATTCAATTTCACGCCATACTATCATTTCATATTCGAATACTCATAAACTTACAATTTCACAAATTTTAATATCAAAGATCCATCTAACACTCATATATCATTTTACAATATCACAATTAGAATTCAAGTATGGGTTTAATCAATAGCTTATGAGCAACTAAAACAAGTTTTATCCATGTTTACAACAAAAATCACATATTCACTACAAGCTGTTTTCCTGACCAATGGTCACTAAATTATTTATAACCGGAGCTACAAGGCTCCAAATCACTTGCCGTTAATTTTCCCTGAATATAGACTCGTATATCTTCCATCCATAAAATTTTCAGAATTTTAGGTTTGGCCAATCAATACCAGATTTTTCTTAAAGTTTCCCTGTTTCACTGTTTGACTAACCTGACCAGTCTTCACTACGAATCAAAATTCTCATTGTACAGAATTCAAAGTATGTTCTATTTGATTTCATTTGAAACTAGACTCATTAAGGAGTCTAAGCATATAAATTTTATCTTGTAACCATTTTTGTACAAATTATAGTGATTTTCTTAAAACAGAATAGGGATTTCGGAGTCATTCTGACCCTGTCCCACACAACTTTAAATATCTCTTTATAGGAAATTTCTTTGCTTCCACGGTCTCTTTTATACGAAACTAGACCAACTAAGATTTGATTACATATATTATTCAGCCTATAATTCCACACCAACAATTTATAGTGATTTTCTAAAATCACATTACTGCTGCTGTCCAAGCAAATTATTACAATTTGCTCTTAAATTTCCAAGTCCAAACACATATGAACTTACCATTTGAGTTTAAGACATATCATGGCCACATCATATCTTATTAAATCAACTCATTATGTCCTATTATGGTTGAATTTACTCAACGTTTAATCGCTTAAAACTTACCTCGGAAGTGGTCGACGACTAGATATCCACGGCTATTCGCTTACTTTCTCTTTTCTCCTATCCGACTTTGATCCTCTTTGCTCTTAAGCTTAAGTAAAACAATAGATTTGCTTAAGTACTTAACTAATATTATTCACTCAACAATCACATTTGGAAATAACTTATCATTTAATCTATATCTAAAACAATAGATTTCAATATGTATCATATTTAATAAAACATGCCATGACTCAATTTCATGCTTATTTAATTTATATCTAATTCACATTCACAAGCAAAGAGTCACTTAATTTATCATGCTTCTTATACATGAATCTAATCATATCGCCGATGTCCTCGTGTGTACATGGTACATACATAAGGCATATATATATATGTTCGTACCTATATATGACTATCATCATTTAACCATTTACTCCTAATTATGCACAACCGCATACACACATGCATATATGTATAATACATGCCTTAATATTATATACTTTTATTTTCAAATTACAGCATAGTTCCAAAACATATAGCTAATTCCATTGTCATCTTATCAACATTTACCACAATACCAATTTCCATTTATCTTCAATGTTGTACACACGAATACTTACACTCTCATATGCATACAATCCATTTAAGATCATTATATGCCCCATTTAGCCCTAACCATTCAAGCTTAAACTTTCCTACACTCTTATCCAATGTCATACGTAATGCCGAATGTCCAATTTAACCAAACTTCAAAATTTAACCTCCATCACTTTAATTGACCATTACCTACTCTTCACAACTTTAAATACGAAGTAATTAACACCCATACTTTTATACCGAATTAACTAACACTTATAGTCCTTAGCCAAATGTTATTAAACTTTTGTCATCATAGTATTTCTACTTATCACTTTACACAATATTATCAAAGCGAAACCTATGCATAACCCTACTCACATTATTCAAATTATACCCTTAAAATTCATATACAATGCCAAACCTCTAATTCATTCACTTCTATAACCCAAACGGCAATAGCTTACATTTTAACATTTAAATACCAAGCATTTGTTCAAGTAAATATAATTACTAACAACTAAGTATTAACTAACTCAAACTTCATTAAAACATGAGAACAACAATCTATCCTCTTCAATTTCTCCCATGGTCGAATGCTCAAATCCTTTCCAAAATCAAAATTTTAATATGGGTTGAATAAAGAGCTTGGTAGCTAACTTAAAATTAACAAGAATTTTAAGAATTGATTAGAAGTCTTACCTTGATTCAAGCCTAAAGTGACCGAATGGAGCTCCCCCCTTTCCCTCTTACAATTCGGTCATGAATAACAAAGATGAAGCTTTTTTTTCTTCACCCAAATTCTCACTTATTTCTTCATTCAATAATATTATAAAAATTATAAAACCATTTAGTTGCCTTAAAACTAGTAAATAATACATATATATTGTCATAAACATCAACATGGCGGCCACTATCATGAAAAATGGGGACTTTGACATGCAAGTCCCCATATTTAATCCATGCAACAATTTGGCCATTTTAAAATTAACCAACACATTTTCAATGTTTCTCACATAAGCCCTTTTGATTAAATTTGCATTCAATTGACAAAATCAAAGCATCAAAATTTCACACACAAATTGTAACATAATATAGACATGAAATTTAACAATCAATTTCTTGTGTGACTCGGTTTTGGGGTCTTGAAACCACTTCCGACTAGAGTCAAATTAGGGATGTCACAACTCTCCCCTCTTTAGGGATTTTCATCCCTGAAAATCTTACTAGCGGCTAGGTTAGGATAATGTCCTCTTATTACATCATGTCCCTATAAACATTAACTCATCGATAGCAATTGTAATTCATTATTGATTTCGCATCGATCTATAAAATCATTTTCTTATCTTAAAACAAATACATAAACATTTCTACAAGTAGGCACATATATCTCATTTTCTTGATTTCATAAGCAATAATCACTTAATTTAATTCACAAATGCGTTTCAAACACATATTAAGCACATATTAACATGTATAATTCACATCATCAACCCACATATTTGTAACCCACATTTTCATTCATGTATAAGCCGTAACTTTGACCGAGCGTACATATATTCAAACATCCCAATAAATATCCTTTATAACTCCATCATCTCTCACTATTCAACTTAACTTATTTCCAACAGAAAATCAACTTCCACATACCGGTATCGCTTATTCTAATCTTACTTAATTTATCATCTTAAATATACCCGTTGAATCATTCGAAATCATTACGGATACTCATTAAGCACATATAGCTCTTACAATGCCATATCCTAGATATGGTCTTACATATTCTCACATATCGAGCCGATGCCGTGTCCCAGACATGGTCTTACACACTATCTCAAATCAATGCCTTCGTCCCAGACGAGGTCTTACATGAATTCCACTTCACACACTTAGTGCCCATCGACCGATCTCGCACTTTTCGTAGTGCTCGGTTAAAGGAATTCGCACACACACAGTGCCTCTAATCATTCACACACATAGTGCTCTTATTCATTCGTTATTACACATTGAAAACAAACTTAACCAAGTCTATAAAACATCATATATGTACACTTTAAACGTATTCTTTCATTTAACTTTGAATTCATACGGTAATGAACACTTAAACCTTGCTCGAATCACCGCATTAAGCACGCTAAGCACGAAGACCGAATACATATCATCAACAAAGCACGCTAGGCTCGAAGGCGAATACATATCACCGCACAAAGCACCTTAGGCTCGAAGACCCGAATACATATCACCGGCACAAAGCCTGCTAGGCACGAAGGCCCCAATACATATCACCGGCACAAAGCCTGCTAGGCACGAAGGCCCGAATACATATCACCAAAGATGATCGCTCTTGAACTGGTCCGGATACATCACTAGCATGAATGCTCTTCGGGATTTAGCCCGGATATATCACTAGCATGAATGCTCTACGGGACTTAACCCGGATATATATCGCCAGCACGAATGCTCTTCGGGACTTAGCCCGGATCATCGTCGAGACCTTTAGCTCGAATGAAATCTCCATATAAAGCCAGCGGATCTTAATCCAGACATAATCTCCACACATATAGTCATCGGGTCTTTAAGCCCGGATTCACATCGTTGAGTCTCGTACATATTTATTCACATGTTACCACGATTCACATAGCAAAATCACATTTGAAATTCAAGTCCACTAATTCGCACATAGGCATATAACATGCTCATTGACTTTGTGTTGTGAACATCATTCAAATCTAATACATGTATACCTCTTTTACCAAACTTCCAGCTCAATGAGCAAACACACATAAGAATATATACATATCCCCAATTTTGTTCTTTGTTAAATTCTCTAATAGCCATTCGGCTACACAAACAACATGTTTATGATTTCTTTCTCAATAACCTTATTATGGTAAGGACAATAGGATATCATTCATCTATCATGCATGTATATCATGGCATTTTAAATTAAATACCAAATTCACTTTCTCAAAACTTACTCATATCATACCTTTCTCAATATTGACGCATCATAAGCATGTCTCAGTACTTTCAATACCATCTGCTACAGCTCGATTGGGATCGAATTCATTACAATATGAGAAACACTTTTAACTGTCGAAAGCATCACACTATCTTATTATCACTCTATGGCATGTATAACTAGATCGACATGTGCTACGTTAGTCCTAGAATCGACTAAACCGTAGCTCGATACCACTAAAATGTAACACCCTATCCTGTAACCGCCGCGAGAATAGGATGAGGCGTTACTGAAATTAGGAATAAGATCGGAAGAATAAAATTTTAAACTCCTTCTTTAATGTTGTTTTTTTTTGAAATAACGAACATTCATTTAGATAAGTACTAAACACGCCCAGGATAAAATCTAAACTTCTATAAGTAAACGTCCAACAGATGCCATTTTCGTATGGCTTATATACAATAGTCATAATATCATTCTCTTGTATTGTCTATCCTATACATGCCATAAGCTAAGTCTAATTACATAGTTGCCGCAATGGTAGATAGTGTGACGAAGTCTTGATGATCCCCGAAATGGTAGTCGAATCCACAACCTATAACCAAAACATGATTGAGCAGAGTAAGCTTTTGCGAGCTTAGTAAGTTTTAAGCAACACAAAGTGTTCTCATTCACTATCATTGGTCATTCATTTCAACTGTTCGATGAAGTTAATCTAGAGCTTCATCTCGAACCATAATATCAATAGACAATTACTTGGTCATCTTATATATATATACCTTGAATAATAGTGACCTAGATGGTGAATATTTCCAAAGCACATTCTTCGTCAATTTTCAACTTTCCATGTTCCTTTCCACTTATTCATAATCACACCCTTATTTTTAAGTATTTCAACATGACAAATACTGAATTACCAGTAGGCACATAAAGAAACAAACATATTTCTTATCACATATCGTAAATGTGAAAACATAATTCTTACCTTGTCTTGGTACATTTAGCCCAACCCATACTCAAATCATAAGGCTTTTGGGCAGAATATGCTCTAATACATAAGAACATTTCATCACATACTTCATTATACAGGCATACCATTACCAATTAGATCATTCACATATTTGGAGTCATAATATTAATCACATTTACTTACCTCTTCGATCCTGATAATTCACCTCGAAATCACTCCACCGATGAGTAAATGTCCTTTTGAACATCTTAAATACATAACACTTATTTGATGGTAACTTATTGCAAATACTCAATATCAAAGTCTTACTTGAATCCTAGCATTTAGCCGTCGGGTCTTTAAAGCTCGGATATAGTACAAGCACGAAGCCTATGGACGTTAATCAAGATAATATTCTCGCATAAGGCTGCGGGTTTTAACCGGATATAATCTTGACACAAATGCCCTTCGGGACTTATCACATTTATACACTTTCACATCCATCACGTTGGCCACTCGCCCTGTCACATATATACACCTTCACATTCATCACATTGGCCATTCAACCTTATCACATATATACACCTTCACATTCATCACATCGGCCATTAGGCCTTATCACATATATACACATTCACATTCATCGCGTAAATCTTAAACCAAAATATAAATTTTCATGTATTCACATCACAATTATTCAAATATGCTTCACATACCACATATACTATCATGTACATACTTGGGCTTGGTGAATCTACATCAATCACTTTTCCAATGAATAATTCAATTTCACGCCATACTATCATTTCATATTCGAATACTCATAAACTTACAATTTCACAAATTTTAATATCAAAGATCCATCTAACACTCATATATCATTTTACAATATCACAATTAGAATTCAAGTATGGGTTTAATCAATAGCTTATGAGCAACTAAAACAAGTTTTATCCATGTTTACAACAAAATCACATATTCACTACAAGCTGTTTTCCTGACCAATGGTCACTAAATTATTTATAACCGGAGCTACAAGGCTCCAAATCACTTGCCGTTAATTTTCCTGAATATAGACTCGTATATCTTCCATCCATAAAATTTTCAGAATTTTAGGTTTGGCCAATCAATACCAGATTTTTCTTAAAGTTTCCCTGTTTCACTGTTTGACTAACCTGACCAGTCTTCACTACGAATCAAAATTCTCATTGTACAGAATTCAAAGTATGTTCTATTTGATTTCATTTGAAACTAGACTCATTAAGGAGTCTAAGCATATAAATTTTATCTTGTAACCATTTTGTACAAATTATAGTGATTTTCTTAAAACAGAATAGGGATTTCGAGTCATTCTGACCCTGTCCCACACAACTTTAAATATCTCTTTATAGGAAATTTCTTTGCTTCCACGGTCTCTTTTATACGAAACTAGACCAACTAAGATTTGATTACATATATTATTCAGCCTATAATTCCACACCAACAATTTATAGTGATTTTCTAAAATCACATTACTGCTGCTGTCCAAGCAAATTATTACAATTTGCTCTTAAATTTCCAAGTCCAAACACATATGAACTTACCATTTGAGTTTAAGACATATCATGGCCACATCATATCTTATTAAATCAACTCATTATGTCCTATTATGGTTGAATTTACTCAACGTTTAATCGCTTAAAACTTACCTCGAAGTGGTCGACGACTAGATATCCACGGCTATTCGTTTACTTTCTCTTTTCTCCTATCCGACTTTGATCCTCTTTGCTCTTAAGCTTAAGTAAAACAATAGATTTGCTTAAGTACTTAACTAATATTATTCACTCAACAATCACATTTGGAAATAACTTATCATTTAATCTATATCTAAAACAATAGATTTCAATATGTATCATATTTAATAAAACATGCCATGACTCAATTTCATGCTTATTTAATTTATATCTAATTCACATTCACAAGCAAAGAGTCACTTAATTTATCATGCTTCTTATACATGAATCTAATCATATCGCGAATGTCCTCGTGTGTACATGGTACATACATAAGGCATATATATATATGTTCGTACCTATATATGACTATCATCATTTAACCATTTACTCCTAATTATGCACAACCGCATACACACATGCATATATGTATAATACATGCCTTAATATTATATACTTTTATTTTCAAATTACAGCATAGTTCCAAAACATATAGCTAATTCCATTGTCATCTTATCAACATTTACCACAATACCAATTTCCATTTATCTTCAATGTTGTACACACGAATACTTACACTCTCATATGCATACAATCCATTTAAGATCATTATATGCCCCATTTAGCCCTAACCATTCAAGCTTAAACTTTCCTACACTCTTATCCAATGTCATACGTAATGCCGAATGTCCAATTTAACCAAACTTCAAAATTTAACCTCCATCACTTTAATTGACCATTACCTACTCTTCACAACTTTAAATACGAAGTAATTAACACCCATACTTTTATACCGAATTAACTAACACTTATAGTCCTTAGCCAAATGTTATTAAACTTTTGTCATCATAGTATTTCTACTTATCACTTTACACAATATTATCAAAGCGAAACCTATGCATAACCCTACTCACATTATTCAAATTATACCCTTAAAATTCATATACAATGCCAAACCTCTAATTCATTCACTTCTATAACCCAAACGGCAATAGCTTACATTTTAACATTTAAATACCAAGCATTTGTTCAAGTAAATATAATTACTAACAACTAAGTATTAACTAACTCAAACTTCATTAAAACATGAGAACAACAATCTATCCTCTTCAATTTCTCCCATGGTCGAATGCTCAAATCCTTTCCAAAAATCAAAATTTTAATATGGGTTGAATAAAGAGCTTGGTAGCTAACTTAAAATTAACAAGAATTTTAAGAATTGATTAGAAGTCTTACCTTGATTCAAGCCTAAAGTGACCGAATGGAGCTCCCCCCTTTCCCTCTTACAATTCGGTCATGAATAACAAAGATGAAGCTTTTTTTCTTCACCCAAATTCTCACTTATTTCTTCATTCAATAATATTATAAAATTATAAAACCATTTAGTTGCCTTAAAACTAGTAAATAATACATATATATTGTCATAAACATCAACATGGCGGCCACTATCATGAAAAATGGGGACTTTGACATGCAAGTCCCCATATTTAATCCATGCAACAATTTGGCCATTTTAAAATTAACCAACACATTTTCAATGTTTCTCACATAAGCCCTTTTTGATTAAATTTGCATTCAATTGACAAAATCAAAGCATCAAAATTTCACACACAAATTGTAACATAATATAGACATGAAATTTAACAATCAATTTCTTGTGTGACTCGGTTTTGGGGTCTTGAAACCACTTCCCGACTAGAGTCAAATTAGGGATGTCACAGTCCGGATGATATGGTTGACTGAATGTGATACTGTATTTGGATGTGATTGACTTATTGACTGTAAGGCACTTGTGCCTAAGAGGATTCTATAGATATGATTGCTCTTTATCATTTGGATAATTCTTGAGAGGGCCGAGGCCCTAATTGAAAATCGACTCGATTACGAAATGGGCTTAGGCCCAGTTTGTAACTATTGGGAATTACTGTTACTATGTATGATAGAGCCATATGATGGTAAAGTTACATATGGTCTGTATTTGTTTTAGTCGGTCTGTAAGTATGTTCTATTTTAGAACTACTTCTAGTTTTCCTGGTTTCCCCTCTGTTGTTTAGTTGGTTTGATCTCACACTAAGCTCGAGTAGCTCACTCCCTCTTCTGTTTCCCCTTTCAGGTACATTTTAGAATTTGGATGCTGGACGCGGTATGCAGAGGACTCAGGCAGTCTTGCGGGAAAATAAATTACTAGTTGTGAATTCAGGCTTTTACTTTGATATACAATTTCAAAATGTAAGGTTTTAATTCTAAGGTACAAATTCTATTTCAAGACTTATTCGTTTTTATTACTCCGGCTTTGTTTTAAATATTGATATTAAAGCTTTCGGAAATGAAATTAAGATCGACTGGTTTTGGTGAAATTTTCTCACGATCACTTCAGTGATCAATGTAACATTCCGAATTCAACCTAAACTCTTAGGCCGGGTTTGGGGTGTTACAACATTTTCCCTCGGTGACACACCAGAATCACTGTAAATATAACACGATAGTCCACAGCAAATGTTGAACTTCAATATATTCAGTGGACAGTAACAAATCAAGAATCACCATTTCATTATAAGTCAAACTCATGCAGCACGAATTAATAACTTATTGGCATGCCAATTGTATTCTGTCATATGTTCATCTGGGCTCGATACAGGTAATCGTATAACATTTCCAATTCAATTTATTTTCTTGCCTTGTATAAATTTATAACAATTCAAATATATAGGGATATAATTTTGACATATCACAACTTAGAATTCAATATAGTATTACAAATTATACCTAACTAAATCGTATGAACTTAACAAGGCTAAACTACAAAAATAGCAAAAAGCAAAAATTTAGGGACAAATCAACAACTTTCCCTTTTCCTCGATTGTCAACTAGTTCTTGATCTATAATGTAATTTATTTCAATTTATTAGCCTCAATATCATATAATATTCAATTTAGTGCATATGATTTCCTATTTATAATTTTTCACATTTGTACTAAAATTTTACATTTTATACAATTTAGTCCCTAAACCCAAAACATTCAAATTTATCACAAATTCATAAATTTTTATGCTAGCCAAATTTCCATTCATATTGGTACAACCCATAGTTATTCAAAAATCATAATAACTTCATGTCAAATTTAATATTTTATCAATTCGGTCTTTTAACTAAAAACTAACTAAAATCACATTACAGAATAGTCTTAATCAATAACCAAGATTAATATTCTACCATTAAACTTCAAAAACAGACTAAACCCATCAATGACATATTCCAAAACATTTAACAGTTTTACAAATTAACCCCCGAGTTAGCTAGATTAAGTTAAAACAATCTCAAAAACATAAAATTCCTGAAAAACGAGTGAAAGTACACTTACATGCATGAGTGATTAGCAAGGCCAAAAGCCCAAGGTGCTGAAAATGGTATTTCAATTTTCAAATTAATGAGTGAAGAAGATGAATGGCATTTGTAACAGCCCGATTTTGGGCCTAGTTGAAACAGTGGTTTCGGAACCACTATTCCGCGGCTGGAGAAAATTATTTTGATGTTATTTTATGTGATATACCATGTTTATAAAGGTGCATGAAAATTTTGGTATATTAATTTTAGCTATTTCTAGTCAAATTTCGAAAAAGGACTAAATTGCATAAAAGGTAAAAGTTGTGTTTTGATGCCTAAAGGTGTTAAATTAGTTTGTACCTTAAATTGGGAGTCTTTAAATTCAAATTAGACCATTGAAAGTGTGATGTCCGACCAAGGGAGACAAGATTGGTCAAAAAGCCAAAATTTATGGGATATTAGGTGACTTTTTGGTAATAAAATAAAATAAAGAAAAAGTTGTCATTTTCTTTCATTTTTCTTCTTCTCTTTCATCGAAAATGGCAGCAACATGGGGGTTTGAGAGTTTGAAAATTTCAGCAACATATTTCCCTAGTAAGCAAGTGTTTTTAATGCCTTTTCTTGATAATTTTTATATTTTTGGAACCCCTAAAGCATGAGCTTTCAAAAGAGGGGACTATTTTGCAAAATGATTAATAGTATAGGGTTTTTCCATGAAATCATATGTGTTGTTTGCTGAGTTTTTATGGAATAATGTGAGTCTTGGTAGTGCTATAAACAACTTTTGTGAAAGAAGATTGCATGAAAACACCTAAAATGGGGTATTTTGCAAAGTTGTAAAACAAGTTGTAAATTTGTGAAATAGTTGAAATTATGAGTTGCTATAGTTATGACAATGGTACATATAGGCTTAAAGAGTAAAGAAATTGAATAAAAATCATTTTACGAGCCTAGGGGTAATTTGGTAATTTTGGCAAAGTATAAGGGCAAATCGATAATTTTGCCAAAATGTGTCATTGGACTAATTTGATTAGTATATTTTTTAATAAGTTAAATGTGATGTTATAGATGATGAAAAACGAGATTCAGGCTTAGAACGAGGATATAGTAGCCCAAATTTGACCGGGCTAAAAACAGAATAAAAGAATTAAATAAATAAGCATTTATTTATTTAAGATGTCCATTAAAAAGTCCTTCTACAAAGTCCAAACTGAAAGCTCATATACATAGCCCAAACTGAGTATTGTTTATGGCCTATTTACAAGAAATACTGGTAGCCCACATACAAAACTGTTAACCCAATACCCAAAATCCCCAGCAAACCCGTTACACCCTCAGCCTAAACCTACCCTTGACCCAACTCGGTAAAGCCCAAGGGGCCCAAATGATTAACTGGATTAGGAAACCCTAGAGTTTCCAAGAACCTTAGGCGCCGCAATGAAATTCTGGAAGCTTCGGGCACTCTAAGCGACGCGACCTTTCATCTCGCGCAAATTCAATGGCCCAATCGTCGCCACCAAGCGCGTCGTGATCAGACGTCGTGCCACCATCGACGCGCAAGTCACGCCAGAATCCAATGTTGGCTCCATCAGTGCGCAGACATCAGTGCCATACATGTGTGATATAACTAGTAACTTACCTATGAAACCGACGCTTACAATATATATATATATATATATATATATATATATATACCCATGATAATATTGCTTATGAATTGGTCATTTATGTTATGGTTTGTAATGGAGAAGAAGGTATACATATGTCTTGCATAATTGTATGAATATTCAGACCAGCATAATGTGCATAATTAGTAAAGTTATATGATTATGAAACTGTGACAGCCCAAAATTGACCCTAGTCGGAATGTGGTCTCGGGACCATAAAACCGAGGCATAAAAATAATTAAAAATTTATTTTGATGCCTATAATATGTGTGTGCTCATGTATGACATTTTATGATGATTGATTTAGTGTTATAAAGGTGAATTCCACTAGAAAGGACTTAGTAGTGAACTTTGAAAGTACGATAGGAAATGTGTGATGACTAATTAAAGCATGCATGCAAAATAATGGACTTGCATGTCAAATTTCCCTTTTTACAAGTGATGGCCGGCCATGACAAAGAGATATGGGCTAAACATGTCATGAAACATGTTTTGTTGGGCATTAGGGAGAAATAATAAACAAATAAGCATGGGTAAGAAAAGAATGAAAAAAAATGTGTGTGAGAGAGTAGCATTCCCCCCCTTGCCGTGAGTTGAGAAAGAAGGAAGAAAAAAAATTGTTGTGTTCATCCATTTTCACTTCTTGGCCGAAAATACTAAGGAAAAAGGGGGAGGATTTTTGCTTCATGCTTGGTTTGGAAGAGATCTAGAAGGAGATTTGGCTAAGCTTGCATCAAGATTAAGGTATGTATGAGGTTGTGTTAGGAGTTTCATGCATGTTTTGGTTGCTAACTTGATGTGCATGTTAGCCATGGCTCAAATCTTTGTTATGCCATGGAAATGGTATTTGGCCAAAGTTGTTATGGTGATAAAGCCATTGCATGCTAAGTGTGAAGCTTGATGATGATGCATGCAATGATGGATTGTCTACTCTTGAGTAAGATTTTGAGTTTTCTTTTGTTTAATCATGATTGAAGTTGAAAAGGGCATGATTGTCATATTCGCCATGATGCATTCATGAGCATGGTTCATGCTTCTTGCATGTTAGTTAAAATTTGTGTTTTGGATGGCTATGGACACCTTGAAATTCGGCCATGCTCATATATGTATATATATGTTTGCACATGATGTTTTGGTTATGAATTAAGTGATGAATATGTTTGTTTAAAGAAGAAGATGTTGAAGAATGATTGTGAAATTGCAAGCACATTCGGCCTAGCACACATATGAGTGCTTGATGCTATATTATAAGTTTTGAGCTACAATATGCAAAGCATTAACTAGTAAAATGCATGCTGTTTTTGTGAGGTATTAAGTGCATAATTGGCCTCAACATGTACATGAATATTCGGCCTTGGGTAGCCTATTGAAGGCCTTAGCTTTTCCTTGATGCTCGAATAAATTGTATTGAATTGCTTGATGTAGTATAAAATGTGCATGACCATTGTGTATTCAAGCTAAAGAGTGGCCATATGACCATTTAAACTCCTTGTCATATTCGCCATAAGCTAGCACAATGAGGTTTTAATAAATTGAATTTGTTTGAATTAGCTCAAGAGCTAAGAGGGCCACAATTGGACAAGGGAAGGAAAAGTGATCGAATAGCCGTAAAAGCCGTTCGACAACATCCGAGGTAAGTCCTCAATAAGTGACCTTACTTGAATTATGTGGAATGAAATATGGATGTATTGATTATTGATTTATGTGTGTATGAGTATTGAATAATACCCGGCTAAGTCCCGAAGGCGATTATGCTAGTGAATATAATTGTGTTTGAGCCTTAGTAATGAAAATGAAATATGTATGTCCAATGATTATTGATGTATGTGTGCATGAGAAATTGAATGATATCCGGCTAAGCCCAAGACAATTATGCTGGAAATTATATCCGGTTAAGACCTGAAGGCAATTGTGCTAGTGGCTACATCCGGCTAAGACCAAGGCATTCGTGCGAGACATTCTATCCGGGCTAAGACCGAAGGCATTTGTGCACGTGGTTATATCCGGTTATATTCCGAAGAATCTTGGGCTGGAGGTGAGTGTTGGTTGCTGTAATAAATTCAATTAGTACGCTCAAAAAGCCCAAAGAATAAGGTACGTTTATATGTGCATTGGAAAGTCGACATGTTTGAGCAACATTCGCTCAATCGACTAATGAATTTCAGCTATTGAATTGATCGATACTTTGTGAAAGTATATAATGATGAAGTGTGAAGTAAGAATGACTATGCGAATGAGTATTAATGGAATGATGTATTTGGTTATGTGAATGTATTGCTTTAATTAAAGCTGATTATATTCCTTGAGACTTACTAAGCATAAAAATGCTTACCCCGTTGCTTTGGCTCTCTGTTTTATAGATTTCGCTCGATAGCAATCGGATTCGGGATCAATAAAGTCGAAGTCATCCACACTATCAACGCCTCTATTTTGGTATAAATTTTGGTTGAACTTTGAAATGGCATGTATAGGACTACCCCTTGTTGGTTTAAATATGTTGTGATGTATATGTGTACGGCCATGCGAAAATGGCTCGTAAAAGTGAAGTATCAACTTAGACTATTTGCGGTTTGTATATATATATATGGTGTCATGATGTGACTATGGATTGGAAATGGGAATGATGGTCACATGATCAGCCATTGGCATGGTTAAAATGATCATATGTGAACCTATGTATGGCAAGACTAGTTGGTTCATGGAGACTACAAAATAGGTAAGACCTACCTTAAAAACAGATGCTGCCAGCTGCAGTGACGTGAATGTGAAAAATCACCAAAATTTGTCGGAATGGTATTAAATAGTGAATAAGCTATGTAAATGAACCTTGATGAGTCTATTTTCATATGGAAGAAACGAAATGGTCGTAGGAGTTACATGTTAAGAGATATTAAAGCTATTGTGAGACAGGGCCAGAACGGTTTCTGGGTCCCCTGTTGCAACTTTAAAAATTTACTATAAATTATCCAGAAAGAATTAGGAGTCATGCCTTATATGTACAGATTCCATTTTGAGTCTAGTTTCATTAAAAACAAACGGAACCAGTATTAAAGCCCTGTACAGTGAGATATTCAAGTTGTAACGCGCGAAGGTCAGAGCAGTCGATCCCTGTAACATGGGTGACTTTAACTAATAAAATGTACCAATTGGCCCGACCAAAAATTCTAGAAATAAATCCATGGATGGATATGTGAGTCTAAATTCAGGGAAAATTTACGAAACTAGTTTCTGAGTTTTGAAACTCGAGATATGATTTTTAAGGCGACGGTGACGCAGTTTTCCAGCCCGACTGGAAATGTCAAATTGGTGGGCAAAATATGTGGACTTAACTTATTAACCCCTCGTGTCCGACACCGGCAATGGTCTCGGGTTCGGGGTGTTACAATTTTATTGGTATCAGAGCCACGGTTTAGTCGATTCTAGGACTACCGTGATGTGTTTGGGGTCTAGCTATACATGCCATTAAATGATGAATCGATAGTGTGGTGATTTACGACAATTTGACTTTGTGTTTGTTTATAGTAATGGATCCCGATCCCAACCGAGCGATAGCTGATGATGTGGAGAGTGTGGCGCTGCTCCGCGCAAGGGACAATGCTGGCGGGCTCTCAACCTATGGCCAGCAATCCGAATGATGAGGCTAGGTAAGCCTTTTATCTTGTGGTGAGCGAATGGTTTAACCAATACATTCGAACTAACACTACTGTTCCACAACCTCCATTCCCGACAAATGCAACCCCGCACCTACAATACCTCCGTGATGACCAAATAAGGTCAAGTAAGCCCCGTCGATAGGATTCGAAAACATGGGGCCATGAATTTAAGGCTACGGATGATGATGATGCCGAGCGAGCTGAATTTTGGTTGGATAACACTATCCGGTGCTCGATGAGCTATCTTGTACACCGATGAGTGCTTAAAGTGTACCATCTCCTTGCTACGTGAGTCCGCCTACTATTGGTGGAGTACTCGACTTGTGGTGCCTAGAGAGCAAGTGACTTGGGAATTCTTTCAAACCGAGTTCAAAAAAGTATATCGATCGAGATTCATCGACCAAAAGCGAAGGGAATTTCTTGATCTTAAGCAAGGTTCTATGTCCGTTCTCGACTACTGACGAAAGTTTGTGAGGCTTAGCCAGATGCTGCGAGAATGCATTTCGTCCGAAGCTATTATGTGTAAACGCCGAGGATGGGCTGAATGATGATATAAGGATGTTCGTTGGCATTCTCGAGATCGAGAGTTCGTAGTACTTGTTGAGCGAGCTTGTAAAGCCAAGAGCTTAGAAAGGAGAAACAAAAAGCTGATGTGGGAACCGGAGAATTTGAAGAGGTCCTCGGAAAGTCTCTTCAAGAAGCATCGAAGAGATTTCGAGATGATGTGAGCCGGTCTAGAGGCGTTTGGGATTTTCTAGACGAGGACGCGATCGACCCCCGTGACCACACGAGTCACTTCGATCGCCATGGTGGAAATGATCGCCGAGAGGGCGGAGTGTCCACATTGTGGCAAATGGCATTCGGGAGCTGTTGGTTTCGTGATCGCTCTGCTATAAGTGTGGATCGGCCGACCACTTTATGAAGGATTGCCCGAGGATGCTTGAGCAGAATGTAAGTCGAGTGGAAACCGGGTGCTACCATTTGCTCGAGGTAGGCCACCTAGAAATATGGGCAATGTCGATTGGCGGTCGAGAGGATCTAGAGATGCTACCATCGGATCGAGGCTCGTGCTCTGCAAGGACTTATGCCATACGCCGCGTGAGGATCTTGCCTCTCCGGATGTCATTACCGGTACTTTCACTCTTTTCAATACTAATGTGATTGCTTTGATTGACCTGGTTCTACTCATTCTTATATATGTGAAACCTTAGCATCCAGTAAGACTTTGCCTATTGAGTCTACTGAGTTTGTAATTGGAGTGTCAAACCCCTTGGGTCATTACGTGCTTGTCAACCAAGTGTGCAAGAAAAGTCCCCTAGTGTTCCAAGGTTCTTGTTTTCTGGCAGACTTGATGCTTTTGCCGTTCGATGAATTCGACGTTATTCTTGGTTTGGATTGGTTGCCCATGCACGATGCGGTTGTAAATTGAAAAAGCAAGACTATCGATTTGAGGTGCGCGAATAACGAGATAATTCGGGTTGAGCCTACGGACTTAAAGGGGTTGCCAGCTGTAATATTAGCAATGTTGGCCCTTGAAATATGTAAGAAAAGGGTGTGAAGCGTACCTTGCGTATGTGCTCGATGACAAGGAATCAGAAAAGAAACCGAATCGATGCCGTGGTTTGTGAATACCGGATGTTTTCCTGAAGAATTGCCGGGTTTACCACTGCTCGAAATAGAATTTGGCATCGAGTTGGTACCGGTACCACTCCAATTTCGATAGCTCCGTATCGTATGGCACCAACGGAATTAAAGGAGTTGAAAGCTCAGTTGCAAGAATTGGTGGATAGAGGTTTTGCTCGCCCGAGTTTTTTGCCTTGGGGTGCGCCAGTGTTGTTCGTGAAGAAGAAGGATGGAACCATGCGGCTGTGCATCGACTATCGTCAGCTTAATAAAGCGACGATAAAGAACAAATATCCGTTGCCACGTATCGATGACTTGTTCAATAAACTGAAGGGAGCCTCAGTGTTCTCGAAAATAGATTTGAGATCGGGCTATTATCAATTGCGAATCCGAGATTCGGACGTACCCAAGACGCCTTGAGCGAGATATGGTCACTATGAGTTCCTAGTGATGCCGTTTGGGCTCACTAATGCCCTGCGGTATTTATGGATTTAATGAATCGGATCTTGAGACCATATTTGGATCGATTAGTAGTCGTGTTCATTGATGACATCTGGTCTATTCAAGAGATGAGACCGAACATCTTTGAACACCTGCGGTTAGTCTTGCAAATTTTACGGGATAAGCAATTATATGCTAAGTTCAGCAAGTGTGAGTTACGGTTAAGAGGTTAGCTTCTTGGGTCATGTGGTATCTCAGCATCGGTATTCGAGTCGACCCAAATAAAATTTCAGCCATACTTAATTGGAAGCCTCCGAGAAATATTACGAGGTTGAAGCTTTTTGGGGCTTGGTTATTACCGACGATTTGTAAAGGTTTCTCAACGATAGCCACGCCGATGACGGCTTACTCCAAAAGGATGTTAAGTTCGAATGGACGGAGAAATGTCGAAAAGTTTCGATCAACTGAAAACTTATTTGACCGAAGCCCCAATTCTAGTGCAACCCGAGTCCGGCAAAGAGTTTGTCATCTATAGCGACGCCTCCCTACTTGGGTTAGGTTGTGTATTGATGCAAGAAAGTCGAGTTGTGGCCTATGCGTCGAGGCAATTAAAGCCACATGAGAAAAATTATCCGACCCATGATCTCGAATTGGCCGCCATCGTATTCGCCTTAAAGATTTGGCGACATTACTTATTTGGTGAAAGGTGCCATGTGTACTCGGATTGTGACAGCCCAAAATTGACCCTAGTCAGAAGGTGGTCTCGGGACCACAAAACCGAGGCATAAAAATAATTTAAAATTTATTTCGATGCCTATAATATGTGTGTATTCATGTATGACATTTTTTTGATGATTGATTTAGTGTTATAAAGGTGAATTTCACTAGAAAGGACCTAGTAGTGAACTTTGAAAGTATGATGGGGAAATGTGTGATGACTAATTAAAGCATGCCTGCAAAATAATGGACTTGCATGTCAAATTCCCCTTTGTACAAGTGATGGCCGGCCATGACAAAGAGATATGGGCTAAACATGTCATGAAACATGTTTTGTTGGGCATTAGGAGAAATAATAAACAAATAAGCATGGGTAAGAAAAGAATGAAAAAAAATGTGTGAGTGTGGTAATCCCCCCTTGCCGTGAGTTGAGAAAGAAGGAAGAAAAAATTTGTTGTGTTCATCCTTTCTCATCTTTTGGCCGAAAATCATAAGGAGGAAGAAAGAGGATTTTGCTTCATGCTTGGTTTAGAAGAGATCTAGAAGGCGATTTGGCTAAATTGGCATCAAGATTAAGGTATGTATGAGGTTGTGTTAGGAGTTTCATGCATGTTTTGGTTGCTAACTTGATGTGCATGTTAGCCATGGCTCAAATCTTTGTTATGCCATGGAAATGGTATTTGGCCAAAGTTGTTATGGTGATAAAGCCATTGCATGCTAAGTGTGAAGCTTGATGATGATGCATGCAATGATGGATTGTCTACTCATGAGTAAGATTTTGAGTTTTCTTTTGTTTAACCATGATTGAAGTTGAAAAGGGCATGATTGTCATATTCGGCCATGATGCATTCATGAGCATGGTTCATGCTTCTTGCATGTTAGTTAAAATTTGTGTTTTGGATGGCTATGGACACCTTGAAATTGGCCATGCTCATATATGTATATATATGTTTGCACATGATGTTTTGGTTGTGAACTAAGTGATGAATATGTTTGTTTAAAGAAGAAGATGTTGAAGAATGATTGTGAAATTGCAAGCACATTCGGCCTAGCACACATATGAGTGCTTGATGCTATAATATAAGTTTTGAGCTACAATATGCAAAGCATTAACCAGTAAAATGCATGCTATTTTTGTGAGGTATTAAGTGCATAATTGGCCTCAACATGGACATGAATATTCGGCCTTGGGTAGCCTATTGAAGGCCTTAGCTTTTCCTTGATGCTCGAATGAATTGTATTGAATTGCTTGATGTAGTATAAAATGTGCATGACCATTGTGTATTCAAGCTAAAGGGTGGCCATATGACCATTTAAACTCCTTGTCATATTCGGCCATTAGCTAGCACAATGAGGTTTTAATAAATTGAATTTGTTTGAATTAGCTCAAGAGCTTAGAGGGCCACAATTGGACAAGGGGAAGGAAAAAAGTGATCGAATAGCCGTAAAAGCCGTTCGACAACATCCGAGGTAAGTCCTCAAGAAGTGACCTTAATTGAATTATGTGGAATGAAATATGGATGTATTGATTATTGATTTATGTGTGTATGAGTATTGAATGATACCCGGCTAAGTCCGAAGGCAATTATGCTAATGATTATAATTGTGTTTGAGCCTTAGTAACGAAAATGAAATATGTATGTCCAATGATTATTGATGTATGTGTGCATGAGAAATTGAATGATATCCGGCTAAGCCCAAGACAATTATCTTGGAAATTATAACCGGGTTAAGACCGAAGGCAATGGTGCTAGTGGCTATATCCGGGCTAAGACCAAGGCATTAAATGCGAGTCATTCTATCCGGGCTAAGACCAAGGCATTTGTGCAATCGTGATATCCGGGTTAAGTCCCGTAGGCCTTGGTGCGGGTTACCATATCCGGCTATGTCCCAAGGCGTTTGAACAGTAGCTATATCCGGTTAAGCTCAAAGGTATGTGATTTGAAAATTATAAGCTTGCTGGAAAATTTCAGCTAATACACTTGTGAAATTTCCCAATAACAAGGTAAGTGTGGTGTGTGCTTTGCGCTAGGAGTAAGAGCGTATGCATATCCGCTCCTATGATGGAACGAGTTATCGGCCTTAACGAAGCCGTTATTTGTGTATGAACCTAAGAGTTGGGATGGTGAAGTAAGTATGATTATGTGAATGTGTATTAGTGAAATGATGTATTTGGTTATGAGAATGTAATGCTGTAATTAAAGCTGATTTTATTCCTTGAGACTTACTAAGCATAAAAATGCTTACCCGTTGCTTTGGCTCTCTGTCTTATAGATTTTGCTCGATAGCAATCGGATTCGGGATCATTAAAGTCAAGTCATCCACACTATCAACGCCTCTATTTTGGTATAAATTTTGGTTGAACTTTGAAATGGCATGTATAGGACTACCCTTGTTGGTTTAAAAATGTGGTGATGTATATGTATACGGCCATGCAAAACGGCTCGTAAAAGTGAAGAATGAACTTAGACTATTTGCGGTTTGTATATACATATATGGTGTCATGATGTGACTATGAATTGGAAATGGGAATGTTGGTCACATGATCAGCCATTGGCATGGTTAAAATGATCATATGTGGACCTATGTATGGCAAGACTAGTTGGTTCATGGAGACTACAAAATAGGTAAGACCTACCTTAAAAACAGATGCTGCCAGCTGCAGTAATGTGAATATGAAAAATCACCAAAATTTGTAGGAATGGTATTAAATAGTGAATCAGCTATGTAAATGAACCTTGATGAGTCTATTTTCATATGGAAGAAACGAAATGGTCATAGGAGTTACTTGTTAAGAGATATTAAAGCTATTGTGAGACAGGGCCAGAATGGTTTCTGGGTCCCCTGTTGCAACTTTAAAAATTTACTATAAATTATCCAGAAAGAATTAGGAGTCATGCCTTATATGTACAGATTCCATTTTGAGTCTAGTTTCATTAGAAAAAAACGGCACCAGTATTAAAGCTCTGTACAGAGAGATATTCAAGTTGAAAAGCGCGAAGGTCAGAGCAGTCGATCCCTGTAACAGGGGTGACTTTAACTAATAAACTGTACCAATTGGCCCAACCAAAAATTCTAGAAATAAATCCATGGATGGATATATGAGTCTAAATTCAGGGAAAATTTACGAAACCAGTTTCCGAGTTTTGAAACTCGAGATATGATTTTTAAGGCGAAAGTGACGCAGTTTTCCAGCCCGACTGGAAATGTCAAATTGGTGGGCAAAATATGTGGACTTGACTTGTTAACCCCTCGTGTCCGACACCGGTGATGGTCTCGGGATCGGGGTGTTACAATTTTATTGGTATCAGAGCCACGGTTTAGTCGATTCTAGGACTACCGTGAGGTGTTTGGGGTCTAGCTATACATGCCATTAAATGATGAATCGATAGTGTGGTGATTTCTGACAATTTGACTTTGAGTTTGTTTATAGCAATGGATCCCGATCCCAACCGAGCAATAGCTGATGATGGGGAGAGTGTGGCGCCTGCTCTCGCACAAGTTACAGCGCCGGCGGACTCTCAACCTATGGCCAGCAATCCGAATGATGAGGCTAGGCAAGCCTTTTATAGTGTGATGATCGAATGGTTTAACCAATACATTCGAACTAACACGGCTGTTCCACAACCTCCATTCCCGACAAATGCAGCCCCGCACCTACAATACCTCCGATGAATCGACCAAATAAGGTCAAGTAAGCCCCAATCGATAGGGTTCGAAAACATGGGGCCACTGAATTTAAAGCTACGGATGATGATGATGCCGAACGAGCTGAATTTTGGTTGGACAACATCGTCCGGTGCTCGATGAGCTATCTTGTACACCGATGAGTGCTTAAAGTGTACCATCTCCTTGCTACGTGATTCCGCCTACTATTGGTGGAGTACTCGACTTCGTGGTGCCTAGAGAGCAAGTGACTTGGGAATTCTTTCAAACCGAGTTCCTAAAAAAAGTATATCGATCGAGATTCATCGACCAAAAGCGAAGGAATTTCTTGATCTTAAGCAAGGTTCTATGTCGGTTACCGACTATGAATGAAAATTTGTGAGGCTTAGCCGACTGCCGCGAGAATGCATTTCGTCCAAGCTATTATGTGTAAATGCTTGAGGATGGGCTGAATGATGATATAAGGATGTTCGTTGGCATTCTCGAAATACGAGAGTTCGTAGTACTTGTTGAGCGAGCTTGTAAAGTCAAGAGCTTAGGAAGGAGAAACAAAAGGCGATGTGGGAACCGGAGAATTCGAAGAGGTCCTCGAGAAAGTCTCTTCAACAGCATCGAAGAGATTTCGAGATGATGTGAACCGGTCTAGAGGCGCTTTGGGCTTTTCTAGACGAGGACGCGATCGACCCCGTGACCACACGAGTCACTTCGATCGCCAATGGTGGAAATGATCACGAGAGAGGCGAGTGTCAACATTGTGGCAAATGGCATTCGGGAGCTGTTGGTTTCGTGATCGCTCTGCTATAAGTGTGGATCGGCCGACCACTTTATGAAGGATTGCCCGAGGATGCTTGAACAGAATGTGAGTCGAGTGGAAACCCGGTGCTACCATCGCCGAGGTAGGCCACCTAGAAATATGGGCAATGTCGATGGCGGTCGAGAGGATTTAGAGATGCTACCATCGATCGAGGCTCGTGCTCTGCGAGGACTTATGCCATACGCCAAGCGCGAGGATCTTGCCTCTCGGATGTCATTACTGGTGCTTTCACTCTTTTCAATACTAATGTGATTGCTTTGATTGACCCTGGTTCTACTCAATCTTATATATGTGAAACCTTAGCATCCAAAGAAGACTTTGCCTATTGAGTCTCTTGAGTTTGTAATTGGGGTGTCAAACCCTTGGGTCATTACGTGCTTGTCAACAAAGTGTGCAAGAAAAGTCCCCTAGTGTTCCGAGGTTCTTGTTTCCGCGGACTTGATGCTTTTGCCGCTCGATGAATTCGACGTTATTCTTGGTTTGGATGGGTTGACCATGCACGATGCGGTCGTAAATTGCAAAAGCAAGACTATCGATTTGAGGTGCGCGAATAACGAGATAATCCGGTCGAGTCTACGGACTTAAAGGGTTGCCACCGTAATATCGCAATGTTGGCGGAAATATGTAAGAAAAGGGTGCGGCGTACCTTGCGTATGTGCTCGATGAAAAGGAATCGAAAGGAAACCCGAATCTCTGCGTGGTTTGTGAATACCCGGATGTTTTCCCTGAAGAATTGCCGGGTTTACCACCTGTTCGGGAAATAGAATTTGGCATCGAATTGGTACCTGGTACCACTCCAATTTCGATAGCTCCGTATCGTATGGCACCAATGAAATTAAAGGAGTTGAAAGCTCGGTTGCAAGAATTGGTGGATAGAGGTTTTGCTCGCCGAGTTTCTCGCCTTGGGTGCGCCAGGTGTTGTTCGTGAAGAAGAAGGATGGAACCATGCGGCTGTGCATCGACTATCGTCAGCTTAATAAAGCGACGATAAAGAACAAATATCCGTTACCACGTATCGATGACTTGCTCGATCAACTGAAGGGAGCCTCAGTGTTCTCGAAAATAGAATTGAGATCGGGCTATTATCAATTGTGAATCCGAGATTCGGACGTACCCAAGACTGCCTTCAGAACGAGATATGGTCACTATGAGTTCCTAGTGATGCCGTTTGGGCTCACTAATGCCCCTGCGGTATTTATGGATTTAATAAATCGGATCTTCAGACCATATTTGGATCGATTCGTAGTCGTGTTCATTGATGACATCTTGGTCTATTCAAGAAATGAGATCGAACATGCTTGAACACTGCGGTTAGTGCTTTGCAAATTTTACGGATAAGCAATTATATGCTAAGTTCAAGAAGGGTGAGTTCGTTAAGAGAGGTTAGCTTCTTGGGTCATGTGGTATTCGCATCGGGTATTCGAGTCGACCGAATAAAATTTCAATCATACTTAATTGGAAGCCTCCGAGAAATATTACTGAGGTTCGGAGCTTTTTGGGGCTTGCCGGTTATTACCGACGATTTGTAAAAGGTTTCTCAATGATAGCCACGCCGATGATGAAGCTACTCCAAAAAGGATGTTAAGTTCGAATGGACGAAGAAATGCCAAAAAAGTTTCGATCAACTGAAGACTTATTTGACTGAAGCCCCAATTCTAGAGCAACCCGAATCTGGCAAAGAGTTTGTCATCTATAGTGACGCCTCCCTCCTTGGGTTAGGTTGCGTATTGATGCAAGAAGGTCGAGTTGTGGCCTATGCGTCGAGGCAATTGAAGCCACACGAGAAAAAAATTATCCGACCCATGATCTCGAATTGGCCGCCATCGTGTTCGCCTTAAAGATTTGGCGACATTACTTATTTGGTGAAAGGTGCCATGTGTACTCGGATCACAAAAGTCTCAAATATTTGATGACCCAAAGAGACTTAAATCTGCGACAAAGACGTTGGCTTGAACTGTTAAAGGATTATGAGTGGTCATTGACTATCACCCGGAAAAGCGAATGTGGTTGCGGATGCCTTGAGTCGTAAATCATTATTCGCTTTCGAGCGATGAACGTGCACTTATGCATTCGATCCGATAGTGTGTTAGTAGCTGAATTGAAAGCCAAACCACTATTGATACCTCAAATTCGAGAAGCTCGAGAAAGTCGACGACGAGTTGGTCGTAAAACGAAATTTGAGTGTGTTCGAACAAGGACTCGGAATTTCAAATCGATGATGACGATTGTTGGAGGTTCAAAAGTCGTTTGTGTGTTCCAAAGAATTCGGAACTCATTTCGATAATTCTGAATGAAGCCCATTGTAGCCGAATGGCAATCCACCCGAGTACGAAGATGTACAATGATTTGAAACGTCGGTTTTGGTGGCATGGTATGAAGCGAGACATCTCGACTTTGTTTGAGATGTTTAATATGTCAACAAGTGAAAGCAGAACATCAGGTGCCTTTAGGATTACTTCAGCCAATCACGATACCCGAGTGGAAATGGGATCGAGTCACAATGGACTTTGTATCCGGACTACCATTGTCAGCAGGTAAGAAGGATGCGGTTTGGGTCGTGGTAGATCGATTGACTAAGTCTGCTCACTTTGTCCCCGTACGTACGGATTTTTCAATGGACAAATTAGCCGAATCGTACGTTTCTCAGATTGTGAGATTACACGGGGTGCCTATTTCCATCGTGTCGAATAGAGATCCGAGATTTACCTCGCGATTTTGGAAAAAGTTCAAGAAGTTTTGGGTACCAAGTTGCATTTCAGCACCGCCTTTCACCCCCAAACCGATGGTCAATCCGAGTGGATAATTTAGATACTTGAGGATATGTTAAGATGTTGCGTCCTCGAGTTTAGTGGTTCATGGGAACGGTATTTGCCGTTGATTGAATTCGCTTACAACAACAGCTTTCAATCAAGTATTAAGATGGCACCTACGAGGCTCAGACGGTCGTAAATGCCGTACACCATTGATATGGACCGAGCTTGGTGAAAGCAAGATTTTCGGGTGGATTTGATTAGAGATGCTGAGCAGAAAGTGAAAGTAATCCGTGAAAGTCGAAGATAGCCTCCGATCGTCGAAGTCGTCACGCGGACTGAAGCGTAAGGATATCGAGTATCGTGGGTGACAAAGTGTTTCTCAAGGTATCGCCTTGGAAAAAGATACTCGATTCGGCCGTAAGGGCAAGTTGAGCCCGAGGTTCATTGGGCCATATGAGATATCCGGCGAGTCGGTCCGATGGCATATCGTTTGATTTTGCCCCCGAACTCGAAAAGGTTCACGATGTCTTTCATGTTTCGATGCTTCGACGCTATAGATCCGATCCATCGCACGTGATTAGTCCATCGAAATCGAAATTCAAGCTAATATGAGTTATGAGGAAGAACCGATTCGTATCCTATCACGAGAAGTGAAAGAGTTATGAAACAAGCGGGTTCCGCTAGTAAAAGTGTTATGGCTCAAGCACGGGATAGAAGAAGCTACTTGGGAGACCGAGAACTCTATGAAAGAGCGATATCCAAACCTATTTACCGGTAAGATTTTCGGGGACGAAAATTTCTTAAGTGGGGGAGAGTTGTGACAGCCCAAAATTGACCCTAGTCGGAAGGTGGTCTCGGGACCACAAAACCGAGGCATAAAAATAATTTAAAATTTATTTCGATGCCTATAATATGTGTGTATTCATGTATGACATTTTTTGATGATTGATTTAGTGTTATAAAGGTGAATTTCACTAGAAAGGACCTAGTAGTGAACTTTGAAAGTATGATGGGGAAATGTGTGATGACTAATGAAAGCATGCATGCAAAATAATGGACTTGCATGTCAAATTCCCCTTTGTTCAAGTGATGGCCGGCCATGACAAAGAGATATGGGCTAAACATGTCATGAAACATGTTTTGTTGGGCATTAGGGAGAAATAATAAACAAATAAGCATGGGTAAGAAAAGAATGAAAAAAAATGTGTGTGAGTGTGGTAATCCCCCTTGCCGTGAGTTGAGAAAGAAGGAAGAAAAAATTTGTTGTGTTCATCCTTTCTCATCTTTTGGCCGAAAATCATAAGGAGGAAGAAAGAGGATTTTTGCTTCATGCTTGGTTTAGAAGATATCTAGAAGGCGATTTGGCTAAATTGGCATCAAGATTAAGGTATGTATGAGGTTGTGTTAGGAGTTTCATGCATGTTTTGGTTTCTAACTTGATGTGCATGCTAGCCATGGCTCAAATCTTTGTTATGCCATGGAAATGGTATTTGGCCAAAGTTGTTATGGTGATAAAGCCATTGCATGCTAAGTGTGAAGCTTGATGATGATGCATGCAATGATGGATTGTCTACTCATGAGTAAGATTTTGAGTTTTCTTTTTGTTTAACCATGATTGAAGTTGAAAAGGGGCATGATTGTCATATTCGGCCATGATGCATTCATGAGCATGGTTCATGCTTCTTGCATGTTAGTTAAAATTTGTGTTTTGGATGGCTATGGACACCTTGAAATTCGGCCATGCTCATATATGTATATATATGTTTGCACATGATGTTTTGGTTGTGAACTAAGTGATGAATATGTTTGTTTAAAGAAGAAGATGTTGAAGAATGATTGTGAAATTGCAAGCACATTCGGCTTAGCACACATATGAGTGCTTGATGCTATATTATAAGTTTTGAGCTACAATATGCAAAGCATTAACTAGTAAAATGCATGCTGTTTTTGTGAGGTATTAAGTGCATAATTGGCCTCAACATGGACATGAATATTCGGCCTTGGGTAGCCTATTGAAGGCCTTAGCTTTTCCTTGATGCTCGAATGAATTGTATTGAATTGCTTGATGTAGTATAAAATGTGCATGACCATTGTGTATTCAAGCTAAATGGTGGCCATATGACCATTTAAACTCCTTGTCATATTCGGCCATAAGCTAGCACAATGAGGTTTTAATAAATTGAATTTGTTTGAATTAGCTCAAGAGCTTAGAGGGCCACAATTGGACAAGGGGAAGGAAAAAAAAATGATCGAATAGCCGTAAAAGCCGTTCGACAACATCCGAGGTAAGTCCTCAAGAAGTGACCTTAATTGAATTATGTGGAATGAAATATGGATGTATTGATTATTGATTTATGTGTGTATGAGTATTCGAATGATACCCGGGCTAAGTCCCGAAGGCAATTATGCTAATGATTATAATTGTGTTTGAGCCTTAGTTGTAACACCCCTAACTCGTGACCGACGCCGGTGTCGGACACGAGGGGTTAACGAGACAAATCCTCTTAAAGTACCGACCAATTTGGCATTTCTGGACAGGCTGGAAAACTGCGTCACCGTCGCCTTAAAAATCATATCTCGAGTTCCAAAACTCGGAAACTGGTTTCGTAAATTTTCCCTGAATTTAGACTCATATATCCATCCATGGATTTATTTTTAGAATTTTTGGTTGGGCCAATTGGTACAGTTTATTAGTTAAAGTCACCCATGTTACAGGGATCGACTGCTCTGACCTCCGCGCGTTACAACTTGAATATCTTTCTGTACAGGGCTTTAATACTGGTGCCGTTTGTTTCTAATGAAACTAGACTCAAAATGGAATCTGTACATATAAGGCATGACTCCTAATTCTTTCTGGATAATTTATGGTAAATTTTCAAAGTCACGACAGGGGACCCAGAAATCGTTCTGGCCCTGTCTCACGAGAACTTTAATATCTCCCAGTATACTGCTCATATGGTCGTTTCGTTTCGTCCATATAAAATAGATTCATCAAGGATCAGTTCCATAATTTACTCACTATTTAATTCTACTTATACTATTTTAGTGATTTTTCAATCTCATCTCACTGCTGCTGTCCGCAACAGTTACTGCAGTAGACTATGCCAATTTCATGAATTTTTCCTTGGCCTTAATCATCCATCATACATGACACAAATTATGGCCACCTTAACAAAATTTGAGTTTCTAAGACTCGTGGCTATAGGTTCTAGCATCCCACTCGACGACCACATAGGCCATTTTCACATGGCTTAAAGTTTACAATCCCACAAATCGACAAAATATAATAGCCTATACATGCCAAATGTTCTTCAACAACAAAAAAAAGTAATACCACAAGATTTCAGCCGGTGTGATGACTTCAACGACGGTTCCGAGCACACAACATACGAGTCCCAAGTGACCTAAAATGGGTGACAAGAAAACACTGAGTGAGTTTACAACTCAGTAAGTCATAAGCATTCGTCAATCCATCGATAAAATTACTACTACATGTACAACAAATGAAACTAGGTACTCGTCCATATCGAATCCATACCATAATACCTCGAACCTTTCGGTCCAATCTCGCACCAATTCATACATCCACATTTCATATTCTACACAACAAGATAATCGAAGCATTTTTACACATTAACTCATTTTCCAGCACAACCATACAATTTCAATCATCACATAGATTTAAGGCTTACCAATTCAACCCCAAGCATGGACGTATTTTCTATTCATCATGAGCTCGAGGTACTTACCCGATCCGCTGTCCGTGATCAACTCGATAATATCGCACACTCAGTGCCAATAGTGATGCAAAAGCATATAATAAGTCCGCACACTTAGTGCTATATAATCAGCTCGCACACATAGTGCTATATAATCAAATTCGCACACTTAGTGCTGTACAAATTTTAAATCCGCACACTTAGTGCCAATCTTGTCACCGTGTCCATTTATACCCGCACACTTAGTGCCAAGACCAATACGTTATGCATTTTACTACCTTTATACATTCAACAATGGCATCATTCCATACACACACATTTCCACTTACACATCAATTCATTAAACACAATTGCATATATATATTATGATCATTTAAATCAATGCCAAATATATGCTTTATGACTTACCTTATATTGGATGAAACGATTTCCAATCGACTACTCGATTATCTTTCCTTTGCCTTTGCTTGATTCTCCACCTCTAGCTTCTTGAGCTAAATTTAACAAATAAATTGGTTTTATCATTTGAGCATCGGAAGAGGAATTCAAGATGCCTAGCCAATATATAAATATCTACTCATTAGGCATCAAAGTCGCATATGTACAAAATCATGAATCGAACTCAACACCTTAGTTAGTATTCCTCTTAGCGAATTTTCTAAGCCAAGAATAGGCATCAATATGCTTGCCTCTAACCGAATGCATGCACACCAATTTCCCTCATGTGGCGAATATGCATGCCCATGTTGAGGCCGATTATGCACTTAATACCACACAAAAACAGCATGCATTTTACTAACTAACGCATTACATATTGTAGCTCAATACACATCTCTCATGTACTACATAACCGAAAACATCATCCCAAGCAAATATATACCTTGAAATAGTATATATGTCATACCAATTCATCATGTGCAAACACATATTCAAAGCTCAAATCTTACCTACCATGCAACATGCATGAATCATACTTGTGGATATACCATGACCGAATACATCACAACACCATCATTTTGGTCATGATTAAGCAAAGAACTTAATGTCTCACTCAAAAATACTAAAAAGAAAGTCCAAGAGCCATCAATCCCCATCACATACACCATTAACAAGCTTCATATTTAACATGCAATGGCATTAACACAAAATCCACCTTGGCCAAATACCATTTCCATGGCATAACAAGGATTTGAACCATGGCTAACATGCACATCAAGTTAGCAACCAAAACAAGCATGAATCTCATGACACAACCTCAAACATACCTTAATCTTGATGCAAGTATAGCCAAATCTCCTTCTAGTTCTCTTCTAAACCAAGCATGAAGCAAAAATCCTCCCTTTTTCCTTAGTATTTTCGGCCAAAGAAGAGAAAATGGATGAACAAAATTTTTCTTTTCTCTTCCACAATGCACTGCAAGGGGGGGTTTCACTCACACACACATTTTTTTTTTTTCTTTCTTTATTACCCATACTCATTTGTTTATTGTTTCTCCCTAGTGCACCAACAAAACATGTTTCATGACATGTTTAGCCCATGATTCCTTGTCATGGCCGCCACTTCATGTTAAGGGGAAATTTGACATGCAAATCCTTATTTTTGCATGCATTATCAACTAGTCATCCCACATTTCCCCATCATACTTTCAATGTTTACTACTAGGCCCTTTCTAGTGAAATTCACATTTATAACTCTAAATCGAAACATCAAAATGTCACACATGAATTAACACATATTATAGGCATCAAAATAAATTATAAATTATTTTATGCCTCGCTTTTATGGTCCCAAACCACATCCCGACTAGGGTCAATTTTGGGATGTCACATTAGTAACGAAAATGAAATATGTATGTCCAATGATTATTGATGTATGTGTGCATGAGAAATTGAATGATATCCGGCTAAGCCCAAGACAATTATGCTGGAAATTATAACCGGTTAAGACTCAAGGCAATGGTGCTAGTGGCTATATCCGGGCTAAGACCAAGGCATTCGTGCGAGTCATTCTATCCGGGCTAAGACCAAGGCATTTGTGCAATCGTGATATCCGGGTTAAGTCCCGTGAGGCCTTGGTGCGGGTTACCATATCCGGGCTATGTCCCAAGGCGTTTGAACGAGTAGCTATATCCGGTTAAGCTCAAAGGTATGTGATTTGAAAATTATAAGCTTGCTGGAAAATTTCAGCTAATACACTTGTGAAATTTCCCAATAACAAGGTAAGTGTGGTGTGTGCTTTGCTGCTAGGAGTAAGAGCGTATGCATATCCGCTCCTATGATGGAACGAGTTATCGGCCTTAACGAAGCCGTTATTTGTGTATGAACCTAAGAGTTGGGATGGTGAAGTAAGTATGATTATGTGAATGTGTATTAGTGAAATGATGTATTTGGTTATGAGAATGTAATGCTTTAATTAAAGCTGATTTTATTCCTTGAGACTTACTAAGCATAAAAATGCTTACCCGTTGCTTTGGCTCTCTGTCTTATAGATTTTGCTCGATAGCAATCGGATTCGGGATCATTAAAGTCGAAGTCATCCACACTATCAACGCTTCTATTTTGGTATAAATTTTGGTTGAACTTTGAAATGGCATGTATAGGACTACCCTTGTTGGTTTAAAAATGTGGTGATGTATATGTATACGGCCATGCAAAAACGGCTCGTAAAAGTGAAGAATGAACTTAGACTATTTGCGGTTTGTATATACATATATGGTGTCATGATGTGACTATGAATTGGAAATGGGAATGTTGGTCACATGATCAGCCATTGGCATGGTTAAAATGATCATATGTGGACCTATGTATGACAAGACTAGTTGGTTCATGGAGACTACAAAATAGGTAAGACCTACCTTAAAAACAGATGCTGCCAGCTGCAGTAACGTGAATGTGAAAAATCACCAAAATTTGTAGGAATGGTATTAAATAGTGAATCAGCTATGTAAATGAACCTTGATGAGTCTATTTTCATATGGAAGAAACGAAATGGTCATAGGAGTTACTTGTTAAGAGATATTAAAGCTATTGTGAGACAGGGACAGAATGGTTTCTGGGTCCCCTGTCGTAACTTTAAAAATTTACTATAAATTATCCAGAAAGAATTAGGAGTCATGCCTTATATGTGAAGATTCCATTTTGAGTCTAGTTTCATTAGAAACAAACGACACCAGTATTAAAGCCCTTTACAGAGAGATATTCAAGTTGTAACGCACGAAGGTCAGAGCAGTCGATCCCTGTAACAGGGGTGACTTTAACTAATAAACTGTACCAATTGGCCCAACCAAAAATTCTAGAAATAAATCCATGGATGGATATATGAGTCTAAATTCAGGGAAAATTTACGAAACCAGTTTCCGAGTTTTGAAACTCGAGATATGATTTTTAAGGCGACAGTGACGCAGTTTTCCAGCCCGACTGGAAATGTCAAATTGGTGGGCAAAATATGTGGACTTGACTTGTTAACCCCTCGTGTCCGACACCGGTGATGGTCTCGGGATCGGGGTGTTACACGGATCACAAAAGTCTCAAATATTTGATGACCCAAAGAGACTTAAATCTGTGACAAAGACGTTGGCTCGAGCTGTTAAAGGATTATGAGCTGGTCATTGACTATCACCCGGGAAAGGCGAATGTGGTTGCGGATGCCTTGAGTCGTAAATCATTATTCACTTTACGAGCGATGAATGTGCACTTGTCTGTTCGATCCGACAATGTGTTAGTGGCTGAATTGAAAGCCAAACCCGTATTGACACATCAAATTCGAGAAGCTTAGAAAGTCGACGACGAGTTGGCTGCAAAACGGACTGAGTGTGTTCCGAACAAGGATTCGGAGTTTCAAATCGATGATGACGATTGTTTGAGGTTCAAAGGTCGTCTGTGTGTTCCAAAGAATTCGGAACTCATTTCGATAATTCTGAATGAAGCCCATTGTAGCCGAATGGCAATCCACCCGGGGAGTACGAAGATGTACAACGATTTGAAACGTCGGTTTTGGTGGCATGGTATGAAGCGAGACATCTCGACTTTGTTTGAGATGTTTAATATGTCAACAAGTGAAAGCGGAATATCGGTGCCTTGAGATTACTTCAGCCAATCACGATACCCGAGTGGAAATGGGATCGAGTCACAATGGACTTTGTATCCGGACTGCAATTGTCAGCAAGTAAGAAGGATGCGGTTTGGGTCGTGGTAGATAGATCGACTAAGTTGGCTCACTTTGTCCTCAGACGTCGGATTTTTCAATGGACAAACTAGCCAAATTATGCGTTTCTCGATTGTGAGATTACACGGGGTGCCTATTTCCATCGTGTCGGATAGAGATTCGAGATTTACCTCGCGATTTTGGAAAAAGTTGCAAGAAGCTTTGGGTACCAAGTTGCATTTCAGCACCGCCTTTCACCCCCAAACCGATGGTCAATCCGAGCGGATAATTCAGATACTTGAGGATATGTTGAGATGTTGCGTCCTCGAGTTTAGTGGTTCATGGGAACGGTATTTGCCGTTGATTGAATTCGCTTACAACAACAGCTTTCAATCAAGTATTAAGATGGCACCCTACGAGGCTCAGACGGTCGTAAATGCCGTACACCATTGTTTTGGACCGAGCTTGGTGAAAGCAAGATCTTGAGGTGGATTTGATTAGAGATGCTGAACAAAAGTGAAAGTAATCCGTGAGAGTCTCAAGATAGCCTCCGATCGTCGAAGTCGTCGCGGATCTGAAGCGTAAGGATATCGAGTATCGTGGGTGATAAAGTGTTTCTCAAGGTATCGCATTGGAAAAAGATACTCGATTCTACCGTAAGGGCAAGCCGAGCCCGAGGTTCATTGGGCCATATGAGATATCCGAGCGAGTCGGTCCAGTGGCATATCGTTTGATTTTTCCCCCTGAACTCAAAAAGGTTCACGATGTCTTTCATGTTTCGATGCTTCGACGCTATAGATCCGATCCATCGCACGTGATTAGTCCATCAGAAATTGAAATTCAAGCTAATATGAGTTATGAGGAAGAACCGATTCGTATCCTATCACGAGAAGTGAAAGAGTTATAAAACAAGCGGGTTCCGCTAGTGAAAGTGTTATGGTTCAAGCACGGGATAGAAGAAGCTGCTTGGGAGACCGAGAACTCTATGAAAGAGCGATATCCAAACCTATTTACCGGTAAGATTTTCGGGGACGAAAATTTCTTAAGTGGGGGAGAGTTGTGACAGCCCAAAATTGACCCTAGTCGGAATGTGGTCTCGGGACCATAAAACCGAGGCATAAAAATAATTAAAAATTTATTTTGATGCCTATAATATGTGTGTGCTCATGTATGACATTTTATGATGATTGATTTAGTGTTATAAAGGTGAATTCCACTAGAAAGGACTTAGTAGTGAACTTTGAAAGTACGATAGGGAAATGTGTGATGACTAATTAAAGCATGCATGCAAAATAATGGACTTGCATGTCAAATTCCCCTTTTTACAAGTGATGGCCGGCCATGACAAAGAGATATGGGCTAAACATGTCATGAAACATGTTTTGTTGGGCATTAGGGAGAAATAATAAACAAATAAGCATGGGTAAGAAAAGAATGAAAAAAAAAATGTGTGTGAGAGAGTAGCATTCCCCCCCCTTGCCGTGAGTTGAGAAAGAAGGAAGAAAAAAAAATTGTTGTGTTCATCCATTTTCACTTCTTGGCCGAAAATACTAAGGAAAAAGGGGGAGGATTTTTGCTTCATGCTTGGTTTGGAAGAGATCTAGAAGGAGATTTGGCTAAGCTTGCATCAAGATTAAGGTATGTATGAGGTTGTGTTAGGAGTTTCATGCATGTTTTGGTTGCTAAATTGATGTGCATGTTAGCCATGGCTCAAATCTTTGTTATGCCATGGAAATGGTATTTGGCCAAAGTTGTTATGGTGATAAAGCCATTGCATGCTAAGTGTGAAGCTTGATGATGATGCATGCAATGATGGATTGTCTACTCTTGAGTAAGATTTTGAGTTTTCTTTTTGTTTAATCATGATTGAAGTTGAAAAGGGGCATGATTGTCATATTCGGCCATGATGCATTCATGAGCATGGTTCATGCTTCTTGCATGTTAGTTAAAATTTGTGTTTTGGATGGCTATGGACACCTTGAAATTCGGCCATGCTCATATATGTATATATATGTTTGCACATGATGTTTTGGTTATGAATTAAGTGATGAATATGTTTGTTTAAAGAAGAAGATGTTGAAGAATGATTGTGAAATTGCAAGCACATTCGGCCTAGCACACATATGAGTGCTTGATGCTATATTATAAGTTTTGAGCTACAATATGCAAAGCATTAACTAGTAAAATGCATGCTGTTTTTGTGAGGTATTAAGTGCATAATTGGCCTCAACATGTACATGAATATTCGCCTTGGGTAGCCTATTGAAGGCCTTAGCTTTTCCTTGATGCTCGAATAAATTGTATTGAATTGCTTGATGTAGTATAAAATGTGCATGACCATTGTGTATTCAAGCTAAAGAGTGGCCATATGACCATTTAAACTCCTTGTCATATTCGCCATAAGCTAGCACAATGAGGTTTTAATAAATTGAATTTGTTTGAATTAGCTCAAGAGCTAAGAGGGCCACAATTGGACAAGGGAAGGAAAAAGTGATCGAATAGCCGTAAAAGCCGTTCGACAACATTCGAGGTAAGTCCTCAAGAAGTGACCTTACTTGAATTATGTGGAATGAAATATGGATGTATTGATTATTGATTTATGTGTGTATGAGTATTCAATAATACCCGGCTAAGTCTCAAGGCGATTATGCTAGTGAATATAATTGTGTTTGAGCCTTCAGAATGAAAATGAAATATGTATGTCCAATGATTATTGATGTATGTGTGCATGAGAAATTGAATGATATCCGGGCTAAGCCCGAAGACAATTATGCTGGAAATTATATCCGGTTAAGACCGAAGGCAATTGTGCTAGTGGCTACATCCGGCCAAGACCAAGGCATTCGTGCGAGACATTCTATCCGGCTAAGACCAAGGCATTTGTGCACGTGGTTATATCCGGTTATATTCCGAAGAATCTTGGGCTGGAGGTGAATGTTGGTTGCTGTAATAAATTCAATTAGTACGCTCAAAAGCCCAAAGAATAAGGTACGTTTATATGTGCATTGGAAAGTCGACATGTTTGAGCAACATTCGCTCAATCGACTAATGAATTTCAGCTATTGAATTGATCGATACTTTGTGAAAGTATATAATGATGAAGTGTGAAGTAAGAATGACTATGTGAATGAGTATTAATGGAATGATGTATTTGGTTATGTGAATGTATTGCTTTAATTAAAGCTGATTATATTCCTTGAGACTTACTAAGCATAAAATGCTTACCCGTTGCTTTGGCTCTCTGTTTTATAGATTTCGCCGATAGCAATCGGATTCGGGATCAATAAAGTCAAGTCATCCACACTATCAACGCCTCTATTTTGGTATAAATTTTGGTTGAACTTTGAAATGGCATGTATAGGACTACCCTTGTTGGTTTAAATATGTTGTGATGTATATGTGTACGGCCATGCGAAAATGGCTCGTAAAAGTGAAGTATCAACTTAGACTATTTGCGGTTTGTATATATATATATGGTGTCATGATGTGACTATGGATTGGAAATGGGAATGATGGTCACATGATCAGCCATTGGCATGGTTAAAATGATCATATGTGAACCTATGTATGGCAACACTAGTTGGTTCATGGAGACTACAAAATAGGTAAGACCTACCTTAAAACAGATGCTGCCAGCTGCAGTGACGTGAATGTGAAAAATCACCAAAATTTGTAGGAATGGTATTAAATAGTGAATAAGCTATGTAAATGAACCTTGATGAGTCTATTTTCATATGGAAGAAACGAAATGGTCGTAGGAGTTACATGTTAAGAGATATTAAAGCTATTGTGAGACAGGGCCAGAACGGTTTCTGGGTCCCCTTTTGCAACTTTAAAAATTTACTATAAATTATCCAGAAAGAATTAGGAGTCATTCCTTATATGTACAGATTCCATTTTGAGTCTAGTTTCATTAGAAACAAACGGCACCAGTATTAAATCCCTGTACAGTGAGATATTCAAGTTGTAACGCGCAAAGGTCAGAGCAGTCGATCCCTGTAACATGGGTGACTTTAACTAATAAACTGTACCAATTGGCCTGACCAAAAATTCTAGAAATAAATTCATGGATGGATATATGAGTCTAAATTCAGGGAAAATTTACGAAACCAGTTTCCGAGTTTTGAAACTCGAGATATGATTTTTAAGGCGACGGTGACACAGTTTTCCAGCCCGACTGGAAATGTCAAATGCAAAATATGTGGACTTGACTTATTAACCCCTCGTGTCCGACACCGGCAATGGTCTTGGGTTCGAGGTGTTACAGAAACGACATATTTTAGCCTAAGACTGAAAGATAAAATTTTGTACTACTTTTGTGATTAATTTCATTAGTCAAATAAGTGAGAAATGTATGTGATAGGTATATGTAATATTGGCATGATATTTAGCTAACAATGTTGGTTTGATGGATTTGACATTTAAGTTGAATAATAGCTGTTAGAATTAAGTGACCCAAATTCTTATTTAAATAAAATACGATGGAAAATAAAATAAAAGTAAAATCCATATAGAACTAGACTTCTTTTATTTTATTTTAGAATAAGGTTTTAAACCTTATTAAACTCCATCTATTTTATATTGATTAGGATAAGGTGTTTCAATCCTACTAGAATATGGCTTTGCAAGCCTATAAATAGACATAGTCTATTCCTCTTGTATTTGAGTAAAAATTTTTCGACATAGTGAATTTTCTTCTCCTCCGCCCGTGGTTTTTTTCCGAAAGGGTTTCCACGTAAAATTTATGTGTTCTTTATTTTATTTATTTTATTCTATTTTATTTTTCACAAATTGGTATCTCGAGCTTCCGGTTATTCATCTCGATCACGGTAATGGCGTCTTTGAAGTATGAAATTCATTGTTGGATCGCAACACCGATTTGCGTTGTGGCAAATTAAGATGTAAGCGCTTCTTGCAGATGGATCTAGAGGATGCCCTACTAGGGATAGATAAGATGCCTTCGACATTAACAGATGAAGAGAAGAAGCGTAAGGATCGAAAGGCATTAACACAATTACATCTCGCATTTGTCCAACGAAATTTTGCAGGATGTGATGAAAGAGAAAACCGCCATTGCATTATGGAAGAGGCTAGAACAAATATGTATGTCGAAAACTCTAACAAGCAAGTTGCATATGAAGCGGCGTCTTTATGCTCATCGTTTGGAGGAAGGTGCGTCAGACACGAACACTTAATGTTGTTTAAAGAAATTCTCTCAAACTTGGAGGCCATGGAGGTTCAAGATGATAAGGAAGATCTAGGGTTGATTCTACTTTGTTCGTTGCCCTGCCTTATTCAACCTTTAGAGACACGATTTTATATAGCCATGAGTCTCTCACGCTTGATGAGGTTTATGATTCTTTAACCTCGTATGATAAGATGAAGCATCTTGTGGTTAAACCCAACTCTCGGGGAGAGGGTCTCATTGTTCGTGGGAGACAAGACCGAATGTTGATGATGATCGTGGTAGAACACAGAACGGAATCCTCGTGGTAAATCTAAGGGTAGATCGAAATCTTCAAACAGAGGTAAAACTTGCAACTTCGCAAGAAGAAAGGGCACATTAAACTGAAAGTGCTATAAGCTACAAAATAAGATTAAAAGGAGGCTGCGAATCAAAAGGAAAACAAATGAAAAATTCGGTGAAGGCGATGTTGTAGAAGACTACAGATGGTGAACTTCTAGTTGCTTCATCAATGATTCTAAAGTGGCGAGGAGTGGATACTTGATTCAGTCTGCACCTTCCACATGAGTCCCAATCGAGATTGGTTTACAACTTATGAAACAAGATCAAGGTGTTGTTTTGATGGGAAATAATGCTTCATGTAAAATCGCAGTGTTGGAACAATTAAAGTTAAGATGTTTGATGGAGTTGTCGAACACTTAGTGACGTGCGGCATGTTCCGAATTGAAAAGAAATTTAATTTCGTTGAGTACTCTTGATTCAAAAGGGCAGATACACAATTGAAAGTGGGGTTTTAAAGATTTCAAAGGGTCCCTTGTTGTGATGAAAGGGCAAAGAAAGATTGCCAAGTTATATGTTTTATGGGTTCTCTTATTATCGGTGATGCAATTGCTTCCTCTTCCTTGTCGATGATGATATTACTAAACTTTGGCATATGCGCCTAGGGCATATGAGTGAGAATGGCATGGCGTAATTAAGCAAAAGAGGACTTCTTAATGGGCAAGGAATTTGCAAACCTGAATTTCGTGAGCACCTGTGTTTTTGGGAAGCAAAGAGAGTTCGATTCACTAGAGGAATCCATAACACGAAGGAAACGTTGGAGTATATCCATTCGATCTGTGGGGGCCGTCGAGAGTGCCTTCGAGAGGTGGAGCTAATTATATGCTAACCTTTATTGATGATTTTTCCGAAAAAGTTTGGGCGTTCTTCCCAAGCGTAAAAGCGATGTGTTTTCCACATTTAAGTCTTGGAAAATTATGATTGAAAAAGACGGAAAAATGAGATAAAATACCTTCGCATGCACAATGGCTTAGAGTTCGCTCGATGAGTTTAATAGATTGTGCAAGTCGAAGGATCATGAGACACTTGACAGTTCATCATACTCCACAAAGAAAACGGCGTTGCGAACGAATGAACAGAACGATCATGGAGAAGGTTCGATGTATGTTGTCAAATGCCAACTTATCAAGTCATTTTGGGCGACGCACCTCATCAGATGTTTTTGATCAACCGATCTCCATCCGCTTGCCATTGAGAAAAGACTCCACAAGAGGTATGGTCCGTAATCCCGCTAATTATTCCGATTTAAAGATTTTTGGGTGTCCTGCGATGCTCATGTTGATAATGGAAAATTGGAACCGAGATCCATTAAATGCGTTTTCTTGGTTATAAAGTGGTGTAAAGGCTATAAGTTATGGTGTCCTGAAAATAGAAAAGTTGTGATTAGCGAGATGTTGTTTTTGATGAAACCGCTATGCTACCTAACTTATCTCTTAAAGACTCTTCCAATAAAGAAAACCAAAAGCGGTGGAGCATCGATTAATACGTAATCAACTCCTCAAGCCAAGACAAAAATTGAGAATAGAGTTGCTTCTTCACCGCAATACTCTATCACCAAAAACAGGACAAGAAGGAAATTAAACCTCCAAAGAAGTATGCCGAGGTTGATCTAGTTGCTTATGCTTTAAATGTGGCTGAAGATATAGATGCGAATCAAGAGCCATTTAATTATTCTGAGGCGATTAGCTGTGAAGACTCAGAAAAGTGGATGTTTGCTATGCAAGAGGAGATGGAATCACTCCACAAAAAACAGAACATGGGATCTTGTAAAACTTCCTAAAGGTAAAAAGGCTGTTCGTTGTAAATGGGTGTTTAAAAAGAAAGAAGGGACTCCAGGAGTTGAAGAACCCAGATATAAAGCAAGGCTTGTTGCAAAGGGTTACAGTCAAATTCCAGGAGTGGACTTCACAGATGTGTTCTCTCCAGTTGTTAAGCATAGTTCGATTCGAGCTTTGCTTGGTATTGTGGCCATGCATGATTTGGAGCTTGAGCGTTAGATGTAAAACCGCATTTTGCATGGAGAACTTGAGGAAGATATTTACATGCAACAACCGAGAGGGTTTTATAGTCTCGAAAAAGAGGACTATGTTTGCTTGTTGAAAAAGTCCCTTTACGGTTTGAAACAATCACCAAGACAAGGGTACAAGAGGTTTGATTCCTTTATGACTTCTCATGATTTCAAAAGAAGTAGTTTTGACAGTTGTGTCTACTTTAAGAAAAAAGTGATGGTTCTTTTGTGTATCTACTTCTTTATGTTGATGACATGTTGATAGCGAAGAAAAGATAAAAGAGAGATAAGAAAGGTTAAAGCCCAACTAAGTGAAGAATTTGAGATGAAAGATTTAGGACCAGCAAAGAAGATACTTGGTATGGAGATTCTCGAGAGATAGAAAAGCAAGTAAATTGTACCTAAGTCGGAAGGGGTACATTGAGAAAGTTCTTTGCGTGTTCAATATGCAGAGTGCTAAGCCCGTTAGTACTCCTTTAGCACCCATTTCGCACTTTCATCGGCCTTATCTCCTCAATCGATAATGAGATTGAGTACATGTCACATGTTCCATACTCTAGTGCAGAGGATCTCTCATGTATGCTATGGTTTGTTCACGTCCGATTTATCATATGCGATCGGTCGCTTAGCGATACATGGCGAATCTCGGTAAAGAACACTGGAAAGTAGTTCAGTGGATTTTAAGATACTTACGAGGCACTACTAATGTTTGCTTACAGTTTGGAAGAACTAAAGATGGAGTTATAGGGTATGTTGATGCTGATTTTGCTGGAGACCTTGATAGAAGAAGATCTCTCACGAGTTACGTCTTTACAATCGGAGGTTGTGCAATTAGTTGGAAAGCCACTTTGCAAACTACGATCGCTTTGTCTACCACTGAAGCCGAGTACATGGCGATTCATGAGGCTTGTAAAGAAGCTATTTGGTTGAAGGGACTATTTAGTGAACTCAATGAAGACCTTCAAATCAGACAAGATTTTGTGACAATCAGTGCCATCTTTCTTACAAAAGATCAAATGTTTCATGAGAGAACAAAACACATTGATATTCGGTATCATTTTGTTCGTGATATTATTGCTCGTGGTGATATTGTTGTGAGCAAAATTAGCACTCATGAAAATCCTGCAGATATGATGACTAAGTCACTTCCTATAACCAAGTTTGAGCATTGCTTAGACTTGGTTGGTGTTCATTGTTGAAGTTAAACCCTTAAGGGTTTTTGGAAGAGGTGAAGAACTTGTTTATTGAAAGTTCGCGATGAAGAACTTGTTCATTGAGAATTTGTGTCAAGGTGGAGATTGTTAGAATTAAGTGACCCAAATTCTTATTTAAATAAAATACGATGGAAAATAAAATAAAAGTAAAATCCATATAGAACTAGACTTCTTTTATTTTATTTTAGAATAAGGTTTTAAACCTTATTAAACTCCATCTATTTTATATTGATTAGGATAAGGTGTTTCAATCCTACTAGAATATGGCTTTGCAAGCCTATAAATAGACATAGTCTATTCCTCTTGTATTTGAGTAAAAATTTTTCGACATAGTGAATTTTCTTCTCCTCTGCCTGTGGTTTTTTCCGAAAGGGTTTCACGTAAAATTTATGTGTTCTTTATTTTTATTTATTTTATTCTATTTTATTTTTCACAATAGCTATGGTTATCAATGAGATTTTTGCATATATTAGTAATATTAAAAGTACATTGAGTTATATTAAAATATTACTAATGTTTTATAAGTTAATGTTTATAAAGTCGTGTGATATAGGTCGATATGGGTTAACATGCAAATGTGTATAAATAAGCAAATTGTATTATTTATTATATGCGTGATTATGATATGGTTAAAATTTTGAAGCATGGCTTGTATATATAATATGATTAAGATTGTAATTGATATTAAAAATAGCTTCATACTCTATACATATGTATGAGTTTGATTTATACGAATATGTGAATGTTTGGAATTGTTTTTTGTTTATAATGCTTCGTAACTCCTATCCGGCGATGGATAGGGGTTAAGGGTGTTACAAGGCTGAATAATTTAGAGCTAATGTTGATGATGATCTCGAGAGAGAAAAGTTTTGGCTTGAGAACTCTATCAGGGTATTTAATGAGCTTTCTTGCATACCGGATAAGTGCTTGAAATGCGCTATATCACTTATGAGGGATTCAGCATACCAGTGGTGGAATACATGAAATGTATACTCGTTCAAATGCTTCAACTAGGTATCAGAACAATGTTTGTGGGAAGCAACATTCAGGTTCTAAGGCCCAAACTACGTCAATAGCGAGTGTTGGTAATGCTAGGTCTATGATACCTGATATTCACGACAGGTTTTAAATATTTATAATTAATCATTCTTAAAACTAACTATTATCACGATGAAGGCAACTGTACCTATCGAATAGTAGTATAGCTTTAGCAAGACCAGATTGTCGAACCCAAAGGAACTAAAAGTACTAGTAATTACCTTCTTTTTATTATCTAGCCTAAAAATTAAGGGATTGGGCTATCTAAACTAATTACTAAACTAAAAGTGCACAGAGAGAAGATTGGGAAAAAGCTTTTGGGGAAACTCGATTGATTAAGATAATACCCAAGGAAAAATCCACTTAGACTTCACTTGTTATTTGACTCTGAATTAGATGATTTATTCATTTGACGTGATCCGTAGAAATCCCCAAGTTATATTATTATCTCTCTCGAGACTAATAACGTCTAACCCTAGGTTGATTACTTGAAATCTCTTTCTAATTAACACCTAGTGTTGCATTAACTTGATCTATGGATCCCCTTATTAGGTTTCACCCTAATCCGACAAAATCTTATCACCCTATCTCTAGGCGTGCAACCAACTCCGCTTAATTATGACAAATTTACTCTTAGACAGGGTCTATTCCTCCTCTGAATAAGAGCATTAACTCGAATCAATATCCTGGAATATTAAAACAATAATTAAGAGCACATAATTAAGAACAAGTTAAATATTTATCATACGATTCAGATAATAATAACAAGATCCGTCTTAGGTTTCATTCCTCTTAGGTATTTAGAGGGTTTAGTTAATAATTATAGAAGAAAACATCTCAGAAGAATAATGAATACAAAACATAAAGAAAACCCAAAACCCTTGAATGGAAATTGAAGGGAGTCTTCAGTCTTGATAATGAATCCAGCTTCTGAGATGGACCAATCAGCGTCCCTTGAGTAATTCCTTCCTCCTACTCTACGTCCCCTTCCTAAGTGCCTCCTCAGGTGTTTAAATAAGCTTTAGAATGCCTAAGAGCCCTCAAAATTGGCCTTTTTTGAATAGGGTTATACTTGGGCTCGGTAGGGATATGCCCGTGTGCGATTACTCGAGCCCGTGGTCAAGGTTGTTGAATAGGCACGAACGTGTAGTCTACCTGTGTAAGTCGTGCTTCAATCCTGCCAAAGAGACACGGTCGTGGGGCACGCCCGTGTGAGAAGCCTAGGCCGTGTTGATTTCCTATGTGGGTCCTTTTTCTCTATTTTCGGCCTGTTTCTCGCTCTTTTTACTCTCCTATGCTCACTTAAGTATAAAACATGAAATTAAAGAATTAGGAGCATCGAATTCACCAAATCTAAGGAGAAACCATCCATAAATTTGTAAGCATGGGATGAAAATATGTATAAATTACGGTTTATCAAATACCCCCACACTTAAGCGTTTGCTTATCCTCAAGCAAAATCCTCAACTCACAATCAAAATAAATTCTTCTCAATTTATAATCCCTATCAATAATTTAGGTACACAATTATCTGACGCATTTATCCTCATCATTAAAGGATTTGTTAAAGGATTTTTTATGATTGCTACATCTAACGTAATTATCCGACGCATGATTTGGAGCTAGCTGCTGTGGTTTTTACTCTAAAGATATAGAGACATTACTTATATTGTGAGAAATGTTATATTTATACTTATCATAAGAGTCTCAAGTTGGATAAGCTTCTAAAGAATTATGATTGTGTTATTGATTATCATCCTCGTGATGCTTATGTTGTAGCTGATGCATTGAGTAGAAAAGCAGCAATTGAATTGCAAGCAATGTTTGTTCAGCTTAGTATCAATAATGCTGGAAACTTATTGGCTGAATTGAGAATTAAACTGGTTATGTTTTATCAGATCAGGTCAGTGCAGTTAGAAGATGATAAGTTGATGAAGAAAAAAGAAATGGTTCAGAATGGCATGTTAGAGAATTTCAGCATTGATGAACTTGATTGCTTGAGATTTCATAATCAGATTTGTGTTCTAGCTGTTTCTGAATTAAAAGAGTTGATACTTCGCGAAGCTCATGACAATTCATTTGCTTTGCATCCTAGAGGAATGAAAATGTATCAAAATCTACGAGAATTTTATTGGTGGCCTAGAATGAAAAGAGATATATTTGAGTATATGGTTAAATGTTTGACTTGTCAATGAGTTAAGGTAGAGCATCAGGTTCCTACTGGATTATTTCAACCTATTAATATTCCTGAATGGAAATGGGATTGCATTATGATGGATTTTGTAATAGGGTTACCATTGTCAACAAGTAAGAAAAATTCTATTTGGGTGATTGTTGATCGGCTTACGAAATCGACTCATTTCATTGTAGTTAGGACTGATTGGTCACTTCAAAAACTTGCTGAGGTTTACAGTCAGGAAATTGTGAGATTGCATGGTATTCCTGTGTTGATAATCTTTTTTCGAGATCTGTGATTTACTTCAAGGTTCTAGAGACAGTTATATGAATCTCTTGGTACTCGACTTAACTTTAGGATGGCTTTCTATGTTCATACTAATGGACAATCTGAGCGAGTTATTCAGATTCTAGAAGATATGCTTTGTGCTTGTGTCATTGATTTTGAATCAGGTTGGGGACATTATTTACCTTTGGTCGAATTTGTATATAATAATAGTTTCCAATTGAGTATTCAAATGGCTTCATATGAGGCTTTATATAGTCGTAAATGTCGATCACCTATTTGTTGGATGGAATTTAATGAAAGAAAAATGATTGGGCCAGAATTAATTCAAGAAACAGGGGATACTGTTAAGAAGATTCGAGATAGATTGAAGGCAACTTTCGACAGACAAAAATCATATGTAGATCTGAAATAATGGGATATTGAGTATTTTGTTGGTGACAAAGTATTCCTTAAAGTTTAGCCTTGGAAGAAAATTTTGAGATTTGGTCGAAAAGGAAAATTAAGTCCTCGTTTTATTGGGCTGTATGAGATTACGGAAAGAGTGGGACCAGTTGCATACCATTTGGCATTGCCTTTGGAATTATAGAAAATTCATGATGTTTTTCATATTTCCATGCTTAGAAGATATAGCTTCTCATGTTATTTTGATAGAGGATATTGAAATCCAACCCAATTTATCATATGAAGAACTGGTTGAGATATTAGCTCGAGAGGTGAAAGAGTTACGTAATAAGCAAGTCTTATTAGTAAAAGTGTTATGGCATAGTCATAGTGTTGAGGAAGCACCTTGGGAATCGGAAGAAACTATAAGATGCGAGTACCCCCACCTCTTTTTAGGTAAATTTTGAGGACGGAATTTATTAAGGGGGAGAATTGTAATGATCCAATAGTCACAAGTACCGAAAAGTGTGTTTTCAAGTCTTCGTTTTCATAAAACATATTCGTGAATATTTATTAAAAATATTTACGAAGTTAGTTGTGTGGTCAATTAGGTTTTGAATAGGTGAATTTGTCTAAATTAAGATTAATTAGGTGAAAGGATTAAATTGAATATAGGGAAAATGATGAATTATAGATTAGAGAAAATTGAAGGGACTAAATGAGAATTAAACCAAAAGTTTACAAATGTTTGGTATTGGTAATGACATGTGTAACTATTAATTACATATATTTCTTAATTATTATTTCTTACTTATTATTTTAAGTAAAATAATATTATATAATGTTATTATTGTATTATTATATTAAAACATAACATAAATAAATAAAGAATTGAAATAAAAGAAAAGAAAGAATCAAAACAAAGAAAGAATAGAAAGAAAAGAAAGGAGAAAGAAAAGGAGAATTAGGGATTTTAGGGTTCAAACTCAAATTGGTAAGTCAATTTAGTCCTTTTTCTTGTAAATTTTTTGTTTTTAGAATCCTAGAACTAAATACTACTTGATTTAGGTGGAAATTTTAGAAATTATTAGAGTTTTAGATGATGTTCATGTTGAAGAATTTAAGTGTTTGGGACTAAATTAATAGAATTTTAAGTTAGAAATGGAAAATGGATTGAATTGTAAAATAAATTATAAGTTTTGAGTAATAGGGACTAAATTGGGAAATTTTCAAAGTTTAAGGTTTATGGTGAACTTAGAGATGTTAAGTTTAGTTTTAAGTGGAAATTGAATGAAAATATAGAATAAATTGTGAAGAAAATAAAGTTAGTTTTTGGTTAGGGATTAAATTAGAATTAAGGAAAAAATTGAATATAAATTGAAATATTCAATGTGAAATTGTGTTGTATTGATGATTTTTAATTGTTTAATTTTTGTAGCTAACGTTGTGTCGAAAACCTCGCTAAGAAGGGAAAAGAGAAAGTTAACGAGGAGTGCTCAGAAATTCTGGTTTGTATTTCTATAATCCAAATTTAACTATTAAATTTTTGTATTTTGATTTAATGTTCATGGTAAGTAGTTGAGGTAAATATATGATATTTTGATATTAATTTGAATTCAATTGATCTCATGAGTATATGTGATTATTTGAATTGATATGAATATTGATTGAAATTGAAAAGTGATTTGAAACCCTATTAACTATATCGGGCTGAGTCGGATATAGTTGGCATATCATAGGCTTGGAATAGTTCAGGGATACTTCCACTTCGAGTCAATGAGACATTGGGTGTCAAAATTATTACTTTGGATAAATTTGATGAGGAACTAGGTACCAAATTGCTTCGGCATAGCCAATGAGACACTAGGTGTCAAAATTGTTACTTCGAATTATCCGATAAGGCACTGTGTGCCAAACTGGTGTGTTTTGGTTGGATCTGTGTATCTGTCCGAGTCCGAGTTGTGTTAATAGGGGAAATTAAATGAATGATATGATGATTTGAAATGGAAAGAATTGAATGTGGAATGCAAATGAGATACATGGATTGGTGGATTGTATTGTGAAAAGCTATCAGGGATAGCATATGTTAAGAATTCAATGTGTAATGAATTCATATTTATGGATTGTTTAATTGAAAAATTATGGTTATTGTATGAATTAATGTGTTTGTTATATTAAATTTACTTTAAGCATTCGGATTATAGAAATACCACTGAGTTTATATTTAGCGTACGGTTTGTTTTCGTACTAGGTTAGGTGTTAAAGTTGATCGTCGATTCATCATCCATCTGAGATCCTGAACTCACAATGCGGTGAAGTATATTACTTTTTGGTAATGGCATGTACGTAGGTTGTTTTGTGTAGGTCATTTTGGGAAATGATTGTAAATGATGTTATAATATGAAACTGGTTGAATATATATGAACATATGTGTTGTGTTTAAAGCTATCAAATGGTATGTTTTGGTTTAAATTAGTGTGAATATAGAATTGATTTAAATGGTGTACTATTAGATTGATTTGGAAAATATGTGTGAAGTACCTATGAAGGTACATTGATAAGGTCATTAGGTTGAATGTTTTGACATATTTTAGATGTATTTGAATGTATTTTGGATTGGTTGAATGATTGGTTTTTGAGTTGCTTGTTGTTTAAGATTGTAGGGTTGGTAAAATTGACGCTTAAGATTCATTGTGAGTCGACACGGCCAGGCACACGGGCGTGTGACTGGACCGTGTGAGACACACGATGAACACATGGGCGTGTGGTTTGGCCGTGTGTCCCCTACAACTTTAAAATTTCAAAATAGAATGCTCAAGTAATTTCACACGGGTAGAGACACTGGCGTGTGTCTTAGCCGTGTGTAAGGCACATGGCCTAACACACGGGTGTGTGGCTGGTCATGTGACCTAAGTCAAGGAGTTACATGAGGTTGAACACGGCTTGAGGTATGGGTATGTCTAATAGCCACACAGGTGTGTGACCCCTGCACCTAGGAATAATTTTGACATTTCACGAAAAATTTTTGAAGTATACAATTAAGTCCTTATTTGTTTCTAACACGTGTTTTGGGCCTCGAGGGCTCATAAAAAGCACTATATGATTGAATTATGTTATTTATGTGTGAATATTTATATATTATTCATATTTGATCTAAAAAGTCCAGTAATGCTACGTAACCCTGCTCCGGCGACAGATAAGGGTTGGGGGTGTTACAATATCGTTAACTTTTTAATTGAGCTATTAATTTCACTGTTGCTAGTAAAACAATGCCATACACAAGTTATTTACCCAACATACCGGCTATCAGCTCAACCATCTTTAGAGCGTAAGCTTTCAATTATATCAAAGCACATGTGTTACATACACATGGTCAATGACTAACTTTGGATTTAGGTAAATCACACCATGAATGTCACAAGTGAATTAATTTAGAAATAGATTCAAAATTAATTGATCTTTGGTCTAGGCCAATGTATTTATTGTAACACCCCGAACCCGAGACCGTCGCCGGAGTCGAACACGAGGTGTCAACAGACTTCAAACCACTTATTGAGAAGTTCCAGACAAGCTGCCAATCTGTGTGCTAGTCGCTTCAAAAATCATAACTTGAGTTTTACAACTCGAAAATCAGCTTTGTAATTTTTTCTGAAACTAGACTCATATTTCCATCTACAAATTTTTTTAGAATTTTGGTCAAGCCAATTAGTACAGTTTATTAGTTAAACTCTCCCATGTTACAGGGCCGACTACACTGACCTTCATGCGTTACAACTCGAATAACTCCCTGTGCAGGACTTCAATACTGGTGCCGTTTGTTTCTATAGAAACTAGACTCAAGGATGAATTTATACATATATGGTATGACTCCTAATTATTTCTGGTTAATTTATAATTAATTTTCGAAGTCGGAACAGGGAATCCAGAAACCGTTCTGGCCCTGTTTCACTAAAACCCAAATATCTCTTAACATACAACTCATATAACCGTTTCGTTTCCTCCATATGAAAATAGATTCATCAAGGTTAATTTACATAATTTATTCACTATTTAATTCCATTCCTACTATTTTTAGTGATTTTCACATCCACGTCACTGTTGCTGCCAGCATCATTTTCTAGGGTAGACTTTCTCTAACACATAGTTTCTATGATTCAACCACCCTTTTTCATATATGGTCCAAAATATAAGCATGATGACCCATTCTAATGGCTGGTCATTGCCAAACACTTCCATGCCTCTTAATGAGCATATACATACCAAAAGATTATAACATTATGCTCAAAACATTTATAAGCCATTTTCGCATGGCTATTCAAAATTTTACATACCAAGTTCAAACAAAACATAATAGCCTATACATGCCGAAATGTTTTCTTAAACCATCTAAGAAGAAGATACCAAAAGTCGCTAGACGGTGTGATGACTTCGATGACAGTCCCGAGCACGCAAAATGGATCAAGAACCTAAATAAACAACAAATAAGCACACCAAATGAGTACATAACTCAAGAAGTCGTAAGCACTACTCTACCATCAACAATAACAATCATAAGTGAATAATCAAATAATACAAAATAGATGTTTCCAGCCATAACAAACTATACTGCAATTTCTAAAATTTTGGTTCGATCTCATGCCAAATCCTTCAACCAAATCAAACGCCAAGTCAGCCCAATCGATTTGGATTCGCTTCTCAAGTTGGAACAACAATGCACTAGATAATTTTATGCGCATAACCGCATAATCCCAATTTCGATATTTAGTTAGTAACTCAATCACTTACCTCGCTCATGCACAATTTATTTCCACAACCGAATGTGGCACACATAGTGCTTATTATGTTCGCACACATAGAGCTATAGCAAATCGCACACATAGTGCCATAGTGAATCGCACACATAGTGCCATAGTAAATCGCACACATAGTGCCATAGTAAATCGCACACATAGTGCCATAGTGAATCGCACACATAGTGCCATAGTAAATCGCACACATAGTGCCATAGTGAATCGCACACATAGTGCATTTGAGATAGCCTCATGCCTCAACCTTCCAATCGGCACACATAGTGCCACATAGTCTTTGCACACATTGTGCCTTATGTCAATTCATCATGGTAAAGCAATTTACTAAATTCAATTGTACATATAATCATATTAATAAATAGGAGAATCACTCCAAAAATATCTATCCAAGGAGTTCTCACAACAAGTGCTTAAAGACTTACTTTGCGTTGAGTATAACGGTTCCGACCCGCTACTCGATGTCCTTGGCTTTGCCCTTGCTTGTTTCTCCTTCTTTAACTTCTCGGCTTAATAGATAAATAAACTAGTTTAATCATCTTGCTATACATTTATAGTTCAATTACACATGCATATGTATATTTGTAGATTCGCAACCCTCTTACTAATTACTCATTTAGTCGATTATACACATGATTAAAGGTAACATCATGAATGGGCATACTTATATATATATATATATACATACCCGATTGTGCACAAAAAATTTGACTCAACCTCACCTATGTACTCCCTTTGATGGCGAATATGTATATATGTATAGTGTCATCTATAACATCATCTAAACACCTAAATTCTTCTAATGCACACTTGACCACCCTTTTTTTTTTTTTCCAATCTAGCATAGCTTCACCTCCAACAAAATGACTAACATCTTCACTTTCATGCTAACATAACAAGCAACTTAGTTCATCCACACAACTAACATGTCAATAGCATCAAGGTATCTACTAATTTTTTTTGTCAAATCCCAACTCTCCAACAACCCCAAATCCCACCATGGGTTAGATAGAATTCAAACTAACAACTAACAATACACATGAATTTAAAGGAATAACTCCAACATACCTCAACTTGGATACTAGTATGGCCGACTTCTCCAAAGCTTTTCTCTTTCCTTTCACTTGGTTTTTCGGCTAAGAGGTAGCAAGGATGAACACCTATTTTTTTGTTCATTTTCCTATCATTAATCTTTATTTCCTCTATTTTAATATCTTACCAACATTAAATAATTATAACAACATGATCTTGGAAAGATGAAGCCATGCTTGGCCGGCCACTCAACTTAGTTTGGGGCATTTTGACATGCAAACCCAACTTTTCATAATTCCATACTATTTGGTCCTCACTTATTTACCTATCAAATTTTCTAAGTCTCTCAACTAAATCCTTTCAAGCAAGATTCACATTCCTAAGATAAAATTGAATCACCAAATTTTTATACTAGTACTACCACACATATAAGGTATGCAAATAAAATTTTAACTAAATTTTATGACTCGGTTTTGTGGTCCCGAAACCACATCCCGACTAGGGTCAAATTAGGGCTGTTACATTTATTGGCAAGTGTCATTCTACCAATGAATACATCTATGTCTCTACCGATAAGTCAACTGCTCCGATAGCCAAGACTAGCCATCTTCTCAATTGGAATTGTAGATGACATAATAATCCTCCATCTTCTCAATTGGAATTGTAGATGACATAATAATCCTTCTAAGTATTTGAATCAAATGTTCACTTTGATTCTTTTATGAGATTATTGACTCGTTTAGATTATCGACTGAAGTAAATTGTCTTTCTTGCAATGTAAACATTATTACAATGCTACTTATGATTATTTTGAACTTAGACAATAAATGAGCTAATATTTGTTTTTCACAGCTTCGCTATGTATGCAAAATGTGAAGGAAAGAAATACAAAAGACATAACATGAAATGTAAAATTTATTTATTCATCGTACAAATACATAGAAAACAATTACATGTTTACTACAATATAGACACATTTTCCAAAAATCTCCCACTTGGCCTAGTGAAGTAAATGTGTCATGTTTCATATTCTCATATCCTTGATTTGTTTATTAAAACTCCTAGTTACAAGAGTCTTATTAAATGGATCCACAAGGTTTTCTTCAGAAACTACTTTCACCACATCTATAATTTCTTTGGCTACTGTCTCTCGTATCAAGTGATACTTCCGATCAATGTGTTTCGTCCTCTTGTAACTTCTCATTTCCTTGGTATTAGCTATTGTAGCACTGTTATCACAATACAATGTTATAGCTTTTTTCATCATAATCGCAATACAATGTTATCATAGTATAATGTTATTGCTTCTTTCATTGCCTTAGAAGCAACAACATACTCGGCCTCCATAGTAGAGTCAACAGTGCAAGTTTGTTTTACACTTATAGCTTTGTAACGCGTAGGTTTGTACAAGTGTACACAGTCATTATCAAGTAATAAGTAAGTATCGAGTTATCATTTCCACAGGGATTGTATTTGTGCTAAGTCACTGAATTGTAAAATTATATTAACAACTTGGTAAAAAAAACTCAATATGATTGAGAAGTGATGATTAAAATTAAATATATTAAACTAAATGCAATGATCCCCAATGCAAATTATCCTGAATATGCTAACTATATGAATGAAACAGATTTTAGCAAATTTAAATACAATTTGCAACAATTATAACATAAATAAACTAGGAGAATTACTTTAATTAAACTCAATTTATTATCAACATGCCTAATAACATTCAGAAAACATTCCATGGCAACTCGATCTTTCATGAGTTTGCAAACCACATTAGGTCCTTTTGAAATCCTTTACTTAGTAAATATGCATTTTACTGATCCTTATTGACTAAGAGTTTCTTAGCATTCGTGTGAAGTAATCGGGTTAGGATCTAAATTGAGCATGCACATTTCAATTATATGTCCACTAGCCTTTGTCTGATTAGGATCCTTAGCTAATTCAAGTGGATTTCAATCACGTATGAATGAAATACAAACTTGATTTTAATTGAAAACATGATCGATTGAGGCACAAACATTATAAGCATGAATCAAATAAATATTATTTAATCAAAACAATCATCCTAGCTTAAATAAAATTAAGCTAACATTATTGTAACAAGAACAAAGAACACATAGCAAACAATTTTAGATTAAATCAATGAAAAGAAAGATTAAACCCAAATCAAAGTTGCTATCACCTAAGACTCTGACCGACAAGGCTCCTTTGCTTTACTCCTTTACTGATTGCTCTCCAAGGTGGCCGATGGACTCTTTAAGAGGCTTAATTGCTAAAATTTGTATGAAGAGATGATGTTAGGCATGGGGAATGGAAAATGCTAAAGCGAATTGAGAGAAAAGAGAGAATGATGAGGGATGAGGGATGATTAGGAATGGTGAAATGAAGTCTTATTTATAGGTGAAGAGAGAAGAGTAGTTTGCTAAAAATAGAGAGATTTAGTCTCTTCAAGCTTCTTCAATGAGTGGCCGGCCATGATTAATGGATTTTGAGTTGAATTTTTTTTGATTTTTAAGTAATTTAAATGCCATAACAACTTAGGACTAAGACTCGGTCAAATGTAAATCTTTGAGCAAATCTCTAATTTCTTCAACATTGCAAGGACCTTGTGTAATTAAACCAAAAAGTGGTTTATGTGGAACGCCATGTGTAGTCGAAATTACGTTGACTTGATCTCCAATTTGCACGGTTTTTGTAATCCAACAAAGCTACTAGACCTATCCAAAATAAATCAATAAATTAAAGGACCAAAGAATAAAATAAATAAATAATTAAAACCAAAATTATTAATGAAATATTTTAAAATGAATTATTAAGTATAATTTTATATTTTATTATTTAATTTAATCATGCATGGCCCATTTTATGTCTTAAAAATATAATATGTTCAAATAAATATAAAATAAGTCATTTTATGCATGAAAACCATATAATAAAGCATAAAATCACATTCTAATAATTTCTATATCCTAATTTCATATTTTCACATATTTCATTAATTTATTAAACAATTACTTAGTTTTAACAATGAATTTAAGTAAAAGGTGATAAATTGCATAGGAAAAATCCTATATATTTTTCAGTTTACAAGCTCCACAGCCTAAGACAAATACATTTCCTGATGTCGATTTTCTCGAATCTTTATAGGTTTGTGTATGCTGTAGGAGTAAGGTTCTCCCTAGAATACATAAGCATATGATCCCTAGTTCTTTTAAGACACCGTAATATATGCTTTACAGCTTGCCAATACTTGAGACTAAGATTTGCCTGATATCGACTAACCATTCATCCTACGAAATAAATATCTAGACGTGTGCAAAGCATCGCATACATAAGGCTTCCAATTTCCGAAGCATATGAAACAGTACTCATGTGCTCTCTTTCTTCTACTATCTTAGGATAGTCATCTAAAGAAAGATGAAAACCTGATGTGGTGAAAACCTGATGTGGTCGATTTAGTGTCTGGCTTCGCATCGGTCATTGCAAAATGTTCTAAAACCTTACTGATGTATGAAGCTTGTGATTGAGCTATCGTTTTATTCTTTCAATTCATAAGGATTTGAATTTGGTCGGCAGTGCACGTGCATATTAAAACGCTAAATTTATGAAACTATTTTTAAAGTCTAGTTTTACTGCAAGCATAAAATATTAGTAGTAATATTTATTGTGTTACAATGAAACACCAAAGTATTCCAAGGATCGAACCCAAAGGAAAAGGTAATTGAACAAAAATTAGCATACACAATAGACTCTAAATGGCTACTAACATGATTTTATAGTACAATAATGTATAAAAAAAGATTTTACAAGAAAATTAAATATTCTACCATAAGGACTAAATTGGAAGAAATGTAAACTAACGAGACTATCCAACAAAATCACTAATGAGGGTTGGTTGACTTCGATGTGGTTCACCAAATATTAGGCTAGGGACATAAATCGTTTAAATTACTAAATGGGTCCATTTTGTCTCTCGATATCAACTTCCTCGACTTAGATGAATTAGGTCTAGTTTTTCTCTTGATCTTGTCGGTTAATCTGGGACTAACAAACGACTGTGCGACAAGATTACCTCTCAGTTTCACTTTATCTTGATATTCCCTTAGGGGCGTCACTACCTAAGTTCTTACTTCTATTCAAATTAGTCCAATTTGTTATGCTTTAGTCCTTTGTCCAAAGATTTTAGTTTATCCACATCTCCATCAACCAACCTTCTTAAAGGTTTAGTTACTCATGCTTAAAGTGAAGAAAATAAACATAACAATGGAAAACAAGGAAACCATGAAAGTAAAGTCTAAGAAAAAATATGAAAGTTGAGATTTTTATGCATGAAACTTAAATAGCATGGAATCAAAAGCATTTAACAAGAAAAGCTAAGGCAAGAAACATAAAAGGAACAAGCTTTAATAGGTTTAAAGTAAAATAAACTGAAATACATTAAACTGTAGCTTAACGAGTCTTGAAAGCAAAGTACAAGGATTGAAATGCAAATAAACCTTAGCTATAGTGTTAACTAACTTAATTAACATAAAGAACAACAAGAACAAGAAGTAATTGCAGAAAATAAAGTCTAATCTAAGGTAGAAGAAGAGAAAAACTAAAAACACTAGAAAAATGCAGAAAAAACTAAAGAAAACATAGCAAAATTAAACGTAAAACTAAGCTAGAATGTGTCTTTCTCCTCCTCAGCAATTTTTGGCTATTTTGAAGGGTGTTCTGATGACTTTTTGATGCCAAAAATGCCTCTACATGGGCCTTGTGTGATTGGTGAGCTGGGTAAAAAAAGATTGCCTTTTTTGTCCAAGTTTACCCCATTGACGAAGGCGATATCATGATACTGAGAGGAAGATATCACGATAACTCAGGCAATATTAAACCTGGGGTCTTCCTTGAAAGGTGGATATCGCGATACCTAAAGAGGATATTGTCATACCACTAAAGGGTCTCCTTCATCTTCTACATTGTTGGAGGTATTGTGATTCTAAGGGTTGGATATCGCAATACACTTTCCCTAAATGTCATTCTTGCTCATTTTCGACCTCTGACACATCCTTACTCAAACACATATTAGACCTCCAAATAGAATTATTGGCCAATTTGGAAAAAAAATATGAGATAAAAAAAAGGCGTTTGCACTTATTACCCAAAAATATTAAAATAACAAAAAATAACAGAAAACTATGCTAAAAAATCTATTTTGCACGAGAAAAAACTCCTTAAGTGTGTCGAAAAAGCCTAATTTTCCATGTCGATTTGTGGCAAATCAACTTCCTCACACTCAAGTCTTTACTTTTCCTCAAGCAAACACACAAAACATGCAAAAAGATGACACTTGGAATAAATCAAACAATTAGGTTATATAGCTATACAACATCAAATTTGTACAAGAATTACTTTATATGGAACTTAGGAATGATATCTAGTTAATTTACGTACTCCTAATGCAAATATTATTACTTAAAGAAGTTAAAGTGTCAATAGAGATAGAGGCAATGTATATTTACAAATGTTACTCATCAAAATAAATTATACAGATCACTCATACATATTTGAAAAAAAATTGTTCATGCCCATTCTAAAAAATGTAAGCTATATACAAATTTATGTATCGGTAACTCATTCAAGTCCCAAAGGTCTTTTAGGCTTGTAAATTTTCTGAGGCTAAGGTAGGTATGGGTTTAAAGAAGGTTCATCTCAAAATAGTTCAAGCACTATGAATAGTATAGCACACGTCATTGTTCTCAATTCACCCCAAATGTGATTTTTTATCTCACAGTCTTATTTCTCCTTCTCTCACCTTCCTTATCTCTCTAATAGTGTGGTGCACTATGATTTTGAGACTATTTTTACACTTTGTTTGTTCTTTTCTCTAATAATGCTTTTGATCCTCACTTTTCGTTCTTTCATTTTTTCTTTTATTTAAGCACTATTTTTAGCAAGAATTATTTATGAGTTAACTCAACCCTTCTTTACTAATCACTCGAGTAAATTTTTGTGAGAAATCTCCATAATTTTCCTACCTAACCCTCAATATCCATGGCCTAATTTTCATTCAATAGTACGTTACAAAGTTTAAGGACAATGAAAGATTGAGTTTTGAACTTAATTTAGGCTCAAGGTTTCAAACACAAGCACTCATTAATAAGGGTCATATAAGGCTCAAATTCAGAAACTAGGGGTAATGTAGTCTTTAAGGTTGTCCTTTAGGCTCAAGGCTACACAAACAATACGTAAGGTCTTTCCTGGATTAGTCATCTAGCAATAATTCTTTAAGCATACATTTATTTAAACGAACAATTAGCAAATCAAATTATTTATCTACAAGGATCCGTATCTTTTATTCATCTTACACTACATTTTATACATTTTCACTTTGGTTATTGCCTCTAACTTATTATATCTATTAACTAAGTGAACTAATTAATCTACAATTATGAGGAATAAATTATCAAGTATCACTCAAAATTTACAAGTTTAGCAATCCTATATACGCATGTGATATGTACAACTATTAACTTATTACTTAATCAAAGTCCAAGCACCATGCAATAACAAAAAATTAAAAAAAAAGAAAAATATTATTGGATTTCTGAAAGATTAAAAAAATTAGAACATATTTTTTGGAATTTTTGAAATTCTTTTAAAAAATGCATGAAAATTAAAACAAACAAAAAAATAAACATAAAAAAAGAAAACATAAACAGATGAAGTTTATGTGCACCCCTCTCACCTAGATTACACATTGTCCCCAATATGTGCAAAAGAAAGGATAGGAGGTTACTGGACTTCCTTAGAATTGAGCGTTAAACTAGCTCGGGTGTCCACCTCCACGTTGAAGCTCTAAATGTTGCATACTCTTTTAGGGTAACTCACTGTACATAAGAAAAAAGTAGAAAACAAACAAAAACAAACCAAACAATAATAATATTCAAACAAAAATCAAAAGTGTTTGATAATTTACATGGCACAAAAAAATGCAAAAGCATGTAACTAAGCATTGGATGTGTTGTCCCCTAAATCAGTCTCGTAGACTCTCGGTATGTTTCTTTCTTTGGGAGTGGTCTTCTTCACTTTCTTTCATCTGAGAGGCATGCTCTAATCACTTGTATCTGTATCTTTAGACACGAGACATATAAACATAGCGGCGTCCTTCATAATCTCAACCCGAGGTGATGCTTTATGACCCTTTGATGCCTCGTCACCGGCCTCTACACCTCCTTCATTCCCCCTTGAGTTTACTTCCTCTTTTCCGTCATCCTTACCCTTGGATGAGTCACTCAATCTAGGGGGACATTGTATTGATTCTATTCTCTAACTTGCCATGAATGTGCTTATATCTTGAGCATCTGATTGATTTAGCGTATATAACACCCTAACCTATGTTGCCATCGCGTGGGCTCACCCTCGATTTTCCTTTCGACATTTGGTTTAGTCGTAGGTCGTGATGCTTCCCTTCTTTCGTGACTTTATTAATTCCCTTTTTTCAGTTTCTTTTTATAAAGCTCTTGGAATTTTTAGAAGAAAGAATCATCGGTGATGCTACGAATGGGATGCTGAGTTTGCTCGGTGGATGTAATGTCGAAACCATCCCTACAGCAGAGGTTGGTGACCAAGTGTGGGAAGTAAATACCAACCTTACCACCCGCGGTGTAATGTTTCATTTATCGATTTATCAAAGTACCTACACAAATTTGTTTGCACTACAAAATAGAATACAACAGGGTTGCTCTAAACACATTCACATTATAAGTGTCCAATGCAGGGCAAAGACGAGTGCATATGAATTACATCCAAATTTTTGCCATAGGAAACATAATTGTTTGTCTGAAAGAGAGAGGTCACCCCCCGAAAGCTTCGTGCTTCCATTTGCCTCTACCTTCCATAAGGTAGTTAAGAATGACATTCGTGTCAACATTGTGAAATTGTTCAAGTCAAGAGACAATAGGTCGTCTCCTTCATAACATGGTATGCCATAGTACTCGCAAATGGCGATAGGAGAAATATCAATGCTAGCATTCCTGACGTATACTTGGTCATGTGTAGCAATTATTAAATTAAAGTAAAACTCCAGTACTACAGGTTTAACGATAGGTTGCTTGGGAAGCAAGCAAAAAGTGTCAAAACGATGAAAGCATACATCGTCCCATATCTCATAATTAAACAAGGAGGTTAAATTAAAACCACGTTCAGGGATGAACATACGTCTCTAAATTGATTAATTCAAATCCCTGGCCTCCTACTGTGCAAATTTACCATTATCGTATTTCGATGATAAAACCAAGACAATTAGGGAACCAAATCACTTATGTGGCCTTAGGGGCATTTTTATAATTTTTGCACTTAAAGTCAAAAAAATGAACTAAATACCCAATGACAAGCAACCAATATGTAAATTTAAAACTTAAAATGGAAATAAGGAAAACGAAAATAATAAATAAGGGAAAAGAAAACTTAAACCGTATTATTTTTCGTAGTCGAATGGATTGAATTGAGAAGTTCCGTGTTCCCCAAGCCAAAATGGTGTGATACTTGCAAAAGAAGAAAACTAACAAAAAGTAAATCAAAAGAAAATAAATAAACAAATGAATCGAAGGAAATTTGAAAGGAAGATTAAGAGAAATTTATAGGGGGAACAGATTTTAGGGGTTTAGAATGAATGTCTTGAGAAAATAAGAGAAGATTTGAAGGAAATCCATTCTTGCTCGTCTTTGACCTCCGACACGTCCTTACAGTACTTAAACACACATTATGTAACAACTCATTTTTAGTCAAATCAAAATAGTGGTTTCGGAACCACAAATATGAGGTCAAAATATTTATTTTATTATTATTTTAATGTCTACAGCATGATAGTATTATTGTGTAAAAATTTCGTTAAGAAATTTTATCATTTGAATGCTTAAGGACTAAATCGCATAAAGTATAAAAGTTGTGTTCTAATAGCTAAAGGTGTCTAATAGCCATAAAACCATAGAGGTCCTTATGTTGTAATTAAACTATCCATAAAGTGAGTGGACTTTCATGGACATGGTATATGTGTTTTCTAAGGTTAATTTCTAAGGTTTATATAGTAAATTAGTAAATAAACAAATTAAAATAAAGAAAACAAATGTGTCATCTTCCTAAATGGTTTTATCCACCAAAAACTGAAGCAAAAATCCTCCGTGGATAAATTTGGCTAAGTTAAATTTGGTGCATGGTAGGTATTTTTCAATCCGTTTTTAATGATATCTATGTTTTTGGAGTCGTTGTAGCTTAATCTAGCTAGCCTAGGGACTAATTTGTGAAACTGTTAAAAGTCTAAGGTTTTATCATGAATGTATGTTAGTTTTTTTTGATGTTAGATGGATGGAAATGGGTGCTTGATGATAGTTGAACAACTTAATAAAGGAAATTTTGATGAATTTTTAATTAGGGATTAAATAGAAAAATAAAAAAATTCATAGTTAAATTGTGAAATAAAGGAAATGTAGGGCTTGGTAAGAGCATTAGGGCTTGGTAAGAGCAGTAGTGATATTCAGCTATAGTTGGATTGTATCAAATTGCATGAATTTGCATTTTTATGAGATAGGGTCTAAATTGTAAAGAAGTTAAAATATTAGGAGTAAAAGTGTAAAATTTCCATAATATGAATTTTTGGATTGAATTGAAAATAAGGTGTTTTAAATGAATAAAATTTGAATATATAGATAAAGAAAAGCAACGTATGGATCTAGATCGGGGGAAAAATAAAGTTTTAGATTAGTTGATCCTATTACGTCGTTTTTGTGATCGAGGTAAGTTCGTATATTAATAAGCATTAATGTAATTGTGTTTTAAATGATTTATAATTAAATTTGTTCATGAATACGGCCTTACGAAAATGTTTGACGAAGATTTGGCAATGTGAAATCCTGGTTGAACCTTAGGAATAGATAGGATAAAAATGTCATGTCAATAGGGGTTATTGTGTTTGGGTGTTGGTCTGTACGTTCTACCGGTGGCTGAGTCTTTCAGCATGTGTTGCGGATTCTCGTCAGCTTGTATGAACAGCAACATGTAGTTATGTCTTGACCGTCAGCTTGTGTGAGCAGTCCCTATGATAGCTCAAGAGTGAGCATTATATTATTTATGAGATTGAGATGGTTTCGACCATGTATTGGCACTTATGGTGTGAGATTCCCGAGTATCCGATATTATTCCAAATGGTTCAACAGGTTTATTGAAGATATGAAAGGGTAAAAGATTCATATGTATCAGTGCAAGTGTGTACGCAAATCGTATAAGCATTGAATCTATGTAATTTGTGAGTTACATGATCTACTATGTGTATGAACAAATGTTAGCCTTGTGATTAAGTTGAATTGTAATGTATCATGATATATAAATTAATTGGTGAATAAATGGTAGGTTATATTTACTAATCATACGAGCTTACTAAGCTTTATAGCTTACTCTGTTTACTTTTCTTGTTTTATAGTGATTTCGAAGCCTGCTCGGATTGGGAGTTGTCAGAGATCTCATCACACTATCTAGCTATTGTTTGGTACTTTTCAAATTTGGATATTTAGGTTTTATGGCATGTATAGGAGTTGTGATTAATTTAGCCTATATATTGGTAATGTATTTAGCTAATTGATTTGGCTTGTAAATGATGAATGTTTTGGTTATGTGTATAGCCATGTGATTTGGCTTGTTTTGATATATTTGGTTATGTATATATATGTACAATTGGCCTTTTGATATGTTGTATAGAGTTGAATTGTGAATGTTTTGTTGTGATTGATATCTTATGTAGCAAGTGGTTGGAATTTAGATGAGCATGTATGCTAAGTTAGGCACAAAGTTTAAAATAGGTAATTGACCATTTAGGTATACTTTGGAAGAAATTTTGGTATGCTTAAAAGTGGTAAAATAAATGTGCTTGTGGATATCATGTTGTATGTGTGATTAGTGCATGATATAAACTTGTTATTGGTTGGTTTTGATGTCCTATTTATGCTATGGTTTAATGCAATTTAAGGTGTCCAGGTTAGAACCTTTTTGGGTGTGAAAAAGGACTTGGAAAATAGCCTATTTTTATCCACACGGGTAGAGACACGAGTGTGTGTCTCTGCCATGTGTGACATGCGGCTAGGTGACATGGCCGTGTGTCCCTTGATTCTTAATTAGAAACCAAGACATTTGCTCCACACGGCCTAGCACAAGGGCGTGTGACTTGGTCATGTGGCATAAGTCAATATACCCTATAGTTTTAGCACGACCTACCATACAGCCTAGCACATGGGCGTGTGAGGCCATTTCGAAAGGTACACGGGCTAGTCACACGGGCGTGTGGCTGGCAGTGTGACCCAAGTCAGGGAGTTACACGGGGTAGGACACGAGCTGGGACACAGCCAGGTGATCCCATGCTGAATATCTGCATCGCCGGGCCACACGGACGTGTGTCTCATGTACCTTGAAAATTTTCTATGGTTTAGTCCGAAACCACTTCTAATGCATGATTTGGGCCTCGAGGGCTCGTATTAGGGACAATATGATTGAATCTGAATGACTTTTATTTGGATATGAAAAATGTATGTTTGTTTTTGTAATAAGTCTGGTAATGCTCCGTAACCCTATTGTGGCGATGAATACGAGTTAGGGGTGTTACATTTATTGGTATCAGATGTACGGTTTAGTAAATTCTCAGACTAGCATAGCGAGTGTGAGTCTAGCTATACATGCCATATATAACCTGTGATAGTGTGATATCTCCTAACAGTTTTAAATCGTGTTTTCATATAGTAATGGATCCCAATCGAGCAGTTGCTGATGATGTAGAAAGTAATGCACCCCATCTGAACCGAGACCTATATCTAGGATTCAGAGAGGAGAGGCTAAGGAAGCCTTCGTCCAAATGATGAATGAATCATTCACTGAGTTTGTCCTAACTAATCTGGCTACTCAGCAACCTCCATTCCCATCTATTCTGTAACATCTCGATTTTTGGACCACAAATCCGATGAGGAAAATTTTATTTTTATTATATTTTTATGGTATACGATTTCACGGAATGATTTTGTTAAAATTTCATTCGAAAATTTTGACGTTTGGGCACTCAATTTAGTCAAAAGGACTAAATCGTAAAAAGTGTAAAAGTTGAGTTCTATACACTAGAGGTGTCCATTTGTTATGAAATTTTAAATTGGAGGTCCTTATATGATAATTAGACCACTGGTTACGTTGTTGGACAAAAATGGACATGGTTAGGCATGTTTCCAAAGTTTTTCATTAAGGGCATTTTGGTCATTTAGTTATTAAAATGAATTAAAAACAAAATTAAAAGCCAATTTTTGTCCATCTTCAACCTCTTGACAAAAACTTGCATGGAGAAACCATGGCTAGGGTTTTTCAAGCTTCCAAGCTCAATTGTAAGTCCATTCTAGCCCCGTTGTTAATGATTTTTACGTTTTTGCAATCCCCGTAACAAGGTCAATCTATTTCTACCTTTAATTTGAGCTAGGTTTCATGCTTAAAAATTGACCCATGTGTGAAATGCATTCATTTTGATGTCTAATGTAGAAAATGAGTGTTAGGTGTTAAATAAATGGCTTTTACTAAGCGATTTTCGATGAAAACGTCCGAGAGGACCATTTTGTAAAAGTTGTAAAAATGATATAAAAGGGTGTTTTGATGAGAATTGTAGTTTTCTATAGTTATGAAAATGGTTCGGCTATGCTTATAGAGTGAGAAAATTGAATAAAAATCATTTTACGAGCCTAGGGGAAAAAGTGTAATTTTGACAAAATTTAAGGGCAAAAACTTAATTTTTCCAAAATGCGATTTTTGGATAACATTAAATAATGTGACTAATAATTGGACTAAATGTGATATTATAGATCAAGGAAATTGAGGATTGGACCTAGATCGGGTGAAAAATGGAAAATCGACGGTTAGGTTCCTTTTTTCTATTTTGGTGCCGAGGTAAGTTCGTGTGTCAATAATATTTCAGTTCTATATTTGAATTGAAAATTCTATATTATTATTGCACGAATGGCATGATTTAATATATTGAAAAGTGATGAAAGAATGGTATATAAAATTTATGAGAACAATGATATATGACTGGTAGCATATGAAATGTTTGATGGTTCAATCATTAATGACTTGCTATATAATAGATGAATATATTGAGAATTTGATATAACATGATGTTTTATTAAGTTGGATAACTTGTGAAAGAGTGAAAAGGAAGGTAAGTTTGTATGTAAATAATATATTGATTCTTTTTATGTTATTATATTTCATTATTATATGATATGTGGTTGCCTATAGAATGATCATTTGATGTAGATTACGAATCGAAATAGACTATGAATGAATTTGTTAACTATTGAAAAGTGAGGAATTTCCCGGTTGAACCTTAGGAATAGAAATGATACGAATGATCCATTGTGAGAACACATGTGTAGTACTATGTGCAGGCTACTATGTGTTTAAAATGGTTTTAGGTCATGTGTGTAGTACTAAGTGCAGGTCGCATGTGTAGTACTAAGTGTAGGCTACTATTCGTACCTGACAACTTCAATCACGTGCGTAGTACTAAGTGCAGGCTACTACGTGTATCAGATGGTTAGGTCACGTTTGTAGTACTAAGTGCAGACTACTACCTGTACCAGATTGTTGGTCGCATGTGTAGTACTAAGTGCAGGCTACTATGCGTACCAGATAGCTTCGATTACAAGGGTGGTAATACGTGCAGACAACCTTGTATCTGTTATTATTCAGATGAGTTCAACGGGAAATCGACTAAGTGAAAATACATGTGAACATGACCATGTGATGAATAAGTGCAGGTATATGTTTGTGGAAATTTATGAGCAATGTGTTCGATAGTTGAGTGAACTTTTGGTAAGACAGAATGGAGTAGGTGAAATTATGTAAGAATGAAATTTGTAATAAAATAGTTTTAGACAACAGCAGTTGTATAACTTTGAAAAATCACCAAAAAAATCATGGAAATCGAATTAAAGGTTGAATAAGATATGAAATTAAAGTTTATTGAGTCTATTTTCATTTAAAGGAAGCAGTGTAAGCAAAATAATTTCATATTATGAGATATTTGAATTTTTGTGAGACAAAGTCAGAATGATTTCGGAATCCCCTATTCTGATTTGGGAAAATCATTAAAAATTGTACAAAAATAATTATGGGCTATAATTTATATTGTAACAATCTTTAATGAGTCTATTTTTGAAAGAAACAAATAGGAACATTATCCAAATCTTGTACAAAGAGATAATTAAGGGGTCGGAACTATGAGCCAACAAAACAATGGTGAATTTAAAGAATAAATTGTATTTATTGGCTAGACCAAAAATTTTGAAAATTTTATGGTAAGAAGATATGTGAGTATAGTCTCTAGGAAAATTAGTGGTTCTCAATTTGGAGTCCCATAGCTCTAGATATAAATAATTTAGTAACTGTGACTAGAGAAAACAAGTTAACTGGACTTTGAATAAATAGAGAGGAATTGAAAAATAGCATGTTAATACATTGCTTATTATTTTTCATGCGAGCTTACTAAGTGTAAAGCTTACTCCCTCCTTTCCATTTCTTTTAGTGTTGTTAGTTCAGCTCAGGGTTGGAGATCGTCGGAGGCAACATCACACTATCAAGCCAATACCTTTGGAGTATTGATACATATCTTAGAAATATCAAGTGAGTGGCATGTATAGAGACCTAGTTCTAAAACATGTGTTATCATGATTTGGCTAAATGTATTGGCCTATATCGAGCTATTGTATATGACAATGAGAGGTGGCTCATATTGATTATGGTTTGTAAGTCTAGCTAATCATGTTACGTTTTAATTCATATGATGTGATGATATGAATATGTTTGTTTGCCATGCACGGTTGGTAATATGTCTTGTGTGTTGAATGCATGTTTTATGACCAATCGAGGTGGTCATGACATGAATTAAATGTGTAATATGGTAATAAGATGATAGTGCCTTGAACATGATGTTTGATGTATAAGTTAGTAACCATAGTTTAATGGTATAAGTGATTAATGAGATGACAAGGTCAAATGAATGTGTAATAATGTGGCTAGACTAGTTTATCATGAGTAGGTGGAACTTATGTATAATGACGAGCTAATGTTGAATGTGTCTTAATAAAGGGTGTTTAATCATTAAGATGATGCCACGAGTTGTGAGTTTGATGTATATAAGGTTGTAAGGGATTATGGGAAACATGAAGGCTTGGAAAATAGCCTAAGTGTTAGCCACACGGGCAGAGACACGACCATGTGTCTCAGCCGTGTGGAGGACACGGCCTAGCACTCGAGCATGTGGCTTGGCCATGTGGTTCAAGTTGTTTTGCTGATGTTACAAACAGAGAGTTACTCGAGCTGAGGACACGGACGTGTCCCAAGCCACACGGGCGTGTGACTCTCCAAAGCAAGAAATTTGCTAAGTTGTCAAAAGTTTATCGAAAGTTCTCGGTTTAGTCCCGGACTACCCTGATGTATGTTTTAGGCCTCGAAGGCCAGTATAAGGGAAAATATACATGTATTTAAAAATTTTTAATTTGGACAAAAATTTTATGGCCCGATTTTTGCATGAATGATTGTGTATGTGTTCGATAATACCTCGTATCCTATCCCGATCTTGGGTATGGGTAAGGGGTGTTATGTATTCCCCAATAGGTTCCCATAGCTACTCAAGGCTTGAACCTTTACGTTTAAGTAAGTCACTCGTTGATAAAATTCAAAAATACGGAGCAGAAGAGTTTAGAGCTACAGTTGATGATGATCCTGAAAAAGCCGAGTTTTGGCTTGAGAATACAATCTAGGTATTTGATAAATTGTCTTGTATGCCAGCTGAATGTGTAAAATGTGTTGTATCACTTCTGAGAGATACTGCATATTAGTGGTGGAACACTTGATATCTATCGTGCCGAGAGAAAGAGTCACGTGAGAATTCTTTCAGACCAAATTTAGAAAGAAAAACACAAGCCAGCGGTTTATTAATCAAAAGCGTAAAGTATTTCTAGAACTGAAACAGGGCCGTAGGACTGTGACCGAGTACGAAAGAGAATTAATAAGATTAAGTAAGTATGCTTGAGAGTATGTTTCTACTGAAGAAATTATGTGTAAGCGGTTCGAAGACGGGTTAAAGGAAGACATTAAGCTTCTAGTCGGGATTCTTGAATTGAAAGAATTTGTTGTGTTAGTCAGTAGAGCTTGCAAAGTTGAGGAACTTGGCAAAGAAAAGAGAAAAGCTGATTTTGAGGCTAAAGTTTCGAGAAAGACGCCAATGAGTAAACCCTATCATTCTTTTTCAAAGAAATCATTGGATTCATATAATCGTTTGAATGCTTCAATGGGGCATTCTAATAGAGATCGTGGGAAGTAATATACAAGTTCTAAAGCTCAAGCCACTTCAGCATCGAGTGTTGGTAGTGTTAGAACCAACAAACCTGAGTGTAAACAATGTGGAAGACGATATTTTGGAAATTGCTGGATGAATAACAAAGCTTGTTTTAGACGTGACTCTCAAGATCATTTTATTCAGGATTGTCCTGATTTACTCGAGAAAGACAAATTTCTGAATACAAGACCGAACAATACAACTACCGGAGGGAGACTAGTTAAAAATATGGGAAATGTGACTAGTAGCAAAGGTGTGACAAAGGATTCTGTAGTGACATCCGAGGCTCAAGCACCAGCCAGAGTTTACGCTATTCGTGCTCGTTAAGATGCGTCATCACCAGATGTTATTACCGATGTATTTTCTCTCTATGGCATTGATGTAATTACTTTGATTGATCCTAGATAGACTCATTCTTATATTTGTAAGAATTTAGTGTCTAGTAAGAATTTACCTGTTGATTCTACCGAGTTTGTGATTAAAGTATCGAACCCGTTAGGCAAGTATGTCCTTGTTAATAAAGTTTGCAAGAATTGTACTTTGATGACTCGGGGTTACTATTTTCTAGCTAATTTGATGCTTTTACCATTTGATTAATTTGATGTGATTTTCGATATGGGTTGCTTGACTTTGCATAATGCTGTCGTAAATTGTAGACGAAAGACTATTGGGTTGAAATGTCAGAATAGTAAAATTCTTCGTATTGAATCTGATGATTCGAGTGGGTTGCCTGTTGTGATATTGACGATGCTAGCTTAGAAATTTGTGAGAAAAGGTTGTGCTGCTTATCTTGCGTATCTACTGGAGACAAAAGTGTTTGAATCAAAGATTGAATCAGTGCCAGTGGTTTGTGAATATCCGGATGTGTTTCCAAAAGAGTTACCTGGGTTGCCACAGATCAGAGAGGTTGAATTTTCTATTGAATTAGTACCGGGAACATCACCAATATCAATAAATTTGTATAGAATGGCTCTTACAGAATTGAAAGAGTTGAAACCTCATTTGCAAGAGTTAACAGATAAAGGTTTTGTGTGACCTAGTTTTTCACCCTGGAGTACACCTGTTTTATTCGTAAAAAAGAAAGATGGATCGATGAGACTATGTATCGACTATCTTCAGCATAACAAGGTCAATTAAGAATAAGTATCCTTTGCCAAGAATTGATGATTTGTTTAATCAGTTGAAAGGAGCAACAATATTTTTAAAGATTGATTTGCGATCTAGTTATTATCAGTTATGAGTTAAAGATTCGAATGTGCTAAAAACTGTGTTCAGAACAAGGTACGGGCATTATGAATTTCTTGTTATGCCATTTGGATTAACTAACGCTCCCGCAGTTTTTATGGATTTGATTAATAGAATTTTCAAACCATATTTGGACAGATTTGTTGTTGTATTCATTGATGGCATTCTGATCTATTCTCGAGAGGAAACTGAACATGCCGAGCATTTGATAAATATATTACAAACATTGAGAGATAAGCAACTATTTGCTAAATTCAGCAAATGCGAGTTTTGGCTCCGAGAGGTTGGATTTTTGGGACATATTATTTCATCAAATGGCATTCGAGTTGATCCGAGTAAGATTTCAACAGTTGTTAACTAAAAACCACCAAGAAACGTATCCAAAGTCAAAAGTTTTCTTGGATTAGTTGGATACTAACGGCGTTTTGTAAAAGGGTTCTTGATGATTGCTACACTGATGACTCGATTGTTATAGAAAGATGTGAAGTTTGAGTGGTCTGAGAAATGGCAATAGAGTTTTGAACAGTTGAAAGCATTGTTAACTGAAGCACCAGGTTTAGTTCAGCCTGAGTCAGGTAAAGAGTTTGTGATTTTTAGTGACGCGTCATTGAACTGTTTGGGATGTGTTTTGATGTAAGAAGGCAAAGTGATAGCTTATGCTTCCAGACAGTTAAAATTGCATGAAAAGGATTATCTTACGCATGATTTAGAGTTAGCTACTATTGTATTCGCAATGAAAATTTGGCGACATCATTTGTATGGTGAAAAATGTCATATTTGTACTGACCATAAGAGTTTAAAGTATTTAATGTCTCAGAAATATTTGAATTTGGGACAACGACAATGGCTCGAATTGATGAAAGACTATGAGTTAGTGATTGATTATCATCCGAGAAAAGTGTATGTAGTCACGGATACTTTGAATAGAAAATTTTTATTCACTTTGCAGGCGATGAACACATAGTCAATCTTATCTAATGATGGTTCGATTTTAGCTGAGTTAAAAGCTAAAGCAATATTTCTTCAGCAAATTTGCAAGACTCAGATATGTGACAATGAATTGCAAGCTAAAAGAGTATGGTGGGAGTCGACTACTGATTCAAAATATTAGATCGAATTCGATGATTGTTTGCTGTTCCGAGGTAGAATTTGTGTACCGAGAAATTTTGAGCTTTTTTAGAGAATTCTACATGAAGCACACAATGGTAGCTTGTCTACTCATCTGGGGAGTACTAAAATGTACAATGATTTGAAACAGTTGTATTGGTGGTTAGGGATGAAACGAGATATTTCTGAATTTGTATCGAGATGCTTGGTTTGTTAACTTGTTAAAGCTAAACATCAAGTGCCTTCGGGACTACTATAGCCAGTGATGGTACCAGAGTGGAAATGGGATAGAGTTATGATGGAGTATTTTATCGGGGTTACCCCTATCTATGAAAAAGAAAGATACTATTTGGGTTGTTGTTGATCGACTGATGAAATTTGTACATTTCATTTCGAAGATATTCTCGAAGATATGCTTCATTGTTGTGTTTTAGAGTTTGAAGGCAACAGGGAAAAATATTTAACGTTGGTTGAATTCACGCATAACAATAGTTTTCAATCGAGCATAAAGATGGCACCATATGTCATAAATGTCGAACTCCATTGTACTAGACCGAACTTAGCGAGAAAAAGATTCACGGGGTTGATTTAGTTAGAGAGACCGAAGATAAAGTGAAAGTAATTCGCGATAGTTTGAAAGCAGCTTCAAATCGATAGAAATTGAATACGGATTTGAAATGTAAAGATATTGAATTTCAAATCGGTGACAGAGTGTTTCTAAAAGTATCTCCGTGGAAGAAGATTATTCTATTTGGTCACAAAGGAAAATTAAGTTCACAATTTATCGGGCTGTATGAGATTATCGAGAGAATAGGGCCAGTGACATATAGACTAGCTTTACTGTCAGAGCTGGAAAAGATTGATAATGTACTTTATGTGTCGATATTACTCCGATATAGATCAGATCCGTCACACGTAATTTCTCCAACAAAAGTTGAAATTCAGCCTGATATGTCATATAGCGAAGAACCGATCAGAATTGTGGCTCGAGAGATTAAAGACTTGAGAAATAAAAGCACAACTTTACTGAAGGTTTTATGGCAATGTCATGGTGTTGAAAACGCTACGTGGGAACTCAAGGAAGCTATGAGAAAACAGTACCCTAACCTGTTTTCTAGTAAGATTTTTGGAGGCAAAAATTTTTAAGGGGGAGAGTTGTAACAGCCTATTTTTAGTCAAATCAGAATAGTGGTTTTGGGAGCACAAATCTGAGGTCAAAATATATATTTTATTATTATTTTAATATCTACAGCTTGATAGTATGATTGTGTAAAAATTTCGTTAAGAAATTTTATCATTTGAATGCTTAATTCGATAAAAAGAACTAAACCGCGTAAAGTGTAAAAATTGTGTTCTAATAGCTAGAGGTGTCTAATAGCTATAGAACCTTAAAGTAGAGGTCCTTATGTTGTAATTAAATCATCCATAAAGTGAGTGGACTTTCATGGACATGGTAGATGTGTTTTTTAAGGTTACTTTTTAAGGTCAATATAGTAAATTAGTAAATAAACAAATTAAAATAAAGAAAACAAATGTGTTGTCTTCCTAAATGGTTTTATCCACCGAAAATCGAAGCAAAAACACTCAATGGAAGCTTGTTAAATTTGGCTAAGCTAAATTTGGTGCATGATAGGCATTTTTCAATCTATTTTTAATGATTTCTATGTTTTTGGAGTCGTTGTAGCTTATAGGGACTAATTTGTGAAACTGGTAAAAGCCTAGGATTTTACCATGAATGTATGTTTGTTGTTTTTGATGCTTGATGATAGTTGAAAGCCTTTAACAAAGGAAATTTTGATGAATTTGTCAATTAGGGATTAAATTGAAAAATAGAAAAAAATATCCATGGTTAAATTTTGAAATAAAGGAAATGTAGGGCTTGTTAAGAGCATTTAGTGATATTCGACTATAGTGGGATTGTATCAAATCGCATGAATTTGCATTTTTATGAGCTAGGGACTAAATTGTAAAGAAGTTAAAATATTAGGGTAAAAGTGTAAAATTTACATAATATGAATTTTTGGATTGAATTGGCTAGAATGTGTTTTAAATAAATTAAATTTAATTATATAGATAAAGAAAAGCAACGTACGGATCTAAATTGGGAAAAAAAATAAAGTTTTGGATTAGTCGATCCTATTCTGTCATTTTTGTGATCGAGGTAAGTTCGTATGTTAATAAGTATTAATGTAATTGTGTTTTAAATGTTTTATAATTGTACTGTTAATGAATACAACCATATGAAAATGTTCCATAAAGATTCGGCAAAGTGAAATCCCGATTGAATCGTATGAATAGATAGGATACAAATGACATGTCATTAGGGGTTATTGTGTTTGGGTGCCAGTGTAACGCCCCGTACCCGAGACCGTTGCCGGAGTCGGACACGAGGTGTTTACGGACTTAATTCATTTATTTATACAGTTCATTTTAAAATTTCCAGACAAGCTGGCTAACTGCGTCACTGTCACCTTAAAAATCATATCTCGAGCTCCAAAACTCGAAAACTGATTCTGTAAATTTTCCCTGAAACTAGACTCATATATTCATCTACAACTTTGTTTCTAGAATTTTTGGTCAGTCCAATTAGTACAGTTTATTAGTTAAAGTCTCCCCTGTTACAGGGTCTGACTACTCTGACCTTCAAGCATTACGACTTAGATATCTCCCTGTACAGGGCTTCAATACTTATTCTGTTTGTTTCTAATAAAACTAGACTCAAAAAGGAATCTGTACATATAAAGCATGACTTCTAATTATTTCTGGTTATTTTATGGTAAATTTCCAAAGTCAGAACAGGGGATCCAGTAACCGTTCTGGCCCTATTTCACGAAAACTTAAACATCTCATAAAATACGGCTCATATGATCGTTTTGTTACTTTCATATGAAAATAGACTCATCAAGGTTCAATTAAATAATTTATTCACTAATTAATTCCATTTATACTATTTTTAGTGATTTTTCAAATTCACTTCACTGCTGCTGTCAGCATCTATTTTTAAGGTAGGCTTTACCTATTTCATGGTTTTCCATGGATCAACTAGCCATATGTCATCCAAAGCACCAAAATGATCGTGATTAACCATTCCAATGGCTAATCATTACCAAGCATTTCCATACCACTCAATGAACAATATACAAAATGATTATAATGCTATGCTCAAAATATATATATAAGCCATTTTCGCATGGCTATCCAAATACATACATTACCAAAAGTACTTGACTAACAACAAAAGGGCAGTCCTATACATGCCATTATCAAGGTTCAACCAAAAGAGTACCAAAAGGGCTTTGATAGTGTGGGCGACTTCGACCTTGACACTCCCGAGTCCGATAGCTGACGAACCAAAATCTATAAAACAGAGAATCAAAGAAACGGAATAAGCATTTAATGCTTAGTAAGTTTGAGTAATGAAATCATGCACAACTGAAGTATAGCATTCATATGACTAAACGAATAATTTCATATAAAAATATTCTCAAAATCACACCTACTTCACATTTCCAACCCTTATATTCATACATAAGGAATCAACTTGGCTAAAGGCCGAAAGCTTGTTAATCGATTGAGTGAATACTATTTTAAAAGGAATCAACTATTCCAATGCATATACGAAACATACCTCATCGTTTGGATTTTTACAAGCGTATTAATTGAAATTATTACAGCAAGTTCGCTCACTTCCAAACCCAAGTACCTTCGGGATTTAGCCGGATATAGCAACTCGCACAAATGCCTTCGGGTCTTATCCCGGATATAGTCAATAGCACAAATGCCTTCGGGACTTGGCCCGGATATAGTCACTAGCACAAATGCCTTCGGGACTTAGCCCGGATATAGTCACTAGCACAAATGCCTTCGGGACTTAGCTCGGATATAGGCACTAGCACAAATGCCTTCGGGACTTAGCCCAGATATCATTCGAATAATCATGCACATATATCAATAAATCATGACACATCCATATTTCATTTTCATTACTAAAGCTCAAACACAAGACACTTATCAAACCTTACCAATTTCGGCTCAATAGCCACATAGAAGGAACATGATTTTGATTGGCTTTATAACATGATCTCTATACACATTCGGCTACCCGTCATAGGTATAAACTAATCACCTCAAAATATCATTCAAGTAGAATCATTATATCTCCGTTTATTCGTTATGCTTATATGTCATGACTTAATCAAATCATAAACTAAGTTTCATTACTCGAAGACTTACCTCGGATGTTGTCGAACGACCTCAACGGCTATTCAATTACTTTTTCCTTTCCTTTATCGGATTTAGTTCCCCTTTGCTCTTGAGCTTAATTTAACAAATAAATTGATTTAATCATTTTGAACATCAAAGAGAAATTCAAGGTACTTAGCCCATATATATATGAAATCATGAATCAAATTCAACATATTAGCCAATGTTCTCCTTTAGCCGATTATCTAAGTCAAGATAAAGCCATCAATATGCTTACCTATAGCCGAACGTACAACATCAATCTATGTATTCATTCATGTGGCCGAATATGCAAGTCTATGTTGAGGCCGATTATATACTTAATACATTCTACAAATATGGTTACTTGTATTGACTAAATACCATTTTGTTTCAAGTTCAAAACTCGGCTAATACACATATATACACTAGTAATCAAATACTAACATTTGCACTTCACCATAATAGCTAGCTTAGCAAACCTTAATGTAACATATAATTGTTCATAACACAATTAAAGCATTCTCTTCATTCCATCAATTCAAAACACATACATTACTCAATAATATTCAAAATCATATTCGGCCTTAGCACACACTTGTTAGCCGATTTTTCTCCATTTAGCAACTAATGCACACATGTGCTCATTTGTTAGACTCTACTTCACCTAACTACCATTTCTCATCCAAACAACATGAACAACAACCATTTCTTGAACATTATCTCATGACCGATTACTCATGTTACCAACAAGATCCAAAATTTGGACATGGGCTAACTAAGGGACTTAGTAACTAGCTTAATATATTCAACAATTTCATAAGCTACCATGAATTACATACCTTATTCAAGACTAGAAGGAGTGGCCGAATATTTGCTTCCCCTTCCCCTTTCTTCTTAGCATTTTCGGCCAAGGATGTTAAAAGATGAACACTTTTTTTTTTCTTTTCTTTGTTTTATTCACTTAATTAGTTTAACACCCTTTTTCTTTAATTTTTTTTATAATTTATGCCATTAATAAATTATTTTATTGTTATTACCCATCACATTTTGTCTATCCTCATTGTCATGGCCGGCCACTACTATCAAAGTGGGGAAATTGACATGCAAGTCCACCCTTTTTATTACATGCACTAATAGATCCTTATAGATTCACCTATCACATTTCAAAAATGTCACACATAAGTCCTATTAACTAAATTCACATGCAATTAACTAAATCGAAGCTTAAAACTTTCACACACTCATATTCACATATTTTAGACAATAAATATTATACTCAAATACTTCGGTGACTCGGTTTAGCGGTCCCGAAACCACTTTCCGACTAGGGTCAATTTAGGGCTGTCACAACTCTCCCCCACTTAAGAAATTTTCGTCCCCAAAAATCTTACCGGTAAATAGGTTTGGGTATCGTTCTTTCATAGAGTTCTCGGTTTCCCAAGTAGCTTCTTCGATCCCGTGTTTGGGCCATAACACCTTTACTAACGGAACCCTCTTGTTTCGCAACTCTTTCACTTCACGAGCTAGGATGCGAATCGGTTCTTCTTCATAACTCATATCGGCTCGAATTTCAACCTCGGAGGGATTTATTATGTGCGAAGGATCGATCCAGAACGTCAAGCATTGAGACATGAAAACGTTAGAATCTTCTCGAGGTCGGGGTAAAATCAATCTATATGCCATCGGGCCAACTCGTTCGGATATTTCATATGGCCCTATGAATCTCGGACTCAGTTTGCCATTACGGCCAAATCTGAGTATCTTTTTCCAAGGTGAAACTTTAAGAAACACTTTGTCTCCCACCTGATACTCAATATCTCTTCGTTTTAAATCCATGTACGACTTCTGACGATCTGATGCTGCCTTCAGACTTTCACGAATTATTTTTACTTTCTGCTCGGCATCTTTAATCAAATCAACTCCGAAAATTTTACTTTCACCGAGCTCAGTCCAAAACAATGGTGTACGGCAATTGCGACCGTACAAAGCTTCGTAAGGCGCCATCTTAATACTTGATTGGAAACTATTGTTGTAAGCGAATTCAATCAAAGGTAAATACCGCTCCCATGAACCACTAAACTCAAGGATGCAACATCTCAACATATCCTCAAGTATCCGAATTATCCGCCGGATTGACCATCGCTTTGTGGATGAAAAGCGGTGCTAAAATGCAACTTGGTACCCAAAGCTTCTTGCAATTTCTTCCAAAATCGCGAGGTGAATCTCGGATCTCTATCCGACACAATAGAAATAGGTACCCGTGTAATCTTACAATCGAGAAACATACAATTCAGCTAGTTTATCCAATGAATAATCCGTCACGACGGAATAAAATGAGTCGACTTAGTCGGTCTATCAACAACAACCCAAATCGTATCTTTCTTACTGCCGACAATGGCAACCCGGATACAAAATCAATCGTGACTCAATCCCATTTCCATTCGTATCATGATCGGTCAAGTAAACTCAGAGGCACTTGATGTTCCGCTTTCACTTGTTGACATATTAAACACCTCGAAACAAAATCGAAAATGTCTCGCTTCATACCATGCCACCAAAACCGACGCCTCGATCGTTGTACATTTTCGTACTCCCGGTGAATTGACATTCGGCTACAATAAGCTTCGCTCGAATCATCGAAATAAGTTCGAATTTCTTGGAACACACAAACGACTTCAACCTCAAACAATCGTCGTCATCAATTTGAAACTCTGATTCCCTATCCGAAACACATTCAGCCCGTTTTGCAATCAATTCATCATCGACTTTCTGAGCTTCACGAATTTGATGAATCAATAATGGTCTAGCCTTTAATTCAGCTACTAACACATTTTCGGATAGAATGCACAAGTGTACATTCATCGTCAGAAGCAAACAAAGGATTTACGACTTAAAGCATCCGCAACCACATTAGCCTTTCCCGGGTGATAGTCAATGACAAGCTCATAATCTTTTAACAACTCAAGCCAACGTCATTGTCGCAGATTCAAGTCTCTTTGAGTCATCAAATATTTGAGACTTTTGTGATCCGAAAATACATGGCACTTCTCGCCAAATAGGTAATGTCGCCATATTTTCAAAGCGAATACGATGGCAGCTAATTCAAGATCATGGGTTGGATAATTTTTCTCATGTGGCTTCAATTGCCTCGACGCATAGGCCACAACTCGACCTTCTTGCATCAATACACAACCCAACCCAAGTAAGGATGCATCACTCTAAATGACAAACTCCTTGCCTGATTCGGGCTGCACTAGTACTGGAGCTTCAGTCAAATAAGTTTTCAGTTGATCGAAACTTTTCTGGCACTTTTCTCTCCATTCGAACTTAACATCTTTTTGAAGTAGTTTCGTTATTGGTGTGGCTATCATCGAGAAACCCTTTACGAACCGTCTGTAATAACCGGCAAGTCCCAAAAAGCTCGAACTTCAAGAATATTTCTGAGGCTTCCGATTAAGTATGGCTGAAATTTTGCTCGGATCAACTCGAATACCCGATGCAGATACCACATGACCCAAGAAGCTAACCTCTCTAACCGAACTCACACTTCATGAACTTAGCATATAACCGCTTATCCCATAAAATTTGCAACACTAATCCTGGTGTTCAAAGATGATCGATTTCATTTCTCGAATAAACCAAAATATCATCGATAAACACAACTACAAACCGATCTAAATACGGTCTGAAAATCCGATTCATCAAATCCATAAATACCGCAGGGGCATTAGTGAGCCCAAACGGCATCACTTAGAATTCGTAGTGACCGTACCTCATTCTGAAAGCGGTTTTGGGTATATCCGAATCTCGAATTCGCAACTGATAATAACCCGATCTCAAATCTATCTTTGAAAACACTGAGGCTCCTTTTAGTTGATCAAAAACATCATCAATGCGTGGTAACGTATATTTATTCTTTATAGTCACTTTATTCAACTGACGATAGTCGATGCGCAACCTCATGGTTCCGTCCTTCTTTTTCACAAACAATACTGGTGCACCCCAAGGTGAGAAACTTGGTCGAGCGAAACCTCTATCCGTCAACTCTTGCAACTGAGCTTTCAATTCCTTTAATTCCGTTGGTGCCATACGATACGGAGCTATCGAAATTGGTGTAGTCCCAGGTACAAGCTCAATACCAAACTCTACCTCCCGAACAGGTGGTAAACTCGGTAATTCTTCGGGAAAAACATCCAAATATTCACAAACCACCGGCACAGATTCAGGCTTCTTTTCTAACTCTTTGTCATCAAGTACATACGCAAGGTATGCTTCACACCCCTTTCTTACATATTTCTGAGCCAACATCGATGATATTACAGCTGGCAACCCATTCAAGTAAGTAGACTCAACTCGGATTATCTCGTTATTTACACACCTCAAATCAATGGTTTTTCTTTTGCAATTTACAATTGCATCATGTACAGTTAACCAATCCATACCGAGGATAACATCAAATTCATCAAACGGTAAAAGCATCAAATTGGCCGGAAAACAGGAACCTCAGATTACTAGGGGAAATTTCTTACACACTTTATCAACAAGCACACAATGACCCAAGGGATTCGACACTCTAATAACGAACTCGAGAGACTCAACAGTAAAGTCTTCTTGGATGCTAAAGTCTCACATATATAAGAATGAGTAGAACCGGGGTCAATCAATGCAATCACATTGGTATCAAAGAGAGTGAATGTACCGTAATAACATCAAAGAAGAAGCATCCTCCGTGCACGATAGCATAAGCTCGGCAGAGCACGAGCCTCAAATCTGGTTGTAGCGTCTCTAGATCCTCTCTGACCGCCACTAGGATTTCCCGCATTCTTAGATGGTCTACCTCGAGCAGTAGTAGCACCCAGTTTCCCACTCTGATTTACATTCTGTTCAGACAGTCTCGGGCAATCCTTGATAAAGTGGTCAGCTGATCCGCACTTATAACAGGAGCGGTCATGGAATCTACAACTTCCCGAATACCATTTACCACAATACTGGCACTCTGTTCTGTCTCGACGGTCATTTCCAACACTGGCGACCGACGTGACTCGTGTACTCACAGGGGGTCGATCGCGATCTCGTCTGGAAAAACCCGAAGTGTCTCTAGACCGGCCTAAGTCATCTCTAAATTTCTTCGATGACTGTTGAAAGGGCTTTCCCGAAGATCTTTTACAAAACTCCTTTGCTCCCATATCAGCTTTTCTTTTCTCCTTACTGAGCTCTTTGGCTTTGCAAGCTCGTTCGACAAGTACCACAAATTCTCGGATTTCTAAAATGCCAACATACAGCTTTATATCATCGTTCAGTCCATCCTCGAAACGTTTACATCACCTTCAAGAAATGCATTCTCGGCGTCTGGCTAAGCCTTACAAACTTTCGTTCATAATCAGTAACCGACATGGAACCTTGTTTAAGTTCAAGAAATTCCTTCCGTTTTTGATCAATGAATCTCTGGCTAATATACTTTTTCCGAAACTCGGTTTGGAAAAACTCCCAAGTTACTTGCTCTCTGGGCACAACAGAAATCAACGTATTCCACCAATAGTAGGCAGAATCACGTAACAAGGAGATCGTACACTTTAGGCATTCATCGGGTGTGCAAGATAGTTCATCAAGTACCCGAATAGTGTTGTCCAACCAAAATTCAGCTTGTTCGTCATCATCGCTGTCCGTAGCTTTAAATTCAGTAGCCCCGTGTTTTCGGATTCTATCAACTGGGGGCTTATTTGACCTTATTTGGTCGGGCTACGAGGTATTGTAGGTGCGGGGTTGTATTAGTCGGGAATGGAGGTTGTGGAACACCAGTATTAGTTCGAATGTCTTGATTGAACCGACCATTCATTACGCTATAAAAAGCTTGTCTAGCTTCATCATTCTGATTACTAGCAATAGGTTGAGAGTCCGCCGGCACTGTCCCTTGTGCGGGAGCAGGCGCTACACTTTCAAGATCATCAACTACCGCTCGGTTGGGATCGGGATCCATTTCTATAAGTAAACACATTTTTAACTGTCAGAAATCTCCACACTATCAAATAATCACATAATGGCATGTATAGCTAGACCCGAACGTATTACGGTAGTCCTAGAATCGAGTAAACCGTAGCTCTGATACCAATAAAATTGTAATGCCCCGTACCCGAGACCGTTGCCGGAGTCGGACACGAGGTGTTAACGGACTTAATTCATTTATTTATACAGATTCATTTTAAAATTTCGGACAAAATTGGCTAAGCTAATCCATCTGTCACCTTAAAAATCATATCTCGAGCTCCAAAATCTTCGAAAACTGATTCCGTAAATTTTCCCTAAAACTAGACTCATATATTCATCTAAAAATTTGTTTCTAGAATTTTTGGTAGGGCCAATTAGTACAGTTTATTAGTTAAAGTCTCCCCTATTACAGGGTTTGACTACTCTGACCTTCATGCATTACGACTTAGATATCTCCCTGTACAGGGCTTAAATACTTATGCTGTTTGTTTCTAATGAAACTAGACTCAAAAAGGAATCTGTAAATATAAATCATGACTTCTAATTATTTCTGGTTAATTTATGGTAAATTTCCAAAGTCAGAACAGGGGATCCAGTAACCGTTCTGGACCTGTTTCACGAAAACTTAAACATCTCATAAAATACGGCTCATATGATCGTTTTGTTACTTTCATATGAAAATAGACTCATCAAGGTTAAATTACATAATTTATTCACTAATTAATTTCATTTCTACTATTTTTAGTGATTTTTCAAATTCACTTCACTACTGCTGTCAGCATCTATTTTTAAGGTAGGCTTTACCTATTTCATGGTTTTCCATGGATCAACTAGCCATATGTCATCCAAAGCACCAAAATGATCGTGATTAACCATTCCAATGGCTAATCATTACCAAGCATTTCCATACCACTCAATGAACAATATACAAAATGATTATAATGCTATGCTCAAAATATATATATAAGCTATTTTCGCATGGCTATCCAAATACATACATTACCAAAAGTACTTGACTAACAACAAAAGGGCAGTCCTATACATGCCATTATCAAGGTTCAACCAAAAGAGTACCAAAAGGGCTTTGATAGTGTGGGCGACTTTGGCCTTGACACTCCCGAGTCCGATAGCTGACGAACCATAATCTATAAAACAGAGAATCAAAGAAACGGAATAAGCATTTAATGCTTAGTAAGTTTGAGTAATGAAATCATGCACAACTAAAGTATAGCATTCATATGACTAAACGAATAATTTCATATACACATATTCTCAAAATCACACCTACTTCACATTTCCAACCCTTATATTCATACAAAAGGAATCAACTTGGCTAAAGGCCGGAAGCTTGTTAATCGATTGAGCGACTACTATTTTAAAAGGAATCAACTATTCCAATGCATATACGAAACATACCTCATCGTTTGGATTTTTACGAGCGTATTAATTGAAATTATTACAGCAAGTTCGCTCACTTCCAAACCCAAGTACCTTCGGGATTTAGCCGGATATAGCAACTCGCACAAATGCCTTCGGGTCTTATCCCGGATATAGTCAATAGCGCAAATGCCTTCGGGACTTGGCCCGGATATAGTCACTAGCATAAATGCCTTCGGGGCTTAGCCCGGATATAGTCACTAGCACAAATGCCTTCGGGACTTAGCCCGGATATCATTCGAATAATCATGCACATATATCAATAAATCATGACACATCCATATTTCATTTTCATTACTAAAGCTCAAACACAAGACACTTATCAAACCTTACCAATTTCGGCTCAATAGCCACATACAAGGAACATGATTTTGATTGGCTTTATAACATGATCTCTATACACATTCGGCTACCGTTATAGGTATAAACTAATCACCTCAAAATATCATTCAAGTAGAATCATTATATCTCCGTTTATTCGTTATGCTTATATGTCATGACTTAATCAAATCATAAACTAAGTTTCATTACTCGAAGACTTACCTCGGATGTTGTCGAACGACCTCAACGGCTATTCAATTACTTTTTCCTTTCCTTTATCGGATTTAGTTCCCCTTTGCTCTTGAGCTTAATTTAACAAATAAATTGATTTAATCATTTCGAACATCAAAGAGAAATTCAAGGTACTTAGCCCATATATATATGAAATCATGAATCAAATTCAACATATTAGCCAATGTTCTCCTTTAGCCGATTATCTAAGTCAAGATAAAGCCATCAATATGCTTACTTATAGCCGAGCGTACAACATCAATCTATGTATTCATTCATGTGGCCGAATATGCATGTCTATGTTGAGGCCGATTATATACTTAATACATTCTACAAATATGGTTACTTGTATTGACTAAATACCATTTTGTTTCAAGTTCAAAACTCGGCTAATACACATATATACACTAGTAATCAAATACTAACATTTGCACTTCACCTTAATAGCTAGCTTAGCAAACCTTAATTTAACATATAATTGTTCATAACACAATTAAAGCATCCTCTTCATTCCATCAATTCAAAACACATACATTACTCAATAATATTCAAAATCATATTCGGCCTTAGCACACACTTGTTAGCCGATTTTTCTCCATTTAGCAACTAATGCACATGTGACATCCCAAAATTGACCCTAGTCGGGAAGTGGTTTCGGGACCGCTAAACTGAGTCACCGACATGTTCGAACATAATATTTATTGTCTAGAATATGTGAAAATGCATGTGTGAATTTTGAATCCTTTAATTTAGTTAATTTGATTGTGAATTGAAAGAAAAAGGACTCATGTGAAAGGATTTAAAAAAATGTAGCTAATTTTAAGAGGTTAATAAAGGAATGAAGTAAAATAAATGGAGTTGCATGTCAAATACTCCATTTATTTTGGATGAGTGGCCGGCCATGTCTAGATTATGGGCAAGGGGACATGTTTCCAACATGTTTAGTTAGTGCATTATGTAGAAAGAATTAAGAAATGAAAAAAAAAGAGAAAAAAATGAGCATGGATGCCCCCCCATGGTGCCGTAGCTAGAGAGAAAGAAAGAAAAAAAAAAGTTGTTATTCATCCTTTCTTTGAGCAAAGACTAGGAAGAAAATACAAAGAGAAAAGAAAAGCTTCACCCTTTGGTTCTTCTTGGCCGGTTTGAAAAGAGAAAAGTTGAAGACATTCGGCCCTATTTGCATCTAAGTTAAGGTAAGTTTGATGTTGTGCCATGAGATTCATGCATGTTTTAGTTGCTAACTTGATGTTCATGTTAGCCATGGTTCAAATCCTTGTTATGCCATGGAAATGGTCTTTAGCCAAGGTTGATATTGTGTTGAGGCCATTGCATGCTAAATGTGAAGCTTGCTAATGATGCATGTAATGATGGATTGACTACTCTTGAAATTTCTTTTTAGTATTCTTGAGTAGGGCATTGAGTCCTTTGTTTAACCATGACCAAAAATTTAAAAGGGTATGGTGTGTGAGGTATTCGCCATGGTATGCTCATGAGCATGGTTTATGCTTCTTGCATGATAGTTAAAATTTGTGTTTTGGATGGTTATGGACACCTTGAAATTCGACCTTGCACCTATGTGTGTATATATGTTGCACATGATGTTTTGGTTATGAAGTAAATGATAAATGTGTTTGTTTAAAGAATAAATTGTTGGAGAATGTTTGTAAAAATTGCAAGTATATTCGGCCATTAGGGTGAGTATGTAGGTGATGTTGAATCAAGTTTTTGGTGCATATTCGGTTATGTGTATAATCGACCAAATGGGTGATTAGTAAGAATGGTTGCCGAATATACAAGCATACATATGCATGTGTAGTTGAATTATGAATGTTTAGCAAGATGGTTAAACTAGTTGATTTATTGATCAAGCTCAAGGAGTCAAAAAGGAGAATCAAGCAAGGGAAAGACGAAGGTCATCGAGTAGCCTACTTGGAACTATTTTACCCAACACGAGGTAAGTCATTAAGCATATATTTGGTGTTGATTTAAATGATCATAATATATATGCAAATGTGTTTAAATGAGTTGATGTGTAAATGGAAATGTATGTGTATGGAATGATGCCATTGTTGAATGTATAAAGGCAGCAAAATGCATAAGGTATTGGTCTCGGCACTAAGTGTGCGGGTATAAATGGATACGGTGACAAGATTGGCACTAAGTGTGCAGGTTTAAAATTGTACAGCACTAAGTGTGCGAGTTTGATTATATAGCACTAAGTGTGCGAGCTGAATGTATATAGCACTAAGTGTGCGGATTCACTATAAGCTCTTGCATTACAATTGGCACTGAGTGTGCGACATTATCGAGTTAATCCCGGACAGCGGATCGGGTAAATACCTTGAGCTCATGACGAATAGGCAATATGTTCATGCTCGGGGTTGAGCTTGGTAAGCTTTAAATCTATGTGATGATTGCAATTGTGTGATTGTGGTGAAAATGAGTTAGTGTGTGAAAATGCCTCAAATATCTTATTGTGTAGAATATGAAATGTGGATGTATGACTTGATATGAGATTGAACCGAAAGGTCCAAGGAATTATGGTATAGTTTCGGTATGGATGAGTACCTAGCCTCGTTTATTGTTTCATGTTGTGATAACTTTATTAATGGATGGTGGTTGAATGCTTATGACTTACTGAGTTATAAACTCACTCGGTGTTTTCTTGTCACCCCTTTTAGGTCTCTTGGACTCGTATTGTTTATGCGTGCTCGGAACCGTCGTTGAAGTCATCACACCGGCTGAAATCTTTTGGTATTGTCCTCGTAGTTGAACTAGGAGAACATTTGGCATGTATAGGCTATTATGTTTTGTTGAATTGTGGGTTGTAAACTTTAAGCCATGTGAAAATGGCCTATGTGGTCGTTGAGTGGGATGCTAGAACCTATAGCCACGAGTCTTAGAAACTTTAATTTTGATAAGGTGGCCATAATTTGTGTCATGTATGATGGATGATTAGTAAGGTCAAGGAAAGATTCATGAAATTGGCATAGTCTCATCGCAGTAACTGTTGCGGACAGCAGCAGTGATATGAGATTGAAAAATCACTAAAAATAGTAGAAGTAGAATTAAATAGTGAATAAATTATGAAATTGAACCTTGATGAACCTATTTTCATATGGATGAAACGAAACAACCGTATGAGCAGTATACTGAGAGATATTAAAGTTCTCGTGAGACAGGGCCAGAACGGTTTCTGGATCCCCTGTCTTGACTTTGAAAATTTACCATAAATTATCCAGAAAGATTTAGAAGTCATTCCTTATATTTGAAGATTCAATTTTGAGTCTAGTTTCATTAGAAACAAACGGTACCAGTATTAGAGCCCTGTACAGAGAGATATTCAAGTTGTAACACGCGAAGGTCAGTGTAGTCGACCCCTGTAACATGGGTGACTTTAACTAATAAACTGTACTAATTGGCCCAACCAAAAATTCTAGAAATAAATCCATGGATGGATATATGAGTCTAAATTCAGGGAAAATTTACGGAATCAATTTCTGAGTTTTGAAACTCGAGATATGATTTTTAAGACGACAGTGACGCAGTTAGCTAGCCTGCCTGGAACAGAAAACAAATGTTTCAAAAAGAGTAATAAGGGAAGTAAGCCCGATAACACCACGTGTTCAAATACGGTGACGGTCACGGGTTTGGGGTGTTACATTTAATTGGTATCAGAGCTATGGTTTAGTCGGTTCTAGGACTGCCATAGCGCGTGTGAGTCTAGCTATACATGCCAAATTGTTAGTGCTTAATAATGTGATGACTTCTGACGGTTGAAATTTTTGTCTTGGGTAGCAAATGGAACCCGGTAGAGAGACCCTTGGCGGATGACGTTGAAAGTGTAGCGGCTGCTCCGCGCAAGGGACACCGCTGTTGAGCCTCATCATCCGTGAATAATCAAAATGAAGGCGAAACAAGCCTTCTTCACCATGATGAATGAGTGGGTCGCGCAATATGCCCGAACCAACCCTACTGTCCAACCATTCCCGAATTTAAATACTCCGCCCCAAGAGTCCGCAATGCCTCCATTCATGATCCCGTGAGGCTAAGCAAACCACCAGAGACTTGATTAGGAAGCGGGGCCGAGGAGTTCAAGGCCATAGTCATCGATGATCTTTGAAAGAGCCGAATTACGCTCAATAACACCATTCGAGTGTTAGATGAACTGTCATGCACACCCGATGAATGTCTTAAGTGTGCTATATCCTTGTTAAGAGACTCGACTTACTATTGGTGGAGGACTTTAATTTCCATAGTCCCAAATGAACGAGTTACTTGGGATTTCTTTCAATCCAATTTCGAAAGAAATACATTAGTCAACGGTTCATCGATCGAAGCGTAAGGAATTCTTGGAACTCAAGCAAGGCGGATGATCAGTATCGAATCTGAACATGAGTTCGTAAGACTTAGTCGGTATGCTCGGGAGTGTGTGGCTGATGAGGTTGCGATGTGCAAAAGATTTGAAGAAGGATTGAATGAAGAGTTTAAAGTTACTAGTGGGAATTTTGGAGATAAAGGAGTTCGTGACACTAGTCGAACGAGCCTGCAAGGCGGAAGAACTTGGAAAGGAAAAGAAGAAGGCTGAATTTGAAGCAAGAGATTATCGTAAAAGATCGGCGAGTAAAGCTCCGTTCTCGGCGGTAAAGAAGTTCAGGGAGGACACTAATAAGACGAGGGCGACTGCGGGAATTTCCATCAGAGCCCGACCATTGACGGACCCCCGAGCTACTTCGGTAGCTAGTATGGGCAATAATCGTCAAGAAAGACCTGAATGCCCCCAATGTGGAAGACGACACCTGGGTGAATGTTGGGGTAAGTCTGGTAATAGGGCCTATTATGGATGCGGTTCGAAGGACCACTTCATTAGAGATTGTACGGAGCTAGATGAGAGGAATAAGACGCAAGGTGCAAGACCTAGTGGAACGACGGTGGAGGTAGGCCCCGAGAATTTCTGGAGGTAGGGTGGTAATCGAGAGGAGCCTCTAATACATTTGTCCGATCCGAGACCCGTGTTCTGCTAGAGCATATGCCATCCAGCATACGAGAGGAGGCATCCTCCCCGACGTTATCACCGGTACTTTTACTCTCTTTGATACTAGTGTGATTGCATTGATTGACCCCGGCTCTACTCATTCATATGTATGTGAAACCTTAGCATCCAAAGAAGACTCTACCGTTGAGTCTCTCGAGTTCATAATTCGAGTGTCAAACCCTTTGGGTCAATACGTACTCGTTGATAAAGTGTGCAAGAGATGCCCCTAATAATTCGAGAATCCTGTTTCCGGCCGATCGATGCTTCTACCATTTGATGAATTCGATGTTATTCTTGGTATGGATTGGTGACCAGTACATGATGCGATCGTGGATGCAAAAGGAAAACCATTGATTTGAGGAGTGCAAATAATGAGGTAGTCCGAGTCAAGTCTCTCGATTTAAAAGGGTGCCGCGATAATATCTTCTATGACCGCTCAGAGGTATGTGAAAAGGGTGTGAAACATACATTGCGTATGTGTTTGAAAGTAAAGAGACGGAAAGGAAACTCGAATCGGTACGATGGTTTGTGAGTATTCGATGTTTTTCCGAGGAGTTACCGGATTGCCACCGGTTCGAGAAGTGGAATTGATATCGAAGTTGTACCGGTACTACGCCGATTTCAATAGCCCCGTGTCGTATGGCATTAATGGAATTAAAGGAATTGAAGGTTCAATTGCAAGAATTGACGGATAGAGGTTTCGCTCGATGAGTTTTTCTCCATGGGGCGCTTTGTATTGTTTGTGAAAAGAAGGACGGAACCATGAGGTTGTGCATCGACTATCGTCAACTCAATAAAGTGACGATAAAGAATAAATATCCATTGCCACGAATTGACGATTTGTTTGATCAATTAAAGGAGCCTCGGTGTTTTCAAAGATAGATTTGAGGTCGGGTACTATCGGTTGAGGTCCGAGAATCGGACATACCCAAAACGCTTTAAGAACGAGGTACGGTCACTACTGAATTCTTGGTGATGCCGTTTGGGCTTACTAATGCCCTACGGTATTTATGGATTTAATGAATAGAATTTTCAGGCCATACTTGGATCGGTTCGTAGTTGTATTTATCGATGACATTTTGGTCTATTCGAGAGATGAAACCGAACATGCTGAGCACCTGAGGCTAGTGTTGCAAATTTTACGAGATAAGCAGTTATACGCAAAGTTCAGTAAATGTGAATTTTGGTTGAAAGAGGTTAGCTTTTTGGGGCACGTGGTGTCCGCATCGGGTGTCAGGGTGGACCCGAACAAAATTTCAGCCATAGTCGATTAGAAACCTCCGCGGAATGTTACCGAAGTTAGGAGCTTTTTGGGGCTTGCCGGTTATTACCGACGATTTGTAAAAGGTTTTTCGATGATAGTTGCACCGATGACGAAACTACTCCAAAAAGATGTTAAGTTCGAATGGACGGAGAAATGTCAGAAAAGTTTCAATCAACTGAAAACTTATTTGACTGAAGCCCCAATTCTAGTGCAACCCGAATCGGGCAAAGAGTTTGTCATTTATAGTGACGCATCCCTACTTGGGTTGGGTTGCGTATTGATGCAAGAAGGGCGAGTTGTGGCCTATGCGTCGAGACAATTAAAGCCACATGAGAAAAATTATCCGACCCATGATCTCGAATTGGCTGCCATCGTATTCGCCTTAAAGATATGGCGACATTACTTATTTGGTGAGAAGTGCCATGTGTATTCGGATCACAAAAGTCTCAAATACTTGATGACTCAAAGAGACTTAAATCCGCGACAAAGACGTTGGCTCGAGCTGTTAAAGGATTATGAGCTGGTCATTGACTATCACCCGGAAAGGCTAATGTGGTTGCGACGCCTTAAGTCGTAAATCACTATTTGCTTTGCGAGCGATGAATGTACACTTGTCTGTTCTACCCGACAATGTGTTAGTAGCTGAATTGAAAGCCAAACCATTATTGATACGTCAAATTCGTGAAGCTCAGAAAGTCGACGATGAGTTGGTTGCAAAAGCGGCCGAGTGTGTTCCAACAAGGACTCGGAATTTCAAATCGATGATGACGATTGTTGAGGTTCGAAGTCGTCTGTGTTCCAAAGAATTGAACTTATTTCGATAATTCTGAACGAAGCCCATTGTAGCCAAATGGCAATCCACCCGGGGAGTACGAAGATGTACAACGATTTGAAACGTCGGTTTTGGTGGCATGGTATGAAATGAGACATCTCTGACTTTGTTTCGAGATGTTTAATATGTCAACAAGTGAAAGCGGAGCATCAAGTGCCTTCAGATTACTTGATCGATCACGATACCCGAATGGAAACGGGATCGAGTAACAATGGACTTTGTGTCTGGGTTACCATTGACTCAGAATAAGAAAGACTCGGTCTGGGTCATTGTTGATAGACTGACCAAGTCTGCTCATTTTATTCCTGTCCGCACGGATTTTTCGCTTGATAAATTGGCAGAATTATACGTCTCCCAAATTGTTCGATTGCATGGGGTACCTATTTCTATCGTGTCGGATAGAGACCCAAGATTTACATCGCGATTTTGGAAGAAATTGCAAGAGGCTTTGGGTACCAAGCTGCATTTTAGCCTTTTCACCCCAAACCGATGGTCAATCCGAACGGGTAATTCAAATACTCGAGGATATGTTGAGATGTTGCATCCTTGAGTTTAGTGGTTCATGGGAAGGGTATTTACCTTTGGTTGAATTCGCCACAACAATAGCTTTCAATCAAGTATTAAGATGGCGCCTTACGAGGCTTTGTACGGTCGTAAATGCCGTATCCCATTATTCGGACTAAACTTAGTGAAGGAAAAATCTTGAGGTTGATTTGGTTAAGGATGCCGAGCAAAAGTTCGAGTAATTCGTGAAAGTTTGAAAGCTGCTTCGGATCGCCAAAAGTCGTATGCGGATTTGAAAAGAAAAGACATTGAATATCAGGTTGGAGACAAGGTCTTTCTCAAAGTTTCACCTTGGAAGAAGGTGCTTAGATGTGGTCGTAAGGGCAAGTTGAGTCCGAGGTTCATCGGGCCATATGAAGTATCCGAACAGTTGGGCCAGTCGCATATCGATTAATTTTGCCCCCTGAGCTCGAAAAGATTCACAACGTTTTCCATGTCTCGATGCTTCGACGATATAGGTCTGACCCGTCGCATGTAATCACTCCATCTGAGATTGAGATTCAGCCTAACTTGAGCTATGAAGAAGAGCCGGTTCGCATTCTGATGCGTGAAGTAAAAGAGTTGGGCAATAGGAAAATCCCGTTAGTGAAGGTGTTGTGGCATAAACACGGAATGGAAGAAGCCACTTGGGAACTTGAGGACTCTATGAAAGAGCGATACCCGAGCCTATTTACCAGTAAGATTTTCGGGGACGAAAATTTCTTAAGTGGGGGAGAGTTGTGACATCCCAAAATTGACCCTAGTCGGGAAGTGGTTTCGGGACCGCTAAACCAGGTCACCGACATGTTCGAACGTAATATTTATTGTCTAGAATATGTGAAAATGCATGTGTGAATTTTGAATCCTTTGATTTAGTTAATTTGATTGTGAATTGAAAGAAAAAGGACTCATGTGAAAGGATTTAAAAAATGTAGCTAATTTTAAGAGGTTAATAAAGGAATGAAGTAAAATAAATGGAGTTGCATGTCAAATACTCCATTTATTTTGGATGAGTTGACCATGTCTAGATTATGGGCAAGGGACATGTTTCCAACATGTTTAGTTAGTGCATTATGTAGAAAGAATTAAGAAATGAAAAAAAAAGAAAAAAATGAGCATGGATGCCCCCATGGTGCAGTAGCTAGAGAGAAAGAAAGAAAGAAAAAAGTTGTTATTCATCCTTTCTTTGAGCAAAGACTAGGAAGAAAATACAAAGAGAAAAGAAAAGCTTCACCCTTTGGTTCTTCTTGGCCGGTTTGAAAAGAGAAAAGTTGAAGACATTCGGCCATATTTGCATCTAAGTTAAGGTAAGTTTGATGTTGTGCCATGAGATTCATGCATGTTTTAGTTGCTAACTTGATGTTCATGTTAGCCATGGTTCAAATCCTTGTTATGCCATGGAAATGGTCTTTGGCGAAGGTTGATATTGTGTTGAGGCCATTGCATGCTAAATGTGAAGCTTGCTAATGATGCATGTAATGATGGATTGACTACTCTTGAAATTTCTTTTTAGTATTCTTGAGTAGGGCATTGAGTTCTTTGTTTAACCATGACCAAAAATTTAAAAGGGGTATGGTGTGTGAGGTATTCGACCATGGTATTCTCATGAGCATGGTTTATGCTTCTTGCATGATAGTTAAAATTTGTGTTTTGGATGGTTATGGACACCTTGAAATTCGGCCTTGCACCTATGTGTGTATATATGTTGCACATGATGTTTTGGTTATGAAGTAAATGATAAATGTGTTTGTTTAAAGAATAAATTGTTGGAGAATGTTTGTAAAAATTGCAAGTATATTCGGCCATTAGGGTGAGTATGTAGGTGATGTTGAATCAAGTTTTTGGTGCATATTCGGTTATGTGTATAATCGACCAAATGGGTGATTAGTAAGAATGGTTGCGAATATACAAGCATACATATGCATGTGTAGTTGAATTATGAATGTTTAGCAAGATGGTTAAACTAGTTGATTTATTGATCAAGCTCAAGGAGTCAAAGAAGGAGAATCAAGCAAGGGAAAGACGAAGGTCATCGAGTAGCCTACTTGGAACTATTTTACCCAACACGAGGTAAGTCATTAAGCATATATTTGGTGTTGATTTAAATGATCATAATATATATGCAAATGTGTTTAAATGAGTTGATGTGTAAATGGAAATGTATGTGTATGGAATGATGCCATTGTTGAATGTATAAAGGCAGCAAAATGCATAAGGTATTGGTCTCGGCACTAAGTGTGCGGGTATAAATGGACACGGTGACAAGATTGGCACTAAGTGTGCGGGTTTAAAATTGTACAGCACTAAGTGTGCGAGTTTGATTATATAGCACTAAGTGTGCGAGCTGAATGTATATAGCACTAAGTGTGCGGATTCACTATATGCTCTTGCATTACAATTGGCACTGAGTGTGCGACATTATCGAGTTAATCCCGGACAGCGGATCGGGTAAGTACCTTGAGCTCATGACGAATAGGCAATATGTTCATGCTCGGGGTTGAGCTTGGTAAGCTTTAAATCTATGTGATGATTGCAATTGTGTGATTGTGGTGAAAATGAGTTAGTGTGTGAAAATGCCTCAAATATCTTATTGTGTAGAATATGAAATGTGGATGTATGACTTGGTATGAGATTGAACCGAAAGGTCCGAGGAATTATGGTATAGTTTCGGTATGGATGAGTACCTAGCCTCGTTTATTGTTTCATGTTGTGATAACTTTATTAATGGATGGTGGTTGAATGCTTATGACTTCTGAGTTATAAACTCACTCGGTGTTTTCTTGTCACCCTTTTAGGTCTCTTGGACTCGTATTGTTTGCGTGCTCGGAACCGTCGTTGAAGTCATCACACGGCTGGAAGTCTTTTGGTATTGTCTTCGTAGTTGAACTAGGAGAACATTTGGCATGTATAGGCTATTATGTTTTGTTGAATTGTGGGTTGTAAACTTTAAGCCATGTGAAAATGGCCTATGTGGTCGTTGAGTGGGATGCTAGAACCTATAGCCACGAGTCTTAGAAACTTTAATTTTGATAAGGTGGCCATAATTTGTGTCATGTATGATGGATGATTAGTAAGGTCAAGGAAAGATTCATGAAATTGGCATAGTCTACTGCAGTAACTGTTGCGGACAGTAGCAGTGATATGAGATTGAAAAATCACTAAAAATAGTAAAAATAGAATTAAATAGTGAATAAATTATGAAATTGAACCTTGATGAACCTATTTTCATATGGATGAAACGAAACGACCGTATGAGCAGTATACTGAGAGATATTAAAGTTCTCGTGAGACAGGGCCAGAACAGTTTCTGGATCCCCTGTCTCGACTTTTAAAATTTACCATAAATTATTCAGAAAGAATTAGAAGTCATGCCTTATATTTGAAGATTCCATTTTGAGTCTAGTTTCATTAGAAACAAACGGCACCAGTATTAGAGCCCTGTACAGAGAGATATTCAAGTTGTAACGTACGAAGGTCAGTGTAGTTGACCCCTGTAACATGGGTGACTTTAACTAATAAACTGTACTAATTGGCCCAACCAAAAATTCTAGAAATAAATCCATGGATGGATATATGAGTCTAAATTCAGGGAAAATTTACGGAATCAATTTCCGAGTTTTGAAACTCGAGATATGATTTTTAAGGCGAAAGTGACGCAGTTAGCTAGCCTGCCTGGAACAGAAAACAAATGTTTCAAAAAGAGTAATAAGGGAAGTAAGCCCGATAACACCACGTGTTCAAATCCGGTGACGGTCACGGGTTTGGGGTGTTACAGCTCACATGTGCTCATTTGTTAGACTCTACTTCACCTAACTACCATTTCTCATCCAAACAACATGAACAACAACCATTTCTTGAACATTATCTCATGACCGATTACTCATGTTACCAACAAGATCCAAAATTTGGACATGGGCTAACTAAGGGACTTAGTAACTAGCTTAATATATTCAACAATTTCATAAGCTACCATGAATTACATACCTTATTCAAGACTAGAAGGAGTGGCCGAATATTTGCTTCCCCTCCCTTTCTTCTTAGCATTTTCGCCAAGGATGTTAAAAGATGAACACTTTTTTTTTTCTTTGTTTTATTCACTTAATTAGTTTAACACCCTTTTTCTTTATTTTTTTTATAATTTATGCCATTAATACATTATTTTATTGTTATTACCCATCACATTTTGTCTATCCTCATTGTCATGGCCGGCCACTACTATCAAAGTGGGGAAATTGACATGCAAGTCCACCCTTTTGATTACATGCACTAATAGATCCTCATAGATTCACCTATCACATTTCAAAAGTGTCACACATAAGTCCTATTAACTAAATTCACATGCAATTAACTAAATCGAAGCTTAAAACTTTCACACACTCATATTCACATATTTTAGACAATAAATATTATACTCAAATACTTCGGTGACTCGGTTTAGCGGTCCCGAAACCACTTTCCGACTAGGGTCAATTTAGGGCTGTCACAGCCAGTCCGTACGTTCTACAGTGGCTGAGTTTTTTGGCATGTGTTGCGGATTCTCATCAGCTAGTGTGAACAGCACCATGTAGTTACATCTTGACCGTCAACTTATGTGAGCAGACCCTGTGATAGCTCAAGAGTGAGCATTATATGAGATATGAGATTGAGATGGTTTCGACCATGTATTGGCACTTAGGGTGCGAGATTCCCGAGTATTTGATATTATTCTAAATGCTTCAACAAGTATATTGAAGATATGAAAGGGTAAGAGATTGACACAAATCAGTGCAGTTTTGTACATAAATCGTATAAGCATTGAATCTACGTAATTTCTGAGTTACATGATCTACTATGTGGATGAACATATGTTAGCCTTGTGATTAAGTTGAATTGTAATGTATCATGATAGATAACTTAATTGGTGAATGAATGGTAGGTTATATTTATTAATCATACGAGCTTACTAAGCTTTATAGCTTACTCTGTTTACTTTTCTGTGTTTTATAGAGATTTCTAAGCCTGCTCGGATTGAGAGTTGTCGGAGATCTCATCACACTATCTAGCAGTTATTTTGGTACTTTTGAACTTTGGATATTTAGGTTTTATGGCATGTATAGGAGTTGTGATTAATTTAGCCTATATATTGGTAATACATTTAGCCAATTGATTTGGCTTATAAATGATGAATGTTTTGGTTATGTGTATAGCCATGTGATTTGGCTTGTTTTGATATATTTCGTTATGTATATATATGAACAATTTGCCTTTTGATATGTTGTGTATAGTTGAATTGTGAATATTTTGTTATGGATTGGTATCTTGTGTAGAAAATGGTTGGAATTGAGATGAGCATGTATGCTAAGTTAGGCACAAAGTTTAAAATAGGTAATTGACCATTTAGGTATACTTTGGATGAAATTTTGGTATGTTTAAAGTGGTCAAATGAATGTGCTTGTGGATATTATATTGTATGTGTGGTTAGTGCATGATATAAACTTGTTATTGGTTGGTTTTGAGGTCCTATTGATGCCATGGTTTTATGCAATTTGAGATGTGAAGGTTGGAACCTATTTGGGTGTGAAAAATGGCCTATTTTTGTCCACACGGGTAGAGACACGAGCGTGTGTCTCAGCCGCGTGTGACAGACGCTTAGGTGACACAGTCGTGTCTGCCCTGATTCTTAATTAGAAACCAAGGCGGTAGCTCTACATGGCCCAGCACACGGGCATGTGACTTGGTCGTGTGGCATAAGTCAGTATACCCTACAATTTTAGCACGGCCTAGCACATAGGCGTCTGAGACCATTTCGAAGGGTATACTGGCATGTGGCTGGCCATGTGACCCGAGTTAAAGAGTTACACAAGGTAGGACACCGGTTGGGGCACGGCCACGTAATCTCATTCTGAATGTCCACTCAGCCTGTGACACGTGCGTGTCTTTGGCCGTGTGAAACACAAGGGAATGTGTCCCTTGTAGTTTGAAAATTTTTTCCTAAGTTCTCAATTTCGTCCAGAACCACTTCTAATGCATGATTTAGGCCTTGAGGGAACTTATTAGGGGCAATTTGTGTAACACCCCTCATCCGTATTCAACGTTGGAATAGGGTTTCAGAGCATTACCAGACTTACAACTTAAACAACCTTCCAATTCGAATTGAATATCATCAACCAAATGTAATTCCAATCAAATACAATCACATTGTCCCTATTACGAGCCTGCGAGGCCATAAACATGGTTGGGAGTTGTTTGGGACTAAACTAATAATTTAAGAAACTTTCACGAAACCTTGAAAATATTTCTCAAAATAGGGGACAGACGCCCATGTGGCCCAACCGTGTCTCTCACAATGTCACAGACATGCTCGTGTCACAGGCAGTGAGGACATTCGAAATGGGAGCACATGGCCATGTCCAAGCCCGTGTTCGACCCCGTGTAACTCTCTGACTTGGGTCACATGGCCAATACACATGCCCGTGTGCCCTAAAAATGGCCATACTCACTCGTATGTCAGGCCATGTGCTAGGCCGTGCCAAACCTGTAGGGTATACTAACTTATGCCACACGGCCAAGTCACACGCCCATATGTGAGGCCATGTGGAGCATATTGACTTGATTTCAATTTAAACACTGGGGACACATGGCTTTGTAACATAACTGTGTGTCACACACGGCTGAGACACACGCCCGTGTCTCTATTTGTGTGGACAAAAATAGGCTATTTACCAAGCCAAATTTAAATGTACCTACAACACATCAATTTAGACCATCAGATAACATAAATAGGCATTTAAACTAGCCAATTCAAATCAAATCCATGCATATTCTATACCACATTTCTCAATACACACAAGTTCTAAAATATACCAATCCATTTATACTCAAAATCTCATGAACTTAGATTATCAATATGGCTACTTAAATCATTCATTCTTTACCTTTATTCACAAACAAATAACATCACCAATATCAACATTCAACTTCCATAATACCAACTATTAATTAGCATCACCAAAACCAACCTCAATTTACATATCATAAAATATATGCACATACATATATACACAAGCAAATTAACTTAAAATAAGCCAACTCTCATGGCTATTATATACAAACCAAGACACTTAATATTCACAAGTAGACACAAATTGCCAAAATCATGCTACATATACCAAGATGACTCAAAGTCCCTATTCATGCCATATGACCCAAAACTTAATCTCAAAGGAACCAAGTGATAGTTGGATAGTGTGAAGTGATCTCCGACGGTCCCCGAATCTGAGCTAGCTTTGAAATCACTATAAAACACATAGAAATACACAAAGTAAGCTTTATAGCTTAGTAAGTTCGTATAACATTTAAAATCAATTTACCAAATGTGTACAATTTAAACAAATCAAACATAATATACAATTCACTTATGGAATCATCATCCTATTACAATTTCATTCACAAGATTAGTTATCACTTTCATAATCTCCTTATTTCAATGCTTGTAGAATTCACGTACATACTTGTACCATTATGTATGAAACTCATACACATCCACATATTTGATGTACCCATTGAACCATTCTGAATATTATTGGATACTTGGGAGATTTGAACAATAAATGTCAAATAAATAACCGAAGCTATATTGATCTCGCACACTAAGTGGCAATATATATATTTATATAGCTGGAGCTATCTCAATCACGCACACTAAGTGCCAATATATATATAGCTGAAGCTATCTCGGTCTCGCACACTATGTGCTAATATATATCCGAAATTATCTCAATTTCGCACACCAACTGCCCGTAATTAGCTGAATCATCATTGAACACTACTGTAGTCTCGTATACACAATTTGTGCAATATCAAAGCATTTAAACACAATTATAACAAGCTTATTGCATACGAACTTACCTCGGATGCAAAAATGACTAAATTGATCGATTAGTCGAGAACTTTGTTTTCGGCCGATCTAGATCCGAGTTTCACTTTTCTTGATCTATATGTAATCAAAATTAATTTATTTAATCATCACTCTATTTAATTTAGTCCAAAACATTCATTAAGGAAATTTTCCACATTTGCCCCTAAGGTTTCACAACTTTTACAATTTAGTCCTTATTTCATAAAAAAAACAAGCTCATGCAATTCAACCACAACCCATGCTAGCTAAATTACAATTTGGTCCCTAGCAGCCCATATTTACCATTTATTTCACATTTTAACCTTGAACTTTACACTTTTCACAAATTAATCCTTAATTTGCATTTTCACTAAAAATCACTTAACAAAACTTGTATATCTATCAACAAGCATTCATAATCTATCAAGAAACTTCAAAACTCACATATATTCATCAATGGCATCATTCAAAATCTTTAACAATTTTGCAAAATTGTCCCTAGGCTAGCTAGACCTAATTGAACAATTTCAAAAACATAGAAATCATTAAAAACAGGACAAAAACGAACTTATAATTGAGCTAAATACCTTGGCCGAATGTAAAGAAGAAAAATGGCCTCCTTGTTGCCCTAAAATTGGTGGAAGAAGATGATAATAGGAAATGATTTTGTTTTGTTTTATTTAATTTAACATTATTTACAAATTACCAAAATTAACCTTAAAAATATTCAATAATTACACCAAATGCCATACCACTATCATCCACTATGTTATAAATGGGCTAATATCCACATAAGGACATTTATTTTAAAGTTCTATAGTTATTAGACACCTTTAGCTAATACATTAATTTTGCACTTTACGCGATTTAGTCATTTTTAATCCAATTAAGCACTCAAACGATAAAATTTCTAAACGAAACTTTCACACAACCATATATTCATGATGTAGACATTAAAATAATAATAAAATAATTACTTTGAATTTGGATTTGTGGTTCTGAAACAACTGTTTCGATTTGACCAAAAATAGGCTATTACAACTCTGCCCCCTTAGGGATATTCGTCCCCGAAAATCTTACCAGTGAATAGGTTAGGGCACTGTTTTCTCATAACTTCCTCGAGCTCCTAGGTAGCCTCTTCAACCCCGTGAAATTTCCAAAAGACTTTCACTAAAGATATATGTTTATTTCTCAACTCTTTAATCTCTCGAGCTAGAATTCTGATATGTTCTTTGTTGTATGTCATATTAGGTTGAATTTTGATTTCTGCTGGAGAAATTACGTGTGAAGGATCCGATCTATATCGACGCAACATCGACACATGAAACACATTGTGGATCTTTTCTAACTCAATTGGTAAAGCTAGTCGATATGCCACTGGGCCTATTCTTTTGATGATCTCATACGGCTCGATAAATGCGGAGTCAACTTACCTTTACGACCAAATTGAAGGATTTTCTTCCATGGAGACACTTTCAAAAATACTTTATCACCGATCTGAAATTCAATGTCTTTCCGTTTACAATCCGCGTACGATTTCTGTCGATCTGAAGCTGCTTTCAAAGAATTACTTTCACTTTTTCTTCTGTTTCTCGGATCAAATCAACCCTGTGAATCTTTTTCTCACTCAACTGGGTCCAATACAACGGAGTTCGGCATTTGCGACCATACAGAGCTTCGTATGGTGCCATTTTTATACTCGATTGAAAACTGTTATTATACGCGAATTCAACCAATGGAAAATATCTCTCCCAATTGCCTTGGAACTCTAAAACACAACAACAAAGCATATCTTCGAGAATTTGAATTACACTCTCGGACTGACCCTCGGTTTGTGGATGAAATGTAGTACTGAAGTTCAACTTCGTACCTATGGCTTCTTGTAATTTCGTCCAAAATCTCGACGTTAACCTCAGATCTCTATCCAAAATAATCGAAACTGGCACCGTGCAGTCTAACAACTTCAGAGATGTATAATTCAACCAATTTATCAAGTGAATAATCAGTACATACCAGAATGAAATGTGCCAATTTTGTTAATTGATCAACGACAACCCAAACAACATCTTTCTTTTTCGGAGTTAGGGGTAATCCCGATACGAAATCCATCTTAACTCTATCCTATTTCCACTCAAGTATCATTACTGGCTGTAATAGTCTCGAAGGACTTGATGCTCGGCTTTCACTTGCTGACAGATTAAACATCTAGATACAAACTCTGAAATATCTCGTTTCATGCCTGACCACCAATATAATTGTTTCAGATCATTGTACATCTTAGTACTTCTAGGATGAACGAATAAACAACCACTATATGCCTCGTGTAAAATTTTCTGAATCAACTCTAGATTTTTAGGTACGCATATTCTATCTCTGAACATCAAACAATCATCGAATCCGATTTGGTACTCCGAATCACTAGTCGACTCGCATTGCACTCTTTTAGCTTGCAATTCATTATTACATTTCTGAGCTTCGCAAATTTGCTGAAGAAATACTGGTTTAGCCTTTAATTTAGCTAAAATTGAACCATCATCAGATAATGTCAACTGTGTATTCATTGCTCTCAAGGGAAACAACAATTTTCTACTAAAAGCATCTGCGACTACATTAGCTTTCCCCGGATGATAATCTATTACTAACTCATGGTCTTTTAGTAGCTCGAGCCATCTCCGTTGTTGCAAATTTAAATCTTTCTGAGTCATAATATACTTTAAGCTTTATGATCGGTAAATATGTGGAATTTTTCACTGTACAAATGATGACGCCAAATTTTCAATACAAAAACTATAGCGGCCAACTCTAAATCATGCGTCAGATAGTTCTTTTCATGCGGCTTAAACTGTCTCGAGGCATAAATTATAACTTTTCCTTCTTGTATCAAAATGCAACCCAAACCGCTCAATGACGAGTAGCTATAAACCACGAATTCTTTACCCGACTCAGGTTGAACCAAAACTAGTGCTTCGGTTAGCAATGCTTTCAACTGTTTGAAACTCTGTTGACATTTTTCAAACCACTCAAAATTTACATCTTTCTGTAGCAATTTGGTCATCGGTGTAGCAATCATCGAGAACCCTTTTAAAAAACATCGATAGTAGCAAGTTAACCCCAAAAAGCTTCTGACTTTGGATACATTTCTCGATGGCTTCCAATCACCAACTTTCGAAATCTTACTTGGACCAACTCTTATTCCTTCCACTGAAACAATGTGCCCCAAAAATCTGACTACTCTGAGCCAAAACTCACATTTGCTAAATTTAGCAAATAGTTGCTTGTCTCTCAAAGTTTGCAATACAATCCTCAAATGCTCGACATGCTCAGACTCATCTCGAGAATAGATCAGGATGTCATCAATGAACACAACAAAAAATCTGTCTAAATATGGTCTAAATATCCGGTTGATCAAATCCATAAAGACTGCAGTAGATTAGTTAATTCGAAAGGCATAACAAGGAATTCATAATGTCTATAACTCGTTCTGAATACAATTTTTGGCACATCTGCGTCTTTAACTCGCAACTGATAATAGCCAGATCTTAAGTCAATATTTGAAAACATTGTTTTTTGTAACACCCCAAACCCAACCCGGACGTTATGGCCGAATCTGGCGCATCACATTGAAGTGTTCTAGCGAAAACCTTGTTTTCATTGAAAACCCTTCCTTAAAATGAGAACCTTAATTAACTTAAAAAAAATCTCTTCCAATTGCGAAAGCTTGTTTAAAACATATGATTTATGAAAACCTATCATTTTAAAATTAAGTTGCGGAAAAGTAGAAAAACAAACTATGATTTAGGAAACCCATGTTCAACTTCTCATAATTACAACGCATAAAAACAACAATCCAAATAATATTAAAAAGGAAGGCCTTACTACATTCCAGTCTGAAATTACTTAATAAACTAGAAACTGTATGCTCTTTTAAAAAAATCAAGTCCAAGTCATCTTGCTAGCTGGCCACCTCCGAGTCCCTCCAAACATCAAACCTTCTACTGAACATCACCTGAGAAAAATAAAAGAGGGGGTGAGTTTTCGAAAACTCAGTGTGTACAACCCTCGACGAGTAATAAGCATTCATCAATCCATAAAATCATACATGCAATGTAATGCAGTGCAACCCACGCTAATAATCCAACCATTACACACCAACTTCGTCCCCCAATACACATCATGTAGGGATATAAATATCAACCCACCTATCTAATACACATCAATGGTAGCTCAGTTGCGAAACTACCTTCATTACAGCAAGCTGCCAATCACATATTGGGCTTAATAGCCGTCGGTGGATCCACAGTTGTCAAGCAACCATGCGATCCTCATATACTTCCTCCGTTCCATAATTCCCAACCTAAACAGAATATCGTATGTATGCAGCAGATATACTTGTAACATCCATAAATCTTACATTCAACACATAGAGGTATTTTGGTCATTTTCCCCCTTAGGGGCATTTCGGTAATTTTTTTTTATTAGGTTTATTACTTACCTTGGCATGTTAACAAGTCCTCGTTGGCTAAAGTGAATAGATACTATGTACCAGGTAGAATTCTAGAGAAGAGGAGGTGAGTCATTAAGACCGCTTAAGTACCAAGCTCTCCCTAGATCCAATCTTAGACATGCATATACCCATTACCATACCTTAACCTTATGACTTGTCCACAGTCGCAATTAATTAATTAAGTTTTTTGTCAATTAAATAGTTATCATATACTAGGCCCAAAACCCCTTACAGAGCCCATGCATATTGCCCACTAGGCCTAATCTCATTCATATGGCCTATTAGGCCCAAATCAGATTCATATACGTGCTTTCATATAATTTCCATCACTTAACAACAAGTTGCCAATTTTGCCTATTATAGGCCCAATAGCCCATCGGGCCCACTTAGGCCATCCTGGCCCGGTTGGCCAAAACACGACCCAAGTTCATGGAATTGCCCATAAGGTCTCAGATAACCTATCGGTTTCCCCCTTACGAGTGTTCGCACACTCGCAAGACTACCGTAGCCAAACTTCTGCCTTTCGGCATTTCGACTTTTCGGCATTTCAGGATTTGCCGATCTACTTGTGTGTGTGCAGTGTATGTACACACCTGGTAATAAAGCGTGCTGCGATCCCCCTTAACATGAAACCACAATCGATATCACTCAATGATTACTCACATATACTTATTGAATACTTTACCAAAAGCCGAAGTCTCACCTTAACCTCACCTAAAACGCCAAGCCTTATTAGCTTTTCCTTGACAACTAATCACGAGTGCTACCTAGATCTGCATTAACCTTTATCATTAAAAACATAATGGGTGACTTGTATCCAACATATGTCACCCTTTTCTACTAAAGCCTATTCGGGCAACCCTTACCGAAGTGAAGAACACTTACCAAAATCTCACACCTAAGGAGCAAATCGGCAGGGATCCAAAAGACTGGGATTCGATACTAGTCCTACCAAAACCAATTAGAAGAAGTGAGGGACAGATTAGTCGATACTAGCAAAACCGTTTGAGAGAACAAAGCACTTACACTAGAATTGACCGAGTGGAAAGGGGTAGTGGCGGTACAGAGGATATTCGGCTCTTGAAACTTGTATGGTGAAAAAGGTTATTCGGCACAAAGAAAAGTAGAAATCATTTAAAACCAGAGGTAAATCAAAAAGAAAACTTTGTGTATGGAAGAATGGAGAATCAGCACAAAGAAAAAGAAGGAAGAATAAGGGATTTTCGGCTTTTAGATCTTTGGAGAAAAAGGTGTTTTCTGGCAACAAGGTGAGGGAGAATCCGGTATTAGCTTGGCAACCTCACATTTAGCATCTATATATAGCCTCTAACGGAATTTCCTAGCCCCTAATCCCCAATTCGGCTCCACCTTTTTACACTCCTCATCTCCTAATTTTTCTCCTTGATAACCCCTTAATCCCCTCCTCAAATTTCTCCTCTTATCACTCCCTACAGAGTTCACACTCAATGCCACCACTGTCCATCCCTTAAGCAAAAATAAATCCTTCCTTTGAGTAAGGAGGGATTCGAACCCCTTACCTCCTTGCCTTGCATGTGACGCCACTTTCCACTCCACCACAAGGCTTTCTTGTGTCCAATTCTTCCTTCATTTATTTTAAAGCCAGCGTACTTGCAAACAAGGTTCTTTTAATAATTAAACCATAATTTCCTTCACCCCTAAGTTCGAACTCAAACCTAAACCTAGACCTACTATCACATAATTTATACTTGACTAGGAATGTTAAGCACAATTTTTATCAAAACCGAAAAAAAAGAAATTTTGGGATTTCGGGATTTTTGGGGCATTACATTGTCCATTTCAGCTGATCAAACAAATCATTAATTCTTGGTAACAGATACTTATTCTTTATTGTAACCTTGTTGAGCTGTCGATAGTCAATACACATTCTCATTGATCCGTCTTTCTTCTTTACGAACAGTACTGGCGTACCCCAGGGCGAAAAACTAGGTCGTGCAAAACCACTATCTGTTAACGCTTGTAACTGAGCTTTTAGCTCTTTCAATTTAGTCAGAGCTATTCTGTACGAAGCTATAGATTTTGGTGAAGTTCCTAGTACTAGGTCAATAGCAAACTCAACCTCTCTGACCGGTGGCAACCCAGGCAATTCTTCTTGAAATACATCATGATATTTATAAACTATAGGCACAGATTCAATCTTCATTTCAGACACTTTGATATCTAAAACATATGCCAGATATGCCTCACAACCTTTTCTCACATATCTTTGAGCTGACATCGATGAAATCACTATAGGCAATCTATTTTACTCATCTGATTCAATTCGAAGAATTTCACTGTTTGGACATTTCAATTGATGATCTTTCGTCTATAATTCACGACAGCATCATGTAGAGTCAACCAATCCATACCCAAAATTACATCAAACTCATCAAAAGGTAGTAACATCAAGTCAGTTAGAAAATAGTAACCCCGAGTCATCAAAGGGCAATCCTTGCAAACTTTATCAACTAAAACATATTTGCCTAAGGGGTTCAATACTTTAATTACAAATTCTATAGACTCAATAGGCAAATTTTTACTAGACAGTAAATTCATACAGATATACGAAAGAGTCAATCCAGGATTAATCAATGCAATCACATTAGTGTCATAAAGAGAAAATCTACCAGTGATAATGTAACACCCCTAACCCGTATCAGTCGCCAGATTAGAGTTACGAGGCATTACTGAACAATTCATAACTTAAGGGAGTCATTCATTACTGCTCATGTTTAAGATAATGTGATTTAATTATATGAATCATATATACAACTCCTTTAATATTTTCAATTAATCAAAGTATAAAGAAAATATTTAAGAGACATATTCCATGTACAAACATTAAGACATTCAAACAGGTATATCACACACATGCCAATATGTATCAATCTAACTTGGCAAATGTCAAACATAAATAGAACTTATATAACCATGATACATAATCATACTATTCCATCATAATAAATATGCTATAAACACTTATAACATAATTAAATAATATAGCTAAATAAACATTATATTCATTATTATCCCTTTTACCAAAATATATAACAAACATAGTAAACACATATATATATATATATATATATATATATGTGATGACCCAAAATTGACCCTAGTTGGGAAGTGGTTTCGGGACTGCTAAACCGAGTCACCGAAATGTTTGAACGTAATATTTATTGTCTAGAATATGTATTTATGAATATGTGAAAATTTCAAGCTTCGGTTTAGTCGATTGCATGTGAATTCAGTTAGTAGGACTTGTATGACACTTTTGAAAAATGATAGGCTAATCTATAAGGACCTAATAGTACATGTAGTCAAAAGGGAGGACTTGCATGTCAAATTTCCCCCCCAAGTGCTAGTGGCCGGCCATGACAAGGAATCATGGGCAAAACATGTCATGAAACATGTTGGGTGAGTGTTTTATGTTGGAATAAATAAAATAAGGTGCATGAGCAATAAAAAAATGAGAAAAAAAAATGTGTGTGTGAAGGCTTCTCCCCCCCCTCCCCATTGCCGTGAAGGTGAGAAAGAAAACAAAAAAAATTGTTCATCATTTTTTCATCCTTTTGGCCGAAAATCCCAAGGGAGAAGAAAGGGGTTCTTGCTCATGGTTGGTTTGGAAGAGGATTAGGAAGAGGTTGGCTATCCTTGTATCTAGATTAAGGTATGTTTGATGTTGTGCCATGAGATTCATGCATGTTTTTAGTTGCTAGTTTTAGTTCTAATTAGTCCATGGTTCAAAACTTTGCTATGTCATGGGATGATAGTATGGAATGAAAATTTTGAGATAAGTAAGGTTAAACTAGATTTGGTATAATCGGCCATATGGGTGTATATGTTTGTGAAAATATATTTTCTTTGTTAACTCTTTACAATCGATTGTAGGAGTAATATTGGCTTATAAGGTTGAGTTGATTCATGATGTTGTATATTAGGATTAAAAATACTTGAGACTAGATTAACTTAATGGTGACAATACATTCGACCTTGAAGCATTAATCGAATATTGGTTGAGGTTTTGATATTTTGAACAATGATAGTTGTGAAATGGGGTGAAAACCATTAAATTATACACATAAAAATCCAGCAAGAAGATTAAACTACTAAATGTATTCATTTTAGATCAAGACATCAAAGAGGGAGAATCAAGAAAAGGCAAAGCAAAGATAATCGAGTAGTCGATTGGGAATCATTTCATCCAATATAAGGTAAGTTATTAAGCACTTATTTTGTACTAATTTAAATGGTCGTAATGTCCAAGTAATGATGCTGAATGGAACGATAAATATATATATATATATGCATGTATGTATGTGGTGATGAAAGTATTGAATGGAAAGAAAAGAGGTGAGATGTATTGAGTTATTGGTTTCGGCACTAAGTGTGCGGGTGTAAACATTTATGATCACAAATTGGCACTAAGTGTGCGGGTTCAAATTGTATAGCACTAAGTGTGCAAGTTTGATTATATAGCACTAAGTGTGCGAGTTTGACTATTAAGCACTAAGTGTGCGGGCTTATTACACATCCTCAAATGAACATACATGCTCTACGTATGCGGCCTTACCGAGTCAATCATGGACAGCTGATGCAGTAAACACCTTGAGCTCATGAAGAATGGACATTTTATTTATATTTGGAATTTAGCTTGGTAAGTCTTGACCTATGTGGTGATTATACTTGAAGATAAATGCATGCAATGTCATATGGTGTAATGTATGAAATATCAAAGTAGGGCTTGGTATGAGATCAAACCGAAATGCCTAAGGAATTATAGCACAGTTTGGGTGTGGATGGAGGATTTTAATCCCGCATTAATTATTTTCTCTTATGATATATTATTACTGAACGGCAATATAATGCTTATGGCTTCTTGAGTTATATACTCACTCGGTGTTTGCTTGTCGCCTATTTTAGGTTTCTTGGACTCGTCCTTTTGCGTGCTCGTGATCGTCATCGAAGTCATCACACCGGTTAGCAACTTTTGGTATCTTTTTTTGTAGTCGGTCTAGGAGAACATTTTGGCATGTATAGGCTAATATGCTTTGTTGAACTTTGGTATGTAAACTTTTAGCCATGCGAAAATGGCATGAATGTTCGGTTGGATTTAGTTCTCTAATGTTAAGTTGCAAGTCTTGGTAATTCGATTTTTATGCCATATGCCATGGTTGATTATTTTGGTGTTAAAGTGTGCTATATTAGTCAACGGTTCATCCATGAAAAGCGTAAGGAATTCTTGGAACTCAAGCAAGGCCGTATGACAGTAGCTGAATACGAACATGAGTTCGTAAGACTTAGTCGGTATGCTCGGGAGTGTGTGGCCGATGAGGTTGCTATGTGCAAAAGATTTGAAGAAGGATTGAATGAAGATTTAAAACTACTAGTGGGTATTTTGGAGATAAAGGAGTTCGTAACGCTAGTCGAACGAGCCTGCAAGGCGGAAGAACTTGGAAAGGAGAAGAAGAAGGCTGAATTTGAAGCTAAAGACTATCGTAAGAGATCGATGGGTAAAGCTCCGTTCTCGGCTGTAAAGAAGTTCAGGGAGGACACTAATAAATCGAGGACGACTGCGGGAATTTCCATTAGAGCACGACCATCGACGGACTCCTGAGCTACTTCGGTAGCTAGTGTGGGCAATAACCGTCAAGAGAAACCTGAATGCCCCCAATGTGGAAGAAGACACATAGGTGAATGTTGGGGTAAGTCTACTAACAGGGCCTGTTACGGATGCGGTTCGAAGGACCACTTCATTCGAGATTGCACGGAGCTTGATGAGAAGAATAGGATGCAAGGTGCAAGACCTAGTGGAATGACAGCTAGAGGTAGACCACCAAGAATTTCAGGAGGTAGGAGTGGTAGTCGAGAGGGGCCACCGATCACGGTGTTCGATCCGAGACCAGACTCTGCTAGGGCATATGCCATCCGTGCACGAGAGGAAGCATCCTCCCCGATGTTATCACCGGTACTTTCACTCTTTTGATACTAATGTAATTGCATTAATCGACCACAGCTCTACTCATTCTTATGTATGTGAGACTTTAGCATCGATAAGACTCGCCTATTGAGTCTCTTGAGTTCGTAATTCGAGTGTCAAATCCCTTGGGTCAATATGCGCTTGTTGACAAAGTGTGTAAGAGATGCCCTCTAATGATCCGAGAATCCTGTTTTTTGGCCGATTTGATGCTTTTACCATTTGATGAATTCGATGTTATTCTTGGTATGGACTGTTGACCGTATATGACGCGGTGGTGAGTTGCAAAAGAAAACCGTTGACTTGAGGTGCGCAAATAACGAGATGATCCGAGTTGAGTCTACGGACTTAAAGGGGTTGCCAGCTGTGATATCGTCAATGTTGGCTCAGAAATACGTAAGAAAGGGGTGCGAAGCGTACCTTGCGTATGTACTTGGTGACAAAGAGTTAGAAAAGAAACCCGAATTTGTGCGGTGGTTAGTGAATACCCGACGTTTTCCCAAGAATTACCGGGCTTGCCACTGTCGCGGGAGATAGAGTTTGGTATTGAGCTTGTACACGGACTACGCTAATTTCGATAGCACCGTATCGTATGGCACCAACCGAGTTGAAGGAGTTGAAGGCTCGGTTGCAAGAATTGACGGATAGAGGTTTCATTGGACCAAGTTTCTCACCTTGGGGTGCACCAAGATTGTTTGTGAAAAGAAGGACGGAACCATGAGATTGTGTATCGACTATCGTCAGCTGAATAAAGTGACGATAAAGAATAAATATCCGTTACCGCGTATTGATGATTTGTTCGATCAACTAAAGGGAGCCTTAGTGTTTTCGAAGATAGATTTGAGGTCGGGTTATTATCGATTCATGGATTCGAGATTCGGACGTACTCCAAAACCGCTTTCGAATGAGGTACGGTCACTACGAGTTCTTAGTGATGCCGTTCGGGCTCACTAATGCCCTCGGTATTTATGGATTTGATGAATCGGATCTTCGACATGATTTGGACTGGTTCGTAGTTGTGTTCGTTGATGACATCTTGGTCTATTCAAGAAATGAGACCGAACATGCTGAACACCGAGATTAGTGTTGCAAATTTTACGGGATAAGCGGTTATATGCTAAGTTCAAGCAAGTGTGAGTTCGGTTAAGAGGTTAGCTTCTTGGGTCATGTGGTATCGGCATCGGGTATTCGAGTCGACCGAGCAAAATTTCAGCCATACTTAATCGGAAGCCTCAGAAATACTACTGAGGTTCGAGCTTTTTGGGACTTGCTTACTACCGACGGTTTGTAAAGGTTTCTCGATGATAGCCACACCCATGACGAAGCTACTTTAAAAAGATGTTAAGTTTGAATGGACGAAAAATGTCGAAAAGTTTCGATCAATCAAAACTTATTTGATGAAGCTCCGCTTTAGTGCAACCCGAATCGCAAAGAGTTTGTCATTTATAGTGACGCATCCCTACTTGGGTTGGGTTGTGTATTGATGCAAGGAGGTCGAGTTGTGGCCTATCGTCGAGACAATTAAAGCCACATGAGAAAAATTATCCGACCCATGATCTCGAATTAGTCGCCAACGTATTCGCCTTGAAAATATGGCGACATTACTTATTTGGTGAGAAGTGCCATGTGTATTCGGATCACAAAAGTCTCAAATATTTGATGACTCAAAGAGACTTGAATCTGCGACAAAGACGTTGGCTCGAGTTGTTAAAAGATTATGAGCTTGTCATTGACTATCACCCGGAAAGGCTAATGTGGTTGCAGATGCCCTAAGTCGTAAATCACTTTTTGCCTTCTGACGATGAATGTACACTTGTGCATTCTATCCGACAATGTACTAGTGGCGGAATTAAAGGCCAAACCCTTGTTGACTCATCAAATTCGTGAAGCTCAAAAAGTCAATGATGAATTGGTTGGAAAACGGGCTGAATGTGTTCCCAATATGGAATCAGAGTTTCAAGTTGATGATGACGATTGTTTGAGGTTCAAAAATCATTTGTGTGTCCCAAGAAATTCAGAACTCATTTCTATGATTCTGAACGAAGCTCATTGTAGCCGAATGTCAATTCACCCGGGGAGTACGAAAATGTACAATGACCTGAGACGCCAGTTTTGGTGGCATGGTATGAAACGAGACATTTCCGACTTTGTTTCGAAGTGCTTAGTATGTCAGCAAGTAAAGGCGGAACATCAAGTGCCCACGGGTTTGCTTCAGCCAATCATGATACCTAAATGGAAATGGGAACGAGTCACGATGGATTTTGTATCTGGCTTGCCAGTGTCGGCAAGTAAGAAAGATGCAATTTGGGTCGTCGTTGATAGATTGACTAACTCGGCTCACTTTATTCCCGTACGTACGGATTTTTCATTGGATAAGCTAGCTGAGTTGTATGTTTCTCAGATTGTGAGATTACACGGGGTACCAATTTCTATTGTGTCGGACAGAGATCCGAGATTCACCTCACGATTTTGGAAGAAATTGCAAGAAGCTTTGGGTACCAAGCTGCATTTTAGCACCGCTTTTCATCCCCAAACCGATGGTCAATCCGAGCGGATAATTCAGATACTTGAGGATATGTTGAGATGTTGCATCCTCGAGTTTAGTGGTTCATGGGAATAGTATTTACCCTTGATTGAATTCGCTTACAACAATAGTTTTCAGTCAAGCATTAAGATGGCGCCTTACGAGGCTTTGTATGGTCGAAAATGCCGTACACCATTGTTTTGGACCGAGCTCGGTGAAAGTAAAATTTTCGGAGTGGATTTGATTAAAGATGCTGAACAGAAAGTGAGTATAACTCGTGAGAGTCTAAAAGCAGCATCAGATCGTCAGAAGTCGTACGCGGATTTAAAACGAAGAGATATTGAGTATCAGGTGGGAGACAAAGTGTTTCTTAAGGTATCACCTTGGAAAAAGATACTCAGATTTGGCCGTATGAGATCTCCGAACGAGTTGGCCCAGTAGCGTATAGGTTGCTTTTACCCCCTGAACTCGAAAGGATCCACAACGTTTTCCATGTTTCGATGCTTCGACGTTACCGATCCGATCCTTCGCATGTAATAAACCCCTTCGAGATTGAAATTCAAGCCGATATGAGTTATGAAGAAGAACCGATTCGTATCCTAGCTCGTGAAGTGAAGGAGTTGCGAAACAAAAGGGTTTCGTTAGTAAAAGTGTTATGGCTCAAACACGGATGGAAGAAGCTACTTGGGAACCCGAGAACTCTATGAAAGAGCGTTACCCAAACCTATTTACGGTAAGATTTTCGGGACGAAAATTTCTTATGTGGGGAGAGTTGTGACAGCCAAAATTGACCCTAGTCGGAAGTGGTTTCGGGACCGCTAAACCGAGTCACCAAATGTTTGAACATAATATTTATTGTCTAGAATATGTATTTATGAATGTGTGAAAATTTCAAGCTTCGGTTTAGTCGATTGCATGTGAATTCAGTTAGTAGGACTTGTATGACACTTTTGAAAAATGATAGGCTAATCTATAAGGACCTAATAGTACATGTAGTCAAAAGGAGGACTTGCATGTCAAATTCCCCCAAGTGCTAGTGGCCGCCATGACAAGGAATCATGGGCAAAACATGTCATGAAACATGTTGGGTGAGTGTTTTATGTTGGAATAAATAAAATAAGGTGCGTGAGCAATAAAAATGAGAAAAAAATGTGTGTGTGAAGGCTTCTCCCCCCCCATTGCCGTGAAGGTGAGAAAGAAAACAAAAAATTGTTCATCTTTTTTCATCCTTTTGGCGAAAATCCCAAGGGAGAAGAAAGGGTTCTTGCTCATGGTTGGTTTGGAAGAGGATTAGGAAGGGTTGGCTATCCTTGTATCTAGATTAAGGTATGTTTGATGTTGTGCCATGAGATTCATGCATGTTTTTAGTTGCTAGTTTTAGTTCTAATTAGTCCATGGTTCAAAACTTTGCTATGTCATGGGATGATAGTATGGAATGAAAATTTTGAGATAAGTAAGGTTAAACTTGATTTGGTATAATCGGCCATATGGGTGTATATGTTTGTGAAAATATATTTTCTTTGTTAACTCTTTACAATCGATTGTAGGAGTAATATTGGCTTATAAGGTTGAGTTGATTCATGATGTTGTATATTAGGATTAAAAATACTTGAGACTAGATTAACTTAATGGTGACAATACATTCGACCTTGAAGCATTAATCGAATATTGGTTGAGGTTTTGATATTTTGAACAAGGATAGTTGTGAAATGGGGTGAAAACCATTAAATTATACACATAAAAATCCAGCAAGAAGATTAAACTACTAAATGTATTCATTTTAGATCAAGACATCAAAGAGGGAGAATCAAGCAAAGGTAAAGCAAAGATAATCGAGTAGTCGATTGGGAATCATTTCATCCAATATAAGGTAAGTCATTAAGCACTTATTTTGTACTAATTTAATTGGTCGTAATGTCCAAGTAATGATGCTGAATGGAATGATAAATATATATATATATACATGTATGTATGTGGTGATGAAAGTATTGAATGGAAAGAAAAGAGGTGAGATGTATTGAGTTATTGGTTTCGGCACTAAGTGTGCGGGTGTAAACATTTATGATCACAAATTGGCACTAAGTGTGCGGGTTCAAATTGTATAGCACTAAGTGTGCAAGTTGGATTATATAGCACTAAGTGTGCGAGTTCGACTATTAAGCACTAAGTGTGCGGGCTTATTACACATCCTCAAATGAACATACATGCTCTACGTGTGTGGCCTTACCGAGTCAATCATGGACAGCGGTACGAGTAAACACCTTGAGCTCATGAGGAATGGACATTTTATTTATATTTGGAATTTAGCTTGGTAAGTCTTGACCTATGTGGTGATTATACTTGAAGATAAATGCATGCAATGTCATATGGTGTAATGTATGAAATATCAAAGTAGGGCTTGGTATGAGATCAAACCGAAATGCCTAAGGAATTATAGCACGCTTTGGGTGTGGATGGAGGATTTTAATCCGCATTAATTATTTTCTCTTATGATATATTATTACTAAACGGCAATATAATGCTTATGGCTTACTGAGTTATATACTCACTCGGTGTTTGCTTGTCGCCTATTTTAGGTTTCTTGGACTCGTCCTTTTGCGTGCTCGTGATCGTCATCGAAGTCATCACACCGGCTAGCAACTTTTGGTATCTTTTTTTGTAGTCAGTCTAGGAGAACATTTTGGCATGTATAGGCTAATATGCTTTGTTGAACTTTGGTATGTAAACTTTTAGCCATGCGAAAATGGCATAAATGTTCGGTTGGATTTAGTTCTCTAATGTTAAGTTGCAAGTCTTGGTAATTCGATTTTTATGCCATATGCCATGGTTGATTATTTTGGTGTTAAAATTCATGATATGGCAATAGTGTAGTAGGGAGATGTTTGACAATGATTAGCCTTTGGTATGGCTAGTCATGATCATAATTTGTGACATGTATGATGAATCACTAGTTAGATCAAAGGGAAATCATGAAATAGGCATAGTTGCTTTAGTAACAGTGCTGGCAGCAGCAGTGATGTGAGATTGAAAAATCACTAAAAATAGGGAAATGGAATTAAATAATGAATGAATTATGGAATCGAAGCCCGATGAGTCTATTTTCATATAGAAGAAACGAAGCAACCATATGAGCTGTATGTTAAGAGATATTTAAGTTCTCGCGGGACAGGGCCAGAACGGTTACTGGAGTCCCTGTCCTGACTTTGGGAATTCATCATGAATTGACCAGAGATAATTAGAATCCATGCCATATATGTACAGATTCCTTTTTGAGTCTAGTTTCTATAGAAACAAACGGCATCAGTATTGAAGCCCTGTACAGGGAGATATCCAAGTCGTAATGCGCAAAGGTCAGTGTAGTCGATCCCTGTAACATGGGGGACTTCAACTAATAAACTGTACTAATTGGCCTGACAAAAAATTCTAGAAAACAAGTTGTAGATGCATATATGAGTCTAGTTTCGGGAAAAATTTACGGATCTGGATTTCGAGTTTCATAACTCAAGATATGATTTTTAATGCGACCCGTATACAGATTGACAGCCTATCTAGGAAATTTCTAATAAGTGGCTTGAAGTCTGTTAACACCTCATGTTCGACTCCGGCGACGGTCTCGGGTTTGGGGTGTTACATTTTTATTGGTATCAGAGCTATGGTTTAGTCGGTTCTAGGACTACCATAGCACGTATGAGTCTAGCAATACATGCCTTAATGTTAATGTTTAAATGTGTGATGACTTTTGACGGTTAAAATTTTTGTTTTGATTAGTAAATGGATCCCGGTGTAGAGAGAACCTTGGCGGATGATGTTGAAAGTGTAGCGGCTGCTCCTGCACAAGGGACACCGCCTGTTGAACCTCAGTCATCTGCGAATAATCAGGGTGAGGGGGCTAAACAAGCCTTCTTTACCATGATGAATGAGTGGGTCGCGCAATACGCCCGAACCAATCCGGCTGTCCAACAATTCCCGAATTTGAATAATCCACCCCAAGAGCCCGTAATGCCATCGATTCATCGATCCGTGAGGCTGAGTAAGCCACCAGAGACTTGATTAGGAAGCGGGGCTGAGGAGTTCAAGGCCATAGTTACTGATGATGCCGAAAGAGCCGAGTTCTGGCTTGATAACACCATTCGGGTGTTTGATGAACTGTCATGCACACCCGATGAATGTCTAAAGTGTGCTATATCCTTGTTGCGAGACTCAGCTTACTATTGGTGGAGGACTTTGATCTCCATAGTCCCAAACGAGCGAGTTACTTGGGATTTCTTTCAAACAGAATTTCGAAAGAAATATATTAGTCAACGGTTCATCGATCAAAAGCGTAAGGAATTCTTGGAACTCAAGCAAGGCCGTATGACAGTACCTGAATACGAACATGAGTTCGTAAGACTTAGTCGGTATGCTCGGGAGTGTGTGGCTGATGAGGTTGCTATGTGCAAAAGATTTGAAGAAGGATTGAATGAAGATTTAAAACTACTAGTGGGTATTTTGGAGATAAAGGAGTTCGTAACGCTAGTCGAACGAGCCTGCAAGGCGGAAGAACTTGGAAAGGAGAAGAAGAAGGCTGAATTTGAAGCTAAAGACTATCGTAAGAGATCGATGGGTAAAGCTCCGTTCTCGGCTGTAAAGAAGTTCAGGGAGGACACTAATAAATCGAGGACGATCAAGGGAATTTCCATTAGAGCACGACCATCGACGGACTCGAGCTACTTACTTGGTAGCTAGTGTGGGCAATAACCGTCAAGAGAAACCTGAATGCCCCCAATGTGGAAGAAGACACATAGGTGAATGTTGGGGTAAGTCTACTAACAGGCTGTTTACGGATGCGGTTCAAGGACCACTTCATTCGAGATTGCACGGAGCTTGATGAGAAGAATAGGATGCAAGGTGCAAGACTTAGTGGAATGACAGACTAGAGGTAGACCACCAAGAATTTCAGGAGGTAGGAGTGGTAGTCGAGAGGGGCCAATGACACGGGTGCTCGATCCGAGACTCAGACTCTGCTAGGGCATATGCCATCCGTGCACGAGAGGAAGCATCCTCCTCGATGTTATCATTGGTACTTTCACTCTTTTGATACTAATGTAATTGCATTAATCGACCACGCTCTACTCATTCTTATGTATGTGAGACTTTAGCATCCAGTAAGACTCTGCCTATTGAGTCTACTGAGTTCGTAATTCGAGTGTCAAATCCCTTGGGTCAATATGCGCTTGTTGACAAAGTGTGTAAGAGATGCCCTCTAATGATCCGAGAATCCTGTTTTTTGGCCGATTTGATGCTTTTACCATTTGATGAATTCGATGTTATTCTTGGTATGGACTGGTTGACCGTATATGACGCGGTGGTGAGTTGCAAAAGAAAAACCGTTGACTTGAGGTGTGCAAATAACGAGATGATCCGAGTTGAGTCTACGGACTTAAAGGGGTTGCCAGCTGTGATATCGTCAATGTTGGCTCAGAAATACGTAAGAAAGGGGTGCGAAGCGTACCTTGCGTATGTACTTGGTGACAAAGAGTTAGAAAAGAAACCCGAATTTGTGCCGGTGGTTAGTGAATACCCGGACGTTTTTCCCAAAGAATTACCGAGCTTGCCACCTGTGCGGGAGATAGAGTTTGGTATTGAGCTTGTACCTGGGACTACGCCAATTTCGATGGCACCGTATCGTATGGCACCAACCGAGTTGAAGGAGTTGAAGGCTCAGTTGCAAGAATTGACGGATAGAGGTTTCGCTGGACCAAGTTTCTCACCTTGGGGTGCACCAGTATTGTTTGTGAAAAAGAAGGACGGAACCATGAGATTGTGTATTGACTATCGTCAGCTGAATAAAGTGACGATAAAGAATAAATATCCGTTATCGCTTATTGATGATTTGTTCGATCAATTAAAGGGAGCCTCAGTGTTTTCGAAGATAGATTTGAGGTCGGGTTATTATCAGTTGCGGATTTGAGATTCGGACGTACCCAAAACTGCTTTCAGAATGAGGTACGGTCACTACGAGTTCTTAGTGATGCCGTTCGGGCTCACTAATGCCCCTGCGGTATTTATGGATTTGATGAATCGGATCTTCAGACAGTATTTGGACCGGTTCGTAGTTGTGTTCGTTGATGACATCTTGGTCTATTCAAGAAATGAGACCGAACATGCTGAACACCTGAGATTAGTGTTGCAAATTTTACGGGATAAGCAGTTATATGCTAAGTTCAGCAAGTGTGAGTTCTGGTTAAGAGAGGTTAGCTTCTTGGGTCATGTGGTATCGGCATCGGGTATTCGAGTCGACCCGAGCAAAATTTCAGCCATACTTAACTGGAAGCCTCCGAGAAATACTACTGAGGTTCGGAGCTTTTTGGGACTTGCCGGTTACTACCGACGGTTTGTAAAAGGTTTCTCGATGATAGCCACACCCATGACGGCTACTTCAAAAGATGTTAAGTTTGAATGGACGAAAAATGTCGAAAAGTTTCGATCAATGAAAACTTATTTGATGAAGCTCGGTTTTAGTGCAACCCGAATCGGCAAAGAGTTTGTCATTTATAGTGACGCATCCCTACTTGGGTTGGGTTGTGTATTGATGCAAGGAGGTCGAGTTGTGGCCTATCGTCGAGACAATTAAAGCCACATGAGAAAACTTATCCGACCCATGATCTCGAATTAGCTGCCAACGTATTCGCCTTGAAAATATGGCGACATTACTTATTTGGTGAGAAGTGCCATGTGTATTCGGATCACAAAAGTCTCAAATATTTGATGACTCAAAGAGACTTGAATCTGCGACAAAGACGTTGGCTCGAGTTGTTAAAAGATTATGAGCTTGTCATTGACTATCACCCGGGAAAGGCTAATGTGGTTGCAGATGCCCTAAGTCATAAATCACTTTTTTGCCTTCTGACGATGAATGTACACTTGTCTCGTTTCTATCCGACAATGTACTAATGGCGGAATTAAAGGCCAAACCCTTGTTGACTCATCAAATTTGTGAAGCTCAAAAAGTCGATGATGAATTGGTTGCAAAACAGGCTGAATGTGTTCCCAATATAGAATCAGAGTTTCAAGTTGATGATGACGATTGTTTGAGGTTCAAAAATCGTTTGTGTGTCCCAAGAAATTCAGAACTCTTTTCTATGATTCTGAACGAAGCTCATTGTAGCCGAATGTCAATTCACCCGGGGAGTACGAAAATGTACAATGACCTGAGACGCCAGTTTTGGTGGCATGGTATGAAACGAGACATTTCCGACTTTGTTTCGAAGTGCTTAGTATGTCAGCAAGTAAAGGCGGAACATCAAGTGCCCACGGGTTTGCTTCAGCCAATCATGATACCTAAATGGAAATGGGAACGAGTCACGATGGATTTTGTATCTGGCTTGCCAGTGTCGGCAAGTAAGAAAGATGCAATTTGGGTCGTCGTTGATAGATTGACTAAGTCGGCTCACTTTATTCCCGTACGTACGGATTTTTCATTGGCTAAGCTAGCTGAATTGTATGTTTCTCAGATTGTGAGATTACACGGGGTACCGATTTCTATTGTGTCGGACAGAGATCCGAGATTCACCTCACGATTTTGGAAGAAATTGCAAGAAGCTTTGGGTACCAAGCTGCATTTTAGCACCGCTTTTCATCCCCAAACCGATGGTCAATCCGAGCGGATAATTCAGATACTTGAGGATATGTTGAGATGTTGCATCCTCGAGTTTAGTGGTTCATGGGAATAGTATTTACCCTTGATTGGATTCGCTTACAACAATAGTTTTCAGTCAAGCATTAAGATGGCGCCTTACGAGGCTTTGTATGGTCGAAAATGCCGTACACCATTGTTTTGGACCGAGCTCGGTGAAAGTAAAATTTTCGGAGTGGATTTGATTAAAGATGCTGAACAGAAAGTAAGTATAACTCGTGAGAGTCCGAAGCGACATCGGATCGTCGAAAGTCATCTGGATTTAAAACGAAGAGATATTGAGTATCAGGTGGGAGACAAAGTGTTTCTTAAGGTATCACCTTGGAAAAAGATACTCAGATTTGGCCGTATGAGATCTCCGAACGAGTTGGCCCAGTAGCGTATAGGTTGCTTTTACCCCCTGAACTCGAAAGGATCCACAACGTTTTCCATGTTTCGATGCTTCGACGTTACCGATCCGATCCTTCGCATGTAATAAACCCCTCCGAGATTGAAATTCAAGCCGATATGAGTTATGAAGAAGAACCGATTCGTATCCTAGCTCGTGAAGTGAAGGAGTTGCGAAACAAAAGGGTTCCGTTAGTAAAAGTGTTATGGCTCAAACACGGATGGAAGAAGCTACTTGGGAACCCGAGAACTCTATGAAAGAGCGTTACCCAAACCTATTTACGGTAAGATTTTCGGGACGAAAATTTCTTAAGTGGGGAGAGTTGTGACAGCCAAAATTGACCCTAATCGGAAGTGGTTTCGGACCGCTAAACCGAAGTCACCAAAATGTTTGAACGTAATATTTATTGTCTAGAATATGTATTTATGAATGTGTGAAAATTTCAAGCTTGGTTTAGTCGATTGCATGTGAATTCAGTTAGTAGGACTTGTATGACACTTTTGAAAAATGATAGGCTAATCTATAAGGACCTAATAGTACATGTAGTCAAAAGGGAGGACTTGCATGTCAAATCCCCCAAGTGCTAGTGGCCGGCCATGACAAGGAATCATGGGCAAAACATGTCATGAAACATGTTGGGTGAGTGTTTTATGTTGGAATAAATAAAATAAGGTGCATGAGCAATAAAAAAATGAGAAAAAAAATGTGTGTGTGAAGGCTTCTCCCCCCCTCCCCATTGCCGTGAAGGTGAGAAAGAAAACAAAAAAAATTGTTCATCTTTTTTTCATCCTTTTGGCCGAAAATCCCAAGGGAGAAGAAAGGGGTTCTTGCTCATGGTTGGTTTGGAAGAGGATGAGGAAGAGGTTGGCTATCCTTGTATCTAGATTAAGGTATGTTTGATGTTGTGCCATGAGATTCATGCATGTTTTTAGTTGCTAGTTTTAGTTCTAATTAGTCCATGGTTCAAAACTTTGCTATGTCATGGGGATGATAGTATGGAATGAAAATTTTGAGATAAGTAAGGTTAAACTTGATTTGGTATAATCGGCCATATGGGTGTATATGTTTGTGAAAATATATTTTCTTTGTTAACTCTTTACAATCGATTGTAGGAGTAATATTGGCTTATAAGGTTGAGTTGATTCATGATGTTGTATATTAGGATTAAAAATACTTGAGACTAGATTAACTTAATGGTGACAATACATTCGACCTTGAAGCATTAATCGAATATTGGTTGAGGTTTTGATATTTTGAACAAGGATAGTTGTGAAATGGGGTGAAAACCATTAAATTATACACATAAAATCCAGCAAGAAGATTAAACTACTAAATGTATTCATTTTAGATCAAGACATCAAAGAGGAGAATCAAGCAAAGGCAAAGCAAAGATAATCGAGTTGTCGATTGGGAATCATTTCATCCAATATAAGGTAAGTCATTAAGCACTTATTTTGTACTAATTTAAATGGTCGTAATGTCCAAGTAATGATGCTGAATGGAATGATAAATATATATATATATATATATACATGTATGTATGTGGTGATGAAAGTATTGAATGGAAAGAAAAGAGGTGAGATGTATTGAGTTATTGGTTTCGGCACTAAGTGTGCGGGTGTAAACATTTATGATCACAAATTGGCACTAAGTGTGCGGGTTCAAATTGTATAGCACTAAGTGTGCAAGTTGGATTATATAGCACTAAGTGTGCGAGTTCGACTATTAAGCACTAAGTGTGCGGGCTTATTACACATCCTCAAATGAACATACATGCTCTCGTGTGCGGCCTTACCGAGTCAATCATGGACAGCGGTACGAGTAAACACCTTGAGCTCATGAGGAATGGACATTTTATTTATATTTGGAATTTAGCTTGGTAAGTCTTGACCTATGTGGTGATTATACTTGAAGATAAATGCATGCAATGTCATATGGTGTAATGTATGAAATATCAAAGTAGGGCTTGGTATGAGATCAAACCGAAATGCCTAAGGAATTATAGCACGCTTTGGGTGTGGATGGAGGATTTTAATCCGCATTAATTATTTTCTCTTATGATATATTATTACTAAACGGCAATATAATGCTTATGGCTTACTGAGTTATATACTCACTCGGTGTTTGCTTGTCGCCTATTTTAGGTTTCTTGGACTCGTCCTTTTGCGTGCTCGTGATCGTCATCGAAGTCATCACACCGCTAGCAACTTTTGGTATCTTTTTTGTAGTCGGTCTAGGAGAACATTTTGGCATGTATAGGCTAATATGCTTTGTTGAACTTTGGTATGTAAACTTTTAGCCATGTGAAAATGGCATAAATGTTCGGTTGGATTTAGTTCTCTAATGTTAAGTTGCAAGTCTTGGGTAATTCGATTTTTATGCCATATGCCATGGTTGATTATTTTGGTGTTAAAATTCATGATATGGCAATAGTGTAGTAGGGAGATGTTTGACAATGATTAGCCTTTGGTATGGCTAGTCATGATCATAATTTGTGACATGTATGATGAATCACTAGTTAGATCAAAGGAAATCATGAAATAGGCATAGTTGCTTTAGTAACAGTCTTTGCAGCAGCGATGACGTGAGATTGAAAAATCACTAAAAATAGGGAAATGGAATTAAATAATGAATGAATTATGGAATCGAAGCCCGATGAGTCTATTTTCATATAGAAGAAACAAAGCAACCATATGAGCTGTATGTTAAGAGATATTTAAGTTCTCGCGGGACAGGGAGATATCCAAGTCGTAATGCGCAAAGGTCAGTGTAGTCAATCCCTGTAACATGGGGACTTCAACTAATAAACTGTACTAATTGGCCCGACCAAAAATTCTAGAAAAAATTTGTAGATGCATATATGAGTCTAGTTTCAGGAAAATTTACGGATCTGGATTTGAGTTTCGAACTCAAGATATGATTTTAATGCGACCGTATGCAGATTGGCAGCTGTGTCTGGAAATTTCTAATAAGTGGCTTGAAGTCCGTTAACACCTCGTGTTCGACTCCGGCGATGGTCTCGGGTTCGGGGTGTTACAATATAAGTGCCGAACCATCAACTAGATATATTCCTTACCTAATTTCAGCTTAAGCCGAAAAATTCAACGACCAAGTTAAACCATTCCTATCAAATACAAGTAAAAATCTGAACCATTTTATCCATGAATATCATAACAAACATATTTCATACTTAAGTTACTACCATGGTTGATTCAAACAAACCACATCCAAACTTATCAATCATTTTCAAATGTAGTTACGGAATATGTTCATACTTAATATCATGCATATCACACACATATTATATATACCAATACATAAATCTTATATACCATATAATAGACATATCAAAATAAATTTCTATCATGTTCGAACATAACCAATTATCAATTAATGCCAAACCATATAAAAACACCTTAATCAATATAACAACCATTATTTATCCTATGGCCGAAACACATAAACAACTCTACAACATCATGTACCTTGGATACTCTTTCAATATAGGTTCAAAACAAAACCAAATATATATACAACCATTAACATTATAATCAACCATAATTCACATGAATATATATAAGGGCTGAAACACCAAAATCACAACCAAGCAAAACCATCATCAAGATGAAGCATTAAATCCAAGCATAACAAAGTATTAAGCCATTTTCACATGGCTCATGATTACATTAATCAAAATCAAACATTCCAAAATATAACCTAACCTATACATGCCATAGTTCCAAAAATTCAGCTTATAAAGTACCAAAGTTAGTCGATAGTGTGATAGACATTGACGATGATCCCCGAGCTCTTAACTTGACTCCAAAATCTATAAAACAAAGGAAAACATAAACACGTACAGTAAACTATCTTAGCTTAGTAAGTCATAAGCAAATAAACAACTCAATGATATAATCAACTCAATTTAACTAAACCAAGTTATAATATCATTATCACATTTAGTCTCAAATGTACAATCTCATAAATAATTTGTACTTACATACATAAATGTTACCTTGGTCGAATGCTCAAACAATTATATTAACAAAATATCATTCAACTTCCAAAGCCAAAATGTCATTATATAACTAAATATACTTACATTCCTATTCACAAATTCATGAATCAAAATACAACATCATATACAAACACTTATTATATGGCCAAATATACATAATCTTTTATACACATATTCAAAATTATTTCAAAAATATTCATATTATTTATTCAAAAGGCCGAATATACATTCCATATTCACATATATTCTTCACTTATATTATGTATTATTTGCAACAAAGATCAAGTAATATACTTTCCTTATTTCAAGTTGGTAATAAGCTAATTCATACCTAGTCATTTTAGCTAGTTTTACACAGTCGATCACAACTTATAGTTTCGCAATGAACCATTCGGAATTGGATAGGACAATCAGATAGTCACATATATCGTACAATGCCAACGTCTCAGATGTGGTCTTACATGTAATCACATATCGATGTCACTGTCCCAGATAGGGTCTTACTCACACACATATATCGGAGTCAAATATCGATGCCAACGTATAAAACGTGGTCTTACTCGCACACATATATTGATGCCATGGTTTTACTCTTACATCACATATCGAAATCCTATGTCATGACATATGTATCGTAGCTATTCCTAAGGTTCTTATGGGGCTTTCGGACGTCATATCTCTGTCGAAATGAATTCACAAACATAGTTGCCAAGCTTGTATAGATTCGACTATTATATATATACATTCTCTTATTTCATTTCAACATATATAGTTTGCATTTAATTAAAATTAACAATGTATATTTGCTTATAAAATTACCTCAGACGATGAAAAATCAGAATGGGACGGCTAGTAACACCACAAAAATCCTGAAATCCAAAGATCCGTTGTAATAGCCCAAAATTGGGTCTAGTTGGAACAGAGGTTTCGGGACCACAAAATCTGAGATATATATAATTATTTTATGATTATTTTGAGGTCTATGATATGATTGCATGATTGTGTGAAAATTTTGTGAAGAAATTCTATGCATAAAGTGCTTAATTCGAAGTTAGGGACTAAATTGAATAAGTTGCAAAACTTGCATTCTAGAAGTTTCTAGTATGAAATTGATTTGAAATATTAATTAGGAGGTCTTAAATAGAAATTTGACCAATTTCTAAGTTATGGACAAAAATTGGACATGGATGGAATTTTTGGAAAGTTTAGTAGTAAGGGTATTTGGTCATTTAGGGGTAAAATGAATTAAAATACAAAATTAAAAGCCAATTTTGCTCATCTTCTTCACCATGGACGTGCATACCAAGGGAGACTCCATGGCTAGGGTTTTCAAGCTTCCCAAGCTCAATTGTAAGTCCGTTCTAACCCCGTTTTTCAAGTTCTTTACGTTTTTGGAGTCCAGGTAACTTGATTTAGCTTATGCTAGCAATAATTCAACCTAGGGTTCATATTTGGAAAAATACCCATAGGTAAAATTTGTGTATTCTGGTGTTTTATGATACAATATGAGATTTTAAATTATGTTAGACAACTTGTGCTACTCGGTTTTAAGTGAAAACGAGCAAAAGGGCTTAATTGGTAAAAATACCTAATAGTCATAAGTATATGTTAGAGTGAGAATTTGATGTTGCCATAGAAGGGAAAAGTGATCATCATGTCATAAAACATAAGAATAAGGGATGAAGTTTAATTCCCGAGCCTAGGGGCAAAAGTGTAAATATGCAAAAGTTTAGGGCAAAATTATAATTTTTCCAAAGTTTGAGTTAAGGACTGTTTTGTATAGTACATTAATTAAATAAGTAAAATATGATGTTTTAGATCCCAAAACTAGATTTGAACCTAGAATGAGAGAAAATCGAAAATTGGGAAAGTTGGTAAAATGACCGTTTTAATATCAAGGTAAGTTCATATGTATAATAAGCATTAATTTATGCATGTTTCAATGTAAAATTGATATATTTACTATGATCTCGAGGTGTTGAAAGTATGTAAGTTGGTATGATAATAATACAACAATAATGTTGTAATTTATATTTGAAAGTTAAATTTAGTGAATTAATTGAATTATGTTAAATTAAATGATTATGGTGCCAAGTTTATGAATTGATTTAAAAATATGTCTATGGTACATGAAGTGCATTGAATTATCATACATAAATGTGATTTCTATGATTATGGATATTATGGGAAATTGTAAGTTCATATGATTTTTAATAAGACAATGTGTATTTTAATGTTATTGCGTTGATATTAAATAAGATGTAAGTTTATATGTAAGTAATACATCACTATTACTTGTATTATGATATTTTATAAAAATATTGGAAATTTGTTTGTGGATAATTACTTGATTGGTGAAATTGTTGGAAAAGAGAGAGAAATCCCGGTTGAACCTTCGAAAAGATTGGATGATACAGATGGTATGTAGCTAGGTCACATGTATAGTGTTGAGTGCACATCATGTGTACAAGAGAGCTACAAGACATTGTGATGTAGCTAGGTCACATGGGTGATACTATGTGTACACCATGTAGACAAGAGAGCTACGGGATATATGTAGCTAGGTCGCATGCGTGGTTCCAAGTGAAGGACACCATGTAGACAAGAGAGCTACGAGATAAAGTGGCTAGGTCACATGGGTGGTACTAAGTGTTCACCATGTGTACAAGAGAGCCGAACTACATGATGGGTGGAGCTATGTGCTGAAACCACCAAGTATCGAGGATTGATCCGAAGTGCTCAACGGGAGACTCTCTATGTATTGTTTTGTGAGTTTTGTGATGAATAAGTGCAGGAACTTGGTTATGTGAATGATGTGTTCATTAAGTGACCAGGATGTGGTAAGGTTATAAACAAGTAAGTTATACATGAGGATGATTTTATGGTGACCTTGTGATCATGGGCCTATACTTGTGATGTATGAAATGTGGTGAAAATGATTTGTGATATGTATGTTAAAATGAGGTTAATACAAAGAAAGTGTGAAAGAGTGAATTAGCAATAAAACTGTTTTGGACAGTAGCAGTGACGTGATTTTGAAAAATCACCAAAAATATTATAAATTGAATCAGAGACTGAATGACATATAAAATTAAATCTTAATGAGTCTATTTTCATATAAAAGGAATATAGAAAGCAAAGGGGTTCTATATTTTGATATATTTATGTTTTTGCAAGACTGATTCAGAATGATTACGTGATCCCCTGTTCTGACTTTGGAAAATCACAAAAATTTGGATAAAAATAATTATAGGCTCAAAATTATATTTTTAAAATCCATAATGAGTCTATTTTCAAGATAAATCAACAAGAACATTATCCGAGTTCTGTACTATGAGATAATTATTTTTTAGTGAAGAGAGGTCAGAACTGTCAGAAAGTGAAACAGGGGAAATTTTAATGAATAAACTGTACTAATTGGCTAAACCAAAATTATGAAAATTTTATGGTGGAAATATATGTTAGTCTAGTTTTAGGGTAAATTTATGGATCTTAATTTGGAGCTCTCTAGCTCGAATTATAAATAATTAAGTGACTATGACTCGTATGGATAGTTTGATGTGAACATTTATTAGTAAATTGTGAAATCGTACTTACAAGAATGCTATATACATTAAGGATGTGGAATGGAGAGGAGGAGGAGGAAAATAAATATATGTGGAATACATGGAAACTATGGTATATGAAATATTGATATAATGAAATAAATGATATGTGTTTATAAGAAAACAAAAAGAGAATGTTATGTATCATGACATGTATATATATATATATGACTAGTCTCAATGTAATGCTTGTTGGGTATGGAATTGAATTTATAAAGATATGATCTAGCTTTAAATATGAATGCTTGATGATTAAGCTGAAGATATTTGGTAAGATGATAATCTTGGTATAAATGTATAAGTGGTACTATAATAAACAAGGTAAAATGAGTATGAGAGACACATGTATGATGACATACAAATGCTATGTTTGTGGTTTAATTGAGGATGTTTAATCATTAAATGAATACCATGTTTGTAACACCCCGTACCCGAGTCCGTTACCGGAGTCGAACACAAGGTGCACACAGACTTAATTGTTTTCACAGTCCATAAAAAAAAAATTTTCCAGACTAGCTGGTTACTGCGTCACTGTCGCCTTAAAAATCATATCTTGAGTTTTAAAGCTCAAAAATCAGTTTTGTAATTTTTCCCTGAAACTAGACTCATAATTCCATCAACATAATTTTTTCTAGAATTTTTGGTTGGGCCAATTAGTACAGTTTATTAGTTAAAGTCTCCCCTAATCCAGGGTTCGACTACACTGACCTTCACGCATTATGAATTGGATATCTCCCTGTACAGGGCTTCAATACTGATGCCGTTTGTTTCTATAGAAACTAGACTCAGAGAGGAATCTATACATATATGGCATGAATCCTAATTATCTCTGGTTAATTTATAATGAATTTAAAAAGTTGGAATAGGGGATCCAGAAACCGTTCTGGCCCTGTTTCACGAGAACTTTAATATCTCTTAACATATAACTCATATGACCGTTTCGTTTCTTTCATATGAAAGTAGATTTATAAAGGTTCATTTACATAATTTATTCATTATTTAATTACATTCCTATAATTTTTAGTGATTTTTCAAATCCACACCACTGCTGCTGTCAGCATCTGTTTTCAAGGTAAACCTTACCTATTTCGTGGTTTCCATGGACCAACTAGAGCTCATACATAGGTCCACATATGATCATATTTAGCCATTCCAAGGGCTGATCATTGCCCAACACTTCCATTCCAGTCCATAGTCACATCATGAAACCATATATATATACATAAACACAAATGGTCTAATGCCATACTCCACTTTTACGAGCCATTTTCGCATGGCTGTACACACATACATCACAAAACGTACTTGAAAAAAAACAGCAAAGGGTAGTCCTATACATGCCATATCCAGAGTTCAACTAAAAGAGTACCAAAGGGCTTTGATAGTGTGGATGACTTCGACTTCGATGATCCAGAATCCGATAGCTAACGAGCAAAATCTATAAAATAGAGAGCCAAAGCAACAGGGTAAGCATTTTAACGCTTAGTAAGTCTCAAGTAAAGAAATCAGCTTTGACTAAAGTATTACATTCACATAGCTAAATGAATCACTTTATTAATACACATTCTCATAATCATACTTAGTTCACACTTCATCAACATGTACACAGAAGGTATCAACCTATCTAAGAGCCGAAAGTTCGTTAGTCGATTGAACGAATACTATTTCAAACGGATCGACTTTTCCGATGCACATGTAAACATACCTTATCGTATGGGTTTTTCGAGCGTATTAATTGAATTTATTACAGCACCAAAACGCTCACCTTCAACCGAGCTTCTTCGAAATTTAGCCGGATATAACTACAAGCACAATTGCCTTCGGGTCTTAACCCGGATTTGGTAACTTGCACAAATGCCTTCGAGTCTTAGCCCAGATATAACAACTCGCACGAATGCCTTCGGGTCTTAGCCCGGATATAATCACTAGCATAAATGCCTTCGGGACTTAGCCCGGATATATTCACTAGCATAAATGCCTTCGGGACTTAGCCCGGGTATTATTCAAATGCTCATGTACACAAATATCAATAATCATGACACATACATATTTCATTCTCGTTACTAAGGCTCAAACACAAAACATTTATCAAACCTTTCCAATTTCGGCTCAATAGCCACACACAAAGAGCATGATTTCAATTGACTTTATAACTTAGTCCCTACGCACATTCGGCTGTCCGCCATAATATGACAAATCATTTCAATATAATTCAAGTAGGGTCATTACTCGAAGACTTACCTCGGACGTGGTCGAACGATTTCGACGGCTATTCGACTACTTTTTCCTTCCCTTTATCGGATTTAGCACCCCTTTGCTCTTGAGCTTAATTTAACAAATAAATTGATTTAATCATTTGAGCATCGAAAGAGGAATTCAAGGTACTTAGCCCACATATTTTCATTAGACATTAAAGTCACATATGTACGAAATCATGAATCAACTCAACACATTAGTTAGTACTCTCCTTAGCTGAATTTTCTAAGCCAAGAATAGGCATCAATATGCTTGCCTCTAACCGAATGCATGCACACCAATTCCCCTCATGTGGCGAATATGCATGTCCATGTTGAGGCCAATTATACACTTAATACCACACAAAACAGCATACATTTTACTAACTAACGATTCCATATTGTAACTCAATACGCATCAATCATTTATTTCATAACCAAACATCATCATATGCAAATATATACCTTGAGATGGTATATATGTCATACCAATACATCATGTGCAAACATGTATATCTATATATATATATATGCTAGAGCCGAATCTCAAAGTTGCTTATATCCAAATATAAACATATATCCAAAGCTCAAATCTTACCTACCATGCAATATGCATAAATCACACTTATGGATATACCATGACCGAATACACCACAACACCATACCGTTTCGATTTTGGTCACGGTTGAACAAGGAACTTAATGCCTCACTCGAAAGAAAAAAATGCTAAAAAGAAGATTTAAGAGTCATCAATCCACCTTCACATGCATCATTACAAAGCTTCATTTTAGCATGTAAATGACATCAACACCAAGCAAGAATGATGCATCCATGGCCGAGTGTCATTTCCATCACCTAACAAGATTTCGACCATGGGCTAGGTAGAACTCAAGCTACCAACTAAAACATGCATGCATCTCATGGACAACATCAAACATACCTTAGTCTAACAAATTCACCATAGCCGATTGTTTCAAGCTCCTCCCCTTCCTTTCTTTCCTCTATTCGGCCAAGGATGAACCAAAGGACACACTTGTTTCCTTTCTTCCTTAGAGTTTTCAGCCAAAAGAAGTGACAATTGATGAACAATTTTTTTTTTCTTCTTTGTTTTTGTAACACCCCGTACCCGAGTCCGCTGCCGGAGTCGGACACGAGGGGTTAACGGCTTAAACCATTCACTTTCACAGTCCATTTTAAAAATTTTCCAGGCAGTTGGCTAACTGCGTCACTGTCACTTTAAAAATCATATCTTGAGTTCCAAGACTCGAAAACCAGTTTCGTAATTTTTCCCTGAAACTAGACTCATATATGCATCTACAAATTTTTTTCTAGAATTATTGGTCAGGCCAATTAGTACAGTTTATTAGTTAAAATCTCCCCTGTTACAGGGTGTGACTACACTGACCTTCATACATTACGACCTGGATCTCTCCCTGTACAGGGCTTCAATACTGATGCCGTTTCTTTATATAGAAACTAGACTCAAAGAGGAATCTATACATATATGGCATGACTCCGAATTATATCTGGTTAATTTACAATGAATTTCCAAAGTCGGAACAGGGAATGCAGAAACCGTTCTGGCCCTGTCTCACGAAAACTTAAATATCTCTTAACATACTGTTCATATGATCGTTTGGTTACTTTCTTATGAAAATAGATTCACCAAGGTTCGACTAAATAATTTATTCACTATTTAATTCCCTTTCTACTATTTTTAGTGATTTTTCACATTCACATCACTGCTGCTACCAACATCTATTTTTAAGGTAAACTTTACCTATTTCATGATCCTCCATGGATCAACTAGAGTTTGTCATACATATACCAAAAGTGATCATGAATGACCATTCCCATGGCTAACCGTTACCAACATTTTCCATACCTCTTGACAAACAACATACAAACGATTATAAAGCTATGATCAAAGTATATCTAAGCCATTTTCGCATGGCTATCCAAATTTACACAAAACCGAAGGGTACATGACCTACAACAAAAGGGTAGTCCTATACATTAACCAAGATATCCTCTCACTACTAGTCTATTCTATACATGCCATAAGATATTCCAAAACATAGCAGTACCAAACAGTGGATAGTGATAGTGTGACTAGTTGCTGACGATCCCCGAGCCTGTAGCTTCCAAATGAGATCTATAAAACAGAGGAAACAAAGTACACGGAGTAAGCATTACAATGCTTAGTAAGTTTCAAGCAGTGTCAACAGATAACAATCAAGTTATAACATAGTTGTTCGTATTTTTATTTCACTCTTCCTTCTGAATTTTACCCCTTTATCCGAATATGCACATCTCATCATAATCATAGGAATAGTCTCATAGATTGCTCTCGATACATCACATAACTACCTTATGGTTTAGTTTAAATCAAGCTCATATATAAACTTGGAGTACATACTGTTTAACCTTTCAGATTATGTATATTTATAAGCAATTCTTATTACAAGTCTTACCCGGACATAATCTCCACACGTAGTCATCGGGTCTTACCGGTCATAATCTCCACACGTAGTCATTGGGTCTCACCGGAACATTTTCCAAGTTTCATGTACATTTAATCACATGTTACAACATTCACATTAGCCATTCGGCTTTACTACATATGCATATCACACATATATTTTACATTAGCCATTAGGCCTTATCACATATATATACACTTTCACATTCACCACATCGGCCATTAGGCCTTATCACATATACATACACTTTCACATTCACCACATCGCCATTAGGCCTTATCACATATACATACACTTTCACATTCATCACATCGGCCATTAGGCCTTATCACATATATACACTTTCACATTCATCACATTGGCCATACGGCCTTATCACACATATGCACTTTCACATTCATCACATTGGCCATTCGGCCTTATCACACATATATGTATATCATACATATTTCATATTTTCTTGTACATCAATTTCAGCAATAGCTTATAAGCAACTCAAATAGTTTCATTGAAGTTTACAACAAAATCACATATTCACTACAAGCAGTTTTCCGACCAACAGTCACTAAGTTGTTTATAACTGGAGCTACAAAACTGAAAATCAATTGCCGTTAATTTCCCGAATGTAGACTCATGTATCTTTCACCCATAAAATTTTCAGAATTTTAGGTTTGGCCAATCAATACCAGATTTTTCTTAAAGTTTCCCTGTCTCACTGTTTGACTAATCTGACCACTCTTCGCTACTGAATCAAATTTTTCATTGTACAGAATTCATAATGTGTTCTATTTGATTCCATTTGAAACTAGACTCATTAAGGAGTTTAAGCATATAAATCTTATCTTATAACCATTTTTGTACAAATTATAATGATTTTCCAAAAACAGAACAGGGATTTCGAGTCATTCCGACACTGTCCCTTACACTTTAAATATCTCTTTATAGGAAATTTCTTTGCTTCCACGGTCTCTTTTATAAGAAACTAGACCAACTAAGCTTCGATTACATATCTTGTTCAGCCTATAATTCCACACCAACAATTTATAGTGATTTTCTAAAATCACGTTACTGCTGCTGTCCAAAGCAAATTATTACAATTTGCTCTTAAATTTCCAAGTCCAAACACCTATGAACTTACCATTTGAGTTTAAGACATATCATGGCCACATCATATCTTATCAAATCAACTCATTATGTCCTATTATGATTGAATTTACTCAACGATTAATCGCTTAAAACTTACCTCGGAAGTGGTCGACGATTAGATGTCCACGGCTATTCGTTTACTTTCTCTTTCCCTATCCGACTTTGATCCTCTTTGCTCTTAAGCTTAAGTAAAACAATAGATTGCTTAAGTACTTAACTAATATTATTCACTTAACAATCACATTTGGCAATCACCATTCAAATTCAACTCAATCACAACATGGCCGAATACACACTTCTCCTACTTCCATTCTAAATAAAAGTTTATCGAGCTTCCATCTTCATTTAACTATGTACCATTTAGAACTATCAATACTTTACACCCTTTAACAAATTATAATCAATTGCCAATTGCATCTTTGACAATTTAAACGACACAACTCCATTTCTTACAATTTAAGCTTAGAAATTTCTATTCATGTAAATTTTAGCAACATGGAGTCCATTAAACACTCAAAATTTCATTTGAACAACAATTGTTCAACCTTCTAGCAAAATTCAATCTGGACAGCAAGCATTATTTTCTTTTATTTCAAGCATGCAGCAGACCAATTTCTCCACATTTTACAGCACATTCAAATCAGCATTTACATGGTGGAACAATTTGTTTTCAAGCTGAAATTTCCAGCAGTCGTTTATGCATTTAATTGTCAAATGGTTACGTCACTACTAACAATTGAAACTTAGTAAGATTAACATAATATTTTAGCTATTAAACTCAATTTATCAACCCCTAATCGGCATGAAAATAGAACCATTAATTTGTTCAAATTTTGGACAGCATAACGAAGGCACAAAATTGGACGGTAGTAATTTTTTTTACAACTAATCTAAGAGCTTTTCTTTTCTACAACCCACATTCATGCCTTCCAACCACAATCCATCATCATTTTTCTTTAAAACAAAGTTAAAGATAGAGGAGAGCTTGGAAAACTTACCAACTTAGGATACAACTCCTAAACAAGCTAAATCCTTAGTTTCCTCCAACATGCAAGCTGTCTCCATTTTTCTTTTGTTGCACCCTCTTCTTCTTCTTCGATGGATTACCAAGTTACTTGAAATTTCAGCTACCTAACTAGCTAAAATCATAGTTTTTCCTCCTTCTTGCCATCTTCTAAGCTAAAAATTAAAGCAACCCAACTTTCTTCTCCCTCCCCCAAGTCACGGCAATGGAGGAGCAAGGTGAGACAACTTTTTTTTTTTCATCACCCTCTCTTTTCATTTCTTTAATACTAACCTCTTATTTTATTCTTTCTAACATAACACACTAACACAACATGTTTCCAACATGTTTCCACCCATAGCATGGCCGCCACTATGCTTAATTTTGGGTAATTTGCCATGCAAACCCATCTTTTTCACAACATGCATTATTAGGCCACTTTACAATTGCCTAGCACATTTCTAAATTTTATCACATAAGTCCTATTTGATAAAATTCACTTACAATTAACAAAATTCAAACATGAAATTTTCACACATGCATATGTACATATAATGAGTATCAACTATAATGGTTAATTATTTTTATGACTCAGTTTTGTGGTCCCAAAACCACTTCCCGACTGGGGTCACTTTAGGGGTGTCACAACTCTTCCCCACTTTAGGGATTTTCGTCCCCGAAAATTTCTACCGATGCCTAGGTTAGGATAACGTCCTCTTATTGAATTATATCCACAAAGACATTAGCTCATTGATAGCAATTGTAATTCATTATTGATTTCGCATCGATCTATAAATTCATTTTCTTATCTTAAAACAAATACATAAACATTTCTACCAGTATGCACATATATCTCATTTCTTGGATTTCATAAGCAATAATCACTTAATTTAATTCACAAATGCATTTCAAACACATATAAATCACATATTAACATGTATAATTCATATCATCATCCCACATATTTGTAACCCACATTTTCATTCATGTATAAGTCAGAACTTTGACGGAAAGTACACATATACTCAAACATCCCAATAATTATCCTTTATAATTCCATCATATCTCACTATTCAACTTAACCTCTTTCCAATAGAAAATCAACTTCCACATACCTGAACACTGAATTCATTTAGCACATTCAATCATAGTTAACGTTACCCGTATATAGTCGATTAGGCATAAGCTTAATATAACACACTGGCATAAGATTTATTCTAGCACATAACTCGTATATCCAAAATTATCAGCATTCATCAAAAATTCTTACAAACTTCCGAATGTCGAAACTTAATCAAAGTAATTTCTTGAACAAGATTAACAAAATAGTGTCCATTCAGCAATTAGCACATATAATTTCATATGCCGAGAATCTCATAGACTAAATCCATAACACATTTTCAACTAAGCACTTACGTGTACATAACGTAAATCCATTCCTTAACAACATATCCACACATTTTTTTTTTGTATCCTCTTATATCAAAATTACAGCCGAGACAATAATCAATCATTAATTTATATCTATTAATCCCCAATTCAAACTCAAATACCGAATATCAGTATCTAATTAAAATTCAACATCTAACTTCAATTCTACTTCTTAACATTAGTCAACTTAAGGAGCGTCGTACTTGTCTGAGTAAGTCATTTACTTAAAGCCATAGTCCAACTATGTTCTTACATGTTATCACATATCGAGTCGGTGCCATGTCCTAGACATGGTCTTACACAACATCTCAAATCAATGCCTTCGTCCCAGACGAGGTCTTACATGAGTCTCATTTCACACACTTAGTGCTCTGTTGAAAAACTCGCACACACAGTGCCTCAATTACTGATCTCGCACACATAGTGCCTCAATTACTGATCTCGCACACATAGTGCCTCAATTACTGATCTCGCACACATAGTGCTCGGTTAACGGAATTTGCACACACAGTGCCTCTAATCATTCGCACACGTAATGCCCATATTCATTCGTTATTACCCATTGAAAGGACTTAACCAAGTCTATAAAACATCATATATTTACACTTTTAAACATATCATCTCATTTAAGTTTGAATTCGTATAGAAATGAACACTTAAACTTTGCTCAAATTACTGGAACGAAGCCTACTAGGCACGAAGGCCCGAATACACGTCACCAGTATGATTGCTCTTCGGGGCCTAGCCCGGATACATCACTCTCAATTCTCATGTACATATACACATATAGCAATACACATTTGTATATCATTTACATTACTTGAATACAAACACAACATGCTTATCGACCATTCAACTTCCAGTTCCATAGCCACATACAAAAATCACATTTATAGTCATAACACTCTTTCAAAATTGCATCGCTTATACACTTAATTCAATCCAAATCGAAATTCAAATACGAGTACATGATACGTAGCTGATCAACTTAATAATTTAGGCATATCTAAGTGAAGTTATATCACAAATTCTCATAGTCAGAAGCTTGCTACAGCTCGATCGGGATCAAGATTCATTACAATACAGCAACCACATTTTAATAGTAAAAAATCATCACACTATCATTTTATCACTTTATGGCATGTATAAATAGACTCACGCGTGCTACGTTAGTCCTAGAATCGACTAAACCGTATCTCTGATACCAATAAAATTGTAACACCCCGTACCCGAGTCCGCTGCTGGAGTCGGACACGAGGGGTTAACGGCTTAAACCATTCACTTTCACAGTCCATTTTAAAAATTTTCCAGGCAGTTGGCTAACTGCGTCACTGTCACTTTAAAAATCATATCTTGAGTTCCAAGACTCGAAAACCAGTTTCGTAATTTTTCCCTGAAACTAGACTCATATATGCATCTACAAATGTTTTTCTAGAATTATTGGTCAGGCCAATTAGTACAGTTTATTAGTTAAAGTCTCCCCTGTTACAGGGTGTGACTACACTGACCTTCATACATTACGACCTGGATATCTCCCTGTACAGGGCTTCAATACTGATGCCGTTTCTTTATATAGAAACTAGACTCAAATTGGAATCTATACATATATGGCATGACTCCGAATTATATCTGGTTAATTTACAATGAATTTCCAAAGTCGGAACAGGGAATCCAGAAACCGTTCTAGCCCTATCTCACGAAAACTTAAATATCTCTTAACATACTGTTCATATGATCGTTTGGTTACTTTCCTATGAAAATAGATTCACCAAGGTTCGACTAAATAATTTATTCACTATTTAATTCCCTTTCTACTATTTTTAGTGATTTTTCACATTCACGTCACTGCTGCTACCAACATCTATTTTTAAGGTAAACTTTACCTATTTCATGATCCTCCATGGATCAACTAGAGTTTGTCATACATATACCAAAAGTGATCATGAATGACCATTCCCATGGCTAACCGTTACCAACATTTTCCATACCTCTTGACAAACAACATACAAACGATTATAAAGCTATGATCAAAGTATATCTAAGCCATTTTCGCATGGCTATCCAAATTTACACAAAACCAAGGGTACATGACCTACAACAAAAGGGTAGTCCTATACATTAACCAAGATATCCTCTCACTACTAGTCTATTCTATACATGCCATAAGATATTCCAAAACATAGCAGTACCAAACAAAGGATAGTGATAGTGTGACTAGTTGCTTGACGATCCCCGAGCCTGTAGCTTCCAAATGAGATCTATAAAACAGAGGAAACAAAGTACACGGAGTAAGCATTACAATGCTTAGTAAGTTTCAAGCAGTGTCAACAGATAACAATCAAGTTATAACATAGTTGTTCGTATTTTATTTCACTCTTCCTTCGGTACACCACCCTTTATCCGAATATGCACATCTCATCATAATCATAGGAATAGTCTCATAGATTGCTCTCGTATACATCACATAACTACCTTATGGTTTAGTTTATATCAAGCTCACATATAAACTTGGAGTACATACTGGTTAACCTTTCGCATTATGTATATTTATAAGCAATTCTTATTACGAAGTCTTACCGGACATAATCTCCACACGTAGTCATCGGGTCTTACCGGTCATAATCTCCACACGTAGTCATCGGGTCTCACCCGGAACATTTTCCAAGTTTCATGTACATTTAATCACATGTTACAACATTCACATTAGCCATTCGGCTTTACCACATATGCATATCACACATATATTTTACATTAGCCATTAGGCCTTATCACATATATATACACTTTCACATTCACCACATCGGCCATTAGGCCTTATCACATATACATACACTTTCACATTCACCACATCGGCCATTAGGCCTTATCACATATACATACACTTTCACATTCATCACATCGGCCATTAGGCCTTATCACATATATACACTTTCACATTCATCACATTGGCCATACGGCCTTATCACACATATGCACTTTCACATTCATCACATTGGCCATTCGGCCTTATCACACATATATGTATATCATACATATTTCATATTTTTCTTGTACATCAATTTCAGCAATAGCTTATAAGCAACTCAAATAGTTTCATTGAAGTTTACAACAAAATCACATATTCACTACAAGCAGTTTTCCTGACCAACAGTCACTAAGTTGTTTATAACTGGAGCTACAAAACTGAAAATCAATTGCCGTTAATTTTCCCCGAATGTAGACTCATGTATCTTTCACCCATAAAATTTTCAGAATTTTAGGTTTGGCCAATCAATACCAGATTTTTCTTAAAGTTTCCCCTGTCTCACTGTTTGACTAATCTGACCACTCTTCGCTACGAATCAAATTTTTCATTGTACAGAATTCATAATGTGTTCTATTTGATTCCATTTGAAACTAGACTCATTAAGGAGTTTAAGCATATAAATCTTATCTTATAACCATTTTTGTACAAATTATAATGATTTTCCAAAACAGAACAGGGATTTCGAGTCATTCCGACACTGTCCCTTTACTTTAAATATCTCTTTATAGGAAATTTCTTTGCTTCCACGGTCTCTTTTATAAGAAACTAGACCAACTAAGCTTCGATTACATATCTTGTTCAGCCTATAATTCCACACCAACAATTTATAGTGATTTTCTAAAATCACGTTACTGCTGCTGTCCAAAGCAAATTATTACAATTTGCTCTTAAATTTCCAAGTCCAAACACCTATGAACTTACCATTTGAGTTTAAGACATATCATGGCCACATCATATCTTATCAAATCAACTCATTATGTCCTATTATGATTGAATTTACTCAACGATTAATCGCTTAAAACTTACCTCGGAAGTGGTCGACGATTAGATGTCCACGGCTATTCGTTTACTTTCTCTTTTCCCCTATCCGACTTTGATCCTCTTTGCTCTTAAGCTTAAGTAAAACAATAGATTGCTTAAGTACTTAACTAATATTATTCACTTAACAATCACATTTGGCAATCACCATTCAAATTCAACTCAATCACAACATGGCGAATACACACTTCTCCTACTTCCATTCTAAATAAAAGTTTATCGAGCTTCCATCTTCATTTAACTATGTACCATTTAGAACTATCAATACTTTACACCCTTTAACAAATTATAATCAATTGCCAAATGCATCTTTGACAATTTAAACGACACAACTCAATTTCTTACAATTTAAGCTTAGAAATTTCTATTCATGTAAATTTTAGCAACATGGAGTCCATTAAACACTCCAAAATTTCATTTGAACAACAATTGTTCAACCTTCTAGCAAAATTCCAATCTGGACAGCAAGCATTATTTTCTTTTATTTCAAGCATGCAGCAGACCAATTTCTCCACATTTTACAGCACATTCAAATCAGCATTTACATGGTGGAACAATTTGTTTTCAAGCTAAAATTTCCAGCAGTCGTTTATGCATTTAATTGTCAAATGGTTACGTCACTACTAACAATTGAAACTTAGTAAGATTAACATAATATTTTAGCTATTAAACTCAATTTATCAACCCCTAATCGGCATGAAAATAGAACCATTAATTTGTTCAAATTTTGGACAGCATAACGAAGGCACAAAATTGGACGGTAGTAATTTTTTTTACAACTAATCTAAGAGCTTTTCTTTTCTACAACCCACATTCATGCCTTCCAACCACAATCCATCATCATTTTCTTTAAAACAAAGTTAAAGATAGAGGAGAGCTTGGAAAACTTACCAACATAGGATACAACTCCTAAACAAGCTAAATCCTTAGTTTCCTCCAACATGCAAGCTGTCTCCATTTTTCTTTTGTTGCAGCCCTCTTCTTCTTCTTCGATGGATTACCAAGTTACTTGAAATTTCAGCTACCTAACTAGCTAAAATCATAGTTTTTCCTCCTTCTTGCCATCTTCTAAGCTAAAAATTAAAGCAACCCAACTTTCTTCTCCCTCCCCAAGTCACGGCAATGGAGGAGCAAGGTGAGACAACTTTTTTTTCATCACCCTCTCTTTTCATTTCTTTAATACTAACCTCTTATTTTATTCTTTCTAACATAACACACTAACACAACATGTTTCCAACATGTTTCCACCCATAGCATGGCCGGCCACTATGCTTAATTTTGGGTAATTTGCCATGCAAACCCATCTTTTTCACAACATGCATTATTAGGCCACTTTACAATTGCCTAGCACATTTCTAAATTTTATCACATAAGTCCTATTTGATAAAATTCACTTACAATTAACAAAATTCAAACATGAAATTTTCACACATGCATATGTACATATAATGAGCATCAACTATAATGGTTAATTATTTTTATGACTCGGTTTTGTGGTCCCGAAACCACTTTCCGACTGGGGTCACTTTAGGGGAGTCACAGTTTTCTTTCTCTCATTCACGGCAAGGGGGGGCATGGATGAGACCATTTTTTTTTCTTTCTTTGCCCATGCTCTTTATTTTATTATTTCTAACATCAAGCATTCACCCAACATGTTTTATGACATGTTTTGCCCATAATTCTTTGTCATGGCCGGCCATTAGCAAATAAAAGGGGAAATTGACATGCAAACCCCTCATTTTTGCATGCATGATCAACTAGTCATCACAAATTTCCCCATCATACTTTCAAAGTTTTCTACTAGGTCCTTTCTAGTGAAATTCACATTTATAACTCTAAATTAAAACATCAAAAATGTCACACATAAGTTAACACATATTATAGGCAATAAAATAAACATTAAATTATTTTTATGCCTCGGTTTTATGGTCCCGAAACCACATTCCGACTAGTTTCGTTTTAAGGCTGTCACAATGTTATATGCTTTTGATTTTGTATAAGTGTGTAAGAGATCAAGGTTGACCAAAGCTTGGAAAATAGCCTAGGTATATTCCACACAGGCAGAGACACGACCATGTGTCTCAGCCGTGTATGGAATACGACTTTGGGACACGGGCGTGTGGAGCCTTAAAGCATGAAATTTCCAAGATTTTCGTAAGTTCTCGGTTTAGTCCCAAACCCTTTCTAAAGTATGTTTTGGGCTTCGTAGACTCAAATAAGGGACTATGTGTAAGAGAATGAACGCTTTGAAATATGAATAAAATTTTATGGCTCGTATTTTGGTTTAATGTTTGTATGTTTGTCTGGTAACGCCTCGTACCTTAGCCCGACCTTGGATACGGGTAAGGGGTGTTACATCCGCTGCGTGAGCAACCAGACTGTACGTTACAGGTGCTCTACAGGCCGCACTCCATGTTTCTTCCCAACGAGCCCATTTATCTTTTGACTTGGAAGACGAACGTTGCATTCGGTTTGAAAGGCATGGTTTTCAGTATGTCTCCAGATAGGGCCCCCACTAGTCCGGCTAGCTAGTGAGTGGTTCTTTCGGGCTAGAAGCAGGCCGGGCCCTACCGGTGGACATCTTCCGCAATGCAAGCTACATTGTTCGCCACCACTTGAAAAGCAAAAGATTCGAGAGTCCAGGCTGAAAATACATGCATAGATAGTGGTCTAATGACAAGGGCTGGCGACAGAAGCTTGGGACGGAGCCATATGATGCAGAAGTCTCACGCACGGTTCCCTGAGAAGGGAGTGGCTACCTACTTTGATTGACCACCACCGGTCAATTTCGCTTTGGGGCCACCCCTTACTCTACCATTATTATAGGGGTATGGGGTTCGAGACAAAGAAAGATCAAGGCAGGATATCAGTTTTCCTTTATACTTTACTTGGATCTTTTTTTATGCTATTAGCTATTCTGTTGATTCTTCTCCAAACAGGAACCACTGATTTACAAATATCATTAGCCATAGAATTTAGTGAACGGTGCCAAATCTTTCTATAGATTGCTTCTTTCGCCTCTTTCACCGTCAAAGTGCCTATGGTACTTGTTCATATTTGGTTACTCAAAGCTCATGTAGAGGCACCTACGGCAGGATCCGTCATCTTGGCAGGAATTCCTTTAAAATTAGGAACCTACGGGTTTTTAAGATTTTCAATACCCATGTATCCCGAAGCGACACTTTGTTTTACTCCTTTCATTTATACTTTAAGCGCAATTGCTATAATATATACTTCCTTGACCACTTCAAGACAGATCAATCTTAAGAAGATCATTGTTTACTCCTCAGTAGCCTATATGAATCTGGTGACTATTGGTATGTTTAGTCGGGCGGCGACCGTTAGGTCACCTATTTTGAGTTATGGACACACAAGGCCAAAACATGTGTGCCAGGCGTGCGACCCATTAACCTACTAGCAATGGGGGAGAAAACATAGCATGTCGCAACAAAAGCTTGATCCGAGGCGTCAGCAAAACACTGTCGTTTGTTCCAAAAAAAAAAAGCCCCTTAGCACCCTAGGAAGGGGACGACCCTACCCGCAGGCAACAGCAGCACCGGCTCCACGAAGTCAGAATCAAATCTTTCTATTGCCTTTCCTAATTCATTCGTAAATAAGAATTTAAGGGCTAGAAGCGAGCGCTTCTAGCTGCTTTGCCTGCTTCTTATTATAGCGGCTATGTTGGTGTGGTGAAAATGAACAAAAAGTGATATGAACGTGCTATTTTCAAATCGATTGATAGATAGCCTGATCTGTTCTGATAGATCGAAAGAGTAGGAATAGAAAGATAAGGAATCTATCAATAATAAGGGGGAAATCCCCTATTTCTATCTATTGATGAGACAACTATCTATTCTTGATCCATTAGAAAGAAATCGATATGTATCTGATGGAGTCTACATCGTACGTAGAGCGGGCAAGCACTTTTTAGGCAAACTCAGTTCTCTTATCCATCAATCTAATGCACTGGGCTCATTGCATGGAGGGAAAAGCCAAAATATAGGTGTGTTGTTGTTGTTCGCCGCTTTGATGCATTCCCTTCTCTCCCCAGCATCGTCCTACACAAAAAGAAAGACACGGAGCCGCGACTCGACCTCTGGCTCTGCTAACGTAAAGTGAGGAGTTGAGCCTGAACTGGTGAACCGAAGTCACTTTCGGAACCATACTTCCTACAGCTAACACGCATCCAGTCCAGCGGGAACGCACAACACAAATGAACATGAGCTGCTATATCGAATCCCCCACTGGCCATCGGGGACTGAGTGGTAAGGCCATGATCCGTAGGGGAATGGATCACTCATTATTCTATTGGGGACAAGTGCACGAACAAAAACTCCAAACTTCACACATCTGCCGCCTACTTACCGTTTAGGTGGCACCAGCGAGATCTAACTAAGGAAAAAAAGTTTTGTGGCTGCTCTACTCCACTGCGGTCCCATGAACTGAACTTCATTGCCTTCCCGCGCACAAGCAAGCGCGAGAGAAGCAAGCAAAGTATAAGCTTTGCCAGAAGCAAGACGAGGAAGCGAAGCTTAGTGAGCTTTATAAGGTCGACCACTACATAAGCCGCTGGCGGAAAAAGCTCTTAAGAGCTTCTCGTCATTCACTTCGCGGGTGTAACGCCCCGTACCCAAGACCGTGGCCGGAGTCGAACACAAGGTGTTAACAAACTTAATTCATTACTTAAACAGCTCAAACAATTTATTTTTAAAATTTTCAGTCAAGCTAGCAATCTACATCACAGTCGCTTAAAAATTCATATATCGAGTTGCAAAACACTAAATCCAATTCCGTAAATTTTCCCTGAAACTAGACTCATATATCTATTTACTAATATTTTTCTAGAATTTTTGGTCTAGCAAATTAGTAAAGTTTATTAGATAAAGTCTCCCCTGTTTCAGGGTTTGACTACTCTGACCTCTGTGTATTTCGAATCAGATATCTCCCTGTACAGAGTTTCAATGACTATGGAGTTTGTTTCTAATAAAACTAGACTCAATAAGGAACTTGTACATATAAATCATGACTTCTAATTATCTTTGAACAATTTATGGTGAATTTACAAAGTCAGAACAGTTTATCCAGAAATCGCTCTGGCCCTATTTCACAAAAATTTAAACATCTCATAAAATATAACTCATATACCTATTTTGTTCCATCCATATGAAAATAGACTCATAATTATTGTATCTCTACTATTTTTAATGATTTTTCAAACTCACATCACTGCTGCTGTCTGAATCTATTTTATGGTAAATTTTACCTATTTCATGGTTTCCATGAATTAGCTAGCAATTTAGCATACATAACACCAAATATGATCATGATTAGCCATTCCAATGACTAATCATTACCAAGCATTTCCATACCACTCAATAACCATATCATAAGACCATATATACAAAATGATTATAATGCTATACATGCCATACTCAAAATATGCAAGCCATTATGCCAAGATGGTATACGGATAGTGTGAGCATGCCTCCGATCGTTCCCGATTTACGAGTGGCTTGTCAACACTACAAGGAATGAAATGGAGGAAGTAAGCATAAATGCTTAGTAAGCTCACATGCAAATAGCAAGTAACACAACTATATAAGCAAACATAAAACATCATTTGCATAATCATCACCGAGACATTCATATCACATTTTCATTTATCATCTTACCATATTGTTGTTATATCGAGTTTTCAACCCGAGGGTTAAGTGCATACCGCTCAAAGTATTCATTTCACAACACTTACCAATACGTCCCTTTCATCTCGAGTATTCCTCCATTTGAGTAGAATTTTACCCGTTGAACATATCGGAATATAATTCGGATACATGGAAAGTTTGCACATAAGTGCCACATATGTAGCCAAGCTACCATGTAACCCGCCCATAAGTGAACTCGGACTCAACTCAACGAGCTCAGGCGTTCGCATCCATAAGTGAACTCGGACTCAACCAACGAGTTCGGACATTTGCATCCATAAGTGAACTCGGACTCAACTCAACGAGTTCGGATGCCCAAATATCCTAGTGACATGTCACTTGTATCCTAATCTATTCCTAAGGTTCAAACGGATTTTCCTCGAACACATCTCCATGCCATCTTAGTAAAATACCGAAACCAATACTCGGTAGCACTTTATATTTAACAAATAATTCACATAATTTGTATTTTATTCAAAATAACCACAAAGCATATATTTCATGATAAAATCAGCATATCATATAATTAACATCAATAACTTAAAATAACAATTATACTACATTATTTACACATGAACTTACCTCGTATGCGAAAATGGATGCTTTTACCATTTCGTCCGCAACTTGGTATTTTCCCTATTTTAGCCCGAATTTTAGTTTTTCTTGCTCTATCATTTAAAATATAGTCTAATTAGGACTCACATTATTCAAATTGAAGCAAACTCATATTTTGGAAAAATTACAGTTTTGCCCCTAAACTTTCACATATTTACACTTTTGACCCAAAGCTCGTAAATTAAACTTCAGCCTATTTTCTTATGTTTTATGACATGCTGATCATTTTTCCCTTCTATGGCAGCATCAAATTCTCACTCTAACATGTACTTATGACTATTAGGTATTTTTACCGATTAAGCCCTTTTGCTCGTTTTCGCTTAAAACCGAGTAGTACAAGTTGTCTAACATAATTTAAAACCTCATATTCTATCATAAAACACCAAAATACACAAATTTCACCTATTGGTATTTTTCCAAATATGAACCCTAGGTTGAATTATTGCTAGCATAAGCTTAATCGAGCAACCGGGACTCCAAAAAAGTAAAAACCATTAAAAACGAGGCTAGAACGGACTTACATTTGAGCTTGGAAGCTTGAAAAACCCTAGCCATGGTTTCTCCTTGCTATATTCGGCCATGGGGTTGAAGATGAGAAAAATTGGCTTTTAATTTTGTATTTTAATTCATTTTGCCCCTAAATGACCAAAATGCCCTTACTACTAAACTTTCCAAAAATTCCATCCATATCCAATTTTTGTCCATAGACTTAGAAATTGGTAAAATTTCTATTTAAGACCTCCTAATTAATATTTCGAAATAATTTCATACTAGAAACTTCTAGAATGCAAGTTTTGCAAATTATTCGATTTAGTCCCTAATTTCAATTTAAGCACTTTATGCGTAAAATTTCTTCACGAAATTTTCACACAATCATGTAATCATATCATAAACCTCAAAATAATCATAAAATCATTATTTCTATCTCGGATTTTGTGGTCACGAAACCACTATTCCGACTAGGCCCAAAATCGAGGATATTACAATGGAGCCGCGACAAAGACATAGTGGAAGTCGAGGCCCATACTACTCGCCTAACTCTTCGCTCGAGGGACCGTAGATTGAAAGCGCCTTCTAAACCACCCCATTCATCAGAAAGGGAGGGGAAGGGGCGTATGTATTTGCATGACCCCTGCAGATTTTACCCTATCTACACCCAAAGCCAATCCCCTGTCGGTCCTACCACCACGCCAGAGCGAGAGCTCTCGTAGAACCTTTTATCTCTGGCATAACAGCGGTGGAACGTAACAAAATATTATGGTCACGTAACATAAGGGCGGAGGTATGGTAAACTCAGCCAAAATATGACACCAAAGGGCTGCACGCACAATCCTATCCTATCTGAGTTTACCCTTGCATGCACTTCTGACGGTGGCCGTAGCATCATAAGGACGACCTCTCTTCGAGGTAAAAAAAGGTACGATACATAGGAAGTTGGTCTTTCTCAACGTGGTGTATAGCATGAAAAATCTTTTGATACAAGATAGGGCCGTTCTCACATGAAAGAAAAGAAGAAATGATTGATTCTATTTTTCTCTTTCTCGAGGAGGAAAGAGAAATAGAGTCTTATGGAGGAGGGGAACATTCAAGCATTTATAAAAATCCTCCATCGCATCCAAGATCACAAGTGGAACACTATGCGGGGTGGGAAGGTAGCGAACTCCACAACAAAAGCAAAGCGAGCCCCTTACTCACCTCTCTATAAACCCGCCCTATTAGTAAAGCTTGAAAACCGTTGCGCGCTAGTAGTGCGCATCCATTTTTCAGCTGGCTTCAAAGTACTAGTTGTAGCACGCTAGCGCCCCTATAGAGTAAGGTTCTTCTATGGAGTCGCACTCCATGAGCCTTATCTTCCTCCAACGACTAGCTTCCTTTCTTGTTCCGCCCGACAATAAGGACGCCCCTTCCCCACTGTGGAAGGACTTCACTGTGGTGTAGTTCAACCCATGGTGAGTCTCCTCACCCCCATTGTTCGGTGCTTCTTGTCGTCATTGGCTTTACCCATCCCGGGCATGGATGCGGGCTTCTATAATATAAGAAAATGAGAAGCTCTCAACACAAGGAAACGCGAACCGCACAGAGCTCGCCCGAGTTCCTTTTCTGCCACCACTGCTCGTCTGCGGGGAACTACTACTCGGTCGGGGGAAAGGGAAAGGCTTGGGCCTACCTATCCTGATAGGACCTCATAAAAGAACGGGAGCTGTTGAGAGGTTCCATAGGTAGCACTTTTGTACGTGATTGTACTATGTCATGTCATCTCGTCCCAGCTGCATTGAAGAGAAACCTTTCACGAATCGTCTATAGTAACCGGTAAGTCTCAAAAAACTTCAGACATTAGAAACATTTCTCGGAGGTTTCTAATCAAGTGTAGCTGAAATTTTACTCGGAACAACCCGAATACCTGATGCTGATACAACATAGCCCAGAAAACTGACTTCACATAACCAGAACTCACATTTACTAAACTTCGCATGCAACTGTTTATCTCGTAAAGTCTGTAACACAAGTCTCAAATGTTCGACATGCTCAATTTCATCACGGGAGTAGATCAAAATGTCATCTATGAACACAACCACAAACCGATCTAGATACTATCTGGAGTTTCGATTCATCAAATCCATGAAAATAACAAGTGCATTAGTAAGTCCGAAAGGCATAACCAAAAACTAATGTGTTCGTACTTTGTTCAAAAGCGCCTTGACACATCGAGTCTTTAACTCAAGAATCGATAGTAGCCCGATCTTAAATCTATATTCGAAAACACAGTAGCCCTTTTAGTTGATCAAACATATCGTTAATCCATGGCAACGAATACTTATTATTTATAGTCACCTTGTTGAGCTGTCTATAGTCGATCCACATTCTCATAGTTCCATCTTTCTTTTTCACAAATAAAACTGGTGCACCTCAGTGGGAGAAAATCGATCGTACGAAACCTCTATCTGTTAACTCTTGCAAATGAGCTTTCAATTCTTTTAATTCAGTAGGTGGCATTCTGTACGGAGCTATTGATATCGAAGTCGTCCCCGGTACTAACTCAATACCAAAATCTACCTCTTGAATAGGTGGCAAACCCGATAATTCTTCAGGAAACACATCCAGATACTCGCACACAATAGGTACTGATTCAATCTTTCTTTCGGTTACTTTACTATCAAGCACATATGCAAGGTAAGCTTCGCAACCTTTTCTTATATATTTCTGAGCTAACATCAAGGAAATCACTTCCAGTAAACCATTCATATAATTAGATTCAACCTAAATAATCTCATCATTTTGGCACCGTAAATCAATAGTCTTTCTTTTGCAGTTTACAACAGCATCATGCAAAGTCAACCAATCCATACCCAGAATTATGTCAAACTCATCGAATGGAAACAACATCAAATCAGCCGAAAAACACGAATCTCGAATCATCAAAGGACAATTCTTACATACTTTATCAACCATTACACACCGGCCCAAGGGGTTTGGTACTCTAATCACAAACGCAGTAGACTCAACAGGCAAAGTCTTACTGAATACTAAAGCTTCACACACATAAGAATGAGTTGAACTAGCATCAATCAATGCAATTACACTAGTATCATAGAGAGTGAACGTACAAGTAATAACATTTGAGGATGAGGCCTCCTCGCGTGTGCGAATAGCATAGGCTTTGGCAGGTGCACGAGCCTCAGATCTAACTGCTGTATCTTTAGTCCTTCACTAACTTCGTTCACATTACCTATATTTCTAGGTGGTCTACCTCGAGTTGCAGTGTTACCCGATCTCGTATTCTGTACTGGATTTTGCGCGACCAAATTAAGACATTCATGGATGAAGTGATCCATCGATCCACATTTAAAACATGCCCAATCGTACAATCTACAATTGCTAGAATGTCTTTACCACATTCTTTGCATTCAGGTTGATTTGATCTGACATTACCCACACTAGCTACTAAGGTAGCTCTTGAGCTCATAGGTGGTCTATCCCCATCCCATCGAGAATAAAATGAAATAGCCTTAGAACGACTAAAATCATCTTAAAAATTATTTGATGCCTACTGAAATGACTTATTTGACCTTACGTGAATCTCTAGCTTCAAAATTAGCTTTTCTTTTCTCTTTCCCAAGCTCTTCAGCTTTGCAGGCTCGCTCAACCAGTACTACGAACTCTTTTATCTCAATTATGCCAACAAGTAGTTGGATGTCCTCATTCAAACCATCTTTGAATCTTTTACATATGATAGCTTCGATCGAAACACACTCGTGGGCATATCGACTGAGACTCACAAATGTTTGCTCATATTCTGTCACGGTCATCCAACCCTGTTTCAACTCTAGAAATTCTTTGCGTTTCTAGTTGATAAATCTTTGGCTGATGTATTTTTTACTGAACTCGGTCTGAAAGAAGTCCCAGGTTACCCGTTCTTTCGGAACCACTAATACTAGTGTATTCCATCAGTGATATGCGGTGTCTCATAAAAAAGATATAGCATATTTCAAACATTCATTTGGGGTACAGAACAGCTTATCAAACACACGGATAGTATTATCAAGACAGAATTCAGCTCCCTCAGCATCATCATCATCAGTAGCTCTGAATTCTTCAGCCCCGTGTTTTCTGATTTGATGAATAGGAAACTTAAGCAATCTCAACAGATCACTCACTTGAGGTATAGTAGTTAACGAATATGGATTAATCGGGGGTGGAGGTTGTTGTGCAGCCAGATTACTCCAAATATATTGAGTAAACCAATCGTTTATCATTTGGTAAAAGTCTTGCTTAGCCTCTCCCTCTTGGTTACTTGAAGTCGGTCGAAAGTCAATCGGTGCTGTCCCTTGCGTAGGAGTAGGCGCTATACTCTCGACATCATCAACTACAGCTTTTTCAGGATCCATTTACTATACAAAAACACATTTTCAAATGTCAGAAGTCATCACACTATCGCAGTATATAATATGGCATGTATAGCTCGACTTACACGCACTACGTTAGTCCTAGAATTGACTAAACTGTAGCTCTAATACCAATCAAATGTAACACCCCTAACTCGTATCCGTCACCGAATTAGGTTTACGAGGCATTACCGAACAATTCACAGCTTAAGGGAGTCATTCATTACTGCTCATGTTTAAGATAATGTGATTTAATTATACGAATCATATATACAACTCCTTTAATATTTTCAATTAATCAAAGTATAAAGAAAATATTTAAGAGACATATTCCATGTACAAACATTAAGACATTCAAACAGTATATCACACACATGCCAATATGTATCAATCTAACTTGGCAAATGTCAAACATAAATAGAACTTATATAACCATGATACATAATCATACTATTCCATCACAATAAATATGCTATAAACACTTATAACATAATTAAATAATATAGCTAAATAAACATTATGCTCATTATTATCCCTTCTTGAAATATATAACAAACATAGCAAACATATATATATATATATAAGTGTCGAACCATCAACCAAACATATTCCTTACCTAAGTTTAGCTTAAGCCGAAAACATTCAACAACCAAGTTAAACCATTCCTATCAAATACAAGTAAAAAACCGAACCATTTTATCCATGAATATCATAATAAACATATTTCATACTTAAGTTTCTACCATGGATGATTCAAACAAACCACATCCAAACTTATCAATCATTTTTCAAATGTAGTTACCGAATATGTTCATACTTAATATCATGTATATCACACACATATTATATATACCAATACACAAATCTTACATACCATATAATAGACATATTAAAGTAAATTTCTATCATGTTCGAACATAACCAATTACCAATTAATGCCAAACCATATAATAACACCTTAATCAATATAACAACCATTATTTATCCTATGGCCGAAACACATAAACAACTCCACAACATCATGTACCTTGGATACTCTTTCAATATAGGTTCAAACCAAAACCAAATATATATACAACCATTAACATTATAATCAACCATAATTCACATGAATATATATATAAGGGCCGAAACACAAAAATCACAACCAAGCAAAACCATCATCAAGATGAAGCATTAAATCCAAGCATAACAAAGTATTAAGCCATTTTCACATGGCTCATGATTACATTAATCAAAATCAAACATTCCAAAATATAACCTAACCTATACATGCCATAGTTCCAAAAATTCAGCTTATAAAGTACCAAAGTTAGTCGATAGTGTGATAGACATTGACGATGATCCCGAGCTCTTAACTTGACTCCAAAATCTATAAAACAAAGGAAAACATAAACACGTACAGTAAACTATCTTAGCTTAGTAAGTCATAAGCAAATAAACAACTCAATGATATAATCAACTCAATTTAACTAAACCAAGTTATAATATCATTATCACATTTAGTCTCAAACGTATAATCTCATAAATAATTTGTACTTACATACATAAATGTTACCTTGGTCGAATGCTCAAACAATTATATTAACAAAATATCATTCAACTTCCAAAGCCAAAATGTCATTATATAACTAAATATACTTACATTCCTATTCACAAATTCATGAATCAAAATACAACATCATATACAAACACTTATTATATGGCCAAATATACATAATCTTTTATACACATATTCAAAAATTATTTCAAAAATATTCATATTATTTATTCAAAAGGCCGAATATACATTCCATATTCACATATATTCTTCACTTATATTATGTATTATTTGCAACAAAGATCAAGTAATATACTTTCCTTATTTCAAGTCGGTAATAAGCTAATTCATACCTAGTCATTTTAGCTAGTTTTACACAGTCGATCACAACTTATAGTTTCGCAATGAACCATTCGGAATTGGATAGGACAATCAGATAGTCACATATATCGTACAATGCCAACGTCTCAGATGTGGTCTTACATGTAATCACATATCGATGTCACCGTCCCGATAGGGTCTTACTCACACATATATCGAGTCAAATATCGATGCCAACGTATAAAACGTGGTCTTACTACGCACATATATTGATGCCATGGTTTTACTCTTACATCACATATCGAAATCCTATGTCATGAAATATGTATCGTAGCTATTCCTAAGGTTCTTATGGGGCTTTCGGACGTCATATCTCTGTCGAAATGAATTCACAAACATAGTTGCCAAGCTTGTATAGATTCGAATATTATATATATACATTCTCTTATTTCATTTCAACATATATAGTTCGCATTTAATTAAAATTAACAATGTCTATTTGCTTATAAAATTACCTCAGACGATGAAAAATCAGAATGGGACGGCTAGTAACACCACAAAAATCCTGAAATCCAAAGATCCGTTGTAATAGCCCAAAATTGGGTCTAGTTGGAACAGAGGTTTCGGGACCACAAAATCTGAGATATATATAATTATTTTATGATTATTTTGAGGTCTATGATATGATTGCATGATTGTGTGAAAATTTCGTGAAGAAATTCTATGCATAAAGTGCTTAATTCGAAGTTAGGGACTAAATTGAATAAGTTGCAAAACTTGCATTCTAGAAGTTTCTAGTATGAAATTAATTTGAAATATTAATTAGGAGGTCTTAAATAGAAATTTGACCAATTTCTAAGTTATGGACAAAATTGGACATGGATGGAATTTTGGAAAGTTTAGTAGTAAGGGTATTTTGGTCATTTAGGGTAAAATGAATTAAAATACAAAATTAAAAGCCAATTTTGCTCATCTTCTTCACCATGGACGTGCATACCAAGGGAGACTCCATGGCTAGGGTTTTCAAGCTTCCCAAGCTCAATTGTAAGTCCGTTCTAACCCCGTTTTCAAGTTCTTTACGTTTTGGAGTCCGTAACTTGATTTAGCTTATGCTAGCAATAATTCAACCTAGGGTTCATATTTGGAAAAATACCCATAGGTAAAATTTGTGTATTCTGGTGTTTTATGATACAATATGAGATTTTAAATTATGTTAGACAACTTGTGCTACTCGGTTTTAAGTGAAAACGAGCAAAAGGGCTTAATTGGTAAAAATACCTAATAGTCATAAGTATATGTTAGAGTGAGAATTTGATGTTGCCATAGAAGGGAAAAGTGATCATCATGTCATAAAACATAAGAATAAGGGATGAAGTTTAATTCCCGAGCCTAGGGGCAAAAGTGTAAATATGCAAAAGTTTAGGGGCAAAATTATAATTTTTCCAAAGTTTGAGTTAAGGACTGTTTTGTATAGTACATTAATTAAATAAGTAAAATATGATGTTTTAGATCCCAAAACTAGATTTGAACCTAGAATGAGAGAAAATCGAAAATTGGGAAAGTTGGTAAAATGACCGTTTTAATATCAAGGTAAGTTCATATGTATAATAAGCATTAATTTATGCATGTTTCAATGTAAAATTGATATATTTACTATGATCTCTGAGGTGTTGAAAGTATGTAAGTTGGTATGATAATAATACAACAATAATCTTGTAATTTATATTTGAAAGTTAAATTTAGTGAATTAATTGAATTATGTTAAATTAAATGATTATGGTGCCAAGTTTATGAATTGATTTAAAAATATGTCTATGGTACATGAAGTGCATTGAATTATCATACATAAATGTGATTTCTATGATTATGGATATTATGGGAAATTGTAAGTTCATATGATTTTTAATAAGACAATGTGTATTTTAATGTTATTGCGTTGATATTAAATAAGATGTAAGTTTTATGTAAGTAATACATCACTATTACTTGTATTATGATATTTTATAAAAATATTGGAAATTTGTTTGTGGATAATTACTTGATTGGTGAAATTGTTGGAAAAGAGAGAGAA